>NW_027041901.1:0-1393161 GCF_035048745.1 Mucor velutinosus | reverse complement strand
CTCTGAACTGTCTTCCAGACAAAGCTTCAGCTGGTCCACCGTACTTTTGGTCTGCTTTGCTCCTTTTGTTGCATGCCATTGATTGCCTTGTGCATCCTCTGGCTGTGATCCCACCAGATCCAAGAAAATCCTGGATCGCTCTGGTTTTCTGCCCATTGATGAACGTTTGTTGTTTTTTGCTTTCTCGGTGCGGATGCCACGGGGTAAGTAATTATCAAAGTTCCCATCCGTGGTCATCCTCCAGATCAAATCAACAATACCAGTATTCATGCCGATCCTAATGCCACTACCACACTTTCCTTTTTCCCTTTTTCTTAGTTAGTGTCCCATAAGGGTTTTTTGTACCTGCTACTCTTTGTTTCTAGAATCTAGCTATATGCTCCCATCGAGTGCCCATTGAATTCATGTATATAATAAAATCAACGTTAAACTGAGCTACATCCCCATCTCTTTCCGTTTTTCATCACTTTTTCCACCTTCCCCCCGGTAAAAAGTATTTCCTCACTATAAAAGCGGTTTATCTCGACAACAAACACTCCAACTAGCCTTCAGTGTACCAGTTTACTTGCATTTAGTCAACGTACATTGGTGTTATAACTTCCAGTTTGTTGACATCTTTTCATATTTTATTGAATCTCCAAAGTTTGATAGAAATATTTTCAGCCATGCAACAATAATCAGCAATCTATGGATTTGAATCAGCTCATCCAAACTGTTCAAGAACAACAGCAACAACTGGTCTCTCTCACGAGCGAGTACAGCAACATGACAATCTCCTTGCTCGCCTGGACCTTTTGGAAAAGGAAAATGGAGAATTGAAAATCAGTTACAAGCCAAGGACCTTGCAATTGAAAAATTACAGGGCCAACTCTCATCCCGCCGCACCAATCAAGGTGCTCTTTCCAGCTCTCAGGTAACACCACCCCAAGAGCTTGTTACTACTCACCAACCCGATGCTACTCAAGGTAGCTACGCATCTGCTGCCCGTAAAGGTGCTCAACATCGTGACCCTGCCCGTACTACCAAGCGACGTCTTGCTGCAGGTCGCATGTTCCAAACCACCACCACCAAAGGTCAACAAGGATACCAGTATGTGTATCTAGCCGCTCTGGTAAAATCCTGCGCTCTGAGGTTCGTTACCAACTTCGCCGAGCTGGTATTGATACTGGCCGTGTGTTAGACATCTGTTTCCCTGCCACTGGCGTCATTGCATCTTGCTCCACATCCCATATGTTGAGGAATTTCTTGCCTGTATGCGCAAATGTGAAGCTGATCACATTGAAAACTTTCAACCTTTGGATCCCAACAACATTGCTGATCCCAAATATGCTGATCTTGCCATTGAAGAGCGTGAGCAATTGATCTATGAATTCACCAACACCCGTGCTCTGCAAACCCTCTCTTTCCTTCGTCCACTCAACGTTAGTGGTGTTGGCAAATACTTTGTCTCTGCTGGCTGGATCTCTCAAGAAGAGCTAGATATAGCCGTCTCTGAAGCTATCGGTCGTCTTGCCGAGAAGGAGCCCAAAAAGGCTAAATTCTTGTTCAAGCGTCAAAAGGAAGATCATGACAGCAATGGCTCTGCTATGGAACTCTAATGAGTAACATAGCTACTAGTCATACTCCCAATAACAACCCAGTCCACTCCTTTCAAGTCTCTCTCTCCCTTTGGAATGCCAATGGTCTACGTCAATCAACGGTACATGATGTTCTCCATCATGTTCAGAACACTCATGTACTGCTTGTCACTGAAACCTGGCTAACCTCTGGTTCTTTCCCTACTAACTGGTCTCAATTCCACCTCTATGGCTCTAAAGTACCTGGTGCATTTAACCGTGGTTCTGGCGGCATTACTGCCTTTGTCTCTCCTTCCTGTCCTTTCTCTGTCTCTCAACTTCCGTCTTACAATGCACACACTTTGTCCCTTAAGGTTGGCACCCTTACGGTTCATTGTGTGTATCTGCCTCCACCCTTATCTTCGGATAAGGTGCTCTCGCTTCTTCGCTCGTTACCCGTAACCGGTGATACCATCCTTTGTGGTGATTTCAATGCTCGCTTTGGATCTCTACTGGGTGATACTAATGCTAATCCTCGTGGTACCTCACTACTTCCATGGCTGGAGGAGTCCTCTTTTCCATTCTCAATGAGTCTTTAGCATTTGGTACACCCACATTCACAACTTTTCGACGTCAACAAGAGGTTCATAGCATCATTTGATCTGTTTCTTACAAACATTGGCGAGGCTGCTCTGTTACATCCTCAACTGGTGGTTGAATCTGATCTGTCTCTTGGCTCTGATCATCGGCTGATGGTACTTACTTTCGAGTATGTGCCGCCTCCTGATGATACTCTTGGTTCTGGTAGCTCTGGTGGTTTGGCCCCTAGACGGCAATGGAAGCTCTCGAAATTGAGGAAAAAGCGGCCTTTGGGCTTGCTTCGTGAATCCTTTCGATCTTCTGTTGCTCCTTTGGTTGGTTCTCTCTCTGGTTTGGTGTCTGCTCCTCCTGGTGTTTGTCCAGATATTGATGCACTCAACGATTCTTTGAATCAATGTTTGTATGAATCTCTGGATAGCTCAATTGGTGTGAAATCTGGTCGTCCTGGCCACTGGAAAAAGTACTGGACACAGGAAATTGAGGATGCTGCTCGTGAAAGAGATACTATGTATAGTAGATGGAGGTGGGCAAGTCGTTTTGCCAAAGTCGAAACATGGAATCTCTATCAAGCTGCTCACAGGCGTTTTCGTTCTCTTGTACAAGCTGCTAAGCGTCGATCGTGGAATCAGTTTTGCTCTGATTTAGAAAAGGACTTTTCGAAAGCCACTGCTGCAATCAAGCGCATTAAAAGAAACAAGGAATGCTCTGCAACGTACAGTCATCCAGACGGTCCAACTGCCTCTGTCAACACAATGGCGTCCCATCTTGCCTCAGTCTATGATGGCTCTTTGTTGAATAATGCGTCTCGCCCTACTGCTCCCCAAGTGAACAACTCTGATTTGCCTTACGCTGTGCCTACTGATCTGTCTCTGTTTGATGCTGATATACTTGTCGCTCTCATTAAGCGTTTGCCAAATGGGAAAGCTCCTGGTCCTGATCATCTGAAAGCTGAAATGCTGAAGGCTCTAGCATCTGACATTGCACCCGTATTGTCTCTGCTCTTTACACTCTGCTCTCAGTGGTCGTATACACCAGCTCTATGGCGACATGCTCAAGTCTTTCCCATTTACAAGAAAGGTGATGTATCTGATCCTGCAAACTTTCGTCCAATTTCGCTTACTTCGGTGATGCGTAAATTGTTCGAATTCTCTCTGATGCCTGCTCTTGATGAACATTCGCCTGCACTTGATGTTGCTCAAGGTGGTTTTCGCCCACAGCGTAGTCCTCTGGATCAAGCCCTCTGTTTACATGACTTGATGCACGACTACTTCCTCACCCACCATCACTATCCTGTGGTGGCTTTCCTGGACATCAAGTCAGCGTATGATACCGTGGATCGTCGAGTGATTTGGGATGCTCTCTCTCGTTCTTCTCTGCCTCGTTCAGTTCTCAGTTTGCTCATCCACATGTTCGATGATGTACTCGTGTCTGTGTTGATTGCAAATCACACCTCTGTTCCCTTTTCGCCTGCTACTGGCGTATTGCAGGGTTCAGTGCTCAGCCCTCACTTGTACTCTTTGTACATCAACTCTCTGCCTGCTCTTCTTCGTTCTGCTGTCAGTCGCGGTACTATGGTATCACCACCTGGGATGCCTAGTGTTTGCGTGAATAGCCTGCTCTTTGCTGATGATGTAGCCATATTTGGCTCTCGTACTGATGTGCAAACCATGTTGGATGTCGCTTCAGATCACTCGTTCTCTCTTGGCTACAGATGGAAACCATCAAAATGTGCTGTACTTTGTGCTCCCACTGCCTCTACTCGTCATCCATTGTCCCTATACGGTGAACCTCTTCCTGTGGTAGAGGAATTCACGTATCTTGGTATGCCGTTTAGATATAAAGGTCTGTATGCCCCTGGGATTCTCAATCTGCGTGCTTCTGGTGCTATCAAGACAATGGCATTGTTGAATTCGGTTGGTGTCAATCGAAATGGTTTTTCTCTGTTGCTTTGTGCTCGTTTGTATAAAAGCTTTATTCGACCCAAGCTGGAATACGGCTTAGCAATATCGCATCTCTCTTTCCGTGACTTCAAGGCTCTTGATGCTCTGCAAAATCGATTGGTTGGTATGTTTGTTGGTAGTACATGGTACAATGTTGCCAAACATTTGACCTGTATTCCCAGCATGAAGCATCGATATAACGTTCTGACAACACGTTATGCTCTTCGTGCTGATACTCTTCCTGATGATTGCTTGTTGGTTCTGCTTCGTCGTGGCTTACTGTACACTCGTCTAGACAGATTTATTTGTCAAAACCCGTTGTATCTGACACTATCTGATCCGCCGCCATTCACCACTGCTGGTCTTACTGAAATCTTCGATTCGTATTGGCAAGATCAAGTGGATCGTCAACTTGCTACCGCTGCTGCTACTGGTGCTCAGACTCTCCTTCGTGCTTGTCGTCCGTCTGTCTCTCGTCCAGATCCCATTCTGTATCTGCCTATTGGTCGATCTGCTCGTAGTCGTCTTGTGCGGTGGCGTCTTGGACGTTTCACCAACATGCGTGAAGAATGTCCGTGCACTACCGGTGAGTTTATCTCCCGAGATCACTTTCTGACATGTCGTGCTCTGGATCGTACCTTTTTTGATGCTTTGCCACCTGCTCCACCTGGTGTACATCGCATTGACCATGCTCTGAACTGTCTTCCAGACAAAGCTTCAGCTGGTCCACCGTACTTTTGGTCTGCTTTGCTCCTTTTGTTGCATGCCATTGATTGCCTTGTGCATCCTCTGGCTGTGATCCCACCAGATCCAGATCCTGGATCGCTCTGGTTTTCTGCTCATTGATGAACGTTTGTTGTTTTTGCTTTCTCGGTGCGATGCCACGGTGGTAAGTAATTATCAAAGTTCCCATCCGTTGGTCATTCCTCCAGATCAAATCAACAATACCAGTATTCATGCCGTCCCTTTGCCACTACCACACTTTCCTTTTTCCCTTTTCTTAGTTAGTGTCCCCATAAGGGTTTTTTGTACCTGCTACTCTTTTGTTTCTAGAATTCTAGGCTAATGCTCCCATCGAGTGCCCATTGAATTCATGTATATAATAAAAATCAACGTTAAACTGAGCTACATCCCCACATCCCCACCCTTCTTTCGCTTTTGAAATTTTATATTACGTTCCGCCAAAAATTCAGGTACCACGTGATTAGAAAATTCCAATAAGTGTATCCAAGCAGTAGTAAACAAAGCAGTAATCACCAAACGAGCATACATTAAGTGCCTAGTACTTGAAGTATAACCTGTGAAAACCTCAGCTCGATTGAACAGATATTCATCTTTTTTGAAAAACCCACAAAAAACATCATATTTTTCTTTCGACATCTCAACACCTTTGTATCGATCAACAATGACAATGGACACCGATACACCAGCTACTCTCATGTCGCAGATGGATCTGCAGAGACTAGTATTGACCATGCAACAGGACATCTCTGCCCACAACAGTGCTTTGCAAGAGCTAAATGCCTTGAAAACCACTATTTTGAATCTCCAAAAACAAAATGAATCCCTGACCCAAGAGAATGAGCGTCTGCGTCAGCAACTCAACTCTCAACAAGGTTCCACAACCACTCAAGCGCAACCCAAATCAGGTATTCAACAGCAACCCAAACCTCATTCTTCAGCTACTCAATCCACGCAACAAGCACCCAATGCCACCAAAAAGACTCCCAACAACTCTTGGACCGAAGTAATCAAACGTTCCAAAAAGGTTCGCAACCCTGCCGATGTAACTGACAAACATCGCCAAGCTATTACTCGTGGTTTTAACTTGGCTCCTGAAGGGCCCAAAGGCTACACAACGGTGTACTTTAACCGCTCTCGCCGCTTCACTCGCACTGAAGTCCGCAACAACTTGCATCTGATCAAAGCTGATGCTTCTCGTATCATTGATGTAACGTTCCCTGCTAGAAACATCATTGGCGTCCTAGTCCATTTGCAATACAAGGACAACCTCGTCTCCATTCTCACCAAGAACAACATCAATGTTGTGGAAGGCTTTGATCCTACTGATCCCAAACACCTCGCTGACCCCAAGTTTAAAGAGATGTCCCTCTCTAAGCGTGAGGATGCTGCCTTTGACCTGCAAATCAATCGTTGTGCCAAGTCTCTTGTCTACCTTGCCAATCGTCGTTCTCGTCTTTTTGCTTCTGTTGCTAATCACTTTTTGGAAAATGGTTGGACCACCACTGAATACATTGATTCTGTCGCCCCTGTCAATAACATCTTTGGCTCTTCTGGTTTCAAGAAAAGCTTTGGCTCATCTGATGTTGACATGTCTGATTCCGACGAAGAAGAGTATTAATGATTGAGAGTCCTCTCAGTCATTATACATCCTCCTCGCTCCCTGACCATCCTCTCTCTGCTTCTAATCCGTCCTCATCAATACCAACTATACTCAATAACACTATACCTACTACTCCTCCTCCTCCTACAGCTTTGGCTCCAGTCATTAATAGCGCTTCTCAACTCACTCCACTCACCATTGGCCTCTGGAACGCTCGCGGTCTCAGAGATACCACCATTGATGATGTTCTCCGTTATTGCCAATCCTTCTCTGTGCTGTTCATTACCGAAACATGGCTGAACCGCCATCCCATCCGACTACCCACCAATTGGCAGCAATTCCACTTACCTGGCGTCACTGTCGCAGGCGGTGGTCGTGGCTCTCGTGGCATTACATGCTTAATCAACCCTTCCTGTCCCCTTACAGCATTCCAGACGCCTTTGCCCTCTGCTCTTCAAGAGTTTGCTTTGGGTATTCAACTTGGTCGTGAACTTCGGCTCATTTGTCTGTATATACCACCTGAGCAAGCGGATCTCTATACTGAAAATGTCTCTTCCATCCTGAATGCGATCCCGTTGGATCATGACACAATCATCTGTGGCGATCTGAATGCCCGCATGGGTAGCTTTGTTGGTGACTCCTCTACAAATAACCGTGGTCGTCTACTTCAAGAGTACTGTGCCGATAATCAATTAAACGTTTTGAACTGTCAATTAGCCCACTCTACACCTACCTTTGAGGACCGTCGTAGTGGGCGGAATGTAAGTAGCATTGTCGATTACTACATCTCAAATGTAGAATCACTTTCCTTTGCCTCTCTGGATACCTCATCTCCACCTTCTTCCTCCTCAATTAGTATTTACTCTGACTTGTCTTTGGGATCTGATCATAAACTGATGTCTCTGACGTTTGATTACCACTCAAACGAACCTGCTCTTGCTATGCCTGCTACGCCATCACCATCACCTCGTCTCCTATGGAAGCTCTCACGTCTACAAGAAACGGATGTACGCAATTTGTATGCACAACGCTTTACAGCCCTCTCTCAACCGTTGCTACAACAGCTGATCTCGCTTGTGCGCTCACCACCTGATACACAACCTCCAATTGATGCCCTCAACAGTGATCTCACCAATTGCATATATCAGGCACTGGATGAATCCGTTACTCGGCAATCCCAGCGACCCAACTTTTGGAAGAAATTCTGGACCCTCGATCTTCAACGGCTCTGTGATCATCGTGAAGCTCTCTATCGTAAATATCGTCGTTGTCCCGCTTCATTGGACAAGGCATATTGGTGGAATCAACATGTGGAAGCACATCAAAAGTTCAAACAAGCCCTTCGTAGAGCTAAACAGGTTTCGTGGCACGCATTCTGTGAATCTTTATTCAAGCAAGACTTTTCAAAGGCCATGTCAAAAATCAAGTTGATCAAATCCAGACGACAAAGACAATCAGGGTATCTACATGTGGACGGTGCTCAAGCTGGTGCTAATGCTATGCGTGATCACCTTGCTACCATTTATGCTGGATCCAATCTCCCAACAAATCGACCTCCATGCCCTTTTGCTACACATGGTAGACATCTGCCATATGGTGTTCCTCCTCCTCAGTCAGCCTCCCATCTTGGTGGTACTCGTCTGGCAAATGGTGACATCAGTACATTGAATCCGCATGCTTCTCCTTTCATCCCATCATACCTCTCACATAGAACTCTACCACATGATGACTCTGACCCAACACGTCGTGTTGTCTCAGCATCGGTCCACAACGAAGCTTTTGACGAGATTATTAGTATTGACCATATCATTCAGCAGATCAAGTCGTTGCCATACCGTAAAGCACCTGGCCGTGATTCAATTCGTGGTGAAATGCTGAAACCCATTCAGAAACCACTTGCCACTGTTCTGTCATACCTCTTTGCTCTGACCTATCAATGGTCTTACACACCAGCGGATTGGCGTCATGGTAATGTTTGTAGCATCTACAAGAAGGGGCCTGTCACGGAGGCATCAAGCTTTCGGCCCATCTCATTGACTAGTACACTGAGAAAACTCTTTGAAATGTGCCTTGCTCCCCTTGTCCTCACCATTTCACCACCATTAGATGTAGCCCAGAATGGTTTCCGATCCGCAAGAAGTGCACTTGATAGTGCTCTTAGTCTCCAAGACTTAATGAAAGTCTACCAGAACCAACACTACCACTGGCCAACTGTGTGCTTCCTTGATATCAAGAGTGCCTATGATGTTGTTGATCGCCGTGTGATCTGGAATTCGCTGCTCTCTGCCAATGCTCCAATGCCACTTGTCTCATTGCTCTCCAATTTGTTTGACGATGTTTCCATTTCAGTGCTGAATCAGCAATGCGTGTCCCAAGAACTCTCACTGCATACTGGATTGCTTCAAGGCTCCACCCTTAGTCCCCACTTATTCAGTATCTTTATCAACTCACTGCCAGCTTTGTTGCGTCAAGCTGCATCGTCCTCCACCACTCGTGTCATGTCAACATCACCATCATGTGCTCCCTCTCCTCTTTGGTCCGTCATAACACCCACTCATGCTACTAATATTGCTATTAATGCTTTATTATATGCTGATGATGTTGCTATTCTAGGTTCTGCTCGTGAAGTAAAACAGATGCTGACACTAGCTGAATCACATTCCCTTGCACTTGGGTATCGCTGGGCTCCTGCCAAATGTGCTATCATCAATCCACCGTCCTCCACCTCATCTACCTTTGTTGACCTGACCTTGTATGGAGAATCTCTTCCTGTTGTCGATGAATTTGTGTATCTCGGTATTCCATTTGACCGCAAGGGCATCTGCACAGCATCTATTGTCAAGAAATGTCAGCGTGGTACCATGGCTTCGATGGCTCAGCTTAACTCCATTGGATGCAATCGTTCTGGCTTCCCTCTGCTCTTCTCCACCAAATTGTATGCTTCATTCATCAGACCCAAACTGGAATATGGTATTGGCATTGCCAATATGCGTGTTGCTGATTTCAAGGCTCTTGAAAAGGTCCAAGATACGTGCCTCCGCATGATATTTGGTGGCCATCGTGCTGCTTCCACCATGGTGTTTCGACACATGACAAATCTGCCTCTGATGCGACAACGTGCTGCTATACTGGTGACTCAATTCTGCTTGCGCTCACAATTCCTCCCAGAAGATGGCCTGCTGATACTGCTCTCTGATTCTCTACCTGGTTCATCTTTGAAAAGATTAAAAAAGCAACACATGGCTGCCCGCGCGCTTGATGAAGTACCTTTTGCAAATCAACGTCACATGAAACAATGGTTCCTTGCTGAACGCCAACATTGGCACGCTGAGTTCCTGACAAAAACAGACATGGTGCTGATCCGTGCTTGCCGACCCACTATTGGCATTGATCCTGTTATGTATGTACCTGCCAGTCGTCCTTGTCGTAGTCGTCTTATTCGTTATAGAATGGGATGGCTTCCGGGTAAGCCACGACCTTGTGCATGCAATGAAGATCATACATCCCGTCGCCATCTACATGAATGCCCCACTTTGCCACCTACTTTGCTTCTGTCTCTTCCTGTTCCGCCTGCTGACTTCACCGGCACCATCATTGACCATGCTTTGAACTTGATTCCATCCTCCTCATCTCCTTCCAACTGTCCACCCTGGTGGTCTGATCTCTGTACCTTGCTGTGGCATTTTGACCAGCTCTGTAATCCCGATGGCGATTACACAACGGATCCAGTTCCAGGACAAGTGTGGGCTTCCCCGGCCTAACATGCGTCTACTGACATCCTGCTCTGTGGTGAACCGATTGTGATCTGCTTCCTCTGTTTGCCCCTCCACTGCTACACTCTTTTACGCACGATGCGAGGGAATTCATGTTGTCTTTGATCTTTCTTATTAGCCATGTGCCTCCCACCCACCACCCAGACAATTCAAATATTGCATAGCGTTCCTGAAATATTTGTCGCTCCCTGAATCCCAGAACCTTGGTTCTGACACTTCCTCACGTTCGCCTCCCAAGTGCTAGCAATAATGATCAAAAGATCGAATGCATTTAGCCTTTACTTTATTAATTTCTTCTTGCTTTTAATAAACACATACATTTTCGCCTGAGCTACATCCCCATCTCTTTCCGTTTTTCATCACTTTTTGCCACCTTCCCCCGGTAAAAAGTATTTCCTCACTATAAAAGCGGTTTATCTCGACAACAAACACTCCAACTAGCCTTCAGTTGTACCAGTTTACTTGCATTTAGTCAACGTACATTGTGTTATAACTTCCAGTTTGTTGGACATCTTTTTCATATTTTATTGAATCTCCAAAGTTTGATAGAATATTTTCAGCCATGCTCAACAATAATCAGCAATCTATGGATTTGAATCAGCTCATCCAAACTGTTCAACAACAACAGCAACAACTGGTCTCTCTCACCGAGCGAGTACAGCAACATGACAATCTCCTTGCTCGCCTGGACCTTTTGGAAAAGGAAAATGGAGAATTGAAAAATCAGTTACAGGCCAAGGACCTTGCAATTGAAAAATTACAGGGCCAACTCTCATCCCGCCGCACCAATCAAGGTGCTCTTTCCAGCTCTCAGGTAACACCACCCCAAGAGCTTGTTACTACTCACCAACCCGATGCTACTCAAGGTAGCTACGCATCTGCTGCCCGTAAAGGTGCTCAACATCGTGACCCTGCCCGTACTACCAAGCGACGTCTTGCTGCAGGTCGTATGTTCCAAACCGCCACCACAAAAGGTCAACAAGGATACCAGTATGTGTATCTGGGCCGTTCTGGTAAAATCCTGCGCTCTGAGGTTCGTTACCAACTTCGCCGAGCTGGTATTGATACTGGCCGTGTGTTAGACATCTGTTTCCCTGCCACTGGCGTCATTGGCATCTTGCTCCACATCCAATATGTAGAGGAGTTTCTCGCCTGTATGCGCAAATGTGAAGCTGATCACATTGAAAACTTTCAACCCTTGGATCCCAACAACATTGCTGATCCCAAATATGCTGATCTTGCCATTGAAGAGCGTGAGCAATTGATCTATGAATTCACCAACACCCGTGCTCTGCAAACCCTCTCTTTCCTTCGTCCACTCAACGTTAGTGGTGTTGGCAAATACTTTGTCTCTGCTGGCTGGATCTCTCAAGAAGAGCTAGATATAGCCGTCTCTGAAGCTATCGGTCGTCTTGCCGAGAAGGAGCCCAAAAAGGCTAAATTCTTGTTCAAGCGTCAAAAGGACGATCATGACAGCAATGGCTCTGCTATGGAACTCTAATGAGTAACATAGCTACTAGTCATACTCCCAATAACAACCCAGTCCACTCCTTTCAAGTCTCTCTCTCCCTTTGGAATGCCAATGGTCTACGTCAATCAACGGTACATGATGTTCTCCATCATGTTCAGAACACTCATGTACTGCTTGTCACTGAAACCTGGCTGACCTCTGGTTCTTTCCCTACTAACTGGTCTCAATTCCACCTCTATGGCTCTAAAGTACCTGGTGCATTTAACCGTGGTTCTGGTGGCATTACTGCCTTTGTCTCTCCTTCCTGTCCTTTCTCTGTCTCTCAACTTCCGTCTTACAATGCACACACTTTGTCCCTTAAGGTTGGCACCCTTACGGTTCATTGTGTGTATCTGCCTCCACCCTTATCTTCGGATAAGGTGCTCTCGCTTCTTCGCTCGTTACCCGTAACCAGTGATACCATCCTTTGTGGTGATTTCAATGCTCGCTTTGGATCTCTACTGGGTGATACTAATGCTAATCCTCGTGGCACCTCACTACTGCCATGGCTGGAGGAGTCCTCTTTATCCATTCTCAATGAGTCTTTAGCATTCGGTACACCCACATTCACAACTTTTCGACGTCAACAAGAGGTTCATAGCATCATTGATCTGTTTCTTACAAACATTGGCGAGGCTGCTCTGTTACATCCTCAACTGGTGGTTGAATCTGATCTGTCTCTTGGCTCTGATCATCGGCTGATGGTACTTACTTTCGAGTATGTGCCCCCTCCCGATGATACTCTTGGTTCTGGTAGCTCTGGTGGTTTGGCCCCTAGACGGCAATGGAAGCTCTCGAAATTGAGGAAAAAGCGGCCTTTGGGCTTGCTTCGTGAATCCTTTCGATCTTCTGTTGCTCCTTTGGTTGGTTCTCTCTCTGGTTTGGTGTCTGCTCCCCCTGGTGTTTGTCCAGATATTGATGCAATCAACGATTCTTTGAATCAATGTTTGTATGAATCTCTGGATAGCTCAATTGGTGTGAAATCTGGCCGTCCTGGCCACTGGAAAAAGTACTGGACACAGGAAATTGAGGATGCTGCTCGTGAAAGAGATACTATGTACAGTAGATGGAGGTGGGCAAGTCGTTTTGCCAAAGTCGAAACATGGAATCTCTATCAAGCTGCTCACAGGCGTTTTCGTTCTCTTGTACAAGCTGCTAAGCGTCGATCGTGGAATCAGTTTTGCTCTGATTTGGAAAAGGATTTTTCGAAAGCTACTGCTGCAATCAAGCGCATTAAAAGAAACAAGGAATGCTCTGCAACGTACAGTCATCCAGACGGTCCAACTGCCTCTGTCAACACAATGGCGTCCCATCTTGCCTCTGTCTATGATGGCTCCCTGTTGAATAATGCGTCTCGCCTTGCTGCTCCGTCCAATTTCTCTGATTTGCCTTATGATGTGTCCACCGCTGATTTGGGTCTATTTGATGCTGATACACTTGTCTCCCTCATTAAGCGTTTGCCAAATGGAAAAGCTCCTGGTCCTGATCATTTGAAAGCTGAAATGCTGAAGGCTCTAGCATCTGACATTGCACCCGTATTGTCTCTGCTCTTTACACTCTGCTCTCAGTGGTCGTATACACCAACCCTATGGCGACATGCTCAAGTCTTCCCCATTCACAAAAAGGGTGATGCCTCTGATCCAGCTAATTTTCGTCCAATTTCGCTTACTTCGGTGATGCGTAAATTGTTCGAATTCTCTCTGATGCCTGCTCTCGATGAACATTCGCCTGCACTTGATGAAGCTCAAGGTGGTTTTCGCCCACAGCGTAGTCCTCTGGATCAAGCCCTCTGTTTACATGACTTGATGCACGACTACTTCCTCACCCATCACCACTATCCTGTGGTTGCTTTCCTGGACATCAAATCAGCGTATGATACCGTGGATCGTCGAGTGATTTGGGATGCTCTCTCTCGTTCTTCTCTGCCTCGTTCAGTTCTCAGTTTGCTCATCCACATGTTCGATGATGTACTCGTGTCTGTGTTGATTGCAAATCACACCTCTGTTCCCTTTTCGCCTGCTACTGGCGTATTGCAGGGTTCAGTGCTCAGCCCTCACTTGTACTCTTTGTACATCAACTCTCTGCCTGCTCTTCTTCGTTCTGCTGTCAGTCGCGGTACTATGGTATCACCACCTGGGATGCCTAGTGTTTGCGTGAATAGCCTGCTCTTTGCTGATGATGTAGCCATATTTGGCTCTCGTACTGATGTGCAAACCATGTTGGATGTCGCTTCAGATCACTCGTTCTCTCTTGGCTACAGATGGAAACCATCAAAATGTGCTGTACTTTGTGCTCCAACAGCCTCTACTCGTCATCCATTGTCCCTATACGGTGAACCTCTTCCTGTGGTAGAGGAATTCATGTATCTTGGTATGCCGTTTAGATATAAAGGTCTGTATGCCCCTGGGATTCTCAATCTGCGTGCTTCTGGTGCTATCAAGACAATGGCATTGTTGAATTCGGTTGGTGTCAATCGAAATGGTTTTTCTCTGTTGCTTTGTGCTCGTTTGTATAAAAGCTTTATTCGACCCAAGCTGGAATACGGCTTAGCAATATCGCATCTCTCTTTCCGTGACTTCAAGGCTCTTGATGCTCTGCAAAATCGATTGGTTGGTATGTTTGTTGGTAGTACATGGTACAATGTTGCCAAACATTTGACCTGTATTCCCAGCATGAAGCATCGATATAATGTCCTGGCAACACGTTATGCTCTTCGTGCTGATACTCTTCCTGATGATTGCTTGTTGGTTCTGCTTCGTCGTGGCTTACTGTACACTCGTCTAGACAGATTTATTTGTCAAAACCCGTTGTATCTGACACTATCTGATCCGCCGCCATTCACCACTGCTGGTCTTACTGAAATCTTCGATTCGTATTGGCAAGATCAAGTGGATCGTCAACTTGCTACCGCTGCTGCTACTGGTGCTCAGACTCTCCTTCGTGCTTGTCGTCCGTCTGTCTCTCGTCCAGATCCCATTCTGTATCTGCCTATTGGTCGATCTGCTCGTAGTCGTCTTGTGCGGTGGCGTCTTGGACGTTTCACCAACATGCGTGAAGAATGTCCGTGCACTACCGGTGAGTTTATCTCCCGAGATCACTTTCTGACATGTCGTGCTCTGGATCATACTTTGTTTGATGCTTTGCCACCTGCTCCACCTGGTATCCATCGCATTGATCATGCTCTGAACTGTCTTCCAGACAAAGCTTCAGCTGGTCCACCGTACTTTTGGTCTGCTTTGCTCCTTTTGTTGCATGCCATTGATTGCCTTGTGCATCCTCTGGCTGTGATCCCACCAGATCCAGATCCTGGATCGCTCTGGTTTTCTGCTCATTGATGAACGTTTGTTGTTTTCGCTTTCTCGGTGCGATGCCACGGTGGTAAGTAATTATCAAAGTTCCCATCCGTTGGTCATTCCTCCAGATCAAATCAAAAATACCAGTATTCATGCCGCTCCTTTGCCACTACCACACTTTCCTTTTCCCTTTTTCTTAGTTAGTGTCCCCATAAGGGTTTTTTGTACCTGCTACTCTTTTGTTTCTAGAATTCTAGGCTAATGCTCCCATCGAGTGCCCATTGAATTCATGTATATAATAAAAATCAACGTTAAACTGAGCTACATCCCCATGGATGCTTGAATGGCTCACTTGGTTAGAGCTTCATGCGGAAGCAGTGAGTATGCCGAGAGGTCGTGGGTTCGAATCCCACCTTCGCATCCATATTTTCCGCCTTTCTAACCTGGCATGTTACTCGGTATTTGTGCTTGCACGTTTAGGTGTGCTGCGGTGCGTCTGGCCGGTTTCTACCTTGAGTCCTGTTCGTCTCCCCCGTCTTGCGGCGCGGCCATTGCCATTCTTCCTTCTGTTTCTCCTCTTCTCTGGTGGGTTTTGATGCCGTTTTCATTACTGGTCCCCTCCCTGTAACAGCTCCCCTCAACCTTTAATTTAAAAACATGCTTTTTCCCGCCGAATCACTGTTAGTCTTGCAACGTTATGATCATACCGATTCCACAGTTGACTACAATTGTAAATAAATAAAATCCAATAAACTGAGCTACATCCCCATCTCTTTCCGTTTTTCAACACTTTTTGCCACCGTTTTCGGAAAAAAGTTGTTCCAGACAAGAAAAAACGTATTTCCTCGATAACTACCAACTCCAACAACTCGAAATTACACAACTTTGCTTGCCTTTGGTAACAGTTTATTGTGTTATAGTTTCAAATTTGTCGAACACCTCCGTGATATTTTTTTAAAAATTTTCAAATTTATAAAAAAATATTCTCAGTCATGGCCACCAATCTACAGGGTATGGATATGAATCAGCTTCAAATGATTCTTAATCAGCTCCAAGAACAACTTACCTCGGTTACTGCTCGCGTCAACGAACATGATGGTCTTCTTGCTCGTTTAGATACTCTGGAAAAAGAGAATTCAGAGTTGAAAAAACTTTTACAGGACAAGGACCTTGCAATTCAAAAATTACAGGGTGCAGCCTCCGGTCACGTGGTCCCCTCTGGTTCGAGTCGGCCCACGGCGGTAGAAGGGTCAACCCTCAATACTACTACAGGCACTATGAATACTAAGGCTACTAAATCACCTAGTTATGCAAATGTCGCAAAGGCTGCTGCTATTCTTCCTGATCCTGCTACTGAAGCTAAGCAAGCTAAGAAGCGTCTTGCTATTGGTCGCGCCTTTACAACTGCTGCTCGTAAAGGTCCCCAAGGTTACCAATATGTTTATATTGGTAGATCTAAGAAGATTGCACGCTCTGAAGTTCGCTCTCTCTTGCGCAAAGCCGGCGTTGATTTGGGTCGTGTGCTTGACATCTGTTTCCCAGCATCCGATGTTATTGGCATCCTGGTGCATGTGCAATATGTTCAGGATTTTACTGCACTTTTGGAGGCTTGTGAGGCTGAATTCTTCTTCGACTTTGACCCTTTGGACCCTGCTAACATAGCTGATCCTAAGTATGACTCTTTGACTCTGGATCAACGTACTGCTTTGATCATGGAATTTACTGCTGCTCGGTGTCTGCAAACCTTAGCTTTCCTACGTCCCCTGAATGTCAGTGGTGTTGGTAAGTACTTTGTTGAGCAAGGCTGGATTTGTGACGAAGACCTTTCTGTTTCTGTTGGTGATGCCATTCAACGCTTTGCAAAGAAGGAACCCAAGAGGGCTAACTTCTTGTTCCGTCGCAAGATTAATGCTGACTCTGCCAATGAAGATTCTGCTATGGAACAATAATGTGTTCCACCACTGAGTCCTTGATACTGTATACCCAAAAAGATAACCCTGTCCACTCCTTATTTGTCTCTCTCTCTCTTTGGAATGCCAATGGTCTTCGTCAATCAGTGATTCACGATGTTCTCTCTCATGTCCTGGATACTCATGTCTTGCTGGTTACTGAAACCTGGCTAACTTCTGGCTCTTTTCCTACAGATTGGTCCCAATACCATCTTTACGGTTCGAAAGTACCTGGTGCCTTCAACCGTGGTTCTAGTGGTATTACTGCTTTTGTCTCTCCTTCCTGTCCTTACTCTGTCTATCAACTCCCATCCTATAATCCGCATACTTTGTCCCTTAAGGTTGGCTCCCTTACGGTTCATTGTGTATACTTACCTCCACCCTTATCATCTGATAAGGTGCTCTCGGCCCTTAGTTCATTACCTATGACTAGGGATACTATTCTATGTGGCGATTTCTATGCTCGGTTGGGTTCTCTCACTGGTGATGCTATCTCTAATGCTCGTGGTAATGCTCTCAAACCTTGGTTTGATGAACACTGCTTGTCTGTACTCAATGCGTCTTTGGCTTTTGGTGTTACGACGTACTCTTCTTTTCGGCAGCAACAAGAATTGAGTAGTATCATTGATTTGTTTTTGACAAATATTGGTGATGTTGCTTTGGTGAATCCTCAACTAGTGGTTGAGTCTGATCTGTCTCTTGGTTCTGACCATCGATTGATGTCACTTACTTTCGGGTATGTGCCACCTCTCGATGACACTGTGGCTCCTGGTGATTCTGTTCTGGCTCCTCGGCGGCAATGGAAGCTCTCGAAATTGACGAAAGAGAAGCCTTTGGGCTTACTCCGTGAATCCTTTCGATCTTCTGTTGCTCCTCTGGTTGGTACTCTTTCTGGTTTGGTGTCTGCTCCTCCTGGTGTTCGTCCAGATATTGATGCACTCAACGATTCTCTGAATCAATGTTTGTATGAATCTCTGGATAGTTCTATTGGTGTGAAATCTGGTCGTCCTGGCCATTGGAAGGAGTACTGGACGCAAGAAATTCAGGATGCTGCTACTGCACGTGATCACTCTTATAGTCAATGGAGGCATGCCTTTGGTATTGTCAAAGTTGAAAAATGATCCTTATACAAAATTGCGCATCGCAAGTTTCGCTCCCTGGTGCAAGCTGCAAAGCGAAGGTCCTGGAAACAGTTCTGTGGTATTCTAGAAAAGGATTTCTCAAAAGCTACTGCTGCTATCAAGCGCATCAAGCGTAACAAAGAGTCTTCTGCTACCTACAGTCATCCCGACGGTCCTGCTGCTTCTGTCACTGCTATGGGTTCTCATCTCGCTTCGGTGTATGATGGCTCTCTGCTTGCCACTGCTACTCGTCCTGCTGCTCCCCCCACTTTTGACTCTGTCCTGCCTTTTTGTGTGCCTGTGGATTTGTCACTGTTCGATGTTGATACTCTTGTATCTCACATTCAGCGGCTCCCAACGCATAAAGCTCCTGGTCCAGATCATATTAAAGCTGAGATGCTCAAGTCCTTGGTCTCTGAGATTGCTCCGGTGTTGTCTCTGTTGTTCACTCTGTGTTACCAATGGTCGTATACTCCTGCTCTCTGGCGCCAAGCCCAAGTCTTCCCCATTTTTAAGAAAGGTGATGCTTCTGATCCCGCCAACTATAGGCCTATTTCTCTGACTTCTGTTGTGCGCAAACTGTTTGAGTTCTCTCTCATGCCTGAGCTGGATGCCCATTCTCCTGCCCTTGACATTGCCCAAGGTGGTTTCCGCCCTCAACGTAGTCCTCTGGATCAAGCCCTCTGCTTGCATGACTTGATGCATGATTACTTTGTTGCGCACCGTCGTCGTCCTGTTGTCGCTTTCTTGGATATCAAGTCAGCATATGACACAGTCGATCGTCGTGTTATCTGGTCTGCTTTGGCTGGTTCTAGTCTTCCTCGTGCTGTTCTGGGTCTGTTGATCAACATGTTTGATGATGTGTCTGTCTCTGTCTTGATAGCTAATCACAACTCGACTGCTTTCTCTCCTGTCACTGGTGTTCTGCAAGGCTCAGTTCTCAGTCCTCACTTGTACTCGTTGTATATCAATTCTTTACCGAGTCTTTTGCGTTCTGGTGCTACTGGTGCTACTATGCTGCCTGTGCCTGGTGCTGATGCTCCTATTGCTATCAATAGTCTCCTGTTCGCTGATGATGTGGCTGTCTTTGGTTCAAAGTCTGAGGTTCAGCGTATGTTGGATCTTGCTGCTGGTCATTCTGTCTCTCTTGGATATAGGTGGAAGCCTTCCAAATGTGCTGTGCTTGGTACTGCTGCTGCTCTTGCTGGTTCTCCTCTGGTACTTTACAATGAAGCTCTGCCTGTCGTTGACGAATTTACATACCTTGGTATGCCATTCCGATACAAAGGCCTGCATGCTCCTGGTATTCTGTCTCTGCGTTCTGCTGGTGCTGTCAAGACCATGGCTCTGTTAAACTCTGTTGGTGTCAACCGCAATGGTTTCTCTTTGCTGCTCTCCTCTCGCCTGTACAGGACATTTATTCGTCCTAAGCTTGAATATGGTCTGGCCATCTCCCATCTCTCTGCTCGTGATTTTACTGCTATGGATACTTTGCAAAACCGACTTGTTGGCATGTTTGTGGGTAGTACTTGGGTTAATGTCGCCAAGCACATTACCTGTCTTCCCAGTATCAAACATCGCTACAATGTCCTGGCTACCCGTTTTGCTCTGCGTGCTGATACTCTGCCTGACGATTGTCTGCTGGTTCTGCTTCGTGCCCATTTGCACTATACAAGGTTGGACCGTTTTATATGTGAAAACCCTCTGTATCAGTCGCTGCCTGACCCTGTTCCTTCTTCTGCTGGCTTGCGTACTACCTTTGCTGCCTATTGGCAAGATCAGGTTGATCTCCAACTCTCTGCTGCTACTGTCACTGGTCGTCATACTTTGCTTCGTGCTTGTCGTCCTGACACCACAAGGCCTGATCCCATACTCTTTCTGCCTCTTGGTCGTATTGCCCGTAGTCGTTTGGTCCGCTGGCGTCTTGGCCGCTTTACTAACATGCGTGAGGAGTGTCCCTGTATGTCACCTGCAGGTGTCTACATCTCTCGTGATCACTTTATGTACTGTCGTGCTCTTGATCCTGCCTTGATCGATGCCTTGCCGCCTGCTCCACCTGGTGTGCACCGTATTGACCATGCTCTTAATTGCTTGCCCACTAATGCCTCTGCCGGTCCTCCTGATTTCTGGCCTGCTCTACTGAACCTGCTGTATGCTATCGATTGCCTTGTGCATCCTCTGGCTGTCATTGCTCCGGATCCAGATCCAGCGTCTCTTTGGTACTCCAGTACTGGTTGATCTGACAGGGATGAACATGTTCCATTGTTGTTTTCTACGTGCGGCTCCTCGGTGGTAAGTCATTATCAAAGTTCCCATCCGTTGGTTGTCCCTCGAGATCCTCAATGTGAGCACCACTAGTCTCCATGTCCTGTACTCTTGTCACTGCATTTTTTTCTCCTTTGAAAGTGCTCTGGAGGGGTTTTTTTAGTTACTTGCTCTATATTTGTTCTTGAAGTTAGGCTATGCTCACATCGAGTGCCCATTAAATTTCTTATAAATAAAAACAATCTTTAAACTGAGCTACATCCCCTGGTTCTGCTTCGTCGTGGTTTACTGTACACTCGTCTAGACAGATTTATCTGTCAAAACCCGTTGTATCTGACACTACCTGATCCGCCGCCATTCACCACTGCTGGTCTTACTGAAGTCTTTGATTCGTATTGGCAAGATCAAGTAGATCGTCAACTTGCTGCTGCTGCTGTTTCTGGTACCCAGACCCTCCTTCGTGCTTGTCGTCCATCTGTCTCTCGTCCAGATCCCATTCTGTATCTGCCTATTGGTCGATCTGCTCGTAGTCGTCTTGTGCGGTGGCGTCTTGGACGTTTCACCAACATGCGTGAAGAATGTCCGTGCACTACCGGTGAGTTTATCTCCCGAGATCACTTTCTGACATGTCGCGCTCTGGATCATACCTTGTTTGATGCCTTGCCACCTGCTCCTCCTGGTATCCATCGCATTGATCATGCTTTGAACTGTCTTCCAGACAAGGCTTCAGCTGGTCCACCGTACTTTTGGTCTGCTTTGCTCCTTTTGTTGCATGCCATTGATTGCCTTGTGCATCCTCTGGCTGTGATCCCACCAGATCCAGATCCTGGATCGCTCTGGTTTTCTGCTCATTGATGAACGTTTGTTGTTTTTGCTTTCTCGGTGCGATGCCACGGTGGTAAGTAATTATCAAAGTTCCCATCCGTTGGTCATTCCTCCAGATCAAATCAACAATACCAGTATTCATGCCGTTCCTCTGCCACTACCACACTTTCCTTTTTCCCTTTTTCTTCGTTAGTGTCCCCATAAGGGTTTTTTGTACCTGCTACTTTTTTGTTTCTAGAATTCTAGGCTAATGCTCCCATCGAGTGCCCATTGAATTCATGTATATAATAAAAATCAACGTTAAACTAAGCTACATCCCCTTACCATGTTAAAATAGACCAAAAAATTTAATATATAATAGGTACATAATTTTTTGCCCTACACACACTCCTTTTCCTTTTTTGGTATGTGTTTTACCATATTTAGTATAGTATTTTACCTAATTAGAATGAGGTTGAGCAACTTTGAGCGACACAAGATAATATCGTGAGTGTGAACTTGACTTTCTTACGATTTTTTACCTGTATGTCATTGAATACAATTCAACTACAGTCAGATAATATAGTTGCATTATGACATACTAGTCAAACGCCATGGCTTCCTCTACTAAAGATCACAACGTAAGGGATCCTGCCAGTTCTACTGACGGAACTGGTACGGACTCTCGCCATAATCCACAAAATTCCTCTTTCACTAGTCAGAGTTGGGCAGACATGGCTAAACAGCAGGAGCGTTCCTCTTTCACTAGTCAGATTTGGGCAGACATGGCTAAACAGCAGGAGCGTTCCTCTTTCAACGTCACTCCTACTATCGACAGTGCGTTTGACGAAACCAACGTTCAATCTTATTTCACTCAATCCACTCCCTTCCTGGGGGCTACCAAGGATGGGCAGGCACCTTTGCTGGCAGGTCAAGTGGGGTTATCGTATGTTGACAGTACACAACCAATTGCTGACTGGGCCACTGATGGCTTTTCTCCAACAAAGCCAGTGGGAAATGAGGATGATAATATGGGCGAGGCAGAGGCCGCGACAGACATGGACCTCGAAAAAGATTCGGCTGGTGAGAAGCCTAATCCAACTCACGCTGATGATCAACTTCAAAGCTCCCCTGAGGCACCCAATGGCGCTGATGGACACCAAAGACAGTTCAACAAGGATGGATCTCTCAATCCGGGATTCAGAAGTAGATCGGGAAGGGCTATTAAGAGTCCTGACCGACTCTAAATCATAATTTTATTCCAATTAATGATGAACGACCATAAGATTTTTAATATGAAGATAGGCTCTATCAATTGTAGAACCTTCCCAAAACAACACTATACCACACACACTGACGACTTTGTCAGACACCTGAGGTCCAAAATGTTCAATATTTTACTATGCCAAGAAACCAACATTCCTATGGATCACTTTGATCAAACCACTACCACTATGCACTACAAATTTCAGTGCCATCAATCCTTTTGGACACAGTATTGTGCAATTATCAACTTCAACCCAGCCCTCTTAATGGAAAAAGTCCATGAAACCCTAGATGGCCGTTTGATTCTTGCCAAGTTTACACTCATTGATAACTCCATTCAACCCTTTTATGTTTTAAATTTATATGCCCCTGCGGAACACAGCTCTCGCAGCAAGACCATGTTCTTCAGCAACATGATCTCTATGATACATTCCTTACCTAATTCGGCGGCCATCCTGCCGTCCTTGATTGTTGCCGGGGACTTCAACTACTCCTTCGACAGCAGTGGTTCACACTACACCGTCGAACATCCTTGTACATCTTTGATCGATTTCGCCCAACACAATTTGCATGATTGTTTCAACGTCCCTGGAGAATCCTTTTATGATTTCACCTTCACTAGAGGTACCTCGCGGTCTACGATTGACTATGTTTTTGCTGGCGTGAATATCTACCCTCACATCAACGATACCCATGTGGAATTTATGGCGCGGTCATGGACTGATCATGCCCTGCTCTCCTTCGCCTACACCGTTGGCTCATTCACTGTCGGGAAAGGTACTTGGCGGGCGAATCCCACTTTAGCTACCAATCCTGTATATGTGACAAAATTGAATCAGGAACTTGACAGCTATGTGCAACACAAACTGCTTGATTCCAGTCCAGTTCAAGACCAATGGGATCATATCAAGCGATTGGTGAAAAAGGTTACCCAAAACTTCTGTCTTTTCCGAGCTGCCAAACAACAAAAGCTATTGCGCGATCTTCAAAGTGACCGCAACCGTCTTTTACGGAATCATCGTAATGATTCAGTTGTCCTCCAATCCCTCCTACCGGATCTTGATTCACAAATTGCCAAAATTCAAAAGACCAGGGCTAAGACATATCGCCTACGGGCGAGCAAACGATGGCTGGAGCACAACGAGAAATTGGCTGGCTATCTTGCCTGTATCGCCACTGTCCGTAATTCGTCCAGGAACTTTCAGATGATCATCCATCCGGTGAGTGGTGTCCCGTGTGAGGACACCGAGTCTAAACTGGATGCGATCCACACCTTCTACACCGATCTCTACACGAAGAAAGATATTGACATGAATTGCCTTGAGACGATGCTCGGTTTTGTTCAACGCCAACTGGGCTCAGCAGATGCCCAGTCCATCATTGCCGCAATCACCATGGACGACCTGTTGGAGGGTGCCCAACGGTGCCCTTCCAAGAGCAGCCCAGGCTTAGACGGCTTGCCTTATGAGATCTTGCACCTGATCCTATCCAATCCTCACTGCCACTCTATTGCACTGAAAGTTTACAACGAGGCCATCACATTGGCCCGATTTCCGCTATCCTGGCAACAAGCTTGCATCGCCCTCATTCCAAAGAAGGGTGACCTGGCTGACCTAGCCAACTGGCGGCCAATCTCGTTGATTAATACCGATTGTAAAGTGTTTACTCGCCTGCTGAATGCCCGCATTGTGCCTCTCGCATCTTCACTGATCACAGAGTACCAAGCCGGCTTCATGCGTGATAGGTTTATTGGAGACCACGGCCTTACCAATAAGCTCATCTTGGAAGATGCTCAGAAGACCACGGATACTGGTCTGGAGTTTGTTGGTGTCATGCTTGATCAGACCAAGGCGTACGACCGCATACATCCCAGGTACTTGGCCAAGGTCCTGGAGAAGTTTGAGTTCCCTCCCGCCTTTGTTGCTTGTATTCAAAACTTGTTTTTCAACAACCAAATCTTTGTGAATATGAATGGCTTCCTGTCTCCGGCCGTCTCTCAACAGCGAGGGCTGCGTCAGGGCGACTCAATCTCTCCCATGCTATTTAATTTTGCGATTGAACCTTTCCTGCAGTCCATTCTGGTTAATCCTAATATCCGTGGGTATTCACTTCAACATGGCGATACCGCACTTACCAATGATCTCCATTACGTCTCACCTCATCGCCCAGTCAAGCTCCTTGCTTACGCTGATGATGTGCTGCTCTACGTCCACTCCATCGCTGAATTTCACGTTTTACAGCATTGCCTTGCCACTTACAACAAAGCTTCCAACTCGTTGATCAATTACAACAAATCCGTTGCATTCCCACTCTCAGGCCTGTCGCTTTCGTCTCCTCAGGGTGCCCAGCTCCAGGAATTCATTGTCCACAACCAACGAATGCGTTGGTACGATGCCTCTTCCACGGGCCATCTCCCATACTTAGGCTTCCCCATCTGGTTTACCATACGACAACGTGAAGCCTTTACCAGCAGCATGCTCCAAAAGATTGCGTCGGCCTTTGAGCCCCACCGTCAACGGAACTTATCCATGTATGGCCGAGCCACCATCGCCAACGTACTAGTTTTGACAAAATTGTGGCATATCCTTCGCATCACACCTCTACCTAAGGCATTCTTTCATCAAGTCCAGAGTCTGGTCCACCAGTTTTTGTATGGCAAGATGTTCCCCAGGATGCGTAGCAGCATCTTCTACCTCCCACGACACCGAGGCGACCTTGGTATATTAAATGCCGCAGTTCAACAACAGGTCTTCCAGTTTAGATACCTCAAGGCACTGCTCAACGACAACCTCTCGCGGGCCACCACCGTTCCTCCATTCCTTGTCCAACTGCTTTCGGATTCCTTGCAGGTGACCTATGGGGCTCCTAATGCTACCTTCCCGCTCCTTTTTCAAGGATGGCGCCAACCAAGACACCCACAAATTCTTTTCTCCTTCTTGCCGCTTTTATTTCAGGCCATGGATGCCTGCTTCCCTTCTCGCGATCACGCTTCCATTTGGCCGCAAATACCACCCGCTTCCGCCTGTCTTTCTCCCCCATTCGTGAAATACTCTATTGCAACCCCAATCATCCGGATCCCCCATTCAAGTTTTCGAAACATTTGTCCACATTGAAAGTGTTTGAGTTTTTCTTCTTTGACCCAGCGGATCAGCTCCTCCACTTTCGATCAACCGGCGGAATGCTCCTTCCCTGGTATCCTTTGTAAGCTTCGTAACGGCGTCAACAGCTACAGACTTCTTGCCCACCGCTTCATGGCCTTTCATTTAGGACTCATTCCATTCCCTGCCTCCCAATCCACCACCGACATTGCACAGACTCGACAGGCTATCAACAGTTCCTGTTTCACCACTCAACCGTTCCTTACTACATCAAAATTTTTCCATTCCAATTCCTTAAAGAGCCTCGTGGTATCACCATAAAAGACTATGTGCTTAGATTGTATCCAGGTAAGAATGTTGATGTGAATAACGCAGTTTCATGAATCGCACTTGCAATGTGTAGTATGTGGGAGTGCGGGATGTTGAGACCGCCGTGGATTGCGGTTCAGATGAAATGAGAAATAGACATGATGTGAGGCGATACAGAGTCAGTGTTAGCAATGCATCTTATAAGTAAGTTGACTTTGGATGTATACACCACTGCTGCGTATATAAATCTTAAGATGATGCTGTTCGTATAAAGAGTGATCCGGGATGCAGTGGATTGAAAAAAGACAGTTCGAGAATCAACAGATGCGAAGTTACGATGCTTTGACGTCTCAAAAATACTTGCTCCAACTGTAACCTGGCTGAGTACATTCGCTTAACAACTAGCATCAACAGTAGGTCAAACATTAGCAGCCATTCACAAAAGTCACTCATTGGCACTCAATGAAACTTTTCTTTTCATGTGCTCGTATAAGCACCATGAAAAAAAGGCCTAAAACTACTCAAATATAAATTAGGCTCCAGGCTACCTCACCCGAGTGGTGACCAGACGCACAAACACTGATGAACTATATAAACTCTGCAACGTCTCTCCAAAAGCCTAAAGCAGAAGAAGGAGAAGACCATGCAGACAGCGCGACAGCTGCGTGCACCTAAGGATGACAGATGCACATAGTTGTATATAAATATGCCACAGTCTCCTCCAAAAAAAAATGCACATTCCTGTGCCAGTCAAGGTATTCACTGAAAGGGATTTACTTCACCAATGCTTATACATCATTGAACCAATATAAAAAAGACAAAGAGCGATTGAAGCCAAAGCTAGCGTCATACTAGCTGGTGAACCCGCACATCTGTATTATGCAGCAAATGCCTCAGAAGAATTAAACTTTGATACCCATATGATCCTTGAGTATGTCGCCACAAGTAATGTTCATAGCAAACTTATCATTATATTTTTATACTAAACCATATTTCTCCTGACTGTAGGAGAAGAAACACAAGTATACCAACTGGTGTTCTTAGTGAAGATGGCAGTTGTAATATTCGAAGCATCACAATCTGCCTGGATGATAAAGTCAATGTCTTGCACAGGACAAGTGAATACTCAGATTGTGCCTGTCCTGGTAGATACCCAATGGTTTTACATTAAGGAGAGCTGCATTGAAAAACTGTTTGGCACCAGTCTATTCCACCTACCCTTCATAATTGCGTCTGAAATGTCCAGGGAACGATGATGATGATTTGGTAAGTGCAGTAGCATTAGCTTTATTTCAGTGATACTAACAAGCATATCAGTACTAGAATTGTGATTCTAATGGTGCCTTGAATATCAGAGTCATTCTTAGAAGGTTCATTGAATGAAATTAAAAACTGGCGCCTAGCCCAAAACAACTTCGCGGATCTCATAGACGCCAAGATGACACTGAAGGTTAGAGAGGTTTCAATAGCCGTGAAATGCCAATGTCTGTAAGTTTTCATGATGATTTTTGAAACTTCACTCAAGCGAATCAAACTAACTAGTAATATCTGGAAGAAATTTTACGTATATAGCATTTACAACATGCAGGAATCGCCTCTTTTTTCAAAACTGGCTGCTGTTGCTTAAATAAATGCATTTGATTGCCCTTTTGGTTGAGATGATATACATAATTATATTTGGGAGATGCATAAACAATAAAAATCATAACAAACAAATGCATCCATACTCTATTTGCCTATTTTTATTACTATTGTTCTATTAAGGTTAATACATACAAATATAATCCATGTACGTTGGGAATGGCATCATTTTTTTGCTCTTGAGATTAATTAAAAGACATACTAAATAACGCCAAAAAATGTATAAATTTACTAATAATAGCATAACATATGCCATGCTATGTGTCTAAAAGGTGGGGGGGGGGGAGCGAGTCATGAATTTGAAGCAAGGAAGAATCAGCATTATGATAGCATGTATATTGTCTATGTATCTATCATGCCATGAAATCACTATTTTTTGTGTTGGTTGATTCAGGCACCGAGTGTATTATTGCATTATTTATAGGTATTATACAAGTACTTGTAGTGATATCTTGTGATTTTAGTCTTACATTAAGAAACAGATTTCATCAAATGGCTTGGGATTGAATAGTAATTCTTTTCACAACCAAGAGGACACACATATCTAAACGAAGGATCTTCAGGCGTGAGATTAAATGAGATGAGTATCATCTGTTAAATTTTCTCCTTTTTGTTAAAACATGCGACCATGGCAAATCAGACATAGAGCGAGTACAGTAAAAGATGTGTGTATGTGAATCAAGTGTTGTACCACTTGAGAACGAGTGCTCCAAAAAAAAATATCAATTCAGCGAAATAGATTGATAATTAATGTGATATAGACTAAATAAAGCTTAATCTTACAATCATTTATTGTTTAAGCAGAATTCCCAGATTTGATGTGCAAATGTAACAGTCGAAAAAAAAAAAAAAACTTGAAATAGGATCCCCTCCTGCCCCTTCCCGTCTTTGCTTTGGTCCTTTCCCTTCTTTCTCTCTTTCTTTTCCTATTTTAACAAACACATACAACAATAAATCTTTCCTATAATAATTCTCCATTTTATCTCTATTACCATATGTTCATCATGGAAGCAAATGTAAAATCCGACATCAGCTCATATGGACCATCGAATGTTGTCGTTGCATTAGGACCACAAAAGGTGCCAACAAAAAGAAGACTGTCGCAATCAAAGTTGCCAATGAATCAAAAAGTAGCGAGAAGAAGACGCCGATTTGATAGCTCGAGTTCATCGAAATCGGTAGATCAAGGCGACGATGGCACGGAAGAAGATGAAGACACAGAAGAAGATGAGGGATTTGATCATACTAGCGACAGTGATAATGATCAAAAAACTTTAAAAAAGCAGCCGACGCGGTGGTCATGTCATACACATGTCCTGTACAAAGAATCACCTTATTTTGCATCATTGTTTGGAGAGAATTTCATTGAATCCAAAGCCAGTATTGTTTACTTGCCATCCAGCATCATTGATCGAATGGCGCTATACAGCATCCTAAGATTCATGTACACCCATCAAATCAACAAACCAAAGACGATCAAGGAATTATGCAACATGTATTCTGCTGCAGACTATTTAGGAATGGAGAAATTGTGCATCATGTTAACGGAAATAGTGATTGAATCGGTCCACCACTGTATCTGCTACTGTACCTCCTGTATCGCCAACGTACCTGAACTGTTCCCATTTTGCAGGACTCGATCTCTGGAATTGCAGGACGAAAAAATGGCTGTCATGACACAAAAGGTCATTACCATCTTGGCGAGTGATCCAGAAAAGACACTCTCCACTTACTGGACTAGTCGTCACATGGCTCTACTTTTGATACAGCTTCCACAAGATGTTAGTCAGGCACTGTCGCAAAAGGTGCTTCATCGTGTGAATAAATCAAACGCAATCGAATCACTCTATTCCTGCTTTACAGCATCCAACACCTTGTCAACCAACGACCCGTTGCTTTCCTGGAGTAAGCCGTTGCATGCAACCCTGACATCAGTCCAGTCTCGTGCTACAAAGATTATTGCTCGCCATTTCGATTTCTATTGCTGCCAATACCCTGCCTTATTATCATGTATCGATGGAATCACCTACTCGTTTGACTTTCTAGAGTATCTATTATTGCATATACTCGAGGATCAAATGGACTGTAGTAATGTCGGTATACTATATCAGGGCATTGTTTGTGATTTGATGTCCAGACATGCCGTTCAGCATAATGATCAAGTGAAGCATATTCTCAGCGTTGCCAAGGTAATGGTGCTTCATTACATAACTCGGCGCATCAGCGATATCCGACAACAGGGTGGTCTGGATAAACTGGATAAAGCTATATTGAAATTACTTGCCGATGGTTTGTGTTGCATGCAAAATAGTTTGTACCTTTTTCTCATTTCACAAACATAGACCTGGATGTACGACCTAAATCACTCATTAGCTCAAACCACCCACTCTTTCACCGTGGTATATTTTCGTTCTTGCTGCCGTCTATACCCACACTTCACCTATCCACATCGACGCACACCAACGGACTATCGAGACACTCCTCGCGCTCTACATTGCGAACGACCTCTGGTACAACCGCCACACGCCGGGTTAGCTTACCTGTGACAAACAATGAGAACTCGTCCGCATCGGCTTCGCCTTCATTCGCCAGTCAGTTGACTCGGTTACTCAAGAAAATTGGATCAAGCCATCATCGTCGTCGTTACAGTAGCAGTGCTAGTGCCACAACGGGATCATCACCACAGCAACAGCGATTAGCAAACCGAACACTGTCTACTTCAACCGTGCGTACGAGTATATCCACCTCTTCCACTTCTTGGTCACAAGTACGACTAACAGACACCAAGAAAGAAAGATCCATATCCTTCTCGAGCATAAAACACAGAAAGTTACTGCGTGGCCAAGTGAGTGCACCCATGGTGGGCATGCATAGACGAGTTCAATTGACAAGAAGACCCACATTGACGGTTGGCACAGTCGAGTTTATTGGCCATGTTGAGTTTGCAGACGGTATCTGGATTGGTGTTGAGCTCGACAGAAGAGGTACGTGTGGTTTGTAATGCTGGAGACGCATTAAAGTGTAACATTTTGTTCATTGCAGTGGGAAAGAATGACGGATCTGTTGATGGCCATCGTTATTTTACCTCGTCTCCCAACAGAGGTGTGTTTGTTCGACCTGAAGATATTTCTTTGGTTGTCTAAACAGAAGGAGTAAATTTATGCTTATATGTTTTTATGATATCATGTTATAATAAATGTTCAGTCCTGATACTTTTACGACCCTAATATGGAAACTAAGTTTCTAGGCATTTGTCAGGCCTAACTCATATATGATTAATGATTTTACAATCAATCGATAAAAATCACTGTTATTTCTATCCTATTTCCTTTGCTCAATGCTGTCAGCGTTTTCTTCGAGCGACGAACTAAAGCCTCAGATATTTCCCTATTTACTGCAGACATGTTATGCAGCCCGTGAATCGTCAATGTCCAGACTAACGTTATTGAATATAGAATTCAAGAAAACAGAACAATAAAAGTGCTACAACTATCCACCTACTTTCTATACACTTCAAGGGCACTTATTACTGTATTGCCTTATGAAAGGGCATTGGGTTTGCCAGCCAACCCCACCAGCCAAACACAGTTAAACCCCAGACACATAATTTATTCCAGATTGGCCAAATCTTGACAATTTTCGACTCGATTGAATTATTTTAGCAGATTCGACTATATAAAATATGCTGATCATCTCATGCTTCTTTAAGCTTTCTTAGAGTACTTTTCAAGGCACAACCAATGGTGCCAAGTAAGATAGATGTTCTGAATAAACTTATCGAGCAATTTATGAAAATATAAAAAGAGGTTTCTGGCCAAAATGTCGAAATTTTACATATCAAAGTCCTACAAAGATGATTTCAGGGGTTGCATTGGATCGATAGAAACATTTTGACTCAATATTTGCCATAGTAAAAGTCTTCATTATCAAGGTAAAAAACGCGATCGTTTGATTTTTGGTGAAAACCATGAGGGGTACCTCATGCTTTTCGGTCGAATTTTGTCCATGTTTTTTTTTGATCCCCAAAAAGTTGAGCAAAGGTGTCAGAAAGTAACTACTGGATGAGTGCACTTGTTTGGCACTATTCTGACCACCTAAAACGGTCTTGAACGCAAGAAAACGCAACTCAAATGCGCCCAGATTTTTCTGTATTAGGCATACCCTTGACTAAAAAGGGATAATATCTGTATGATACTTGCCCGTATATGAAGTATCTGCGTATATATGGATGTAGAGCATCATAGAAGAATCAGATCTAAAGATAACATAAAGGGCTTTTATGTTTAAGTGGAAGGTCAAAATGAAAGTAGCAGTATTTTGATAAGATACGCAAGAGCAATAGGTAGCGCGAGCTGCCGCTGCGCAGGTTGGTTCTCACCGAAGCGAAGCAAAAGTAGAGAGTCATCCGAAGCATAAACACTCATATGGTTAGTGATTTTATATCAATCAATAATCAAGGTTCTTCTAAAATTTTAGCTATATATATTTTGCAATATTAGCCAAAGGCCCGCGACAGCGCGAGCCGTTTGAACGTAGGTTGGCTTCCACCGAAGCAAAGTGTAGGTCAGGAAACCACCCAAAGTGTCGGAAGGTTCGTAAAAATAATAAAAGGGCGTCGATCCATATGAGCATACATTGTCCCACGATAAAGAGTTAATGGCCTGCCTTTCAGTTGTTGAAATTAGACTTGTCATCCTACCGATGTACCCTGAAATCTCACTTTTAGGTAATTGTCATTATGTGAAAAGTCTTTGTAGCTGACTTGAAGCTGTGGATCTGACTCTTCTAAAAAGCTCCACATCTGCAATTATAGAAATAAATCATATACGGGCAGATAGCATAGCCATACTAGCTCTTACTACTCGAGGATCGGCAAAACACAGTGAAACTTGGATGTACTTGAGCAGCAATTCCTCTCATTATTCGCAGTGTTGGACTACCAGAAAAGCACCAAACGGTTGCTTTCAGCCAGCACTACCTTTCTGACGCTTTTCCTCAACTTTTTTGGGATTGGCGAAAATCCACCCAAAACCATGAGGGGTACCCCTCATAGTTTTCAATGAAAACTAAACGATTGCGTTTTTGACCATAAAAACGTGGAATTCTACTAAGGCATATTATTAAGTCAAAATGTTTCTCTCAATCTAAAGCAACCGCTGAGTGCACTTTTGTGAGGCCTTGATATATAAATTCTCTACGTTTTTGCCTAAATCGTCATTTCCTATTTTCTGTCATTGCTCAGTATGCTCATTTAAAAATTCTCTTACAATCAAAACCATTAGATTCGCCCCAAAACGTACTACCAGCATGCATTAGGAAGTACAGGGTGATTATTGCAAAATACATAGTCGAATCTAGCAAAAGTAGATCGAATTATGTCCAAAAATATCAAAATCTGTCCAATCTTGAGCAAGGCTTTAATCTGATTTTAAATTAATTTTGATGAAGAAGCATACCGTGCTTACTGTGAGGGCGATCGATGCGGTTGGAAGTCTATTAGAAGGGGTTTGTGAATTGAGAGGTGCTATAGCTTAGCCCAGCCATTCTATTGTTTTCAATGCGTAACCATAGGTTTGATAGGTATAATGATTGCAGGTTGCTTCTTCAAATGCAAATCTTAATTCAAAATGTAAAATTATCCGCCCTATTCAAAATTTCGTTTTACGAGCATAAGCTTCAGTGATATAGACAAATGTTTTACTTGTATAGCTCTAACTCAATGGCCCCTACGCATAACAATCGTAGTATTGCACACGATGCAGAGTATAAACTAGAGGCTCTTGGGCAATGTCACTTAATTCAAATGTGAGGGCCACCACTACCTCCTGTCGATACAGCTTCTCAACAAACCAATACCGTACTCATCGATAATACAACTAAAAAGTAGAGCAATACCCTCAATAAGCATTACAATGATCAGGGGTGCAATAACCACTCAATTACATATTTCATTTAAAGTTTAGTTTGTCGCCTCATGTTAGTTCCCACATTCGGGGAAACAGAAATGCCTCGGGGGGAGAACAGTAAAGCCATCACTGCATGGAGTTTCAAATGCTTATCCAGCAAGCGATGAACAAAAGGCTATTGGTTTTAGGCTATAAAGCAGCATGTCTCACCGACATTTAGGCAAAAAGTGTTTCTTTCTTTCAAAGAGTATAGTTTTTATATGACCAACAACTGGCACAAGTGAATGAATAGCAGCTATTTCTATGTCTACTTGTGAATCTGATAAGAGTACATTACGTACCGCGCCCCTCTTATCGAGACATGCATCTTTTTTAATCAAACGCAAGCCAACTCAATTCAACAGCTGGTTAGACGAGCAACACACTAGAAGTCTTTCAGTCCCTGACTTGCACAAATTGAGCCGAGAATGGGAGTCGTATCAGAGATCAGATGCGACAGCAGAGAATAGAATCATAGACACAAAGATGCAGGTGAGCATTGGAACGGCGGAATGTGTCGTGAAAATTATGCTGATATTCTACACAGATTGACTTGCTGAATATTAGACTTGACAGCAAAATAAAGCGGCCTCAGATACGACTCAAGATGGGCCCTGCTCAGTACTATTCCAAAAGATCAGATACGAGCACTGGCGATTGGAACGAAGGGTTCATATTTGTGGTGTCGTATCATGCTCAGTTATTTAATACAATCGAGGTAATAAGGGCTTTTGGGTTTCTGCATTATTGCTCGCATTGACATTCTTTGATAGTTTGACTTGTACGATAAACCGCACAAACATTGGCCAACGACCAAGCATATTGGCAAAGCAAAGCTCAAGATTTCAACGCTTGGAGGCAAGACTGATGTGTTTGTAACGTATGTTGTGCGAATCCATCCCATATGCTGCTTACTCACGCTGCAAGTAGGTTTCTACCCATCTATGAGTATCGCTCAAAGCGACTCTTGCCATCCGATGTGCAGCCGACACTCTTAGAAACCGACATACTAGATCCCACCATTGTATCCAAGAAAACAGGCGATTTAAATCTGATAGGATCCGTGCAGATTCGCATCAGGTACCATTTTCAACAGCCCATCACAACAGATGAGCAAATGCCAAACAAAAAAATACTACCAGGCAAGAAGGTTGAGAATGATGACCATCAACAGCACAATACATTGTACGCACCAGAGGATGTCTTTCATCCATTATCAGTGGCCACGACAAATGCCTCTGCTACTAGCTATCTCTCAACGCATTCAGCTACTCGAGTTTCCAGCAGACGGACTTCATACGGTAGAGGCGATCTAGCACAGGAAGAAGGATACGTAGATGATTTATTCAAGAATCGATTGTCAACCATTATGACAGCCCATATACCAGAATCATCCGAATCCAGCCTGGCATCGCATTTATCTGACAGCAGGAAAAGCAAGTGGGAAAGGCGTTTTCACTACACACCCAGAGGCTTCTCCGTCTCATCCTCATTTACTCCAAAATCCTCCAGTAGCAGCATCCATCGCCGCACTCGTGGCCATCACCAACATGGAATCCAGTTGCAGTGGATAAAGCACTTGATTACGCCAGCCAAGAAGCTGCCAAATTCATCTCGTGGTAGGCGCTATGGCTTCTCACAAAACGATTCAGACGACAGCCACAAATTCAACCCTGATGATGAAAGCACAGACACATCATCTTCAATGGCGTCGACCCTGTCTTCATCAGCACCCGTAACAGATCGATTGGCACATGGTGCAAAGAAGAAGGCTCAACACATTATCGACAGCGTGAACTTTGGGGATAGAGACTTTGCTACACAGTGGATGCAGGACTCTTTTGAAGATGTGGCATTATCCCATCCAGTGGTGGACAAGTTGATTGGGCTTGTAGTGAGCAAACAAACACAAGCCATGGTGCGCGCCATCATCAAGACAGCCAACTCGTTTGGTCAAGGGTTTCGTGTTACCGGTATCAAACTACTGAAGGCCGCCTTGTTGATCCAAAAGTTCTATGAATCCTTGCCTCGACCACCACTGCAAAAGCCAGTGACAGACAGCTATCTCATTGACTATGCGTGCCACTACTTTTCATTTGCATTGATGGCTTATGGGTGGCGTGGTCTCTGTTATTTAGGCATGTATGGACAATACGTACGCGGTGCTCGTGATAGAAGATCCAATCGGCTCGCAATTATCCGGTATTTACATCTGCACCCTGAAGATTTGTTAGGTTATGAATATGCCCTGCGTAAAGGAGCGTCGTTCCAGCCAAGTTATTACGTTGCTCTTGACAGACCACGTAGAGCCATTGTGCTAAGTATTCGCGGCACCTGGAGTTTATATGACGCCATTACAGATCTTGTGTGTGAGTACAGGCCGTGGAAGGGTGGCCTTGTCCATTCAGGCATGCTAGCATCTGCTCAATGGTTTTACACGAGCATTATACCACAAATATTCCGTTACATTTATCACCATGGCGACGAATTGGACCGCTTCATCATTACTGGACACAGCTTAGGTGGCGGGACAGCCTCTTTATTGACCATGATGGTGGCAGATCATATTGACGAATTGAGAGACCTTGCTGGAAATCCCAACTTTGAGATGCATTGCTACAATTACGCACCCTCTGCAGTCAGCTCGCCGGATCTATGCAAGAAATATGAAGAGTACATTCACAGTGTTGTGTGTCAAGATGATGTAGTGGGGCGACTCTCGTATGGCACAGCCATGAAGCTAAAGGAGCTGGTGTTGGACATGATAAGTGCTTATGGCACTTTAGGAGGTTTTAGAAAGGTAAATATAAACGGCATCAGGCACATGTTTTGACAACTTCATGCCTGTATTTTATAGACCATGACGGATCCAAAAGCCCGCAAAGTATGTTTTGATATCATTGCTCAACGTAGAGACAAGTTGAACAATGTCGCAGATTCAATGTATCCATCAGTAAGTTGATGTTGTTTGAAACAGAGATAGTATCCAAGATGGCAGCAGGCTAAAATGGCAAATCTGTAGTTGTATATACCAGGCAAAATTATCCAAATCAAACGATCAAAGGAAACTCGCTTTGCCAGCAAATCTGAAGAGGAACCCCAGCAGCAGCAGCAACAAGACGCACATGCCAAAGAACGAAGAGGATCCACTGCAGCAGTAGGCGAGGTCTTATCCAGACACAACATTCCTGGCACCAGCAAGACATCCTACAGTCTGCATTACTCTGATCACCAGATATCCAACGAGATGAAATTGACAAAAACTTGTATTGAAGACCATATGATAGCAGCCTACCATAATGCGTTTGAAGCTCTTAGGGAACAACATCCTTCACCTTATAAAGATGAATAAATCGTAAATTCTATATATACTCCTTGTGGGTGACACAACACATGCTATAAAAAAAGCACATCATGGCTGGTTCCTTTTTGCCCGGGCTGAGGTGCGAAATTTTTTGGAGTATTTAATTGAGGGGGGGCGCGGGGGGGAGAGGAATTCGACATGAATTGATCCTTTTCTTTCCTCTCTTTCTTTCCTCATTTTATTAAATCGTCAAATATGGGTAAAACATCAGTTTACATAATTGCGGCATGCGGTTGACTTAACATCCTTCCTCTAGGCTTAATCAAGTTATGCAACGGTATACCCATCAAATATCTCTCCTTGATCATCCTTGTGGTGCAAAACAGTGCACTTATTCTGGTCATGCGCTATACAAGAGCCAATGTGGAAGAGGACAAACTGTACTTAGCATCTACTGCTGTGGTGATGAGCGAAGTGATCAAATCCATCGTCTGTCTTGTTGTACTATATCTAGCTCCCGAATCTCGCAAACGCTCCCTGAAACGATTGACCAGCCTGCTGAATCGTGAACTCATCTTGAATTGGAGAGAGACAGCCAAATTAGCATTTCCTGCCGCCTTGTATCTTATTCAAGTAAGTGTTGTAGAGTACATTAGCTGGGGGGGCGGGGATCAGGATGACTAAATTGCCGTGTATAGAACAATCTCCAATATGTTGCAGCTTCCAATCTCGATGCGGCTACATTTCAAGTTACTTATCAGCTCAAGATCTTGACTACAGCTTTCTTCAGTGTATTGATCCTCAAAAAGAACCTCTCAAAACTAAAGTGGATTGCGTTGGCACTATTGACGGTGGGCATTGCGCTTGTCGTGCTTCCCAAAGGAGCATCTACTGCTGTCATTGCCTACATTACTGGAAACACCACCATCACAGACTCAACAGCCGAGACAACTGCCATTGGTAACCAATCTAATTTACAAGGTTTTGTTGCTGTCTTGACTGCCTGTATGCTATCTGGCTTGGCTGGCGTGTATTTCGAAAAGATTCTCAAGGCACCTGCACCCAAACCTGCGGCTGTGAGCAACAATACTAACAACACTGAGGATTGGTCTGATGATGATGATGAAAACAAAAAGGTCGTTGTACAAGAGGAGGACAATATGGACGATGAATCACTTGCTGCTAGCAATCAGATCTGGATTCGCAATATTCAAATGTCATTTTTCTCCGTGTTATTGGGCTTAGTGTTCGTTGTCATGTTGCAAGATGGCACAACTATTGTTGAACGCGGATTTTTTGTCAACTATACACCTCTCACCTGGACCGTGATCGCTATTCAAGCCGTGGGAGGATTAATCGTGGCACTTGTTGTGAAATATGCCGATAACATCTTGAAAGGGTTTGCCACTAGTATTAGTATCATCTTGTCATCCGTTGTTAGTGTGTGGCTTTTCAACTTTACCTTCTCTGGATCATTTTTACTGGGCGCAGCATTGGTTATATACGCAACTTACTTGTATGGACTGTAATACAAACAAAACCAGCTTTCTTATTTTCTTTTGCAAATATCTTTAATACCCTGAACCTCTTTTCCTCTCATGTACACACAACCTCACTCTCACTCTCTGCGCCCGCTTATTACTGCAGCTATTCTTACTATTATACTATTGATTGTTTACAATAAAATATTCGTTTTTTTGATTTCGATATTTCTAATTAAATCGACTTGGCATTCAAATGTTCCTAAATGCTTGGCTGTTTGAAACACAGAGATCTAATTTCATTTAGAGTATTTGGAGTGCAACATCAAGAGGCTCGAGATAGGAACTATATGATAATATGATTCCTTTTACAGTATCCATCAAATTAACTCAAAAGTATATTAATCTACATCCGTCAAAGGGATCTCGTAGAAAAAAAAAAAAAAGAAAAAAAAGGATGCTTATGGTAACTATGATGCTATAACAAATCTCTTTTGACCACCCCTTTCTATTCTGGCTGAAACAAAATCGAAAAAGAGGTATTTTAGCATTCAATCGGCACAATAATTAATATAAAAATAACCTCTTCAGAACTATAATACTAAACGTATTTCATGGAATGGTCTCCAGCTTGTCGTATTCTAATGGCGCAGTTCAGTTGAGAAATAGTGTGGCAAATCCTTGAATCAGATATCGAGGTATACATGGCTGAGGGTCTCATGCTATTAAGCATGTCTGTTCTTTGTCAAACAGCGTATGATGCATGTAACCTTACTATGACTTGTCAATCTGAGGCTGTTTGGCACATCATCCTTAGCTCATGTTGTTCACTTGCTTTACGGCATTTCTCGCAATATCCTATCGTATAATATAGCAACAATGATGCTATAGTTTATTTGTATATGGTATCAATTCCTTGTAAGTGCAGCTTGTCAAATTGAAGCTTTTCTAGTGACAGGCGATGCTGTTGATGCTGCTGACGCCGATAAATTGGCAGTGATGGGTGGATTAGCGGATGCCAAGTTGCTTAATAGAGTTGATCCTCTAACCGTTGATGATTCTGTTAAAGATACTGGGGCTCCATTAGACGCTGCTGCTTCTGACGATGAAGGCTGTCTCTTTTTCGCACCCTCTTTTAGCTTTTCCCATCTCTCTCTGTATTTGTTCATCAATGCGTCTTGCTTTCTATTCTGCGACCTCAGAACCTTGTTTGCTTCCTCTAACTCTCGAATCCGATTCACGATCTCTGCAGTGCTCGTTCCTACATGTCGAACATTTCTGGATGGCGAAGAACCTGTGGTCATGGCTGATCGTGTCATCATGGCAGATTCTTGTGTTTGAAGCACTCGTAATGCTTGCTTGTGAACGTCTTTCTTGAACTGAATGATACTGCTCTTTAGGACAGTGCTATCCACAGATCTCTACCCAATTGAACCAAGCATACATCAGTATGTAGGCATGCACACAGTGGCTATGGCATGGATGTTTACCTGCTGCAGACTCCGAATTTCGTTTTTGATATCTGCAATTTGAGCTTTCAGGGTTTTGTTCTCTTCCTCAGGGTTATCATCTGGATTTAGCATCAATGTTACTGGATTCTGGTCAGATTGGGTATAGTTTTTCAGATTTTGATGTGCTTTTGTCGGGCAAGTAAAGAACGAATCATCAATAAGCGACATTTCTTGCTGTATTCGATCTGTTTCGGCTTCGTCAAAAGCTGTATCCGACATTACTGGTGGTTGCCGTGGTGATGTTGATGGCGGTGATGGTGTCTGTGAAAGCTTATTGACCAGTGGCTCCACCACGCCCCAGAAGCGATTGAATGGATCCACATCGTCCTCATCTTCTTCGTCCTCCAGAGACGGCACTGGTGCTGATGGATCTCCAACGGTTCCTCCTCTCTGTATTGCGAAAAGTTCTTGCTCTAATTTTCTCATATCAAATAAATTCTCTGACGGCTGGTTCAGCTTTGCAGAAATAGCTTTTATCCTTTCTTCGTGCGATAATCTCATGCTGTTCAGCGTCTGCCGAGTCTGTTTGTTGATTCTCTAATTAATATCCACTAGTGATGAACATTGCTACGCAATGAATTTATCTTACCAAGGCGTCGTGATCGTTCGACATGGCTCGTTCATAGTGAGCTGTTTGTCGTAGAAAAAGACATTAGTTATACAGATCGTCTTGCTTGTCAAGTTACATTCCATACCTGCCGCTTTTTTATGCGCCTCAAGAGCATTATGCCAGTCTTGTTTATCTTCATATTTCCCAGCTATGTCAGCGAGAACTTGTCCCTACATTTCAAGACAAGCAATAATTAGATTAACGTTTATACAACGGTTGAATGAATTCAAATACTAACTGAATTGATTACAGCTCTTGACATGCGTTGAGCAAATATAAAAATGAATGAAAAGAACAATATTATTGCTCGAAAAGATGGATAGAAGAAGCTCACGCTTTATAATGGGAGAGTGACGTGGTCTTATGATGCCTTCATGCAGCATGTTGCTACCTGATTTGAACCTGAATTGAGCTCTGCTCGTTGTGATGGTACATTTGAAGGTCTATAAGATGTTTGCAATATTTATTTGATACATCTATTCAGTATCGATTACATAGTTTATGCTTGCAGGGTCATGACATGTGTTTGAATGGCCAGATTTGATACCAAACTTTCGGGTATGTGGGATTTTTATAGCTCGATAAGGATAGCAAAGATCGGGCCAGATCAATAGAACTTGATTAAATGAGAATAGCATTCAATTTAGTATTTATTTGAGATGTTTGTCAGTCAGACTTCTTGAGAAATGACCCAAAGAAGGACTAGCTTGCAAAAAGAAACAATTTTGGACAGATCTTCATTATCGAGACTGGCACATTCATACATTATAATCCAAAAATGCGCATTCATCTTTTCTAATTACTTGTATAGCCTGGGTGGTGCTCAGTGATGTCAATTAGGAGCTCGTTTCAACTTCCAAGCGTCATGATGGCAACTAATATCCTATTATTCAGGGCAATGATGCCGTAGTAAGCCTTTCAAAATTTAATATATAGACCCTATGTTCATCTAGCCTTTGTAGTCTTTTAATGTATGTTTCTCATTAAATGCAATCTGTGATTTTTACATCTTAAGACATGGATAAAACTAAAACCAAGACCATAAAAAAAAAAACGACAGATGTTGGGAGTAGTACATGTTGAACCAAACATTAGAAAACATCAACGACATTCGATTGTGTAATGAAAGCAACCAGCTAGACTAAAAACGAAATCTATGACGATCACTCCCACATATTAGATTTTTTCAGAACAGGAATCCACCAAATTGGGCTTTTTTGTGTTGCCCTTTTATCATAGTAGGGACATACATTTATCATTAGACTTTTATGACGGTTAAGAAAAGCATATTTGTTATAGCTGAGAAACGAGCCAGCATAAACACACATATCACAGCAAACCAAGGCGAGAAAGCTCTCCATCTTCCTGTATACTAGATTTGATGCTATATACTGGTATATAAAAGGTAAGCAAGCACAATTTGAGAGCTTCTCGTTTCCACTGATTAAAACTCAAAAACAAGTTATTTGCCAAATACATAAAATGAGCATTTTGCTTTTTTCCAATCTCTCTTTCTCTCTTTTTCTTTCAGAGATGAGAGACAGTTTCCCCCTTGTTTTATTATGCCTGACCAAGCCCTTCATACTCTAGAAGAATATCCTACTTTTATACCCCTCATCACAACAGATTCAGCCAGCTCTTGCTCAAAAGTCATCGCATCATCGGACGGGTCAACACAATCAGGTTTTCTTTCACCGTTTACAAAAGCCACAGAAACAGCATCTAATGCAACAACAGACCAGATCAGTCCATCACCCTCTGATGTTCATAAAGACGACTTGGTCATACCAGTCCATGAAGAACAGCGGCATGTACAAAAGGATCGAGTGCTCAAGCAAGGCCTTGTACTCTGCACTAGAACAGCCCAATGGTACACAAAGAAAAAGTCAACCACTCGTGAATTACAGTTGAGAAAGACTCGCTTGCGATGGAGGCAGTTCAAGGCAGTGCTGCGACCTGATAAAATCGAATTATACCATGTGACGGTATGTAATGTCAGTGTATATGTGCATTGGATTGAGAACTAATGTCATTGCATGCTCATTCAGACCACCTTTCTTCATACCCAACGAATAGCACATGTCATTTACCTCAACAACAAATACCCCTATAGACGAGTACGCTTGTCGCTCGTTTCGATACAAGATTACATTTGGTGCCTGGAATTTGTACATTATCAAACCAAGTCCATTGTGTCATTCCATTTCCAAAGCGCAAGCTTGTCAGAGGCACAAGAGTGGTACATGGCCCTGTATCATACACTGCCTGCATTGCCTGCTTGTAAAAAACCAATTCCAGCATTTGTTGACATTCAAGTCATGATTGATACCCCAATGCAGGTCCGATTACCCTTAGACTATGTATTGAAACACACCAAAGATACCCTTTTAAACATCCATATTCAGGACATCAAGCCAGTCATTAGGTCATTACTGCAAAAAGATGATCTATCGCATACAGCAGATTGGTTTCGCAATGAATTTCGGCTTTGCTGGAGGCCCATTGATGTATCAAACAAACGGACAAGCACTGTGATTACCTCGGGTGATAGGATAGAGTGGCTGGCAGAAAACACGGTTTTGATAGGGCCGCAGCTGATTGAGCAGGTGAGATGTAGAAGCGCACATCTCTGGACACACTATTGATATGCTGATACAAAAATTAGAGACATGTATTGGAATTGCACACTTCAGAGAAACCAATGGAGAAACAGAAAGTGGAACGAAGAGTAAGCGGAGCACTATCTCAGTCCCACTGGAGTTATTGACCATTCTGCTGTAGATCATCACATTTGACAGCTTGCTGATCAACAAGACATGGACGAAAACCAAAAGCCAGCAAAAGATCAAGTGCAAAAAGTCCTACTTTTACGTTGTACTATATGGCCATCACCTGTTCTTCTTTGATGGACCTTACTACTACTATTACAAACGTCAAGTACAACGCCAGGAAAATCAGAGACAGCGGGAAGAACAATCCAAGCAAAAAAAGCGAAATAACTGGTTCTCAGCGACAACAGGTCTGTTGCTGCAGCAACGGAAACTCATCATATCCAAGGAAAATAAGAGGCGCATTTACGAACTAGGTAATCAATCATCACCGCATCTCAAATACGCCTCTCCAGAATCTGTGCCTTTGCCTGACCCCACAAAGCTGGTCAATGCACACCTACTACTGGATCTACACAGAGTGACGCGAGTACAGCCCATGTTGCAAAAGGGCACGCAGCACGCTACATCAAACATGTTTGAAATCCATATTGAAGATGCCATTTTGTATTACGAGGCGCCAAGCACGCAAATCATGCTACAATGGGTGACGCTTATCAGCAGCATGATTAAAATGGAGCACCTGCTAGTAAGCTCGTCGCTCTCCTATCGACATCATCGAGGCAATGACGGGAACAAGAGCATTTTGGTAAGTGTGGGGCTCAACTCATCCACCACGAGGTGCCTGACATAGTTGCATTTTTTTTTTTTTTTTTTTTTTAGCAATCAGGGTTTCTGTATGTCAAGCAGGATTTCAAGAGATCGTTTCAGCCTCACTATTGTGTGCTGACCAAGAGCGAAGAATACGACGGACTCATCATGTTTGATACACTGCACAAAAATCCGGATAATCGCCATGCTTTGTACAACTGTTTGGGCAGCCGTTCTGATGGTGGCGAACATATGCAGCAGCGCAAGGAACTGCTCTTGTACCAAAAGAAAAGGGTGCTGTTACAGTTAAAAGACGCCTATGTCTACTCTGGAGATGAGTGCATTTTGGATAAATACGAGCAAGAAAAGGTGGAGCCGCTTCGGTTCTACAAGGATGGTATTGTTACTGGTGGCAACAAGACGTCTGAGTGCATTTTTGTGATCTGGCAGATAGCCAAAAGACGGTTTGTACCCAACGTACGAGAGTACATGTCCATTTTCAAGCTGGGACATCGCTTAGGCAACCGAGGCAGATGCTGGGTATTCAAGGCGAGAAGTAAGCAAGAACGGGACGAATGGTTAGAGGCGTTGAATGTCGAGTTTGGTCTATTATCAGGCAAATAAAATGAAATTGAGATCAAATTTACATCATGCAATATGCTGTTACAAAGTAACACATTACACACAGTCGTTTTTGGACGCCCGGTGCATTGCAATAGTTCTTTCTATTGGTCTGTGGGTATTTTACCCCAATGCTTATGTACAAGAATGATAATTTGACAAAGCAATTTGTTTCTTTCTTTTTCTTCTTTTTCATCTATTTCTCTTGCTTGGAAAAAAATATTCCTATATAAAAACATGGAAGACAAGAGTCGCCATAAGGGTCGTGTCAAGTTTTTCAATTCGACAAAAGGGTTTGGGTTCATTTTACCCGATGCAAAGGAGGAGAACGACGCTATTGAAGGTAGTGTGTCACCGTTTTTTTAGGGAGATAAGATAGGGGACATTGAGTTGGTCTATTAGAAGTATTTGTACATCATACAGCAATCCATAACGATGGTGGATTCAAGAGCTTAGCAGAGGTAAGTAACCAAGGAAATGAGAGCGAGATGGAGAAGAACCAAGTATTACTGCACAAATAGTGAGACGAGTTGCTCATGCATTGCTATTTTTCTGTCTGTATTAGGGTGAAGAGGTAAGCAAAACGAGAGAAATCAAAACTTATTCAGTCAGACGCTGACTGTGCTTTCCGTGACATAGGTCGAGTATGATCTCGTGCAAGGGCCAAAAGGTATGCAAGCGTCCAATGTAACTGGCCCTCAAGGCGTATCAGTGCAAGGAGATCCCAGAGCTCAGCGTCAATACTATCCCAAGTAAGAGTGGTGCATATATCGAGCTTTGTTTATAGTATGCTAATGATATCATGTTTTGCAGTCATCACGGCTATCGTAGCAACCACAATAATAGAGGAGGACCAAGTGGTGGAGGACCTTACAATGCTGGAGGTATGTGTGTGTGTGCCAATGTATGAAGATTTAGCAGGAAAAAATAAAATTTCCGTTATGCAAGGCTTTATGATAGATCCCTATGCGTCACCTTTTGGTTATGGCGCGTTGCAAGGATATCCATACATGCAGCAACAACCAATGCATTATTCACAGTATGGCAGCAGCCCTGCTGCTGCTGGTGGATTCTCTGCTGCCACCAGCTCCCTATCACCACAACTGCAGCCACAACAATTCAATGGGTATATGATGTATCCCTCTCATCGTAATGCGGGTGCAGCAAATCAACCTCAATTTTACGATAATAATGGCATGACCTCCTCCATTTCGCCACCTCAGCAACATCAGCAGCAGCAGCAGCAGCAACAACAACAAACAATAGCAACGCCTCCTCATCCTCCTCCTCAACACCAAGATTTCTCAACATCTAACAACAACAAGGATGAAAATTAATTTCGGTTTTGTATAATAAATTTTATATGATCCTCTGACAGAGCAGATGAGTGTAATCAATTGGTTATTTTACGCACACACACACACACACACACACACACAGAACAAGCTACTGACGATCTCGTATATGTGATTGCACAACCTTCTTATTTACACTATATACAGTAGATAAACACACTGAAAAGCCAAGAGAAATCCAGTTAATTGGATGATTGAGGGGGGGGGGGAGATTGATATTTACAAAATGAGCCTTTTTTATTATATAAGTTGTACAGGGAATGATTGCATATTGTTGTAGTAATAGCATGGCTGTCGATAAAACAAGTTCAAAGCAGCTGGTGGACGAGCAACTACCATGCGTTGACAAAATGCCTTTGATTTAGCAGCAGTGGGAGCTGCCATCATGGGCGGTAGTGGTGGTGATGAACATCTCTCTGGTGCTGCCGTTGCTAACTTTTTATTTTCTAGCAATGTTCCCAATGGGATGTTGTCTTCATCATCGTTGTTGCTATGGTTACGACGCGCTGACATTTTATGGTGCTGCTGAATATGATCTTGAATGGACTCATCTTGTTGCAAATGAACCAGCATTCGCCTTAAATGAAGACCTTCCGAAAGTGGCAACAAATTTCTGCGGAGCTTATGATAGGTTGCACGATAGAGTGTCCATTTGTGCCATGCATCTTTTGGGCCATCATGGCATTGTTGCTGTTGAACTGGATTGGGTATATACATGGCTCGTCGATTCAGCATTTTCTGTTTGTTCATACTATCTGGTCTTTGAGTCCTCAAGACAATCATTGCTTGGTGATCATCATCGTCATCGCTCTCACTGTCACTTTCACTGTTCTCATCTTGATCTTCATCATCGCTATTCTCGCAAGATTGTCCAATCAACGCCACTGCTCTACGCTTTTTGTTTGGTGGTGATATCAATTGAAGCACTTTTGACCATTTGGCGAACCCGCTCTCCGTGGGTTTATGATCTAGCACTGCTGCTGTTGTTGTATGAAGTGGAGGAGGAGAATTTCGCTTTGTTTTGCGTTCCATCATTGTGTGGGTGTATATATACAGAAAGAAGAAGAAAAGTGTATCTGCATCAACCTGTGCGAGCATGTATTTATATATCAAATGCTAATTGTAATCCCGAGGTAATTGAGACGATATGTAATATAAGGGCTAGAACATGAATCAAATTAACATCTCTGGGTTCCTGACTGAACTGACAGATTTCCAACATTTGTTTACGCATTACACAAAACCCGTTCAATGTACCGTGTAATTCCCGGTCCAGACAAGTGTTAATTATCTTTTACTTGCCTTTTCTGGCTTACATTTGGGCATTTCTAGATCTCTTGCACTTTCAAACAATGGCTTCAGGTACACGTGCAGATTGACCAAATCTACATATCATTAGAAAGTACCTTTTGTTGCGAGGAGAGCGAGATCACATTGAGAAAAAATTGATCTATACAATGTGTGTATTTATAGTCGGTTGATATCATGATGATCGATGCCAACTTGATTTATACATAGCCTAAAGAGAAAAAGAAGCTAAAAAGTTCAATAATGATGATGGTATGGTAACTTTTTAGTATCGCTTGTCCATTTGTGTGATTTATATTTCTGCCGTTGCATCTGAATAGGCTATGCAGTGCAATTTGGGTGTATATCATACTTTATCATACAATGGGAGAATGAAAGCTAGGCAAAATCAACATGTCTATTTTTACATGTTGTTATATATATATATATATATCCCCACTTCATTGTTTACAGCAGTGAAAGATCTGCAAGCATGTGCAATTATTTGTATGTAGACCTAGCCGAATTCGACTCATGTATTTGAAATACAGGCATCACTATCATCATCATTAAATTTCAAATGCACAGAGGAAAATGGCTCAGCGCATTTGGATCTAAGTAGAGATTCAATCAATAGCCACTTTTCCTTTAAAACACTATAGGATCTAGAAACAGTGCTTGGCATTTCAATAGAATGAAGAGGGTTTGTTGATTGCTCCTGGTATTATCAATTGAAGTAGCTACATCCATAAAGCAAAGTCAGTTTGATTCTATCATATCAAGATGGTCTCCCATTCACCCCTTAAAAATGAGTTGAAAACCTCTTCTCTACTAATCGATCATTCACAGAGTGAGTGTTTAGAGACATCTACTATGATACTTGTTTGTTTGCATGTCGTTCGACATTTGAAAGTCTCAAATCTTTAGTGCTGCGGTCTGATGTATACGATGAATCCCTTATCGTTTTTGAATAGCTTTGGATATATGCAGATTGGCTTTGCTTTGCATTTAAATACATAATGTTGAACATATATATCAAATGCTCCCACTCGAAAATCATTTGCAATCTAAAGGAGGATGACAACATTGCATTTTAATACATAAGGATTCGTCTTTGGCTGAGCAATCCGCAACGGTTGAAGCCTTTGAATATTTAAATAAACAGAAAAACTTTGGAGTAGCCAGACCAAGCTACAGTGCTTTCCAAATCGTAGTAATTCCGTTCTTATCAGCTCAACGAGCATCGATTGTCTTCATATGGGAAGCATTACTGCTTCCGCCATTATCCAGGCAAGTTAAATACCGCTCAACTTCTACTCAAGATTGGCCAGAGTTGATTCAAAATCGACTTGTTCGACTTATTTGACGAGGTTTGACTATAAAAATCGTAAGGTTATTTGATATTCCCTTAAGCCGCTCAATAACATCCGGTTCTTCAAGAAACTACGCCACACATCTTCCTCTTCTCCCTCCTCTCGCTCACCTCTACAAGCTTGTCAATGGCGCGCCTTTTGGTCGCTATCAATTCCCCTTGCTGCTCGCACGGTTTGGTATCGGGCAATCTATGCGAAGATCCCTACCAGAGACCTCTTACATTTACGAATCCCTGAAAAACATCCTTCCTCTCTCTGCACTATTTGTTACTTATCTGTCATTGAGGATATCACTCATGCTCTGTTTTCCTGCCCACCAAAACTGATGGTCTGGCGCCATACATCTCTGTCCTACCTCTCTGACTCCTCATCGCTGTCTTGATGCGGATTTTATTGCTCTCCTTCAACAAATTTTGCTTTGTTCCTCCCCTCCTCTTGATCGTGATACTTCTCTTCCTTTCAATGAGCTCTCTACACATCAAATTTTTGCAACCGCTCTACTGACACTCTGGCAAGCGCATTGGCGCTGGATCTTTGACCAAGCCCCGGTTATCGCTGATAACGTTCAACATCGTCTTGCTCGTTCTCTCTTGCTCGCTTGGATGCCGAATTAAATCTAGATGCGTAAGTATTTAGCTTTCACTCTTTTATACATCTTCTTCTACATTTTCCATTTCTGCTTACCATTCGATCCTCGTGACTATATATCCAGTCTTTTCTTTCCCTCATAACGACATTTAAAGGACTTAAAATAAAAACTGGAGCTCGTCTCCCCTACAAAAAAAATATTTCCTTAAGCTCCCTTGAAGTACTTTTCAAGGCGCATCTAATGGTACCGAGTAAGATAAATGTTTTTAATAAACTTATTGAGTACTTTACGAAAATATGAAAAGAGGTTTCTGGCCAAAATGTCGAAATCTTGCATATCAAAGTCCCACAAAGATAATTTCAGGGGTTGCATTGGATCGATAGAAACATTTTGATTCAAGATATACCATAGTAAAAGTCTTCATTACCAAGGTGAAAAACGCGATCGTTTGATTTTCGATGAATTTTTTTTTTTTTTTTTTTTTTTTTTGTATGGATGTTGCTTATTTATTAGTAAATATACGAATATAATAAGAACATCAAATGATGGACAAGTGTATGTAACAAAGTGACTTGCCATATATAAATCTATTGAAACTACTACTAATATTAATGCTTGAGATCTGACAATCTCATCACTTCAGCACAGATCATGTTGGTGACATTGTTGGTATCAAAAGGCACTCCTTCGAATGATAGTAGGAGGTGAAATCTCCATATCATACGAATGGTGGCAGCAAACAGGTCGAAGATTGTAATCTTGATGTCTAAGTTGTAGATGAAGTATTGCTTCAGGTTCAAATTGACTATGGATTGGTATACTTGCTGTGGATTAGCAGCTTTGGGGTATCCCAGGAATTGTTCAAAGATATCGGACCAAATGTCGTTTTTGTGGGGGGCAGCTAACCATGAGATGTTTGGCATCTTCAGTATCATTGCAGAGGGTACATTTGTCATCTTCGACGTTCCTCAGGCGTCGAACGAAAAGAGCTGATTTATTTTCGATGAAAACCATGAGGGGTACCTCATGCTTTTCGGTCGAATTTTGTCCATGTTTTTTTTGATCCCCAAAAAGTTGAGCAAAGGTGTCAGAAAGTAACTACTGGATGAGTGCAATTGTTTGGCACTATTCTGACCATCTAAAACGGTCTTGAACGCAAGAAAACGCAACTCAAATGCGCCCAGATTTTTCTGTATTAGGCATACCCTTGACTAAAAAGGGATAATATCTGTATGATACTTGCCCGTATATGAAGTATCTGCGTATATATGGATGTAGAGTATCATAGAAGAATCAGATCTAAAGATAACATAAAGGGCTTTTATGTGTAAGTGGAGGGTCAAAATGAAAGTAGCAGTATTTTGATAAGATACGCAAGAGCAATCGGTAGCGCGAGCTGCCGTTGCGCAGGTTGGTTCTCACCGAAGCGAAGCATAGGTCAGGAAACCACCTAAAGTGTCGAAGGGTTCATATGTTATAGTAAAAGTTTTCATTTTTGCGGTCAAAAACGCGATTGTTTGATTTTCAAAGAAATCCATGAGGTGCTCCTCATGGTTTTGCGTGATGCTTTTTAGACTCTAAAAAAAATTGAGCAAAAGTGTCAGTAAGCAAGTGCCAGGCGAGAGCAACTGTTTGGTGCTATTCTGGCATCCCAAAACGACGTATAAGGCGAGAAAATGCGGCTCAAATGCGTTCAAATTTTGCTGTGTTTTGCATAGTTTTGAGTGACAAGGGGCAACGAAAGTATGCTGTATGCCGGTATATGAATTGTTCTCACTGATATAGACATGGGAGTATCGTTCGGGTCGTTTATAGTGCAGATGTAGTGGTCTTTGATACAAGTATAACTTAGAAGCCCTCATCTAAGATGGCGAACTGATAAAATCATATCGTAAACATCATTACACAGGATAGCATGTCCCATCGAGTGCTTTCGTGGCCCTCCGACATGAGTTTGCTATGGTCTGATGCAGTGAGTCAAGCAAATATCTGATCTAAAACGTTCAAGATCATAATCAAAGGAGGCATATTTCTAGTCTAATAGCTGCTTCGGTGGCTTTGTGATGTTTCTCGCTGAACAACCGGTTGATTCAATGCATGTGCCCCAGTTCATCTCCATGCGATATATAATCGAGGCTCTGACATTCTGCCTGATGCCTCTCTTCCATGACAGCACCACCCCGCAAGTAAGTCTCAAAGATACTCGCCATGGACAAATCAAGTGTATGTAAATGCCATGTCAATTTTGATTGGAGTTGAGTTGAAGCTTTCTTCGGAAATACAAAATAGATCAGTTTGGTATACAAGCGTTTTACCCACTTGTGGACTAACCCTTTCTCTTTTACCCCCGCACTACAACAAAAAAAAAACAAAAGGTAAAATGGGAATCTTTGGCTTTGGATCAAGCACTGTGCCTACCGCAGAACAACCTCAACAAGACGCCGATGACTTGTATTCACCTACATCTAATTCTTTTGAAGAGACTTCATTCAATGCTGGGGACGACAGTGGCTATGAAAAGATGCCCGACTTCATGTCAAGTATTGCTCTTGACGCCAATAGACTTCAACCCATGTCTTTGCAGGGCCTTGACTTTCTACAAGTAGAAGATGCTCCTGTTGGCACATCTAGTGGTTTGGCACCTTCTCGTGGTTGGTCTGACGATCTTTGTTACGGTACAGGTACCACTTACTTGGCAGGGTTGACTTTGGGTGGTGCTTACGGTATGATGGAGGGTCTCAAAAAGAGCTCTGGTGCTCCTAGAGTGCGTTTAAATACTACTCTCAACTCAATCACACGCAGAGGCCCTGGTGTGGGTAATGCAGTTGGCGTGATTGCTATGATTTACAATGGTACCAATTCATTGATCGACTATTCAAGAGGCACCCATGATGTCTTCAACAGTTTAGCTGCTGGTGCTATTTCTGGTGCCATCTTCAAGTGTACAGCTGGCCCTCGAGTTGCAGGCATCTCTGCTGCTGTGTGTGCTGGTGTCGCTGGTGCTTGGACAGTGTTGGTTGATGTTTTGACTGGATAAACACATTTATACATACAATTATATTTATTATACTTATTACACCACCACTTTTTATACATAGTAACAAAGCACAAAAAATGTTATATATACATGCAATTGATTTATTCAGACCATTGATACAACAATATTCAGGAAAAAATTACAATAAAATAGAGTGAATTTCCATTTTGCTAGACAATTCAATGGATTATAGGCTAATCTTCTTTTGAAGAGGGAATCTTTTTCTTGGAGGCAAATGTGGACAGCGGGATTGTATCACTGTCACTGCTGAGACTATCATCCATGGCTGGTCCATGGGTGTTGCGTCTATGCTGGCCTGTAGGTGGGGTATCATCAAAGTAAGTGCCTGATAAATCGTATAGACGATTGTTCACCAAATGCCGCATGCCCTCCTCTTCATCTTCGATCGAATACTCGGCTTCGCTGTCACTCACAAAACTCCCAGAATCGTAATATCCGTCTGATTCTTCCAACACTGCATCGGGATCCTCCGCCAACAGTCGTTGGGCTTCCAGTCGTCTTTTGTATCGAGATGAAAATATGGAGGGACGAAGATCATCTGGGTCTCTTGGCGGCCAGTAGTAAGGCAAACGAGGATCTGTCTCTGGCGTAACCGGAAAAGATAACCCATCACCCTGCATTTTCTTGGGCCATAGCCATGTCAATGGATTTTGACCAAATACTTCGCATAAATTCCTGTAAAATCCAATATCAAAGGGGTAGTTGACCTACAAAAGTTTTCAGGTTACCAAAAGTAGCCATATATCTGTGGCATGTCAAACTTACGGGTGGAATCTTTCCTCGCTTGACAAGTCCCTCCACTTTTCCCCTCTCCCAAGATTCGATATTTGTTTGATTTTTTGACATGCAATAGAGTTGGTAGCATGTCAAGATGCCAACACAAAAAACGACAATAAAAGCGAGCACGAAATTGAGCACCATGAATACGATTTGCGTTGTGTCTGGCTCCGCATCGAACTATAGATCATTGTGTAAGTACAATGAAAATGACAACGAGCTTAACACATACTTGAAAATGTCGAATTGCATCCATGATGGCTCTCACTCTCCCAATCAGCAGCAGTATCACATACGAACAGGCGATGTCTGCGTAAATGATGAAACGCATGAAGTGGCCGTAGTTATCGTATCCAACGCAATTGTCTATCCAAGGGCAATGGTGATCCATTTTCAGCACACAGCGTCCACAATAACGACAGTGATGGCTCCTTGGTGGTTTGTACACATTGCAACTCTTGCAGTATCTTGGTCCAGTGATGCCTTCTGAAGTGATTTCTTTTGATACAACGAGAGACGATGGTGGTTCCTGAATACCAAAACATGCTAAATTTCGTGCCGTAAATAGCAAGCTATTATAAACTTACCCAATGTACGGGTATCTTTCCAGGATCTGTGGTTACTGAGAGATAGTAGTTGTAAAACACCATGCCTACTAGCAGGTTTAAAGGTAACAGCGTGGTGAGGCTTGTGTAGTTCCATCCGCCATACGCAGGTATAAACAACACCAGTTGCGATGAATAAGATACGAATGCAATGAGTAGCACTACACCCACAACAAAGACTTTGCCGGGAATAGATTCCAACATTTCGCAATAATGAAAGTAAAAAGAGAGTGGTTATTGATGGAAAGCGGAGAAGGGCATTAATAAATTGGTAATGGCAGTGATAATGAAATAGGAAAGCGGTAACTAGACCTTGGGGCCGGGCAAATTAATGCGTAGGGCAACATGTCTTATTCGGGGTGTTGTTTTTATGAGTGTATTAATGCCTGTTTGTCAAGGCTTGGCAACGCCTTCTGTAATAGGCACTTGAGTTGTGTTAATTTTGCGTACCAATGTGTCATGACCACTTGTATTCGATGACTTTATTACTCGCTTCCACAATACACTGTATACGTGATGGCATAATTTATAGCATTTTGGAGCATAAATCTAGCCATTAGAATGGTAGCTTTCACCTGTAATGATTTGATGCCAAACTAAACATTAAAAAACATCTTTCCAGCTTGCACAAACCTCGCTGTCAGCTACAATGGGCGAAAGCTCGATGGCCGATGATGATTAGGATGGGCTCTTGCTTCGAGGTGAATGTGCAGTTTCCAGTGCTCAGATACATTATCAAGCTTGTCTTTTGAGCGTCTTTTTATTTTCAAATTTTGCAATACCACCTTGGATTAGTCAATCTCTTCTAGAGGTGGATATGGTGCAACAACGACAGAGCTATGAAAATCGCAGATCGTGGTCTAATTTAAATTTGGTGAGCCTTTTTTTCATTATCTGCTCTTCTTCGTTAGCCATAGCCTATCCTAAGAAGTGGATTTAGACCTTATTGCACCTACGTTTCTGTTGAAGCCCCTCGCTCAGAAAAGGCTAAGCATCGCTAAGCTTGCTTGCAGCAGAAAGCTGTACTCACAGCCTCAAGAAAGCTTCACCATAATTTGTGATTATTGGACTTTTAAGATCTTCAGCAGCTCTCGCTTGCAAACAAGAGCTTACGCGCCATCATATCAGACCTTTTGAAGCACCTGGTATTGCCTGTAATCTTGTCAACACACTTTGCAATTCAATGCAAGATTACCAAAATACTCATTACCGATGACAGTTAATTGGATTATAATATACTTAAAGACATCATACGTAAGTACAACAACACCGAAACAATCAAATATCCGTTTCTTTGAACAGAGGTCAAACCGATGTCCTGGCATCACCTGTGAAGCAATATCTAAAGGATACCAATACGTTGACAAATAATCAGATTCAAAAGTGGAAGGAAGCAGAAAAGATCAATAAGGCCGCATTTGTTGTTCTTTTGATGTGTAATCATCCAATATATACCTGGTTTCATTAATTACATCTTTTAGTTTAGGACAGTGGTGTTGAATGTCTACTGTTATTTATATGTATAATGTATGGATTATTTATACATCTGTATAGAATGATGACCTCCTGCTAAATTTTAGTATCGATCTTCACTTATGTTAAAGATATCTATATTCCTCTCGATAACATTGATTTTTTACATTCCTTGTCTGCTATTATTCTTTGACATACAAAGATTAGCTTACTGGAACTTTGCGTATGTGAATATCATGGTAATCGTTTACGTGCTGATTGATTTTATTAACATCTGTTTCATATCTGCATAATGTATCACTGCATTCAATCTACAATATTGTGATTTGGGTACAATCTTATATGTGAATACAGCACAACATGTGAAAATTATTGAGGAACACAGAATTCAAATGATCAGAAAAAGATTAGATTATAACTCCAGCTAACCGTTACCCTTCACCAGAATTCGCAATTTAGCATATCAAGTATATTATTATACGACAGAATAATTTATTGTAAACACAGCAGAGGTGCTATGCATATATGTCTTGAGTCATGCTTCGTTTTGAGCAATGTTACTTTGTTGAGTATTTTGATTATTTTATTCTATCATTTCAAGAAGTCTTTTTAAGTCGTTATATTTTATAACATTATTATATAATAGCATTGGAGCAGCTATGGTAAAACTAGGTAATTATATGCCAGTGGATCGTTGCTCTATTCATGAAAAAAATCTGGGTAATCAACAGATACGAACAATCAATTTCCTATCGCTGTCTCAACCTCTGAGCCAATCATATTGCTTGAAAACTCCGCTGACCTAAAAAAAATTTGCGAGGGTTTCCCCCTGTTTTGATGTGAGGCAAAATTTTAAGCGCCGCTATAATAGCAATATAGCCGCTGCTATCATCAAACTTCCCCCAGGTGCTAGAGCATGCCTTACTTACACCACCTAGCTTTAAATTCAGGCATAGAGACCCTCAATCATCACTAAAGTAAGTAGTGATAACCAAGTGGAGGCAGCCTATCTACCTCCTAGCCTCGGATAGAGTCTTGTTGAGCTTCAGGGATAGGCACATCCACACAACGTAAAGAGGTAGTTACTATAGGAGTAGAGTAGTACGTAGGCAAAAAAGGGATGCTCACGCAAAGTGAGTCAAAGAAAAGTATAACAAATACAACATCAGAGATGTTCAGAACAGCTCGTTGTTGTTGCAACAAAAACCCATACATGAGCAACATGCATGGTAATAGTCGGATGTAAAGCAACACAACCAACAAAAGAAGAAGAAAAACGCAACAAAGAGAACATCATGAATGCATTATCATGAGAAAGGAAGCAATAATACAAACGTTCAAAGACGTTTTATATCATTGCGACCAGAAGAAAAAAGATACTTACCACTTACCATCACCGTAGATAGACCAGAGAACGAGTGACAGCAGAGAAAGAGCATGCACCAAATACAGTAGACCAGAAAAGACCATATTAGCAGTAGCAGTAGCAGCAACACCAGCACCATAGGCAAACCAAAGTACGAACGCCACCAGCAGAGACCAGATAAAGACCAAAGAAGTAGGCAGCAGAGATGGCAGAGAAGTAATGGCAGCAGTACTCACTCAAACAAGAAGCAAAAAATTATTATTAAAACCTAATAAACAAACTCAATTAGTGTTACTTCTACGCCTCCCAGTGCTCGTTATCGAATGGTACCTAGCATATTCCACATCAAAAAAGCAGTATCAAGTTATTCCAACAGTACAAGTCAGAGTTATCAGATGTTAGAGTGTTATTATTAATCAAACAATGTCCAAAACGACCATGGTTTGATGCTAAGCGCTTTTTGCAAAAAGGAGGGTATGGAAAAATGAGAGAGCACCCTATCCGACGTCACGACCAGTAGATTTAGTCTCGGTCTTGTACCGTAGCTGTCTTAATAGCGGCAATATAATTTGAAATTGTGCAGTGGCATTTTCATGTTCAAACTTGAATTGAGTTCACATCCGTCGAACGTTTTTGCTAAATTTTACTATGAAAATTGTCGTTATAACACCAAACTTTCTAATACATCTCTAGAGAACTAAAAAAGCCGTATCGAATGGTGCTGATTACATCCAGCTATAAAACCGAAAATAATGAGTAATTTGCAAAAACATAAAAACAGGTTTTCTGTGATTATGTCAAAAATTAGTGTACGCAAGTCTCATAGAAAGAGTTTCCAGTGTTGCATTTTATCTTTACGATCAATTTGTACTGATATGTATCATAGGAAAAGTCTTCATTTTTGGGGTGAAAAACGCGATTGTTTGATTTTCAAGAAGTTTCCCTTGCTAGTACTCATGTAAAAAGGATGATTTTCATGAATTTGCAGTGACCCAAAAAAATTGAGGTAAAGCATCAGGAAGAAAAGCGTGGCCAAGGGGAGGCGTGTGGTGCTATTCCAAGCGCCCAAAACGCTTTATGGCATAAGTTATTCGTGCTTGAAAATGACTAGATTTGAACAAAGTTTGTCCTAAAACTAAGGCACAGTATGTTATGCTGCCAAATGAGTAAGTATTAGTAGGCTATAGTTTCACTTGATAATCCAAATGTTCTATACTGGAGGGAGCCCAAATTCTAAGTAGTGGACGCTTATATTTTAATTCTGAAGTATAGTACCACTGGTAATTCGAAATTTGAGCATTACTATTAGTAGTATGCACTACTGAATATAAGAACTTGCTTAGATTGAACGAGATGTTTATCGGATCAGCGTGCCACTTTTGATAATCGTTTAGAACAGAAATACTGTATTCAGGCCGAAATTTTACTGCAGTTCGACTATTCAAGCCCTTCTTATACTGTCACGCTATTGTTGTTCGTCGCTTTTCAAAGTCTCTCATGTTAGCAATTACTGATGAAGACTTTCTTTTAGAATGGTAAAACCTTTTGGGTTGTAATAAATGGCAATTTTCGATTGACGAAAAAGAAGAAAAAACAAACTGGAGGCGATGTACCGTAGATCTCCATCTAAAAATACATTCGCCAAGTTTCTATGTAGCATAGCTGCATGAATTCAGTGGTAACTTTTAGAAGTTGCTGGTGAAGGAGACGATACGTAAGCAGAGCTGGCAAGCATATTGGTAATACAAAGACACTAGAATACTTGCACTGGATGATGCTTACTGATTTCGTTTCCATCAAGTGTAATTGCGGAATTAGAGGCTTTGTTAAGTCTAAAATTCACGGAAAAAAGAATATATAAAAACAAGAAAATCAACTTGATAAAGGTATATTTATCAAACTGACCGATGAAAAGTAAAAAGATGAATCTCTACTGGCCAGATAGATGACTCTTCTTATATACTCCAACAATGGATAAAAGCTTTACTGATGAGAATAGACATATAATTCAAATCAGATCATTTAATGTCTATTCATGCTAAAAGGTAGCCCCAACAAACGAAGCATGATTTAGCTTTGTTTGGATAAAGATTTAGACTCTTATATGAAGTAAATAAATCTATCCGTTGTATGAAAATTATTAATATCGACCTAATAGCATGCATCCGATAGGAACAACCTATACTGTATATTCTGTATCAATAGTACATGTCTGAGTGTATATCGTTGAGTATACATTTTTAGCATGTATCTGGGCATATGGCACGCCTGTAGCATATTGTAAGAAGTGTGTCTATAACATATCTCATATATAGTACAAGTCTGTAGTACATAATGTATCTATAGCCAGTATCATGGGTATAAGCATGTGTCTTATAATAGGGTGGATCGTGAAGTGCACATTGAGGCACCAAGCTAATATTGCATCAATTTTGGAGTTTATCCAAATATGACGAACATCCGTATTCAATGTCGGACTACAAGTTCAAGTCGATAGCGCCATCCATGTTTGTGGTGTCATATATAGTCTGCATCTTATGGTACTGGCGTTTCTGAAATTCATATCCTTCTTATAGTATAGATACGTATAGTACATCTAATCTAGTGCAAAGACAGTTTATATCTCAATCTAGTAGCTGGATGAACTATCGGAATATTGGTCATTAGATTGGGTGTATTCCACAGTAGCGAAGCAAAGGCGGAAAATCATGGCGATTAAGCATCTCATCCAACATTGGATAGCACTGATTTATAGGGAGATTCTACCGGAGCGAAGCGAAGGTGCAAAACTATAGTATTTAATCAGCAAGCTCGATTTCTCATTCCCATTGCTAGTAATAGTTGATTGTTTAAAATCTAGTTATACAGTATAGCAGATTTCTACTATCTTTGATTTGAAATGTTAAAGGTGAGAGTCTGCAGGGCGATACGGTCATTGAGTGTAGCAAGGTTGCATTTAGTTCAGTATTAGGTAACATTGAGCTTTTGGATGGTTCTACCGTAGCGAAGCAAAAGTGCAAAATCATGATATTTAAGCATCTAATTTAATACTTGATAACAATGACCTTAGTGGAGGTTTTACTGTGGCAAAGCAAAGGCGTAGAACCGTAGTGCTCAAGCCGCAAATTCGATTTCTCATTTCCATTATTAATAAGCTTACCAACTACATAGCGCTTCAAAACTTGCATGAATTAGCCGTAACAAAATCAATGTTCCTTTTATTCGAAATAGAAATTGCAGTGGCTGCAGAGCTGCTCTTCCAGAAAAGCACAGTTGCTAGAGGTGTGATTCATGCCGTGTAAATAAATTCTATAACGCAAAACATAACCAAATTTGACAGCTTTCAAGCCTTCATATCTTGACATGTAGACCTTTCTGAGCCACCGGAATGACGCCAAACAATTATACTCGAGAAGCAGTAGCTACATGACGCTTTTGCGCCACTTTTTGGGCCAAAGAAAACATGACCAAAAATCGACCAAAATCCATGAGGGGTACCTCATGGTTTTCATCGAAAATCAAACGATCGCGTTTTTCACCTTGAAAATGACGACTTTTACTATGGTATATATTGGATCAAAATGTTTCTCTCGATCCAAAGCAACCTCTGAAGCCACTTTTATGAGATTTTCATATGCAAAATATGGCTATTTTCGCTAAAAAACCTCGTTTCAAATTTCATCAAATTGCTCAATAATTTCAGTCATAATACCTATTACAATTAGCACCATTGGAAGCGCCTTGAAAAGTACTTCAAAAATGTATTAGGAAGCGTTTTTTGTAGGGGAGACGAGCTCCAGGTTTTATTTAAAGTCCTTTAAATGTCATACTGAGGGATAGAAAAGACTGTTGGTGGACCCAATGTCTGCAATGAAGGGGAATAAGATATTTTTGAACTAAGTTGGGAAAGAAATCTACTACTAATAAGGTGCGACTCCTAGAGCCAATACAGTCTTGCGGAAATCGTCAAAATATAGATAATGGATAAGAATACAAAACACCAAACGAGGACATCAGTACTACGTCAAAAAATCAAACAACTTGCGTTCACCAGGATTTGAACCGGGGATCCTCCCGTTGGCATACGGGAGTTCTACCACTTCGCCCTACCACCAGGGACTGTATTAGGAAGCGTAGGGTGATCATCACAGTTTATGTAGTCGAATATCATGGAATAGATTAAAGAAGTCGAAAAAAAAACAAAATTTGGCCAATCTTGAGCAATAAAAATATTTGAGTTTGAATCAAGTGTAGCGGCGGGCGGCGTTACTGCTGGCTGACCCAAATGCCTGCCTGACGATGGCAATGAGGTTGGGATGCTGATTAAATAGGGATCATGAATTTAAAAAGACTAATGCTTAATCTGGATACTTTATTTTGCTTTTGTTGGGCATTTTTACAGCTGACAACTCCAGTAAGCCTGGCTCACCACTAAAATATATGTAATCACAGCCTCGCAATCATGATTTGTAACATTTCAGCCTGGCATGTAGGCAGTATACGTTTGATTAATTCTTTTGAAAAAAATTACTACCACTGGATAAAAAGCGCTTTGGGTATGTGGTGAGGATATCTTTAAACTTGTACACTATTTTCAGAAATTATTGGGACATTTTTAAAAAAAATTGGTACTAATTCTGAATAAATATTGGGTCAATTTATAATTAAATTTGGGACAAATCTTGAACTATTTTGGAACACTTGCCTAATTAATATTGGGACACATATAAAAAAAACATTGAGACATTTTCAGAGAAAGTAAAATTCATTTATTACAATGGCTCTTTCGCCAAACAAACATCGAATTTCTTAACAGAGTAGCGAGCAGAATCTTCAAGATCACTGTACAATACATCATTGCATGCATCGGTAATCCTGGTCGAAAGTGTTTCAGTTTTTAAGAGCCTCTCCCTCTTGAGTTTACTCTTGACCACATGCCAGAATTGCTCAATAGGATTAAGCTCAGGGGAGTATGGTGGGAGGTAAACACATCTGTAACCTCGCTGAATGATATACCTCTCAATATCCTTGGCTGTATGGATGGGTGCATTGTCCATAACAAGATAAAAATCTTTGAATTGCTCATGCTGGTCCATGATATCAATCGTTTTCGCAATAAAGTTAAAGTAGTGGCCAGTTACAGTACCCACAGTTGTTGTTGCTTTTCCAGAAGAAGTGCCAGCTAACTTTCTTTTCTTGTTGGATGTTCCAGGCAACCTCACTTGAACATTCAACACTCCCCATACGCTAGTTGCGCCAATAATAGTGGTAGTTTTCGCTCTTGTTTGAGGTACAGGCACTTCAGCTCGAGTTCCTTTCTCTGACCAAGCCATTGTTCGCTTCAAGTTAATATGGAAAGCTGACTCATCAATGAAAACACAGTTGGACATGTAATCCATGTCGGTTTGGCTCCATTTGACTACCCAGTCGTACCGGTTTTGAATGTTTTCAGGCGAGTTTCTTTCTTTGGAATGGAAATGAGCTTTCTTGAAAGTCAAGGCAAGATCATTGGTCATGTAGTTGTAAATAGTCGTTTGGCTGATAGTCAAACCCGAGAAAGCCCTAACAAGACTCTCATGAGCTTGTTCGATTGTTACTGATGGATTATCTTCAAATTCTAGTTTTAGGTGCTTCGTATGGTCTTCGTTCAAAATCTTTGGTCGACCTGCTCTCTTAACTGGCTCTTCATCGTCCTCAATTTCTTTGTTAACCTTTTTTTGATCCTCTGCGTACCATCTGTAAGCGGTTGTTCTTGATATATGGCCGTGCGCTTTCCAAGCTTGATTAGGATTCATGCCATGGTCGTAGATAAGGATAAAGAATCTTGCCTTGTCTTTGTCTGTGTAGCTGTTATATTCAGTCTTGGGCACATTTTTCTTATTTTTAATCTTTTTCTTTTTTAGTACGGTCAATTCTCTTTCAGGTGGCTTCCTATCAACATAAGTATTGTAGTTGGTAATGTTACCGAGAGGGAAGGCTTCGTTGTCTACATCCATCTCAACAGCTTCGTTTCCATGCCCATCGACTGGAGCATTTATTCCGTCTTCGTAGTAAATTCTGATATCTGACATGTTATGAATAACGAAGAAAGCGACTATGATTTCATCTCAAATCCCATTTAGTTTTGTCTCATTATAATTTCGAAAAGTGTCCCAATATTAATTAGGCAAGTGTTCCAAAATAGTTCAAGATTTGTCCCAAATTTAATTATAAATTGACCCAATATTTATTCAGAATTAGTACCAATTTTTTTTAAAAATGTCCCAATAATTTCTGAAAATAGTGTACCAGAATATTCATTGGGAATGATGGCTGCAATCTCATTGTTGGTTGGATGATTTTGAGTGCGCCTATCTTCACCTACGATTAACTCTAATCTTATTTGAGAGAGGGTTAGATCGATTGTAAGCATCCTCCTTGATATTATTTCAGGTTGTCGTTTTTCTTCTTTTCCCAGAATTTTATGAACATACTTGTAAATACGAACAAATGGAGCCTTGTCCGGTGTTGAATGTTTTAAATTTATATGCCTCTGATTGATCACGACGACACTTTGTTCAAAGTATTTGAGTATATTATATGACGGCAACCAGCAAATAAATATTCGATTCGGTTTATTGCAAGTTACAAAGGAATAGATGATGCGCTTCAATGCTTATAGCTCTTCAAATCAAGAGAGCGGGTATATAATAGTGAATGCACCACAGCACATACTGTAGCAAAACTCATTAATGGAAGTACGTATCTACATTTACAGATGGTTCTTGAGTTCTATGCCAGATTACTTGTGTACGTTTAATAGCATATTCAATCAAGCTTCATCGCAAATAGACTGTTCGGGTAGTGGGACTTCTTTGATACTACCAGTGGCTGGATCAACCTGCATTATTTTGCACACTCTTGCCGAGTAAGTCTTGCTGCTGATATAAGGGAATAGCTGGTACTTCAAAACACCTCTTAACGTCAATTCATAGGGGTATCTTATTAGTAATGACCTACATATTTAAAGTGTAAATATAAGCATTGGGTCTGTATAGAGCAAAGACCTTCTACCATACCATCTCTCATTCCCACTAGTATCTCCTTTTGTTTCACCTGGATTCTTGATCTGAATTTGGCTTGTTGAAACACTCGATTTTGATCTAAAATAAAATAGTGGTGATGCCTCAAAGATCAAGGGATCATCCAGCTTATTGATAGTGGCAAGGTATTCTATACACAGATTCAGTAATAATCCGTATATTTCATTAATTACAACATACCTTGTCTCGTCTTACTACTAACACTACTACTAGTCTCATTCATCATGCCTGACGTTGGAACGAAATGACTTGCTGCAAAAACACTGATAGCTGCGTGTGCTATCTGAATTTTCCATGCATTTGAATTGCTAAATATCAGTGTAATGCAATCGCAGTTAGTAAGCATGGTGAGAATTAGAGTCAATGATCGCATTACACTTTACCGTGCTCTTGCATGAAAATTAAAAATCAATTGCTTTTGAGTTCCCAGCACATTGCTGAATGTGATGGCTTCCACTGATTGTAATGGACTAGCTAAAAATACTAGAGAGAGGCATATGATTGTACAAATACAACTGATGATAGATAGCCAACCACAACAGACTGACATTGCAAATAGTTTTCTTGATTTTTTCCTATTAGCAGCTTGTGAGTATATATCACGCAAAAGATTGATTCGAACCACCATACCTCCTGTTCTCATACAATCGTTTACGCCTCGTATTTGAACTCGATGAAGAGTAGTATAATAGCGACACATTTTCCTCTTCTCCTTCCTCTCCAGATGATGATGAACATCGAAAATGTGAATTACGAAACTTTTGCTTCTCAAATTTGGAAGACATGGAGTCCAAATAGACTGATTTGACTCCTCTTGCAGGCAATTCGGATACTGTTGACCGAAGTCCAGGTCTTCTGAACTTTTGTTTGTAATGGTCCGAGAAATAGCTGTTGGCTTCATCATTACTACTTGTAGCTGAGCGATGGTTACTTTTGGATTCAAATGGAATTGGAGGTGAAAGTGAAGGATATAAGCCTCCTTTTGTATTGTAGACATAGCCATCTTCAAACGAATCTATAAAGAACATGGTGATTAACCTTATATTTTTCTTTAATTGGATCAAGCTGTGTATATTTATACCATCTACACCGAGTACTGCTTCACTGAGGTTCTTTGCAAAGATCTCTGTTGGTGTTGAGTGATGGTTCTTTTTCTTTCTGTACTGATTTCTCTTCTTGTGATTGCTGGTGGTCGAATGCATGCTCTTCAAATCGCTCTAACGACACATGAAACACTTGCTTAGATCCATTTCATACATAATCTTGTTTCTCTATTAAACAAACCTGTGACCCATTTGATCTAGTCATATTGTTGTTATTGCTTCCGCTACTGGTATGGTCTCCTGGAAATGTAACAGGCTCAATTGTAATTTTTGAATTCTTAGATAACATCATCGAGTTCTCCAGCCTCTCCAATGTTGGGAACCGAGATGTATCTGAGCTGTGAATAGTATGAAGTTTTGGTCTACTGCTTGGAGCTGGAGATATTGAATCGAGCGACCGATGATTTGTATTGCTCGCTGCTGGATGATGAGGTGCTGGAGATAATAATTTGTATCTGGATGCTAATGTCGAATCATCTTGGCTATGCTCAGGTGCAATTTGAGTCATGGTCATTTCTGCAGTGCTATCACTTTACAAAGGAAAGAAGAGGAAAGAGATGATTTTCCCATTTAATTAATACTACTCAGTAGTTTATATCTAGCAGAAAAGCATAAACTTTACTCTCTTTATTGTAAAACGTGTGACCAAGCTTATAACATGGATTTGGTTCCTGTTGATGGAGACCAATGACGTACAGAGCTAACTTTTACAACAAGTAGCACAAAATTCTCATAAGCTTCGTCCAAAAGATCTTGCACTTGACTGTTTTGATACCAACCACTAGTGGGGTCAATTTCATTAATCTCGAGCTCTTTTACTTGCTGACTATGCACCATATTGGCCCTCATGGATGCTCCAAACTGAATAAATTGACGTAATCTTTCTGCTTGCCAGTTGAGACGCTGTTCTTGCTGTTGTTGTTTAGCAAACGACTGCAAAGCTAAGCTTTTATGGCTGTCCATATCTTGAAGGGACTGACGCATAGCCATACTTGAGTGCAAATGGTTTAGCTTGCTTTGATCAAAATTTGATTCTACAATGTCGATGGTTCCACCTATACGAAACTGCTCCATGGTGCCATTCATGTACCTTTATAAATTGCCTGTATTAATAATGCGAATATCTCTCATTAGCATGTCATTTACCAGTTAATTTCAGTATGTGGGTTATTTCTAATTTCTTCAACCTTATCAGATGTCTTGTCAGTTATTATCACGAGAAGATCACTTTCCCAGCCTGTTTCTTCGGTGTGATGTTCGGCTACGAAACCTCTCATCACCACGGTTCTCACAGCTGGCGTGTTGTCCTTTTTTACAGTGGCAATTGAGGCATACGTTGCTGATGTGCCTAATTTAGCAATGTTTTCTTGCAGTGATGATTGCAGCCACTTTTTCCAGGCGGGCTTGATAGCAGTTGACATGATTCTTATATTAACAGAAACAGAACCTAACGATACAATCGTTGCTCACATGTCGTCGCATTTGCGTAAACTCAAATTATCTACCGCGGCGGGGGGCTTGTGTTGCATGAATTCCAGTCATGTTGATTGTTCTGTTCCTGAGAATCAGATAACGCTGATATTTATTAAAGTTATGATTAGATGTTGGATAAAAAATAAGGATATTATGTGATAGCTGACTCCAGGCTTTGACTATTATCTTCTCACTGTATGGCTACGTCCGCCCCCTTGTTGATATAACTGATCCAATTCAGCCTCAAGTCGCTTGATATTGGCATGCTGAGCCTCTAAATCCTTATTCAATCGATCTCTCTCATTGATAAGCTACCGTTAATTTAGCATACATGCATCTGTATAAGCAAGTCTTTCTCTATACCTGTTGCTCCCATTGACGGAATCTAGCTTCTTCATTTCTGACCTTTTCGGTAAATGTCTTTCTCAAAACTTCCTCCTTTTCACGAAGCTTGGGATTCTCGCTCTTTTTGAGTCTATCCAATATGCATTTATTCCACTGTCCCCATCTTTCTCGACATGCAACTTACTTTGGCTCACCAAATTTACGAGTTGCCATTTGTTGTTGTCTATAGTGTTCATAGTGAATTTCCTCTGTGGTGGATATCAACTCGAACATATGCGTGCGAATCAACAGATTTCGAAGCTTCTTGAAATCGCAGTGATCGTCGTTCTCGACTTCAGCAACGCCCCAGCTGTATTCACGGCCTCGTACTTGTCTACCGTCAGCAGTTTGAACAATCTCGGTGGAGCCAATAACGGAATAGGGAGATGCACTTGCAATGCTTTGATTGCGCACGGTTGTTTCCTCATCCTCACTATCCACAGCACATGAAAATACGGAAATGTTGTTATAGCTAATTGCTTCACGGACCTGAGCATTTGTTGTTAAGGGTCGAAATGATGAAATTACTGCTGCAAGCACTTACGTTTTCTTTGAATTTCTGCAAATCTTGTGGAGTCAACGTATCTGCTTTTGCGATGACAGGGATCAAGTTGACTCTTGAACCAAGTCTCTTCATGATTTCGATATCTAGTGGCTTTAAGCTACACAGATTACACACATACACAGATGTACAAAGAGAGAGAGAGAGAGAGAGTTAAAACCAGTTTTTTTTTTTTTTTTTTTTTCTTGGGTGTGTGATGGAAAAAAATGTCGTACCTGTGTCCATTAGGCCTAATAAAGTAAAGACAAGCATGAACACGCATATCTATTTTACCTTGGCGAGAAGGTTGCTGTTCTTGTCTCATGTAGTTTTCGTGCTGGTCGTCGATGAAATCAACAACAGGCAGCCAGCTGTCCCGATTGTTGATGTAGTCTCCAAATCCAGGTGTATCGACGACAGACAGCTTTACCTTGAACATCTTTTCCTCCAATTCTGATATCTGATAAGCACCTCTTCCCTGCAAATATGACATGCCAAATACATACCAGCTTTAGTAATCTCAATTTCGACCGTTTTATCCAGTTGCTTATCATGTCTCTTTTCCTGAGGTCTGTAGTTTTTGATGGTGGTTGTAAAAAGTGTGTTTATAAATGTGGTTTTGCCGAGACCAGATTCACCACAGACCATCAAAGTAAAGTTGGTTCCTTTGCTAGTGACGATTTTGTGCTTTTGGTTTGGCAGATTGGCCACGCCGATGCCATTTGACGAAACGGATAAGCAAGACATTGTATACGAGATGAAGGGAAAAAAGAAAAAGAAACAAGTTTTTTATTGTTTACTATCAAATTAAATGGAAGATTACACAGACCATTACAAAAGCCGGAATAGGATTTGCAGTGAAACACTCATTTATTCAACTTGATTCAGTACCAAGCGTATCTTTTCTTTCAAATGATCTATGGCAGCCATTTTCTGATCGAGAATATCGTCGAGGTGGCTGAGATAATCAATAAACGCACTCGACATTTTGAGCCTATTGTCAGTTGTGAGCCCAAGGGACACATGAGTCAAGTAGCGGGTCTCCTTTTTAGAGCATTCGTTTGTCGCACGAATTTCATTTCGGTGCTGGGATATAAAGTCTTCAATCATGGATAGATCGAACTGGTTCTTGAGGTGGTGGTATTGCTGTGGCGGTGTGATGGGTGGAGATGCACTGGACGTAGGTGGTGTGGTAGACAAAAATTCATGAGGGAAATCTGTGTCCAACAAGGCATCTGAACATGGGTGGAGGTCATCATGGTCTAGTAGAAACACAGGCTCGTCGTCCATGTCTTCTTTCTTTGTCATGTTGGGCATTGTATTGCTAGATGTTATCATATGTTGCTCGAGCTCTTGGTCGCTGCTACTACTGCACACAAGCCCGCCATTCTTGAGCTCCTTCACTCTGTCTGCATATCGCAATGTGTTGAGCGTGTGTTCGCTATTGGATTGGTTGGGTGATACAGTGGCTATCATACAGGTGCGGGAGTTACCCACAAATGAGTCCTTGAGTACCTGAGTCAGTTTGCTCTGTCGAAATGGTGTGTGTTTCTTGTCTTGATCCAGTGCTCGGATACATTCTTTTAGGGCCAACAAACTCTTGTTGATTTCAGCACCTTCCATCCGTGTTTTGAGATCAGTTTCGCCTCGGTCAGCACCACGTTCGCTGCCTGCCAAGTCAATAAAACTAAGCTTTCCAATGGGCTCCACTGATTTCTTTCTGCCTGCTGAGATGGGCTTCAGCAAAACTTGCATAATAGCATGAGAGCGAGAGGAATCAGAATTAGCACCCGTGCTGCCTGCCAGTCTGAACTGTAAGTAAATGTGTAGTTGCACGTATATGTCCATGTGAGATGGCTTGTACCTGTGCTTCTAATCTGGTTTCCATATTCAAACACTTGCATCAAGTCAGAGACATTCTTGATCAGGTACTCTTTTAAGCCTACAATCACCACATTTTGCTTGCCATCTTCTCTTGCGAAAAGCTTCTTTCTATCTGCCAACAAATCGTACAATTGTCCTTGATAAATCTCATAAAACCCAATCCAAGCACACAAATGCCCGTATTCAGGTTGCTGCAACATGTTGAATATATCTTGAGCTGCCAGTATGTAGAGCCCGTGCTTGGGATCCATCATAGTATACGTCTTGCCTGAGCCCGTCTGGCCACTACATACATCACGTTGAGCCCTCACTTTGGATGGTATATAACCAACTTACTATGCGAAACAGGTTGCTTTACCACCACCAAAGATGTACTTGACCAATGGCTGTGCAGTTCTTTGGTAGATCTATGACACACAACTTGGAATGAGAAGACCCAATACAACATGTGCAACCATATTTACATAATCGTTTGTGCTATTCGTGTCAAACACATCATCGAAATTAAAGGTATGCTGCTCAATGTATTTTGTCAAATCCACCTTGACCCTAAATCGTGTTTGTTTTTGCTTAATTATGCATACACACATACACACAACAAATATACGTACTTTGGTTCATTGACATGTACAGTGCGAATACCTTGTACAGGTGTAATGTCCTTTTCAGACTTTTCAATCTCTTTCTTAGCAAGTGGTCGTTTTCGCACACAAACACGGATTTTTTGATTCAAATCGCTCTTCCTCTGTGCCAAATGTCGATTGTTGCTACTGATAGGCAGCCCATAAGGGTTCAAATGGCTGTTCTTTACGATCTCTCTGTCATCTTCCTCTTCCTCCTCTACCTCCTCCTGTTGCTTGCGAATAAAAACTGGAAGCTGATTTCGTTTCGCTGTAAATGGTGAGCGGCACGGAGAACTGATTCTTGGAGAAGACATGCTAGTGGATATGTTGGGTGGTACCTGATCCTTGCTATTGTTCATAGTCGGAGTCTTCTTCACGTAGGATACACTTGACAATCCAATCATGTTGGTCTTTAATGGGAACCTCATTCGAGAGGATGGCTGTTGTTGCGGTGTTCTCATATCACCAAACGAGCTGAAAGACGCGGAGGATTCGTCTGTGAAATCTCTGTTACTGGGAGAGGACGGCATGATGCTTAAGTCTTGTTGATGTCGTAGTGTTTGAACTAGCTATAATTTTGTGATTCAGGTACCGATTCATGTGCTTATTTTACAGTCTATTTTAGTACCTGAAATAATCGTTTTCTATCACTGATGGATGTGATGCCCAAACTGCCATAGTCTTGCATTGATATCTTTTTTCATTAAGGGTTTTTAAATGTGAGTCAAGGAGAATGTTCAGGGGCACAAATATGATGAAATCAGGGGTCAACATTGGGAACATTTACCTGTGCCAAACCATTCAAATGAGAAATCCCAAACGACAAAAAACTAATATCTTGTTGTAAGACTCATACATGTTATAGCGAATAGTATACGGCGGCATTACCTAGTGTAGTACTATACAGAATGTAATTATCATTATATAACGCTGTACATTTTTCTCACTTGATTTGTCATACCTGATCTAGATCCGACTTCTTGAGAGTATCAAACAACACAGTGTTACTCATGATGAAAAAGATTGGCAAGAGAGAAAAGAAAGAAAAATAGAAATGGAAAACAGGGAGATATGCTTCATGAATAAAACACATAGACAGGTATTTATTGCATGCATTTCTATGCATAGCTATCTGATCTTGCCCAGATTGATATAGTCACATTAGATTTCACCTAGCAAAAATAAAAGGGCCCTCGGATATGGTTGTTTGTCATTACGAAAAGTCGGGTCTTTTCTTTTGCAATTTGTTTGTTTTCAACCAAATCATGATTTGATGCCTTTAAAGCGACATCTCAAAAAAATTTACAGCTAAAAAAAGCATGGCTACACAGGGAGAGGGAACCCTTCTTTCTCTCTTTTTTGACATGTGTAAAAATATCCATACTTGAATCGGCGAGAAAAAAAAAAGTATGAGTTTATGTGAGTCATTAGTCTAATACCATGTTCATCATCGATGGTGGTGGTTCATTATTTCATGGACTGCTTTAGTCTGATAGGAATACGCTTAAATATCCCTTTACTCCCCTCGTTAACTTTTTCTTCTCTTCTTCTTCTCTCTCTACTTTACTGCACCTAAACAACATATATAAAATGATGGAAGACCTTCGTATCACTGGCTACAACGCCTTGTTGACTCCTGCCTTCTTGCAAGAAGAGTTCCCTCCTGTAAGTTGAAATTGACATGTCAAATGTAAAAAAAAAAAAAAAAAAAACACACGGGATTCTAACATTTGATCGTATCGCTAGTCTGAAAACTCTCAAAAGACATCTACTGAAGCTCGTAACGAGTGCTCTCAAATTCTCCACGGCAAGGATGATCGTCTCATTGTCATTGTGGGCCCTTGCTCCATCCATGATACCGAAGCCGCCAAAGTCTATTGTAAGTAGTAGATCAAAAAGTTTTTCGTGTTACGTGTGGGATGATTAACATTTCCCGCCTTTTCCTTTCATTCTTTCCAGGTCAAAAACTATTAAAGATCAAGGAGAAGCACATAGGTGAGCTTGTCATCATCATGCGCTCTTACTTTGAGAAGCCCAGAACTACTGTTGGCTGGAAGGGTTTGATCAATGACCCCGATATCAACAACAGGTAAGCATTTGAAATTGCCCGGGATGCGCTTGTGCGTTGTATGTTGATTTCCATTCTCTAGTTACGATATTAACAAGGGTCTCCGCGTTGGCCGTAAGTTGCTTTGTGAGCTTACTGATATGGGTATGCCTGTTGCTGTCGAATTGCTCGACACCATCTCTCCTCAATACCTTGCTGATCTCATGTCCTGGGGCGCCATCGGTGCTCGTACTACTGAATCCCAACTTCATCGTGAACTCGCTTCCGGTGTCTCTTTCCCTGTTGGCTTCAAGAATGGTACTGATGGTAATGTGCGTGTTGCCATTGACGGTATTGGATCTGCTTCTGCCCCTCATCATTTCTTGGGAGTTACCAAGAACGGTACTGTCAGTATCACACATACTACTGGTAATCCTGACTGTCATGTCATTTTACGTGGTTCCAATGATGGCCCCAACTACAGCAAAGAACATGTTGACAAGGCCAGCGCTGCTTGTGAGAAGGCTGGTATCAGAGCCAACATCATGATTGACTGCTCTCACGGTAACTCCTCCAAGGATCATCGCAATCAACCCAAGGTATGCAAGGATTTGGGTGAGCAGATTGCTTCTGGTAATAAAGCTCTTATCGGCGTCATGATTGAATCCAATATCAATGAGGGTAAGCAAAGCGTTCCTGAGGCCGGCCCTGCTGCTTTAAAATACGGTGTGTCCATCACTGATGCTTGTGTCGATTTCGCTACTACTGAAGAAATGTTGGATGGTTTAGCTGCTTCTATCAAGGCAAGACGTGCTCTTGGAAATTAAGTTTTTTGAAAAACAAAAATTGCATTTCTTTGATTTTATCTTGTTTCCTTATAGCATATTTCCTTTCTCTTCACCCTGTAGTTAATTTAATCAATCTATCCTTATACATAGTCATTTTGCACACAAACACACGCACTTTTAAAAATAGCCATCAATAGCAACTGCTAGATTTCTTGTTTCCTTGAGACACGATACAATAAAATTGATTTATAAACATTATCAAACACGCTTCAGTGCATTTATTCAATATTTACATCCAGGTGCATGCCTGTTGTCATCGTATCTTCACGCTTAAAGGCCATTTCATCCAGCAAGCGCGGACTGATTTGACTGCACATCAATCAGTTGAATATATGTTACTTTAATTTACATCACTTGCTCACTTCCACCTTTCAAAGCCTATTATCATGTATTTAAACCTGCCTCTCAAAATACTAGAACACATGTTTACCGACGACTGCATCTCAAAGACGGATTTTCTACAGCTCCAACTCACTTGCAAACAATGGAACCCAGTAGCTAAAAGAAACCTTACAAGAGTATTAATCTACAAGGCTTTGTTTTTTTTTTACGAAGCCTGTGCATTCTCAACAGCCAGACTAGAAAGTGTGTCAAGCAAATCATCTCTGGTTTCTGCCTTCATGATCGTGATTGCACTTTTGACGCTCCATCAGCTGAAGATTCATTCCTCAACATTGCCATACTTGCTCGGCAGTGTCCCAACATTACCATTCTAGGTGGGCATCTCCTTCCAGGAAAATTTATGACATCTTGTCAAATTTACACCGGGAAGGACACCTTCAATATTTCGAGCACTCAAGCACACCAGGGTTCAACAACTATAGTTCTCTTCTTGCCGAACATTGCGTCCCAGCATAGACAATGAGTAACAATGTAAATCATAATCCGACTACCACTGAGTTACTGAACTCCCGCAGCTTCTACAGACTCAACATAATTCAACATTTGGTAACATTGACCTATAGGAGGGCTTCACCGTAGCAAAGCAAAGGTGCAAAGCCATAGTATTCAAGCAGCAAATTCGGGTTTTCATTACCATTGCTAATAAGCTTACCAGCAACATAACGCATCAAAATTTGCATCAATTAGCTTTACCACCAGAATCAATATGCCTCCTATTTGAATTAAAAATTGCACAGGCTACAGAACTGCCCTTCCAGACGATTTCAGCTACCAAGGATGTGATTCATGCCGTGTAATAAAAGCTATAAAGCAAAAATACAACCAAATTGGACAGTTTTCAAGCATTCAAGCCTTAACATATAGGCCTTTCTGAGCTGTTGTAATAACGCCAAACAAGTGTACTTGAGTAGTAGTAACTTCCTGACACCTTTGCGCCACTTTTTAGGCCAAAAAAAACATGGTCAAAAATCGACCAAAAAGCATGAGGGGTACCTCATGGTTTTCACCGAAAATCAAACAATCGCGTTTTTCACCTTGAAAATGACGACTTTTACTATGGTATATATTGGATCAAAATGTTTCTCTCGATCCAAAGCAACCTCTGAAGCCACTTTTATGAGGTTTTCATATGCAAAATATGGCTATTTTCGCTAAAAAACCTCATTTCAAATTTCATCAAATTGCTCAATAATTTCATTCAAAACTTTCATTACAATTGGCACCATTGGAAGCGCCTTGAAAAGTACTTCAAGAATGTATTAGGAAGCGTAGGGTGATCATCACAGTTTATGTAGTCGAATATCATGGAATAGATTAAAGAAGTCGAAGAAAGACAATATCTGTCCAATCTTGAGCAGAAAGAATAAGCTGAGTTTGAATCGATTTTGGCGGCGGCTTGCTGCTGGCTGACCCAATTGCCTGTCTGATGATGACTATAATGATTGCGATGCCGAGTAAAGGGGATCATGAATTTGAAAGGACAATCGCTTAGCTTAATACTTTGATTTACTTTTTTTGGGAGGCTTTCCTTATAAACATGTCTTTTGCAGTGACAATCTCTCAAAAAAAGTTGCTGTAGAACTAACACAAGCGTAACGATATTGATCAGCTAGTAAACCTTTATACCATGAAATCGCATTAAATCTTTCCTTATAGCACGATGGATTCTTGCAACAGTAAAAGGGGTTGGCATTGAAAATGAGGCTCATTAGCTGTAAAGCATTATGAAACCAAAAGTATTTGCATTCAGTTAGTCATTCCATTTCCAACAAAATTAGTCAAACGTATCTGATTTCTTGGAGCAAATTCGATGTAACTCTTCTTCAACTCTACAAGAGGACATTTGTTTCGAACTAGCACTATGAAAACGCTCACAAAATAGGCAAGGGTGACACTGGCTACTAACTATTACATAAGAAAAACAGAATTACATGTTGTATGGACGGAAAGACATTCTCACAGCAGCAACAATATCATTCCATCATGGTTTGTTTATACGGCATGTCAACGCAATCGACCCTTTTGGTATTTTATAAAACATAAACAGTTGATCAAGTGATGCATACTATCATAGTAATAGGATGGCCTCGTACGATAATGGATGCTGTGTACGCAACAATCTGTCATTTGGATCTCTAGTCCAAGAGTAGATAAGATAAAGCCCGTGTATGACGCTTGTTTCCAAATCGAATACAACTGTTTTATGTCAAGTTTGTATTCCTATTTAGGCAGGTGATTCACTCATCTACATAGCTTGCATGATGGAGGAAAAGTCCAAGAAAAACCAAGGAAATGGCACGTGAGATGGTATAGAATTTAGTGGGGTATGACAGAGGAGCACACTGTATCGTTCAGTGTATAGTCTGCCTAAAAGAACACACACACACACACACACACACACACACACACACAAACACACACACTACTGAGATCTTCATTTCATGTGAAGATGCTGGTTCATTTTTGACTGGGGAGAGAGCGAACTGCTCCCCACAACTTTAAACAAGACTCGTACAACGCAATGTCATATTGTACAACGGCAAAAGATCATTATATAAAATAGGCATTTTTTTTTTCATTCATTACTTTAGCCTGCATTTTTCTCCTTCTCATCATTCAAATCATACTAGACCATGTCTTCTTCTACTTCTAATCCCATGTTGAGCTACATTGGTGGTGCAGCCATTGCTGGCATTGCTGCATTAACTGCTATTTACAATGATCGCGCCGTATTTGATCCAAAGCGTGAAGGCATTAAAACTCAATCTGGATGGCCTTTGGTGGGCAATCTACCAATTTTGATTCAATACAAGGAGAAGATTCATGATTTCTTGTTGGAAGGATTCACTCAATTGGACGAGATGACGCTGTAAACATCACACACTAAAAAATTTAGACGTGTCGATACTAATAACTTTGCATAGAACCATGTCTGCTTTGGGCATTCCTCGTCATATTGCAACTCTGGATCCAAGAAATGTCGAGCATGTATTGAAGAGTAAGCATCTTGATCCTACCGATATTGCGGAAAGACTAATAATGTTATTGAACAGACAACTTTGAAAACTACATCAAGGGCCCTGAATTCCATGCTTCGCTTGTCAGTCTCTTTGGAAACGGCATCTTCAATGCAAATGGCGAAGATTGGAAGTACCAGCGTAAAACAGCAAGTCATATCTTTAACGTCAAAAACTTTAGAGATCACTTTACAGAGTACGTAGACATATTCGCTTGCAAATATAACACATGCTGACATGTAGAGTAGCGTTTTTGTGGAAGAGATTGAATTCATGTCAAGCCATATCTGGGACAAGGCAGCCGATAATCAGCAGATTGTTGATTTCCACGACATTATGTTTAAATTCACATTGGATTCCTTCATTTTGCTTGGTTTTGGTGTTCATTTGAATGCCTTGAAATCCGACGGTAAAGTGCCATTTGCAGCAGCCTTTGACGAAGCACAAAAGACCACATTCCAGCGATTTGTCAATCCTATTTGGCCCATCACTGAACGCTTGCTGAGCATTGCCATGCCCTGGAAATCCAGCATGAACAATCACTTGGAAGTAGTGGATACTTTTGCAAGAGAAGTAACCGAAAAGCGTCGCATTGAAATTGCCAATGGCGAAGTACATCGTGATCTGCTCTCTCGTTTTATGGATGCTCGTAATGCGCAAGGCGAGCTCTTGAACAACGATGAACTTCGCGACATTGTGTTGAATTTTGTTATTGCAGGCAGAGATACCACAGCCCAAGCTCTTTCATGGACATTCTACATGCTCCTCTGTCATCCTCGTGTGGAAGAGAAATTGCTCAAGGAAATCAACGAAAACATCAATGAGGAAGTAATGCACGACTCACCCGCACTGTTTGAAGTCATCAAGAACATGAAATATGCCCATGCCGTCTTTTATGAAGTGCTAAGACTCTATCCTTCTGTGCCATTGAACCAGAAATATGCTCTCAATGATGACATTTGGCCCGATGGTACTCAGATTCGCAAAGGCGATTACATCTTGTGGTGTAAGTACAGATATAGGACATGTTGCACACCCGAAATGGCGATACTGATGCACAAGCTGAATAGGTCCTTACGCTCAAGGCAGATGTGAAAAGGTGTGGGGCCAAGATGCAAAGAATTTCAAGCCTGAACGCTGGATCAACGAGCAAGGAGAGTTGCGCAGAGAGAGCCAAGGCCAATGGCCAGCATTCCATGCAGGACCACGTGTTTGCCTTGGCCAGCATTTAGCTACGCTAGAAGCGCTGGTAGCTATCATCTTCCTTTTGAAGAGATACAAGTTTAGTTTAGTTGCTGGTCAAAATATCACCTACCAAGTATCTCTCACGTTGCCCATGGCAGAAGGCATGAAAGTGATGGTTGAAAAGAGGGAGCAAATTTAAATAAAGCGCATGTAATTCGTAAAGCGCATGTAATTCGTAAAGCGCATGTAATTCGTAAAGCGCATGCAATTCGTAAAGCACATCTTGCCAGAGAACAGTGAAATCCAATGATAAACAGTGCGGACGATTCAAACAAAAGACACTTGCCGAATATTTAGTGCGACAGCTCTAAATGATGCCTGTTCTCCTTTTTACATACACCGCTTTAATTTATACAGCACCCATTTGCAGATAGCTCGTTTTTTTCCTTTTTTTTTTTTTTTTTCCTCTCTTGTTCTTGTTGGAATCTCATCTATATACACACACACACACACACACACACACACACACATCTATATACCATGGTAAGGCACGGTTGCGATACATAATAAAAGCAGCTTCTCATGCATAGATAAATAGCTGCGGTTCATTCTAGTGCAAAATCGTCAAGGCAAAACGAGATTGGCAAAATGGTATGTACCTTACGAGGACGAGGAAAAGGTGAAATTGAAGGGCGAAGTGCATCGCCTGATAGCGCCAAGAGACCAGAAACATCAGAGTAACTTTGTGGAAGTATGTATCAGCGCAGTGATGTGAATTGCCCTGTTATTAAGCACCTCGACATTGTCTAGTTTCGAAACTATAAAATTGTATACCGTCGATATGCTGGATTGTTCTTTTGTGTTTGTGTGGATGCCAACGATAACGAACTGTCGTACTTGGAGGCCATTCATTTCTTTGTGGAGGTGCTGGATGCATTCTTTGGCAATGTGTGTGAACTGGATCTAGTGTTTAATTTCTACAAGGTTTGTGATGCTGTCAATGTGATGAGAGATGGAGCCCGATGAAATCTGACTGTAGATACGCAGGTGTACGCCATTTTGGATGAAGTGTTTCTAGCAGGTGAAATTGAAGAAACAAGTAAAAATGTGGTTCTAACAAGACTTGATCATCTGGATAAATTAGAATAAAACGTTGTATTTGTAACACCAAAACCCCATTTGAAAAATGAGAATGAGAAAGAAGGATATCAACGGCGTTTCAATAGAGATGCTTGGTGGTTTACCTTGGATGTTTGTAATTTTTTTTTTTTTCTTTTCTTTCTTCTTCTCCCTCCTTTCTTCTTTTTTCATTTCATTGTACAAACCAAGGACAACATCAATGTCAGTGTATAACCATAGACCTATGGTTCCTACCAATCAAACACGACTACTGGAACTCTTGGAGGCAGTGAAAGTTGAGTATGATCAGCTTAGTCAGGAGGCTCAGATTACAAAGAGCCAACGAGACGAATATGAGCACAAAGGTATACTATTGAGTCTGCAATCACAGTGCCAATGTGTCATTAAACACTGTAAACCATCACAGTCAACAGCCAAATTCAAGAAATGAACGTTTTCCAGCAGACATTGCTAGATTTGGAGCGAACGCAACAGGTGCTAAAGAAACAGTTACGTGTTTTTTTCTTGTTTATCAAGTACAGGTGTATTCAAATGCTTCCATAGGTACGAGGAAGAAATTTCTAGATTAAGACAACAATTGGATCAAATGCAACACAATGGATATCAGCCATCTCAGCAGCCTGATATTAAACAATCGCAACCACCTCCACCTCCTCCTCCATTGACTGCTTCTCCATTGACAAATGTCCCCCATTTTGGCCCTCCTCCCTCTCAACAGCAACAGCAACCAGGCGCAGGTCAGCCACCACAGAATAGTAACAGACCCAAATCAACATTACCTCCACCACCTCCACCACCTGCCGCTTCTTCACCCGTTGCGCAAGCCAATCCATCCAGCATTGGCTTGAATGACTTGGATCCTGAATCCGTGCCAGCCAACATGAAGATTGAAGGTCAAGACTGGTTTGCATTGTAAGTTGGTTTTCATTTTGTATACTGGTGAAATAATAACGGACATTAGATTCAATCCCAAGGTACCTCGCTTCCTCAAGGTGGATCTCGTTCATACATTGGATCACGACAGTGTTGTCTGCTGTGTCAAGTTCAGCATGGATGGCCGATTCCTTGCTGCTGGATGTAACCAAGCAACCTATATCTATGATACCATCACTTCAAAACGTGTAGCGTAAGTATATCTTTTTTTTTTTCTTATTTGTTACACTGTAACTTTATATTAACTCTAATCTCTCTGTTTTTCTTTCCCTTGCCATCCCCCCCTTTCTCCTCCTATACTTCCCTTATTATCCCCTGTATCATTGTAGTGTACTTCAAGATCTCACTGTAAGCAGAGACGGCGATTTATACATTCGATCTGTTAGTTTCAGTCCCGATGGCAAATATCTAGCCACTGGCGCTGAGGATAGACGCATTAGAGTAAGGAAATTCGAATCAAGTGTCCTCTGCTTACAAATTAATTTTGTAATCTAGATTTGGGAAATTGCAAAGAACCGCATCAGATGTGTTTTATCAGGACACGAGCAAGATATTTACTCACTCGAATTCAGTCGCGATGGTCGTGTTCTTGTGTCTGGCTCAGGTGATCGTACAACCAGAATCTGGGATTGGATAGACGCAAAGTGCTTACATACGCTACGTATCAACGAGGTGGATCAAAGTGATCCTGGGGTGACTAGTATCGCTGTGTCTCCAGATAGTCGACTCGTCGCTGCTGGTAGTTTGGATAAAATGGTCAGAATTTGGGATGCTGTTAACGGTACCTTGTTGGAGAGATTAGAAGGCCACAAAGACAGCGTCTACTCTGTTGCATTCATGCCTGATGGAAAGACCTTGGTGAGTGGTAGTCTGGATAAGACGCTCAGAATGTGGCAATTGGGCGACAGAACCAAAAATTCTTGCATTCAAGTATTCTCTGGTCACAAAGATTTTGTCTTGTCTGTTGCTACGACTCCTGATGATCGCTGGATTGTATCAGGCTCCAAAGACCGTAGTGTTCAATTCTGGGATCCTCGTACTGGTCAAACACAATTCATGTTACAAGGCCATAAAAATTCAGGTACGTTAAAATGTCGAGTTGCAGTATAGGATGCTCTTGTATATATTGAAATGGATGATAGTGATATCGGTTGCCACAAGTCCTGGAAGAAGACCATTGTTTGCAACTGGATCTGGAGACAACAGAGCAAGGATCTGGAGCTATGAGCCAGTTGCTCCATCTTGATCTCAACACACACACGCCCAATGAAATGGCTGGATCTCTGTTCTTCATTCAGAAAATAACGCTATTCACTCACCTTTTGTCTTTTCGCTTTTCTTCTCTCTCTCTTTACTAATTGTACTCCATCTTTTTCTCTTCTTTTTTTTTTTCATATGATTCATGTATCAGAAAATTATAAACGATTTTTTTTTCTCCAATGTTGTAATGCTTAAATTGAGGTGGATAAATGAGTTTATCCAATGTTTCTCAAGATGGCTTCAAAATGAGATCAACCAATCATGCCAAACAATGGGAAAAAAAGGAGATCAAGATCTTGTATTCAATTCAATGATGAGCAAGCCCTGAATATGCTCAACATGATAACAATAGCAGCCTGCGCTTCATTCGATGCACACCCCCCTCCCCTTAATAGGTTGCAATGATGGGACACAGCAGGGTGATACCAACCATGATTGTGAGAAATGTTTTTGATGGTGGAACCCCGCAAACCGTAATAGAGCAGGCTTAGATCAGCACTATCATAATGCGAATCTACATCTAAGCATACCATCTTCTAATAACTACAGGGTGCATAAGCATTCATACATGAGCAGAAGGCCGATAATTATTAGATACCTGCCGTTAAAGTACAGGCAACAGTTCAATGAAACAAAAACTCATCCAAGCCAATGCTTAATGAGGATTGCATGCTTATCAATGAGCAAAAGCTTATATAGACTTATATCTGTCAGATTACTCAATGCTCGGCTAATACTCATTGAAATCTTCCATTTGCGATTGGAAATTCATCCATCTATCAAGTGACAATGTTGTTGGAGTATGAAAGCTTCAAACAGGTGTTACCCGTGACTGATCCAGAGTCCGTTTCTCTCTCTCTCTCTCTTTCTGTATAAATACCTTGAGTTTGAGATGTTGGTTTTTCTCTCTTTTCTTCTTCATCTGTATACATCATGCCAGCATCACAGCAGGAACCCAACTTGAGACACATCAAGACGCTCATTATAGACAACTATGATTCTTACACCTTTAATCTGTTGCAATTATTCAATGATACTACAAATGTCATGGTCATTCGAAACGATCAATATACCTGGTAAGCAAAAAGACCAAGTATCAGCAAAGACAACAAGGTTAAAGCTTATACAAATATGTAGGCAAGATTTTATCGTTAATATATTGCCTTTTTTTGACAATGTCATTGTATCACCTGGGCCTGGAAGACCAGAGAGATTTGAGGTATGTTTAGTAGTAACATGGGAATTTACCCAATGATTTGACGCTGTAGTAAAGGATTTTGGCATATGCACAGAGCTGTTGAAGGCTCAATTGGATCCAAGCCAGTCTCATCTACATAGGCCTGTTTTTGGTGTTTGCTTGGGACATCAGGGCATTGGGTATCTGCTTGGAGGCAAGGTAATGTGCTAGAAATCATGCTTTGCGCATATCTGACACTCACCAAATGCTTTGAATGTGAATAGGTAACTTATGCACCAAGAATCATGCATGGCCGTATGTCGCAAGTGCATCATCAACAGCCAGAGAATACAAGCTACAAGGACATTTTGCATCAATGTCCCTCGCCATTCTGGGCTGTGCGATACCATTCACTCGTAGTAGACAAGGATTGTAAGTAGCAATCACTCAAATGACTGCAACAATCAGCTGACTGACATGAGTTTAAGCACTGCCCGAGGACTTGATGTTGACAGCTTACTGTTATGAGAATGACGCTGATGTGGATGCTTTGAAAAATGCTACATTTTTGGCAGATGGAGATAAGGAAGACACCAGTCGACACCACTATTTGGGTCATTCAGACAACGAAAACAAGAACACCATGGTGACAGTGATGGGATTTCAGCATAGACACCTGCCGCTGTGGGGCGTTCAATTTCACCCTGAATCCGTCTCTACGGAAGAAGGAGCTACCATGATTCGCAATTTTCAGAGAGAAACTTACAGGTGGACGGTGGAAGAGGTATACGCTCGCATCACATGGCTACCACTGGACGAAAGGCAAATGTTTAACATGCATGTTTTAGGGGCATCGATCATTTTTAAATACGCCATTGGATGCCGAATTACTGTTTCATTCAGTAGCTATACCCAAATCATTGAAAGCACCATTACCATTGATGAATCCAGCAAAGCAGCAAGTAGAATTGCTGATCAAAACCAGCTGTCATCCGTGGGTGGAACCTGAACTGCTAGTAGACGAACTGCTATCCAATCCACACGCAGAGCGATATATGGGATGGCTGGACAGCAGTAGAAGTGCATCGCCCTATTCTCAAATGTCTGTGTTATCCACTAACCCGGCTGTCATGCTAACTTACTCCACATTGCATCGACAAGTTTACACCACCACACGAGCAGGCCAGTCAACCATCGCAGCATTGGAAAGTGGCACCTTCTTTGACTACGTCTCTCACATGCTGAACCAGTACAACAAGATTATTGCTCGCACTGTAGAAGGGGGAGAGCCTCCTGTCGATCTTGATTTTCAAGGCGGTCTTATTGGCTATTTCGGCTATGAGATGAAGCGAGAAAGCATGGACGGTTACAGTATACCTGTAGAACAAACGTGTGCCTGTCCTCATCACCAGCACGACGCGCAACAGCAACAGCGCAACTGCTGTCTCTGTGTAGAAGAGCCAGATGCAGCATTTCAATTTGTCGATCAGTTCTTGGTCTTTAATCAAGTGAAGCGAGAAATCTACATCTGCTGTCTGGTCGTGCCGGATCAACCACTCATTGGATTCAATCACCAGCAGCAAGCCAAAGCGTGGATCGAGGAACAGGAAAGCACACTATTGAAAACTGCACAACTCATTTTGAAGCGTAGAGCATTGGATGAAATCAGCCTGCCAAGCACATCTACAACACCTACACCATCCGTTAACATTGCGACTGCAACCAACCTTTTCCAAGCAGATGCTGAGCATGAAGCGTACTTGAAGAGCATACAGCAATGTATCGACAATATCAAGGAAGGCGAGTCATACGAGATTTGTCTCACAACGCGTTTCCGTTTACAACTGCCCAAGCACATCACTACACAAGCCGATGATCCTACACTATGGCGTCTCCATACTCGCTACTTGAGAAAGAACAACCCTGCCCCATTCTCTGCGCTCCTGATGTTTCCAGGCATGGGCCTCTTGAGCTCAAGTCCAGAGCGATTTTTGAAAATTAGCAAGGACCATGTCGCTGAAATGAAGCCCATCAAAGGTACCATGGCGCGTGTACTAAAGTGTGTCTGCCCAGACGGTGAGTGTGATTTTGGCGTCGACTGTCAAGAGAGACAAACCATGAGGGACAATGAGAGAAAGCAGCACCTGTGGCAAGATGTCAAGGAAAGAGCAGAGAATCTCATGGTAAGTGATGCAGCCTTTGCTTTTTTTTTTCAAATGGGCTGATGATCCCCTCGCTTTTAGATTGTGGATTTGATTAGAAACGACTTAGCTCAAGTGTGTGAACCTAGCAGCGTGTGTGTGCCTAAATTAATGCATGTAGAGACATACGAAAAGGTGCATCACTTGGTGTCTACGATTCGAGGTACATTGCATCCCCATGTCAACAGTGTAGAGGCTCTGCAAAAGTGCTTTCCTCCTGGATCCATGACAGGTGCTCCTAAATTGAGATCTGTGCAAATACTGGATCAATTAGAGCAACACAAGCCCCGCGGCGTCTATTCAGGCTGCTTGGGCTACTTTTCATTGAACGGCAGTGCTGATTTCAACGTAGTGATCCGTACTGCGGTAGCCTCGACCAAGGCAGATGGCACAGTGGAGACTTCAGTAGGAGGTGGTGGTGCCATTACGTTCTTATCTGATCCCGAGCAAGAATGGAAAGAAACACTGTTAAAGACAAAGAGTGTAGCACCAAGGTAAGCCATTGTTTATGCATTCACACACACACACACACATGCTGCGTCAGATTTCATTAACGTCATTTGCTTTATTAGTGTGAAAGAGTTTCTTGAAGATCAGTAGCTTTATTTTCTCTATTATATACACAAGTATACCCTTTATCTATTAATTAAATATTTATATATACTATATATCTTATTTACGAGTAGTAATCTCCTGCTCCTCCATTGCCTTTACCGCCTCCATTAGGAGAATATTGTTGATTTGGATAATAGGGAGGAGCTCGATATGGATATGGATGATGATGTTGATGCAGAGGAGGTGCCATGTCTGCGTATTCATAAAATGACGGTGCCTGTCTTATCGTTGATCTCCTCATATTGCCTCGCGACCCCTTTCTGTTTAATCTGTATTGCTCTTCGTGTAGATTACTGAATGATTTCCTACGTTGTCTGCCATCATAGAATCGAGATGGCGGCGGCTGCATTCGCTGAGCGTGGACTTGAGGTGGTGGAGGGTGAGGAGGAGGAGGTCCCATGTAGTAGTCTTCGTGATTCATCATGAAGGGCTCTTCATTCGCAAGGTGGTAATCTCGATTGTCGTCGTATAAATTATGGTAATACGGTGCTGGTTGAGGCGGAGGTGGAGGATGTCCATAATAGCCATTGCCATCATGTGGTGTTCGATTATCGTGATGATCCATCTGATAATCTCTAGTGTTGTTGTATATACCTCTGCTGCCTGTTGTATGCCGATTATTGGGCTCCTGGTAATTTGTGGTTGAATCCGCACTCTTGTTGTACATTTGGCGATTGTTCTCTGGCGATGGATAAGCATAGCCGCCCGTCATTCTGCCCTTGCTTGGCTTTCTGCGTAATTGTGGGTAGTTGGGATCTGATTTGGAGGGCGTTGGTCCGGGCAGTTGCTCAAAGGAGCGTTTGTAGTTGTACATTGGTGGCGGAAGGGGCTCATCAATCAGTTGCAGCATGTCGGCTAGCTCCTTGAGTTCTAGAAATTTACTGACAAACAGATCCTTAATTTCATCTCTTGCATGCGTCGTCTGCGGTGGACCTCGTAAGCCAATGTTGCCACTGTTGCTGGGATATTTCAAAGGAGAAGGGTCTGTGGAAGATGATGACGATGATGATGCTGGCATGGCTAATGAAGGCATCTCATGAACCGTTACATGTTGCCTTTCCTTTCCCTTGTTGGGGTTGTTATTAAAACTATTTGATCGAGATACGGGAGGGGGTCTCTGCTGCAGCTGCAGTGCCTGTTGCGAGACATTCAAAGGATAAGGAATAGTATCAAGGTTCGTATTGGTATCTGGAGCAGTAGTAGTGGTGGTATCGAGTGAATTGGACTGTTTGACGCTATTATGATTAGGCTGTGTTGCACCATAAAACGAATTCTGTCCCGTCTCGGGTCTTGCCGATGTAGATGATTTTTTTTTAATGTTGTTGTTGTAATCCATAGGAAAGCGTACCTGTCTCTGAGGGATGGGTTCTTTCAGGATGATGTGTGAAGTGGAGGAGGTTGCTGGCATATATGGAGGCTGATTTCGTGCGATCTTTGCTTGTCTCTGCTGAATAGGGCCAGTGTCTACATAGCCCAATTTATCCTGGATGTCAATAATGTCGGCTTCATTTGGATCCGAGGAAAGTGTCATTTGAATTGCTAAAAAAGAAGAAAAGAGAGAAAGAAAAAGAGAAAAGGGATAAAGAGTACGGAAGCCCAGAGTATTTATATTTCGTGTAATTTCGAGAAGGATGATCACAAGGCAATGAACTTGAGAACAGTGTGTGTGTGTGTGTGTGTGTGTGTGTGTGTGTGATACTACACACAAAAAGCGGACCTTGCTTTCATTTTACAGTAGAGTAGCAAGGTTATATTAGGGATCGTCATTATTCAGCATGTGCAAAGAGGAAGTTGTTTGTTGACCACAGCCATTGCCTCTTTTCATTCTAAATATTATCCAGGTTGCATGATAATTCGCATTTCAATCCATTGTAAGACGCTCCATTGTGCGATCAAATGACGAAATCTCATATTTATTTGAAACCCTTTGTGTTTCTATCTTTTTTTCTTTTTTTTTTTTTTTCCCCTTTGTTGTCTTTTGAAAAACACACAGTAAAGCATGGCATCAGCAGCTGCAACAGACCCAAAACGATTACAGAACCTATATGTCGCTCGTTTGGTAACTCAAGAGAGACCTTGCTTTGTCTGCAGCAAATTCACTGGTGTCGTATTAACGTCTGCCGACAATAGCAACACAGATTGGTTTTATGTCTGTCGAGCACATTTAGGTGATTTCAATTTCTGCTCAAAGCTGGGAGGATCACCAAAACCTGCACAAAATGCTCAGATAAAAAAGGAACAATTGGTCAACAGACCTCCTGAAAGTGATAGCGTCGTGGATTTAGTATCGAGCATAGGCTCTGCTTGGAAATCGTGGCGAGGGAGCGGTAAGAAATCAGACGAAGAGGACGACAAGAAGAAGGATGACAAGAAGGGCGATGATAAAGACAACGAAAAGGACGAGTCCCAAGTCGAAAAGAAGGCATCCTCTTCTCCAGCTCTCAGCAGCGACACGAGTCTGCCACCATCACCAGCACCAGCATCTGTACCTGCCTCGCCTCAGCAACCAGTGCGCTTTGTAATTCAACGTGATTATTTTTACCTGAGACAACGGGAGTACATGAAGAAGATCCAAAAGAAAGAGGCCTCGGAAAAGTTGAAAACGCTCCAATTTCCAGAGGTTCCCAAGACTTTACCCACCATGCAAAAATAATAAATGCGATACAGGGTTAGACATGTGCATCTGAGAGAATGTGGATCATAATTTGCCTATGGTACATGATGTATGAGAAGGAGGAGCCCGAGACATCCGAGTAATTTTACAAGAGGTGTATAGTGATCTCTTTGAGCGACATCGTAAGGTGACAAGGGCATCACGCTCTAATATGTAAGGTGAATTTATGGTGAGATGTTGATTCATGGAGAAGCATTAAAATCGTTGCAATGCCATCTTCCGACCCGGACTCTGTACCAAAGATATGTGTGAATTGGAAAAACCAGTGTTGAGAAAAAAAAAAGCGGGGCCATACAAGAGAATCAAGGGAAAGTGAAGCCTGATGAATCTTCCCTTTCATTCTATTGCTGCATTTGGGAGGTAATTATTCATCCATCCGTCCGTTGAATCCATCATACTGATCAATGAATTCATGCTCTATCTATACCATCATCCATCATCAACATTGCCATTACTACATTGCTTTGATTTAACCTTCACATCCACCTACGTCATACACATCAATTGATCGATTGCAACAACAGATAATTAACAGCAATGGCTCAGAGACTTACATACAGACGTCGTTGTTCTTACAACACCCGTTCCAACCGTGTTCGCGCCGTTAAGACCCCCGGTAAATCCAACGATTCAGTAGCATGCGTTTGACAATGAGAAACTAATCTTGTATTTTTCATTAAAAAAGGTGGAAAGCTCGTTGTCCAATACGAGAAGAAGCCTGTCAAGGCTCCTCGTTGTGGTGATTGTGGTGAAGCTCTCGCTGGTGTGAGTATAGAGATACGCATCGATTTGTAGAAGATCTGTGATATTAATGCAATTTATCCACAGGTCAAGGCTCTCCGTCCCCGTGAGTTCGCCACTGTCTCCAAGACTCAAAAGAACGTTAGCCGTGCCTATGGTGGCTCTCGTTGTGCTCACTGTGTTAGAAACCGTATTGTCCGTGCTTTCTTGATTGAAGAACAAAAGATTGTCAAGAAGGTCCTTAAGGCTCAAAAATAAGTTTCTTGATTCACCAAACACAAACACCAATTTTTTTTCTTGAAAGAAATAAATCATCCCCAACATTACTCGCTTGATGTAAATATATATATATATATACAAACTAGGATAGCCAGTGTGGACAGAGTGATTGAGCGCATTGGGAAGCATATGAATGGGAAGTTAAAAATGCGATGAAAGAGATGGGATTGAGATAAGTTGACGGAGCCTTATGCGTGGATGTTGAGCTCAAGCTTAATATCTCGGATCAGACGGCATGAAATTGAGAACTATGCTGATGCTCACACATGAGCAGTTCCAAAAGATGGGTATCCACGGTCATGTATGTTGTTCAGGAGATTGCTAGACAAAATGAAGGCTTGGTGTTGAAGTTACAATAATACGTTGCCATCTTCAAATGCCAGCTTTGATGTGCTGATTCAACGCTGCCCGATGCCTTGAATTTTGCTCTGAGAAAGGATACCCTTAAGTTTTGATCTTGAGAAAAATTGCATTCACTGATAGCTAGCAACGAACTATTCAATCACTTCTACGCATCTTTCAGAGCAAAGTGAATGTGCACCTATTATGTAGTCAATTTACACATGCGTTGAAGGACGTTTGAGTCTTGCATACAGTAATCATCGAATACCAACAACACAATTCGATACTTCATAGAGCGTTCAAACGCCCAATTCTTCGCAAACATACAAAGCTTGGTGAAAGCACGATATCGCAGTTATGGATAAAGTGAGGATACCACAGCCATACCCTTACTTTCAAAAGACTGACATGCACTTTTCATGACCACTTCGGTTTTAAATCACCTGCATTTGCTTTTCGTCCTTGATATCTATACAGCAATGTTTTTTTTAAAAAAAAAAGGAAGAGGAAGAGGAAGAATCTCTAATGCCCTGACATTTCGTAACCTTTCTAACCCTTATAATCAACTCTGTATTCAGTAAGCTTCACTTGACTTGAATCTAATTCGTCGTATTGCGCAAGCAGCCTTACATTTACTTCCTCATGGCATTTCAAATATCAGCCTATTACCGAGATTCGATTCACAACCTATTTCGCGATAACAAGTAAACATTGAATATGAATTCAATGACGCAAACTTCAGCAGACCTAATGTCAAGGCAGTAAATCAAAGGTTTGTGTTTGGAAGTTTGCTATTTTCCAGCATGGCTTTTTTGTCCTGTGCCATACAACTAAGATGGCCCCAAATAATTTTTGCGATAAAAAATTATAAAAAGAGCTCATCGCATCCGGGTCTTTCGTTATTTGGTTCTTATTTTTACTATATCTTTTATCCATCTTGGATCATGCTTTGATTCGAGCTTTAAAAGTCGCATGTTCTTATAGCAGTTCTTTGCGGAAAAAACGACGACAGTGCAATTGGATATTAAATAGGAAGCATGGTTGTTGAGAAAAGTACAATTTCAGAAAATAGTTAGCTTTGCTATTAATGAAACTTTTTAGATTACTATGTGAATGTGGGATGTATATGTAGTGAAAGTTGTAGGGGGCAATTTTTTGACTAGTAGGGAATGTTTGACTTGGGGGTTTTAAGAACGATGTCGATGAGTTATGACTCTAAATGTTCCAGATAACCGATTTTCAAAGGGTCATACTGGTTGATTTTACTAAGTGAATATGAGCTTAAAGCTTAATAGCTTCTGTTTCTTTTACAATTCTCTATATAATGGCATGGTTATTATAGATAAATAAAACAAAAGTTGAATATCCCCTGCTTGTAGCTCATAAAATATATGATTTTGAGCAAATTTATAAAGGGAACGTACACATAATACTTGAAATTTTTATATTATAATGGATATAACATAGAGCTATTGAATGGTCTTTGTTTTGTGCGAATCCAGTGAGTATTTGTTGAGATATGATCAAAAAAGGGTATCATGCAAAATCATGGATTTTTCTGCAGTGAAATCAGGTTTAAATAGATTTCACAAAAGAAATAAAGCAATTGTGGAATTTGAGGCTTTACAGACTAAAATTCACGGAAAAAAAGAATAAAAAAACAGTAATGTTAACTTGATAAAGGTATGTTTTATTATCAAACTGACAGGTGTAAAGTAAACTTCAGTCTCTCTACTGGCCAGGTAGATGATCCTTCTTATATACTATAACAATGGATAAAAGTTCTATTAATTAGATTAACAAATAAGTCAACTCAGATCAACTAATGTCTAATCATGCTAAAAGACAACTCCAGCAAGCTAATCATGATTTATTAGCTTTGCTTGGATGAATAATTAGACTCTCATCCAAAGTACCCTGATCTATCCTTTCTATAAGGATAATTAATATCGATCTAGTAGCATGTATCCGATAGGTACAGTCTTCTTAGTCTATATCGATAGTACATATCTGAGTGTATATCGCTGAGCATACATCTTTAGCATGTATCTGGATATATGGCATGTCTATAGCATATCGTATGCATGTCTATAGCGTGTCTCATATATAGTACAAGTCTGTAGTACATAAAGTATCTGTAGCTAGTATCACGGATACAAGCATGTGTCTTATAGCGTGGATCATGAAATGCACATCTGAAGCAACAAGCTCATATTGCATTAATCTTGGTGCTTATCGCGACATATCCAGATATGGTAAACATCCGTAGTCAATGTCGGAATACAAGTATAAGTCTATAGTGCCATCCATGTCCGTGGTGCCATCTATAGCCTATATCTTATATAGTATGAATCTTATAGTACTAGCGTATCTGAAGTCCATATCTTCTTGTAGTATAAATCGATATCGTACATCTAATCCAGCGTACATACAGTTTATATCTAAATCTGGTAACTGGATGAACTGTCGGAATGCAGATCATAGTGGATGTATTCCACACAATAAACATCTCTCACATAAAGCTGTGTAATGGACGCCAGATTTAATAATTATTGCACCTTATGTTATTTTGAATAAAGAAAAATTTAAATTGTAACAGTTTAGACGCACTTTTATTACAAACACACTATAATGTTAAATGACAGATCAATGGGAGACTAACTAGTTGTAACCCTTCGTTGTTCCAACCTCTTAGCCAATCAGATTGCTTGAAAACTCCGCTGACCTAAAAAAAAATTGCGAGGGTTTCCCCCTGTTTTGATGTGAGGCAAAATTTTAAGCGCCGCTATAATAGCAATATAGCCGCTGCTATCATCAAACTTCCCCCAGGTGCTAGAGCATGCCTTACTTACACCACCTAGCTTTAAATTCAGGCATTGAGACCCTCAATCATCACTAAAGTAAGTAGCGATAACCAAGTGGAGGCAGCCTATCTACCTCCTAGCCTCGGATAGAGTCTTGTTGAGCTTCAGGGATAGGCACATCCACACAACGTAAAGAAGTATGCTTCAAAAGAAACAGAATAATAACAAAAGAAGCGAACATAATAATTACTATAGGAGTATAGTAGTATATGTAGGCAAAAGAAAAAAAGAATGCTCACACGAGATGAGCCAAAGGAAAGTATGTTATGAATAAAATATTAAAAATGTTCACGTTATTATATTCTTGTTATTGCAACAAAAATACATACATGAGCAATGTGCATGATAACAGTCTGGTGATGTAAAAGAACACAAATGCGCACAATTGCAGGATCAACAGTAGCAGCAGTATAAGTGTTGTAATACAACATGAAGACCAATGTTGTTTTCATGTGAAGCGACAGAGGCAACACAAACAACAATCCACGGTTATATAACATAGTATCACAAGAAGGGTGATACAATTATATAGCAGTGTGTCATGCTTGTTGTTCGTAAATACGAAGCAACAACATTGCAAGTATTTGTTGAGCTGATCATATCACAGCCAGCAAAAAAAAAAAAGAAAAGGCAATAAAGCAAACAGCATGAATGCATTATCGCGGGAAAGGAAGCAGTAGTACAAACGTTCAAAGAAGTTTATATCATTACAACCACAAGAAAAAAAAGATACTTACCACTTACCACAGCCATAAATACACCAGAAGAGTATAGGTAATCACCGGAGACAGACCACAAAACGAGCATGCTCCAAATACAGTAGACCAGGAAAAACCAGATTAGCGGCAGCAGCAGTAGCAACACCAGCACAATAGAAAAACTAAAGAACAAACACCATCAGCAGAGAGCAGACAAGGACCAAAGAAGTTACTTACCACTTATCACCATCATAGATAGACCATACATTACGCAATCATTGGGTATGAACCAGAGAACGAGCATACACCAAAGACAGTAGACCAGGAAAGACCAGATTAACAGCAGCAGCAGCAGCAACAACGCCAGCGCGTTAGAAGAACCGACGAACGAACGCCACCAGCAGGGACCAGACAATGACCAAAAAAGCAACCACTAGACATGATACACCAAAGAAGCAGGCAGCAGAGATAGCAGAGAAGTAACGGCAATAGCACTCAAGTCAAACAGGCAAAAAAAATCGAAACCTAATAAACAAATTTAATTAATGTTGATTCTACGTCTTCCAGTGCTAGTTATTGAATGGCACCTACTATATTCCACTTTAAAGAAGCAGTACCAAGTACTTGTAACAGTGCAAGGCCGTGTCATCAAAAGCTAGAGTGTTATCTTCAATCAAAAGGGTTCCAAAACCAATATGGTTTCATACTAAACGAGTTTTGCAAAAAGGGTAAAAAACGGAGGTACGGAATAATGAGAAGACGCCGTATCCGACGTCACAACCATTAAATTCGGCCTCAGTCTTCTGCCGTGGCGGCCGTAACTGCTGCACTTTAACTTGAAATTGTGCAATGGGCATTTTCGTGTTCAAATATGACTTGATCTTACATTCTTTAAATGTTTTTCTTAAATTTGACCATGAAAACTGTCGTTGTTATACTTTACTTTCTAACGCGTTTATAAAGAATCAATAAAGGCGCATCGAATGATGCTAGTTACATTCAGATTTCAGACCGAAAATAATGAGCAATTTGCAAAAATATGAAAACAAGGTTTCTGTAAAAATGTCAAAAGTTAGCATATAAAAGTCTCAGAATAGTAGTTTTAGATGTTGCATATCATCTTTACGGTCAATTTGGTCTGATATATACTATAGGAAAAGTCTTCATTTTTGGGGTGAAAAACGCGATCGTTTTGTTTTCAAGACTTTTCCCTTACTAATACACATGAAAAAAACGATGATCCTCATGAATTTGCAATGACCTAAAAAAATTTGAGATAAAGCATCAATAAGTAAAGCGTGGCCAAGAGAAGCCGTTTGGTGCTGTTTCAAGCGCTCAAAACGCTTTGTGGCATAAGTTATTTGTGTTTGAAAATAGTTAGATTTGGACTGAATTTGACCTATAAGTAAGGCGCTGTAGGTTGTATTGCCAAACAAGTCAATACATAACATCCGTACTTGATGGTTTAGATATTCAGCATTGCACGAAGCTCAAGCCTTAGGTGATAAATGCTTTTTTATTGTAATTCTGAGGAATAAATCTTTCTTTTTGAAATAAACTATGACAGTTGTTAAGCACAAAAACTAAAATGATTATAATTTGTAGCTTATAAAAAATGTTCAATATTACAAAAACAAGAAAAGGCTTATTTGAATAAGATTAGACACAAAAACTAAAGATTTATTGATGAAGATAAGAGTTATTCTATTCATACTAAGTTCTAAATGCCAAAGTAGCAATTTATCTTGTACAACGCTTATCACATCTGGTGAACCTCAGTATTTAGATAGCTGAGATGCACTTCACTTATCATAGCTTGTCCGTGTTGTTGCACAACACAGACATATCTACCCATCAAGAATACCTTAATCTTTATAAACACTTGTAGCCCTTCTGGCACAACAGCAGTAATTTGAAGACTGGAGCGTCTACGATATTATACGGATCTGAGTCTAACAACTTGCTTGGATTGAATGAGATGCTCGTTAGATCAGCAGAAAACCTTTGTTGGTCGTCCAAAGCGGAGATACCATATCTAGCCGTAAAACTACTAGTCTTAAAGCCTATCCACAATGATGGACACTCATAATTATTAACGAGAAATGGCTGATAATACCAGACACGTTGGGTGGGTCCCAGTAAAATATAGGGAACAAACTATAATGAAATAGCCACCTAAAGACAACCACATTGAAAACCGGAATTCAACAAATATCACTCACTAAAATTCATGCTACTTGAATCTATTAATAAAGCGCTCAACTGTACGTCAATGTTGCATACAAGCATGCATCTTAGGGTACATTCACTTTCTCCTCAAGTCACTTTTACAGTGTAGCAACATAGACAATGTTTATTGTATCACATCACAGCTATGTTTACAAGTCCAGTCAGTTGTGTGTGCACAGGTGCCTCAGGAACTACAGTAGATTCAATCACCATAATGCCAAGATATCGAGATCCACGTGTAATGAAATAGCCACCCAAACGCAACTTGATTGAAAACCGAAATTCACCAAATAGCACTCATTCAAATTCATACTATTTGGTTTTAGTAGTAAAAGCGCTCAAACGTACATCAGCAACCATTTAAACATACTAAAGTAAAGATACACCACGCTTATATCGCACATCGTGTGAATGAATCACTCCTGATCACAGTGTATTCACTCACACCCATGATGGTCGTAATAAGAGATGTTATATTTATCCAAATAAAATCAAATCAATAACAAGCATATTCAAATATGACAACTATGCCCTGCTGCCATAATTGCACAATATCCCAGATAAAGGGTTCCATACTTCAATAACAAACATCACACTTTAAGCCATCAAGATTACATTAAATCATGCTATGATGATAGCTCACCCAAGCCCATCAAGGTTACTCAAATCGACCCTTATGGCCAGTGCTCTTGCATTGATTACCACTTTAAATCAGACATCAACAACATTTGCCAGATATCGCAATAGCAGAACCTATTGCTCTCTATCATCACTAATCCTACAAGCTAGCTGCAAATGTATAAATACTCTTCTTTTTTTTACTCGATTCCAGGATCTTCAATTCAGTTTATACACAAATAAAATAAAGTTGATTTCTATTGTATTTTACTATTGCTTTATTTTTTGTCGTGAAATCTATTCAAACCTGATTTCACTGCAACGATACTTGTTTTGTGAAAAGTTGAGTTTTCAACCCTCAACTTGGAGTTTACAATGGCAAAACCATGCTTTTCTGTAACGACTACAGCACAGAAGCGTCCATAAGTTGCTCAAGTCTGTTATATCAAATGTTATAGCAAGGTCTCACACCAAAGGTTTTAGGCTATTCTTAGGTCCTTTGGTTAAATCATGCTAATTATGAATTACAAATCAATTGTTGGGTAGATAGTAAACCTATTTGTGTTATAGTTCATCATCATGCTGTAAACCCTAGCATAATGAAAAAGTATATAAATGCATCCTTGGGATGCGTTCTCAATAAAAGTGTAATTCTTTGGCAGATTCAATTCTACATTGTATTTTGACATAACAATCGATTTTTATGCAAAATTTGCCTGTGATAGCAAGGCAAAAATCTGGATAGGAATTTCTCTCGAGGTACAAAATTGGCGATATCTCGTGATAGAGCCATACTAGAGCTTTGAATCAGGGCTTGTTCGATAGGCTCTTGTCTGTTCTACACTATGATAAGTTTTGCAAGTAAAGCTCTGATGACAGAAACCTGGTAATCTGTCAAAAACAACCAAAAAATCGCAAAAACTATTCTATCAAAAATCAGCCTAATAACGTCGGCCAAAACACTTAAAATTGGTATCATTAGATTTTCCTTTAAATTCTACCTCAAGTTTTATTTAGCTGGAAAGCAATTTTATTTTCAGAGTCGCATGATATTAAGGCTAAACGATTTCAGAAATCCATGAATCCTCATTTTGAGTATTATGGAGGTTGGGCTATTGATAGTTTAAAATACCGCCTTTTTTTTAGTATGTAGCTCAATTCAAACGTAAATTCGCTACCCTTGTCAAATATAACCTCTTAATTACATGTAACGGATTGATAGGTAAGGTGTTGGCAAACCTCATGGTAAAAATTGCTAATTCATATCTTGCTTTGCTACCTTGTAGCAAGCTATCAAATTCTAGTATTTACCTTGCGGTACATTGATAACAGTGACGTCTTTTAGCCTCAGCCTTTTATTAGCATTTTCTTTCCTTTTTTTTCGTCTTTATATATATATACTATACTTCGCAAGCTCTCTACTCATGAAACAACGCTGCCTTTGTGAATAGAATTGAAGCAAGTATAATTGAAAGCTGCGCAATAGACGTAAGATACAGTGTTAACGCGTTTTATACTGTGGTTATACTTGGAATAACTCTACTAGGGATCTATTTCTGATCTTTTGCTGTGCACTGGCTGCACACTTGGCGGTGGCTGCTTTGATGGTATATCGTTGCTTCGGTGGTTCTTCTCTGATGTTTGCTTATCCTGTGGTCTGTTGTCTTTGATGTATGCTGGTTCTCTGGTCTGTCTCTGGTCGTGATGCTGTGGTAAGAAGTAGTAAGTATCTTTTTTTTCTTGTGGTTGTAATGATATAAACTTCTTTGAACGTTTGTACTACTGCTTCCTTTCCCGCGATAATGCATTCATGCTGTTTGCTTTATTGCCTTTTCTTTTTTTTTTTGCTGGCTGTGATATGATCAGCTCAACAAATACTTGCAATGTTGTTGCTTCGTATTTACGAACAACAAGCATGACACACTGCTATATAATTGTATCACCCTTCTTGTGATACTATGTTATATAACCGTGGATTGTTGTTTGTGTTGCCTCTGTCGCTTCACATGAAAACAACATTGGTCTTCATGTTGTATTACAACACTTATACTGCTGCTACTGTTGATCCTGCAATTGTGCGCATTTGTGTTCTTTTACATCACCAGACTGTTATCATGCACATTGCTCATGTATGTATTTTTGTTGCAATAACAAGAATATAATAACGTGAACATTTTTAATATTTTATTCATAACATACTTTCCTTTGGCTCATCTCGTGTGAGCATTCTTTTTTTCTTTTGCCTACATATACTACTATACTCCTATAGTAATTATTATGTTCGCTTCTTTTGTTATTATTCTGTTTCTTTTGAAGCATACTTCTTTACGTTGTGTGGATGTGCCTATCCCTGAAGCTCAACAAGACTCTATCCGAGGCTAGGAGGTAGATAGGCTGCCTCCACTTGGTTATCGCTACTTACTTTAGTGATGATTGAGGGTCTCAATGCCTGAATTTAAAGCTAGGTGGTGTAAGTAAGGCATGCTCTAGCACCTGGGGGAAGTTTGATGATAGCAGCGGCTATATTGCTATTATAGCGGCGCTTAAAATTTTGCCTCACATCAAAACAGAGGGAAACCCTCGCAAAATTTTTCTAAGATTTGGGGTGTCTGTAGGATGTTTTTAAGCGATTTGATTGGCTCAGAGGTTGGAGCAGCGAGAGGCAATACACTGATTTATAAAGCACAAACTGCAAAGGAAGCAACGTTTTATGTACATAGTATTTCATTATTAGGTGAGCATTGCAATCCTTGCTGAAGTGAACTAGACTAGATTCCCATCATAAACAAAACCCAAAATAAATGTCATCTCAATCAAACCATGCTACCATCAGCAGATAGGCATGCATAATAATAGTATTAGCATGATGATAGCAAGGGTTAAATGCTCTAAAATAAGAGATGACAGATACTAAAGTAAATGTCAAGGGTATTGTAATGTGTTGTAACATAAATATACCTAAAAAGGATACAGGCTCAACAATAAAGAGCTATTCTTTACGCATGATTCAAAAACCATATATTGAAATACCGTTCTTGATCCATCAGATCAACAACTAAATGACCCAACAAAAATATATAAAGTAATGGAATCACTGGCAACTACTAAACTGCTGCCAGATAAGAGATATAAACCAAATAATATAAATAGAGACGTAGAATATACATTTTATTGCACATTATCCTAATTTCAAATAAAGAAGGATTTTAACAGTATTCTACCTGCTTTTTTAACCCCCTTTTTACTGCACTTGCTATTGTTGCTCGATAGTCGTTTTTTTTAGTAATTAGATTTGAAAGGAAGTCAGCTAGAAATTGAGTCAAGAACCGTTTAGCTAGCGTAAATATTGCTGCCCAACATTATTGTCGCAGGACGTTCAACAACTAAGAATAATACATTATTGAAAAAAGAGAAATAAAGAGATGACGACACTTGCAAGGCTGATACCAAAGACATGTCTAGGAGGAATAAAAATCTTGCCATCACGACATGATGGCATCTCTGTCGCATTATTCTTTGCTTGATGTTTCAATCGGCTTGAGTTGCAAAAGCTCAATGATATACTTCCAATGATTCTCCTTATCATCAGTCAGGCGACACAAACTGGCATGCTAACTGTGTATAAATGGTGGTAAAAATAAACGCTGCGAGGTCTTGGCAGAACATTTTCCTAACAATGTAATATTTTTCCATTAGACATAAGCTGAAACCCGCCGCATTTGATACAACTGTAAATTTAAACTCACATACGATATCAAGCACACTTTTTTCCCTTTGATACATATTTCTTTTCCCTTTTGTTGTTAAACAGTATGGCACACGATACATATGAATTGCCTTCCATTTACACGAGGCAACCACCTGAACAAAATTTTGTCGATTCTGAAGACGAGGAAGAAGAGATTATCATCAACAACGATGGGCGAGGCGGCATGATGGTACCACCTTCGAGTTCAGTGCTTCCATCGAGGCATACTTCATATAAAGAGCTACACACAGAAGACAATAGACTTGCTTGGCTGTTGCTGGGCACCGCATTCTTTACACTGATTATGACAGTGATCCCAGTGGTTGCTGATTTACCGAATATATCTCCTTGGTTTACAGGCGATGCTCTTTGGCGCTTCTTTGACCCACTGATCACACTGCCGTTGAATTTGTTTGTCATCACAAGAGCAGATACCATGACCAGCGGAAGGTCGAATTACTGTAAGCCGTCTAATGAGAGAAATAGGAAAAGATGATCTGATGCATTGTATGCATGAACAAATAGGGGGCGCATTGAGTGAAGCCAGTGTGACATGGCTATTGTGGACAGTGGGTGCAGGAATGTATTGTCAGTTTCACGGTGTTCATACAGCGGCCGCATTGTTCAAGGTAAATCAATCGAATAGACATGCATAACACAAAGCTCACTCTACTATTACGCACAGCATCCCATTCAAGATTTCAACATAGCTCATCCGGAACTCGTAGCTCAGTATCCAGTGTTACAAGAAATGTATCTCAACATGCAAACGACATGGGAACACTATATTGCGCATTACTTGTATGCTGGAGGTGCCATGATCATGAGCTGGGTGCAACTGTTTGCCTTCAGAAATCAAGTGCACGGCCCTTTACCGATTGTCACCAAAGTGGTGTGGTGCATTGGATCCATCATCTACGGATTGTTACTTGCTGGTGTAGCTATTGAATTTCCTCATGGATTGATCGTCGGATTAGTGTACACGATTGTGATTGGATTCATCTGCATAGCCATGATGATTTTCAACCGCAAAAATTTACCAAGAGGAGGGCTATTGACAATGGGAAGACGCATGGTGATTCAATTTTATTTGGGTGCATGTGTGCTTGGATTGATCGTCATTATCATTTGGATTGGCAAATACGGGTTACTGAATAGAAAAGCAGCTGGCATTGCTGTTTAGCAGACATGGCCGAGCACATCTAATTTATACACTGTAATGCGACCATAAAAATCTGTGCTCTCCTCAAATACGATCTTGACTCTTTTCAATGCTGGAGTTGCTTCGAAATTGAAAGTTTGAGTAGGGTTGATGTCTTCGGGATAGAACGTGTCAATCTCAATGCTGTAGTCGTTGGGTGCGTCTACTGTGCTGCCTACGACCACACATTTTTTGCCGACAAATCCACCTTGAAATTGGAATATAATGCTGTTTACTGATACTGCTGAAGGAAAATCAAGTAGTATGTTTTGTGGAAGGCCCTGTTGTCGCTATTAATCAGTGCGTATCCGACGGATAGACGTGTGAGCTACCAACCTGCTCTGAATTCCAGCATGTCTCTACTTGACCATCGATCAAATTTTGTTTGCCATAGTTGGTAGTATCTCTGTTGAGTACAGAGCTCACTCTGGGATTGCACTTAATTTGACAAGACAGATCAATGTGCAGCAGAAAGACTTACTTGATGCGAGTGTCAGCGTTGATCAAACTAGTCATGATGGTAGTAACGAGAGGAAAAGAGACGCTTAAACGTAGTTTGTTCGTGACTATTGATAAGATGAGTGAAAGAGGGGAAGCGATTATAAGCCAATCTCTTGGATGCTATTTTGAACATTTCACTTTTTTGCTTTACTACCAGCTTCCAGTATCCGAAACTAAACAGCTATAACGGCAGACACAACATGTACTGGTTAAATGGGATAGCGAGTGAACTATCGCTTGATTGCACAGTGCAAAAGGAGCAGCAGGACCAGCAGTTGAACAGCAAAGGGTCTGAACAAGCTGCCCATACTACCACCTTTTCAAAGTCCTTGGATATAGTATCAATTCAATCATCATCTCACGCGTCGTTATACATCACTTGCACCCGAAACGGCATCTACTTGTGGTCAGTCAAGGTAAATCCAAGCATGCAAAAGCACTCATTGCGATAGCGTACTCACTCGTATGGACCAAAGCCAACAACTGTCCTCGCCTTTGTGGAACGTTCAGATAATCATGTAGAGGAATTTGGTGAAAACATTGAGGCTATTTGGAAGCCAGATGCCACTGCGATTGTCGTTCATGTAAGGATGGAAGGTTTACAGTTGGTATGGGTACTAATCAAGCTGATTAGACCAAGAACAACTATATGTTACTGTATGCCATCATTTCATACGATCAGCGATCGTTCGAATTTAACTTTCCAAACTCGACACATGCCTATGTGACAGGACCAGGAGAGGGAAAGGGACCCAAGACCATGTTGATCAAGTTTAAGCTGGCCATTAGAGTAGACGCTGGCATTGCCTGGTGAGTTTATAGACAGGTGGGTCTCGACTGGCAGCGATATTAACCTCTTATTCAGTGGCACATCATCCGACGACACGCTAATCATTGCCACCAAATCACCTGCAGCAATCCAGTCGATATCCTGGAATCCACAGCAAGTCAATGCCACACAGACTTCAGTTCTCAACCGACTCGGCATCATGGAAAACGAGAAATCAGGTACTAATTTATTAGTGTTGGCCATGGCTATGGCATTGAGGCATGCAATGTTGTTAACCCGAAAATACACACGCAGAACAAGTTGTTAGCCTGCTGTACGATAAAATAATGAACATATCCGTCTGGCTATCAAATGAAGGTAGAGCTTATTTTGTACAAAACAACAACACTTTGTCTCAAGAAAGAAGAAGTAGTAACGGATCAACCACGATTACTTCTCCCAGCACACCCTCGTTTGAAGGGAAGATTCACTGGACAGGCGTCTGCTTCCACAACAGCGAGCACAGCACAGCGACCAAAGGAAAGCAGAAATTGCATGATTTACACAAAGCAACATCTGTTTCCATCAATGCGAAATTCTCACTCATTGCTATTGGCACCAATCGAGGTGCCGTGTATGTCTATTCGGCCAACAGCTATACCACTACACCTGTGTTGTCACACAAGTTGGAATTATCGTCGTGGGCATCACAGAATTCGAGCGCTCACCCAGAGGCGAATGCTGTCGAGTCGCTGGCGTGGACATCGGATGGATATGCTATCTCTGTGGGGTACAAGACACATGGGCTGGCTGTGTGGAGTGTGTATGGTGGATTGTTATGTGCGTCGAGCGAGATGGATGATGTGTATGGTGGTGATAAGTAGGTTATGATAGCGGGTGATGCCAGTGCATTCACTGACAGGATCATGTAGTGCGTTTAGACTCAAGGATACCTACGTCAAGGGCATTCAGTCATTGGTAAGTGCATGGCATAGACAAGTGCAATGATATCTTAACACAAGTGTAGTTTTGGGGCCCAGGCAGTCACCAGCTCTATGTGCTATCCAGGGACAAAGACGCATCAAAACTGTTTACTATTCCCTTTGCCAAATCTGCGCTGACATCTTATCTGCACTCGGATAACGCTAAACGCGGATTACTACTAGCAGATGACCGCATCTTACTCTACAATAATGGAGGTGATTACCAAGAGAACAACACGACCATTGACCCTGCAGCAGTGGCGTGGACGCACATTCAATACCCTGCGCTGTACATCACCGATCACTGGCCTATACGTTATGCATCCATCAGTTCGGACGGAAAGTACATTGCCATTGCTGGTAAACGTGGATTTGCACACTACAACGCCATCTCCAATCGATGGAAGCTGTTTGGTAATCAGCACCAAGAGCAGAGCTTTTTAGTTCGAGGTGGTATGGTGTGGTATAAGAACATCATCATTGTTGCCTGCGAATCACTCCAGTACAAGATATACGAGGTATTAAAAGCATGAATATAGAGAGAGAGAAAGGGCCATTAACGCATTGCACGCTGATAGATTCGCATGTATTCTCGCGACAGTAACCTGGACAATACTTATCTTCTGCACACAGAAGCACTCTCTAACATACCAGCCTACATGACACTCTGCGGCAACTTTTTGGTCGTCTACACATCTGAAAACGTGCTCAATTTGTACAAGATCAGTGTAGGCGCACTCCCTAATGGCAACACTGGCAAACAGGGCGGGCTAGCTCGGCTTGAGCTCGTGCGACGAGTATCACTCAAGGGCATTGTAGCCCGCGTGGCTCGTGTTCGCAGCATCAGTCTGTTTCATCCCATTTGTGGAGATCAGATAGATTCACTGGAGAACGTGATTTCTTCCAACATACTATTGCTTGTAGATGGAAAACTGATCATTTTGAGCCCCAAAGCAGCTGTATGTTTGTTTATGTGTTTGCGCTTGCATTGTGTTTGTTGATTGCTGATATGTTTGTTTATATATGTGCTTCTAGGATGACAATGATAGTTCTGATTTAGCTGATGGATCACCCACATCACCGCCACCAGCATTTGATATTCACAACATACACCACAAAGCAGAGTATTACTGGATTGGCAAAAAGAGCATTGATAACTTGGTTACATCGCTCTGGATTGCTGATGGCAAAGGACTCAAAACATTTACCAATCTGTTATTGGAGCCTGATTTTGATTTTAGCACCTACAACGCCAATGTGTCAGAGAGTGAGCCCTCTACGCCGACGACGCCGGGGTTGCTGTCATCCTCCTCATCTGCTCGCAACGTGGATATCGGTAGACCCTTCTCGCTTGGCTATCGTATTGGGCCAGAACCTCACAGTAGATCTTCTTCGACTGAAGGATCTCTAACAGACGACATGGAGAATCAAAGCCAATGGCGCATTGCTAGTTTTGAGAAATTGAGTGATCAAGCCATTTACATCCCGCTTGATTTCTACCCGCTATGTAAGTGAATTTATAGGAGCTTTGCCTGCAGTATACTCATTGTACATGCAGCCATTTTGCTGGACAAGGGCATCATTGTTGGCATTGAGCAAAACATCAGTTACCGAGATTCGCTTGGCTTTGTCCTCTTTAAAATGAGCCCCAAGGTAAGCAAACGGCAAATGCGTCAGCATCTAACAGAGAGAGAGAGAGAGAGAGAGAGAGAGAGAGAGACTCATCACGATATAGATGCATTTGTTTTTGCATCATGTTTTACGCTACCTGTTGCAACGGGATTTGGAGCAAGAAGCCGTTGTATTTGCTCGTGCATACGAGAAATTTGTTTATTTTGGTCATGCGCTGGAGATTCTGCTTCATACAGTGCTGGAAGAAGAGGCGGGTCATGATTTGGGCGATGGTAAGAATACGCAACTTTGCTATGCTTGCATGGATGAGCTAATTTGATTCGAAATGATAGCTGCTATTCTACCGCATGTCATCAAATTCCTGGATCAGTTTCCTCATGCGTTGGATGTGATTGTCAGTTGCGCTCGCAAGACAGAAGTGGCCTTATGGGATCACTTGTTTTCTGTGGTTGGCAAACCCAAAGATCTGTTTGAAATTTGTTTAGCGGATGGCAGATTGCGTACAGCAACATCCTATCTGATCATCCTGCAAACAATGCAACCACTGGTCGTGGGTGGCAAGGATACGATCCGGTTACTTCAAAAGGCCATGGACGAGAGCGATTATGAGCTGTGCAAGGAGCTTGTTCGCTTTCTCAGTTCGATTGATAGTAAGTGACGTTTGCAGATGTACGATGGACTTTGTCTCACCAAAAGCTTTATTAGACACGGGCAAAACATTGCAAGAAGCGCTCAGCATGATCAAGAGCCGCATGGAGAGCAAAGACCCGTTATCTCCCAATTCAAACGATGCCCAGATCGATAAAGTGGCACAGAGCATGCGTAACTTGAGTAGCGCTTAATTGAATAAAATATTATACCCTTTTTTGTCTCCATGTGATCAAGTCATACAAGTTTGCATCTTTCATCAGACCCAAATATATTTGGCTGTTTGTGCCGTATATATTCTGCATTTCTCTTTTCTCGCCCTTCTTTCTCCTCTTTTCTTCAGTTCCTGTACCTGCTTATATACCGCCATGTCAAATACACTGTACACACAGCTGTCCAAGAACGACTATATCAAGGAAGCAGATGAAGAAGAGGATTTTGTAAGACATACTAGTAATTCAGGGGGGGGGGGGGGGAAGCACTACTGACATGAGCAAAAAGTTGGTTGCTATAGTGGATAATGATCTCGTTACCAGCAGTAACTATGGCAGCAGCAGTAGCAGTAACAGCGGTAGCAACAGTAGTATGGTACACTCTATAGCCAAATCAATGCAACTAACCTCTGGACATAGACACCTTGGAGAACGATGTGTGGTTTCCATCCGAGCAGCCCAGCTATCCTGCTGCTGATGATAAAGGCGCACACACTTCAGACGAGCTCATTGACATGGAAGCTGTGGAGGAATTGATTCTAAATTCATGTTTACACACAAAGCGACCGGGTCTCGACACCACCACCACCACCACGACAACAACAACAACAAAGAAGCGAAAGCAGAAAAAAATGCAACCACGCATTAGTCAGACTACCACATATGGAGCTATTGTGAGTGAGAGACCCTACATAAAAGTACATGTGCATGTATTAACACACACACACACACATACATGTGGCATTGCTAGAACGGAGAAGGGTTCATCGCACCTCCCTCCAGCAGGCCTGAATTTAGATATGTCTTTTACTCATCGGCCTTGACATCCACCATACATACAAACAATTTTGCTGATATCTTGCCAGCCATCAAAGATCACAGCAACAATGCTTGCTTCTGGATCGATATACACAACCCCACCGACGTAGAGATGAAGCAACTACAGCGCATCTTTCATATCCATCCACTCACTGCAGAGGATATTACCACCGAAGAGCCTCGAGAGAAATGCGAAGCTTTGAACAATTACTATTTTATCTGTTTTCGTACATTTGAATCAGATGCCACATCACCTAATTACTTGCAGCCCATTGGCATCTACATTTTGATATTTCAAGGATTTATACTCACAGTAAGCATATACCTAGGCATGTATACTCATGGCTCATGTCTTTGATCCATTTAGTTTCATTTTGGAGCTTCGACACCTCATTCCGCTAACGTAAGAAAACGCATGATGCATTTGAAAGAGTGCTTGACCGTTACACCAGGTAGATATACACAAAAAAAAAAGAGTATACAATGGGTTGATGTGTGTTCTAGACTGGATCTGCTACGGAATATTGGACGATATCATTGATACATTTGTGCCATTGATCAGAGCAATCGAATTTGAAGTAGACTCCATCGATGAATTGGTGCTGATTTTAAAGGAATCCGAGCAATCGGATATGCTGAGACGGATAGGGTACTGTCGCAAAAAGATGATGAGCCTATTGCGACTGCTGGTGGCTAAATCAGACGTGATAAAGACCTTGATCAAAAGGGGTGGTGAGCATGCATCGTCGCCCCACAAGAGCAGCCATAGAAACAACAAAAGACCCACTGTCAGCCATGATGTGGTTATTTACTTGGGCGATATACAAGGTAAACTTGCAATAAGGACACTCACACAAGTACATGACGTTGCTGACGATGATCAAAAGACCACGTTGTCGCTATGCTTCAGTCATTGAATCACTATGAAAAGATATCTTCCAGGTCCCATTCCAATTATTTGGCTCAAATATCCATTGAAATGACACAAACCAACAATGAAATCAACGATGTCTTATCAAAACTCACAGCGCTAGGCAGTGTTCTTGTGCCGATGAATCTGGTAACCGGTATGTGGGGCATGAATGTCAAGGTGCCTGGCCAATTTCAGGTATGTGCATTGTACGAGTGAATGCTCGCTATCCTACATACTGAATGATGTGATAGGATGACGAGGTATACTTTGCTTATAGGGTTCATTGTATTGGACGCTAATTTATGGAATAGGACGATTTAACCTGGTTTTTCTGTATCATGGCATCTATATTTACATTTTGTATACTCACAATATGCATCATGAGAAGCTACAAGATCTTATAGACAGATTTGAGAGCACTCGTTTACAGCAGTTATACCTTTTTTTTTTTTTTACTATACATGCGATAGAATGATTATTTTGAAGAGCTTGTTTTAATACGTATTATAAAGAATGTGTGTTTGTAAGATGAGGATAAATTTTTACATGAGCCATGTACCCACAAAAACCTGCTCCAAAGTTAGACATTGTTCCATTGATATGATGCAGGGATCTACATGAGGTTCATTGCAAAGATGTCATTCAACACTCTTCTTATCTACGGGCAAGATAAGCTCGAATGCATTCGCTCAAATCATCCAACTTTTCAAAGAGGTCCTCCATGGTAGGTGCAGTTTCTTGCTTCCTGTCTTGCTCCTTGTCTTGAGGAGGAGCTGCAATAGAGGATTCGCCTTGCTCTTGAGCCGTATTGATGCTGATGGGATTATGAACATCTATAACATGAATTTCCAATTCGATAACATCTTGGGTAGGACAGTGGTACCAGCAAGATGGACAAGCAGAATGGAATACAAGGTCTTTGGCATCCTCCTTTGACTGAGGAAACTCCTTGAACTCGAGATTGTCTTCTGCTGGTCTGGTTTGACCTGCATCAGATGCTAATTCAGGAAGGGAGTAGTAATGGACACAGATGACATGAGATTTGACATCAACAGCAGTGCTGAATATCTCTTTGCAGATGTAGCAAGGATACTGAAAGGCGATGGCTTGAGCTTGCTTTGGTTTATTAGATTGTTGAGTCATGATGGTAAATAGCTGAGAGGTAGAGAGAAGAATAAGAAGAAATGGGATTAAACAACGCATGGCAAGCATATATATTCTGGCCGCCTTAAATCTATCAATGCTGCTGTTCTAGAGACATTCATGCGAACAAGAATGTCGTTCTCACATCCATCCGACATGAAGCTGTTCAACATGTCAAATTTCTTGATCCAGCCACCATGGGCTTGACCACAGACGTTTGCTCATTTGACACATTGACAGAGAGGAATTCCTTTTTGTATATAAACAGTGATTATTTATTTAAATGGAGGAAATGGAGCTGCGTAAATAGTGTTGATTTATACGAAAAAAAGAAGAGTAATTTTGCTTGATATCAGAAAGATGTGTACATGGACAAAATAAATATTTTTTATTATTACTTTCTTCTTCTTGATCTAACAGGGTGTACACACTTTCTCTCGACTTAATGGTGATGATCCTCTTCAGAACCAACGAAATCCATCTTGAAAACGGAACCACACTCGGGACAACGGTCGTGTTCGTGAGACTTGTCCAAGTTGATCCAAATAACATCATGAGATTCAACGGGGAAACCTATACATCCATAAAAAAAAAAAAAAAAGCAGCTTAATATCTCTTTTTTCTTCTTATGCATATCAACTACTTTACCAGTACAACCAACGAAACGGATAGGATCATGAGATTGAACGACAATGGGGTTCTTGGGTGTACCAATGTGTGTCATGTTCAAGGGTTCCATATCAAAGAGTTCCTTACCCTCGAGCTTGGCGAGCAATTCTTGACGCTCTAAACCAGTAGCTTGCTCAAGATCAGTGGGGACCTCACCGGCCTTACCACCAGGACCCATATTGGTCTCGGCACTGTGACCAACGGCACCAGCTATTGATAACATATATTAGTAAGGCATTCAATTCAAGCCCATGTGGTCATCGCGCGACATTCTCTCTTTCTATACAGATATTTCTCCTAGGCGAGAGAAAGACATGCAATCGATCCACATGTGTTTTGTTGCGATATTTACAGAAACGAGCACCCAAAACAGAGAAGGGTCTAACGGTGGAACGGGCAGCAAGAGGAGCAGCCTTGATAGCAGCACGACGAAGAGCAAACATTGTTGTTTAAATGTATAAAATAGAAGAGAGGGGAGATAAATAAGCTGGGGAAAAAAACTTCGACTGCCAAAAAGTTGAAAAATATGAACTGATTTCAATTCCACTTGAATTGGACCTTCAAGCCCTGTACATAACACAGGGAATATGATTGGGTTGACGTCACGAAATGTCGTTAGGTAACCTCAGCATGATGGAGGGAATAAGAGATTGTGTTTGTATGTAGAGGATGACTGAAAGAGAAGTGATGGCTCAAAGATCAAGCCATAGCATGCATCCTTTGTGTTGGAGATCGCAGTGCTCAAATGGATCACCATGGTGGATGACAATGTGCAGCCATGTGAAGTTTGACATCCATCTCAATCTTCCAATATGAGCACTGCTAGCCTTGTGGAGATGCTTACAATACCATAGGAAGGCTACACACTATGCTTCATCCTTGGTTAATGGCAATCTCACATGCTGATACAAATGGCTCAGCAGCGGTGCCTCCTGCACGGCAATGACTCTATGAGGATATACAACTGGTTCTTTATTTAATGCCTATTTGTACTATATGAAATTTATAGTGAGGGGGGGGGGTAATCTGAAGCTAATGGTTTATTGCTGTCTTGCATTCAGTTTATCCTCCAAAGCCTTGATTTTTTCTCTTAAAGGTAATGCGTATTCTTCGGCAGTCTGTTTGACAAGAAGGGAGATGGCGTCAAGCATTGCAGGGTGAAGGGTGGACTGAGGTGATATTGATTGAGGAATCGATGCAGTTTCGTTTGCTGTGGGAGTTTTGCTGGTGGTGAATGGGTCAGTCAGGAAGGCGATGAATGTTTGGTGGTTACTATGTGTTTAAATGGAGTGAGCCATCAAGATCATATTTCACAAACACACAAAACTTACAGCAAGACCTCTTCAATCTTCTTGAAGGCATTACTCAGCTTTTCAGGGAAACTATCATCCAACACAGTATCCTTCCATTGCAAGATAAAGTCGAGCAGTTTCTGATGGGCTGACTCCACTTCAGCTATTCTTCTCAACACTTCTCTATTGCTGTTCTCGTCCTGCTGATCTACCATGTCCAAGTCATCATCAACTCGAGGTCTCTTTCTGGGTGTGGATGCTTCGGCATTGTGTTTCACCATCTTGTCCAGTTGCACGCTTATTACTGTCTCCATCATCGATATGTTGTTGTGCATCAGCTTTATATTCTTTTCCATCTCTTCAATGTGCATGATGGCGGCTGTTTGACGAGCTTGCATGGCTTCTGTGGATGTCAAGTTTCGATCTACCAAACTGTTCACTAAGGCTCGTGTGGAGAAGCTTTTGGCCTTGAGGTCGCCGACTTCCTGTTGTAAATCTACCATGATTTTCTTGATAGCGTCTGGTAAAGGTGCTGCTTCAGGTTGCAGACTTTGAAGTGCTTTATATTCTGGTAAAGCGGATATGATGGATTTGAGCGTTTCAGGTGTCAGATAGTTCTTCACCTCGTCTCTGACAGTTTGCACAATTTTCTCAGACACTTGCCCGTTGTTCTCTTGTAAAGAAGGGAGTGCTTTTTGCGCTTTATCGAGTTCTTGCAAATGTTGTCTGAATTTGCCATCGAGATTATCCACCACTCGCTTCTGAACTTGAGCTGTTAATGCCTCTGCATTCACGTTCTTTAATCTCTGATCTATATGTCCTGATATTTGTGTATACTGCTGCTCTGTCACGGTCTTGATGGCGGCGATTTGGTTCTTTTGTAGCTCGACAATGTGTTTTTTGAAGGCATCAATCGTAGCGAGAATGCCTGCTTTCTCACTTGCATCCATTTTGTTATTGTCCACCTCAATCAAATGTCTTCTGATGTCTGTAATCGAGGTCTCAAATCCACCTGTAAGAGACGTGCCAAATTTTCCCAATGCGGTTCTCATAAACTCTTGTGTGGTCTTCAGACTGTCCTGGCAGTGGCCCATAAGGCATTGCATGATATCCTGAAATCCCATCACCACTTGAGCTTCCGCGCTTTTCATTCTGTGAATTGAGAGTGTGTGAGATAATCATGGCATTAGTGTCCTTATCATCATGATCAACATACTCTTCTTTCTTTTGGTTTATGTCTCGTTGCATATCATCAATCTTCTTGCCTACAATACAAAGCAATCAGTCAATGTTGGAAAAAAAAAAAAAAAAAGTCGTTCATGATGGTGATACATACTCATGTTGGTTAAAGCAGGCGCAGGATTCGAATTGCTGTCCTTGCTCAATTGTAGCTTGAAACCTTGCAGTGTCTGGTGCTTGTTTTCAAGATCCTTGATTTCGTTGGAGATACGCGTGGCATCATAAACGTGCCTGTCAAGGTTGAAGCGGAATCAGTACAACTCCACTCCTGACTTGTAACAATGATCTAGGCTGCTACTTACACAAGACTTGATTTCAATTTGTCTTCGATAAAGGCTTTCGTATTGTCTGCTGATCCATTCAATGTACTGGCTGACTCTTGTCCGTTCATTTTGTAGGCTGTTGTTGTAAGAATAGGAAAAAGAAAGGAAAGAGATGCAACTGTAAAAAGAAACCGAGAATCAAAATTGATAAAAACTTGCTTAACGAGTCACCTTCAAACTTTTGGATTGTCAAGGCTGCAACCATCCTGATGGTATTACTATACGCGATTGGATATCCATGCCAGTACTGCCATTCATTTATGACAATCTTCCATTTCAGCAATAATCGTAATAGAGTGCAAATGTTGCAAACTCAAATGTCCAATGAAGGTATTTCAAATAAATACTGTGGGGTAATCGTATATCAGGCTTTATACGGGCCACCTTAAAACTTCTTATGGACCACCTACTAACTCCATACTTATGGCACTTGAGCGCAATATTAGGTATATTGATTCGTACGAGACAGAATGCTAAACACTTACACTTGTCTCTTTCCATGACGATGCACATGCTTGAGACCTAGCTTGTCATTGCCTTACATTGCTTATATGTATACGAGTGTTTATGTTTTGGATGGCTCTCTACCTTCACTTCGCTTTGGTGAGAACCAACCTGCGCAGCGGCAGCTTGCACTACCGATTGCCCTTGCGTAGCGTATCAAAAATACTGCTACTTTCATTTTAACCCCCAACTTACACATGAAATCCTTCATGTTATATGTGGATCTGATTCTTATGTGATGCTCTATATCCATATACACGTAATGACTTCATATAGGGGCAAGCAGCATTCTGGCATTACCCTTTTTTTTTTTTAGTTCTTAGTGTTCCTGGTACAGCAAAAATTGAGTGCATTTGAGCTGCGTTTTCTCGCGTTAGAAGCCGTTTTAGATCGTCAGAATAGCACCAAACAATGGCTCTCATTTAGCACTTGCTTTTTGACACCTTTGCTCAACTTTTTGGGGACCAAAAAAAACATGACCGAAAATCGACCCAAAAGCGTGAGGTATCCCTCATGGTTTTCATCGAAAATCAAACGATCGCGTTTTTCACCTTGATAATGAAAACTTTTAGTATGGTATATGTTAATTCAACATGTTTCTATCGATCTAACGTAATCCCTACAATCATTTTTGGGTGACCTTGAAATGCAAAATTTCGACTTTTTGGCCAGAAACCTCTTTTCATATTTCCATAAATTGCTCGATAAGTTTATTCAAAAAACTTGTCTTACTTGGCACCATTGGATGCGCCTTGAAAAGTACTCCAAAGATGCATTAGGGAGTATAGGTTGATCAACATATTTATGTAGTCGCATGTGACAAAACAGTCGAATCAAGTCGAAAACTATTAGAATTTGGCCAATCTGGAGTAGACTGAAAGTCTGAGTTGAAATTGATTTTGGCGGCTGGTGAGGCTGGCTGGCAAACTCAATGCCCTTTTCATCATGAAGGCAATACAATAATAGATGCTTTTGAAGCGTGTGGAAAGTAGGTGACAAATTACATAGCACTATCGCTGGCCATGCTTTTTTTATTGCATTCTATATTCAATAGCGCCAGTCTATTAAAATACTTGTTAGATCAACTTCTTTCCTTTTTGAGGCTTTGAAAGTGTCTAGTGACAATAAATATATTACGTTACGAAGAGCATTTCGACTCTTTGGTTGGTTTCCTAGCCTACGTTTCACTTCGGTAGAAGCCAAACTACGTTCAGATGGCTCGCGCTGCTGCAGGCCTTTGGCTAATATTGTAAAATAAATAATGGCTAAAATATTAGAAGAAACTTGATTGTTGATTGATAAAAAATCTCTAATCATATATATAAACCATGCCTGACAAATGCCTGGCAACTCAGTTTTTGTATTAGGGTTGTAAAAGTGTCTAGAGACTATAAATTTAATATGTTACGATATGGAGATGTTGTTCGCCAATATTAGGCGCAACTGTCTACGAGATAGCAACCATCATTCCCAATAAATTTTTTGTACAAATTTTAAGGATATTCCTCATCACTTTCCAAAATTGCTTGTTAGCCTTTGATAATAGCCTTTTTTAAACGAATTAATGAAATGCATACTGCCTCATACCATGTTGAAATGCTGCAAATCATGATTAGGAAGTTGCATTCACATGCATTTTGATGGAGGGCCGGGCTGACTGGCGTTGCCAGTTATTAAACTTTCAAAAAAAAACAAAAGTAAGTATTCAGACTAAGCAATGGTCCTTTTGGCTTTATGATTCCCAATTGATCAGCACCCCAATCAACATTGTCATTATTATTATCATCATTAGAAGGGCATTTCGGTCAGCTAACAGCAGCGCCGCCCGTCGCCCCAATTAGTTCCAACTCCGAAGAATCTTTTCTGCTCAAGATTGGACAAATCTTGTTTTTTTTCGACTTCTTTAATCTATTTTGTGAAACTCGACTATATGAATTGTGATAATCACCCTATGCTTCCTAATACAATCTTAAAGTACTTTTCAAGGCGCTTCCAATGGTGCCAAGTAAAATAGATGTTTTGACTGAAGTTATTGAGCAATTTGAGAGAATATGAAATGTGGTTTTTAGCGATAATGTCCAGATTTTGCATATGAAAGCCTCACAAAAGTGGTTTTAGAAGTTGCTTTGAATTGAGAGAAATATTTTGATTCAATATATACCATAGGAAAAGTCTTCTTTTTCAAGGTGAAAAACGCGATCGTTTGATTTTCAATGAAAACCATGAGGGGTGCCTCATGCTTTTTGGTCGATTTTGGGCCATGTTTTTTTTTTTTTTTTTTTTTTTTTTTGGTCCCCAAAAGTGGAGCAAAAGTGTCTGAAAGTTACTAGCACACGAGCACCATTGTTTGGTGTCATTCCGGCAGCTTAGAAAGGCCTATATGTCAAGATATGAAGGCTTGCAAATTGTCAAATTTGGCTATGTTTCATACGCTTGTTTGTCAAAAGGCGCGTTCTTGCTATGCTACAAAGACTTGAGGCATTGTATGCATTAATCCAGATTTAGAGCACACTGTTACGTCCAAACATTCAGCTGGAAATATTAGGGTACGTGTTATTGTTGTATCGCAGTATCATAGCATAACGATACAGCTTATTAGTAAGGCGATGGCGGCTGTAAGGTACGCTGAACATTTGAGGCGCAATCAATAATTTGCATGTAGTAAAAACTATATCATGGAGTTAGCTCAAATTCAGGTAATTCATAACTCGGCAGCTCAAATTACTAGGTGGTCTATATCGAATCCGATATTAAATATATTAAGTATTAAGGTGGTAATAGGTATAGTATATGTAAAATATGTAAATCTACTTGCTGCTAATTCTCCTCCTCTTCTTCTTGTTCTGCTTCCCTGCTCTGTATGCTCTTCTCCAAAGAATCGCAGTAATTTTGATACTTGATAATCTCATGGAGCATGTATTTCGACTTTGATTCCCAATTGGCAAATGCTCGCGTATGGTTCTGTCCTTTCTGCTGGAACTGCTGTACCAGTTAATACTCGCTAATGGAAATGCCATTGCATACGAACGTACCTTGACCATAATTTTCCGTTTAATTTCTCGATGCTCATTGATCTCTTCGTTCAATTGATTGACATACGTCTGCAGACTCTCAAATTGAGCCTTTTCATCCAATATACTCGATACCATTGTTGGTGCAGGTGGTATCCAATGTGATATACTGACAGTATCAGGGTCATGGAAATATTTGCCTGCGATTTTATCGCCACTCTCCACAGCATCCAAGTCCAGTATCACATCATTCAAGCAGCTGCCCCAACCATATTCCAGATTACCAACTCCACCTTGCAATGGCTCTTTGCTTTGACGTGCTGCCCAGTAATTACATGTTGACACCCACTCAACCACTTGCTCATTGGATGCTGCCTGAAACAGGTACACACCGCCATTTGGTTCCTGAATAGCAAATACATGCGGTCTTGATTTGTTGTAGCCGGGAGGAGGCAGTGCATTGGATAAGGAATGATTCAGTTCAATGGAGCCCATCAATTGAGAATATGCCTATTCAGCAGTGTGTGAGCTACTGTACATCAATGTAGAAATTAAATGGCTCACTTACCTCCCAGCGTTGAGCGCTGTCCTGTGAGACACCGCTGTAAGAAAGCGTTACATTTGGGTTGCTAGTGCTTCCAATGTTGGTGACATTCTGATAGTTCTTTGATAATGTGTCTGCTAAATTGGCAAAGCTGGCGCTGCTGGCTCTCAGAACATGGCGCTTACCAGATGATGCTATCGAATTGCTGTCATTGGCGTTCTCTGATTGTAAACCGTACATTTTCAATTCTCCTTGACCCACGACCAAGAGACACTCTCGCCATTCGCGATGCTTGGCCTTTTGGTTGGCACTTTCCAGTAGATGTTTTCGCATGACAACGCCTTCTTTGAGGTAGGGTGGTCGATTCGCAAACAGATCAGCAGAGTGTTTATCCATAAAATTCATCATATGAATTGGATGAGGTGAGAGCTGTGATCCATTACTGCTGGCAATAGTCGATTTGGGAGACAGTGTGCCTGCATTGGAATGGCTGGAGCAGAACGAGTCTCTACGGTTGCTGTGTATGGATTTACTGCTATGAGGCGATGCAGGGTATTGCTGGCGCGTATTGGAGCTGGAGCTTTTTCTTGGCTATCAAAAGGAGATATGAGACTTGTTCATGCAAGCGCGTCTCTCGCTGTGTTCAACTTACGGAGGGTTCGTCTAAGAATAGCATACTTTCACGAGTTGAACCATTCTTGTGTATCATTGTGTTTAAACTACGTTTGATATCAATCATACGCTTTCCGCCGATAATACTCATGCGTTTATTGTTGCTGGCCGATGTCAGTACGGACAAGAATGCGTTGTCATCACCACTATTGGTGTTGTCGTCCAAGCCGTTCTGTTGCATAGGCTGCAATATCTGATAGTTCTTGACAGAGATGTACATGTCTTTAAGATAGGCCTCAATGTGTGCTTCCCAGGCCAGCATAAAATTAGGCTTCTTCGCTGCCCATTTAGGGTCTGTTTGCTGCTGGTCTCTGATGGTGGACATGGTGTTCTTGACAAAGGCCTGTCTTGTCATGCGCGTGTAATTACCTTGTGCCACATGTAAGTCCGTGTTGAGCAAGAGCAGCGAATACACTACAGTATAGACGATATCTAGATAGATGTTTGCTTGTGAGTCTGACTGTGCTCTCTCTATTTGGATTATACAGGATAGTTTGTACAAACCTGCACTCCCGAATATGGTTTTGGGGTTACACTGCCAATACCGTTTCGCGAATGCTTCGAGAATACGATCGATTTGTTGTGCTTCAGCGCGAAAGTATAACTTGGAGCACACCTTTCTAAATGATTCACATACACAAGCTGCTTGAGTCATGGGTCAAATGACAAAATACGCATTATACATACCTGAATGCGCTGTCGAGTCTCATGGTGGCAAATTCAAAGTAGTTCATGTATTCGTTCAGCGCGTTTGCATTTAATTCCTTGCTATAGTATCCGTTTAAGCATTTAAATTCACATGGGCAGTATATAAAGTACCTTTGGCCAAGCCATTCCGCAATTCTCTCCCGTTGTACAAACGATTCATCTTCTTCCCATAAGCGGGACGCACATTGCTTTGGATTATCAGGCTCTTCTACAGTATCAGTGATCTCAATCGGTTCGTCTTCGTCTTCCTCGTTATCCGCTTCTTTTGTAGTAGTGAGCAGTATATTTGGATTGGGTGGCAAGGGTCTTTGAGGCGACAGAGATTGACTTTTAGTCACTGGCACATCTTTTTCTGGTACAGCTGGGGGAGCAAGATCCTGCCTGTCAGTGGTGGTGGTGGTGGTTGATGAATTGGATTGTTCCTCATTGGCGTGGATGTGCTGTGATGCTTGTTGATCTGGCACACTGTACTTGGCACTGCCGTGTCCGCTGTGACGCTTCCAATTGATCATGGACTGAACAACATCTTCAGGTGGTGGACGACTTGTTCTTTTCTGTGCCTTGGTTTCGGTGGATGTGGATGCCAGAATACTGATCATCAGTCCTCCAGCACTTCCAAAATGGCCTCCGCTCAATCGTTTGGATAATCTTGCTTCTATCTTTTCCCTCTCAATATCTTCAAGTGACATGTCGGTGGCATCCAAAAAGACGTCGCTTTGTCTGTTGGTAGATTGATCATCATCGTCGTCTTCAAAAGAGCTGCTGCTTTCATCCTCATCTTCACTGACCTCATGGATAGATGAATCTTCTGTCACTAGGCGTGCTGGGTGTCTGGTTTGCATATTGTTGGCGACGATGGAGACTAGATCTGTGGTGGAAGCAGGCTCTACAGCAGGAATCACATCAGACGCGGTGGCTGCCAGTCGTCTGCTGTCTGATGGAGCGCTTGCAGTTGTGTTTACCTTGTCTGAAGACTTGTTCTCCTCCTCGTAAATGGACTCTGCACCAAATGTGCTGTAGACGGAGTAGGAACCCGTTGATTTGCGTGCGGTAGATCCAGTGGACCATCGTGGTGTCTCGTTGGTGGGAGGCAAGGGAGGAGGGGGAGGAGCAGAGTCGTCATCTTGACGCACTGCTGCTGTCTTGGATCTACTATAGGCTGATGGCTGCTGGCCGACCTCGTATTGGTGGTACTGAGGTTTGTACACATGGTTATTGGCGAGGAGAACTGGCTTATCACCCATGCTCAGATTGACGATAGGGGCTTTGGTAGGGGATGCGTATATGATTTGATTGTTGCTCGATCGTGCAAAGGGCTCCACTGGGGGGAGCACATAATCCTGGTCCTTTGTATCTACTGTCACTGCTGCTGCTGCTGAATCCTTGTTACTATTGTGAATCTGGTAGAACAAAGCACCGACATGGTCTCCATTCACTTTTTTATCGAGTGATTTGCTTCGCTTCTTTTTGAAAATGTTTCCAAATCCTTTGCTATGATTCCCGCTTGATTTCTATTGTGTATCATATATAATTAGAGATTTGATTGTTGAACACAAATTAAGGGTTTTGCACTATGAATGTGTGTGTGTGTGCAAGGGCAGCTAACCTTTTTTGAGTTTAAACCCTCTGATATCAAATCGTCAGTCCGAATACCAAGGAGTGTCTCATACTTTTTTCTAGGCACAGATGTCGTTGCTGTTGACGAGATGGTGCCTGAACTCGAGGCATTAGAAGCAATTGGCTTTCGTTTGATCTGCTGCTGCTGCTGTCCGTGAATGGGCGGTAGACTGGTGGTGATGTAGTGAGTGGAGGTGGATTTGGAGGGGGTTGGTATCGCATTAGGTGATTTGAAGCGAGACAAAAAGCTAGTTTTGGTTGATTTGTTACTACTATTCCACAGTGACGGCGAGGTGGATGTCGTTGTATCGGATTGCGACAGGTACGGCGCTGCTGACACGGACATGGACCTTCTTCTATTACTGCTGGTGCTCATGGTTTTCTTGTATGTATCTGGGAAAGGAAAGAAAGAAATGGAGTATAAGAATGAAGAGAGAGAGAGAGAGAGAGAGAGAGTGGAAAAAGATATAAATGGCCCTGGGAACACAAAAGGCATCTTACAATAAAATTACGCTTGGAGGAACAACAGAGCATTTGTGCGACAGAGATATGATTTGGCATACGTTTATTGTAATTGGCATTCAAGCACATGGACAAACGCATTCATTATCCCATTGTGTAGCATCTGGCAAAAACGCACATCAGCATGAACTCACAACGTTTCTTTATCCAATCGAGCGCAGATCATTTGGGAAAATGTCTTGGTTTGCTTGCTGCCTCCCCTTTTAAAACTCCTTGTAGATGAATAATCCCCTTATTCTAGCGACGTTGTGTCCTGAAAATAGTAGTACATTTAACCTTTCGATTTATTCATGGAACCTTGTCAAAGCCACATTGCTTGATTAATTGTGCTAATTAAATTTCATTATACGCTTAGGACGGTTACATTTGAACACCTGGCTTGGCGGGACGTGTTCACAGGTATATGTTATACACAACATTGCATCTTGTCAAGGTGAGTGTATAAAAGTGCAGACGTGTACAGGTTTTATTCAATGGTTGCATTTATCCAGTTAATGGTAAGCCGCACATCTCACAGCTCTCAATGCCTGGAGGGTTGGTAAATGTGCAATGTCTACAACTGACGGGAGCTGCTACTGGGGCTGCGGCGGAAGAGGAGGATCGACCACCGTTAGTTGACAATGAGCTGTCTGTTCCTTTATAAATAGCATCAGACTCTTGGCTCTTTCGTATGATGTTGTTCAATACCGTCTTACCTGCTTCCTTTAATACCATTTGAAGTGTACTCCAGCCATTCAGTTGGTTCAATTCATCAAGATTGCCGTCGGGACTGGTGACTATACGGCACAGTTGCTTGAATTCTTCGGGTGAAAGAGTATCTGTGGATTGAATAAAGCACAAGACATGGAAATCATCCAGAACCTTCTTTAATTCGTCTTGGGTATGTGCAGATTTGATGCATTTCGCGAGAGCCGAGATATCTTGATGGCTAAGACCCTCTCTGTTCTCTACAGGGAATGTGGATTCAGCGTTGAAGAGGGGTGATGGGTTGTGAGGGAAACCATGCGTGACCTACATGACGAAACTTATATAAGTCGTTGATGCCACATAGCACCACTGTAAAACTTACATTGACCAGCAGGTACTCCACTGGAAATGTGGGCTTGGCAGACTGCTTGACAAGCACGTTGTATTCATTCTTAAACTTGTAAAAGACTTCAGGGACATAGCGTTCATGAGGGATACTGTCTTTGACTCGCATAACAGATGGCTTTCTACTGGGCTCTATAATTTCTGCCTCCTGAAGCGCAGTCAGTGTATCTGATACTTGATATGCCTTGACATCAATGTTGCCTTCATTATCGCCCGAGATGACACAAGTGACAAACTTGGAGCTGTATTTACCAGACACTGAATGCTTGCACATGTTGGGATGACGACGCTGCATTTCAGCTGCAAATACACACTCCAGAGACGATAAGAAGTAGGAATTGACATGTCGCTTGACGACCACACTACCATTGCCTGTGCCATCATCCACCAAATCTGAAAAGATCATACCCACTTGCACTAATCCACAAGCTTCAGCTGCTTGGTTTACCTTGGCCTCTTGTTCCCATGGCAGTGTCAATTGAATGCCATCTGAGTGATCCTGCTGAGGTGGTTCGTAAATGGCTTCCACCACGGCTTTGATACCTAATGGTACATCGAGGTACGGCTCATAACGACCATATAAATAGCCAAATCGTTGAGATCCAGATTGACGCCAGTAGTTCAAGAAGGATTCAATCAGTGATGCTGAAGAGAATTCAACATGATCTACCATGCGATAGGTCTATATTTAATCGTCAGTTGTCACCCCTCGAGTAAGAAAAAAAGTGTACTTACTTGTCTTTGGAGTGTGATGGCACTGGGTTGGCATTTGGTACAAATTCCCTCAGGCCATGGAGCATGACCACCAGAGCATGGTACTTTGACTTTGAAGTTTTGTTCTTCCAATGGAGGTACACTGTTGCTGGATGCTGCAACATTCTTGGATTGCTGTGCTGCGTTGATTTGACGTAAATAGGCATGAAACGACATGTGCTTGATTTTGTTTTCTTCCAGATAGTTCGCATCATAAGGCTAATGACATGCATAGTCAATACCACATTCTTCCGCACATGTCAAGACTCGCAACCCTACCTCTAATGGCATACAGTAATCACACATGGCATTTTCTCCATGACGGCAGCTGTAAAAACACAATGCACAAGTTAGCTCGCTGTAATACGGATCAAGCTCGTATGTGATTATTTACAATTTAGGGTCCTTTTTGCGATCAATCAATCCTCTTTGCTTCTCTAAAAAGTCATCCACTTCATCCTGCTTGACATTGTTGGGCTTGACATCGTCTGAGGAAACAGTACCATTGATCGTTTGTTGCTGTTGCTGAAATTCCTGAGGCTCGACATAATGGATATATACAATATCTCCATGTCTATGAAAAGGGCCATGCCTTATAAATAATATGAAACGGCACATAATCATGATATTCATGCTTACTTGAGGCCTGCTTCATGGATGGTTTTATCGGCCAACTGAGATATAGAACCAGCAGTAGATGGATTCGGATCTTTTCCCATTGCCAATGTGGATATATCTTGGATCTTCAAGTGTTCAGCTATCTTTTGTGCAAGATCGCCAAAGGTTTCATCACCCTCGACTTGAACTCTGTTCATACCTTCTTTTGAACGTATACGAAGTAACTTTTTTCAAATGATGTGAGTCGGTCCTGTCATTGATACAAAGAAGCAATTTGATAGCTTACCATGCTGTGTTTAGTTTTTGCTCGATCAGCTCTGTAATTAATTGGGAACAGGGAGAAAGAAAAGCAACATGTGCTTCAATTGCATCGTTTTATACCTGAATTCAAGTACGCAACATACTAGTGACTGGTGCATATTACGCATCATCGTGTATTCGAAATGTCAATGATTGCTTTAAATGGCCTAAATTTTTAATGCTCAATGCCAGCCAAATTTTAGTTAAAAATTACAGCACTTTTCAGCTGTTAATATACCTGGTTGTTTAAACTTTGCTCTAGTCTTTTTAAATGGCATATTTGCTAATCTTAGCTACCTTTTTCCTTTAGTTTACATATGACATATGCTAATCCGTGAGGTTGTCGTCAAAATGATTTTATTCTCCGGTGGCCGCAGCTTTGGGCTGTTTTACGATCAAATTCGACTTGATTTTTACATCTCGAAAGTTTTCATTAAATAAAATAAGATTGATTTTACTGATAGTACTCTACATTACTAATATTTTTTTATTAGTTTTTTTTTTAAAGTGCATTTAGTGGTGCTAAATTAAACTATTATTAATATAATATTTGTTGGGTAATTCTTCAAAAAATAAAAATACATTTTTGATCAATAAGTCAAATCCTTGTATACAAAAGACTCATACCAACGCTTTTGGATGATGCATTGAACTTGTACAAGTAATTTGATATGATAAACGCCATAGTAAAAAGTGCCGTTTTTAGGAACAAAATTGCGATCGTTTGATTTTTCATGTTTTCTTTTTTTTTTTTTTTTTTTTTTTTGGATGATATTTGATTTATTAGAAATAAATTAAACGCATCAAGGGATGGACAAGTGTATGTAAACAAAGTGACGTGCCATATATAAGCTATTTAGAGTTTCCTAAGATTTGACAATCTTATCAATTCGGCGCGGATTTGGCGGCATACTACAGAGGGATCAAAAGGTATATAATTGTAGAGCTGTTGGAAGTGATTTCTCCAAATCATACGCATAATAGTGGCGAAGAAGTCGTATATAGTGAACTGCATATCGTAGCTGTATATGAGATAGCGGTCTAGTTTGAGGAGCATAATGTTGTTGTAGACGAGGCGAGGGTCAGCATTTTTGGGATAGCTGAGGAACTCATTGAAGGTGGAGTTCCATACATCGATCTTGTGAGCACAGCTAATTAGAAGATGTTTGGCATCTTCTACTTCGTTGCATAGATCGCAGTGATCAGACTCTAAATTGGGCAAGTGTCTTTGGAAGAGGGCGAGCTTATTAGGGGATTGCTGATGGAGCATCCGGTACCACAGATTACGAGCCGAGTAGTGCATGTCGTTTTTATAGAAGGCTGTCCATTGCTTTTTGGAGATGTTGTTGTTGAAGTGGCGGCCAACGTCTAATGTGTCCAATGACTGCATGATGAAACGAACGTTTTTGTTTGAGAGCTGAAGGATCAGATTTTTCATGTTTTCCATGAGGGGTAACTCATGAAAATTCGAGGTGTTTGCTGCACCAAAAAAAAAACGAGATAACGTGTCAGCAAGATGCTACTGATGGAAAGAAATCGTTTAGTGCCATTCTGGTTGTCTAAAACGGCCTACAAGTAGAGATATCTGCCATAACAAACCGTCTATTTAAGCTGTGATTTGCATATTTGCGTTTGATAAGACGATGTTATGATATGATATGGGGATACAAATGCATTTAGATCGTAGTTTTAGATGCAAGATGAGCTATGACATTCGAAAACTCAAATAGCAGCTAGAATTGTTCAGCATTTTGTGGATACAAATCGATAAAAGCACTGTATCAAAGCTTAACGCTAAAAGTGACATATTGGCAAGCGGTTTTTGCAATGAATTTGGCATGCTGCGATATTATTGCCTTCCATACAACTCTGATGTCCCTTTACTCAGAGTTGCAATGCTAAGAGTACTGCCTTAGCAAGAGGAGATCAAGTCTTGACCGCTGCTTCAAACAATTGCGATAGTCATACTTTAAATACTCTAAATTGACTTGTTGTGCTCATTTGAAGGCGCATGAAACCAACAAAACATAACTACTCTTACATATGTCAAGGTGTTGGGTTCCAAACGTTGGAAAGAAAAAGCCCCGAGAACGAACTTTCTACAGGCATCAATGTGTAAGACAAAAGACTAAAATCATGCAAGGCCTTGCACAGAAATAACCTTGTCGCAAATAACCTGAAACCGTACCTCCCAACTCTAATGACATTTAGCTTCTGCATTAGCAGATCGTATAACGTGGAACATTTATTAGTCATGTACATATTTACAGGCATTAATCTTCGTATCCTTCAGCAAATTGATCAATGTCAGATACATTTTCCTCTCCTAGTGAGACCATGTGATGTTGATGTTGATCAGATAATGGGTAAATTGACAGGATATTCGAGGGGGGCATGGCCGCATCGTCGGCACAATCCGACTGCGTTTCCTTTTCACTCTGTCTACGTATCGTCAGAGACGACGATGCATCGTTGTCATTGGCATCCGAGTCCGATATCATATTGTTGTTGTTGGTAACTGAATGGCGCCTTGGTGGTTCGTCACCGCTACTACTAATACTACCGCCTCTCTGTTCCTGATAATGGTACGCTGTCTCATACAAGGGGCTTCTTCCCCAACAGCAATAGTAATTGAAATACGAGCGATACTTGCTGGTTTCTTCCACTATGTCATCAATGACTCTGTCATAGTCTGCGCCGGGTAAACTGTTGTGTATCTCGAAAAACGAACGAAAGCTTTTGAGCGCCAAGCGCAGAGAGTTTTGAATCATGTTTCCTATAGGTCCTGAAGATCCAAATGGCAATGTATTGACCTGTTTGTGCACATCCACCATATTGCCCACATTATTTATAATGTCATACATGTATCTTGCCCACAGAATATTCACGCCATGCCATTTTTTCATCAATAGAGGAACTATAGAAATGAGAAACAATGATGAGATGACTTTGAAAATGATGTCATATTGAGTAGCAAAAGCTTACAGCGAGCAAAAAATTTGGAGGAGATCGGCCCCATATTGTTCAGCATTGGGTCAATATCTCGCAGTTCAACGTAGCCTCCGGGTTTTAGTAAACGCTTAATTTCCTTCATTACCGTCTATACGATTTGTATGAGAAAATGACGTTGTAGGTTAAGTGCCATCTATTCTTACCACCCAATCCTGTTCTGAGAAACAGGAGTATACTTGGCGCATATGGATGTAATCAAAGTAGTCGTCTGGGTATGGTAAACCTTTTGGATGAAGTATGTCATGTTGAGAGAAAAAGGTATTTGCTGGCTTGACTGTAGTCGGATAGTTTGCTAGGATATCGATACCGTAGAATTGACTGTCTGGAAATTCTGTTGCCATCTCTAGGATCCATGTGCCATTGCCACAAGCAATATCCAATACTCTTGGTGGAGATAAAGATAACAATGACGGCGAATCTTGCATCCATTGATGATGACTACTGCCCGAACTTCTTCTCGATTGATTGCTCGATAATAAATCCTTTACAGGAGCTAAAAAATTAGCACCAAACAGATACTTGTAAATAAAATGCTGCGAAACAAAGATTCCATAAAGAATGTTAAGAGAAATCCACTTGTCTAGGCATGCAAATACAACTTACAACTTGAACGAGCCTATCCAGCTCTTCCTCGTTATTAGGTAAAATGTACTTTGATCCCCTGCTTGATGTCGCTTCATCTGCCGTCTTGTAGTTGGACGTAGTTTTTGGATCGCTGTTGCTGTTAGGCGAGGGAGGCAATGATTCCTTGTACTTTTTGTGACATGTCTGGGCATCGTTTGTAGTGTGCATGTGTGGTAAGGCATCGTCTTTTCTGGATTGTCGTGAAAACGTCCTTGACAATCTGCCATTGTGGGAAGCTGCTGAATGAGTATTACCCATAGAAAATAAGGGATAGTAAATGATAGAGAAAAAGAGAGCTATAGTAGAAATAAGAAAAAAGAGAATGTTCAATAGACATGCCTTGGCTTCTTTTTCTTTAGAAAAAAAGATCAAGTTGTGTATCATCCATTTAAGGAAAGCTTCATCAGCCAATCAACGCTTAAATTCATGCAATGTACATTGACATGGTACTTGTAGCTTTACAGTTTTCTGAAACCAGGATTTCACGTGAATCAAACAAAACAAAAAATATAAAAGCTTCGGTCAATCTTATACACCTTCCCTTTTTTTTTTTATCACACAATTATTCCATCAAGAAAATGCCACCAAACCCTACCAGAGTCCCTACTAGAAGAACATCTCGTCGCTTTTCATCTGCCCATGTCCCTTTGCCTGTCTATCTTGGTATTGATGTAGAGATAAGAGATGATAGAACTAGTTATTACGCTCTTTCCGTCCATGACGGCATGTACTCTACTGATTATTATGAAGGTGAATTGATGACACATGATGCCGTCAAGGATACCAAGGAAGTCATTCTTGAAGCATTTGCGAAATTGCATGGTGTGGTGGAGCTGTATGCTATGGCTCAAAACTACAAGGTCCAGCTTGTTGCCTGCTCATATGACATTGCTAAAGGGTTTGTCCAAGACGAAGGGGATTTGGTGGATCTCGAAGAGTGCTCTATCATGACTGATTACTGGAAAGATTTGGATGCCATCCCATTCCGTGTGCTCACTCATGGCAATTCTCCCGACGAGCGAGCAAGTGCTGCTGTTAGAAAGGCTGTAATGTGGTTGAGTCCCAAGTATCCTGGGAACTTGCCCCGTATTTCAGTTGGTTATCGACATGAGGTTTGTGTTTTATATTCTGTCTAAATTTAACATCATATTGACGTTTGTCTCATTTTGTGCTACCTCATTTTCTGAATTGGGATCTCCCAGGTTGAAGGTAATGTATAGTTGATGAGGATCCATCATGTGAAGCATCAACATTGAAAAATCGTACCATTTTTTGGCTCTTGTGTATAGTTGATTTCAATCATATTATCCATATGGTCAAGCAAAGCGACTACCAGAACACTGTCTGCAAGGAAACTTGGGATGTGTTTCAACAGATGGCCACTACATTCAAGGAAAAGAAATTAAGGGTATCTTATTTCAACTCAACCCCTCAAGGTGGCGGAGGTAAGCAAGCGCACACTGCATTATCATACTAGCTATTTCACACAAGTCTAACCTTACATGTTGATTTTAGTCGCTCTAATGCGTCATGCCTTATTGAGATTCCTTCATTTAAACGATGTCGAGGTCCACTGTAAGTGAACTTGTATTTTAACGTGGTGATGAATTAGCATGTACCGACATCTTCTATTTTATTCTTTGTGTAGGGTACGTTGCTCGCCCCAAGCCCGAGGTATTTGATATTACCAAGAGAAAGTTCCACAACGTCCTTCAAGGTGTTGCTGACCCTGATGTCTGGCTGAGTGACGAGGATAAGCAAGCCTTCATTGAGTGGTCTGATGAAAATGTAAAGAGATTCTGGTTAGACGACAAAGGTCCCATCAAGAACTCGGATGTTATTGTCATTGACGACCCTCAAGGTAACAACATGTGTCACTGTTTGGTGTGGTACAACTGCTAATATTTCTGCAATTGCATAATTAAGTCTGTGGTATCATCCCTCACATCCGTAAACATGCTCCAAACACAAGAATCATCTTTAGATCTCATATTGAAATTCGATCCGACTTGATCAAAAACGAACCAGAGGGCTCCACTGCCAATACTTGGAAGTAAGTCTTTATCACATGTGTTATTACAAGGATTCCGATTGACCCTCTGTCTACCTTAGCTTCTTGTGGCAATTCATCAAACAAGCTGATCTTTTTGTTGCCCACCCTATCAAAGGTTTTATCCCAGAGAGCGTTCCTTCTCGAAACACAGTTCTACTCCCCGCTGCTACTGATCCATTGGACGGTTTGAACAAACCCATGACTGATTGGTGTATTACTTACTATCAATCTGTCTTCAATCGTGTCTGCGTCGATCTGGGTGTGAATGAGATTGATTGGTATAGACCCTATATTGTTCAAGTTGCTCGTTTTGATCCATCCAAGGGTATCCCTGATGTGCTCGAGGCCTATCGTTTGTTGCGTGAGAAGATGGACGGTGAATTTGAAGACTATCGTATTCCTCAACTCGTTATTTGTGGTCATGGTAGTATCGATGACCCTGATGGTACCATCATCTTTGAACAAGCTCAATCTATTATCGAATCTGCAAAGTTTTCCACCATTGCAAGCGATATCGCTGCTGTTCGCTTACCCGCATCGGATCAATTGCTGAATGTGATTATGCGTGGTGCTTACGCTGCACTGCAATTATCTCACAGAGAAGGTTTTGAGGTCAAGGTAACTGAGGCTCTGCATAAGGGTGTTCCTGTTGTTGCTTATAACGCTGGCGGTATCCCTCTCCAAATTAAGAACGATCAAGATGGTTTCCTCGTGCCCATCGGTGATTACCAGGCTGTTGCTGATACACTGTACAGACTCTTTAAGGAGCCCGAGTTGCACGCCAAGATGAGTGCTAACGCAAAGAAGTGTGTAACAGAAGAGTACTTTACCATCTGGAATTCCATGTCTTGGCTTCACATGTTCCTTGAGTTAACACAAAATCAAGAAAACAAGGACCATAGAGAGGGTGGTTTGAATAATTTGAGTGCTTTGGATGGCACCAATCTTGGTAACGAACGAAAGGTATCTGAGCTCTGGAGAGAACGATACAACTATCCTATCAAAGAGTAATATGCATACATAGATTATAAATTGAGAATCTTTTTTTTTTTTTTTTTACTTTTTACTTTGCTATACATCTGTAACCTTAATAAACCCTTTTCGAAGGCCTCTTTGTAGGCTGCTATTGACTATGATTTGGCTTGACCTTGGATATGCTAGCTTGTTCACCATGGTTATAAAAGAATAGTTGGAGCGTCGTTGAATTGATGGCAGTGCAATGAGAATGATTTCGCTAATTTCCAATGAGCCTGCATTTTGATGTTATTGCATACCTTACTAAATACTGAAATCTCGCTGGATTATCAAGTGAGTGGCCTCCATAAGTAGTCTGTCGTTGTAGGTCTGACTTTCCTACGATGCTCCATGACTGTATCAACAAGAAAAATTTGTACATGGACAGATGGCATACTTACATTGCCTCTTACTGCTCGAAAGTATGAAAACCACAACAAAATCTGGGTGCACTTGAGCCGTGGTTTCTCGTACTAGTGGCCGTTTCAGGTCGTCAGAACAGCGTCAAACGGTTACTCTCACCTAGCACTAACCTGTTGATACATTTGCTCAACTTTTTGGGGACCAAAAAAAAAACATGGCCAAAAATCGGCCAAAAATCGGCTAAAAACCATGAGGCACCCCTCATGCTTTTCATCGAAAATCAAACGATCGCGCTTTTCATCTTGATAATGAAGACTTTTACTAAGGCATATAATAAATCAAAATGTTTCTATCGATCTAACGTAACCCCTGAAATCATCTTTGTGGGAATTTGATATGTAAAGTTTCGACTTTTTGGCCAGAAACCTCTTTTCATATTTTTATGAATTACTCAACAAGTTTATTCAAAACATTTATCTTACTTGGTACCATTGGATGCGCCTTGAAAAGTGCTCCAAAGATGCATTAGGGAGTATAGGTTGATCAACACAGTTTATATAGTTGAATCTGAGGAAGTTGATCGAACAAGTCGATTTTTTGTCAGTTTGGCCAATCTGAAGCGAATGCGGAGCAGAGCTTTAAGCAGCTTTTGGCAGCTGTGGCTGGCAAAATCGATGCCACAACTATCATTATAAAGACAATCGATGTTTTTAAAAGCCCATAAGAAAAAAGTTGCGATTTGAGAATTATTATGGCTTCGCCCGACCACTCTCCTTACACCAGAAATGAAATGCATGACAAGTTTGATTACAGCAAATGCGAATATCAATTTATATACTGTTTCATGAGCATTTTTACGGTTGACAACTATACATTGATTCATTGATCTTTGTCAGGTTTCTTTCTTGTGTATCCCACGTGCAAAAACAAAATGTAGACTAGAGATAAGAGAGCAGAGAACAGAGAACAGAAATTAGAAACATGATGCAGCGATTTTTCAACCAAGTATGCCTCAGATGTGATTGTCTGCATGAAAGGGTCCATTCCGATTTGAGTGAATGATATCTAGTACCGACAGACAACGATAAAGGAAAACAAAAGTGAGTTTTTCCTGTCCTTGATTGAAAAATTAGAAAAAATGCAGTGCCTAGGATACATTTGCACAGGGAGACATTCGTCAACTTGATCATCGAGGTATTCAGTGGCTGATCCCCTCCTACTATATTCAGAGCGTTCCTATACCGAATGGGCTAAATGATCACAAAAGTCATCTAGTATTCAACCATCAGTAGCCAATTACCCAACTAATTGACCGGATACAGGACCCAGAAGCTGCGTTAAGAAGAAATCTAACCAGCCTTTTCTTCTAGCACTGCCATTTCCTACTCAAACCTCAAGTGAACGTTTGATCCAAAGCGACACATATAATGACCGGTTGTACTGGTATACAATATCCACATCATTATCCACGCACCCGACTACGTAGACGTGCAGCAGCTGTCAGCTCCCTTTGTTGACCCCGTTTGAATATCTCTCTTGATTGCGTCTAGCGAACGACTCCACCTGTACAGCTGTACCCAGCGGCAAATACTTCCTTTGAGTGCGGTTCCAGCACTAATTGGATGCTTGAAAACTAATCCATGCTCAGTGGCTGATCCCCTCCTACTATATTCAGAGCGTTCCTATACCGAATGGGCTAAATGATCACAAAAGTCATCTAGTATTCAACCATCAGTAGCCAATTACCCAACTAATTGACCGGATACAGGACCCAGAAGCTGCGTTAAGAAGAAACCTGACCAGCTTTTTCTTCTAGCACTGCCATTTCCTACTCAAACCTCAAGTGAACGTTTGATCCAAAGCGACACATATAATGACCGGTTGTACTGGTATACAATATCCACATCATTATCCACGCACCCAACTACGTAAACGTGCAGCAGCTGTCAGCTCCCTTTGTTGACCCCGTTTGAACATGGATGGCTGCCCAATATCTTCCTTTGATTGTAAAAATATGAAAAAAAAAATATGAAAAAAAAGTGTTGTTTGTTTACCAACAAATATAAGAGATTGAAATATGGTGACGTTTCTTTTTAGAATCATGTCTTTCGCAAAGCCGCATGGTCACTCACTTACACAACTTTCATTATGACATACGAGCCTTTCAGCACTTCGGGTGGTTTCCTGACCTACGCTTCGCTTCGGTGGAAACCAACCTACGTTCAAACGGCTGGCGCTGTCGCGGGCCTTTGGCTAATATCCCAAAATTAATATAGCTAAAATGTTAGAAGAAGAACCCTGATTGTTGATTGATATATAATCACTAATCATATGAGTGTTTATGCTTCGGATGGTTCTCACCGAAGCGTAGCGAAGGTAGAGAACCAACCTGCACAGCGACAGCTCGAGCTACCGGTTACTCTTGTGTATCTTATCATAATACTACTACGTTCAAGCTGACCCTCTACTTACACATGAAAACCCTTTATAATATCTGTGGATCTGACTCTTATCTGATGCTCTACATCCATATACACGTAGCTACTTCATATACGGGCAAGTAGCATACTGGTATTTCCACTTTTTAGTCCTTAGTGTCCATAATACAGCAAAATTTGAATGCATTTGAGCTGCGTTTTCTCGCGTCCAAGGCGGGTTTAGATTGTCATAATAGGACCAAACACTTGCTCTCATCTGACAGTTACTTTCTGACACCTTTGCTCAACTTTTTGAGGATCAAAAAAACATGAACAAAATTCGACCAAAAAGCATGAGGTACCCCTCATGGTTTTCATCGAAAATCAAACGATCGCGTTTTTCACCTTGAATATGGAGACTTTTGCTATGGTATATCTTGAATCAAAATGTTTCTCTCGATCCAAAGCAACCTCTGAAATCATCGTTGTGGGACTTTGATATGTAAAATTTCGACATTTTGGCCAGAAACCTCTATTCACATTTTCATAAATCATTTGATAAGTTTATTCAAATCATCTATTTTACTTAGTACCATTGGATGCACCTTGAAAAGTACTCTAGGAAAGCTTAAGCATTTTTTTTTTTTTTGTAGGGGAGTCGAGCTCCAGGTTTTATTTAAAGTCCTTTAAATGTCATACTGAGGGATAGAAAAGACTGTTGGTGGACCCAATGTCTGCAATGAAGGGGAATAAGATATTTTTGAATTAAGTTGGGAAAGAAACCTACTACTAATAAGGTGCGACTCCTAGAGCCAGTACAGTCTTGCGGAAATCGTCAAAATATAGATCATGGATAAGAGTACAAAACACCAAACGAGGACATCAGTACTACGTCAAAAAATCAAACAACTTGCGTTCACCAGGATTTGAACCGGGGATCCTTCCGTTGGCATACGGGAGTTCTACCACTTCGCCCTACCACCAGGGGCATCGTATTAGGAAGCGTAGGGTGATCATCGCAGTTTATATAGTCGAATCTCATAAAATAGATTAACGAAGTCGAAGAAAGACGAAATCCGCCAAATCTTGAACAGAAAGAATAAACTGAGTTTTAATTGATTTTGGCGGCGGCTTGCTGCTGGCTGACCTAAATGCCTTTCTGTTGATGACAATGATGATTGCAATGCTGATTAAATGGGGATCATGGAATTGAAAGGACAATCGCTTAGCACAAATACTTTTTTGGGGGAGCTTTGCCTCATAAAAGTGTCTTTTGCAATGACAAAATCTCAAAAAAGTCTCTGTATATCTTACACAAGTCTTGTATTTACGCATGGCAAGCTTTATGTCACCATTTCAAGAGCAAAACCAGCGAATGGATGCCTCCCCCTCCTGACTCTAATATAGTCTTTTTTTTTTTATTATTAACTGATTGTTTAGAGTTTACTTGATATACCAGCATTTTATTATATCTGATTTGGAATGTGTTTGGCGAGCCCACAGGGCGACGCCGTCATCGAGCGTAGCGAGATAGATCGGCTAGTAAACAGTTACTACGATTGCTCATATATTTAGCTAGCCAGATTTGTATTTTGAAATTTCATTCAATCTTTAAAAGCAGAGGACTCATTTGAGAATGGCCCATTTTTGCCATGTCAATTCACCGCGTGTGCATAAGATACAATTAAAGAGTGTTTACTATTGTTCTGGGCAATATTGGCTGATATGCTACGCAATATTATGCCATTTGCGTAATTTGTAAAAGGCCAGCGAACCGTTACTTACATTGGTACCTTTTCCACCTCGAGCACTCTAGGTATGAATACTGAAATAGTCAGATAGATTGAAAATTGGTATTAGCCATATATATATATTTGATTTATAAAACAGTCTATTTATCTACTAATAGAAATATATAAAGTCCAAGTATTTAGTAGAGCAAATTCCATCTCATGCCAATGGAGGTACATTAGGGGGTAAGCTACTCTACAGAAGAAGTTCGGCTTGCACACCAGGTATTCCACCAAAATATTTTAAAGGGCTGTAACTGAAATTTTCAGGTTAGCATCCATTTCTAAAACGATAAATGTGCCAGAATGAAACCTTCCAAAAGCAGACTTTTGTTTACTCTTTTTGTTGAAGGAAGGCTAAATATTAAAAAAAAAAAAACACGGAATGAGTATTACGTGGAATTGGGGAGTTGCCCTGTAGCTTTTCCCCTTCCTCCTTCCGCACAGACGCTTTGTACATATATACTTCAAGTAGGGTATGTCCATTATGATCATCATGGTCCTTTTTGATTATGTACCTGATTTTGTTCCTTCTTCCGGTCTTGGTAAACTTTGTGTATGGCAATTGCGGAATTACCAAGATGCGAACCCACAACAGCCGAGAAATGAAAGACTGAAATGGTACATGAACAGTTGGTATTACTATTTGTATTCTATAATGATCGAGAGAGAGAGAGAGAGAGGAAATCAGAATGCTCAAGATCAATTTTTTCAGAGCTACGGAAAGATATGCTCAACATGTGTATTGATTTTTGAGTTTTATTTCCAGGCCATATTTTTAATTTCATATTTCCCCTTCTCTCTTTCCTTTTTCTTCTTCACTTGATCTCATTATTTCTCACATCGGCTTTGTTTATTTGTCTACCATCTTGCTTGATTTCAGAGTGAAGAGTGCAATAGACAATTTCGAGCCATTTAACCTCACATGCTAACAAAGGATCTGACGCCTAACCCGAAGGCTGTCAATATTATCCGTCCATTCAACCATCACCAGCACGCACAACAACAACCACAGCAGCAGCAGCAGCAGCAGCAGCAACATTTATTCTCCAGCCAGTTCTCGTCTTCACAAATAATACAGAGACAGCCTAATTTTTCATCATCAACCAACTCTTCCTCTTGTACTTTTTCAACCGCGTCAACAACTACAACTAGCAATACTGTCTATAATACCCATCCAACGCACCACAATACCACAACAACTACTCCCATGATACGCCAGCCTTCTTCTGAAACTAGTCCGGGGCTTTCTTTCTTTTGTCAATCTTCTACCAACACTCTTACAAAGACCAACGTTAGCCAGTATCCTTTCGAAAATATGCATCAAAAGCAATCTCAGCAACAACCCCCCTTGGTAATAAGTCGAATCAACTTGTCTAATTTTAATCGTCGTCCTACAATACAGACCGATTTGGAGCATGGTATTACCACATTAGACGACGCTGATGATGAGAATGGCGAGGATGAAAACAAGCATGCTAGCATTGGGGAGGATGAAGGCGACGACGACGACGAGCTTGACATAGATATGGCTATAGACGATATTGACGACGATACACAAATGAACACTACCTCAAGGACCACTGAAGAGGAGACGTATCAAAAAGCCCATAGGATGCCCTCATCATTTACACCTGGATTTGGCATCATGAGTGGAGGTCTGGGATCATTTTTATTGAGAGGTACAATAGCAGTACAGGCCAAACCGCAGCCAGTGGAGGATGCCAAAGTGCATAGAAAGGTATAGCTCTGCATCAGTTACGATGGATGTCATGCTCAGGATGACTCTTGTTTTGCAGATCGAGGATTTGGAGATTGAAAAAAAATCACTATTGACCTTGAATCAAACATTGGAAACAGTAGTGAAGGAGCAATCAAACACGATCAGTGATCTACAGAGTAGACTAGCTGCGTAAGTGTGATATAAAAGGGGCGGGTATGAAAGAGAGGATTATCGAGGCTCATCATTCATGCAGGATAGAGAGGCCACTGACTCCCGGATTAGACACAAGCTCCAGCAAAAATGGTATTATGGTATTATATTTATATATATTAAATAAACGGCCATATGACCTTTTTATTTTGCTCAGCTTCTTTGCTTTTACTAACCTCATTCTTTCAAGTCCTCTCCTGATATACTTGAACCAACTGATCTAGAGCGATATTTGCAAGACGAAGATGCCGCCTTTGAACGGATCCGGTCCATGCTACTGGAACTCATTGAGCAGGCTCAATCTGCTGTTACGCAAACCAAAAAAGTTTCAGGTCGTGTCATTACCGACATTGATGGTAATTATTTGGAAAGGGTGTTATATGTAGTAGAGAGGATCAAATGATATTTACAATGTGAGATATAGGTCAATACAGGAACATGAAACGGAGCGACGCTGCTCCTCATGCTCGACCCAGATCAGTCATTGGTGACAGAAGCTCCAGCACAAAAAGTTTGCATCAGCAGAAAGTATCAAGAAGGACATCACTTGGAAGCATAAGCAATGCATCTACCACCCCATCAATACATATCAATAATACGTTGAATAGCTCGCGAAGACTATCATCATCACCTACTTTATATAATTCAACAATATCAACTACAACTAACAAGCCTCATTCATCACCTTCAACATCTCCTATACCAAATAGACGCTATTCAATGCAGCGTTCTGTCTCGAGATCCTCCTCTCCTGCTGCTCTAAATACAGATTTCAGTGGAAATTCGAAACAGCAAGCTCCTGCGCCAAGAGCATCGAAATATACTAACCACAAGCATAAAACAGCAACACAACACGATTCTCAAACCAGAAAATGGCTCAACTGAATCGCTCTATCTATGAAATTATGTGCCTTTTTCTATTACGCATGATAGCTTCTTTTTTTTTTGTATGAAATTTTAATATTATATGTTATACCACTACCACAACCCCCTATTTTTGTTTGCATTTTCTATACATCTATATTATATTATAAACCTCCATGAAATCCACATTCATCTTCTCTGAAAAGAAAAAATTAGACCATGACCCAATGACTCGGCAATACAAGATCTGCATTCGATATCAATTCAACCATCGTCGCGGAAAAAGTGCTTTACATAAGCTTTTATTGTTCCAGCATGATTTCAGATGACTCAAAGCTCAAAGGATGGGCACGATACATGTCAGTTTCTTGCAGAGACTTACCAAATACAGGCAATCAAAGCTTAAATGGCTCAGTTTTCTCATGGATCTGGTTGCATAAGTCGCACAAAAATTTAATACATGTTAGCGTAATTTGATTAAAAATCAGGAAGCACAAGGTTTTGATACAACATTTGTAAGCGCATAAATGGCCCATGTTATTAATGTCAAATATATATATGTATAAAAGATGAAAGACACCTTTCAGATTGATTACAATACAAGAAGAAATCCAGATAAGAAAAAGATTGAGGGATATAGAAAGCTAAATAATAGGAAAACGAGTTTGGGAAACGTGGATGGATGAGATAATGCACAGATTGTATTCACAAAAGACGCAAAGACGTCTAAAGCTTGTTGGCAGAGGGGTTGACGTTTTGGAGAGGCCATTGATAGTTCACCTTGGTATCGCGATGGTAACCGTACTTTTTGACAAAGTCATCCAATTCCTTGGGACCTCTTGAGCCATACTTGTAAGGCTTGATTTGCACATCAGCGTCGTGTCTGTCAATCTTGTGCAGCAAGGGAGTGAAAATCTTCCAGGCACGATCAAGCTCATCATCACGCACAAAGTTGGAGTGGTCGTTACGCAAGACATCAAGGATAAGTGATTCGTAAGCATCGGGAATAGATAAATCGGCATAACGAGAGTGATAAGACAAATCCAAATCTGTTTGGATGGTTTGGTAAGACAAACCAGGTTGTTTGTTGTTGAACTTCATGTAGACAGCTTCATTAGGTTGAATACGGATGACAAGCTCATTACGAGCAGAACCGCCGTACAAATTACCAGCAACGTGGTGGAACTGCAGACGCACTTCAACCTTGGCTTCGTTCAAGGCCTTGCCAGCCTTCAAGATGAATGGAACACCCTCCCAACGCTCATTGTTGATCCAGCATACTGCAGCAGCAAAAGTAGGTGTAAGGCTGTCCTTGTTCTTGAGTGTCTCGTCCTCGAGGTAGCCAGGCTTTCCGTTAGCACCAACATACTGACCCAACAGAGTGTCTTCGATAGCGATGGGTTGAATGCACTTGAGGACCTTGACCTTTTCGTCACGAATGGCTTCAGAATCTGTGGAGATGGGTCTCTCCATGGCGATTAATGTGAGAACCTGGAGTAAATCTGCAATTTGTTTATCATTTACGTTAGAGCTTATCTGTCCCATTTTCCCACCCTCATATGCAAAATCACTTACGGTTTTGAATCACATCACGAATGATACCAAACTCATCAAAGTAGCCACCACGACCCTCAGTGCCGAAGGGCTCCTTGAAGGTAATTTGCACATTATCGATATAGGTACGATCCCATGCATGGCCAAATAAGACATTGGCAAAGCGAAGGTTCATGACATTCTTGACCATTTCCTTACCGAGATAGTGATCAATACGATAGATCTGTATTTGATTTTGTGTTACAGTCAGTAAAAAGGAAAATCCCTGTTGTACATGGTAGGATGACTCACCTCATTCTCTGAAAAGAGTGCGCCTAATTCTTTGGCAAGGTGATTTGAGCTCTCAGAGTCCATACCAAAAGGCTTCTCGACCACGAGACGGTTACTACCCTCCTTTGCATATACATTACGCTTTAATCCCTTGGCAACAGGGATGAAGACAGAGGGAGGCAGGGCCATGTAAAAGACACGATTCTTCTTGCCGCTTGGAACGCCACGCTTCGTCTCGCTCTCTTGGATGAACGTGTCCAAGTTTTGGTAAGAGGCATCATCGTCATACTGACCAGAAACATAGCTAGCGATAGACTTGAATTCGTCCAATTTGGCCTGATCATCGCCCACTTTAATGTATTGAGTAACACGCTTCAAGTATTCCTCATGATCCATCTTTGTGCGTGCGTAGCCAACAATCTGCACATTTTCAGGCAAGAAGCCATTGCGATAGAGGCCAAACAAGGCAGGGTAGGTCTTTTTCTTGGCAAGATCACCAGAAGCACCAAGCACTAGTGTGAATGACAATGTCAGATTGATCTAAACTAGCAAGTGACAGGGGGAATGAATGTGTCACTTCCTTACCGATGATGGTGACAGAGCCTTGGAGCTCTTTTGCGACTTGATCACGAAGCAATTGAACAGCAGAAGACATTTTAAAAGGTGAAATAGAGTAAAGAGAGAAGAAGGAAAGAAAAAAGAAAAAAGAAGACAGTTTTATATAGTGTGGTCTAATTTGCAAGATAATGTATTTATAAGCACTTTCATCATCCTGTTATTATAATCCAAAAGGTTAAATTTTTTGATTTACGCCCGAAATTGAAATCCATCTCTTGGTCAGGTAAATCAATCCCAACCATGGCTGCAGCAGTTAAGTCTTGTACAGACGCACACACAAACACACACACACAATCGAGTGATGAACCATCCCATCTGATCACGGCAAAGGTAGTTTGCATTTTTCCATATGGACAATTTCAGGGATTTCCCAACTTTTATTTGCTTTTTTCTCCTGTATTACAATCCATTGTTTAGTTACACGTAGTGACACGTTTCCCATTAGCAACATGGGCAGAGATGATAGAATCAAAAGGACTGGCTTAAGCCTAAATGACCTCTCCACGGAACAATATTACGCAAACGCGAATACAGCCAATCAAACTTGGAGCATTTATCAGTTTTGGGGCTAAATGCATCTCCTACATCTACTTTTGATTGGACCCTGATGAGAAGACGTCAAATGAATGGACCCTGAATGGATTCGACATTTTGATAAAGAATAGTCTGCTACACATCGTTGCCTAGGCAGCGTAGTCCATTGAAGCCCTGAATACACATTGGAGCCATTGCAAGTTACTAGGACAATCTTCATCTAAAGAGAACGGGGCATGGCCAGTGATGCCACAACTGCAGATGATTTGAACGCGACTTGAAAGAGTAACCTTATCAAAACCATATCAGATTTTGCTCGTGTAATGATGTTACATCTTGAACGTTTTTTCAGATGGAAAAGCAGCAATACTGATTCAACGCAATGTGATGACAGCATCTTCTGCTAGTTGCGCGGCATCTTCATTAGTAACAGCATTTAATTAAACGATTCCTGGATCCACGCCCCAAACTATGGCTTGCACAAAGATTTTGCCCCATGAATGGCTCAGATGTACTTTTCTCTCTCTCTCTCTTTCTCGTCTTTTTTTTGTTGTACTTGAAGGGGGAACTTGAAGTCCATTTATCGGAACAAGTCAGTTCCAGAGTAGCGTTTTCATGAAAATGTGTTGAAATCTATCTCGTAGAACCTAATTCCATTTGATACATCTATGCTAGCGCCCATTACTGCTTGCGCAGCTGGTAGATTCCATCCAAGCAGCACTGATTTCTCAAAAATTCATCATTATTTAATGCCATTCTCAAGTAAATGTTGAAGAATTATATGCCGTGCTGATGGAAGGTGTTGTAGGGTTAAGCTTCATCGTACATATTGCAGCTTCTACTCCTGCCAGCTATGCCGTTTCATCCGTCCATCAGCAATGCATGATATTAACCTGATTGCTAAAGTCTTTTGAAGTAATCAACGCAAAAATCGCTTTGCCCTGAGATAATCTTTCATGCATGGTATAGCAGCTACGGACAGTCGTCAAGCACTATTTGAGTACTGGCCATGCCTGACACATAATATGATTCCTGTGTGTGTCGAAGAATTATTTTCCTGCGACTTTGTTGAGATTGCCCGAGATTTTTCCCGAGATTTTCTTTACAGTTACACCTGAACACAACGCAAACAATGTAAATTCTCCTTAAATGAATAGACTAGATAAGACTTGAGAGAAAATTCCATACGAACGACATGTTGAACAGGATTGTTTTCTTTATCACTGCAAAATAAAATCTATAGCATAATACAATTGAAATGTCATCAGATACGAAATCCCCAAACTTCCAGTTCTACACATTCAAACTCGGGTTTTGGCGATAACCTTTCATTATCAAAAGTAGGACAAGTCTGACTATAACCTTTCTCCAACTCTGAGTTTATCCATAAGCCGAATACACCCTCCCTAGTACAGACGTGTTAGTGTCATCTTGTCTAATGCGCACTAGTAACTTTACCCTCCGCCAATCGCTATGAAATCAATGTCTGAAAGGATCATATACTCATTTTTGCCAGTCCATTTGTATGCTTTGATTTGGGATTCCGTTGAATTCCATTTCCATAGAAAACTAGCAAGATTCATACAAATAAGCGATTTCTTTCTTTCTCCCTTCACTAGATAACTCACCATTCACCAGTGCCGTAATAGCGAGTTCCTGGCCTCAAAGGCTCATTCAAAAATGCGCCAAACACCTACACAATGGCACATAATGAATATCGATGCTGTATAATATACTGCTGACTATACATTATCATCTGCATCCTTTATCACTAGCACACATGGACCTTTGTTGGCTTTCACTAATCGATAAAGCGAGGATAAGCTGATCCCATGCTGATCTAGACTGTATAGTAGTGTCATCTCGGGTGCCAGGCGATAACGTCGAGGTAATTCCACTCTCAACTATATCTTCTTGGTTAATTCTACCTATCTCTCGATGTACTCTTCTAGCTCCAACTTACAGCATTTGCAATCTCTTCTGTTAACACAACATCAGTGTCGCTTCTACGCCCCGTTAATCTTATAGATGAGCTCATTCCAAATGTGCGTTTCTGCTACGATCTTGCTACATCAACCTTTGCATTTGTTTCGAGGCATTCTGTGCAATACTTACTATTAAACCCTCGAGTTTATTTGTAATCGAGAGATATAAGAGTAAAGGAAAAAACAAAACAAAAGGGCTGCCATCCATGGGCGCGTAATAGTAAAATTATAGCAAACATTACATCCCGGGGTGATACCTTTTATTGGACTTCCGCATCGTTAGGTGTGACCAGAACATGAATCGTCCGCTCTATACGTTTCAAAGGATCAAGGATAATTCCTTTGTTGGCCAGCCTGTATTTGTATGAATTACTGCTCATGTTGCATTTGAATGAAATCATACTACATACAAGCCATAAAATTACGGGCCATTCACCCTAATATAATTGATAGGATCTATAGTGCTTTGTGCACATTTAACGTCAATGATAGTAATTACGTTTTAGCTATGTAGCCCTAAGTGTCATCCATCTTCTAATATATAATAGACCAATGTAGCAGTAGAAAAATGCCCACCACTGGGATGTAAAAAGAGGATAAAGGTTGACATTATGGGCCATTTCAATGGATATGCAAGGCCAAAGCCCTGATCAAGTATCCACAAATATCAAACAATACGAACATAATGCTGATTTGTCAATGGTTTACTTGCAACTATCCGTTATATGCTAATATGACATGAGTGTAGACCACACAGCGTTGCTACATAATCGTGTTTAGCCAATTAAAATTACTGCATGAAATTACGGTATGTTCCGCTCTAGCATCCGATAGGTATATACTGTTGGCATAGCTTTTCGAAGAATGTGATTTATTGAATATCTAGATATTTGTAATCCCTGAACCATAGAGAAAAGCTTTTTAACATACTTTATATCTATATGATGTGTTTTTTCTAAAAAAAAACCTACGACGATTGTCTATTAAGAGCAAGGTAGCAATGATAAATGTATACAACAGCAGGGCAAAAAGTCAGATTTCAAACAATGCTACAGATTTGCTCTTGCTGTTTTCTCTGACCTGATGTAAAATGTCGCTGCACGAGTCTTGAAATTTTAAGCCATTGAAATGTTAGTAACATTGAGGCATGGTCATTCAGAGCTTTATAGTAGTAGAAAAGGTTTTCAGTACCAAAAATTCCTGCATTCTCGCATTTGGGCCCTTCATATGAAAGTGAAACGAAGGTGTCTGGGGCTCGTTTCGAGCCATTGATTAACATTTACAGAAGGCATCATCACATTGATAACCGGTATTGAATAATAATATCGGAAGGTCACTATGAATTTTGCCGTATTTTTGCGTATCTTATCAAAACACTGCTACTTTCATGTTGACCCTCCACTTACACATGAGAACCTTTCATATCATCTGTGGACCTGGTTCTTATGTTATGCTCTACATCCATATACACGTAGCTATTTCATATACGGGCAAGTATCATACAGATATTATCCCTTTTTAGTCAAGAGTGTGCGTAATACAGCACAATTTGAGTGCATTTGAGCTGCGTTTTCTTGAGTTCAAGGTCGTTTTAGATCGTCAGAATAGCACCAAACAGTTGCTCTCATCTGGCAGTTACTTTCTGACGCCTTTGCTCAACTTTTTTTTAGGACCCAAAAAACATGGCCAAAAATCGACCAAAAAGCATGAGATACCCCTCATGGTTTTCATCGAAAATCAAACGATCGCGTTTTTGACCCTAATAATGAAGACTTCTGCTATGGTACGTATTGAACCAAAATGTCTCTATCGACCTAAAGTAACCCCAGAAATCATCTTTGCAGGACTTTGATATGTAAAATTTCGACATTTTGGCCAGAAACCTCTTTTCATATTTTTACAAATTGCTAAATAGGTTCAGTCAAAACACTTATTACAATTAGCACCATTGGAGGCCCCTTAAAAAGTACTTCAAGAATGTGTTATGAAGCGTAAGGTGATCATCACAGTTTATATAGTCGAATACCATAAAATAGATTAAAGAAGTCGAAGAAAATTGATATCTATCCAATCCTGAACAGAAAAGACAAACTGAGTTTGAACCAATTTTGGCTGGGGCATTGCTGCTGGCTGACCTAAATGTCTTTCTGTGCCAACCAGCAGGGTACAACTCCTATTATCCATCGAGACATTGGGCTGCTCCTTGACCAAGAAAAAGCTTATGACCGTGTTAATCTGTCTTACTTTCGGGCTGTCTTGAATCGCTTTGGATTTCCAGCGAGTATTGTTAATTGTCTCTACAATCTCATGGCACACAACCAAATCAAGATCAACATCAATGGATGCTTTACTGATCCAATAGCTAAGCTACGTGGATTCAAACAGGGCGACTCTATCTCTTGCATATGCTATGATTTAGCTTTTGAGCCATTTCTACAAAGCATTCTACAGGACCGGGATTTCCGTGGCTAAGAAATGGAAAATCAAGTGAATGCTGCCGCTTCCGTTATTCCTACGAAAATACTTTGCTATGCCGATGATGCACTCGTTTTTGTACATGACAAACAGGATCTTCGTTTGTTGAAGTATTACATAGACTTATTCTGCCGAGCATCCAATGCTCGCTTCAATTATTCCAAGGTGGTCTCGGCATACTCGACGTCAATCTCCAGTATGCTGCATTGTACTTTCGTTGGGTATCTCCCTTACTACAATTGGATTCCTCGTCTTCCACTAATAATCCACTGCTGGCTATTCTCGTATATCATATCAACAACCACAACCGTTCCTCTCAACATCAACTACCGCTGCTCTTTCCAGTTGCACGACGACGGCTCATAACAATACGACGCGCAAACACCATTGACATGATGTACAAATCAATCGACATGCTACCGAGGAACTTTGACGACGTCGTGATCAACTTGCCCACTGCTCTCATGCTGCCTCTATCCATCGTCATATTTTCCGACCCTCTACTTGGTGTCAGATTGCCTCGCAAAATCCATTCAATGACTGTCGCCGACGTCTTTGCTGTGCATACAACTAAGCAATTTCTCCATTGGAAACGTTCCTTCGACCCCACACTTGCCGTATGGCAGCGTGCACCTCGACAACTGATTCAGGGCATTGCAAAAGGCACATTCAAGTTGCAACCCTTCTTTCTCCCTCTGTGAGTTCCTTCCTCCGCTGTCTTTCCTTCACCATCCAGTCCTTCATTGCAACCATTTGTTGATCACCTCACAACTGACAACAACCTTGCAATGACTTCCACTGGCTGTAGATCCAAATCGTTTCGGCAAGCATGCTCATCTGCTTCCGTCGTTCCTCAACGATTGGCTGCCATAGCATCTCCCCGATGGTCGTTTTTCTGGTCTTTGTCCCTGACCATGATCCAAAGAAATGTCGTATATCGATTCATCAACAATTGCATTCCCCATCAGTCTATATTAAATCTGAGGTTCCCCTCTGTTTACTTGTCCCCCTTGTGCTTTGTCTGTTCCTCAGTTGAAGATTCCACTGACCACTTCCTTTTTGAATGTCCACCCAAGGCAGCGGTCTGGCAGGGTATTATCTCTGAGTTCCTCTGGCCCACGGTAACCATTGATGATATCCGCCATTCCCTCCTCACTCTCGACGTTTACAATATTCGATATAGTCAGCGGCCTCGTGCTTCCTCCCATCATATAGTTATCATTGCGATGTCTAACATTTGGAAGGCTCACTATCGTCTTATCTTCGATCAAACTTCCTTCGCTCCCGCCGCTGTGCTGAATAGTATCTGACTCGACATCCAAAAAATGATCGACGAAGATCTCATTCATGCCAGCCTATAATAGTCCCTCTTTTAAATCGTTCTCATATTTTGTCTAAACATATATAATATTATCACAGAAAATTGCGCCCGCCGCTTGATTATAGTCCTGCTACTATTGTCTACGCGGAGCAAGTAATAAAAACCTTTAAAAAAATGCCTTTCTGTTGATGGCAATGATAATTGCGATACTGATTAAATGGGAATCATGGAATTTGAAAGGGCAATTGCTTAACCCAAATGCTTTTTTTTGGGGGGCTTCCTTACAAACGTACCCTTTGCAATGACAATACCTGAAAAGTCGCTGTATATCTTACACAAGTCCTGTATTTACACATAGCCAGCTAGAGAGCAACACCAACGAATGGTATGACAATTCTACTACCAAAAACTGTGGCACAAACGGAGAATGTAATATATAAATGCTGCATAAAGCTTGAACTCTCTTTCACATCGTTTCAATAATAGCTTCGGTCGATACCAATGTATAAGCAAAGGGAGAAGATACAGGGAGAAATACCTTTCCCTTTCTGGCTCTAATATAATGTTTTTTTTATTATTGGAAAGTTGTTTAAAATCTACTTAAATAGCAGGTTTTTATTGTCTCTGATTAGAAACGCCTTCAGCGAGAGTCCGCAGGGCGACGCCGTCATCGAGCATAGCGAGATTGACAGGCTAGTACCATTGATACCGCAATGTCTCATAATACAAGGTGATACATTTGGCACGAAGCAAGCAATGTGTAGTCGACTTTAATAAGATGCAAATTAATGAGAATATCAAAACAGTGTTTACTCTTTTCCGGACAGTGTGTTAAGTTTATTGAAAAAGAGTGTACGCAACTTTCGAAAGGTCAAGCCATAGTACACAGCGTATTAAGCAACAACTGTACGTTGCATTTACCCCAGCCCATTTAAAGGACAATACTAGCTTAATAGATCAAGGTCAGTTTGTGTCTGATCACGTCAGTTTATTGCATGTCTTGTTTATGCCGTGAGAAGTGACATACAGTATAAGAGGATACTAATGCAGTTGATCCCAAAACAATGCCATATAATCCCTTTTGAGTGTGATCTCTGAGTGATGATGACAAGCGCTGATACTCTATTGCCACGATTCTATTATGATCAGTATTTTCTTTCGAATCCAAGGAGCTTTGAAAGAAAACAGCCATTCTGACCACATAGAGGAAGCTCACGTCAAGAATTTATTCAATCGCGCACCATGTTAGAAGTCTAATATTTACCAGCCCATCGTCACCCTCATTGTCATTCTTATCGTCATTCTCGACCTCGCTTTTATCCTCACATTCACCACCTTCCTCGTCTTTTTTATCATGCCATTACCATGCTCAGTGTTACAATCCGTATTGCATTTGCCATAATCCTATACACCAAATTCTCTGTCATCTTCATGATCACTGCCTTCAATATTATTGCCTTCTTTTCTATGGTTATAATGACCATCATCTCCACACATAGGGATTACTCCACCATACTCATAGCATTGAACGCACTTGTGTTATACTGGATCTACGTAGTGATGTTAATTGGATATCGTAATAAATAGCTCTGAGAGACTCGTTGCGGATTAGTCAAAAATAAAATGGCCTACTTGAATCTGCGGGTAACCTACGAGTTAAGCTTGACGAGCTCTTACCAACTTCACCATTACTACCAGAGGCGGCAGTAATGACACTGATATTTCATATTCTACTTGTGTAAATAAAGGATTGCTGATCAACCGCTTCTTGGTAGGTCATCCATTTGAAATGTATCCGTCTTCAGATCATGCCTCATGCCTCATGCCTCATTCCCATATCCCATTCCATCGTTTTAAGCACACCGATAATGAAAGGTTTTTGAGTATATTGAATATCATATGCATATAATACAGTAGTAGAGCAGCCTAAGCAAAAAGACAACAATACTGTATATGAAATACCCAAATTGGTGGAGACCATTTGATTTCCTGCCTATGAGACAGTCCAGTATGACTTGTAAACATATTGATTTGTGGCAGAGACTATACCTTGGAATCATTGCTCGCGCACCTTTTTCTCTAGTTCTTACACTTTTCTCTTTTTCATCTCTTTTGAATTCTCTTTGAAATTCGATTTTGAATTTCGCATTGAAAGTAGCATGTTGCTATAGTCAAATGTTGATAAAAAGAAAATAATAATAATAATAGTAGTAGTAATGGTGCAATTGAATGTTAGATAATAGGATGGCGGGCTGTTGTTGAGAGATGATGTATTATATAAACAAACGCCATGTTTTATAAATTTCCCAACTCAATCAACTTAATCCATTCATTGTATCTTGTTCCCCTTTCTTTATTCTACAAGATAAGGCGTCATATAACTATCTATGATACTTTTCTTCCAAAATGGAGTTTTAAACCCCCCCTCTCCCCCCAAGATTGGAGTTGATAGTGGCAAAAGCACATTTTTCTTCATTGACAACAGCACGGAAACACCTATACGGTACTCAAGTTTATAAAATAAACACAGGGCACATGCATGGACTAGTGCTGACGAATGCTGGTGCACAAAAGAAAAGTTATATGCGCCACTGTAACAAATGCTACCTTTGAGCGATCCATTTTCGACAGTTTGACTGGAGCTGACCTTTTCGGTAGTAGTGTAGCTCTTCTATTTAAACTGATGGTACCGCTTTAAATGTAAGGCTTTAAACGATAGTCTTTTTCCTTGATTTAGGCCTTAAAGGATAGTTCCTTCTTTTTGGTCTACACATTGAAGAACAGTATAGATGATGAAGTAGTGCAGATTCGATACATACTCCTCCCCTTAGAGAATCTCCAAAACAGACGAAAAATAAGCTTATTTATGTACAAGATACATAACATTATCTATGTGTGGTATTATTCAATGCGCATTTCAGTTCTGTACCAAGTTCCGTGGCTAATATAGCTCTATTTAGAACTGTTCGACAACGTTTCTGCCTAAAGATCGTAAAATACAGAGTTTTTAAGTAAAATCATGAAGGAAGCGTATATTTGTAACCTAGACTTTTTACATAAAAGTAGATCCAACGTAGAGCTATTCAATGGTTTTTGTTTTATTCAAATACGACACATCTTTCCTGAGATATGACAAAAAATGTAATCTTGCAAAATCATCGATTTTTATGCAAAATTTGCCTGTGATAGCAAGGCAAAAATCTGGATAGCAATTTCTCTCGAGGTACAAAATTGGCGATATCTCGTGATAGAGCCATACTAGAGCTTTGAATCAGGGCTTGTTCGATAGGCTCTTGTCTGTTCTAAACTATGATGAGTATTGCAAGTGAAGCTCTGATGACAGAAACCTGGTAATCTGTCAAAAACAACCAAAAAATCGCAAAAACTATTCTATCAAAAATCAGCCTAATAACGTCGGCCAAAACACTTAAAATTGGTATCATTAGATTTTCCTTTAAATTCTACCCCAAGTTTTATTTAGCTGGAAAGCAATTTTATTTTCAGAGTCGCATGATATTAAGGCTAAACGATTTCAGAAATCCATGAATCCTCATTTTGAGTATTATGGAGGTTGGGCTATTGATAGTTTAAAATACCGCCTTTTTTTTTAGTATGTAGCTCAATTCAAACGTAAATTCGCTACCCTTGTCAAATATAACCTCTTAATTACATGTAACGGATTAATAGGTAAGGTGTTGGCGAACCTCATGGTGAAAATCGCTAATTCATATCTTGCTTTGCTACCTTGTAGCAAGCTATCAAATTCTAGTACTTACCTTGCGGTACATTGATAACAGTGACGTCTTTTAGCCTCAGCCTTCTATTAGCATTTTTTTTTCCTTTTTTTTTTTCGTCTTTATATATATATATATATACTATACTTCGCAAGCTCTCTACTCATGAAACAACGCTGCCTTTGTGAATAGAATTGAAGCAAGTATAATTGAAAGCTGCGCAATAGACGTAAGATACAGTGTTAACGCGTTTTATACTGTGGTTATACTTGGAATAACTCTACTAGGGATCTATTTCTGATCTTTTGCTGTGCACTGGCTGCACACTTGGCGGTGGCTGCTTTGATGGTATATCGTTGCTTCGGTGGTTCTTCTCTGATGTTTGCTTATCCTGTGGTCTGTTGTCTTTGATGTATGCTGGTTCTCTGGTCTGTCTCTGGTCGTGATGCTGTGGTAAGAAGTAGTAAGTATCTTTTTTTTCTTGTGGTCGCAATGATATAAACTTCTTTGAACGTTTGTACTACTGCTTCCTTTCCCGCGATAATGCATTCATGCTGTTTGCTTTATTGCCTTTTCTTTTTTTTTTGCTGGCTGTGATATGATCAGCTCAACAAATACTTGCAATGTTGTTGCTTCGTATTTACGAACAACAAGCATGACACACTGCTATATAATTGTATCACCCTTCTTGTGATACTATGTTATATAACCGTGGATTGTTGTTTGTGTTGCCTCTGTCGCTTCACATGAAAACAACATTGGTCTTCATGTTGTATTACAACACTTATACTGCTGCTACTGTTGCTCCTGCAATTGTGCGCATTTGTGTTCTTTTACATCATCAGACTGTTATCATGCACATTGCTCATGTATATATTTTTGTTGCAATAACAAGAATATAATAACGTGAACATTTTTAATGTTTTATTCATAACGTACTATACTTCTATAGTATTATTATGTTCGCTTCTTTTATTATTATGTTTCTTTGAAGCATACCTTTTTTTACGTTGTGTGGATGTGCCTATCCCTGAAGCTCAACAAGACTCTATCCGAGGCTAGGAGGTAGATAGGCTGCCTCCACTTGGTTATCGCTACTTACTTTAGTGATGATTGAGGGCCTCAATGCCAGTATTTAAAGCTAGGTGGTGTAAGTAAGGCATGCTCTAGCACCTGGGGGAAGTTTGATGATAGCGGCGGCTATATTGCTATTATAACGGCGCTTAAAATTTTGCCTCACATCAAAACCGGGGGAAACCCTCGCAATTTTTTTTTTAGGTCAGCGGAGTTTTCAAACAATTTGATTGGCTCGGAGGATGAGGCACCAAAGGGTTTTAGCTAGTTGATCTTTTATTGATCTGTCATTTAACTCTATATTGTTTTTGTAATAAAAGGGTATCTAAACTGTTACAATTTAAGTTCTTTTATATATTCTAAGGCAAGACAAGATGCAACCATTTGATCTAGCATCCATTAAACACTTTCATATGAGGAATATCTCTTAAATTTATTTTATAGTAAAAAAAAAAAAGCTTGTGTAATAGTGTGTGCTATACAGCAATATACTAGGCATAGGGTTCTCCCAGCAGTATCAAATGCCCCAACAAACATGCATTGTTTATCATCAATTTCCTACAAGCTTCAGTTTCGTGGGTTGCTCTCTTTTACCTCATACCAAAGATTTTGGACATAGTACAATAGTATTTTTGGCTTCAAGATTTGGGCCATATAAATTCAAGTTTTGAAATACTAGTGCTAGAGCATTGAAAGTAGCATGTTGCTATAGCCAAATGTTGATAAAAAGAAAATAATAATAATAATAGTAGTAGTAATGGTGCAATTGAATGTTAGATAATAGGATGGCGGGCTGTTGTTGAGAGATGATGTATTATATAAACAAACGCCATGTTTTATAAATTTCCCAACTCAATCAACTTAATCCATTCATTGTATCTTGTTCCCCTTTCTTTATTCTACAAGATAAGGCGTCATATAACTATCTATGATACTTTTCTTCCAAAATGGAGTTTTAAACCCCCCCTCTCCCCCCAAGATTGGAGTTGATAGTGGCAAAAGCACATTTTTCTTCATTGACAACAGCACGGAAACACCTATACGGTACTCAAGTTTATAAAATAAACACAGGGCACATGCATGGACTAGTGCTGACGAATGCTGGTGCACAAAAGAAAAGTTATATGCGCCACTGTAACAAATGCTACCTTTGAGCGATCCATTTTCGACAGTTTGACTGGAGCTGACCTTTTCGGTAGTAGTGTAGCTCTTCTATTTAAACTGATGGTACCGCTTTAAATGTAAGGCTTTAAACGATAGTCTTTTTCCTTGATTTAGGCCTTAAAGGATAGTTCCTTCTTTTTGGTCTACACATTGAAGAACAGTATAGATGATGAAGTAGTGCAGATTCGATACATACTCCTCCCCTTAGAGAATCTCCAAAACAGACGAAAAATAAGCTTATTTATGTACAAGATACATAACATTATCTATGTGTGGTATTATTCAATGCGCATTTCAGTTCTGTACCAAGTTCCGTGGCTAATATAGCTCTATTTAGAACTGTTCGACAACGTTTCTGCCTAAAGATCGTAAAATACAGAGTTTTTAAGTAAAATCATGAAGGAAGCGTATATTTGTAACCTAGACTTTTTACATAAAAGTAGATCCAACGTAGAGCTATTCAATGGTTTTTGTTTTATTCAAATACGACACATCTTTCCTGAGATATGACAAAAAATGTAATCTTGCAAAATCATCGATTTTTATGCAAAATTTGCCTGTGATAGCAAGGCAAAAATCTGGATAGCAATTTCTCTCGAGGTACAAAATTGGCGATATCTCGTGATAGAGCCATACTAGAGCTTTGAATCAGGGCTTGTTCGATAGGCTCTTGTCTGTTCTAAACTATGATGAGTATTGCAAGTGAAGCTCTGATGACAGAAACCTGGTAATCTGTCAAAAACAACCAAAAAATCGCAAAAACTATTCTATCAAAAATCAGCCTAATAACGTCGGCCAAAACACTTAAAATTGGTATCATTAGATTTTCCTTTAAATTCTACCCCAAGTTTTATTTAGCTGGAAAGCAATTTTATTTTCAGAGTCGCATGATATTAAGGCTAAACGATTTCAGAAATCCATGAATCCTCATTTTGAGTATTATGGAGGTTGGGCTATTGATAGTTTAAAATACCGCCTTTTTTTTTAGTATGTAGCTCAATTCAAACGTAAATTCGCTACCCTTGTCAAATATAACCTCTTAATTACATGTAACGGATTAATAGGTAAGGTGTTGGCGAACCTCATGGTGAAAATCGCTAATTCATATCTTGCTTTGCTACCTTGTAGCAAGCTATCAAATTCTAGTACTTACCTTGCGGTACATTGATAACAGTGACGTCTTTTAGCCTCAGCCTTCTATTAGCATTTTTTTTTCCTTTTTTTTTTTCGTCTTTATATATATATATATATACTATACTTCGCAAGCTCTCTACTCATGAAACAACGCTGCCTTTGTGAATAGAATTGAAGCAAGTATAATTGAAAGCTGCGCAATAGACGTAAGATACAGTGTTAACGCGTTTTATACTGTGGTTATACTTGGAATAACTCTACTAGGGATCTATTTCTGATCTTTTGCTGTGCACTGGCTGCACACTTGGCGGTGGCTGCTTTGATGGTATATCGTTGCTTCGGTGGTTCTTCTCTGATGTTTGCTTATCCTGTGGTCTGTTGTCTTTGATGTATGCTGGTTCTCTGGTCTGTCTCTGGTCGTGATGCTGTGGTAAGAAGTAGTAAGTATCTTTTTTTTCTTGTGGTCGCAATGATATAAACTTCTTTGAACGTTTGTACTACTGCTTCCTTTCCCGCGATAATGCATTCATGCTGTTTGCTTTATTGCCTTTTCTTTTTTTTTTGCTGGCTGTGATATGATCAGCTCAACAAATACTTGCAATGTTGTTGCTTCGTATTTACGAACAACAAGCATGACACACTGCTATATAATTGTATCACCCTTCTTGTGATACTATGTTATATAACCGTGGATTGTTGTTTGTGTTGCCTCTGTCGCTTCACATGAAAACAACATTGGTCTTCATGTTGTATTACAACACTTATACTGCTGCTACTGTTGCTCCTGCAATTGTGCGCATTTGTGTTCTTTTACATCATCAGACTGTTATCATGCACATTGCTCATGTATATATTTTTGTTGCAATAACAAGAATATAATAACGTGAACATTTTTAATGTTTTATTCATAACGTACTATACTTCTATAGTATTATTATGTTCGCTTCTTTTATTATTATGTTTCTTTGAAGCATACCTTTTTTTACGTTGTGTGGATGTGCCTATCCCTGAAGCTCAACAAGACTCTATCCGAGGCTAGGAGGTAGATAGGCTGCCTCCACTTGGTTATCGCTACTTACTTTAGTGATGATTGAGGGCCTCAATGCCAGTATTTAAAGCTAGGTGGTGTAAGTAAGGCATGCTCTAGCACCTGGGGGAAGTTTGATGATAGCGGCGGCTATATTGCTATTATAACGGCGCTTAAAATTTTGCCTCACATCAAAACCGGGGGAAACCCTCGCAATTTTTTTTTTAGGTCAGCGGAGTTTTCAAACAATTTGATTGGCTCGGAGGATGAGGCACCAAAGGGTTTTAGCTAGTTGATCTTTTATTGATCTGTCATTTAACTCTATATTGTTTTTGTAATAAAAGGGTATCTAAACTGTTACAATTTAAGTTCTTTTATATATTCTAAGGCAAGACAAGATGCAACCATTTGATCTAGCATCCATTAAACACTTTCATATGAGGAATATCTCTTAAATTTATTTTATAGTAAAAAAAAAAAAGCTTGTGTAATAGTGTGTGCTATACAGCAATATACTAGGCATAGGGTTCTCCCAGCAGTATCAAATGCCCCAACAAACATGCATTGTTTATCATCAATTTCCTACAAGCTTCAGTTTCGTGGGTTGCTCTCTTTTACCTCATACCAAAGATTTTGGACATAGTACAATAGTATTTTTGGCTTCAAGATTTGGGCCATATAAATTCAAGTTTTGAAATACTAGTGCTAGAGCATTGAAAGTAGCATGTTGCTATAGCCAAATGTTGATAAAAAGAAAATAATAATAATAATAGTAGTAGTAATGGTGCAATTGAATGTTAGATAATAGGATGGCGGGCTGTTGTTGAGAGATGATGTATTATATAAACAAACGCCATGTTTTATAAATTTCCCAACTCAATCAACTTAATCCATTCATTGTATCTTGTTCCCCTTTCTTTATTCTACAAGATAAGGCGTCATATAACTATCTATGATACTTTTCTTCCAAAATGGAGTTTTAAACCCCCCCTCTCCCCCCAAGATTGGAGTTGATAGTGGCAAAAGCACATTTTTCTTCATTGACAACAGCACGGAAACACCTATACGGTACTCAAGTTTATAAAATAAACACAGGGCACATGCATGGACTAGTGCTGACGAATGCTGGTGCACAAAAGAAAAGTTATATGCGCCACTGTAACAAATGCTACCTTTGAGCGATCCATTTTCGACAGTTTGACTGGAGCTGACCTTTTCGGTAGTAGTGTAGCTCTTCTATTTAAACTGATGGTACCGCTTTAAATGTAAGGCTTTAAACGATAGTCTTTTTCCTTGATTTAGGCCTTAAAGGATAGTTCCTTCTTTTTGGTCTACACATTGAAGAACAGTATAGATGATGAAGTAGTGCAGATTCGATACATACTCCTCCCCTTAGAGAATCTCCAAAACAGACGAAAAATAAGCTTATTTATGTACAAGATACATAACATTATCTATGTGTGGTATTATTCAATGCGCATTTCAGTTCTGTACCAAGTTCCGTGGCTAATATAGCTCTATTTAGAACTGTTCGACAACGTTTCTGCCTAAAGATCGTAAAATACAGAGTTTTTAAGTAAAATCATGAAGGAAGCGTATATTTGTAACCTAGACTTTTTACATAAAAGTAGATCCAACGTAGAGCTATTCAATGGTTTTTGTTTTATTCAAATACGACACATCTTTCCTGAGATATGACAAAAAATGTAATCTTGCAAAATCATCGATTTTTATGCAAAATTTGCCTGTGATAGCAAGGCAAAAATCTGGATAGCAATTTCTCTCGAGGTACAAAATTGGCGATATCTCGTGATAGAGCCATACTAGAGCTTTGAATCAGGGCTTGTTCGATAGGCTCTTGTCTGTTCTAAACTATGATGAGTATTGCAAGTGAAGCTCTGATGACAGAAACCTGGTAATCTGTCAAAAACAACCAAAAAATCGCAAAAACTATTCTATCAAAAATCAGCCTAATAACGTCGGCCAAAACACTTAAAATTGGTATCATTAGATTTTCCTTTAAATTCTACCCCAAGTTTTATTTAGCTGGAAAGCAATTTTATTTTCAGAGTCGCATGATATTAAGGCTAAACGATTTCAGAAATCCATGAATCCTCATTTTGAGTATTATGGAGGTTGGGCTATTGATAGTTTAAAATACCGCCTTTTTTTTTAGTATGTAGCTCAATTCAAACGTAAATTCGCTACCCTTGTCAAATATAACCTCTTAATTACATGTAACGGATTAATAGGTAAGGTGTTGGCGAACCTCATGGTGAAAATCGCTAATTCATATCTTGCTTTGCTACCTTGTAGCAAGCTATCAAATTCTAGTACTTACCTTGCGGTACATTGATAACAGTGACGTCTTTTAGCCTCAGCCTTCTATTAGCATTTTTTTTTCCTTTTTTTTTTTCGTCTTTATATATATATATATATACTATACTTCGCAAGCTCTCTACTCATGAAACAACGCTGCCTTTGTGAATAGAATTGAAGCAAGTATAATTGAAAGCTGCGCAATAGACGTAAGATACAGTGTTAACGCGTTTTATACTGTGGTTATACTTGGAATAACTCTACTAGGGATCTATTTCTGATCTTTTGCTGTGCACTGGCTGCACACTTGGCGGTGGCTGCTTTGATGGTATATCGTTGCTTCGGTGGTTCTTCTCTGATGTTTGCTTATCCTGTGGTCTGTTGTCTTTGATGTATGCTGGTTCTCTGGTCTGTCTCTGGTCGTGATGCTGTGGTAAGAAGTAGTAAGTATCTTTTTTTTCTTGTGGTCGCAATGATATAAACTTCTTTGAACGTTTGTACTACTGCTTCCTTTCCCGCGATAATGCATTCATGCTGTTTGCTTTATTGCCTTTTCTTTTTTTTTTGCTGGCTGTGATATGATCAGCTCAACAAATACTTGCAATGTTGTTGCTTCGTATTTACGAACAACAAGCATGACACACTGCTATATAATTGTATCACCCTTCTTGTGATACTATGTTATATAACCGTGGATTGTTGTTTGTGTTGCCTCTGTCGCTTCACATGAAAACAACATTGGTCTTCATGTTGTATTACAACACTTATACTGCTGCTACTGTTGCTCCTGCAATTGTGCGCATTTGTGTTCTTTTACATCATCAGACTGTTATCATGCACATTGCTCATGTATATATTTTTGTTGCAATAACAAGAATATAATAACGTGAACATTTTTAATGTTTTATTCATAACGTACTATACTTCTATAGTATTATTATGTTCGCTTCTTTTATTATTATGTTTCTTTGAAGCATACCTTTTTTTACGTTGTGTGGATGTGCCTATCCCTGAAGCTCAACAAGACTCTATCCGAGGCTAGGAGGTAGATAGGCTGCCTCCACTTGGTTATCGCTACTTACTTTAGTGATGATTGAGGGCCTCAATGCCAGTATTTAAAGCTAGGTGGTGTAAGTAAGGCATGCTCTAGCACCTGGGGGAAGTTTGATGATAGCGGCGGCTATATTGCTATTATAACGGCGCTTAAAATTTTGCCTCACATCAAAACCGGGGGAAACCCTCGCAATTTTTTTTTTAGGTCAGCGGAGTTTTCAAACAATTTGATTGGCTCGGAGGATGAGGCACCAAAGGGTTTTAGCTAGTTGATCTTTTATTGATCTGTCATTTAACTCTATATTGTTTTTGTAATAAAAGGGTATCTAAACTGTTACAATTTAAGTTCTTTTATATATTCTAAGGCAAGACAAGATGCAACCATTTGATCTAGCATCCATTAAACACTTTCATATGAGGAATATCTCTTAAATTGACTATATGGTTAAAAAAGCTTGTATAATAGTAGGCACTATACAGCAGTATATTAGACACAGGATTCTCCCAGCAGTATCAAATGCCCCGCCAAATATGCGTTGTTTATCGTTAATTTCCTACAAGCTTCAGTTTCGTGAGCTGTTATCTTTTACCTCATACCAAAGTTTTTGGACATAGTACAATAGTATTTTCCGCTTCAATGATAGGCACAGCAGCACGTAGCTGCATGCCAATTGGATCATTGGCCTTTTGGTCTTGTACATTAAGCGACTGTTGAGGATATAGATCATCTCTGAGAGGCAAATGTATTAAGCGTCGTTTATTACATAAGAGGATCTGAGAATGAGCTGAGATGCATAGTAGAAGCGAGAGGTCTTTATTCAAGCAGCACGAAGGAACATGAGTGGTGCCATCAAATGGCTAATCTATATCCTGGTTCCTAGAGAGTGGTAGCCTATGGTCTTTCGTCCCTGGAAGTGGGTTTCAATTCCGACAAATGTTCTTCCGTCAAAGCTATTAGGAAGAACATTCTATCCTGGATCATCTTTGTTGTTTATCCTTGACTGGTGGTTCATGAGTTCTGATGCAGCACATCCTCGTTACTGGTTCAAGGCTTATACAATTATCCCGCATTCAAGATCAAGGTCCTATTGCTGCGGCACTGTCAAATAACTATAAATACCTTTGATATCTACACTAGTTTTGATCCCTATTCAATCTTGGAATAACATAATAAATATATTCAGTTCTAATTGTATTTACTCTGTCTATATTTTGTTATTCTAAACAGCGACAAATCTCTGAGATTACAATAAGGTTACTTCAAGGAGAATGATTGCAAATATGCTACAACTTACTCGCTGAATTTCTTGCACAATAACGGGTGTCCTAAAATGATATGATGCCAGATGAAACGATCAGGAAATGGCTTTCGCATTTGTACAGAGTTTTGGAGGAAACCCGTTCTCAGCGAACGCAGCAATTTGATGAAACCAACCACGGTACCTGTCTTTTGCGCTGTCTTAGAGTTAATGCGATCAACCCATTCTTTTAACTCGTGATACGCCACTCTCTGCAATTCCTCGGGCAGTTTCAGAGTACCCCTTGGTAGGTAAGAATAAACAATTTCCTTTGGAAAGTCAGCAAGCTGTCTCATGAGATTTCGGAGTAAACCCGTAAGATACGCCCTGTTAATGCTGCTAGAGTTCCAGCGTCCGTTTCTTCGTATCTGGCTCTCGTTGACACCAAATGCATCAGCCATGCGAGCACCAGCACCGCGAAACAAATGAGTAGCCTTGGATGAGCTAATGCAACAAGCAAGCAGGCCATCCTTGACTGCAGCACTGTGCGTTTTGCGATCCATTTGCTCTGTTGATGAGCTTGAGGCATTGAAGAGTTTGATATTGAACCACTCTTTTGAAGTGGAGAGGTTCCGGAAAGGTTCGCCATTCGATTAAAAATGCGCTAACAGGTAAAACAAGAGCAGCATCAGTGGGCATATCTCGACACACTAGTTGCGAATACATCCGCCAATCTGCAGATGGCCGAGGTGGTTGGTCTTGCTTTCAGTCATCAAGAACAGCAGACTAGGACAGAGCGTTGGCCCTTCATTTTCGTATGCCACGGACTGCAGATCAGCCAGCTCTGTATCACAAGCAGAAGAACCACGAAGGTATATGTAATGCGACAGTATGCACGTCAAGGCATTACGAAAATTTTCCTCGGTGTTTCTCTCCAAGTAGTAACCCACCAAATCTGTCAGTCTGTGCGGCAGCATCTACGCTCCTCCATGTTACATCAAACAAGCAAGTTTGATTGGATTAGACTCATCGCATTTTCCAACCAGAAACGTGCCTGAATGTCAAAAATCAGATCTTCTTTTTCTTTTCAATATATTTTTTTTTTTGATATGCTCAGTCGAAATACTTTACACTTTAGCCTGAAGGCTTCAGGTAAATGTTCGACTCGTCGATGCGATGCATATTTTAGATGTGTATTAATGCCGATTAACGTGGTAATTAGGCATTTCGAGAAGATTTAATGCAACCAAAGTTACAAAGCCCCTGGAAGGGATCCGAGTTTTGGAATTAGGACAGGTATAATCTTAGAATGGTAGCCATCAATTTTAAGCGCTGGACTAAGCATTTTTATCGTACAATCAGCTGATTGCTGGCCCATTTTGTGGATCGATTCTCGGGTAATGTTGACATTATTCAAAAAAGCAACTCGCATTCTAACTGATTGGGATTTATTGTCGAATTGGACAACAGTTATTATGGTGCAGGTAATAGAAAAGAAATCATATACTATGTTTGTTATACGACTCACTAAAATTTGATTGCATTCATTAGAGGTGGTAAGTTGGATGCCTACAAGATCAGTTAATGCAAAGGTGCTGACCAGTGTAAACGACTGCAGATTAAAATTGAGCCACCAATTATCGGTGATCCTCTCCGTATTTGGCGCAACCTAGACAGTGATGGTCAGAGTCCATGGTTCCGATCCATGGCAAGGAACAAAAAATCAGTCTGTATTGATTTGAAGACAGAGAAGGGCCGCAAGTAAGTGGAAAAGAGGATTTACAAGGAGAATGCTATGGTTTTGACATAAGATATACTAGACTTGTCAAACGCTTGGCCGAAAAATCAGATGTTCTTATCGAGAATTTCAAACCTGGAACAATGGAAAAATGGGGTTTAGGGCCAGGTAAGACAGTAGAGTTGAGCTGATGCAAGACATGTCAAATTACTCAAGAGCCTATAGAGGATATATATCCTTCCAACCCTAAACTGATTTATACTCGCATCTCTGGCTATGGCCAGACTGGGCCTTACTCAAAACGACCAGGATACGCTTCAGTGTGTGAAGGTATGGGTGGGTTTAGATTCATCAATGGACATCCAGGACAACCTCCTGTAAGGCCCAATATGAGCTTGGGGGATTCCTTGGCTGGCTTGCATGCTACCCTTGGTGTACTGTTGTCGTTGGTAGCCAAAAACAAGCTTAGTCAGAATCAAGCTGAGAGAACTGGACAGGTCGTTGATGTAGCCATTTACGAAAGTATGCTCAATATGATGGAAAGCGTTGTTCCTGAATACGATCGATTTAATCAGGTAACATCTAAGGTTTTGTAAACCAGAGGGATGTACTCACAGTGTTGAATGCACCAAACAGATCCGTCAACCATCTGGAACTACATTGACTGGTATCGTCCCTACAAATACGTATCCTTGTAAAGATGGAAAGCATGTTATCATTGGTGGAAATGGAGATAGTATCTATGTTCGACTCATGAATGCCATTGGAAGAAGTGACCTTGTAAGCGTTTCATTCATCTTGGCATATAAATACTGGCTAACGGTGATATATAGACTGGTGAAAAGTACAAGGTGAACTCGGATAGAGTCAAGGAGCAAGAAGCTATTGATGGTGCCATCTGTAAGTGTATCTTTCGAATAGCTAAATGGGGGTAATGCTTACAAAGTAGTACGTATTTACAATAGCTGCTTGGACATCCGAGCGCACTACGGATGAAGTGCTTGATGTATTAGAAAAAGTGTCTGTGCCCGCAGGAAAGATTTATGATGCCAAGGATATAGTGGAGGATGGCCATATCAATGCAAGAGGCATGATTGAGAATATTACAGTAGGAACCAAAGAAGATGGCAGAGGATGGAATTTGAAGGTAATAGAGTGTATGCCCCTCTCTATCAATAAAAATTATTCATCTGCCATGTAAATAGGTTCCTGGAATGTCGCCTGTCCTCGGTACAACTCCTGGTTCAACCGAATGGGCTGGTAATATCACAGATCGCTCACGTTCTTTCAAACATCTGCTAACCATACATATAGGTCCTGACTTGGGCGCGCATACAACCGAAGTTTTGAAGGATATCTTGGGCTTGTCTAGCCTAGAAATTGATGAACTGAATGAGAATGGAATTACAAAGCTAAACAATAAAAAAGCTTAATAGATTTGATTTATATGAATTGCTTTTATTTTGGTATGATTTTGATTGAAAAGAAACATGATAGAAATGGAGAGATAGCTATAGTATGTAGTTGACCAGAATTACAAACGATTTGCTAAGCGTTTCTCATGTACGTGATAGGGAATGCCAGTAGAGTGAAAATAGGGTTACTCATCACTGTTCTTGGTGGCTGAAGCATCTTCATCCTTGGTAGTGGCCTTATCCTCTTCATCTTTGGAATCTTTGGAAGAAGATGTCTCCTTATCCTCAGTGTCCTTGGTAGCTGTGCTCTTCTCCTCCTTTTTGGCAGTAGTAGTAGGTTTCTCTTCAGCCGTCGTGGTGGTCTTCTCCTTGGTGGTGCTGATAGGCTCATCCTCTTCAGAAGCAGATGTCTTTTGCTTGGTTGATGTGGTAGTAACCTTGTCTTGCTCAGCGGTTGTAGTAGGCTCATCCTTGGCAGTAGTAGAGGTACTGTTCTTTTCCGTGCTTGTAGTATTCTCTTTATCCTTGGTTGATGTAGACTCACCGCCATCGGTGGAGCTGCTCTTGTGGCTAGTAAAGGTAGGTGTAGACTTTTGTTCAGAAGTAGAGGTTTCCTTATCCTCGATGCTCGAGGTAGGTTCACCATCCTTCTCTGTTGTAGAAGTAGCCTTATGAGCCTCAGAAGTAGAAGTGGTCTCCTTATCAGCAGAGGTGGATGTTGTCTCTTCATGCTTGCTAGTAATATCAGAATTGGTAAAAGATTTGGTGGAGAATTCAGATGTGATGATAGAAGACTCATCAGAAGAAGTCTTGGCCTCTGATGTGGGAGTGGTGGAGGTACCTGTGGCAGAATCAGAAACACTGGAGGTGGTGGAGTCGGCCTTGGTTGAGCCGGATTCAGTAGAAGAAGAGTGAGGGCCGGTGGAGGTTTTGGTAGTGGATGAAGCGCTTGTAGAAGTGATGGCACCTGAGGTGGTAGCAGTTGTGAAATCAGATTCTGTCGATATGACAGCAGAAACAGAAGCATTAGACGAAGTGGATCCAGTAGTAGAAGCTGTGTGGAGAGAAGATGTAGATGAAGTACTGGTAGATGTTTGTGTGGAATAGCCATCGGATGAGGCAGAATCAGTAGTTGATGTAGTAGTGGCAGGTTCAATAACAGTGGTGGTCTTTCCGGGCTTTACAGTAGTCTTGGTTTTGTGGTTCTTAGTGACAGTAATAGTAGATTCGGGCTCTGTAACAGTATGAGTGACCATTGAGAGTGTGGTGGTAACAGTCTTTGTGGATTTGGGCTTGACAGAAGTGACCTTTTTACCGTGCTTTTTAGTGATGGTGATGGTTTCAGCAGGATGAATGATGACGATAGTTTCTTTACCGTTGTGCTTGTGATGCCCTCCCTTCTTTGTGATGGTCTTGGTAATAATTCCGCTATCAGTGGCAGTGGCAGTAGCAGTACTAGAAGGTGCCTTGATGGTGGTGGTGCTATCATCGACAATAACGGTAGAGGTAGCAGTTTCAGTTTGAGTCTTAGTTCGAGTAACGGTTACAGTGACGAGAGAGTCATCACCCTTTGTCTTGCTAGCATGATGGGTCACTGTATGGGTTGCTTTTGTAACAGTTACAGTAGCACCACTACCGCCCTTGGTCACAGTGACAGTAGCACCAGGCTTTTGAGTTGATGGATACACCGTCTTGGTCACCGTCTTGATGTCGCTTTCAGTAACAGTGGTTGTAAACTTGTGTTTTTTATTGGATCCCTTGGTATAGGTACAGGTACAGACGTAGGTATCATGGTTCTTGCGCTTTCTCAGATCACCAAAGGGGCTATCTATGCTTGAATTTAAGTTTGAAGATGTGTCAATAGCATTGGAACGAAATGCAATGGGATTCGCCAAAGTAGAAGCACAGAGAGATGCTAAACCTACAAGCAATACAGCGATACTACGAGTCATTTTAATTGAGGTATTATGTGTTTGAATGATGCAGAAATAGCAACGACGCTTTGATCACCTTGTATTTATATGATTTTTGTTGACATGTTCCGTCGTATGAATCACATCATTAATTGCAATGCTTTCCTTAGCGCCAAACTGATGATCTCGATCATAATAAAAATAAACATTGGAATTCTCTAAACACGGCAACTCAACGGCTATTCTGAAACTGGGCATTTATTGCTTATTTTCTACTGATTTCTTACAGTAATAAACCACGCGCAAGTTGGTCTATTAAAAGCTAGAAAGCAATGATACCCAGGAAAATGATTCAAATCAATTACGTGAAAAGGGGTCTTCGCCGCTGACATTTCGTCCATTAATTGCATAAATATATAAACAATAAATTAACTTGAGATATCGTTGGGGTCACCTCATCTGTGCAGGATGAGATATCAACCAAAGCGCTTGAACAAGATCAATATTCCAGAAATCAGTTGGATTTTCATTGCACTAAGCACCATTGTTTATAACCAGTTTACAGGCTAATGCTTGTTATTATCGTCCTTGCAATAGCTCAACTTCAAGCGCCTTTATAAGGCAAGTTTACCAATGTGTCAATTCTGTCAAGTTGTGCTACCCAGGAATATGCCCAAATTCAGGGCCATCATCCAAGCAAAAAGAATTATTCGGAAGACATCCGATTAATAGTATTTTATAAGAATATGTCAAAAATTGCGGTGTCGTTCATGATCATAAAAGACATGCGCTGAGTATGTTCACAAGACATAGCTATAAGAAATTTATTCTCGTAAGGCTAGTGCGAACCATTTCAAAACATTTAACGCGGTTTAGGGAAATTAATAACACAATGTGTTGCTTAATCAAGGACTGAAACTTGATCTGACCACAAACAAAGCAATTTGCTGTGTTTGATTCAGATTAGGTAAGATTATTATGCGATGAAAGAGGCTATACATTTCCTGCATTCAGTGAGTTGGCAAATCTAACGAGAAATGAGAGGCGCTGTCAGTCTTGCAATAAACTGGACACTTATCACTTCAATATGTTGCCTCAACGTTAAGAACCAGAACGCCATTTTTCAATATGTACGTTTTTCTATATTTGAAATATACCAATAATTTTGGTTTTTGGGTTGCTGAGTCTATCACTATATGACAGAGTTTGTTTAAAAAATGAAAAGAAATACTCACTTTGGCCGATTGACCTGTGGGCTCCGTAGTTGTCCAATTTTGGCTGTCAATAGTCGTCGGTTATCCTTTGCAGTAGCATGGTTATAAGTATTTTTCTGTAAATAAGCAGTGAAAAGGTATCAGAAGCGCTAGGTATATCAGAAACTTATACACTCTGGTATGAACGATTAATGAAGTGTCAATTGACTGATATCCGATTGATTTGATGACAAGAAAATCAATCCATGTCGCTAAAAATGAGTTGCACAACCCAAGCTTCTTGGACTGGGTTGTGTCTTTTACAAAGCTCTAATACTAAGCTGCGATACAGCTTCAAACTAGGTATCCAAATGCCATGCTATGGTTCATTTGTAGACTGATGAATAAAACACGCCTATATTCATATATTGGGTATTACTAAGGCTTTCCAATTTAGGAAGTGCAGGTTTGCATTTACACTGAGGTTTGTATTTAGAAGAGCGTTTTATAAGCACCTAAGCCATCAGATGTGAAACCCCACGAAAAAAGTGAAAATACTGTAGCCGAACTAGGCTCTAGCGATATTCAATTCGCAATCCCGTTCTTACAAACTTCAAGAACATCACTGCAATCATGCTAATAATAAGAGAGAAACTGATTTTGGCAACAAGCAGCGAAATCGATTTAAACCCAGATAAAGATTTTTGCCCTAGATTTGTCAAATTCTGCTCTTTTGCCCTAAAAAAAAATTCTGGTCTTTTGCGACTTCAGTTGAACTATTTTACGAAATTCGACTATGTAAATTGTGATGATCATCCCTTGTTCCTTTGAGCTTTCCTGTGGTACTTTCAAAGGCGCTTCCAATGGTGCCAAATAAAAGAAGTGTTTGAATGAACTTACCGAGCAATTTATGAAAATATGAAATAACGATTTGGGCCAAGATGTAGAAATTTTGCATATGAAAGACCTACACAAGTGGTTTCGGAGGCTGGGCTGGATCGAGAGAAACATTTTGATTTATTATATGCTATAGTAAAAGTCTTCAATTTTGAGGTCAAAAATGCGATCGTTTGATTCTTGATGATTTTCATGAGGTATCCCTCATGCTTTTGAGTCGATTTTGGTCGATGTTTTTTTGGTCTTAAAAAAGTTGGGCAAAGTTGTCAGGAAGTAACTTATAGACAAGAGTGATTGTTGGACGCTATTCTAGCGGCCCAAAGCTGCTTCTATTACGACAAATTACTGCTCAAATATATCCAGCGCACACTGCGTTTTGCATACTTTTGAGTAGTAAGAGGCAATGCCAGTAAGCTGCCTACCCATATATGAACTGTTCTCATTGATACAGACATGGAGCATTATAAGAAAGTCAAATCCACAAATGTATATCGCTTATGGAGGGACTTCAGTGATAGTGAATGGTTAAAAAGTGACATTTTAGCGCGTCTCTGCCTGGCATTGCAATACACAGCGAAACTTGCTGAATAATGCTGCCTCCCTTTTGATTATTTGTTACTAGATCGTACCTTGGTGATACAATCTTGATGGAACTTGCACCTGTTTATGCGTGTTCGCAAATGCAATTGCTTAAATCAAATAATCACGCTGTTAAATTCCTGGAATGCGCTTTTTGCACTGGGCAAATTAGATCAAAATGTATATGTATGCTTAATGCAGCATCTCTGAATGCCTCTGTGCGTTAACCATTCGCAAAGAACTGTGGTCTACCACTCTGCTAACTATGTATGTGCTCAAGAGAGTATACATGTGGATTAGGATGTGGTCATGAAATCCAGAAACAGCAGCACATCCCAAAAATTATGCAATCTGTAATGTCTATTTGGTTTTTTGATCGATGAAAAAGATATTCTGCATTAACTCTTCTCTCTCCTCAAATAGACTGAAATAAATGATAATGCTGCTCCGTAAAGTTTCCGTTGTCATGACACATTCAATTAAAAAGTAATGCAATTATAGTATCATGTTCATCTCCTTGCGGATCGGCTGTCATATTTGGATATATGCGAAAGAAAGGGGTGGGGGTAAATACAGGCAAATCGAATGGATCTGTTAGAAGAATGCCGGGAGCATAGAGATATACCCTTCTCACCCTAGGTTCTTCTAATGGAGGGAAGGGTTTTGTGGCAAAGGAATCTCATCGAGTAGATATATACACAGCCTATGTGTAATGGATACGACGTCTTTTATTCAAGCTGTTCGCGGCAAACTGAATCCATGGCTGACCATACAAAGGAGGCGCCTGTATAGGATAACATGACTAAATTATTGGTATAGCAAATACACGTCTGTGTTAAATGCATCCACCATCAACGATAAAATGGCTGTGGGCGAAATGGCCAAGTTGCTTTAAAATGTTCATATGCCATATAAGACAAGCGAATGCCAATTGTAACTGTATACTTCGCTATTTGACAGCGAATTGACAGTTTATAAATAAAAAAGTGTTGTTTAATTTCATTAGTTAGTTATATAACAGTTTTCATCAAAATGTAAATGCTTGTTTGTTTTAAATTTCATGCATAAAGCCACGTACACAATGGACTCCCACAATGCATAGACATCCCCTTGGGGCTCTCTACCCTTTTTCATCCTTTTTAATCGAGATAAAAATATATTAAAATCCCTGGGTGATAGATTAGTCGCGCCTTTGTCATTGAGAATCGCCTTAATTATATCTTACTCATTGAACACCCCGATAAAAAGAAAATGCCTCTCCATAGGGCCCTATATTCCTGTAGACGGTCGATGATGACTGCTTTATCCCTGTGTATCACTATAAGGTACGATTGCTCCTATCTGTATGCTCAAGCATCATAGCTTTAATATGTGGCCCGCACTACAATATTCCAACATCAATAGCGGAAGATGTATGTACGCAAAAAAATTTTAGTTGAATAATTGGGCATTAATGTATAGTATAAATAGTATAAATGATTATGAATAATCAAAAGAATGCTGCTTAAGCAGGCATTGGTGGAGCAGGAGGAACGTCGTATTCATTTGTGATGGAAACACCCAATATAGTTACTATCGACGAGAAGATAATGCCCGCAATGATGATATGCCACCACATTTGCTATGAAGAAATGTCAGCATCAACGTAAATCATAGATCAACAGCGAAAACCTACCCTTCCATATTTCAGTACTTCGGGGTCAAGAATCTCTGTCAGACTTCTCTTCTTTTGCTTCTCTTTATCGACATCCTGTTCTGGATCAGGCTGCTGTTGCTGCAATGGCAATCCCATGGGCCCATTTTTAATGAACTTTTCGACGGATCCTCGTTCAACCTTGTACTCGCTGAATTCATACAAAGGAACCTGCCTAAAGTTAGCGAACCCTCTGATAGTGCAGAAACCAGCTTTTCCGGATAGAAAACTCGTAGAGCCAAAGAAGGAGAACCAGAATAGACTCAAGCGATACCAGCGAGACATATGGTGGGAATAGGTATAGTAGAGGATGCCAGGGATATGAAGAAAATTGAAGATAACTCCTGCCCATTCAATGACCCAAAATGTGTACCTAATATTCTTAGTAGCCTGATGACAGAAACTAGGAAAACTGGATGTTTTGAGGATATTGTAGATATGCTGATGCACCTCTTCAAAGATATCGGGATGAGTCGTTTGTTGGCTGTAGTATGTGACATATCTACTGAGGTAGCTATCCACATTCAATTCTTTGAACGAATCTTCGTGGAAAAAGGTTAGAGCAATAGCGTTGATTTCTTCACGGAATGGCTGCTGGGCTACTATGCCATCTTTCTTCTCCAAATCTGCAGCAACTTGCTCGCCGTCTTTGCCTGACGTTTTGGGAGCATTATATATGACACCAGGAGTGGGTCTTTCGTTGGGAGGAGGAGATTTGACCATTTCATCATCAGACAGCTTGTCAAACCGTTTCTTGTAGCCCAAATACCAAAAGTAGAAGTCTAGATTCTCTGCTGAGTGTTCCTTGTTTTGAAGAAAGAATTGGAATTCTTTGAGAGAGATGGGTTGACAAGTGGTACCATTCAAAACATAGTCTATCGTAGAGCCTTGTGTTAGTATGAGTGGTATTGTATGATTTAATCCAACTCACCGATATGGACATTTTTCAATTCAGCCTTGTAGCTGCTATCGAACCATCGCTTGAATGATTTGTCCCAGTCTTTGAAGATACTGTAGTTATGTTGAGGAGTGAGTTCTTGTGGAGGCATTTTGTATTATTGATGAAAATGTAGAAAGAACAAGACATCCTTGATGTTTTACAGCCTTTTTTATAGATCTTTTTTTTTTTTTTGGTTGGTGCATTTTAAATTTTTTGATCAATTAGTATAAAGACATGTTATGTGTGATTCCTTGATTCCCCCCTGAAAAAAAAAAAGAGAGAGGCAACGTCCCTGAGGGTTTAGGCACATCAAGCAAGCAGGAGTTCCATCAAATAATGATCGATCAAGTATCCATTTAGCTACCCTTAAAAAATTAATGATCTTCATTTTATTGTGTGTATGTGGTACAGTTATGTGATCACAAAAGATTTGTGAAATTGTGGAGTTTGATTGATTTAGAGAAGAGAGAAAACAATGGTGCAAATAGCAAGAGTGGATAAAATAGCATAAGAGGCTGGACTATTCATGATGGCAGAGCTTGGGTGAAGCATCACTGGACGAGAGCGCAAAGAAATACCCTTGGTATAGAATGCTGTTTCAGCTTTCTCAGTAACCGTTAACCAGAAGGTCTTGTTGAGACCATGAGGCACACTCCAGGTGTATGTATCATTCATCAAGAAATTCACTTGGACGCCACTGGAGTTTCCACCTTTAATTTCATGATCTATGGTGATATTAGAGATGGGGATTGTAACTGCTGCATCTTGCCACAGCTGAATGTCGACAGAATAGTTGCCAGTGCCCATATTTTGGTAGCGATAGACAATATCCACTTTGCCACCAACTGGTACAGTGGCATTCTGTGCAGGTGACAAAATGGCAGGCCCTAATTGTGCTCTGACAACTTGACAGATGCTGATCAGTGCGATTAAGAGGATAAAATTAAAGCGGTGCATTTAATCCGTGTATGATGATTAATGAGAGTGGAAAGGAGAGGAGTAATGTTAGCAGCAAGAGAAAGAAATGAATAGATCGAATAGAAGAAAGGAAAGAAAAGAAGATGATTTATACCCATAACACATGCTCAACTGAAGATTGATATTTATACAAGCGTTGTACAGCGTAACATCAGAAAAGTTATATTTTTAGGCTGTTATTTTAAATGGATGTGGTTTGTGCAATGTTTGACCAACACCATAGTGCTTTCTCTTTTATTATTGATACGATTGTTTACGCTTCAGATGCCTCTCTACCTTCACTTCGCTTCAATGAGAACCAACCTGCGCAGCGGCAGCTCGCGCTACCGATTGTCCTTGCATATCTGCTACTTTTATTTGGACCCTCCACTTACACATGAAAACCCTTCATATTATCTGTAGATCTGATTCTTATGTGATGCTCTACATCCATATACTCGTAGCTACTCCATATACTGGCAAGAATTATACTGGTATTTCCTCTTTTTAGCTGTTAGTGTCCCTAATACAGCAAAATCTGGGTGTCTTTGCGCTGCGTTTTCTTGTTTTCAAGGCCGTTTTAGATCGTCAGAATAGCACCAAACAATTGTACTCGAGTAGCAGTAATTTCCTGACACCTTTGCTTAACTTTTTGAGGACCAAAAAAAACATGGCCAAAATTCGACCGAAAAGCATGAGGTACCCCTTATGGTTTTCACCGAAAATCAAACGATCGCGTTTTTGACCTTGAAAATGAAGACTTTTACTATGGTATGTATGGAATCAAAATGTTTCTATCGATCTAACGTAGCCTCTGAAATTATCTTTGTGGGAATTTGATATGTAAAATCTCGACTTTTTAGCCAGAAACCTCTTTTCATATTTTCGCAAATTGCTCAATAAGTTTATTCAAAACACCTATCTTACTTGGTACCATTGGATGCGCCTTGAAAAGTACTCCAAAGATGCATTAGGGAGTTTTTTTTTGTAGTAATGCATTAGGGAGTATTGGTTGATCAACACAATTTATATAGTCGAATCTTTCAAAACAGTTCGATCAAGTCGAAAATCATCAGAATTTGGCCAATCTGGAGTAGACTAAAAGCCTGAGTTGAAATTGATTTTGGCGGTTGGTGGGGCTGGCTGGCAATGCCCTTTTCATCAGGAAGACAATACAATAATAGACACTTTTAAAGCGTGTGGAAAGTAGGTGGTAAATTACATAACATTATCGTTATCCATGCTATTTTCCTTGGATTCTATATTTAATAATGTCAGTCTATCAAAACACTTGTTAGATCAACTTCTTTCCTTTTTGAGACTTTGAAAGTGTCTAGGGACCATAAATTATTATGTTATGATGAGCCTTTTCACTCTTTGGGTGGTTTCCTGATCTACGCTTCATTTTGGTGGAAGCCAATCTACGTTCAGGTGGCTCACGCTACCGCAGACCTTTGGCTAATATCGCAGAATTAATAATAGCTAAAATGTTAGAAGAAACTTGTTTGTTGATTGATAATGATTTAATATAAAATCTCTAATTATATATTCTAATTATATATGAACCATGCCTGACATATGCCAGGCAACTCATTTTCCATGTTAGGGTTGTAAAAGCGTCTAGGGACTGAACATTTATTATGTTACGATGATGCTAATAATACAAAGTATATGGTAATAGGATCTAGATGGCAAATTTGGCTTTGCCTTGACCGTTCAAGAGACCAAAATGAGACTCAACGCCAGCGCCCTTCCAGTTGGAGTCCTCCCATTCAAAGTAATAGTAAGGGAGAGAAGATGCAGATAATGAGGTAACAAATGCTTCGGTGTTGGCAAGAGAGGGTTGAGCAGCGCCAGAGGCAGCACCAGAGCTAGGCCAGCCAGTTTCAGTAATGTAGACTTGTTTACCGCTAGCAGACTTCTTGAATGTGTTGTATCTTTGATTTAAATTGCTGAAAGCATCTTTAATGGTAGCAGAGGCGAAAAAGGGATGGATGTTGACACCAGCAAAATCAGAGGCAGCCATCAAATCACTGGTATATGTAGAATCCACCTCAGCAGTACCAACCTGGATACCCTTGGCGATCTTCTTGACTTGATTGATCTTTCCAACCAATTGACCAGAGGACATGATGTTGTTGAAGACGACTTCGTTACCCACAAGGATACCAGTGATAGAATTAATGTTATCAGCAGAGTTCAATACCTTTTGGAGTCTTGCAATTTCAGCATCGTCATTGGAGGTACCATCGATCCAGACACCAGGCAAGACAGTCATACCACCAACTTGTTTGATAGCGCTCAAGATATTAGGAAGAGACTCACACTCTTGAGCATATGTACGGATCTTGCTGACACCACTTGATTTCATCAACTTGACCGAAGAGACAATTTCTGATGCAGATTGACATGAGCCGTCCGAGTTACGAGCAGTGTAGGTGACACCATTGAGAGATGACACGCCGCGAGATTCAATAGGAAGTGCCTTGACTAGACCAGCAAAGGAAAGGGCAACTGTAATGATGGATGTAAAGCGCATGTTCTAGATGATATGTAATGTGTGTAAATGTAACCGCACTGCGAGTTGTTCTAAATGAATTGATGAAATAAAGATAAAAATGAACGACTTTGCTGATCCTGCAGCTTGTTTATAGGGGTCTGTCTTGAAAAGAAGGTTTTTGTTATATGAACAAAGGAAGTAGACCATCTGGATGAGTCTTTCAAGTCTCTTTTATACCGAAAAAAAAAGCAGAGAAAGGGGCCCCGTTTTGGGCTTCCACCTAGATAGCTTGAATTGACTTCCCCTGATCTACGTCTGAGGATCTGATTTGCTTTGTCTCAAAATCTTATTGATTTCTATTAAACATAGCCAGTGGGAAATCATCAAAAGTTAATTGTATGTGAAAACCTTTCTTGTCTGACTAAATGGAAATAACGAAAAAAAAAAAGGGGACCCGGATATCTTGATGATACATCAGACTTGATGAGATTGATCCTTTGACCGAGATGAATGCCGTGAAATAGCATCACTGTGAATCTAATTTTATCAAATCAGAAAGGCACAAAAGCTTAAATACGTGATTTTCGCGAACGTGTATATCTTTATGGGCAATGTTTCATTTTCATAACGTGGTATATGCCATCATTCCTCTTTTGACCTGGGCTCCTTTTGGGAATTCAAGGAACCTCAAATGACACAAATCCAATCAAAAGCTTATAAACAAGTATACATCCAAACTGTTCATACATATGATTATTAACGTGACGTGATGCAGTGTCATATTACAGCTACAATTGCAATTTTAATAAATGAGTATTATACCATCATTTTCATCATTTCAATAACATGATCATTGCTACCACAGCTAGTATTGAAATGATGCAATCCAAGAATAATCGGTTTGGAAAAAGGTTAATTACCTAGCGACGGTCCCTGCCAGCAGCGCTCATATCATTTCTATCCATGATAAAATATACACCGAAAAATTTTTGACAGACCTTTAGCGTATAAACTAAACATAGATGTCAAATCGGATTGTCTTTATGTATTTTTAAAAAGTCTAGTTCTTTACATCTCATTGTCCTGTCAGATTAGAAACTGCTATTGAAAAGATGGCACATCCTGAATTTCTATTGCGTTTAGCCTGCTTGATAGTCCAGACAAACAACTGGCCATTTTGCCCTATTGTATTGTGTGCCAAGAGATTATATCTAGTGTAAAGAGTGGTATTTCTTCAATTGAGAGCTTCTAGAGCTTGAAACATTCAGATGGCCACTTTGACAATGACTAAAATAACCTACACACAATGGTTTGCGTATTCAATCGGCGTTGCTGCAGTTGATCACCATGTTTTCGTTCAGCAAAGCCCAAATTTTTGCACAGAAGCATGAGAACATGAGTGCCTGTGCAATAGAGCCATAGTGTAGTATTATGTCGCGTCGAGATCAAGGATTGCATCTCTTGACGAATTGGGAAAGATCTTCTTGAATGGTTACTAGCTCTAAATGTTGTGTATCCATTCTATAAATCAAACGAATGTAACTATCCTAGTGTAACTCGAAGATTTAGCTCAAGGATAATACCTGATCAAAGCACAACATCTAGATGCTTATAGAACATGAAAAGGTAGGTTCAAGTTATAAATGTAAACCCCTGTAGTTAACGACTCGCTCAAAAGTCTTCATCTCAAAATAGAGATCCCAAAATACATACAACACATTAGGTTTCAATATTAAAAGTATTGCGTTTCAGGGCGAAGATCTCTCGATAATAGTTAGTATAGTGTTTATTCATTTTTTTCGTGTCATTTGTACACTTGTTTTGCGAAGTAATGAAATCCATGCATTTTGTTCCCCTTCTGTTTGTGTTCGCATGATATATAATCGCTTGATTCCATTCCCAGCTTTGTGTCCTGGCACTGTATGAAATGATACGCCTAATCCGTCACCTCGGAGCGCAGTAATGCCTTCCAACGAAGTCTCATTTGCGTGTATTTCAAAGCCATATACAGCAACAGTGCCTTCTGCTGCATTCTGTGATTGAGCGTCTGATGATTTTCGCATAAATGAACCTAGGCCAGAGGTCTTCTTCACTTTAGATATTTTGGCAAGATTCTCTGGTGTGAATGGTGTGATTTCAGCGCTTTTCAAGTTGATGATGCCTTTATAGACGAGCTTGTCTTTATTATCTTTCTTGTTGGTATTGCTGCTGGATGCTTTGATCTTTTGACAGTACATGAAAATGTCGTTGTATAATAGGTAAGTGCGCGTATCTTGTGTTGATTGTGGATTTGAGATGTCTACTCTGGTCAATAAGCCAGTGATATAAAGTCTACGCGAAGTCGTAACTGAGGCAGGATTATCGGTTATTGACCAGTTTGCTTCCAGCACTCGAACATGAGCCAATCTGTCTTTTGTGCTATAGCGATATGTCATTAGTGAATCATTCAATCTTTGGTGGAGATATACCTACATGGCTCTCCACTCTGACTCACGCTGAACGAATTTCTCCTGTACTTTTACTAGAGCTCTATAGTCGGGATGTGATGGCTCTGTTGTTGCTGCAACTTGTGTGATCAAAAGGTGGTAATTTGATATTTGCATTATGGGCTTTTTGAGATAGAATAAAATATCTTTGAAGCTTTGAGTATTCGCCCGCGATACGCAGCTCTAATTGCATGGTATTAAGTGTCATTACAACGTGCTAGTATATATTATTCAGTCTTACATCCATAAATTTTGTGAATGCCGACGATCTCTTGTAGAGAGTGTCGATTGTTACAATTGTATTAGGGCATATGCTTAGATAATTCTCGTAAGCTGCTGTGCGTTCGAACTATAGCATTTCAAGTCATTAGTTGTGGAGAAGTCTTGGTATTAACTGGGTATTGGATAACTTACGAAATGTGCAAATATGTCAGAGATGAATTGCGTTGGGCCCCACATTTCTAATCTGAAGAGATCTATTAGGCATCGATTCCTTTCTTTTTTTTTTGCAGCTGACTATGTATGTGGCCTACCTGTCTTTTAGTCCTCGAAATAGCTCTTGATGTGCTTTTGTAATTTGCTTTGTGATTTGGAACAAGTCAATTAATGCCTTCTCAGAGCATAAACCAGGATGTTTCTGGAATATGTCTGCATTGGATGATTCGTGTATCCAATTATCGATAGGCTCCAGATAATAGTATAAAAAGTACTCCATCTCATTGATATGCTGCTCCTCCAATTGACACATTTGCTTTACAAGCTGCAACTTTTGTGCGACGTTCCTTGCGGCATCCGCCACCTGTCTTTCTAATATGAGACATACGAATCAGAACAATTTTCTCATGTACATTATATAATACATAATGTTACATACCATAAGGTTCTGATTCCACTTGATCATCTTCAAATGTCGTGTATATTTCATCGATAATGGCTAAATCGTCCAGTAACTGATTGAAGTGTTCTGATCTTTGAGTTATGAATGATAATTGATCTGCTGTCTCCTTCTCGAATGAGTCCATGGAAAGAAAACTATCACTTGCGCTGCTGCTTGTCAAATGGCTCTGCGCCGATGATGTGACAGATGGATATTTCCATAGACCGTTGTTGTTGTCGTAATCGCTGCTCGTTGCTATTGAACTCATTGTGATGTAAAGGAAAGATGAAAATGGGTGAGAATGAGAAGAAAAAAGAAAAAGAGAAGAAGTGTGCCGCAATACCTTACTTATCTGTTATCCAAGAAAGTTATTGAATCTTGTTCTTGCTTTAGATTCCCAATACCAAATGTGTGTGCGAATATAATCAATCTTTGTTCCCGAGCAAAGAAAAAAAAAAGCCATGATTGTTACACATTTTGCCATATTCTTGGTCTGTTTTGAGCTTGTGATCATTTCTATAAACACGTTGAATGTCCTACTTTGTAAAATATAGTAATAAATAGTATAAAGAGTGATTTGCCAAATCGCTCTCCTTGATATGGCAAATCTGTGTGTGTGTTTTTTCCAGTGCGGCTGCCATGTCGTGCCTGAGTACTATCAAAAAAGCTTATCTCATGTAGAGTATGAGCGCAATACAGCACACAATCTATATGAAAATGGGGTTCTTCACCCAGACAAGATTTCCTGATTTATCATTTTCCGTTGTCCCCGGTTGTAATGCCCTTTTAGTGAATCAGATGCGAAAGAAAAGCTCACTGCATTTATTTAGGTGACATTGTCGTACCACTCAGCAAACAGCATCATAACGGTGATCTCCCTTAAACGCAGCCCTCGACGCTGTGCGTGTGTACTCTTCTGATCACACATGATTCAGTTTATCTCCTATAAAAATCAGTGGGCTTATCGCCATAGAGTACATTATCCACCCCTGTATATTTTTAACATATTAAGCAATAAATCACCAATGTTATCATACTTTATCTCTTTGAACCTTGCTCACATCGATGATGCGATATTGTATGTTAATGTATTCATATAATCTAGTATACATTTAGTTTCGTCAACTCGCTGATATCACATCAATCTGCAAGCACGATATCTTGCGTAACGATCTCGGGTTTTCTTGTCAGATGTATAGTAGCTTTGACCTCTTCCAATGTTCGTGATTTGAAGGGCTCCAGAAGGTTATTCGCATTTGGATTGTATCAATGTCTGACTATGCTTTCTCGCCTTTGAGATGGAACGATTTGTACATATCTATGGCACTTGCTATAGCAACTGACAGTACAACCCGAAATGCCACTCGTTGAAATTACAACGAAAATAGCGTTTTCCGGTAAAGCAACATGAACACAGCATTTAAAGCTTTTTTTGATACTAGAAACCCCTTTTTAGAAATTTCACATCAATTTGAAATAATACATGAAGCATTCTTTGCTTTGTATATTTTTATCTCGTGGTATAAGAAGCCTCAAGAACCAGAGCAAAATCAGCCTCTATAGTCGATCAACTTCTGGTGAATGTAACTCTAAATCGCTATTTTCGATTTTCAAACTCAGCTAAAACAAAATGAGCAGGTTAACTATGCTTTGTACGCGAGGTTTTCAAAGAATGCATGGTTTTGGGTTAATAGCTCTAGTATTTTATATGGTAAATTATCTGATTCGGGGGAGGCTTCAAATATGAACTTGCATTATTATATTCGGTTACTACAGATTAAACATTGCTGCCATGTTGGCAATGATGTGTGGTTATGAGGCTCTGTTATATAAAATGCAAGTGGGAACCTGATACCAATCATGAGCACGAGTCTTTTACAGATGAAAAAGCATTTCTCCAACAAAGGATTAGTAGTAGTTTTAATCATCACTTTGGCTTGGCTTATTTCTCAAACGCGTGGATCTTCGCAAGCTGGTCTCTTGCTCGAAAGCAGACAAGGATCAAAGTCTAATTGCTCTCACATGAATGAAATAGGTGTTTTAACAGGACCTATTATTACAATAAAACGATGGAATATCTCTTAATCATTACAAGTGCGAAACATGACTGAATAACCAAAAGGAATCACATGAAAACATGATGCTGTTTCAAGAGCATTGGATCAGGTTGTCAAATTAATGGTACATGCGAGACGAAAAGGCTCCCTGGTCATGACATCAATCACCATAAACAAATTAACAATCAACCATAGATATTTGCATCAAGTGTGTGTGTGTGTGTGTGTGTGTGTGCTAAATATATCACTAATTGGTATATGATTTTGATGCATGATTTATAGTTTGCTCCTGATTTACGTCGAGATACTGAGTGTTCCTTTTGTGGATTTAGAGTGAAATCATTCACATCACAAAGAAAATTAAGTCCTTCCTTTTAGTTTATATATAGATCCTTTCGAAAATACAGAATCGTAATGGCAAGGCATCTTTCACAGCAAAGAGCAGACATCTAATGTATAGTAGCACATACAATTTCTTTTTAATAGTGTGCTACCAACGCCAAAAATAGAGCTGTATTTATGTCTTGACCCCACACAACCGAAAATCAGAAACCTTTCAGGTATGCACTATTTGTATCATGTATACAGAACGCCGTCTCGTCGTGAAATTGGCTTGATGGGTCATTAAGGATAGATTATGTCTTGATTTCATTATCGCTAATGGAAACTTCAAAGAGGTCAGTAGAGAACACTGTTACAAAGCTAAATTGACTGTTTGTCGGATTACACAGGGCATAAGCTAAAAACAGGTCTACAACAGCACTTGTTTAGAAGCGTATGACTGAAAATGTATATAAATGCTGTCTCTTGGTGCCTCTGTCGCTTGTTTTCTTCTTTTTCTCTCTTCATCAAGAATGCTATAACATTATAAGGAGCACTTTATACCCTTATATTTCACTCTCACCACAATCACATTTCTCACAACAAGACTGATTCAGTGAACCCTTTTCATACATATACACTCCTTTCATCAAAACCCACATCCTTTACGATCCTTTCACCTCTCTCAAATCAGTTGTCCCCTTTCTCTTTCTCTTATTTTATTATTGAATGAACTCCATCTCCTCGCCTTATCAGCAAATCAATTATCAAATCTATACTGCTACCACTACATCTACTATTAGCAACTCTCTTAAACGTAAACGTATCATGAAATCTGTTCATTTCGCCGAAAGAGCTATTGTTCTGGAAACATACTCTTCAGACGAATATGATCGCTCTGACATCTTTTCAGCGCCTGTACTTTATAAATTAAATCCAACCATACAACCTCCTAAATTATCATTAAACATTGATAATGTGCCAAACTTGGTTCGAGATTCTGAAGATGAGGAATGCAATTTCTCTAGTGCAGAGAATAGCCCCAATACACCTCCACCTTGCAATTCAATCTCTAACGCATCAAAGAGCATTGCTGACCACTACTTTCAGCAACAACAACAACAGCAGCAGGGAATGAAGAAAAAGAAGCGCCCGCTCCTCACAGTCAATACAACCATGTGTGCAGATCCCTTGTTCTTTACAAGTTTAACGACAAATTACAAGAATGAAAGCACAACAGCAAATAACGATTTTTTAGTACCTGTCTCTGCTATTGATATATAAATAAATCGACATGTCGTACAATCAGATGTTGTACAGTCGCCTCTTTTTCTATATTAAATGGGTATACGGTGCTCGCGCAAAGACAATGTCAGAAGACGACTCAAAATTGTGTCTTCTACAAACACTGCAAGCTTAATTGCACATGTCCACGCAAACAAATGCCATCACATCATAATGAATAATACACCCACTTGCCTGTAGAGTGCATTTTTCACTTGATGATCCGCAAGCAGAATTGTTCGCTTATTCTATTTGCCATAAAGTTTGGTCCCTGGAAAGATAGATGGAGATAGCGGCATTGCTCAAGACATGATTCAATCTGGCAGCAATATCCATGGTGGTGACATGCTGATTGATTGGCCTAGATAGATCTTGGCTGTTTCGTGCTGCATAAATAAGAGGGCGTTTCAAGTAAGATGCAAGCATCGATAGAGAAAAGTGCAAATCATTCGACAGATGCAGTAATGCCAAACAAAAAAAAAAAAAAAAAAAAAGCCCTGTACCAGTATGATCGTAATTTAAAAAGAAACAATTAGCCTACAACCTTCTCCACCTTTTTCTTCCTCTTTTTCACAACATGGAGAATCAGCAGCTACATGTGGACACCATACATCTGAAAACCACAAAGCAGGCGTTGGAAACTTCGCATACAGACCGACTATCAGACACAGCAGAGGTGGTGCGTGAGGTGTCCAGAAAGATCGGTAAATATCTCTTCATTGGACCATCACAGTTGATGTGTACTCACAACCTTGCGCTAGGAAAGACAAAGGTCAAATGGGATAATCCAAAGACTGTCATGGTAATCACCAAGCCGGGAGATATGTCATTGATTGGCATGACCAGGGAATTGGCTCTCTGGTTCATGAAGACGTCGAAAGCGTGTCAAGGTGTTAAAGTGTAACTTACAGTAAAGCGGAAACTCTTAAATGTTGATTTTCTAACCATGCTTCATCCCTTTTCAGATTTGTGGATCAAAAGCTGAAAGCATCAAAGGGCTTCAAATACCAAAAAATACTGCAACATTGCCCAGAAGCAGAGGAGAGATTGGGGTTTTGGACACCTGAAATATGTGCAATTCAACCAAAAATGTTTGATTTCATTGTCACTGTGAGTAGAAGTCTAGGAGCATCTGAGGGAATGTAGCTAACTCGCTTTATTTATGCTGTTAGCTTGGTGGTGATGGGACAGTGTTGTTTGCCTCATGGCTATTTCAGACCTATGTTCCGCCTGTCATCCCCTTCCACCTTGGTTCACTGGGATTTCTCACACCATTCGATTTTGAGAAATTTGACATATACCTGACAAAAGTGATGGACAGCGGCATGCGAGTGAATCTGAGGGGCAGATTGACTTGCACAGTGTACAGAAGAGAATATCAAAGCGAAGGGCAGAAAAAATCCGTCAAATTGCGCAATGTTTTACGTAATCCTGTAACTGGAAAAATCAAGATTGGAGATTGGTGCACAGAAAACAAACTTCAAAAGAAGCATCGAAAAAAGTTTGGCGAAGTGGATGGCGAAGATTACGGAACAGAGGAGGAGGATCTGGATGAAACAGAAGACGAGTTTGCAGAGAAAAGACAAATACCTTGCTTTACCACTGTGCCTGTAGAAAAATATCAAGTCATCAACGATTTAGTGATCGATAGGGGACCAAGCCCCTATATGAGTTTACTAGAGCTTTTTGGAGATAACAAACATTTGACTACAGTACAAGCGGATGGCCTAGCCATATCAACTCCCACCGGTAGTACAGCTTATTCCGTATGCTTTGCGTCAAGAGAAATTACGACTGGATATTATTAACATCTTGTATACTTTAGCTATCAGCAAATGGGTCTTTAACGCATCCCGAAATCCATGCAACATTAATCACACCCATCTGCCCGCATACCCTTTCATTTAGACCTACTTTGGTGCCTGATTCCATGGAACTTCGTATCTGCGTGCCGTTCAATTCCCGAAATACAGCCTGGGCTAGTTTTGATGGACGTGGAAGAATTGAGCTAAAACGTGAGTTGTATATATAGTGTGTTAGTATGATGGTGCAAACTAATTAATAATGGCTTCAGAGGGAGACCATATCAAGGTCACTGCATCCAAATACTCATTTCCCACTGTTTGCAAGCAGGATCAAGCAACAGATTGGTTTAATTCTCTATCGAAATGTCTGCATTGGAACAAACGAGAAAGACAAAAATCGTTCGCCATCGTGGAATCCAATAGAGGTGCGCACAAAAGCACACCAACGACTCCCAAATACTCGAATGGACATCAAGGGCTCAGTATAACTTCATTCAGCGGTAGCTCCAACCAAAAGAGCTCTTCACGAAAGAACTATGGCTCTTCAAATAGCCATAGTCGATCATCCTCGCCGCCGCTACATCAACAAAAGAAGCATTCAAGCGAAACATCACCTTCATCTTCGGCCGATGGCTTGCATGATGAAGTGTTTGCCATGTTTATAGAGGATGAATATCAGCATGCATCCGACGATGAATTTGATGATGAGAATCACACTGAATCAGCACATTTTTTCGACTCTGATGACGGATCTGATGATCTCTCATCTATAGAAGATGGCTTCAATGGCTGGACAGATGAAGAAATCATCAAAGCTCGATTTGCAGGAAGACTGACCAAGGAGATGGGCAAACTAAACATGTCAAAATAATCTTTTCTGTATATTTTTTTTATATTTTTTTTTTTCGTGTGTGCATGAATTACGATTGATTATAATAAATACAATATCGATGCGAGGAGCCACAAGGAAAAACCTGATACTCGAGCTCCTGGAACGATTGCTTATAAGAACCACACTTAAGTTAGAAACAGCTAGCTTTTCTTACAGATCTTACGGCAACTTCGTCTCATCTCATCATAGAAAAGCTTGTATTTGGCATTGGTGTATCTGGTACATCCCGTTGTTGTTCTGGAGTAAGAGGCCGTGAGATATATATGGGTGATATAATATCAGTGCTACCTTCCTGGCAGTATTATATAAGGGCCGTGCAATCATTCGTACTTGACGCGTAGATATTGGGGACTTCAGGATCTGCTATGTCAAGTTCAGGGGAGCTCGAACTGCTTGGGGCAGTGTTGAATGAGAATGCTTCAGTAGCGACACTTTAGATTATCGATAAGATTATTAATGGGCATTCTGTAAACTATGCTTATCAAAAGAGTTGCAGAATCAAACAAATAAATTGCTTTTGGGGTAATTGAGAGCTGCAAGTGTCGAATGTACATAATAGAAATGAGCTTTTAATACGCTGAACCTTAGGGCGAGACTGTAAATATGCCATCTTTTGTAGAAATTAAGCTTAAATCTTCCTGATAGCTCATGCTTCAACACATCAATGAAATGAGTCTCACAGCAAGAGGCAAGAATAGCATCTTTCACGGGATGTCTGAACTCATTGCAGTGCTTAGGTATGCAGTATCTCATACGCCGGTGAATACAGCGCTTTTTCTTATAAATATGATGAATCGAGCAAGGATCATTGGTATACGCTGCTTTGATCTAATACAAGACCCTCTAGATTTAACAATATCCACTACTGGAATTTACACCTCTACCGACCTTAAAGAAGCGCTCGCCTTGGATATGATTAGTGTAAGCAGAGCACATGCATTATTCACTTTTCATAGCAGAACCATATTGATTTATTCCATTTGGTTATATATTTATTTTCAAGAATTGTAAAAATTCGTGATATTTTGTGAAATACTACTGATCCATTCCTTAACACCAGCAAGAGAAATGTATCCGGTAGGCCCATCTACAGCTGTGATGAAGGGGATGGACGCATTGATTCGTTGCGCAAGGTTAGCAGCAGTAGCAGGATCTATATCCATGGGGATGGCACCTCCAATGATTGCGCCAAGGATATTCGATGTTTGGTTGCTATCACTACCGCCAGCCGCTGTTGGATCAATTTGTCCAAACAAATTGTCGCCAACACGAGGGATCGCCTTGTCCCAAGCAACGTCTTCTTTGAGCATGTCTACCAGATTGTTGATACGGTCGTTGGTCTTGTTTGGGTTGATCAACATGCTTGTAAAGTTAGCAAGTAGTTCATTGTATTGCTTGTTGAATTCAGGGACCTGGAGCATTTTTTTCATCAAAGGTCTGGTCTTTAAACCGGGAAAAGTGCTGTAGTTACCACTCCACATGTCAGTCAACCTGAACATGGTGGAACCAAAAGTGAGATCCATATCGGATGGAATGTAAAAGTAATTGCCTGCCTCCAGGTTTTGATAAACATAATAGTTATCTGCCATGGCAAAATACCCATCACTATAGCCAAGTAGCACCTCGAGAGCCATTCTAGTGATTGTTCATATTAGCTCATCCATAGCCTTTGCGGTATTTTCAGTGAATACTCACGATCTCAAGAATGAATCTGTATCCAAGTGCTTCTTCCAAGTAGCTACAGCATCGCTTTGATTTGTAGGTGCAGTAGTGATGAATTTAGTAAACTCTTGCAATGGCTCCCAATCGACTTTATCGCCCTTTGAGGCTTCCTCTTTGATTTTGTACTGTCCGTCTCCATATGCAGTAAGATTATTGATGTAGCTAAGATCAGATATATGTCCTTGAGCAGCGGATTGAGGCGTCATAAATACACCTTGGTAGAGATACCCATTTTTAAAACTAGTGCTTCCATTGGCAAATGTATTTGCTAACCAGGGATCTTGAAATTTTTCAATAATACCAAAGAGACCTAATGGCTGGTCATTCATAAAGACACGCACATACGAAAACTCGGCAGACGCAAGACCAACAGATTTTACAATATCGTAAGCTAGCTGCTCACGAATATAAGATGGATCCGTATCTAAAGCGCGAAGTTTGACTCTTTTATACCCGTATAAGCGATCGTGCTTGTGCAGTTTAAGATTGTAGGAGAGCTTCGGTAACCAGCGGGAGCTACGGCCAGCAAGAGATACTTTTACGTCCTCGTAAAACAAGGTGTTGTTGAGGCTGACGTATGAAATGCTGGACTCGACAGACAAGTCGGCTGTGCTATTGCCGTGCATTTCATCAAACAACTTTTGGTTTCCAGAGATGTGAATGGATGGTATTTGGCCATCCTTGTGTAGTTGAGACGATACTCGCTTGATGGCAGGAAGAGGTGGGAAAAGCTGAGGCAACTGAGCGACAGAATAGTTGTTCCATGTGCGGTTGAAGAATTCGTTTACTGTGTTTTGCATGACAGGAGCTCTTTTGAACGACTCTTCAACGACAGTGTTGTTTGGGTAGATTTTAACGTAATTGTAACCGGATTTAGCTGCTGGTGCCATGCCAGAATACAGAATTCTTGCATTATTGTTGCGCAATTTCAATGGAAACGTGGTATTGTCGACTGTAACGCCCATTGTTTCGCTTCGGTTTAGCAAGTTGACGACGTTGTACTGTATAATGTGGCCCATTTCATTTTCTGCCACTGTTATCGAGGTCAGCAGACCCAACGCAAAAAGACCGAGTAGAGTCATCGTAGCTATTAGAAGAAGAGATCTGTTCAAAATGCATCACAGGCATTTCACTTTATACACGCTTTCAAAGGCAGGGAATCTAAATCATGCCAAATCGAGAGACTTTTACTATCAGAACTATAAAGAGCTTTTCATCTCTAAAAATCTTCATTGGACATGCTTCTGAATAGGCTAATGTGTTTGATCTCAATTGACGTAAATCATGACAATTGAAAACCATGCTTTATTGTATGTCTTACAATTGAAGATGATAAAAGTGAAACCTTGTCCACGGCTTATAATAAATAACTGTTCGCGTACGAGGTTTTCTCTGCAAGGAGATTGTGAAATCAAATAAAACTATAACCCTAGGCATTTATGGCTGAGGAAAAGATATACTACTACTCCTTAAAGCATACAATGTTGCACTATAGTTTCCAACAATTAGAAAGATTGTCTGGTAGTGGGTTTCCAGAATAATACTGCTGTAGCAGCAACGCAAACACTATGTTGAAGTAGTATTTGTTATATAATTTTCCTTGCATAAATACATTTAAAGGACATTTCTCACGTCGAACTATTATGCAATGGATGCTAGATTAAACGCTTGCACCTTAATATACTTTTGAATAAAGAAAAATTTAAACTTTAATTATTTGGACACCCTTTTATTACAAAAACAAAGAGCATGATAAATGACAGATCAATAGGACATCAACTATTTATAACCCTTTGGTCCCTGAATCTCCGAGCCAATCAAATCACTTAAAAACTCTGCTGACCTAAAAAAAAAATTTGCGAGAGTTTCCCCTTGTTTTGATGTGAGGCAAAATTTTAAGCTCAGCTATATAGCAAAATAGCTGTTACTATCATCAAACTTCCCTCAAGTGCTAGAGCATGCCTTACTACACCACCTAGCTTTAAATTCAGGCATTGAGACCCTCAATCATCACTAAAGTAAGTAGCGATAACCAAGTGGAGGCAGCCTATCTACCTCCTAGCCTCGGATAGAGTCTTGTTGAGCTTCAGTGATAGGCACATCCACCACAACGTAATAAAGAGGTATGCTTCAAAGAAACATAATAGAACAAAGTACAGTAAAGGAAAAAAAAGAATACACTATAAGAGTATAGTAGTATGTACGCATGAAAGAGATACTCACATAAAGTGAATGAAAGAAAGGCATATCATAAATACAACAAAAAAGTTGTTGTATTCAATGCACTGCAATGATGTTCTCATTATATTCTTGTTGTGGCAACAAGAATACATACATGAGCAACGTGCATGATAATAGTATGATGTAAAGCAACACAAGTACGTACAACTGCAGAAGCAACAGTAGTATGAGTGTTTAATGCAACATAATAAGTAACATTGTTTCATGTGAAGCGACAGAGGCAACACAAACAGCAACCCACGGCCATATAACAAAGTATTACCAGGGCAATACAAATATATAGCAATGTATCATGCTTATTGTTCGTACATACAAAGCAACGGTATTGCAGATAACTGTTGAGCTGATCATATCACAGCCAACGAAAGAAAGAAAAAGAAAACGCAACAAAGCAAACATCATGAATGCATTATCACGAGAAAGGAAGCAATAGTACAAACGTCCAGAGAAGTTTTATATCATTGGGACCAGAAGAAAAAAGCTACTTACCACCTACCACAGCCCGAGATAGAGCAGAAACCAGTATATACCAAAGACAGCAGACCAAAGGATACGCAAGCACCAACAATAAACGATCAAAGCGGCCACTACCGAGGGTGCAGTAACAAAAAAAGACTAGAAGAAATAGGTCCCAAGTAGGGCGGTTCCAAGTACAACTACAGTATAAAACGCGTTAACATTGTATCCTACGTCTATTGCACAGTTATTAATCATACTTACTTCAGTTTAATCAACAAAGGTAGCGTTATATTATGAGTAGAAAGCTTGCATAGTATAATATATATAAAAAAAAACGAAAAAAGGAAGAAATGCTAATAAAAGGCTGAGGCTGAAAGACGTCACTGTTATCAATGCACTGCAAAGTAAGCACCAGAATCTGATAGCTTGCTACAAGGCAGCAAAGCAAGATATGAATTAGCGATTTTCACTACAAGGTTCGCCAGCACCTTACCTGTTAATCTGTTACATGTAATTAAGAGGTTATATTTGACAAGGATAGCGAATTTTACGTTTGAATTGAGCCACATACTAAAGAAAAAGGCAGTATTTTAAACTATCAATAGCCCAGCCTCCAAATGCTCAAATGAGGATTCATGGATTTCTGAAATTGCTCAGCCTTAATATCATGCAATTTTGATAATAACACTGCTTTCCAGCTAAATAAAACTTAGGGTAGAATCTAAAGGAAAATCTAATGATACCAATTTTAAGTGTTTTGGCCGACGTTATTAGGCTGATTTTGATAGAATAGTTTTTGTCAGTCTGGGAGAACCAAACGTATCGAATAATGACATAATATAATTGAGTGGTAAGCATGCTTCCTTATGGCGATAGTTGACGTTTCCGAAATATATGTGCTCATACTATATCGGATACGGTTCTCTTGTGGTAGATATTCATGTAAGAATTAATATGTTTCCGTACTGAAAGTATCACACTCTTGCGGATCATGACTAGCTGGCTGCTATTCCAAAGTGGCTTCTTTGACAATGCCATCAATCTAGTCACATTGGATAGCTTAAATGCAGAAAAAAAAATTCAGTGATCGTTGATCTCTTTCTTCTATAACCTTATCATGTCAAACAAGAAGCAGCAGACAAAGAAAGAATCTAGCGTCTTGTTGGGTATTCCAGATGGAGGCATTGAAGTTGATAACGATGCTTATATCACAAAACTAGGTGGCTTGCCTGTAAGGAAATGTTGCATTGTTCCTTTGAGCTCATACTGACATGTTTCTCCCCCCCCTCAAATAGGTTTGGCTTGAGCCAAGCAAACCACCTTCCTCCAAGGTGTGCGAGTGCCGCATCTGTCACGGTTCCATGTATCTGATTTTCCAGAGCTACGTTCCATTACAAGAGTCACCATATCATCGAGTGTTGTATGTGTGGGCTTGTAATCGACGATCGTGTATGAGAAAGGAGGGCAGGTAATACGCAGTACAAAGCACTCGCATTTTCTACATTAGATAACTCATAATCTGTTGTAGCTTTTCAGTGATTCGATCGCATGTTGTAGATCAAGCTTATTTGAAAGCACAACGTCAAAAGGAAGAGGAAAAGCGTAAAAAGGAGGAAAAGAAGAAGGCAGCTGCTGCCAAGCAACAACAGGCCTTTGGAAATGGATTTCAGTTGGGAGATTTGTGGGGCAATTCAGCAGGCTCATTTGGTTCAACTCCATCTACAGGCGGTGGCTTTGGTATGAAAAAGCCAACAGCAGCATCCATTGTGGCATCGACACCTTTTGGAGCATCAGCCAAGAAGAGCGATACCAGTCAACAAGACCTTGTTGCGCAAATGAGCGAAATGGGCATTCAAGATCCTGTAGATACAGCTGCTTTACCGCAATTTCCTGGGCAATATTTGTACATTGATGAAGAGAGAGTAGACAACTATGAATCGATGGGCATTGACATGAGTCGCTATAAAGAGTATTTGGATATGGAAAAAGACATGTTGATGGACATTGATGAAGGAGGCAGTAATGGAGAAACATGGCAAGGCGAAGCATATGAAAAACAGCATTTACCAAAAGGCGTTGACAAGCAATTCAAGAAATTTACAGAGCGAGTTGAATGTGCACCATCACAGTGTGTACGTTATGAATTCAATGGACAGCCGTTGTTTTACTCTGGACTGCGACCTCAAGATCAACAGCTCATTACAAGTCCTTGCAAATACTGTAAAGGGCCTCGTGTGTTTGAATTTCAGTTGATGCCCAACATCTTGTCGATTCTACCCACCACTGAATATGCGACCAAGGATCTCGGTGCTACGAAACCCATTGATGCCAAGGTAAAAAACGTGGATGCCAAAACTGTATTAGATAGCTGGAATGTCGGTATGGAATTTGGCACCATTTTAGTGTTTGTGTGTCAAAAGGATTGCCATCAAGGCTCGATAGAAGACGTGTCTTATATGGAGGAAACAGCATTAGTGCAATACGAGACAGACTAGAATAAATCTTATGTACAAATATGATTTTTGGTTTTATTTATGTATAAAGATGTATATTTATAAGCAATTTAGTTCAACTTCTTGTTGACTTCATTGGCAGCCTTATCCTTGGCCTCATCAGCATAGTTTGCGGCCTTCTTTGCTCCAACCTTGGCCTCGTCCTTGGCTTCATTGAGTCTGTGTTCAGTCTTTTTGGCACCAAGACCGACAGCATCAGCAGCCTTATCAATCACACTACCGGCAGCAGCAACACCTTCCTTCACAGTATCCAAGATGCTCTTCTCAGTAGGAGCCTTTTCCTTCAAGTTTTCGGCAGTTTGAGATGCTTTTCTCTTTAATTGTTCAGTCTTATCAGAGGCAGCGTTGGACATGTTCTCGGCAGCTTCAACACCTTGACTAGCCTTCTTACCCAATTCCTTGTTGACGCTGGAAGCAGAGCTCTTTAATTCTTCAGACTTGTTGGAGGCTTGTCTCTTGAGCTCTTCAGTTTTGTTGGAAGCGGCATTGGCAGCATTCTCAGCAACTTCGACACCTTGACCAAGCTTCTTTCCAACTTCCTTGTTCACAGTAGAAGCAGAGTTCTTTAAATCCTCAGACTTGCTGGTAGCTTGTCTCTTGAGTTCCTCAGTTTTGTTGGAAGCAGCATTGGTGACATTTTCAGCGCCCTCAATAGCGTCGCCTAATGTCTCACCGACCTTCTTATTGACATTATCGGCGACATTCTTTGCTTTATCGACGACGGTTTCACGGTAGATGACAGAAGAGAGGTGAAGAGAGGAGGCGGGGACATAGATGGCCTTGGAAGCAGTAGAACGACCGATGGCGGCGAAGAGAGTAGATTTAGCTAAGATGGAGGACATTTTGTGTGTATTTGGTGTATAAAATTAAATTTAATTGATAAGAACTTGAACGAGATGCTCCACAAATGGCTCTTTATATATGTTTTATTCTTTGTTTTTCCTTGCATAAACAAACTTTCGACTTATGTCATGATGATCAATTGATCTGGCTCTTGAATGGGCGGTATCTCAAACCACTGCATCATACCTTTGTCAGTTTCATGAAATAAGGTCAATTCGTTTGTGCAACCAGCGAAGAGTTAATAATAAGAAACTTGTATTATGCCAGTGCCCAGACGCGATGAACTGATGGATGATGAAAAAAAGGCCAATTGAGCCCATCAATTGACTTTACAAGTAAACTCGCGCTTCGAAGATGGATTTCAATTTCAACATTGGCCTGTACATGTCGACACCATGCATGTGAATGTGTTGCGATTCATGGCTGATATAAATAGAATAGGTAATTGGGGAGCGGCAGATAATCCCTGAAGAATATACCATTAGACCTATGCCACAAAAATGTAACTAACGGTCAGAAATGACGCTATAGTTCTGGTTATTACAAGATGTTGGTTTAAACCACGAAACATATTTCACCAGTGCATGCTTGTCGGGCAGATCTTGACAGTGAACTTACATCAGTGTGGAGAGGAGCCAGGAAACCGCTAGACACATTAAAAACTACTAACAATACCGCTTATTTCATTGTAATAGTCAATTGATAGCTTAGCAAACTACTAAAGGCCATTTGAAATTCATGCTGATAGCAAGTAGAACTGATTGGACATTTCATCAGCTTGTTGCAGCATACACAAAGATACTCGCCTTGTGCAATACGTTTGGATGTCTTGTGATAACATGAATTCTCCATAATATGGTATCGAAAATTTGAAACCTGATGTTCTCTTTCTTTTTCAGGGGAAAAAGACGATTAGCTGCAATATCGATAATATTCTCCTTGTCTGAATATTTGCCATGCGCAATGTCTCCATACAGAAGCAAGTCTGGCTATATAATTGCTATGCTCATCGCAAAAGCAGCAAAGCTTGATAGAAGGCAAGTTTGCCTACTGATGCCTCTTTTTTTTTTTTTTTTTTTTTTTTTTTTTTTTCCTTCTTTTAATTGTTCAATTATATCGAGTAGAAACATCTCATCAAATGGTGATCATCCACTTATTTCAAACCCCATTTTCGTTGCCTTCTCTCTCTCTCTCTCTCTTCCTTTTTCGTTATATTAACCAACATGAATGCTGAAAAGAACAACGCTAAAGATGCTCGGCCACGAACCCCCAGCAACAACAATACAGCAACCTACAGAGATTTAGTCATCTTTGAAGAGCGATTACGAGGAAACATGACACGGTTACTTAAGCGAAAGAGAAAATATGAGAGTAAATAGCAGCTATCACTCTCACAGACACAACACAGACGCTAAAGTTCATATTCATAGCTCTCTTGGTCAGTTTGTTTGTGTCGCTTGCTTATTTTTTTTATGCTGTGTTCATAGATCCAAGCAAAGTAAGTGTGTTAAACTGCACAGTGTGATAGCATACTCATGTTGAACGAAAAAATAGGTGTTCATGTTCCATTTACTAAACACAATTACTTTACTGAGTGTGGCAGGTGGTTTGGTTTTCTTTTATCGGTCTGGCATGTACTCTGAGAAGATTGTTTTTGCGCAAAAGTAAGTAGATGCTTGCATGGATCAGTGTGTATTGCCGGGTATTCATCTTTCATGCCCTCCAGATTTGTGCCCCACTGCAACATTGCATTATCATCATTCAACCTACAGTTCAACACGGAACAAGGCGGTGGATTGAGCTTTTTGACAAAGATCCCCAAGCAGTTCCAAGAGGGATTCGAATCATATAGAAAACAATATCACGCAAGAAAGAAGGCAAGGCAAGCAAAACTAAAGAAATCATCATCTGCGCAGTAAATACCTGCAAATAAATACCCCCATTCCTTTATTTAAAAATCTGTAACTCTTCCACCAAAACTCCAATCGTTGTGTTTGACAGGTTCGTTCTTTGGACCATTGACCTCACCGGTCTTTGGGTTTACGTCGCCAGTGAACTCTGGTCTAGGCTTCTTGATGGCATCGTCGTGAATATCGTTAATATCACTGGCAGCATCTCGGGATTGCTTCTTTCGGATAAGATCAAGCATTTCTTGCTGTTGCTTCTTGTTGCCGAGCGGCAATGGGCCAGGTCTATTGAGGGATGTGTATGTGCGACGGATGCTGTGTCTGAGCATAATGTGTGTGTGTATGTGTGTGTGTACAAAGGAGTGAAAGAGAAGCAAGACTTGATATCTCATTGTTTGGTTATTTACTCGTCACTCTGAGGCAGGCTGGTGGGGCATGAATAGAATGAAATCTTATTAGTCACAGACATTTCGATTGGAATAACCAGAATGAAGTCGTCTCTTTCAACTAGCCCTCTCTTTCTGGCATCTGTACAATGTATAGTGAGCAAGAACTATTGTAAATGAGTTGCTGATAGTAAAAAAAAAACAAGGTTGTAGATTTTGCCACGTAAACTGCAGTCTTTAGGGTGGTAAAGGAGAGCCATTTCTCGTAGCATTTGCAAAGTTGACCCATAACAGAGAATTAAATACGGTATATCAGCGTTTCGTAAATAACAAAATGCCACTTTCTGTAGTTATTGGCCTCAGTAAAGCATATGTTTGAACGCTTTTTTACAAACATAGTATATACAGATCTAAGCAAGCAATAATAGTCGCACAATCATCTCTATTTTCAACAACGTTAGCTTTAAAAGCATAAGCCTGAAGTGCAGTATGATCCTACGTCTTGATCCAGGGTCTCCAGAAACATCGCATCTTGGAGAATGCTTCAAATTGCATTGGCATTTGACAAAATCGAGATGTGCGCAATAAGATGCAAAATCTCTCAATTTGTAACGGTTTACTTCCAAACATTTGCTCTGACGAATTGCCTGTTGTACGCAAAGCCCTCGAGGCTATTAAAAGAAGAGTGGGACCCTGTATCGTATTAACAACATTCAAATTAAATCAACCACTGATTCGCACGTGCTTTGGTGTAATATTGGTAGAATCCAACCACCAAGGATTAGAATCGAGCTCTACTACGACTAGATGCGACATTCGTGATGATGACAAAGATTAACCTGATGCTGGTACCTATTCTAATGTTTAAGCTTCTATGTTACATTTTCAATTATAAACAAGTTTCATCTTGTAAGTATATAATCGACATTTTTGAAAAAGCATGTGATTCTACAGTATATATGAAGTTCGTTACCAAAGGAAACACAACACGGCGTTTCAAATATATGGAAACAAGAAAATTGTCAAGATCGATAAGATTTCTCTTTTTCCTCTTCTTCTCTTTCTTTCAGTCTTCAAAAACAAAGCAAAACAAGCATGGCAAGTGTTAGGAAAAGACCTTTAAAGGTAGTGACAGACAGTGAGGACGATCAATCAGACTCGAGACAAAAACGAGATCTACATATTACAAGCAAAAGAGTGTCAACGATAGCAGAGGAGAAGGAGGACAAAAAGAAGGGTTATGCTGGCTACTCGCATACACTGCCCATTCACACAATCACCAAGGCTTCCGTGCTATCCAAGGAAGCACCGCCCGAAAACTACAGTGGGTTTCTAAGACTAGGCAGTAAGTCTTTCTTTTTGGTGAGAATGGATAGAAAATGTTGCTAAACAGTATGGATACAGTGCTCGTTCTAGGCGCCAGCAACATTCGACTGATCATTGAAAACTGGATGAAGTATGGTCTTTTGATTGGAGTCCCACATCACAGCCATATACCCGTACGAGATCTTGGCCTCTTTATGCTGGCTTGGTTGAGCGTTCCTCTCAGTCTATTAATATCTCTAGTTGTGGAGTACGGCATGGGCAAACTAGCAGTAGCCGCCAAAAATGCCAAACCTGATTTCTTGAAAAAACTGGCTATTCTGGAAAGAGTTGTGGCAGTAACACATGTATCTCATCTTGTATTCTTGTTGACTTTTCCCTCTTATCTTGCGTATACGCAAATCTACCATCCATTGGGTAAGTTGTGTGCGTGTGTTTCGAGGGTTTGGGTTTGGGTTTTTTTTTTCTTTGGCTTGTCATTCTCACACTCAATGTCTTGTATAGTTGGCTCAGGTGTTATTGTTATTTGTTTGATTACCTTTTTGAAATTGACCTCATTTGCTCTGGTCAATCATGAATTGCGCCAGGCGTTTGTGCAGGGAAAATCCGAAGATTTCTATACCGAAGATGCTGCTTATCCCAACAATGTCAATGCCAAAAATCTCTTGTATGCCTTCTTTGCTCCAACTCTGTGCTATCAGCCATCCTATCCTCGCTCAGAAAAGTTCCGCAAGTCCTTCTTCTTTAAGCGTGTTGGCGAACTGATTACATGTCTTGTCATGATGTATGTGTTGACCGAGCAATATGCGAAACCCACATTGGCCAATTCGATCCAAGCATTGGAGGATAAAAAGTTTGTTACCATTGTCGAGCGTGTATTGAAATTATCAACAACAGCTGTGGTGATCTGGTTGCTTATGTTTTATGCTCTGTTCCATGCCTTCTTGAATGCATTGGCAGAGGTATTGCGCTTTGGCGATCGCACATTCTACTTGGCCTGGTGGAACTCTGGCAACTTGGCAACTTACTGGCGTCTCTGGAACAGACCTGTGTACCTCTTCTTCAAGCGTCACGTGTATATTCCAGCTGTTCAACGTGGAGTCCCACCTGCTGTCTGTCAATTGTTGGTCTTTTTGATCTCTGCGTTGCTGCATGAAGTGTTGGTAGGCATCCCCACTCATTCCATCACTGGATTCGCATTCTGGGGCATGCTGGGCCAAATCCCCTTAATTGCAATCACACATGGCATCGAGAAATGGAGAGGCAAAGGCACCTCGCTTGGTAATACCATCTTTTGGTGAGTGGTGTATATATGATTTGTTTGTTATTTATCGCTCACATTTTGCTTTTCATAGGATCGTGTTCTGTGTGGTTGGTCAACCCACCATTGCTCTTTTATACTACTATCAATGGACAGCCACTCACAAGTTTGACTCTAACGGAAACACTGTTTAAGCCACTCCCTCCTCTTATTTATTATATTGGCGAAATCAAATCCCTTCCAAAATAAACTTTGTCGCGTGTGAATAGTCATCACATAATACACAGCACTGGCGATTGCATTAAATTACCTTATTTGAAGTTTAGTGGCTGACAAGATCTAGTTTGCTACTACACATGAAAGAAAAATTGATTCAAAAAGATCAGCATCCTACAGCGCCCTATAAACAAGTTTCTTGGACAGATACATGCAAACGATATCGGAACACATTCACCCACATTTGGTGCAAATCGCCCTTATGTCTCGTTGTCTCCTGGATGTGCATGGAGAATAGGATGTGGGGTTACATATCATGTGATACAGGGAAACGGCCAATGTCCTTTGGATTATAAAAAGAAGGTACTTTTTGAATGCTTTCTCCTTGTTTCCTTTTCTTCACAATCATCGCATCCTACTGAAAATGACAGAAAACAAGCACTTGGTTCAAATGAATGCAGACATTGAAAATGCTCGTAAAAAGGCAGATTTCTCCAGTGAATCCATGCTGCATTTGCTTCGTGGAGGCCCAAAAGCCATTGAAAAGTTGAATCAAATGAGAGCTTTAGCAGAGCAAGAGCCCCTATTCGACAAATCCAAGTTCCCTTTCCAAAGTCGTCAAGAAGTATGTATATCCATTTATGCAGAGGTCTTCTTGTCTAAATAGGATTTCAACGTATATAGCAACTGTATCAATCGTTGCTCATTTCAAAGCGATTGATCGACTTGATTGAAGAGAAAAACCTAGGCGACGAAGAGTTTGCCACCTTGTTCAGACAGCTTGAAATGCTGACACCTGTAAGTTCATTCGGCATGCCATCTGTATGCGTCACTTTACTCATACTGTTTCATAGCTTGCCCTTCATTATTCAGGTACACACATGTAAACTATTTTTATGCGCAAATATTGATCTTTTTGCCACAGCTTTCATGCCTGTCATTAAATCACAAGGCACAGCCGAGCAAGTTGAAAAGTGGTATAACGCATCCAAGAGACATGCCATCATTGGCTGCTATGCACAAACGGAACTAAGGTAAATACATGAAATGTGTGTGTGTGTGTGTGTGGCAATGTGAATCTAGAGTAAAATTGACATGCTGGCTAGTCATGGCTCCAATGTATTGGGATTGAACACTGTCGCTGTGTACGATCAAAAGTCGGACGAATTCATTATCCATAGTCCAGATCTGACTGTAAGTATCTCAGTGCTATTCTCAGGCCCTTGATGCTCACCTTACAGCCTATTCTAGGCTGCTAAATGGTGGATTGGTGGTTTGGGTGTCGCCAGTACGCACGCTGTTGTACAGGTAAAAAAAAAAAATTCCCAGTAATCGCTTCAAGCATTGGATATTTATGGCTTCGGCGGATATATTAGGCTCAACTAGTGATTGCTGGAAAATCACACGGTCCTCATCTATTCATCGTTCCCATCAGATCGCCAAGTAAGTTGAATAATACGAAATGCACCGTGTGTAGATGATCTAATTGCTCTCATAGTTGATTTGAAGCCTTGCAAGGGTGTTCGAGTAGGCGACATTGGACCCAAGGCTTACGGTGGTTTTGCTACTACAGACAACGGATGTAAGTGGATGTTGAGAGTACATGCCCAACTATGAAGCAAATAACTAACAATCAATATACAGATGCTCTCTTTGACAATGTTCGTATTCCTCGAGAAAATATGCTTATGAAGTTTGCTCAAGTTACCAATGACGGTAAATACATTCCTCCTGTCCACAACAAACTGTCCTATGGCAGCATGGTAAAGCTTCGTGTGGATATTGTTACTGACGCTGGCTGGAAGTTGGCAAAGGCCACCACCATTGCAATTCGTTACTGTACAGTGCGCCGTCAATTCCACAACCCTCCTACCTTCAAATCCGATAATAATCAACTGGAATCTCAAGTTATTTCCTATTCATCTGTTCAACATCGATTGATGCCTCTTTTAGCCAATGCTTACGCTCTTATTATAGCTGGCGAGGGCTTGTACTCTCAATTCAACCAACTCATGGCGCAATTAGAATCCAACGACGCAAAGCTACTGCCTGAAATCCACGCTACTTCTTGTGCTCTCAAGAGTTGGAGCACGCGTCGCTCTACTGATGGCATAGAGGAATGCCGTAAAGCTATGGGTGGCCATGGCTACTCCATTTTTAGTGGTGTCGCTGATTTGTTTGCCACCTTTGTGCCATCCAACACTTATGAAGGCGATAACTTTGTATTGGCCCAACAAGTCGCTCGCTTCTTACTTAAGCAGTTGCAGAATGTCGTCAAAGGAAAGCAAGTTACATCCACCACGGCTGAATACCTCTATACTTTGGTTGAAGGAACGGATCAAGTCTTTCGATTTGAAGATGTCAGTCAACAGATTTTGGATCCTGAGGTGCAGCTCAAGCTCTTTAGCATGCGCTCTGCTCGTCTTGTTGCTGATCTTGGTCAACAGTTGCAAAACGGAAGAGAGTGGTCTGATTTGAACATGGAGTGTTGGGCAATCAACCTTGCGCATGCCGAGTATTTGATTCTCAAGACTTTGATTGCCAAGATAAAGGCAGTGGAAGCTTCTGAATATGCCAACTTGGCTCCTACATTGAAGGCCATTTCAGACTTGGTAAGTATTTGATTACTAACACAGCTTGATGTAATGCTTATGGATTATTTAGTTTTGTTTGTCCACATTGGGCTATTCATCATTAGCCACCTTCCTATCCACTGCTACTATCCATCCTTCAGATCTCAGCAGACTAAACGAGAAATACCGTGAAGCCATCTCTAAAATCTCTAACAATGCTGTACCGCTGACAGATGGTTTTGGCTTTACTGACAGAGAACTCAACTCTGCTTTGGGTAAGCAAGACGGCCGTGCCTACGAAGCATTGTGGGACGCTGTTCAAAGGAATCCCGTCAATGGTGAAGAAGAGAAAGCTAAACTCGGAGTAAGTGAATTAAATTTGCATAAAACTGGTAGTAGTTTCTAATAATACTGTCCATTGTGTAGAACTTGGTATTGGAAATCCTTCATCGTGGAAACAACTTGGAATACATCAAATCTGCTAAATTATAGAGTATAGCTCTGTTTAATTAACTGATATCTATTATATAGTATACTCAAATATCAAAATAAAGTATTCAAGCTAAGCGGTAGTCCTTTCGAATTCATAATCCCCATTTAATCAGCATCCCAATCATCATTATCATCGTCAGAAAGGCATTTAGTAGGTCAGCCAGCACCAGCGCCACCCGCTAAAATCAATTCAAGCTCAGTTTATTTTTTCTATTCAAGATTGGACAGATTTCGTCATTTTTCGACTTCTTTCTTCTATTTTGTGATATTCGACTATATAAACTGTGATGATCACCCTACGCTTCCTAATACATTCTTGAAACACTTTTCAAGGCGCTTCCAATGGTGCTATCTGTAATAGATGTTTTGACTCAACCTATCGAGCAATTTTAGAAAGTATGAAATAAGGCTTTTGGCCAAAATATCAAAATTTTGCATATGAAAACCTCGTAAAAGTAATTTCAGAAGTTGCTTTGGGTCGAGAGAAACATTTTAATTTAATATATTCCATAGTAAAAGTCTTCATTTTCAAGGTGAAAAATGCGATCGTTTGATTTTCAATGAAAAGCATGAGGTACCCCTCATGGTTTTTGGTCGATTTTTGGCCATGTTTTTTTGGTCCCCAAAAAGTTGAGCAAAGGTGTCAGGAAGTTACTACTACTCAAGTCCAATTGTTTGGCGTTATTCCGGTGGCTCGAAAAGGTCTACATGCCAAGATATAAAGGCATGAAAGCAATCAAATTTGGCTGTGTTTCATACATTTGCTTGTCAATAGGCGCGTTTTTGTTATGGTACAAAGACGTAAAGACATTGTATGCATTAATCTGGATTCAGAGCGTGCTGTTACATCCAAATATTCAGTTGGAAATATTAAATTGAGTGGTACTGTTGTATCGCAGTATCATAGCACAATGATACAGCTTCTTAAAGAGGTGATGGCAGTTGTAAGGTGCACTGGGCATTTTAGACGCGATAGATAGTCTGCATCTATTATCTAATACTTTTGTAACTACATTCAAAAGGCAGCTGGATAATACCATATGCTTTAGATACATTGATTTGAGCTACGTTGTAGCTTCCTAAGAAATTTGGGATGCTGTAATGTACCACTGAAATCATTAAATCTCGGTATTCAGAAGGCAATGTCCGTCGTTTTCCATGCTCCTCGATAAGCGAAGCCTATGGGAAGTGGCTCACTGGCAAAATATGTATATTGAAAGGTGTCAAAAGTATCAGAAATAGAAGTAGCCGTTAGCATCCTTGGCATGAACCGAAATAGCTTATGAAAAAAAAAGACAGTGGTGCTCAAATGCATTCAAATTAGTTGTATTTTGATTTAACATTAAGGGTCGAAAGCGAAATTAGATGTAACAACATGAGTCCAACAGCAGCTGTAATCCTTGGCCTAGAGACCTGTCATCATACACTGTGCAGATCTTGCCTTGTTTGATTAAACTGGTTTTGTTCTGTCAAGAGATAATTGACATCCACATGATATCCGGGGACTATATAATTAGGTAGCCCATAATGAAGGCTATGAGGTTTATTATCGTAGAATCAATGAATCAATGAATCTGGATAGTCTATCTGACTCTTACTATTTAGACCACGCTTTAAACACTTTTGTAAACTACAAAACTAGTTCAAGTTGCTACAAGAAACTCTTTTGATTCAACTTCTGATAATTGGAAGCAGTAAAAAAAAAAGGACATGTACCGTTTTATATATATATACATTGAAATGAATGAAAAAAGGGGGGCGAGGAGATATCTAAGATTAGAGATATATGTATGATGCGAGTACGTATAAAATGTGAGTTAAGGGGAGGAGGTAGGAGGGATTGTTATTATGTAAGTTTTGACATGTTCCATTATATAATAGGAAATCAAGAGAGGGCCTTCTTGACAGCTTCCTTTTGGCTGTCTGTCAAAGAGGTAGGGAACTTGACATCGTAAGTAATGAGCAAATCGCCCTTTCTGCCAGTCTTTGAGTTTGGCATACCCTCATTAGGAACACGAGATTCTTGGCCAGAATGAATAACAGATTTGGTATTGTTGACACTTAAGGTGCGGTCATCGAGCGTCTTAATAGTCTTGTGGAATCCAGTTAAAGCCTCCACCAATGTCAATGTAATAGTGATACGGAGGTTATCGCCTTCACGCTTGAATACACTGTGAGGTTTCTCTTCAACAATGAATTCAATGTCTTGGGTTTGACCATTTTCGAGTTCGTCACCTTCGCCAGGGAATCTAATCTTGGTACCAGCCTTCCATCCAGGCTTCACGTTGATGGTCAAAATTTTGTCTGTGGAAACAGGACGACCAGTGGCACCATCACGCAATTTACGAGTAACCTTTAAACGTTTAACTGCACCCTTGTAGAGATCCTCGAGAGAGATAGGGAAGGGACGCTTGATAGCAGGAGGTTTTTCATCTTCGTATTGTTGAGCTTGTCTGAAACCACGACGACCGCCGCCGCCCATGCCACCAGGCATACCGCCAGGCATACCGCCGCCACTGCTGCTGAATGAGAAACCACTGGGCATGCCATCTCCTCCACCCATGCCACCCATGCCACCCATTCCTCCCATACCTCCTCCTCCTCCACCAAAGGAAGCAAAGAAGTGTTTAAAGATATCATCGGCATCAGAAGGATGGAAACCGCCGCTAGCACCGCCTGGGCCACTTGACGTGAAACGGAAACTGCCACCACCAGGGAAACCCCCAGCACCACCACCAGGGAAACCTCCAGCACCGCCTTCCTCGGGAGCAGGACCGCGTCCTTTGAGGCCTTCTTCACCATATTGATCAAAGATAGCGCGCTTGTTTTTATCACTCAATACTTCGTAGGCTTCACCAATCTCTTGAAATTTGGCGTTAGCGACATCTGACTTGTCCTTGTTTCTATCAGGATGCCATTTCAAAGCTATGTCAATGAGTTAGTACACTCATTCCAAAACGCATAAATGGCCAACATATATGTCGGGCTATATATACATTACCTAATTTACGATAGGCTTTTTTGATAGTATCGTCGTCTGCATCTCTAGAGATACCGAGAATAGCGTAGTAGTCTTTGCCCATCTTTATAAAATTATATACAGTTATCAAGTAAACAAAAAGAAGAAGAAAAAGATGAGAAACAAAACATGGGATTTATATATATGCAAATAGCCCAAATTTCCAGTGTGTTCTACATGATGCAGCCAATGACATGACGTAAATGCCCATGAAATAATGGTGTTGTCGCTTTAAACATCCGAAGACATTCTGTAATGTGCTGGAAACATCCAGCATTTGAGCTTCGAAGACGTCTGCAATAGTATCAGAATTGTAGCAAAGTATAAAGGGCCATCTTATGCCAATCCAAAGCAACAAAGCTCCCAATGACATACTAAGCGAGTTCCTTGATCATTCAAAATCTCGAGACTCTTGTCATCATGAAGCCATCTCAATGGGTCACTGGCTCACCATCGAGCAAAAGCAAGTTTTGCCTGTCAAAATCCTCTTGAAATCTCTCTACACTACTCCTCGCATAATTCGACACTTTTTTGTAACTACAGTTAAATGTTGGAAATGTTTATTATTTCAATTTTCATAAACTCGAAAAAAATAACAGATGAGGATGAATTAAGATCTAGGCTTCTCCTTCTTTTCCTTGTACAAAGCAAGAAGAGAGACACCAGCGACCTTGACGACCTTGAAACGGACACCAGGAATATCACCAATAGCACGACCCTTACGACCGAAACCGGCAATCAAAACTTCGTCGTTTTCATCAACGTAGTTCAAACAACCATCATTGGGGACGAAAGCAGTGACCTTCTTACCGTTCTTGATGAGTTGAACACGAACACACTTACGAATGGCAGAGTTAGGTTGCTTGGCTTCAACACCAATCTTTTCAAGGACGATACCCTTGGCGTGAGAAGAACCACCGAAAGGAGAAGAACGGAAAGCGGTACCAATGGCTCTCTTCTTGTAGGCCTTATCGGCCCAACGTTGATCACGACGGTGAATACGGAGCTTACGAGCAGCGTTCAAACCTCTAGGTTGTCCCTTACCTATATGAATTGAGTGTTAGTAGATGTGTAGTATTGGAGAAGGCATCAGCCAGTGCAAGCGTATATAAAAAGTGTGATATGTGAGTGTGGTTGTTCTAGTTGTAGGAAAATATTTTTTTTCTTGTCCATCCATCTGTACCCATCTAATCGTGTAGCGTTGACTCTCATCCATCCATTCATGTTATCACTTTTTATACATCTTGATGCTGCTTGACTGATGTGTGTTTGTGGTAGTAATCTTACCCATTATTGCTAGATATTTTTAGAAGAAGGTTGTTATAGACTTGCCAGTGTCTTTGACATGATATTGCTTCTCAATCTGTGCTTGTCTTTCTGACATTGGAAACTCACGCTACTTCGGGCCGGGTGTCACTGCTGTCGTTACCGACCGGAGAGATCAACACTTATTATAGCAATCAACGGGATCATAAGATATATAAGGTCTAATGTATGTATGCTCTATTTATTTCTTTTCAGCAAACATGTCGTCAAAAATAGTTTTGACATGCTGATATACTTGCTCAACGGGCTGGTCGCATGAGATCTTCTTGACCTTGTCCTGCTTTTCATAAGCCTCAACCACAGGCATGCTAGTCTCGGTAAAGACCACAAATCTCTTTCGAATGGACTCAATATTATCGTCTACTCTTCCAGAGTTCTCACCTCGCTTTAGCAATCTCTTGAGCATGACTTCTTCAGGACATTCAAAGAAGAGAACCAACTTGGATGGCACAACCACTTCTTCAAATTTGATAGCTTGATCCATTTTGCGAGGGAAACCATCAATCAAAAATCTGCTTCCTTTGCCTTCCTTCATAGCTTCCTTCATAGCTTGCTCCAAGAGGGCAATGGTCACTTCCATGGGAACAATCAAACCGTCTTTAATGTAGTTGTTGATCAGTTCGCCATACTTGGAACCTTCACGCTTTTGCTCAGCACGCAAGAGATCACCAGCTGTTGTAAGATGTCATGTTTAATATCGAGTGCTTCTCAGTTCTCTCCAATGCGCCATATGTTACCTGATAAATGAACAAAACCGTAATCCTTGGTCAGATTTTCACATTGAGTTCCTTTTCCTGCACCAGGGCCACCCAACACAAAGACAACAGTAACCTCTTCAGGTGAAAAGGCTGGAATAGGCTTCAGATTTTGAGCATCTCTTCTGGCCTTGACTTCAGCCAATCTCTTTTGTCTCAAAGCTTCCTCTTCTTGAGGTGTGGTGAATTCTTTTCTTCTAGGCATAGCTATATGTAATCACCTGTCAGTTGTTACGTCTGTGGGATATAAACCCGCTGATGATGGCTACTCACTCTTTCCTTCTCTTGACTGGACGATTTGATAGTATGCGGCGAAACCCATGGAAGCAACTGCCAACATGGCAGGAATACTGGGCTTGTTGGATTTGCTGGGAGGAGCAGTGGAATAGAGTCTATGGGCTGCATGGCGCTTGGTGTTAGCAAGTGCTAATTTGTTGCTACTTCTAACAAGGTTGCGAAACATGATATGTGGGCAAAAAAGGTTCAAGATGGCTTACCCACTGCCCCGGCCTCTTTTTATTTATCATTGCGTCTATTCAGCGGTAACCAAAATCAGGCCGATCAACAAAGCCTTTGAAGGATTGAATTTGCTGGTATAAAGACCTGGCAAGAAGGTCGTCCAAAACGCCCTACAAACAGAGATACCAGTGCTTGATAGCAGACAATGTCTACTGTATTTTGGCTTGTGGATGAGGAGTGAGAAATAGCTTGCATATGAAAGTGTAGCGTATTCATAAATTGATATGTTCAGCATCCTATGGAATTCAGACCTCGACTTGCCATTAGGATTCATTGGATTCTGTACTATTGATTTGAATAAAGATGCCCTCATAAAAGCAACTTTGGTCCCTAGCATTGGACAGTTGGATGATGACTATTCCAGCACTGAAAAAACAGAGTTAAGCTGGGCTGAATCAAGAAGCTTTTATCAGGCAAGAATGGCTACATGTAAAATGGTTCGATTGGCCCTCCCGTAATTATTTAATCCCACCTTTTTTAGTTGTTCATGTTCTTTCCATTTAATATCCAACTTGTTGAAATAGCAACTACACATATCGATTATGAGTGGATTCTTTGGCTCTAACGAAGCTACTTCACGGTGGGGCGGTTATTTCAAACAAGCCATATCTAACGTCGAGACCACATTTGATTCCTTGCTCGAACAACCACAGACACAGCAACTGCAACCATCCACAACAGTACAAGGTAAGAAAGCATGAGCTTTCTTTAAGTGGCATACGTGTACTCAATGGCAGCTGGTGATAGATAAAGACACAGAGACAGAGACCTATGTGGATCCCATTAGCGGCATGGTCACTACCATTGAGAAGCCCAAGAAACCAAAAGCTTCAGTGGAGAAGAAGCCAGAGCCTCCTGCTGCAACAAAGCTCTTAGAATCTCGTTCTAGTTCAGACTTGTCCAGCCGATTGGCAGCTGTAATGGCGGAAAAGTCGAAGCGTGCAGACAAATTTCCTCGACATAGTAGGAAAGCCCCAGAGGGAACTCCAGAAGCAAAAGTCGATGAAAAAGTAATAGATAAAGAAGCAACACTTAAAGACGAAAAAGAGGCAGCGCCAACAATAGAAGACAATAAGGTAGAAGGCAAGGAAGAGGGCGATGCAGATGCGAAAGAAGAAGAAAAAGAGCAAGCAGCAGCTACTAGCAATGCAGATTCCCAGGCTGAAGCAAGCTCAGAAGCAGTACAAGATGAAGTAAAATCCAGTGCTACTTTCACAGATCCACTACAGGCAGATATGGAAGAATCAGTAACGAAAGATGTAGCACCCAAAGACGATACCAATAGCACACCAGATGCTACAGCTGAGAAAGCATTACAAAACGACAAAAAGACGGATGATGTGGATGTCTCTGCACCAGCTTCAGCAGAGAAACCTTCGAAAATCAAGGCGGATACAGCAATGAACAAGGATACGAAGCAGGCATCCGCAAAAGCTAACTCTAACCATATTGAAAATGACGAGAAAGATCGAATCCTTGAACAAAGAGAGACTCAGCTTATGCAAGTGATGGAGAATATTACCAAACTACACGATCAAATGCAACAATTGCAAGACAATGCTGTTAAAAAAGAGAATCAACTACAAGCCAAGATAGATCAATTGGAAGCCGAAATCAAGCAAAATCAAGGCGAGAATGCTCAGGCTGGTTCGCCGGCTATTCTTCAGAAAAGTGTCAAACGTTTAGAAGCCACTGTAGATGATCTCAAGAAGCAAATGCTAGCAAAAGATGAGAAAATACAGGGTTTGCTGCACGAGGGCGAGAAACTGTCCAAAGTCGAACTCAAGCACTCGACCACCATCAAGAAGCTGCGACTGGAAAAGACAGAGGCTGACAAAAATATTGCCGAATTAACCAAGAAGCTCGAAAAAGCGACCTCAGATCTATCACAGGCATCACAAAAGGGAACCAAACAGACTGAAAATGAGAGGCGACTTCAAGAATCAGTGAAATTACTCCAAGATTTGACAGAACAACAAACAAAACACATCAACAAGCTGGAATCCGAGAAACTGGTGACTCAGAAAAAGCTGACAGAAACAGAGACCTCACTCAAAAAGTTACAAAATAGTATGGAGGAAGAGCGCAACAAGGCAAAACTGGAAGCAGAGAAAGTGAATGCTGCTGCCCTGGAGAAGGAAATCAAGGCCAATGACAGACTGCACAAAGAGTTGACCAAGCTGAAAGAAAATGCTGAATCCCTCGAGACAAAATTAAGGAAAGAGATTAGGGAATTGCAGATTGCACTTCAAACTGTGGAAGAGCAAGCCGGTCAACGTGAAGACGACTTGAGGCAGGAATTGGCTGATTTGCAGACGAAACTACAGCAATCTGATAGCAGAATGGACGATATTAATGCCAGCGTGGATGAAGCAACTGCTCCCTTACTGCGACAGATCGAGGAGTTACAAAGCCAACATGCATTAGCCATCAAAACCAGAGATCAGGCTGAACAGAGGTTTGTTACACAATATGCAAATTACAATATGGATGGATGAAACTGATCATTTATGCTGATAGTATGGTGATACGTATGCAAGCAGCAGAGGATGAGCGCAAAAGAGCCATTGAAAAGGACACCAAACTACAAGAAGAAGCGAATTCTCTGAATGAACGATTGGAGCAAGCGGAATCAGAGTTGGAGAAGCTTCGATCGCAAGTTACTACGCTTGAAGCTCAAGTGGAGGCTGACAATGTGGTCAGAAAGGAACTGGAGGAGCGCATCCAGGTGTTGATCAAGGAGAAGGCAGAGCTGAATGAGAAGGAGGCCAAAGATCAAGAAGGCCTCAAGAGCCAATACCAGCACTTGATGAAAGAGAGACTAGCAGAAGAGAGAAAGCAGTTTGAGATCAAGCTCAAAGCAGCAGCAGCTTCTTCAGCATCTTCCACACCCACATTAGATCAAGACAGCGATGACGTCCTCGTCAATAAAACCAAGCATGTGCGTACGCCTAGCATCAGCTCACGATCCAGCTTTGACAGCAGCTCAACAACACCGGCAGTGGTCTCCTCTATTCTGGTGGAGCGACTTCAGGCCAACATTCGCCAACTGGAGAACCAACTGAGCTTTTACCAGACGCAGCTACACAGCTCATCACAATCGCGAGACGAGTTATCAGAGGAGGTGCTGAGCATGACGCAAGAAATGGAGCAGTTACGGAAAGAAGTGAAAAAGACCCGTCAATTAGAAGAGCAACACCAGCAACTGAACGATAGATACCAAACCTTGCTGGAGTTATTGGGTGAAAAAGCCGAGCAAGTGGAAGAGCTTAAGGCAGATCTTCAGGATGTCAAGGAGATGTATAAAAGTCAAATTATAGATCTTGTACAGAAAATAGATCATTTAAATAGCAATAAGAAATAAAATCTAGTGGTTTTTATTATCGCTCAGCAACTTCTTTTCATGCAAGTAGTCTGTCATGGCCAACATGTTGCCCACCTCTTCTGGTGTTGCCTCGCCGTGTGCTGTCCATCGAATTTTGCAGTTTTCATCAACCAAGAATGCATATCCCACGTATTGATTTGTCATGTCGAGGCATTTTCTGGTTCTGCTAATGTCTTTGAGGATCAAGCAATAGTTCTCTTTGCGTTCAGCTGGCAAGTTTTTGCGAATACTAGGGATAAATGCCTTGAGAAGCAGCTGTTTCAGCATATTTTCCTGTACATTAACTTCAACAACTTGAACGTCCTTTTGATCCTTGTATTTCTCCAAAAATGGCTTGATAAATGTGTTTACATGAGGCTCTCCAAACTTGGCGTATACAAATGTCATGAGTGTGGTCTTTCCAACCAGCTTTTCGGTGGTGTTGATCTTTTGTCGAGATAAATCTTGCGCTTCAAAGTTTGGCATGTATCCTGCTTTTTCTGGTTTTACTAACTGAGAGCTTGCAAAGTACATTTTTCCGCCATGCTGGCGCATTTCTACAGATACATGTTAGGAAATTCGATGTTGTACATGCTTGATCTAGTACCATGAACGTCGGCAAAGTATGATTTGGTGGCTTCTTCGACCCTGCAAGAAGTGGTCAACAGCATGATCCCTCTGATAAGCTCAATCAACGACTTACAGGTATCTACGTTCAGCAGCATGAGCAGCAAATGCTTTTTCATAATCCACGAAGTCTCGAAGCTTTTGCTTCTTTCTTTGCAACCAATTGTTATGGTCCACAACAGGAGGTTCGTTGACACCCAAGGAGGTTGGTGGACTACGGAATTTACCATACTTTTCTGGTGCTGGCTGTTCTTGTGTTGATTTTTGATCCGTTGACAAGTATCTTTGTTGGAGTGCAATCGCACGTACCGGTTGTCTGTTGAGGGTGGCTAAATTCGATGCTACTAATCTGCGGGTTCTCAGCATGTTGAAGGGTTTCAAGAAGTAAAACAAGTGAAGGGGGACCCTCCTTTATCAAAATTTGCGGGGAGTCATATAGGTAACCATCATGTTGATTAAACAACCGCTCATTTCTATCAAATTATCAGTTCATAGCCACACTTTGTTACTATTATCACAACCATCTTCTTCTTTACTGAAAGGAACATTGCGAAATCAAGACAAACAGGGTGTTTGTTGTTTATCGCAATCCATCATACACTATAAAAAATTCGATTCTTTTCAGGATTAATAGCCAGTGCCCTTGGTGGCAGTAATATTCGCTCTGACGAACAAGATGAGCGAGGTAAAACCAGCAAGCGAACAAAAATCCTCGAAAACAGAGATCTAATAATGATAGATGTGTAGCTGTGACACTATCTCACTTCAAGCTGATGCGAATCGTTGGTAGAGGGGCATTTGGCAAGGTATCACTAGCAAACACGTTGAATTTGTCTATACAGCGATATTTACAGTGTCTAGGTCAGAATTGTGGAGCATAGAGAATCCCGACAGTTATACGCCTTGAAATACATTAGCAAAGAAGAATGTATTCGAATGGACGCAGCCAAGAATATTATACGAGAAAGAGTCATCTTGGAGCAGCTGGATCACCCATTCTTATGTCGATTACGATTTGCATTTCAAGATAATGACTACATGTACATGGTGACAGATCTTATGTAAGTCTCTCTCTCTCTCTCCCTCTCTCTCATTGGCCTTAATGATAATGCTAATCAACCTGTATCATTCGACTACAAAGGCTCGGTGGTGATCTGCACTTTCATCTATCACGACAACCCTATTTTTCAGAGAATGTGATTCGATTTTGGTTTGCTGAATTGTCAGCGGCTATTAAATACCTTCATTTGAAGAGAGTTGTACACAGGTATACACAGCAATCGAGGATAAGCTAATAGATCTATATGCTGATACTTGGCACAGAGACATAAAGCCGCACAATATATTAATGGACGATCAAGGACATGTTCATCTGGCTGATTTCAACATAGCAACACATCTTCATGCACATCGCATGTTGACTTCAAATTCAGGAACGGGTTACTATATTGGTAAGCTCCCATTTATATCTCTTGAACGGTTTTTACTCAAATTCAAAGCAGCACCTGAGGTGTATAAAGGCGGCGGATACAATGAGGCTGTTGACTGGTGGAGTCTGGGAGTGACATTGTATGAATGTATATATCACAAGGTGAGACTAGGTCATCATACGCATAATAGATGTACTCATCAGGAGCAGAGGCCATTTGAATACGATACCACAGAGGAACTACATGCTGCCATCAGAAGAGGACATGTGAATTATCCAACAAAAGACCGTCAAGTATCAGGTGAATGTCTTTCAGTAATACAAGGGGTAATGTCGCTGTATACCACCAACGGATAAAGTATTAAATACCATTTGACTCGCAGTTCCTGGAGGTGAATCCCAACAAACGATTAGGTTACGGTGATGCAGGATGGGCAGCGCTGGTCAGACATCCATTCTTTAGATCGATTCAGTGGAACAAGCTCGAGTCCAAGCAAATCCCACCGCCATTTCAGCCAGCAACAGAGAATAATTTTGATATAACATTTGATTTGGAGGAGTTACTACTGGAGGAGTCGCCGCTGACAGCTCAAACGACAAAGAGAAATAAATCAAAGAAAAACAACGATCATGCCATGTTGAGTAAGCAGCAAAAAGACCTGGTCATGATTGAAGAAAAGTTCAAATACTTTGATTTCACGATATTTGAAAAATACGAAGGATTCAAGGACCCTGTAACCATGACAGTTGGAGACCCACCGGATTGGGTTAAACCAGCATTTGAAGGAGCAGAGCAAGGAGACGTCTTACCGATAAAAAGAATCACCACTGGAAGCATTGCCCATGATGATTTTGATAATCATCAGACAACGCAGCATTGGAGAGGGCCCAACAGATCAGCATCCACGAGTAATATTGCTGCTGCTGCTGCTGCCTCTGCCTCTAATTTGGGTAAATACGATCAGGATCAAAATTGGAAGAGAAGTAGCACAGGCGCCATTAGGAAAATCAGTAGCAAAAACAACAACAATGAACAACTACATTCAACAACGAGTTTGACCGAAGAATATGCGCTTTCTTTGCAAGGCATACGGAAGAAGCAGAGTACCAAGAGCTTTAGAGAAAGAAGAGAAAGGGATCGAAAGAGTATTCAGGCTATTCAGAATCAAAATAATTTATAGTATACATAATATACCTTTGCTTCATACTCATCAAAATTTTTGCATGTAAAGAGTGACACTGAAAAGTGGTTAAAAATTTCAAGTGTTTACATAGTTGTAACACCAAGTGGATCAGAGGATGCTGTGTCTCTTTCTGACAATAAATAATCCACGGGTTCCTGCCCGTCTATCCCTCCTATATATAAAGAGAGAGGGAGAGAGATGCTTATGTACCCGTCTCTTTCCTTTCAGCCTTACTTCGTCTCACTTGCAATATCTTAATATCATGGGCCATCATATGCTATGCACTTTTGCTGCTTCAGAAAATGCCACCTTCTGCCACCATCATCATGCAACTCAGAAATCCATATCAAGCAATCCTGTTTCCTCATTGATCGATGAGATATGCCATATCCATCATCAGTTAAGCCAAATCGATTGCTTGGTACCCGGTGATCATGTAAACGCACTCTTCACAAAGCTAGTTACTATTTGCACCTTTCAGTATGATAACAACACGGTCAATACTGTACTCAATGATGCCCATATCATTCCATTGATTCCTGCATTGCGTGCCATGGCCTCTCAAGGTGAGTACTTGCTGGAGCTTACATGGGCAAAAGAGCTGTCCAAGGAGCTTTGTCCCAAGCTGTCGAGATTTGTATACCACCAAAACTATGTCGATTTGGTCAAACTGGAACTTCATGCTCTTCATGGTGTGAATGCTGTATTAAACACAATTGTGTTCATTGGTAGCGGCCCTCTTCCCTTGTCTCCCATCATGATGTATCAGGAACTATCAAAAACTACAAACCCCAATGTGATGATGCACAACATTGATCGAGATGAAGCGTCTATTACTGTTTCCAATACGCTACTATCAAAACTTGGTATCGATCATGGGTTCAAGCAGCACGTTATGGACGCCACGGATTATTCTGACTTTGCAGATGCGGATCTAGTTGTCCTGGGTGCACTCGTGGGTCAAGATGTACAAGAAAAGATGGAATTTTTGGCTCATATAGGGAATAGCATGAAACAAGGATCCTATCTCATGGCTCGTAGTGCTCACTCTTTGCGCAAATTGCTGTACCCCTCTGTAGAGCCGTATCAAGTAAACGCTTGTGGATTTGAAACGGCTGTCGTCTTGCATCCATACAACGATGTTGTAAATTCTGTCCTGATTGCAAAAAAGTGTTGATTTTGTAAAGAATATAAATAATTGATCTTGCTGATTGCTTTGCTACTTTAAAGATCTCTTTTCCTTGTATTGTGTAACTGATGAAACCTTTTTTTCTTGCATGTGAGCAGATGAGGTACAGAAAGCCCTTTTAAGGTAGTGCGCAATGCAAAGATCCTGTATCAAATTAGATCAAGAGAGACTCTTGAGCACAATGGATAGTGGTGCAAGAAACCATGAATAGAGCTGCAACCAATAAGCAAGCCTTCTTACAATGCCATTCACTGGAAGGAGGGAATCATGGCCACATTGATAACATCAACATCAAGCTGTACAGATCATATAAACTCGTCACCAGTGCTCTTTCACTAACAATGCCGCACAGAAATAACAGCAGCTTGGTCATTTGAGCCTGCCAAGCCAAAATCCAGGATGTTCATTAAAACATGTGCAGATTTGAAAGCAAATAAAAAGGAGCCGTTCTGCCCACACTTTCCGCGAGGTATATGGAGACAATCCCGTATATTACATTTTATTCAACCGTATCAAGTCAAAAGTTTAGTATTCACCCGTGTCATCATCATCAATTTTGTCTTCGTCCTTGTTTTCATTATCGCCTTCAGATGTGGCCCAGCTCTTGAAATTACCTCATCATTGGCGATTAATCATCGGCTGCGACTGCACACGTATTCAGATTGAGGTATATTTTTGCATATCTCCTCTTGTCTTTTTAACACAGTTAGTGAAAAATGTGAGCGTTTAAATGTTCTCTTATACGTTATGTAATGAAAGAGCAGCTTCAACAAAAAAACACCATCTAAAATTTTGAACCAGAGGTCCACCGTCAAATCTTCATTACAGGGCAGTCCAACAAGACTTGCTACTGTGTAGACTTGTAACTGATTGCCCCCCAGACTCAACGTCTATAAAAAAGGATTCGTCATTTGCACAACTTTTTCTCTATTTCTATTTCCTTTTCTCTTTTTCCGTGTCTTTTTCCGTGTCTTTTGATCGTCTTTGAATCGAGCTTTGAAAGGAGCATGCTCCTACAGCGAAATTTTGCGATAAAAACGATGGAGTAATTGAGTTTTAGATTGAAAGAGTTGCTGTTGAGAGATGGATGGTTTTTGAAAAAAAGCTAATTTTGAGATCATGAGCCTTATATAATAAGAACTGCTAATTACGAGTGATTACACGTAATAGATTGATAGATGACGTGTTGCAAAATAGTGTATTGAAAGCCTCTTTGTTGTGGCGTGGCAAAAGTATAAAGCTGCCGCTCATTTTACGGAAAAGGGGAACAGTTATTCCAAGCCCTCTAATGTTGATGCTAGAGACTTTACATCACGACCACTATATACTTAGTGTGAGAGGCAGCGAAACATATGATTGGATTGTCAGTCGCTACATTGGCTGTTAAATAATTAAGCGAGGAAAGTGTTTATGGTAAATGTTCCAGATGACCGATTTTCAAAGGGCCGCACCGGTTGATTTTACCAAGTGAACATGAGCTTAAAGCTTAGTAGCTTCTATTTCTTTTTCAATTCTCTATACGAAGGTGTGGTTTTTAGAGATAAATATTTCAAGTTTTGAAAATCTTCTGCTTGTAGTTCATAAAATACATGATTTTGAGCAAATTTATGAAGGGAACGTACATCTGGTACTTCAAACCCTCACATTATAATAGATATAACGTAGAGCTTGTTTAGAATAACAAAATATAGACAGAGTAAATACAATTAGAACTGAATATATTTATTATGTTATTCCAAGATTGAATAGGGATCAAAACTAGTGTAGATATCAAAGGTATTTATAGTTATTTGACAGTGCCGCAGCAATAGGACCTTGATCTTGAATGCGGGATAATTGTATAAGCCTTGAACCAGTAACGAGGATGTGCTGCATCAGAACTCATGAACCACCAGTCAAGGATAAACAACAAAGATGATCCAGGATAGAATGTTCTTCCTAATAGCTTTGACGGAAGAACATTTGTCGGAATTGAAACCCACTTCCAGGGACGAAAGACCATAGGCTACCACTCTCTAGGAACCAGGATATAGATTAGCCATTTGATGGCACCACTCATGTTCCTTCGTGCTGCTTGAATAAAGACCTCTCACTTCTACTATGCATCTCAGCTCATTCTCAGATCCTCTTATGTAATAAACGACGCTTAATACATTTGCCTCTCAGAGATGATCTATATCCTCAACAGAGCTATCGAATTGTTTTTGTCTTGTGCAAATCCGATGAGTATCTGTCGAGATATGTCCAAAAAAGGGTGTCGTGCAAAATTATGGGTTTTTCTTCGAAATCTACCTGTGTTGGCAAGCAAAAAATCTGGTGACGATTTTTTGGTTAGGGCAAGATTGTCAATATTTCATGATATAATCCTGCTAGAGCTTCGAGCAAAGGCTCATTCGATAGGAAATTTTTCGGTCTATAATGTTTAGTAATGCTTAACAAAATGTTTTGATGACAGATATTGATTAATCTTTACAAAACAGTCGAAAAATCGCCAAAACAATCGTATTAAATATCAGGTGAACAATGTACACCAGAGACTTGAAATAAATACCATTGTATTTTCCTTGCAATTCTCTACAAGTTTTATATAAGCTTAAAGGGGTGTTTACTATCAAGAAACGCGTAATTTTAAGGTCGATAGATTTCGGAATCCTATGGATCATCATTCAGAACAATAGAAATTGAAGCTCCGTTGACCTTACACACATGTGCACCACACAAGCATGAATTTTACCGAGCATTTTAAAAATCGGAGCGTACGAAAAGGGCCATATTAACTTGCTAGTTTCAAGTTACCAATAGGTACTTGACATGATGGAGAATTTTGCTTTTAAGGTTAGATAGTTGTAGCTTGCCTTATTTAAGAATAATAAAGGATTATTTACCAGCTCTCAGTAGTGGGTGCCATTTGAGGTTCCCTGCTATTTTGAGACCCAGATTTACATAACACATTTTAAGCGATTTTTACAAAATCCACAGGAAAAAAAAAAGATATTTTGTTATATCAAATGTCATAGCAAGGTCTCACACTAAAGGTTTTAGGCTATTCTTAGGTCCTTTGGGTAAATCATGCTAATCATGATTTACAAATCAATTGTTGGGTAGATAGTAAACCTATTTGTATTATAGTTCATCATCATGCAGTAAACCCTAGCATAATGAAAAGTATATAAATGCATCCTTGGGATGCATTCTCAATAAAAGTGTAGTTCTTTGGCAGATTCAATTTTACATTGTATTTTGACATAACATATTTATTAATGAAAATGCAACTATTGATGGTAAAAAAGGCTCAGCTAGAAGTGTTGCAATTTTCTTCTTTTCGTTTCTTCGCAAGGAAAAAAAGCGCCTTTTTGGAGCTCGGTGCCCAAGCGATCCAAATGTAATGAAATAGCCACCCAAACGCAACTTAATTGAAAACCAAAGTTCATCAAATAGCACTCATTCAAATTCATGCTATTTGGATCTATTAATGAAAGCGCTCAAATGTACATCAAAAACCCATTTAAAAATACTAAAGTAAAGATACACGCTTATATCGCACATCGTGTGAATGAATCACTCCTGATCACAGTGTATTCAATCACACCCATGATGGTCGTAGTAGGTGATGGTATCTTTATCCAAATAGAATTAAATCAATAACAAGCATATTCAAATATGACAACTATGCCCTGCTGCCATAGTTGCACAATATCCCAGATAAAGGATTCCATGCTTCAATAACAAACGCCACACTTTAAACCATCAAGGTTACATTAAATCATGCTATGACGATAGCTCACCCAAGCCCATCAAGGTTACTCAAATCGACCCTTATGGCCAGTGCTCCTGCATTGATTACCACTTTAAATCAAACATCAACAACATTTGCCAGATATCGCAATAGCAGCACCTATTGCTCTCTATCATCACTAATCCTACAAGCCAGATGCAAATGTATAAATACTCTTCTTTTTTTTACTCAATTCCAGGATCTTCAGTTCATTTTATACACAAAATAAAATACAGTTGATTTCTATTGTATTTTACCTTTGCTTTATTTTTTTTGTGAAATCTATTTAAACCTGATTTCACTGCACCAAAGACCAGCGGCGAGTGTTGGGCACCTTTTGTAAGGCGCCTACAGCAGAAGCGGGGGAGAGACCAAGATCCAGCTGAAGGTCTTCAACGGAATCAATGATTTTTTTACGGATATTGAACCATTTTCTGTCGTCTTTTCTCCATTTAGCGCCCCACTTGTCTTCTAATTCTTGAACAGACCAGAATCCATCTCGACCTATTGTCCACTCGTCCCAAAGATCACACACAGTTGTCACTTGTCGACTCATTTTGTATAACGGTACACCTTCTTAATTGTATGGAAGTGAAATAGTTGCAACTGCGGTGTTGTTGTAACCTGGTGGTGGTGGGCTTTGTTGGGATTCTTCCGAAAATTGTTTTGATTGCGATACATCTTCTGATCTTGGCAAGGCAGAGGTTTTTGCGACAGCGCCTGTTGTCGCTACTGCTTGGTTCCCTTGGTCCATTCTAAAAGACAGTTGCAGTTGCTGCTTTCCGGTGACTATATTGTCAAACACTTTTTGCATTTGCTGCTGGATTTCATCCAACTTCTTTTGACGTTCTTTCAATTCTCGCATTGTATTTGCTATACTTCGGTTGATGCTGGAAAGCTGCTCTTGTACTTCAGGCGCAAATCTTTCAATAATTAATGAATGGGGCACTTCATTTTCTTCAACGTGAGCTTTTGCTTTTCTATAAACAAAGCAAAAAGATCAGACACACAGTTTTCATTTTGAAAAAAAAAAAGCTTTATACCTTTGAAATTCTAGAAAGAGTGGGTTCCTGATTAAATTTCAGGAACATAAGTACAAACTAAAAGCGAAAAAAAAGTTCTTTCAGGTGTTAATTAACCAAAAGAATACATATATTTTTTATGATAAGGCCTTGGATAACACACATATCATTAGAATGTATTAAATCCTAATATTTCTTATGTAGATGTCAAATATACACACTTGGAACGAAAACTGGAACCCAAAGATCAATAACAATTGTTATTTGACAAAGTATTGGCTTATAACAAAAGTTATCACTCCAATCGGGTTCCAATTTTGCTGGGAACCCAATTTTTTTTTTGGAACCTCCAAAAAAAATAATAACTATTCTAATCTAAGGTATGTAAATTCCCCCGCTTAAAAATAGCATCTCCAATGTCGAATATCTCACGGTGATTGTACAGCTTCGATTTAGTTGTTCTAAAACGATAGGTGATTTCTCTTGTTTTATAGAATAAATATTGTGAAAGATCTCTAGGATAAATTTAACACATGTTTTATTTTGAGAGCTCTCGTAAAGTTTGAAAAACAGCCTGAGCTGCTTGCCTGTTCACATCTTTTACTATGTCTACCGTGAGTAGTATGATTCTATGTTCATTTGAATTCTGTAAGAATTTAATTCTTATGATTCAGAAACAATCGTAAGTTTTTAGAATGTTACTTCAAAGCAATCAAAGACGTAATTATGCGCTATTAAATATAGAATGCAAGAAAATAGCATGATAAACGATTGTGCTATTATGTAATTTGCTATCTATTTTCCGTACCCTCCTCCAAAAGCATTTATTTTTGTATTGCCTTCACGATAAAAACGGTATTGAGTTTCCAGCTGGCCCCACCGGCCAAAATTAATTCAAACTCAGATTCATTTTCTGTTCCAGATTGGACAAACCTTGATGGTTTTCGACTCGATCGACCTGATATGGCTTCCTCCACTAAAAAACAGAGTGATAACAGTGATCCACCCACACAAGGTGGTTCAATGGACTCTAGCCATAATCTAAGCAATCAACTATTTACTTACCAATCTTTTACCGATGCTCTCAAGGAACAGAAGAGACACAACTTTGAAACTGCTGTACCTGGTGTGGATAACAACACATTCAAACCTCTGAACACCTACTCAACATTCATTGAAGCTAAAAAGCGCAATTCTATCGTCATCGACTGTGCTCAGTTCTTGGGTATGGAGTTCAAGGTCAATGGAAAAGTCATTGAAGTCAACAAGACGCTGGATCACACTGCAAACGTAAGCAACATTGGTATCTCAAACAGTGGGGACTCTGGCTGATTTACTGGAAGAGGATTCGCTACTCTTACTCGGAATAAATTAAAGGAGTCCACTTATGGAAACATCCTAACCCCTCAAGTTGAATTGGGAGGTTTCCCAGGTACCAATCTGCACCTGGTATGGTCCCAGATGAAGCCTATCTGTACTGACTGCCACACGGACGAGTACGTTAGATTTGACTGCCCCAAGAGAAGAAGAAGACTCTGTCACCGTCGCAAGAGTCTAAACCACTTGATTGCGAAATGCCCTGTGGCCCCATGGAACAACAAACCAACGGAGGCAAGCAGTGAAACCAAACCAAGTAAGTCTACCCCCTGGATCCAAGGAGAATGAATTCCAGTTGGTATCACGTATAAATTCCAGCAGCAGAGAAGTCAACCTGCTTGATCTTGTGAAACAAGGTCAGCCACAACAGCCAGCATCCCAAAATCAATTTGAAATATTGAATCACGAAGGGGAAATGGAAGAGGTCGAAGAGTCCCAAGAAAATGAAGAAAAAGACACTGAAAAGTCCACCTCATTAGACAAAGATGCCAAAATGCCTCGCTATTCAAGTGAACCAGCCAACAAGAAGCCGACCAATATTACCCCATCTGTCACACAATCTGCTCCTCGCCTCGTCACTAGAAGTAACCAAACATTGAAGCTCACTGACGTTGACAAGCTCACTCCATTGAAATCCAAGAGAAATCTGGATGATGCTATATCCCCAAATGGCCAACAGGAAACTGTCCCATCTTCAAAAAAAAAGAACACAAAAAAAGAATGAATCCAGCACCAACGAAGCAGCCGCTTCTTCTAATACCTCTGGTAGCGGAAAGCCACCGCAGAATAGGTTGGATTAGAACTTGAGCTAGAAAAAAAAATGAATAATAATACTAAACATCTAAACATCGAAGTAGGATCTCTTAACTGTAGAAACCTACATTTAAACACCAACCAACACATTACTGACACCTTTATTGGCCTGCTGAAAGACAAGAAATTAAATATACTGTGGAATTTGAGGCTTTACAGACTAAAATTCACGGAAAAAAAAGAATAAAAAAACAGTAATGTCAACTTGATAAAGGTATATTTTATTATCAAACTGACAGGTGTAAAGTAAACTGAAGTCTCTCTACTGGCCAGGTAGATGATCCTTCTTATATACTATAACAATGGATAAAAGTTCTATTAATTAGATTGACAAATAAGTCAACTCAGATCAACTAATGTCTAATCATGCTAAAAGACAACTCCAGCAAGCTAATCATGATTTAGCTCTGTCTGGATGAATAATTAGACTCTCATCCGAAGTATCCTGATCTATCCTTTCTATAAGGATAATTAATATCGATCTAGTAGCAAGTATCCGATAGGTACAGTCTACTTAGTCTATATTAATAGTACATATCTGAGTGTATATCGCTAAGCATACATCTTTAGCATGTATCTGGATATATGGCATGTCTATAGCATATCGTATGCATGTCTATAGCATGTCTCATATATAGTACAAGTCTGTAGTACATAAAGTATCTGTAGCTAGTATCACGGATATAAGCATGTGTCTTATAGCGTGGATCATGAAGTGCACATCTGAAGCAACAAGCTCATATTGCATTAATCTTGGTGCCTATCCAGATATGGTAAACATCCGTAGTCAATGTCGGAATACAAGTATAAGTCTATAGTGCCATCCATGTCCGTGGTGCCATCTATAGCCTATATCTTATATAGTATGAATCTTATAGTACTAGCGTATCTGAAGTCCATATCTTCTCATGATCATAGTATAAATCGATATCGTACATCTAATCCAGTGTACATACAGTTTATATCTAAATCTGGTAACTGGATGAACTGTCGGAATGCAGATCATAGTGGATGTATTCCACATATACTACTGTGCCAAGAAACTAACATCATCCCTTCTCACTCTTTTGAAGAAGTAACAGACATGAAGATCAAATTCAGCTACCATCAAGCAATATGGACCCAACACTGTGCCGTAATCAATTTCAACAACTCACTTAACCTGGAAAAAATCAAAGAATCTAACGATGGCAGAATGATCCCGGCAAAACTCTCTATAGCCGACAACTCGATTCCACCAGTATACATCTTGAATCTGTACGCTCGCTCAGGTATATTTGCTGAAGAAACCTCACAACGCAATCAATTCTACAAGAGAACAGTAGAGATGTTGCTAACAATGCCTGAAAATATCCCTGACCTGATAATGGCGGGCAACTTTAACTATAGCTTTGACAGCTCATCAAACCACGCTACTAAGCGCCGTTGTGCCAGAAGGGCTACAACTGTCTATAAAGATTAAGGTATTCTTGATGGGTAGATATGTCTGTGTTGTGCAACAACAGGGACAAGCTATGATAAGTGAAGTGCATCTCAGCTTTCTAAATACTGAGGTTCATCAGATGTGATAAGCGTTGTACAAGATAAATTGCTACTTTGGCATTCAGAACTTAGTATAAATAGAATAACTCTTGTTTTCTTCATCAACAAATCTTTAGTTTTTTTGTGTCCGATTTTATTCAAATAAGTCTTTTCTTGTTTTTATAATATCGAACATTTTTTATAAGCTACAAACAATAATCCTTTTATTCTTTGTGCTTAACAACACTCATCAACATCAACACTTGTTTAACTTTACCACTGACTACCATCTACAAGGACTGGGAAGACTCGGAAACTGCTGACTACCTCAGGAACCCTCCTACAGCCAAGAGAAGCCTAGTGCAGAATTTTTTCAAGCCTAATCACAATTATACAGCCCTCAAATATAAGACTAGACAAGAATGCAAATCACCGCAGATACTGTACATGCTCAAAAAAGACCACAACAATAACCAGTTACACCTCCAAAATTTTTTCAGCAACTTGCTTCATCCAAACAACTCAACACCTAACCACCAGGAAGAAGCAACAAGTCTAACTCAACATTTTGAGCACAACAGCAACATCATTTAGCTCCGCAAGAACAAAATAATCAGACAGCTGCTACTCAAAGAACTGCCTATACAACTGCTAAAAGATCACAACAAAAACATAAACCCCAAGCAATGGGAAGCTTTCTACAGATCTCATATGATGCACCAGTCACTACGAAACTTATGTCTCAAGATCGTATATAACAAAGTCCCCTGCAGAAATTTCCTATACCAAAGTCAAATCAAAGATGTAGAAAACAACAGATGCATACAATGTAACGAAGTAGAAGACATCATACACGTTCTCATCATAGAATGGGGAAACAAACACGACGTCTGGGAGGCCGTCTTTAAAGAGCACCTAAGCTACCCAATCACAATCAACAAAGACATGCAGAGCCTGACATTATCAATGTTTAGAATAACAAAATATAGACAGAGTAAATACAATTAGAACTGAATATATTTATTATGTTTCTCCAAGATTGAATAAGGATCAAAACTAGTGTTGATTTCAAAGGTATCTATAGTTATTTGATAGTGCCGCAGCAATAGGACCTTGATCTTGAATGCGAGATAATATCGATTCTATGAATTATATGTCCTGAATTCTGTTTCTATATGCTATAATTTGTAATGAAGGGCTGACCCTTCTATAATTGATTTTGATACCCTTAATAATCCTAAAAGCTTGAACAGTTTTTATAGCTGGAAAGCTATATTTGTTGTTGAAAGATGGTGAATGATGATATTGATAATGTTACTAGAGGATGAAAGGATGGGTAATGTGGAGTTGCTTCCCATTTGTGTGCTTCCATTAGGAAAGAGAGATGTTTAAGAGTTTGAATATATATCTGTCAAAATGGTACGAGGCTGAGTGGTAACTGATTTGTCATTCTTGAGATAGGATTCAGAGTATATTCGAATATAAGAAGCATTTAAGAGTTTAATGTCAATTTGTAGTAGCAGAAGTAGAATCCAATATAGTAAGCAGTGAAACGTAGTTTATACGGTATTGTAGGCAATTTACAACAAAAAAAGAGAGATTCAGTTACAAAACCAAAATCGATTTGTAACAATATAACCAGATACATTGGATAGCAAATTACGGCAGGATACAACCGGCTATAAACACTACAAGTAAAGATTTTGAAAAAAAATATCGTCGCCTGCAGGATTTGAACCTGCGCACGCAGAGCGTATATGATTTCTAGTCATACTCCTTAACCACTCGGACAAAGCGACTTGGATGTTTCTTTGTGATTTAAAAGACAATATAGACCAAAACATTTATAATTGATTACTGTCACGTGACTATTATTTTGGCACTGCTCATTAGCTAGACCTCTGGTTGATGGACGCTGGCGAATTTTTTTTTTCCTCATCAACATATACCATTAAACAACCAGACAAATGGTGGTATGTAAGCAACCCGAGATTTCAAGATATTGTTTTTCACACATTATGAATGACAGAAATTAGGATTATACATTAAGGCTGATCTCGAGAATGTTACTGATCTCGTTCCCGTTGAGGATTACGAATGGCATTTCAAGGTAGTGTAAAAAAAAAAAAATACGGACATGATTGGTATCTGAACTCAAGGGCTAATTGAACTATATGGATAGGTTGAATGTACAAGCTGCCATGAGGTTGATGACTCTTGGATTTCTTTCAATCAACAGGTAAGTCTGATGACTTGCATCTTTTTTACCTTGACTAATCGACTATCACTCCTAGGATGAATATGACATGAATTCTTCTCGTGGTACTGCCAACTTGGTAATGCGTTGCAAATTTTGTAAGCGTGACCTTACTGCTCGTAAGTTTTCCAACAGCTTACTAGAGCAACAGACACTGATCAATTGTAGAATTCGAACCTTCTTTCAAGATTAAAAAGTATGATGTGGAGCAAAACGGCAAATTTCAACAAATTGCTCAATTTGACTGCCGTGGTTTAGAGTTGGTTGATTTTCAACCAAGAGTGAGTATTGAACATTTGATGGAAATGGAGGAGAGCATCCATTGACGAGTGTAAACCAGGATTCTTGGACATGTAAAGGTACTGAATCAGGCACCGTTTTTGAAGAGATTGATCTTTGCGAGGATGAATGGGCGGAATATGATGAAAAGGTAGGACCACTGCACCACACACTTTGCAGACGAGAGGTATTCATCCCATTGAATAGTCTGGAGAGCCCGTTGGCATTAGCAACATTCAAGTCGAATTCAGAAAGGAGAAATAGATGTAAATATGCTCAATGACGCTGAAGCCAACTACTTTAGCTTCTTCTGCGTGACTTTTTCAAATGTATCTAGATAAAACTTTTCGGAATGATTGTCTTTCTTTGTCTTCTACATATCATAACAATGGCCAAAGTCAATGCTGTTCCCTTCCATGAGAAGGAGTACTGGAAAAACCGATTTGAAAAAGAAAAGCATTTTGAGTGGTTGGTAACCTGGGACGACATCAAAAAGGAGTTTGAGCCTTATCTGAACAAAGATGAAGATGTTCTTCATTTAGGTAATGCGAGATGTATTCGTGTTTTTCGAGACTTTATCATTAACATATCTACAAAGGATGTGGTAATTCTGAGCTTGCATTTGATCTGGCAGATTCAGGCTACAAAACTGTTGTCAATGTCGATTATGCAGAAAATGTCATTGAATACATGAAATCTGTTACACATGAAAAACAGCAACAAAATTCAAATTACTCCAACATCTCCTGGATCTCTGGTGATTGCCTGAACAATCTAAAGTCTTATCTGCCAAAATCTCAATACTCTATCATCATTGACAAAAGTCTGGTAGACACAATTGCTTGCGGGGATGACGATCAGCAATCTCGAGTAAAGCAGCTGTCAACAGAAATGCTCTCTGTGGCGAAACCAGATGCTTATTGGCTCTCCATCTCATTTTCTGGTGAAAGAGAGTTCTACATTGACAATGAAGAGCAGTTTTATTGGAAGACAGAGCAACGCATTCCTATCCAAGTGGCTCAACCTAATGATAAACCTGGAGCACCTGCCATCTACTACTACCTCTACATCAATCACAAAATGAGTGCTTGATTATTCCCAATGATTTGCACTTGATAAACAGTTTTCTTTATATAACAATTTTTTACAATGACATCTAACCGAATGTTTGACTGATTCTGCCACCGCGTTTAGCTTTACTGAGACGCCATTCATTTGGTTTCTCGTAGCGATTAAACAGCGGCTCGATCTTTTCTTGCTTTTTACGTTTGGAGATCTTGTTGGCATCGGCAACACGGAAGAATGTAGGTGCTGCTTCTGTTAACCATTTGGGATCAATCGCTGTAATTTCACGCATGTATTCTTTGGACGTAAACACAATTTCATGATAAATAACCCTAGACCACACATGTCAATACACTGCATTCAACCATCGATGTCTGCATTGCTTACCATTCAGGACCCTTATTGAACAGTGCACTGGAAGGATGGATATATACAGGTGTGCCTTCTAATAAGGTCTTGTAGCCTTCTTGAGGATCCTTTTTCGCAGCATTTCTGAAATAACCAGACACCAGAGCTCTACAGACCTTTGTATAATTTCTACCGCAGGACACGATATCATGGCGGTATCTATAAACCATAGTCAGTGCATCATATACACTCTCCTCTTTCTTCCCGCTTCATACCTATCCATAATACCAAGCAGTTGTTTTCTCACATCTTGCGCACGTTTCATACTACGAGCTTGAATATAGTTATCAAAGCACCAAGCATTCGAGAATTTGCTTCCTTTCCAACCATTGTATACAGTCAATAGCGTCAAATGATCGCCTTCAGGCTGGTGAAACTTGGCCTTCTTTTGATCAGCTTGGGCTTGCTTCTCTTTGGGTCTATAGAATACATTTTGAGCGGTCAGCATGGCGACAATGGTCAAAATCTCTTCTGAACAGCCTAGATCCACAGATTGAATCAGCATCTTTGACAGTTGAGGATCCAGAGGGAACTCTGCCATTTTACGACCTAAACGAGTCAAGAGACCTTCATCATCGAGGGCTTGCAGTGCGTACAGCTGTTCTAATGCTTGGATCAGGTTGTTCTCGGGTGGGGGATCCATGAAATCAAAATGCAACAAGTCGTTGATGCCCATCGCTTTGAGAGTAAGCACAGTCATTGACAAATTCAGCAACTGAATTTCAGGGATGGTATTGGGCAGCATTTCGTTACGATACGCTGTTTCTGTGTAGAGACGGTAACATTTACCAGGACCGGTACGACCAGCACGACCAGCACGTTGTCTAGCAGCAGCTTGTGAAATAGGCACAACCACCAAAGAGTCCATACCGAGCTTAGCGTCCCACTTGTTTTGCTTTACGAATCCAGGATCAATAACGTAGTAGATGCCATCAATGGTGATGGATGTCTCTGCGATGTTGGTAGCAATGACAACCTTACGACTGCCTGGAGGTGCTGGATCAAAGATACGAGATTGCATTTCAGAGGGCAAAGCACTATACACTGGTAGAATAATCAACTCTGGGACATCGTTGCCCAGCGCTTTCATACGCTCAAACAGAATTTCCGCCGCTGTATCGATTTCTTCTTGACCCGTCAAGAACAGCAAGATATCACCTGGAGGTTCAGAAAGATGGATTTGCATCACAGTGATAAGAGCAGCATCCAAGTAATCAGACTCAGGATCCTTGGTGTACAAGACCTCAACAGGGTAAGTTCTACCGGGAATAGTGAAAATAGGACAGTTGTTGAAGTAGGTGGCAAACTTATCAGCGTCCAAAGTAGCAGAGGTAATAATCAGCTTGAGGTCAGGGCGTCTCTTGGCAGCTCTCTTCAAAAGACCAAACAAAACATCAGTCGAGATGGTTCTTTCGTGAGCCTCATCCAGAATCACCACAGAGTATTGGCTCATTTCAGGGTCAATGAGACACTCTCTTAGCAGCATACCATCAGTCATGTACTTGATACGAGTTTCAGGGCTGGTACAGTCCTCAAAACGAATGGTATAACCGACTTCTTGGCCAACACGACAGCCGACTTCTTCAGCAACACGCTTAGCAACTGACATGGCAGCCACACGACGAGGCTGGGTACAACCAATTCTTCCATTGTTAGCGAAACCCTCTTCAGCAAGGTATTGTGTCATTTGCGTCGTCTTTCCCGAACCTGTATCCCCCACAACAATCAACATTTGGTTCTATAAAACAGCATGTCAGTGCACTGTATCATACTCGTCCATGTCAAATTTACCTCTCTAATGGCTTGAATAAGAGAAGAACGCAGCTTAAAGGTGGGAAGCGATTCACGTTGCTCTTGAATGGACAAGCTGGTAACTTTACCAAACGTCGTGGCATTGTTGAACGTAGCCTTCTTCCATTCAGGCACTTGATCTGGTTTAGAGCCAGCAGCTGATCCACGAGCATCTTGAGCAAACTGTCTTCCACCAGGACCAGCCATGGGATCCAGCCAGGCCGTATTCACATCTTGAGGCACAGCGTCGATCTCTTGCTGCTGTTGTTGCTGTCTCAATTCTCTACGTTCTTTAGCCAACGAAGCACCAGCCAAAGCAGAGCGATTCATGGTGCCATCGGGAATCTTGACGACCTTGACAGGACTCAAATCCAACGTTTGTGAGGTCTGGCCCTTCAGGAAGGGAGGCTCCTCTTCGCGCACTTCTACATCGATTTCCTCTTCGGTTTCCACGTTGCCCAAAAAGTCAGTATCTTCGTTCAATTCAGGATAGTCTGCAGGATCAACCACGCCAGAGGCAATCAGTTGCTTCAATTCCCAACGTTCAGGCGAGGACATGCGCTTCACAGATCGCGAGGGTATATCGTCCACTACCTTGACACCAAGTGCGTTTGAGTTGGATCCAGTCATAAAAGATGGTTTATCAGGGTTGCGAGAGGTCATTGCCTCCATCTCGTCTTGGGATCGTACACGCAAGTTGGGGCTGAGATCTTGGCCTGTGCGTTGATCAACATCTTTCATAGACAAACCAATTCGATTTCCAGCTATCGACATGACTTTGACTTTGACAGGCTGATTTTGCTTGACAACCTCGCGAGGATTGTTGACTCTGCCTTGGATCAATGAACCCACATGAACCAAACCCTCAGCCTTGCCTTTGACTCCTTCCAAACGCACAAACGCACCGAAATCCTTGATGTTGATGACTGTACCGTTGTAAATCTTGTAGATAACAGGCGCATCATCCAATCCGCCTCTTCTAGGAGGACTAGGTCTTCTATCTCTGTGTCTGCTGCTGGGCGATCTGGATCGAGACCTGGATCTGGAGCGATGTCTACGGTGTCTTCTCTCAGGCGAAGGGCTCTCGTGTCTACGCTTGCTTCCAGATGATGAGGAAGCGGGTGCTGTTGTCGACTTGAATCCTTCCAACTCTGCCAACATGTCGTCTGCCACTGCCATATCTTCCTCTCTCTTCTTTTGCCAATCAGGGTCATCTTGCACAGCCAAGCCAGGGAACGTGTGTGCTTTCTCGTCGACGCCCTCCTCTCGATGCACTTTACGCTTTGGTTTCAATGTCTTGATGATACGATCCAGGTTCTCAACAAAGGGCTCTGGGAAATCTGCATCTGCGTCTTTGAGCATCCTTTTGAAATCAGCGAGGGATCCTTTGGCCTCATCGTGAAGATGGATAATGAATTCAGCTGTGAAACGAGTGAGAAGAGCTGACGAGGCAATGTGTGCGTTCGATGAATCTTACCTAGGACTTGTTCATGTAGCCCAGTATGGTTGTAGAGCTCGCTAACTACTTTCTGCACCAATGACAGATGCTCCAACTTTTCAATGTCGTCCATAATGAAGGTTATGTATAACGTAGCAAAGAGTCAAGCTGTAGCTGTTCCCCCCTTTCAATAGCTTTTTAACAGTGAAAAAAAAAAAAAAAAAAAAAAAAAAAAGACGGCGTGACCATGATGCGTGATAGAAGGCCATTCCAAGAACCGCTTAGTTTGATATTGGCCATTTGAAAGGGCTATTACCGCAGCATGGTATCATTAATGTATGGCCTGTGATAGATGAATCGATAGCTTGCAATCCGTAGAGTAGTATCCAGCTTTCTGTTTGCTTTAAGATGACATCTGGTGCTACATCTCGACCTTCCGAAACAATGCAAATGATGTGTGTGACGTACATGACATTATAGCAAAGGATCCGTTGATTTAGCTGCTATTCATTGGAGGAGAGCATCCCCTACACCAGCAGCTTTTGAAAACAAAGGAAGAAAAAGGCTGCGAAGAATTTTTCATTATTTCTGTCTCTCTCTTTCTCTCTTTCTCTCATTTTTCTTTTTTTTTTTTTTATATATATATTCATCAAAGAGAATAGGTTCCTGTTCTTTATTAATCTGTACGAAAAAGAAGACTAGGTCAATCGAAACAGCCAGCCTCTTTTTATATATACATTCCATCATCAAAAGTTTCTTTTTCTTTTTATTTTATTTTTTACCACTTTATCCTCTCTGTCCATCCGTCCGTCTGTCTGTGTGTGTGTGCCTCTCTATCTATCTCTCTCTCCTCCGCGTGTAAAAAAAAAGAAAGAGTGTTATATTAAGATGACTGAATCCAGTGCCAGTGAAAATAAGACATCGGTCGTAGATGACTTTTTTTCAGCATTATTTGCCAATACCAATAGTAGCAGCGAAGCTAGTAACATTAATAATAATAGCAGTGATAACAGTGCTAGTAGCAGCCGAGATGCCACTGTCACTCCCATCCCCACAAATAGCACTAGCCACGACGTTGAAATTAAAAGGGAAGCTCCAGAGGATGCTGAGGAAGAACCCAGTGTTGAGAACGATGATCAGCAAGGTAATCATAGTCAAGCCAATGAACAGCAAGCCACCCCGCCTGTATTAGATGAGTTTGATGAGTACTCTCTTCTTAGCAAAAGAAGACAAAGTGATTCTACTTCAAATCTCAACAGCAGAGCAAGACCTAATACAGAGCAACCTGCTCAAACGCTGGCAAAGAGACACATCGATTGGAGTAAGGTCATTCCTGAGTCTCGCATGCTGATACATCAACTGCCGAAAAGCACAAGTAAGCAGGAGTTGATGGATTACTTTAGCAAGTACGGTGAGGTTTTAGAGGTTGTTCAAAAAAATACATTTGGGTTTGTTCATTTCGAGAATCCTGAACAATGCGCACGTGCCGTTGAAGCCGAAAACTACAAGACCTTTAATGATGTGCTGTTGAGTAAGTTGTGGATTGTTTGTTTCTTTGTTTGTTTGGGTGCTTGTACTAATACGCCTTGCTAGATTTGGAGATTTGTAAGCGAAAGCCTAAATTTGCTAGAGTGACAGAGAATGAAAACCGACGACGAGTTCAAGGCCATCGCGGTAATAACAGACAAGATGCGAGTCGTAGTCGTAGCCGCAGCCGATCGCCTCCTCTACCCGCTCGCACCTACAACAACAATGGTAACAACTATAACAGCAACAATAACAACATCAACAACAACAACAAGCGAGGAAATAGTGACACTAGAAATGGTCGCGAACCCAAAGTGATGAATGACTACCGTAACCGTCAACGCGAATACAATGGCAATAGTAACCGCCACGACAATGGATTTGATTACGAAAGAACAAATAACTACCGCCCTGACTACAGCCAAGTGAATAACGATGCGAGCAATGTGCCTGATGTTAATAACGAGTATGGACGAGAGAATAACTATCGTCCTGACTATGCAAGACGTAACACTAGTAAGAACAATGGTGGTAAAAGAGTCGACCCTCGTGCTTCTGGATATAGCTATAAAGCCCCTACCATTATTTCACGCAATGGAGGTGAAGTGCCTGCTGTCCAGATCATATCCTGGAACACGGATAATGCGTTGATGAACTACATAAACAGCCTGTTTACGCAAAAGCACATTCGCACTGATGCTCGTATCTTTAACTACTTGAACCATTCCCGTGGGGAATTGGTAAAGCAGATGGTATTGGAAGGTGTAAAAGCAATTGTGTTGATTGACAGTAGAAACTCAGAGCAAGGTAAAGTGTATCTGCAAGTGTTTGCTCCTGTGGATCACGGTGATGGTGTTCGCTATGATGGTAATGAAATTACAAGTGCTTTGTTTGCTGGCAGCTCACATCTCTATGTAGAATACGATAGTGTTACCCCCAATGAAGCTGTTGGTATAGTCCAAAATACACATCCAGAGTTGAGACAGGCCAAGCCAAGATATCAACCATACACATCGCCATATGATAACACACATCGCGAAGCGTACAACCCCAAACCTCAATACAGTGCCACCCCTCAATACAGTGGTCCTTCCTATGGCCGTTCATCTGAGGCTTCATTCACCAATACCAACTCATATCAAAAGCCCTCCTACTACAACAATCCCACAAGAGGCTCCCAATTTGCATCACCACCTGTACAGCAGCAACAGTATCAACAACCCAGCTATGTAACCCAATCTACTTACCAGCAACCTCAAGCCATCTCTGCTCCTCCTCCTCCCGTTCCAAACATTGATCCCAATACCCTCGCTACTATCTACAGTTTGATTCAATCCGATACTCTGTCCAAAATACCGCCTCCAGCCGTATCGTTGCCTCCCACCACTGCCACGTCTGCGGTTGCTGCTGCTCCCACTGCACAGCCCTCAATACCTCAATTGCTGGCTACGCTGGTCAATAGTCTAGGTGCAGCTGGCATGGCTCATCACACACCACCTTCAGCATCCGCTCTTCTTCCGACTACCACCACTGCCACCACGACTACCACCAATACACCTGAGCAACCCAGCATGGCTGCTCTCTTGAGCACAGCGACTGGAGGCAATCCTGCTCTCGCTCAACTCTTGTTGCAACAAATGACATCTGGCGTAACCAATTCCTCATCTCCCACACCTCGCAACGCACAAGCGTCGCCTACCTTGGTCTCGCAAACCAACCAGCCGCGACAGGAATACGGCTATAGCTCTTATGGCCAACAAAGGAACTAACTGCAGCGTCAAACAGATCACATTCCATTCCCTATCTACTTCATATTGAATATTCACATCCATCTTTTAAATAAATAAATATAAAAAAAAAAAAAAATCAAGACTTCATTGCATGAAATCCATCTTGTTCTTGTATGATAACATACTCACGCAAAACTGCCTAATAAAACCTTAACTGTTTTTAGTGTAGCATTGCGTTTCGAAAGTGGGAGCTAGTTCACCCGTTTGCCGAGCTTAAACAAACTTGCTATCATTGGCTTGAACGCACGCTTACTAAACATCAATGACGCGAAAGTCAAGTATACCCTGACTCACCCCAGGCTATTTTCTATTTGCCCACTGGATTACAGTCAGTCAATCAATCGATCACATATATATTCAGCAGAATGTCGATTCCTTTTCTTCTTCTTCTTTTTTCTTGTTCAACTAATTTTATATATTTATCAAAATGGTCAACGCTATTGCTGTTCTCAAGGGTGCCGATGTTTCTGGTGTCGTCAAGTTCTCTCAAGCCTCTGAAGATGCCAACGTTGTTGTTGAAGCTTCTTTCACTGGTTTGAAGCCCGGAAAGCACGGTTTCCACATTCACGAATTCGGAGACAACACCAACGGTAAGTAGTAATTCAATAGAGGGACTGAGTGCCCATCAAGGAACTGATGTCGCGTCCAACTTCAATGGCAATTACTAATTCAAATCTAAATCTTTAGGTTGTATTTCCGCTGGTCCTCATTACAACCCCCACGGTAAGACCCACGGTGCTCCTGATGCTGAGGTTCGCCATGCTGGTGATTTGGGTAACATTGTCGCCAACGAAGCTGGTGAGGCCAAGTTACACGTTGAGGATGCTCAATTAAAGTTGATCGGTCCCCTGTCCATCATTGGGTAAGAGAGTCGAACGTGGTGTATCATAGAGATAAGGTATTAACATGGCACTCTAGTCGTACTGTCATCGTCCACGCTGATGAGGATGATCTTGGTAAGGGCGGTCATGAGCTCTCTGCAACTACTGGTAATGCTGGTGATCGTTTGGCTTGTGGTGTTATTGGTGGTAAGTTTCCTTTGCGCACTAAATGTCTCTATTCAATTGACTGACGACGTTCCCCATCCCCTTGTAGTTACCAAATAAATGCTCCCATGCCCAAAGCAAACAAATATGTATAAAAAAGATGTATGAATGAAAATCGTGATCCGTCTTTTTGTTTCATTTAGTAGGATGGTCTCTGTACGTATATCAAAGTCAAGCTTACCTTCCCATCTTTCAATAAAAACCAAACAAATGTAACATAACGAAATATCTTTTTGTATCTGAAACCAGCGTGGTAAAACCTATCAAGTGAGTTATGAGCATCCTTTGTTGCATAACTTTTTGCTGCATGAAATTCTGTCATGACAGACATGGCAGTAGTATTGTTGTTCATTTAGAGGCAATGAGATCAATCTCATCGAAAATGAGTTTAGAGAGTAATGTAGGACAGACAAATAGCTTTTCACACTCTACCACAAATATAGAGCTTTAGGAGCGGCGAATCAGCTTGTCGTGCCAGAAGATGAAGATAGTAAAGCCCATCAAAATGAAAGGAATCAATCAAAGTAAAATGACTGTCTTTATGCGCATGAAAGTAGAGCACGACAATCGACATGGATCTTGACATGCTTGTATATGGATTGGGTTGGGATTCAGCCTTGAAAGTCTAAAACCTACATTTGACATTGCTGTTTGGTAATACATCTGTGCCGCTCTACTGAAGAGCTGTCGATGTTCTTGAGTCTAATTCCACTCAAGAGTAGCCTTGCAATATACAACCTGTGTACAACCAGGTAAGAAGCAGAGTGCAATTCATTCCCGAGGCTCACATCTGTCAATTACTCATTTACACATGACTGTAGACATTTGTAATATTAAAATGGCTTTATGAGGCAGTTGTAACTGAGTACCAAAAGGCATGAACACGACAATCCAAGTTGCTACGAGTGCAATGCTTCATGTGCCCATGTAATGTACTTGTCAATCATGCTATTACATGTCAGATTGGAGACAGTCTCTTGCTGGTACATAAGGACGAGCCGCCTATATCGATTAACCGATGGAGGATCTCTCGATGCGCTGAAAAAATACGTCATTTTGCTGATGGTGAGTTTGCATCTCTCTATTTGATTAATAAACTTTAATTCAACAGGTATTTATTGCATCTTGACGCGCAACGGATACTTGCTTTTTCTTTCCAATTCAATACACATTCATTCAAATGGCTTCCTCACTACTCATTGTCGGCGGCACAGGCCTCATGGGCTCTGCAATCATCAGAGAATCTCAGAAGAACAAGAAACTCCCTCATTATCATAACCATCATATCCTGGCTTTATCACGCACAGCTTCAGCAAAGAGCAACAAGGAAGGTGTGACATTTGTGCAAGGAGATGCTCTTGACCCTACCTCACTACAAGTTGCTTTTGAAACCAATCCAAACGTGGTGCATACTGTAGGTACCTTGCTCGATCAATCCAAAACTTACGGAGCAAATGGTACCTATGATCGTCTGAATAGGGATGCTGCCATCTCTGTTGCTGAGACAATGGCCTCCAAGTATGATGATATCAGTAGACGTTGTCTGGTTTATTTCTCAGCTGCCAATGCACCACCCAAGTATCTGTTGAACGAGCGTTATATTCAAGCGAAACGTGAAGCTGAAGAGGCATTGCTGGGAGACAAGTTTAAAAGCAAAATCAGAGTGGTTGTGCTTCGGCCAGGTTAGTACTCGTTTGCGAATCATCGAGTTAGAGTCATTTATCGCTATTGTAGGGCTCATATATTCGTACCACCGCCGTCAATTGATGCTTCCGTTAGCACTTGGGTTAATCGTGGGTTCTGCTATTCTCAAACCCCTTACATCGTATGTTCCTAAAGACGCAATGTACTTTACAGACAGACCGCTTTTGGATAGCGAGATTGCACATGCCGTCTTTGAGGCATTGGAAGATGATTCAGTCGAAGGAATTTGTGAGATTGATAGAATCAGACAACTTGCCAAGCAATGGGAGAGGAAGAAGAGCAACTGAAGGAAATAAAGCATTATTTTATTATATGTGTATGTACAGGAAATTAGAGAAATGGTATTATTAAGAAGAATGTGTCATATAAAATGTGGGTGGTGGTTGTAAGTTTAAAAATCAATAGAAGCATAGTGGTATATAATCTCTTTGGGAAGAGAAGTAGATTAATTTTAAAATGGAGGGAGGAGGAGAGGGGAGATTCTGAGAAGTGAGGATGATGATTATGAAAATGGATGAGGGGAGGGGGGGGAGAGAAATGTGTGCTTAAAAAGTTAGAGTGATATAAAAAAAAAAAAGTGAATTTCATGCAAATTATATGGGTGTGTGTAATATATATATATATATATAAAAGAGAAATTGGCTCATTAAATTGGTTGCGTGCGTGTGTATGTGTGTGTGTGTATATATATAAATTAATAGTGTTAAGGGGATAGAAAAAGAGAAAGGAGATCAGTGTATAATAGTGATTTTTGAATCAGTAATTTTGACACTCGGAAAACCAAGGGTGCATTAAGATTTGATGAATTGAAGGTCTCTTTTCGGGAGAGCGATTCAGCATGCAAGAGATCAAAGAGAAGCATTCTGGAGATACTTTGATTTTTGGATGAACAAACTGGCCAGCAATTGCCATACGAGAGTCATGGAATGGCACCTCTCCAAACAAGATTGTATAGAGCAACACACCAAGGGACCAGATTTCTGCAGGCTCAGCGCGATAGGGTCTACCCAACAAGATCTCTGGTGATGCGAAACTGACAGTGCCGTAGAACTGATTGAATAGGTAATTTTTGTTTTCTCCAAAATGGCGAGGTAACAAGACAGCAGATCCAAAGTCGATGAGTTTTACTTGAAATTGATCGTCAATGACAATGTTTTCATCCTTAATATCACGATGACAGACACCAAGCATATCCAAATGAGCGACGCAAGAGACAATTTGTCTAAAGATCATTTTGGCAAGAGGCTCTTCAAAGTAGTTATGGCGCTCGATGCATTCGAATAAATCACAAGAGGTGCGTCTTTTGATCACAGGCTGCTGCTCGAAAAATGAAGGATATTCGTCCAAAGGAGTTGAACAGTAAGAGTTTGTGCTACCAAAAGAAGAGGTTTCTGATAATGCAGGTGATCTTGGGGATGACAACTCGGATTCTGTTGATGTGGATGACCAAGAGGTACCGTGCAACTCCATGACAAGATAGCAAAATTTGGTGTCTTGATAAGAATCTACATAGCCAATGACACTGGGATGGCGAACATTTTTCAAAATGTAGATTTCCATTGGAATTGGACCGAGCTCTCGATCTTTGACCCAGCTGTGAGCAGGAATCTTGTTCCGAAAGATGAATTTAACAGCTCTTTCGATACCAGTCTTCTTTTCGCGGGCTGACACAACAAATCCATAACCGCCAGAGCCTAATTCCTCTCCAATGGTATAATTAGCGAGAAATAATGGGTGAAATTGATATTGTGACAAGTGAGAGGTGGGTTGAGCAGGAGGAGCAGGAGCAACAGGTTGTTCCTTCACTGCTGGATTATTGATGTAGTTGATTTGATGTTGGTATGCCATGATTAAAGAGATTGATACAAGGATAAAGAAGAAGAAGAAGAGAGACATGAAAATAACCCGACTATTTAAATACAAAGAAATAATCAAATATTAAGGGGTGTCTATCAAAAAAAAAAAAAAAAAAAAAAAAAAAAGAAACCATGATATATAGGTTTACTTGTAGAATTCATCAAATAGATAATATATTATATTAAAACTTTGATTGTTGTATTAGGAGCAGCGTATATAGCACATTCATTGTATACTCTCTAACAGACAGATCAGATTAATGCATGTCAATTCACTCACACTCAGAAACATAAACACACACACACACACACACACACACAGACTTGGATGAACGCACATAGACAAGGTCTCTCATGTACATACAAACGAGATGGAATGTTGGCTCCTGAAGTTATTTAATCCAGCAAGTGACAACAAAGAAGAAATTCACATAGGCACAGATAAATAGGTGTGAGTAATAAGGTTCATTTATTAGATCAGCATTCCCTGATAGTAAATACATCGATCGAATGGAAAAAAGGGAAACAATGAGTAGTATATTTCTTAACTTTTCTTTCTACTAGTTCCCCTTTGTGTGATCCGTTATGATGGTGATCACTATGAGCAGTGAGGAGAGAGAGAAAGAAAGAGGGGGGGTTCCACGCTACTGCAATTTTCATTATTATTATAATTACCAAATGTTCCCTTCTCTGCGTGTTTGTGTCTTTGTGTGTACAATCAAAATGACAGCTCCTAAAAAAAATCGTAAAATCAAACCCTCCTTTTATTTTACAACGTGTATTCAATGTAGAATTTAGACAGATCAGATTAACATGCTATTATTAGAGAAAGAGAGAGAGAGAGAGAGAGAGGAAAAAGGAGGTATGTTTGTATGTTTTTTTTTTTTTTTTTTTTTTTTTTTTTTTTTTTTTTTTGAGGAATTCATTCTTCCTGTTCGAAAAAATCGTTCAATGCTCTGTAGCAAAAGGCAAACTGTGATTCCGCCTGGACCATGGTGGTTCGTTGTTTGCGGAATTCGTCTGTAATGGCAAAGATGGGGTCTATCAAGGCATCATGCTGGTTCATTCTTAGCAATGTTTCTGCCGTATCAATGACACAGAAGGTTCCTGTTCTTCCACATCCAGCGCTACAGTGGACCAGCACTGGCTTGTTGGCTTCTTGAAGCTGTCTGGTCAGTTTGATCAAGGCAATCACCTTGTTGGTCTCTTTAGGCACACCATGATCAGGCCATCCCAAGAACTGCAATTGAGTGACACTTGCTTGCTCAACCTTCTCGTCATTGCGGTAAAATTCCACCAGCAAAGACCTTACAATACAATCCGCTTCCGTATCCATCCTTTCCTTTTTAGAATTCTTTACCACCACTCGTATATTACCATTTCCAGACTTCAGTTCCAAGTCGTCATCTTGCAAGGGCCAGTAACGACCACATTTCTCCATGCCATTTTCAATTTGTGGTGTCAGACATACAATGACAGGCACATGCTTCTCAATGACCATGCGCCAAAAGTCTATCAACGTGGTTGAGGTGGGACCCTGAGTTGCTATGTAGAATCGAGGGATGTTGTACGGTGCTAAAATCCAACTTGCATTGATATAGTCATCGTCTGTATGGCCCAGTCGTGTGTCTGTCAACTTGATGCAGTTATTATCAAAAGGTACAATGTTAAAATAACGATTCAGCTTCTTGTTTCTGTTGGCCTCTTCATGCTGATACTGTGGACTTGTCGAACGCATCAGTTCCATCTCATTGATTTGGCTGAATCGTTGGTGCACATACTGCTGGAACCGATTTTTGTCTTGCAGTATAGTCTTGACCAGCTCCAGGCCCTTGTTGGATGATTTCTTGGTATTCATAGATTCTTGTGTCGTTTTGAAACAGAAAGAAAGCAGCTTTGTGTATTTTGGCGTGGCGTGTTTTGAAGGCGAATTTGATATTCCATCGCCCGAACGTTGGTAGTCTGATGTTTCCGCGATTTGACCACATCCTTGTCAGACATGTGTGAGTGCTCGATGCAATGTAGGTCAATGAAACTTCCTACTATTGTCGTGTAGGATGCACGTCTATTGCCTTAATGGATACATGCTATGTAGAGCACTGTGTATATATGTGGGGGTCGGTTTTCTTCTTTGCATTTTCTCCTCCCCCTTCTGCTCCTTTCTGTTTCCTCCTCAAGACACGCAACGCATAAAGAGCGATGATGCATAATAAACAAAACTAGACATGTCTGATCTGTATGTATGCATGCTTAAATGCTTGTCCTGACAGCAATCATGATCGACACACGCAGAGGCATATATCCCGATCTATAGCGACATTTGCTGTGAATCCTCCAGGCACCACAATACCGATGTCGAAAAATAGAGCAAGGAATGTACCCCAAGCATATATGAAGGATGTATTGTCCATGTTAAAGCCATAGAAGCATATGGATGCTGTTACATAAAAGTATTAATCAAACTTGTGCATGTTGTTGGCTTAATTAAATGCTAAAAGGATCGTCTGTGCCATCGTGTCAGCAAGCTTGTTTCCATCTCTTCTAATCGGAGATCACCCCCCCCCCCTAGACAAGTAAGAAGTGGCTCTTACTGCAATCTGCTCTGTGTGTGTCTGGTTTATTCCAGCGGAACAAGGGGAGAGATTTTACAATTTTTTCACTTCTCGTTAGCTGAACACTTCTGAATAACACCATGGGCGAGAACGACTCACATCAAATTGGCAACTTGAAGCAAGCCTTGGTTGCTGGTGCCTGTGCTGGTACAGCCGTTGATACAGCTCTTTTTCCCTTGGGTAAGACAGCAATGGCAATGGTTTATCGCGCATCTCTCTGACATGTACCATAGATACCATCAAAACTAGATTGCAATCACAGCAAGGGTTTTTGGCCTCGGGCGGCTTTCGTGGAGTCTACTCTGGATTACTGACCGCTGTTATTGGAAGTGCTCCTGGAGGTAAATGTGCATGGTCATGCTGTTTATCAATTCACACTGACAATGAACCACATATCTAGCTTCGTTGTTTTTCGTCACATATGAGGCAACCAAACGCTTGATAGGCGCCACCGTCGACAATGCTCAATATGCACCACTCATCCACATGGCAGCTGCTTCTTGTGGTGAAACTGTCGCTTGTACAGTGCGCGTGCCCACAGAAGTCATCAAACAGCGTATGCAAACCAAGCAATTCACAAAGACTTCTGCCGCTGTATCGCATGTTTTACGTACAGAGGGTGTTTTGGGCATGTATCGTGGATTCCTGTCTACTGTGGCCAGAGAGATCCCATTCACATGTATCCAATTCCCATTGTACGAGTACTTTAAACGCACATATGCTACTATCAAGGGTCGCCGCACCGAGCCATACGAAGCTGCATTGATGGGTTCATTAGCCGGTGCTATTGCTGCTGCTGCTACAACTCCATTGGATGTGTGCAAAACTCGCATTATGCTCTCGACCAAGAACCAAAGCACAAAGCATTATGATGGCATCATTTCTACTATGAAGCGAATTGCTGCAGAGGAAGGACCCCGTGCTCTGTTCTCTGGTATTGGTCCTCGTGTTATGTGGATCTCTATCGGTGGAAGCATCTTTTTAGGTGTTTATGAAAAGGCGCTCAAGACATTTGTACAGCTTCGTGTTTTAGATGAACGATTTTAGATTTCTGTTCGTTTTGTGTAAATCCCAACTATAGTCACATTGTATTAATTATTCCCCTTCTCTTTCTCTCTCTCTCTCTCTCTCTCTCTCTCTCTCTCTCTCTCTCTCCTGCTCTCCTCACTCTAATTTTTTTCTAGCAAAACTATACATAAAATCAATAGCTACATATGAACCATAATGTACTTGTTAATGCAGTTGTCTCCTATACAGAATTACTCAATCAGTCGAATTCAGATGCTGTCAAGAATTGGGATGTTGATTTCATCCAAAGATCTGTCGACCAATGTGTTTTTATCGAAACAGAATTGAGCTTGCTACACTCACAAGAATGTGCAAGCGTGCAAACTACTGCGCACCATCAAAGTGGGCTCGATATACCTTCAGTACATACCTTGCTCAATGCATTGCATGAATTCTTCAAGATATTACTACAAAATGTATTTCTCAGTAACGATGTATACCTATATCTATTACGACATTATCGATTCTTGACGAAACCTGATGAAAACGAGATTTTGCTAAAGGTACAAGCGTGGTATTTGTCTGGATATGAACTGTCTGTAACATGGTTTTGCTTTTTGACAATAGGACCTAACAGAGCTAGCTCAAAAATCAGCGACGGATAACATTTTGCGAGATATGCTAGATGAACTATCAAGAATCTCATAGCATGACATAAATAGAAGTTTACAAAGAACCCTCTCCTTCGCCCCTATCGACTTACTGGATTCTCATCTCGGTCAAAATGCATTAATTAGATTACATACATCATCTCCTTGACATTGATGATTGGCAAAATAAGATACTAGGCTTTCACAGCTGGAAAGAGAAACACGATCTACCCTCATTGTTGCTTGTCATGCAGAAAGTGTTCGTTTTCGGAAGGGACCACAAATTATAGAGATAAATTTTTGGATCAAACCAGGAGGCAAGGTGAACTTTTGCATATTATCACCAACTACTACACGGTTTATATTTGAAATGTCAAAATGCATTTACAACTAGGGTGACAATTCCGCATTTCGCATTTCATTGAACAATTTGCAGCGATTGAACTTCTGCTCCAAAAAAATTCTAACAAAAGCAAAGGCGATTAACTTTGCTGAGATACGTCAACCACCAGTTCGCAATCCCCTTTCTAATAGTTGCAGAAACATCGATTATGTTCATTGCAAAAGGCATCGTGTTGGCAGCAGCCAAAATATATAAAACTCCGCAATATATTCTTTCCTGATTTGTTTATTTTACAACTTTTTGAACACGATTCGACCTATTTTGCAAAATTAGACTATGTAAACTGTGATGATCATTCAATGCTTCCTTATGCTTTCTGGGAGCACTTTTCAAGGCGCGTCTAACGATGCTAAATAAAATGGATGTCTTGAACAAATTTATTGCGCAATTTCTTTTAATATAAAATAACAATTTGCGCCAAAATGGCGAGATTCTACATATGGAAGCCTCATAAAAGTGGTTTCAGAGGTTGCATTGGATCGAGAGAAACATTTTGATTTAATATATGCCATAGTAAAAGTCTTCATTTTTGCGGTCAAAAACGCGATCGTTTGATGTTGACAAAAATCCATGAGGTACCCCTCATGCTTTTTGGTTGATTTTTTGGCCATGTTTTTTTTTTTGGCCCAAAAAGTTGAGCAAAGGTATCAACAAGTTGGTGCTAGGTGAGAGTAATCGTTTGGCGCTGTTCTGGCGGTCTAAAACGGTTTCTAGCGCGAGAAATCACGACTTGAATGCACCCAGATTTCCTTGTTTTGGATACCTTTGAGTTCCTCGACAGAATGCATGTATGCTGCCTGCCCGTATAAAACTCCTTCCTTTTGATGCATACATTAGTAAACCTACTACTGATAGACGCTATTACACTTGGTTATATTTAATTTACATTGCCTCTTTGAGTAACGTATGGCATTTAGTAATTAAATCACGTAAGATCTTTGAGACCACAGCCCAATCCATTGATAGAAAGAGGCGTTTACAGATGTCTCTGTGGCGACATGCTTCATTAAACAGGACATGTGAGTGGATATATTCAACGCTCAGACCTTTCCAGATACGAGTTTATTGTGCATAAAAAGGTTACAAGGGTACTAAAGAAATACATGTACCATTGAAAAGGGTATACAGTTCATCTACAGGACTTAATTCATAGATTGTACCAATTTGTTAATGTCAAACTCACGATCACCAGCATCGCCACCTTCCACGTAATGTTTGAACTTTCTAGGCCTCCATGACACCTTCTTATGGCCATTTGGATTGCTCAACTTGAAGGGCCATAGGAAATTGTTGACTTGTTTGAAATGTTCGCCCACAGTAAAGATTTCATGAATGACATCCTCAATGCAAATGATACCAAACTGCCCCAAATTGTCGCTAATAAGCTTGTTGTCAGAAAGCGGTAACCGTTGTCCGTTGCTTTTAGCGTATCCTCGTTTATACACTAGCTCTCTCACCGTCTTCAAATTAGGAGGGCCATAAGTAACGTAGGGTTCAATGATTTGAAGCATTTGGGATGTCGCCTTGTTGATACGAACAAAAACTCCATTATTGATCTGCAGCAGTCGAAAGAGCTGCAGCACTTTCTTGACTTTGGGATTGACGTCGTTGATGCCACTGATACGGATCACAAACAAGAGCTGCGGTTGTGCTGGAATGTAGTAATTGCCTTGTGATTTGGCTAATCTACGCAGCCTCAAATCATCATTCTCCCGTTGCCTGTATTCTTTGATGTAGGCGTCTGCCTTTTTGAATATCGTTTTACGAACATCTCGCTTTTCTTTCTGTGCTTGCGTTTTGATCAATTGCTTCTCTGCTTCTGTTTTCTCGGTGGTCTTTAGCTTTTTCAATAGAGTTTCTGGCACGCAGACCTCGTCATGTGTTGCTGTTCTAAATATATATACAGTCATTGAATATGTGTTGAGCTACCATTGCATAGCGAACCATAATACTTTACGTATACATTTCTTCTAGTACGCGCAAGAGAGGGAGTGAGGAAAAGATTTTGCTGTATGGATGCAGTCTATATGGGATTGCCGTCACTCCATGTAACTGTATATCATTGGTTTAGGGAAATCAATCCAAAATTAAACAATATAAAATCAACTCCTCTTGGTTCAAAACACCTTTTCTTTTTCCTTTCTTCTCTATTCCATACACAAACAATAACAAAAAATGGGTGTAAGTTTCTCTTCTATATTCTCTGAGCTCTTTGGTAAGAGAGAGATGCGTATCCTGATGGTGGGCCTTGACGCCGCTGGTAAGACCACCATCTTGTACAAGCTCAAGTTGGGTGAAATTGTGACAACTATTCCCACTATTGGTATGTATAGAAGCTCATCTCCAGAATGTAGCTAACAAAAATGTGCAGGTTTCAATGTCGAAACCGTTGAATACAAGAATATCTCATTCACTGTCTGGGATGTTGGAGGACAAGACAAGATCCGTCCTCTCTGGAGACATTGTAAGTAGTTTTGCTAGTGATACGAGAGACGAAGGAGGCAGGACGAGGGAGAAGGACGAGGAGAGCGAGGAAGGGGATGCACCTAGTGATTAGAATCTAACTCTATCCACATGTGCTGCTTAGATTTCCAAAACACTCAAGGTATCATCTTCGTTGTTGATTCCAATGATCGCGATCGTATTTCAGAGGCTCGTGATGAACTTCAGCGCATGTTGAACGAAGATGAACTTCGTGATGCTCTCTTGCTGGTCTTTGCCAACAAGCAAGATCTGCCCAACGCCATGAACGCTGCTGAAATCACTGATAAACTTGGCCTCCATTCCTTGAGAAACAGACATTGGTATATCCAAACTGCCTGTGCTACAAGTGGTAAGTTAAAAAAAAAAATGAAGCTCCATCTGAATGAAATTGTCTTGTATTCATCGTGATATTAGGTGATGGTCTTTATGAGGGTTTGGAGTGGTTATCTGCCAATTTGAAGAGACGTTCTTAAAGCGTGTGTGTTGTGTGCATAACCATATTTCTCGTATATGGATTTGCTGTAAAGTTGCTTAGATGTACATTTCTTTATCTTGATCCTCTTTTTTTTTTCTGACAAAATCCACCTGTTTCGACTTTTTTTTTTTTTTTTTTTTTTTCTCCCCCACTATATATCAACATTTAAACCGTATATTTCCCCCCCTCTACATTATATGATAATAAATCATGAATTGAAAGAAACCTTCGAGGCTGTTCTTGCAGTCGACACCATGATTTTATTGCGACACGTGGAGCCTTACTAAATTATCGCTATAAAACTTAGCAAGATTTTTCACACATTAGCTTGTGCTTCCACTGTCAGATTTTGATTTTCACAGATGTCGTATCTCATCGTTTGTATAAAAATGTAGTTTCTTTTCCCACCTTTTTCTCTCTCTCTTCTCTTACACTTTTTCTGCCTGTCTTTATCAGCGCACCATGGATAATCCAAAGGCATTGCAGACGTTCATTGATCTGGAGGTAGCTCGCTGCAATGAACGATGGATTGACATTCCAGAGCTAGCCAAACGCTACAAGAAATACCATCCCTATGAATCAGGTATCTGCCCTCATGGAGCTGCTCAATTCACATGTCTCTGATTCGTCTGTATAGTGCTTGAATTCACTGCTCGAATGGAAGCTGAATTCATTTTGCTTGTGCGACAGATTCGCCAAGAGATTGTAGCTACAGACTCCAATGTTACTGATCTGCCTTCATCTACATTATCACCAGCTTCGACTTCACCGCCTGCCACGCCAACACCCATAACAAGAAAATGGGGAAATCGACAAATTATCAACACCATTGGTTCTTCGTCGAATCAAAGCAACTCATCAACAGCAGTTGGTACAACGTCCATTGTGAAGCGCAATTATCCAGAAGAATCTGATGTATTCTATCAGTTGGACGATCCCAGCAGCATCTCGTTGGCCCCTCGACTATTACCTTCTCAGGTACAATTGATTTTAGTCAGATTATTAGACGTGATTCAGAGACAGATTAAATCGGGTGAATTGGAGACACCTGATGATTGGCAAGCTCAGGTACACACACAAGCATATGAACATGTGCAAAATATCTGATGCTGGTCCTAGTTTTCCAAAATCATTTTAGCTAGAATCTATTACGAGACTGGACGCTACGACAAGGCATTGGAGTGGTTACAGCATTTGGCGTTGAGGTTGGAAGATGTGGAGGCAGGATATGGTCTTGTTTTGCTAGTACAGGCAAGAGTCATCAAAGGTAAGGGTCTCTCAACAAAGAAGTCTGTGCGCAATTAAGCTCTCAACACCGAACATTAGGCGTCTGCTTCGAGAATCAAGAAAACTACACAGAGGCCCTGGATTGCTATCTAGGCGCACTCAATGTCGCTGAGCAACATCAAAACGAACAGAACAAATCCTTGTCATTCTGGTTGGAAGAGTGCCTCTATCGATCTGTGCTGTTACAATTACGCAAAAAGTAAGTTGCACAAACAGGCATTGCAAAAATAGATCAATTAATTCAAGACAACAAAACAGAGGCCCTGTGAAACAAACACTGAAATTGATGCGCACCTATCTTCATTACTGCTGTACGCAATGGCCTTTAGACTGGAGAATCCACAAACGATGGATCGTCTTTCGTCATTACATTCGCTACCTGACAAGAGCCTATCAAAAGGGCGTCTATGTACCTGCTGCACCAGAGGACGAATATACCAGGTATGTCATGTATGCATTTGGCGACACTCGGTACAACTGTATGCTCACTTTCAGAATATACCTAGTCCTGCTTCTCCTGTCTTATCGCCCAGTCGATCCGTGTTCTCAGAGACAGGAGACACCACGCTCTTTGAACGCTCTGCTGCCGCCCTCGATGAAACCATTCAATTGATGACACAATTTCGAAGCCTTTTGACAGTGTTTGCCAACACATATCACAAAAAGAACCCTGTTGATCTTAGTCACCGTGCATTGGAACTATCAAACCTGCTGTTTGCTGCCCATGACACAGTAGGATGGGGGTCAACCGACTACATGCGCCGCACGTTGAGGTATCTGTACAGAACGCGTAAATTCACTTTTAATAGTCTCTGTACCACCCGCCATATCTTTTACACACTGATGAAGCTAGGCGAGGTCCAAGAAGCTAAGCTCGCCCTGCTGGAATACTTGGAGTTGCTGAATGTGCCTCATATTCTCGATAAAGACCAGTCTGCACTTACACTCGCAGAACAGCAACAAGATAGCAGTGATGATGAAGACGAAGATGCCTACCTCGAGAATGTAGCAGAAACTATTCAGAACCGACTCGACCACATTACGCACCAATCCATGGCTTCCACCAACAAGAACTTGCTCTTTTGGGAGGATAAGTTGAAGCTGCTTCAAGGCATTCGAGACCCAGAGGAAGAAGAGGAGGAATTCTACTCGTCGGATGACAGCAACCCACCTCCAGTAACACAACGTGTCCCTAAAAAAAAAGCACCCGTTGGCTCTTACGAAAGTGACATGGAGTTTGACGTGGTTAAAGTTATTATAGCAGCTTCACATCAGCTGTATGGTCGGCATTACAAGCAGGGCCAAGAAGCCTCAGCACTGAGCGACATTGCCGTTGCATTGATGGAGGAATCCGAGCATTTGAAAAAGAAAAAGGCTAGTCAATGGCGTCTCTTGATGGTACAGAGCAGGAGAGTACGAGGAGCATCTTATGGCCTCTATGCCATGCAATGTAAGTTAATATTTATCAGTAACAGATGGATGGCATGGGATTAACACGCGCGTAGGCCATGATGAGCGCAAGAGATCGGTATGCATGGCTGAATCCATTGCATCCCTTAAACGCGCCTCCGAACTAGACTCACGCTCCTGGCAAACGTTTTACGAATTAGGGTTGCAGCAGGCTCTCATGGGCGATATGGTATCAGCTGCCTCTTCAGCCAAACGATCAATTAAGCTTCGTGGCGATTTCATACCAAGCTGGCATCTTTTATCGCTGGTTCAGTCGTCTCGCCAATTCCACGCACTACCGAAATCATTGCAATTAATACAAGCAGCCCTGGGCTATCACATGAATATGATTGAAAATTTTGACAACGAGGACGACCCTGATTTGGTTTTGTCCCTAGACACGGAGGAGGGGCAAGAGTTCTTTGATCGCGCAGAAGCTTATATGAAATTACGCATGTCTCAACTTTATTTCCTTGAAGTTTTAGAAGGGGCTGAAGCAGCAATCAAGGTCTATCCAAATTTGTTTGACATGTACGCCAAGCTCTCTCAAAAAATGAACTTGGCTGTGTCCGTTGCCGATACAGCAGAGAAGCCTACACACAGCCGAAAGCCATCCACATCAAGTCATTCGCAGCGTCACGACGGGAACAACAGCGTTCGTTCTCGAGCAAATAGCAGAACAAATATCAGCAGTGTACACAGCTTCAACAGTCTATTTGATAATAATGAGGATAAGGAGAGCTTAAATTCATCTAATTTTGCATTGCCCTCACCGCAGCAGCTATTGCAGGATGATGAAGTGAGTTTGGATGACAACCAGAACAGCAGCAGGCTGCATGAAGACTCTGATTTCATGCGGTCATCAACTTTGTTAAAGGTGGAAGAAGAAGACCTAGCAGAGCAGTACATGGAGGAAGAGGAACAGGAAGAGAAAAAGAGTGGCAGAAAGCATCGCAAGTCCATCAACTTGTCCCGACAGTTCATGGATGATCCACTATTGAGCTTCCCCACGGCAAACAAGCCCAAGAAAGACAAGAAGGAGAAGCGTGAGCCCAAGTCGCCCAAACCGCCCAAAAAGCTGCTAAGCACCAAGTCCTTGTTCCGTTCCAACAGCCCTATGGCATCATCAAAGACATTGTCCTTGGATTCAACGCCTACTGACAATAGAAAAGGTATATTGCGCAACAGTAATACTGCGAATCTCATTAAACAATGTGCATACAGATGTGGAGGATGAGTTTAACAAACTGTCAGAAGCCACCTTTTCTAGCTTGGCCAGCAATACCAGCAGTAGTGTAAAGGGAACGAGTGTCAAGCCTTCCCTTTCGAACCAACATAGCTCCTCTTACTTTTCCACCTTGCAGCAGCAAATCTCTAGCAGCAACCAAGAGCCCTCTATTCAATTACCTGTAAAGCCATCAACAGTGACAAAGAATGCTTACTTCATTTGCCAAGAAAAACAATGGCAATGGATTTTGATCAAGCTATGGACCATGGCAAGTGCTACATACACACGTGCACAGCGCTTTGACGAAGCCTTCAAAGCAATTACAGAAGCAGATCAGTTGACTCATGGCCTTAATGCTGATGTTTGGTATCAGATTGGCACAATAGCAGCAACTGCAAGCATTAGCAGCAAAAAGAGTGTGCAACAGCAAGACCGAGCACTAGATGCATTTAAAAGAGCCTTATCTATTGATCCTCATCATGTAGCGACACATACTGCTTTGGCCTCCATGTATGTGGGATCAGATCAGTTTGAGTTGGCAGAGCAACTGCTAGAAAAGACAACCAAGGGATTAGGCTGGAATCAAGCAGAAGCTTGGTAGGAGCGTGAAGAATATAACTCATGTATTAAAAATACTCACATGTCGTTCGCTCTAGGTATCTCCTCAGTAAAGTGTACAGACATCAAGAAAACCTTTTAGATGCCAAAAATAGTCTGATTTATGCCCTGAAATTGAGTGACACCAATCCAATTGAAAGCCTAGATGTGCTGCCTAGATTTGTTTGAAGGCATGTAATGCAATTAATAAAAAAAACCAGCTGGTTGGGAAGGTCGCCTCATCATGTAATTTAGTGAATCTAAGGAGACAGATCTCATAAAATATAATCGAGGTTACCATAATCGTATCCATGAAGCATGGTGCCAGATGAAAAAAAAAAAAGTAAACTGTTGGTCTCGATCTCAACAAACTTACCGACTATTTTGCAACTATGCTAGATACTGCATATTTTCAGTGTTGAGTGTTTGATCCCCATGACTCTGGCATTGGCACATCTTGAAGACCAAGCTTGAACGGTCGATACAGCAAATTCAACATGGGCAGTCTTTATGCCCGCACTAATGTCTGTGTGCTTCATATCTCTACTATCATATTTATCTATTTCGAGTAATTATAATCAACATTGAATATTATGCTATAAAAGGTAAACCACAAAAGTGTACATGCTAATAAACGAATGGATCTTTGGCTATTTTAATTTTTTTTTAGTATATAGTAATGATATCAAATTAGAAGGAAAATGAGAGACAGAGAGCATATGAGTATGTGCGCACATGTGGAAGCATGCAGAAAATTAAAATTTCAATAATGTGAATGTGTATATATATACGTATATGTATCGGATGATGATGAGGCATAAATGAAATCACTGTGTTGTATAGCAGTCGAGTAAGAATTCGAAATCGCAATTGTCCAGAAAGGTGGTTGATGCGTTGTTGTTATTATTATTATTATTATCAGTACTACTGCTGTCTCCCAGAGTGGAAGATTTCATAGCAGGAAACAATTGGGCTTCATGTTGTAATAGGCTTGTGTTGGATGTGGAAGGTAAAGTGGGAAATATAACAGATGTAGGTGACGCATCAGGCATAGAGGAATTCGAGGAGGAGCGACTACTAGTTGAGGCGTCTGATGAAAAATTGTATGTATTACTATTTGCTATAATGTCATCGATGGTGGGCGACGTCGATATGACAATAAATGGATCATTGTTGGCAAGCGGATACTGCTGTTGTCGCTGTTGCTGTTCTGTAATGATGGATGGAACAAATTCAAAGTTGAATGGCACAGTTGCGGCTGCCTTTGTTGTAACTGCTGTGGATGATGTGAGTTTCATTTTGTTGTTTCGAGAGAGAGAAGATGCCTTCAAATGCTGCGAGTGTATTTGATTCCATCGAGTGCGGCATTGTCTTTGAGTGCGAGTGGGGATCATGCTAGCAACTCGAATCCAGCAGCAACCATATTTTGCGATAGCAATCTCCAGTTGCTTGTCTTCTTCGGGATGCCATCTTCCTTTGCGGACAGCAGGATCTAGAGCCTCTGTCCATCGTGCCTGGCACTGAATGCCAGTTCTATGCGGAATGTTTTCTGCTATTCTGTTCCATGGCAATGTCATGCTGGATGTAATTGTTTGATAATAATGTACGGCTTCGGTAAGTGCATGATCTTCATGTTTAGACCATTTGCCCTTATGGACATTGGGGCTGTAATAATGGCATGTTAGACACGAGGTGTATAGTGCACTGGCCAAAACTTACTTTAAGGCGCCAAACCATCGGGTAGAGCATTGAACAGCTGTTCGCCCTGGAATCAGTTTTGATACCAATGTCCATTTGTGAGGCCCATGATGTGCTACTGCTTTCGATAGCAGTAGATCTTCTTCTGGAGTCCATCGACAATAAAATTGCTGGCTACCGTCCTGTTTGAATACGGTGTAGTTATCTGAGGCAGATGACATGTTTTTGTTGAATGAGCGAAATTGATTTGAGAGGGAAAAGGAAAAGCGAGAAACAAAAAGAAGGAAACATGTCGAGGTATTTATATGAAATTTTGATATCAAACTTAAAATCCAATGCTACAACAATGGCAGCCGATGATCCAATAATATACATAGAGCTTGATTAGAATAGCAAGGTGTTGATTTGCTCCTACGTTGGATCTGTTGTTGTGCTTCCTCTCTTCCCCACCCCCCACAGCCGTTGACACGCTTGCAGACGCAGGCAGGAACACCTCCCACTCTCTCCCCCAACAAAATCTCTAGGCTCTGATCCTGTTTGACATGGAAACACGGATATAAATCTCGGGCAATGTCGGATTGGTTCATAGAGACAAGTTTTATATAAAGGGCAACTGTACATAAGCGGGTTGTGTGAAATTGGGGCAAATAAAGAAAAAAAAAATAAACTGGAAAATGAAGTGGTATAATTATCAAGCGGGTAACCCTACGTATTAGGAAAAGGATCCGTTCGAATTGATATGTACATTCAATAAATAACGAGTAGGTGTTATTAAGCGTCTATGCGGGGGAGGATAGCCGCTTCACGGGGAAAAGCTTGATATTGCATATTCCGGGCTCCAATGCGGGATACTGAGGCGATGCGACAAATAGCGATAATCTCTTCTAATGCGATAGTAATAGAGATCATTTTTAATACAAGAAGAAAGAAAAAAAAAAAAGCTTAATTTTTATTTGGTCAAATCAAAATGTCAAAAATCAGTTTCTGTACCCTTGATAGACACACAGCGTTGGCTTCTGTGGCACCTTTTCTTTCCAATGTCAATTTGTAGAGTAGTACATGACTCTGTCATGAATCGCCTGTGAGGCAGAAAAAGTAAAAAGCTAAGCTTGAAACAAACATGCATTTCCAATGTTTGAATCCATGAACTTGGATGTCCATATTACTAATAGGGATAAATCAGCGTTTTACAATTTAAAGATACAAGTTGCAACAGGTGGCACTACCGTATCCTTCAAAAAGGGCTTGATCTAATTGATTACGCTTAATTTGATTAGGAGAAAGCAATGCAGGATATTGAGAATTCGCCATGTATTGTCCATGACCAAGTTGGTAAATATTTCGATCACTTGTTATTAAAATCTTAAAATTGCGCATTTTCTTTGAAGTTTGGTAACAGGACGCTGCTTATCTAATCAAATGATATCGGCCCTACCTTTAGAGAGAGAGAGCTTCTGTTTGCAATGCACCTTGGTTCGTTCAATAGGGCCCGAGATCACTCAAACACGAGATACAAAACAAGCAAAGCGCGCCATGAATAGTTTAACCGATCATTCGCCAATCGAGATTCTATCTATATCAAGATGGAAAACTTTACATCTACACAAGAAATGTTCAAAATACACCTTTTTTTTTCAATGAGCACAAAATATGCAGTGCTATCCTGTACTGTGCGTCTTTCCTAAAGGTTAATTTGATGATGATGCTGCCATTCATAATGATCAACAGAACCGCGTTCGAATGCTAAGAGGATGCTGAGCACTGTCAAGGCCCTAATATGCAATACGACACTGTGTATTGAGAATGAAATGGAGAAGAGCGCAATGCGTAATAGACTGATAGCGTTTAATTGGTGCTATGTAGTTACATGATTTCACTGTTGCATTTGAGCTTTTGCCTATGTCATTGTTCATCGAAAGACATTACTCTGCAACCTACAGAAAACATGGAAAAACGTACTTTAGGTATAATATAGGTATATAGATGTGCTATGATTTCACGACATAAAAAGGATAGAGCTATTGCTTGCTTAGTTTTCTCTCCAAGAATCGGTCTCGATACGTCTTTTTCAATGCTACACTACTGACATCTTTGGATGGCACAAATTGTTTAAAAGGTCCTGGCTTCGTTGTGGTGGTCTTGTTTGATGTGTTGGTACACCATATCGCTTGGCATTGGTCTGTATCATAACTTACCTTTTCCGAATTACCACTAGCACCAATTGAGAAGGAGTGTGGAAGCATTGGCAGCGTCATGAGCGTATCCTGCCATCGTTTCTTTTACGCAATATTAGACTATGCTCTACATGATTGATGATGCTAGATTACCTGTGCCAGTGCCTTTGCTCTTTCCTCCCTTTCTCGAGCCTTCTTTTTTGCGAGTTCCACCAACTTGAATTGACCTTCTCTCTCCTCCCAATTGCGTTTGTCTTGCTCGTATTTCTGCTTTTCGGCGATAGCGATTGATGATGAAAATTCTGCAGCTTCCTTTGCTATAGGTATATTTGTATGTTTGTGCTTTTCAACGTGTTCTTGTCGTTTTTTACGTCTCGCCTCCAGTTTCTTCTTTTTCCGAAATTGCCACCGAGGTATTCTTTCATCTGGCATAGTTTGTGAAGGCTCTGGCGTTGACATGACGTGTGTGGAGGTGAAAAGAGAACAAGCTATCTGATTGAATCCTCCGCATGGATGGCAGTACCAAATTAGCGGGATCATAAAAGGCAGCAGATCAGGACAATGTATCTAATTTCTAAATCAGGAATTGAATCCATAGACACTCGGTCATTTCTAACATGGACATCCATACAGCGAATACGAATGCATCTGATATACCTATACACCATCTTCTTTCACTATGTATACTGTAAACCATTCAAAAAAAAAGTAGACAAGCCAATCATATCCTTTCAAAATTTTAAAGAATTATGTGTCGTACAAGGTGAATAAAACCACCGGCAAAGCCGGCAATGGGGAGAGGGTTTGGAGAGAGAGGGGGGGGGGGAGAGAACATAACGCGTCTAATTCAACACTTGATAGCATTGATCTATATGAGGGCTTGATCGCAGCAAAACAAAGGTGCAAAATCATAGTATTCAAGCAGCAAATTCGGTTTCTTATTTACATTATTATCAAGCTTACCAGTAACAAAACGCATCAAAATTTGTATGAATCAGCTTTACCAAAACCAATATGCCTCCTATTTGGATTAGAAGTTACACATGCTACATAACTGCCTTTCCAGAAGATTTCAGCTACCAAAGATGTGATTCATACCGTGTAAATAAAAGCCATAAAGCGAAACATAACCAAATTTGACAGCTTTCAAGCCTTCATGTCTTGATATGTAGACTTTTCTGAGCCCCCGGAATGACACCAAACAATTGTACTCGAGTAACAGCAACTTCCTGACACCTTTGCTCAACTTTTTGGGCCAAAAAAAAACGGCCAAAAATCAACCAAAAAGCATGAGGTACCCCTCATGGTTTTCATCGAAAATCAAACGATCGCGTTTTTCGCCTTGAAAATGGAGACTTCTACTATGGTATATCTTGAATCAAAATGTTTCTATCGATCCAATGCAACCTCTGAAACCACTTTTATGAGGTTTTCATATGTAGAATCTCACCATTTTGGCGCAAATTGTTATTTTATATTAAAAGAAATTGCTCAATAACTTCAGTCAAAACATTTATTACAGTTAAAACCGTTGGAAGCGCCTTGAAAAGTACTTCAAGAATGTATTAAGAAGCGTAGGGTGATCATTACAGTTTATATAGTCGAATATCACAAAGTAGAAGAAAGAAGTCGAAAAAAGACGAAATCTGTCCAATCTTGAACAGAAAGAATAACCTGAGTTTGAATAAATTTTGGCGTTGGCATTGCTGCTGGCTGACCTAAATGCCTTTCTGTTGATAGCAATGATAACTGCGATGCTGATTAAATGGGGATCATGGACTTGAAAGAACAATTGCTTAACGCAAATACTTTTCTTTGGGGAGCTTTGCCTTATTGAGGTGTCTTTCCAATGACAAAATCTCAATAAAATCGCTGTATAACTTACACAAGTTCTGTATTCACGCATGGCCAGCTTTATGTCGCCATCTAATTAAGAGCATCAGCAGCAGCAGCAGCGAATGATATGACAGTTCTATTACCAGAAAATGGCGATTGTGATGTACAAATGCTGCATAAAATTTGAATATTCTTTCACATTGTTTCAATAATAGGCTTCGTTTGATATCAGTGTAAGCAAAAAGGATGCTGAGGGAGATACCTCCTCTCCTCCTCCTGACTCTGATATAACCTTTCTTTTACTAGCTAATAATTGGTTGTTTAAAATCTACTTGATATACCAGAATGTTATAATATTCGATTTAAAATGTCTTCGGTGACAGCCCGTAGGGCGACGCCGACATCGAACGTAGCGAGATAGATCGGCTAGTTGAAGCATACTGCAATTGCGGACACAGATTTTAAATGTCTACAAGGTTAGAAAATTGGTTTTCAAAATCCTTGGCTGATCTGAGCAAGCTGAAATCCCAACACCTGATCAGATACGCTTCCAATGTATTTATGTCTAGCTCTCATAAATCGAGATGCTCTCTCTATTGAATTGTTGCCTTCATTTACCTGATAAATGCAATCAAGCACATGCAAAATTGAAACTCCCTCTGATCGGGGAGAAGCTCCAAACCTTTGCTTTATCAACGTCCAAACTTTGAAATTGATGAATCCTTCCTTTACATAGCAACGTCGAACAATGGTATGTAGAAAAAAGTAAGCAAAAGCAATTTCTTGTCTCTGCGCATGCATGTCTTGGTTGTTTGGATGGATGATGGATGGATATCAGCTATGGATGGATTTTTGCTTTGAGGAGATGCATTGCCAGAGATGTAGAGATGTGCTTTTGAAATGGCGAAATATACAACATGTACTCATCCAGATCGAATGTAGCCTTTCGTCAAGCAACAAAAGAACAAGGCTTATTTCAAGCGTTATCAAGTCAAGTATCGTAGAAGAAGAGGTACAGTTGTCGATTTTCATGCATTGAGGAATCATCACAAGGAGAGAAAGGCCCTTTTTTTCTTGATTGTGATTGATGTCTGTCTATCACATTTCAAACTCGAGACTAACATCCGGTGGTTGTTTGAATAGAGGGTAAGACCGACTACTATGCTCGTAAGAGACTCGTCGTTCAAGCCAAGAACAAGTACAACTCTCCCAAGTACAGATTGGTTGTTCGTTTCACCAACAAGGACATCATCTGTCAAATCATCTACGCCAAGCTCCAAGGTGATTTCGTCCTCTCTGCTGCCTATGCTCATGAACTTCCCCGTTATGGTGTTAAGGGTGGTTTGACCAACTGGGCCTCTGCTTATGCTACTGGTCTCCTCCTTGCTCGTCGTACCCTCGCCAAGCTCGGTCTTGCTGACAAGTACGAAGGTTTCGCTGAGCCCGATGGCACTGTTCAATTGATCGAAGCTGCTGAGGATGCTCCCCGTCCTTTCAAGGCTTTCCTCGATGTCGGTCTCGCTCGTACCTCCACTGGTGCCCGTGTCTTTGGTGCCATGAAGGGTGCTTCCGATGGTGGTATCTTTGTTCCCCACAACGGTAACCGTTTCCCTGGTTTCGATATCGAGACCAAGACCAACGATGACGAACTCCTCCGTAACTACATCTATGGTGTTCACGTCGCCGAGTACATGGAATACCTCGAAGAAGAAGATGAGGAACGTTACAAGAAGCAATTCTCTACCTTCATCAAGGCTGGTATCACCTCTGATAAGGTCGAGGATATGTACACCGAAGCTCATGAAGCTATCCGTGAGAACCCTGCTGCTCAACCCACTGAGAAGAAGGGTAAGCCCGCCAAGCCTTACCGCAGACTCGTTGCCCTCAACAAGAAGCAACGTCTCAACAAGATCAAGGATGCCAAGGCTGCTTTCGAAGCTTCTCAATAAATTGGTTCATCTCCATTCTACTAGTTTATTAAAATAAAAAAAATCGACTTGACTTTTTGTTGTATAAAAACCAAAGGAATGCTTTCGTCTGATCATTTACTGCTCGAGATGTCGACTGAATGGGATGCTTGTGACTTATCCACAGGTTTTGGATGTCAATATGATGCCAAATGACTAAACAAAAAGGAGCATCATAATACCCCATTGCGCTCTCTTCCTTTTGTCTCAACAACACTCTCTATGCAATCCATGCTAGCACCGCAAATCACTGCAATGGAGAATTTGTCCATCCGAGACAAGCCAATCCAAATTGTGTGTGGCCCTTTATTGCGTTACATTGATATTGATTACCGAAAGCGCATTTGGCGTGGTTCCTGTCTTATTGTCATCAATTCGTTTCGCCCGCCTTCACTCACACTTTTATTAACGTCAAGCAAGACCAATCGAGGTGAGATTGTGCATCCAGCCAGAGTCGAAACCATCGACATCTTTCGACAAGAATACTACTTTTGGCGCTACGAACTCCTATTGCCTCTACTAGAGGAACCGCAGACTGTGTCCTACACAAGCGACTCATTCACAACCAAGCAATTTCAGTTCCACTTACCAGCGATCCAAGACTCGATGCGATTTATGTTTTATTCCTGCAGCGGCTTCTCAGATATTCCTCAAGCCGTCAAAGACAAATTTGCAGAGAAAGAAGCGCCATTGTGGCAGGATGTGCTTGATAGGCATCAAGTGATGCCATTCCACGTCATGCTGGGAGGCGGTGATCAGCTATACCAAGACAGGCTGATTCACGAGGGTTTCATGAAACCGTGGGTAGCAGAAAAAATGCCGTCCAAGAGACTCGCAATGAAGCTTCCACAAGCGATGCGCAATGGATTTGAGCATTTTTACTTTTGGAACTATGTTGAAAACTTTGGGTGAGACGAGCGACGCACAGACACTGTTTGTTGTGCATTAAACTTACATGCCGTTGTATTAGGTTTGAGAAAAGCCCTATTCAGGCACAAGCATATGCGCAGATTCCATCCATCAACATGTGGGATGATCATGTAAATGACTGATAAACAAGAATAGAGCAGTGGCACTGACTGCAACCGAAACAGGACATCATTGATGGTTATGGCTCCTATCCTGCTGACATGCAATCTGCTGATTGTTTCCAAGGTAAGCCTGATTTCAACAAGAACCACTGTTGCTCTAATGACATGCTCAGTGCTATTTGCAAATGCGTCTCGGTTTTACTATACATTCCAGCAACATACAACAGTAGAGCGCGCAGAGAGAGACGGCATGATTCGTGGTGATCTGCCTACGTGTCAGCATATCCTTACAACGCTGGGTCCCTCTATTGGGTTCCTGTCCTTAGATGCACGTGGAGAGCGCACAAAGCTACGGGTGTGTACGCAAACATCATATGATGCACTCTTCAAAGAGATGCAATCACGTATGCCACCCACCGTTAAGCATTTCATGGTGCTGACAGGTGTGCCATTGATCTATCCTCGCTTGACCTTATTCGAAAAGGCAATGGAGAGCGCTGCAAGCTTCAATCTGGCCACACTGGCAGGAAAGACGGGCGTACTAGGGAACATCATTAGTGGACAGTTGAATGAATGGAACGGTGATCCCGAGCTACTGGATGATATGAATGACCGTGAGTAGTCTAGTCCACTTTAAAGCGCACTGACCTCACCATCAGCACGTATAGATTGGACTGCAGGCAACCATTTAGACGAAAGAAAAGAGTTTATAAAGCGTCTTCAGGTTTTCGCCAAAGAAAAGTCGATCAGGGTGTCGTTTTTGGGGGGTGATGTACACTGTTGTGCGGCTGGAAGGCTGTTCTCCAAAGACATGACAACAAAGGAGGAAGGAGACCCCTGTCTGATGGTGCAAATCGTCTCGAGTGCCATTGTGAATGTCCCTCCGCCTCAAGCACTGCTCACCGTACTAAACCAAAACTCGTCTTATGAGACATTTGACGGAAATATCGAAGAGAGAATGTACAATCTATTCAAATACTCTCCAAATGGCAATTCTGTAAGCCCTTGTGTCTCTGTGCTATGGTAGTATTAGATGATTGACTCTGTATTCGTTACTTATGTAGAGAACAAACAAAAAACTCATGGGCATGCGCAACTACTGTGCTGGATACCTTGATGAGGACACTGGCAAACTGCACTTTTACATCCAAGCGGAAAAAGAAGTAGGCATCAAAGGTACCAAAGGGTATCTCGTGGCTGTTCCCAAGCTAGTGTTTGGTAAAGTAGGCACTAAACTCCATGCAAAGAGTCCATTAGAGTATCTGGCAGATCTGAAGAAGCCCATCACAGACAGCAACATGCCACCACCACCACCTCATCCATCACAGCAACCTCGATTTCCTGAACCGCAGTTCTTTTCGCAACCGTCACCACAACAACAAAGTGGAGTGAGACCACCGTTACCAAATTTTGGATCTGTAGGAGGTTTTATTCGACCACTGCAATGCTGGAAGGGTAGTCGTCAGCAGTAATCGAGTCTACATATCCACACTTTTATAATATAATAATAACCAGAGCATCCTTCATCCATACCTAAGCCTTGCTCCTCATACGCTGACCATGTGTAGGGTTCAATTTTACAAATGTTTCTTTATTACAGATTTATTATTTAAATGTGGGTTGTAATGTGGGTGTGAGTGTGAGTATTTGAGAGTGTATTTGGAGTGCGGTTGTATTTGTATAAGTGAGTCTATGTTCATTTTGCTGTCTACCAATCAATCTTGGAAGGGTCTTCATCATCATCCGAGTCATCATCTGAAGAAGAAGAGTCTTGTGTTTTGTTGGCAGCTTGAGTTGACGCGGAATTTTGATCTACAAGAATATGCGTTAGATCAAGGGAGATCAGAATGAGGATGCTGTGCAAAAAGGCTTACCTAAGTTTTGTGTAAAATAGCTAATTAATGATGGGAGATCATCCTTTGCAGATTTTGTAATGTTGTCTTGTAATAATAAATGATCGTCTTGCAGTGATTCCAAGTCCATTGTGTCTTGCTCTTCTTCATCTATGTCCATAGCGTCAGTAGCTGCTGCTGATGCTGATGATGCGTCGTCATGGAGACGCAGGGTCATGATGGAAGACATGAATGTGTCAAACAGTGTCTCCACGCCAGGAAGAACATGGCTGGGTGCTGACAGTCCTGATGCATCGCCATCCTCTCTGCGTCTAATAGCTCTGTCTTTTCTGTTTGCTGACATGGCTTCCTCACGCATCGTCTGTGCCGTCTTGAGACGAATTTGGGCCTGCTCGTCTGTTTCCTTTTCATTCTCACGTTTACCGTACATGTCATTCAATAGGCTTGTTTCTGTAGAGTCGTTGTCGTGGAGAGAGACGGAGGAAACGGTAGCGTCCTTCTTAGAGGCGGCAGATTTGCTGTTGAGTAGTGCTGATCTGGATTTGACTGTATGGATGGCCATTTCATACTTGTTGCTGAGACAGAGTAACGTGCTGGGTAATGACGCTGTGTGCTCATCTTGCTGTTCTTTGGGAAGCCATGCGATAGAGAGACATGTGTAGTTGAGGTGCTGCAGTGCGATGGGTACAGGCGACTTGGGATCAAACACAGTGATGCGAGACTCATTTGTGCGAGCATGGTTGCGAACAATGGCGAATTGGTTGGACACGGTATCGACAGCAAGATGATCCACCGAGATCTTGTAGCTCCACCAGACCTTGCAAGTCAAGATGTTCCACACATACAGATGAGATTTGGATTTAGCAATCAAGAAGGGACAATTGTCGCCCAGGAAGTTCAATTTCTCCACATTCTCAGGGTTGGGCTGTGCAAGGACAGCTTGGATAGAGTTTGAGTAAGGGTCCCAGATGGTGGTAGCTTGGCCAAATGCCACAGCCAGTATACTGCCATCCTCAGAGAAGGAGGCAGTGCGAGGTACACTGTCACGATACACACCCACAGATCGACAGATCCAAGCAGCTTCGCCATTCTGATAGCTACGACCGAGATCCGTGCTCAAATTCCACACCTTGAACGTCTTGTCTTCAGACGTAGTAATAGCCATAGGTCCTTGACGCGAAACAGGATTGAAGGTAAGCGATGTGATGGGTTTGGTGTGAGGGTAATCGACACGTGTATGAAGCTTGTAGCCTTGGGTATCAGGATCCCAACGCCAGAACTTGAGGAAGAGTTCGGGTGTTGTGACCTTATCGTCACGCATATCCACAGTAGCCATCCATTCACCGTTATGCAAAAAGGCAACATGAGCGACATGGGCATGAATGATCTCCTTTTCACCTGCACGCACAACTCGGTTCATAGGCACCACTTCCAAATCCATGACATGACTATCAGCGACGGCATCGTAGAACTGGAGACTGCCCTGAACACCATTCAAAACGACGTGGTGATTGCGAGGCTCAATGATGAGTCCGGTGGAAAGAGGGTTCAATGCATTGTCTGCTTGAGCTAGCGGTTGCCTTGTTAGATCCTGATTCTTGCCATCCCATACGTTCCGTGACACACACTTACCATATTGAAGACCCTGAATTACCTGCTCGATGCTTTGCGTGACACTGTTGACTAAGCGGATAGAATTGTCATCTAGACCAAGACAGTAGAATCTGTGGTTGGGAGAAATAGTGATGGAAGCAATGCTGCCACCCATTCTGGGCAAGAATTGCTTGTGGCCAGTATCCAATTGCCAAATCACCATGACAGACTCCTCACCACCCGACAACATGTATGAACCGTCAGCCATGAATGTAATGCAACCGACAGGGAGATGGTGCCAATGGTGAATGGATCTGATGTGATCCTTGGGCTCCTCCGAGTTGTAGTTGGCAATGCATGTAATCTTACCAGACTTGTCGCCTACAGCCAAGATGGGTTTGTGAGGGTGGAATTTCAGCACTGTGATTTGCTCGACAAACACATGTGGTCTGAGCTGTGTCTCGGGTACGTCCTCTGTTGATTTGTTGATGGGCCACACATAGGCCTTGTAACGAGCGCCAAATGCAAGCCATTTTCCGTCCTTGGTGATATCAATGGTTGTGCAATCCTTCAATGAGCAAATACGACGCAATTGAGCAGGTTCATCCGAGCTGCCGAAAGCAAAGCGATACACAATCGTGTTGTCTGCTGATTTGTCTTTTTGATCTTCGTCTGATTTCACTACTATGTAAGCATATCCGGGTGTTTCTGGAGACATGACCATCGATTGGACAGGTGCATTTACGTTGTATGTTTTAAGTAGAATGTCATCATTGTAGTCCCATAATTTGATGGTGCCGTCCAAACTAGCCGTGTAGAGCTGAAGGTGGTTTTTTGGGTTCAAGACAACACGAGTGATCTTGTTGCTGTGTCCCCCAGTGGCCGGTGATTGTGATAATACCTTGACAACGGCGCCTGTTGCCATGCTGAAAATTTTTACACAGGATCCGACAGATGAAAAGAAGTACCTGGAAGAGTATTAAGGCATGTTGGCAAATCAGCATACGGCTCACTTACTTGGAGTCTTTGGTGAATTCGACAGGGTACTCTGAGATGTTGCCACCGGCATTTTTGGCATGGACAATCTTGCTTGGTGATTCGTGCTTCTTGTGGCTGTTTGCGTGCTCAACATCCTTGACAGGTGTTGCCTTTTGAGATCGAGTGGAAGGCATTGAGGTCTGAATATACAAAATTGGGTCAAAATGTATGATTCTGGAGAGAAATAGACAGCTAAAGATGTGATATAACTCGAGAACAAGGTCTAGCGATGGACATGTCGAGATGAAAACCTTTTTTTTTTCTTGCTTTTTTCTGATGGATTGTGACTGAAAATCGTCACCAAAGCGAGCGGAAGGAAGTCTCTCTCCTTTAATATGCATTTGGGAGATGAGGGAGCTCCTGGCAAAGGCGGCAAGAACTGCATCATCCTTAAAACTGACAAGCTTTTAGTTCAATTCATATCATGTCTCTGGTACCAAATTATGGCAGTAGCTCCGAGTCAGAAGATTCAGATCATGAATCAACCCCTCAACAAACAAAGCGGCCATTAGCTTCGTTATTACCACCACCCAAGAAAACGGTTTCTATTGCACTGCCTAAATTACAAGACGATGAGGAGGATGATCTGGATAGAGAGAGAAAGCGACCCAAGACGACAGTTGGACTCGGGCTCGCCGATCTACTGCCTGCACCCAAGAACTATAAACCCATTCCTGTGTCGAAAACAACTACAGATAAAGCCTTCATTCCTCATGCATTGTCCAAGAAGATGAAGGGTAAGCAAAAGGCGACTATTCAACAAAAGACATCTGAAACATCAGAACCAAGTGTGAATGAAGAGCCACAAGCTGATACATTACATGCCAATAAGGATGGTGAAGAGGATAATGAGGAGGATAATGAGGAGGATGATGAAGAGGATGATGAAGAGGATGATGACGACGCAAAGCAAGAGAGCAAAAAGTTTACTGGATCCTTTTTTCACATTGGCAAAGATTTAAAGGATAAAGAGATCAACATTCAGCCAAAGGTCAAGCCAGTGTTGGCTACACCTGGGCCAATGTATTCTGTAGAGAGACCACCAGTAGAGCAACAGCCTGAATTAGCGGCGGTGGACATGTATGCTTATGACCCCAATGCCATGTACTCAGCAGATCCATCTGTCTATTATCAGTACGAGCAAGCGACCAGCGTCGAAGGCTTGCAAGACGATCCCCAGGTAAGCCCATTCTCAATAAGCTGGTAATGCAATGTAGACTACTAACACACGAGGGATAAATCAGTTGGAACGATTGGTTGGTAAGCGAGCTCGAGGAGAAGGCAACATTCAAATAAAGGAAGTCAATCAAAATGATATGCTGCCATCCGAAGAATGGAGACGGGCTCAAGCACTCACAGCCGCACCCAAATTCAACAATGGAGTTACAGTAAGTAGCGGCTGTGTCTTGTGTCGGATTCAATGAGTAACTAACCGAGAGATGAACAGATGCAAGCAAGTAAACTGCAGATGAAAAAGAACAATATCATGGCATTGGCTGCTCAGGCAGTGAACAACCAGGAAAAGATGGACGAGATGTTTGCAGCCAACAAAAAGACCCGTCGAGAAGCAGCCAAAAAGTACGGATTTTAGGCATGGAATAGAAACAAGCATAGTTTGTAATCAGGACTAGTAAGAATTCATATTATGAAATAATAAAAAAAAAGGAGGGAATCACTCCTCTCCTCACACGCATCCTACATGACAACAGGAAGGCTGGCTGTTTCCCTGTACATGGCATGTCTCTATAAAATATGCCTTGGATTGCTCTCTCTCTCTCTCTCTCTCTCTCTCTCTCTCTCTCTCTCTTTTTTTTTCCTCCCTTTCTCTCTCTCTCTTTCTACTTATCTATCCGCTGTAGATGCTACTTTATGGTATTCTAAGCATGGAGCATACAACAGAGTCATCACCCACAACTGCTACTGCCACTAATACAACCACTACAGTTACATCGCTGCCTCGAACAGCAAGACGACTTCGAAGCTTACATTTGCCTTCTTCATCATCATCCTTTTCATCTTCTCACCATACAACATCTGAACTTGGCAGACGATTCAACAGCCTAAGACGGCCCACAACCACCTCATCCGCACTCTCCATTACCCCGCCTATTACTGCACCCATTGCACCTGTACCCACACCGCCATCAACCACTGCCATAGAGCGCAAGAAAGTTCACATTAAGCTTGTACCAAATGTTGGTATGACCAATCGTTGCTTTGTATTTGATGTGGTAGATCGTGAACTCGAGAGTGGAGGATCCGTTCTCAAATTAGGCCGTTATTCTGACCGAACTGTTGTCTCGGACCGACTTTCATTTAAAAGCAAAGTAGTGAGCAGATATCATGCAGAGATATGGTTATCTGATCAAGATAACAAGGTATAAATGTCTATGACGATGATGATTTAGACTATCTGCAACATGACATTTGCCAACATTTCTTTTTAAGATTTACATTAGGGATTCTGGCTCTTCCAGTGGCACATTTGTGAACCATATACGACTGGCTGCAGCAAACACAGAAAGTGCCACACCGCATCAAGTGGTAGATGGCGATCTGATCCAGCTAGGCGTAGACTACAAAGGTGGCCTGGAACCCATGTACCGGGCTGTTAGGATGCGTTTGGAAGTGGACCGTCGTGAGTGGCAAGAGCCAGCTTCAAATACCTACAATCTAGCCGCATTTCAACAGTTGAAAACCCAAATCAACACAGCAGCAGCCTCTACATCGGCAGAAGAGATCCAAGAATGCTGTATTTGTTTGTACTGTATTGCGCCATTTCAGGCACTCTTTATAGCACCTTGTTCGCACATATACCACTATCGATGTCTGCGTCCGTTACTGACGCAAAACTACCCCGGATTCTCCTGTCCAATGTGTAGAACCTACTCGAATCTAGAAGCCAGCGTTGCCGTGGAGGAGTACGAAGTGCTGCAGATGCTTGGTCTGTCCAACCTGCCGACAGCAACAACGACAAACACAACATCTGAAGAAGAGGAGGATGATCCAGAGGAAGTGCCATGCAACCATAACCGCGAAAAGACGATATTAGACGAAGATACTTTAGAGGTATAGCATAAAAAAGCATTAAAAAAGTATTACAATCATGTCTAAACAAATCTCAAGAATCCTGTGCATTCTTCATCATCACCATTAATACGGCCCTCATTATTTTTCCAGCGTCAAATATCATCGTCAGATGGTGGATTGGCAGCAACGTTGGTGGGCTCTCCTCCACGCAGATTCGATGCAGGAGTCGCTGAATAGCAGGCAATAGTGGGAGGTGCTATTATACAAGACGACTCTGTTGCATTCAGAGGAAGAAAAAAAACACACACTCTAGAAATAGGCTTCATTTTTTTTTCGTAATATTAAAAACTGACAACATTACGTTTTGAAAACTAAAATAAAGGGGGGAGGGTCCATTTTAAATGTTCAGTAATGACCAATTCACAACACTTGGTGGATAAACATTGATGTAGGGATGAGGTCTCCTAATCGCAACCCTGATATTAGCGCACAATATCATGATAAAGCAGCAGCAAATGGTTCTTTATTGTACAGAAATATATACATATATGAATGCAATAGTTATTAGTTGTTCTTATTGGGTTTCTTCCGTAATAACAACATCAGCATCTGGGGTAGCAGAAGCAGAAGCAGCGGCAGAAGCAGCAGCAGCAGCATCTTGTTCCTTTTTCAGCTCTTGGTTCTCAGTAGATCTTTGCAACAAATGGTCAGGTGTTGATTCGGGTATGATGCCAAAGATACGCTGACACAAAGCTCTCTTGTCCTTCTTGTTGAGCAACACATTGAGTGAGTTTTTACCCTTCCAGACAGGCAACACAAGAGGAGCAGTAAACTTGACCTTGTCTTGTTCGTTGACAATGTCCTTTTGAGAGACATCGACACGAGCAATACAACAACCAGACTCCATGGCACGGACCTTTTCCCGCAATTGCTCAGGGAACTCTTCCAAAGTAGGGAAAGCTCCCACCAACAAAGTCTTGAGCACATTCATATCGACAATGATGCGACGTTTGTCACTCATGACAGCATCCAAAATAGGCATGCCCTCAGATGTCAGACGGAAAGGAGAGCCATTTTCGACAGGTGATGATTGACGAACAAACAAACGGACACCAGTATTGACAGTTTGAAGACGAGAAAAGTCCTTGGATTCCAAGACACGCTTGATAGAGCTGGACACAAAGTAAAGACTACGACCCTTGGCATTGCCATCCGAACGCAAGAGGAATTGATCACGAGGAAAATTAGGGTCAAGACCATAGAACTCTGTAATCTCCTTGAGATCAGCTGAATCAGCTGCCATCATCTCAAAGGGTGCTTCCTTGATACCGGGAACGTCTCTTTTAGGTTTGCTTTCATAGGGCTTGGCCTCCTCTTCCTCCTTATCAGCAGCCTCAGTCGTGGCAGTAGCGTCTGTCTTGACCTTTTTAGCTGTAGCAGCATCTTCCTCTGCAACCGCATCATCCACACTGGCACGCTTGGTAGGGATGATCTCCTCCTGAACAACGTCCATTTCCTTCTCGGCTTCCACCACATCGGCTTCGGGAACCTGATTGCCCTTTTGTTTAGCAAGTGTGATACGGTCAGCAGCTGTCAATGGCTTGATCTTTTCAAATACAGCAACAAAGAAACCACCAGTATCTTGTTGATGAGGGTAGATACGAAGACATCTATCCAAGTTCATTTCCTTGGCTTCCTCAGCGGTCGGAGGGAATGTACTAGCAGCATGCTTCTTGCGCTGTCTCATGTCCTTGATATCCTCGATAGACTCAATGAATTCGCCTTCTTTGGTTGTTACCTTCCATGTGCTCAAACCAGGCTTGCGCTTCAATTCAGGCAAGGATGCAGACACATCGACAAGACGAATAGCGCCCTTGGTTTGACGGAGCACTTCAGCAACAACAGCTTCGTTTTCAATAGGGTTGAAGGAGCAGGTAGAGTACACAATGCGGCCGCCGAGCTTGACGAGTTGACAGCCTCTGGCAAAGATTTGAACTTGAGTACTGTGAAGCGTGAGACCAGCGACAGGGCTCCAACTATTCCAGATCTTTTCATTCTTACGAATAGTACCATCACCACTACAGGGGACATCACACAACACTCTATCAAACTGCCACCCAACAGGGTTACGAGAACCGTCTTCACGAGGTACATGAATGTTGGGGAAATGAGCACCATCGTGATTTGTAGCCATGAAACAAGGTGATTGCAATCGCTTGGATTGATGAACCAACATATGACTACGCTTGTAGTCAGCATCATTTGCTACAACAAGGCCAGCTACGCCAATTTCACATGTTAGTGGCATGCCATGAAACAAAAGATAAATGACTTACTTGGCATTTCATTCAATTTATCATTCGAGTGAACTGCTTCAATGATTTGAGCTGTCTTGGAGCCAGGAGCAGCACACATGTCAAGAACCCATTGATGAGGCTTGATGTCCATGAGAAGAGGAGGTACCATACTCACAGCCTCTTGTCTGCTGATGTTACCCTAAATCCATCACTATCAATATCGCATCATGCCACGCAAACAAAAACAACATTATAACTTACAGCTTCGGTTTCTGTTACCATGAATCTGTGGAACTTTTGAAATTCGGGCGATTTCTTGATCACAAGACGAGGAGCATTGACTTGCCAGCCAAGGTTGTCAGGATACCAAGGCAATGGCTTGGGAGGTTCGATTTTGACACCGTCAATGACAACATCTTGCATATTGGGAACATAGGTCTTTTCAACTACATCCAAGATCTCCATAGCAGCACTATTCATACAGATGAGTTGTTGGTTTCCCTTGTGCGTATCTGAATCCCTCCACACTTACGCTCTGCTACCAGTGATACGGAAAGTACTAGGCAAAATGGTCTTGAGATGGTTGTAAAATTGATCAAACTCTTCTTCAGACAGGAGGTTTTGTTGCTGTATTTTTTCGAATTGCTTTAGTTTACTCATGTAATACAAATCCAGTGGACGTTTATTGTTACCTTGTAGTAGTTTTTAAAGTCTTCATTGTCTCTTTCAATGATGGCAAAAGGCTTGCGTTCATCAAAGAATTTTTGAGTCTTTTTACTGTTATCCTCTGCACCACCAGATGTCTCAGTGTTCTACGCACATGGTCAGTCCATATTCATGTTACTAATAAAATGAAATGATTTACCTTGTTCTTGTTGTTTCCACGCTTCTTTCTACCAAATCCCATTTTGAAATTAGCTTTTATGGAAAAACGTCAAATGTGATTTCAAGAAAAAGGATCAAAAAGTTTTTTTTTTTTTTTCATTGCAATCGAATATGGATGGCTTTGAAACTCCATCAAGGCTGGAGGCTTCACAAGACTTGATTTGGTACCTTTTATGATATCAGATCAAGGTTTTTTTTTTTTTTTTTTTTTTTTTTTTTTTTTTTTTTTGGTTTTCGTATCAGGACAGAATGCACTTGAGGATATCAACAGAAACGCATTCGTTACAGAAAAAATCATACATCGTAGAAAGTAAAGTCGGTTTATATAAAATATCAATCGTCTAAATGCTTTGCAGAACGAAATCTGCAGCATTTGGGATAGACCAAGACTTTATTCACACATATCGAATCAACCATTGATGCCTATGAGTGACGGATCAACATCTTGTTACTCACTTTTTATAAATCAGAAGCTTCTATGTATCTTCACTTGAATTCCATAGAATTGTCGTGTACTGCGCTTGCAAGCTTAATCCAGCCTCAAGTCAATGACCGTAAAATATGATGAATATGGTCTTGCCAGCAACGTGTGTACCCTGAACCAGCATTTGCAGTGCATTTCATCTTCTTTCATTTATGGCATGCCTACAAAAGGTTGAAAACCAATTGTTATTAATCACAATTTCTACTTGTATGGCTCCAAAGATGCTCAAATAGTCAAAAACATAAATTTTAATCGATTATATCTCCTGAACGAAGCGTCTCCTCGACCTAAGAATACGTGGAATCGTGTTGTTTGGTCCGAAATTAGTATATTAAATACTTTTTAGTAAAATTTTTGGTCAAAAGAAAATGTCGAATTTTCATCGATTTTGGCCTTGTAGTAGCAAAGAAAAAAATCTCAATTTGACAAATTTCAATTTTTCGCCTGAAAAACGACATTTTTCATTAAAGTGTTTCTAAGCTCAAATTAATTCTCTGGAACTGCTGCAGATCATGAAAGTTTGAAATTCTGAATTTAATATGCCCAAATTTGACTTTTTGATTAAGATCAATTTTAAGGTTTTTTGGAATTTACTCGCTCTATGTTCGATAAATTTACTTCCAACCAAAATCATCAAAATTTCCAACAAATTCTGCACCAAAAACCTTAAAATTTAGGCTAGATAAGCTTAGTAAAAACCGTTGTATATTTCAAAAATCAAATTTGGGATGTTAAATGGATGCTCAGAAGAGTCCAGTGCAAATCAGTAAATTCAAACTCAGTTATAACTGGGCAATGATGGGCTATTTCATTGATTTCAATCCAATGTTACGGACATGCCTGCTGTAGTCATGACATTTTCGTAGAGATTGAGGTACATGCCGTTGTAGTACTACATAAATCTCAAAATACTTTACGGTAATATAAATTGAATGATAAAGTTGACAAGTATTGCAACGAGATATCTAAATAGAGGAGTTATACAAAAACTTGTTAAACCTTGCAAGTGGCAATGGTGTTTGGAGTGTGCAATGTTTCAAACATATTTTGTCTTGTACCAACTTTAGAACAAGTACAGTTGCTGGATGATACCATTCTTCCTAATGGTGTTTTCTTTTATTATTATTAATTCATTAAAATGTACATAGGCAATTAAACTATAGTTATTAATGTCATTATTAGACGCAATAAGGCATTGATCTATGCCTTTTGCTGTCGCTGCTATTAGGCGATAAACTAAGGTCTTCCATCATGGTATTCAACTCTCCTTGTCCTGCAGCAGTTGTGGATGTGGTGGGTGAGAAATCCATAGAATAGCCATCAGAAAGCTTTTGCAGTGGATGAATTGAGTAATTGTCTATCAAGTTTGATGAATCTTGGGGTATATTATTATCGTAAGCGTCAAGGATATTGTATGTTGAGCGTCTTAATGGTTGGTCATTGTCCTCTTGTTTGTTATTTTTTAAGCTCATGTCTGAGAATTTCTTCTCCAAGGGCTTTGTGTTTGATGTTGTCACTGACATGATAAATATTTCATATGGGAATGTAGATATTTGAAAGAAATGGGAAAAATTAGATTGAAAAAACAAGTTACTACTACGACTCTCTTTTTTTTTTTTTTTTACCATCATTTGTCTACTTTTCATTCGATGATGGCAAGGAATGACTTTTAATATTGATACTTTCTACTACAATCTAGGAAATGATTCATGTATCAATGAGTAATGTATCATTTCCACAAAATAGAGATACATTTGTCGTCATCTGTAACAACCCTGAAAAAAATCAAGGTGCCCCGAACAGTATTTCCCTTATTAGTGATAAAATGATTAAATGTTGTCGTCGTGAACGCACTTTCATCCGCTTAGGGATGGTGTAAATGTAGGTCAGTCATTGAGTCAGCCGAGAAATTTGCCCATTGTAACACATCAAAAATAATGCCAGTGCGTTCTGTTTAGTTTAGAATTTACATATCAGATTTTATTGATGAGAAAAAAAGGTCGAAAGTTACATACATGTGGGACATAGAGATTGATAGAGGAGAGGAAGAGAGGGTGGATATTCATAGAGCAAGAAATTGTTGTCAAATACATAGATAGAGAGATTGGAGGGAGAGGAATTGAGTAGAGATGATTTATGATACAAGATACAAAAGAGTGAACAATGCAGAAAAGGTATATAGATGTGTTTGGATGTATGCTGCTTGTCTAATTGGAGCAAGGCACTTCATTATTTGTTGAGGTAGGTGGTTCCAGACTCGGAAACGAGACATAGTCTTCTTTAAACGATAGAGCTCTTTTCTGATTCCAATCAATACTCCAATTTGTAACTGTGGAGTTATCTGAAGCCATTGAGTAGCTACGGATTATATTTGGTTGCTGTTCTTTCTTGATTGATTTTCTTGTAGATTCATCATCTTCATCCTTGCGCTTCCATTCATTCCAAAACTGAAACATTGTATATATATATATATATATATATGGTTGTGTGTAATGTTGATGGAGAGAGAGAAAAAGAGACAAGAAAGTGCTTCCTTTTATATGTTTTTTATGGAAAATCTTGATCGTCGGGTCTGTCTAGATTCCCCCAAATTGAAGCCCTTGCTTTCTTAAAAAAGAAGCCAAGAATAAATCTCGACTTGATTCTTTTTGTGTTACCAGAACATGTATACATTGGTTCTCTGGCTCTCTGTCTCTCAGAATATCACAAGATGTTGGTATAATAGAATGATTTCATGTACCCTAGAAATGGCCAACACATAGACAACTGTATACTCAAACATACGAGGTTTTTTTTTTTCTTGCAAAAAAGACATATATTGTTCTTTCTCAACGACTATTTTTACCTTTTTCCGTGCAAGTATTTATAGTAACAAATATCTCATTTTCACCTTATTGAAATTGACCAAAAGACAGCTCCTTTTCGTTTTCCTAATTCATAAAGCCTGTCGAAAGAAATGTGGAGTGATAGTCCGACCCGACTTTTGGCTGTGTATAATGGCATACATGGGATCCTCCCTCTCCTAAAAATCATCCCACGAGGCTTCTAAATCAAGTACAACACAGCTTGACCTTTCAGAGCATGATTTGATCGGCTTTAATTTATCGAAATTCCTCATGTTTATCAATCTATTCCTATTGGAAAAACGCTTGTGTGTTTGGTGCACCTGGAAAGATTTGGCTCCCAATTTAGCTGTTGATGGATGTGAAATTCTACGTCACTTGAGGGAGAATCAGGACATCCTCCTCCACTCAGCCAGTCAACAGAAACAAAAGAGAAAGAAATTTTATCACTTTAACAATTACACGATATCATGGAGAAATCACCATCAAAGACATCTCCTATGGACACAACTTCCTCATCTCCTTCTACAGCAGCAAACAATGAAAGTCAAAATACACCTGCTGAAGATGTCGTTATGAGTGAACAACCTGAAAAGAAGCAGCAACAACAGGATCAACTGTCTTCGCGTGCCAATGTTGAACTTGTAGAGGCTCGTAAATACCTTGTTGATCAGACACAGCCTGTGAGTGTCCCATCTTACGCTTCCTGGTTTGACATTGAGTCTATACACAACATTGAACGCGTGTCTCTGCCAGAATTTTTTACCAACAACAATCTCTCCAAGACAGCCTTGATTTACCAAGATTATCGCGATTTTATGATCAATACATATCGCCTCAATCCCAAAGAGTATCTAGCAGTTACTGCTTGCAGACGCAATCTAGCTGGTGATGTGTGTGCCATCATGCGAGTGCACGCATTCTTGGAGCAATGGGGACTGATCAATTATGAGGTTTGTTGACTAGAAACAAAGTGTATCAGGTATATTGATCATGTATTGTATACAGTGCGATCCCTCAACATGGCCCTCCTCTGTGGGCCCACCATTCACAGGTCATTTCAGAGTAACAGCAGACACACCTCGAGGCCTTGCGCCTTTCAAGCCTAATATCAAGCCCAACGCAACAGCAGCCAATGCACCCAAACCGTCTACCATGAACGTTGAATTACGGCAAAAAGTGTTTGAATCCAATTCCGGCAGAGATACAAGACAATACCACTGCACCACCTGTGGCGCTGACTGTTCGCGTGAGCGTTATCACAGCGTCAAGACAAAGAACATGGATCTGTGTCCTCTTTGCTACAAAGACGGCCGTTTCCCCATTACAAGTTTCAGTAGCGACTTTATTCGATACGAATTAGATGCTTACAAGCACGGCAGTGAGGATAAGGCAGCATGGTCTGACGAGGAAACACTATTGCTTTTGGAAGCCATTGAACTCTACGACGATGACTGGAACACCATTGCAGAATACGTCGGCACCAAGACCAGAGAGCAGTGTATTTTCCACTTTTTACAAATGCCAATTGACGAGCCCTACCGCGACGAAGATGAGCACCATGCCGTTTTAGAACATCAACGTACACCATTCTCTCAAGCCGATAATCCCGTCATGTCCATTTTGGCATTCTTGGCGTCTGCTGTCGATCCCAAAGTGGCCTCTGCTGCTGCTGATGCTGCCATTGCATGTCAGGAACAACAGCAGGCAAAGAAGAGAGGTCAGAGCGAGCAGGACGGAGATGCTATGGATGTCGATGATAGAGATGTAAAAAAGCCTCGCACTGCTATTGAGAAGGCCGCTTCTGTCGCATTGGGATCTGCTGCTGCCAAAGCCAAGTCTTTATCCAGTATTGAAGAACGTGAAATTCGTCGTCTTGTGCATTCGGTGGTCGACACAGAAGTGAAGAAATTGGAACTCAAGATGAATTACTTTGATGAATTGGAAGCAGTGTTAGATAATGAATTAGAATCCATCACACAGCAACGCAAAGATATTTTTGCCTATCGTTTAGCAGTAAAGAAGACGGAAGCACTATTACAGAAAGAGATTGAGAAGCGGGGCGGCCTCGAAAAGGCAGTGGAGGATGGCTGGACACCACAGCAGTTACAGCAGTTTGTTCAAACTACATTATTCAGAGAGGATTACCATTTGATTGATGCATCCAACTTTGACGAAGCTGGTTTATCGCATCCCTCTTCTGCTATGGAGGAAGAAGGAAAGGAATCTCAAGCCATTTTATCTCTCTAATTCACATACAATCTTTTGCATATTTCCAGTAACAATAAATAATATATATAGCCTCAATTCTTTTATCATGTTGTTGAGTGCTGTTGAGTATTGTCTGAATCTGTATATATGATTGCCAACAATATCAAGCACTGCAGCAGCTTGATTTACGGTTTTGTAGATTCGCTGTACTTTCAGCTTGTCATGTTAACTACTGTATTCTATAGTTTCCTTGAATGAATTGGAAGAAAAAGGTTGGACCAGAAAATCAAAATATAATGTAATCCAAGAGTGTTATTAGTTCCATTTCCTCTGTAGCTGCTTGACCGATCTTCAAAAGAATCAATTGCTGTTCCATTGTTTGCCCGATTACTTGACCAAGTATCTTATTTCTCTCATCTGAAAGCTTGCACAAAATCAATATGCGCATCGAATGATACCACTCTTGGTAGTTTCCTAAAATTGTATTCAGTTAATCATGATGTTTGGATTTCTCGGAGGGTTTGTAAGGGAGACCACATGTAAAGCTTGTACTAATTTACCTGTAGCACTACACATTGTAGTAGACCCACGATGCCAACAGTTTGGGACTTAACTTGAGTTTGTAGCGTCAGTGCTTGTGAATCTATACTGTCGACTAGGTCTGGCCCAGCCAAAGTGTGTAAACATAAAGCCTCAAGGCTAAAGTTTTCTACAATCGAGCGTGTAAAATTCTTTTTGGTATGCTACTATTTCCCAACGCATGCCGTAAAGTTTTCCTCTAGAGTTGAGCACTACACAATTTTCTCTATGTTGTCATTAAGGAAGAGGCTATTTTTCCCACTGTAAACTCGGCAAAAGGGACTGAAAAAACGACTTTGGAAGGATGCATTATATGTGTTCAAACGCGTTACCATTTTGTAGAACAAACAAAATGAAGAAGAGTTTAATTAATAATGGAAACAGTTGGTCAAGTTGACAGATTGCACAGAAAGAGCATCAACACGTTGGTTTTTCACTGCGCCTCCTTTATACTTTTAGCTAGTTTTTATGGCAACCAAAACAGCGACTGACCATCTATTTGCGTATTGATTGACCTCTCAAAGTAGGCATATAATGACCCTATACTGAATGCTGTAGCATCAGTACAACGCTTGAAAAAGCTGAAGCCTTATATTGGCAAGCTGTGCAGTAATTTTAAGCGTTTGTCACAGAACAACAAAACAAGTTATAATTAAACGGTTTTGACCGCCATGTTTCCTAGCGCCTTATCTATATATCAACCTATCGCTTGCAATCAATAGGGTTATATCACTATGAAGAAAAATGTATGAAAGATGAAACGTGAACTTTCTGTAAAGCTTCCATTTATCATACTGGATATCCTGCCAAATGAGAAAATACACATGAAAGCTCCGTGAAAGCGGGATTCTGGCAGCTTGACATGTATCCCAAAAAGCATATACACCATGCCGTTGAATAAAGACGTCTCCTGCTTGCAAACAACGTTGTGTTTCTTTCCACTTTATAACATGTCACAAAGCTTCTCTCAAGTGAATATCATAACGTATATAAATTTTATTTGGTAAATAGGAATGCTTATTTTTGATCTGCACTAAGAACATCGACATAGCGAGAACGCACAGATTTTCTACCACCACCCGCTGCTCTTCTACTAGTTTGTGGTGTATTGAATGCAGGAGGTGCTGCATTGGGCAACCCACCACTGCCTGACATGGATGGCACGTTGGGTGCTGAATTAATTCGAGGAGGAGGCATGCTGCTTGGCTTTAAGTCTGCAACGGGTGGAGGCACCATGGGTTTAGAAGCAGGAGGTTGTGGTGTAGCCGCTTTGGGAGGAGGAGGGGGCGTAGCAGAAGCTGGTTTTGTGTCATTCTATACAAGACAATGAGTAAAAAATACCTCCTTTTTCAATGCCATGTTACTTACAAGTTTGTTGACCCATCGCTTCTCCTTTTCATCATAATAGAACGAGCTTTGTTCTCCCAAATTAGCCTTGACAGCCTTCTTTTCTTCAGCGTTAGGATCCTTCTCTTTACGGCCAAAGAGGCTGAAAATGCCCCAACCACCGCCGTTGGGCTTTTCGGTGTGCTCTTTTTCCTTCTTGTCGTCGACTTCATTGGGCTTTTCTTGAACCTTGCTGTCTGTTGTTTTCGTATCTGCGTCTTGCTCTTGCTTCTTCTTGGGCTTGGAGTTGCCAAAACCGAGGTCATCATCATCGTCCCAAGCTGAAGACCCTGCTGCAGGTGTTGATGTTGTAGCAGCAGCCGCAGGAGTGTAAGCATCAGGTTGATAGCTTGTGTTGGCATTGGCTTCAGGTTGATATGGTTGATAGCTCGTCTGTGAGTCCTGGGTCTGGCTGCCGTCCGATGCTCCCCACCAGGCATTATTGTTGTCATTTGTTGCGGGAGCAGCTTGACCAAAGGGCGATGTGACAGCAGCAGTAGCCTTATTTTGCATGCCAAATGGCGATGATACAGGCTGGACATTAGTTTGGAAGGGTGATTGAATGCCTTTGGGTTTTCCAAATGGAGACGTTACAGCAGTAACTTGAGGCACGGTGGCATCAGCTGCTTCAGTGTAACCGCCCCCATAACCATAGCCGTAATTGTAAGCATCGTGTTGAAGCGAATCAGCTGCTGCCTCTTGTCCAGTATAATCATGTGCTTGTGTGCTGTTATAGTCTAGAAAGCAGGGTCAATATATACACACACACACGTGTTGTACAAGCGTTACAAAATACTCACCACCTTGGCTATCGAAAGTATAATTTGCACTAGCATAATTGCTGCTGTCACCAAAGCTTGTAGTAATTGAAGTAACCTTTGCGTCGATCGAACCAATCAATGCGTCAAAGCTCTGTTGGTTCAACAAGGATGTAACATTCTCACTGCTACAAAAAAATGAAATGTTAGTGATTTATATTGTCATGGCAGATAAACTGGCACCCGGTTCTACCTTGAATCAGCTGCTGGGCTAATGTCGCCTACTTGCTTCAGCTTGTCCAGACTAGAAGGACCCACCAGCTTGGCACTGATGGCTTCTGTGTACTTTTGAGATTCCGCAGAGAAGCCGAGATCCTTCAGCCACCAAGCCAACACTAGCTTGAAGTCTTGCTGAATAGAAGCCTTTGATGCGAACTCGTACAACTCGACAAGATACAGGGCATCTAGGTCCGTGTACAAATCATCCCCTATCAGCTTGCTATTGTCCAGACCAGAAACATCGGGTGATAACAGATAACTAGGATATGCGTTGGTACAACAAACAAAAGCATTATTACTTTAATTTCTTACCATAAACGGGCCTCATTATGCTTGTTCAAATGCTTCAATTGATCGCCGAGGCCCTGAATAGCTGCTTGATCATTGGTAGAGCGATTAGCCAAAATCAATGTCAATGCAGACTGCCATCCTTGCAGCGTTTCATCTGTGAAGACAGCTTCAGCATGGGCCGATGTCTTTGCATAGTCAGAAACTGCGTGTTATTTGTGGGTTAGTTCGACTCATGCTTGATCATAAGAATCTTCTTACCCGCATCAGCACCAGCACCATTGAATACAGAATATAGCATACGCAATGACTTTCTATCACCAGGGACCTGAGGCACCAGTTCAGTTTCAGCAGCAAACAGCTCTCTTTGGATGAATTGAGTAACGGTCTTTTTGAAAAGGGCGTCATTCACGCTGGACGCAATCACCAACGAATGAGCCCACATATCATGGTCATTGGCAAATTGACATGCTGCTTCACGGTCTCCCTTGCTCAATAATGCTTCCAATTGATCCAAATGTCCGTCAGAAGAGGCGCTCTGGCTGCTGTCTTGAGACCAAGAGGACACGAGAGCAATGATGGATTTATCCAATTCACCACTATGCAATGTAAACTGTAAGCATAATCCCTCCTTTAGACTCTTTCTTCACTTACCCATCCCCCAATACACATGTTGAATGCTCCATCATTGCTTGAACAACACGCCATAAAATAGCCTTACTCTCGACAAAGGAGGCCAGACGGCTGTCAATATAGGCCATAGCACGTCTGCGTTTTTCTTGCTCATCCAAATCGACCTGAACCACAACAGAGTTCTCCACAAACTGCTTCAAACTAGCCACCATTTCATCCTTTTTCTCGTCAAGCGCAGTACGCTGAACAGGCTCTGCGGCAACAGACCCAAATACAGCAGTAGACATGGGGCTGAATCCTTCCATGCCAGCGGCACTGTAGGCACTGGGGGAAATAGCAGAAGGCGTAGTGGAGCGAGAAATACCAGCCAGAGGACGTCCACACTCGCAGCAAAACTTGGCTTTGGGTTTGTTCTCGCCTTCACACAAGCGGTCAGGACAAGGAATCAATTGGGGTCTTGGAGAGGCCATGCGTTCTGTCATGGGTGGAGGCACTGTGGCAGATCTTTCCATGACAGGGTATTGAGGGTTCATACCATTGTTGTTGCCGTAGTATCCTGCAAATGGAGAGCTGCTGTGATGACGACGGTCAGGTTCAGTAATACTGTTGGCGCGTTGAGGATAGTATGATTGCATGGCAGGTGGAGGCGAAGCAACGCTCTTAATGGATCCTGCTCTGGGAGGCCCTGATGGTGGAGGCGATGTCATGTTTCGTTCTGAGGCAGCAGTAGTAGAAGTTGGAAGAGGTGCACCGTATTGTGTTGAAGGAGCTGCTGACTCGTATCCGCCGTATTGCTGTGGTTCATACCCTCTTGTAGTAGTATTAGATGGATCATAAGCATTGGTAGATTGAGGCTCATGGCCAGTAGGTTCATAACCAGACGTTTGTTGAGGTTCGTAGCTGGTCTCTTGAGGAGCATAGGTATCATTCTGTCGAGGCTCGTAGTGAGCGGTTTGTTGCTGAGGTTCGTAACTAGCAGAGGGCTCATAGCTAGCAACTTGTTCAGGATCGTATGCGGATGCTTGTTGAGGCTCATAGCTTGTAGTTGGCTCGTATCCAGTGACAGCTTGAGATTCGAAACCTATGGCTTGATCTGGCTCATAGGCATTCTCAGCGGGTTGAGTGGTTGGTTCAGACCCGTAATTGAAATCGTAAGTGATTGATTGATCCGGCTCGTATGAACTGATTTGCTCGTTTTGATCAAGGACATGTTGAGATGAAGAAATGCCTGTGTGATCCTCAGACGACTGTAAAGGGAAGTAAGATGCATCTTGACTGGTTATAGCAGGCTTCTCTTCCTCCTTCTTTTCCTTTTGATCATTGATGCTGAACTCTTCTTTATTCTTGGTTTCGCAGGGTTCATCAGCACTCAGTACGCTAGCAAATACAGTGGGCTCTGTCTTGATTTCAGCCTCTGGTACCTTTTGATCTTCGGTGCTGGAAGCGACATTTACATCTCTTGAATGCTTGGCAGCAGCCTCATCTGTTGTCTTTTCAGTGTCATACGCACCATCTGCTACCGTCAAACGATCCATCATGTTAGATACGAGATCTTGTTGTTGTTGTTGACTGTCAGATCCACCCAACACCAAATCATCCAAATCATTCAAATCTTCCTGGGGTGCTTCCTTTTGTTGTTCGGATAACTCAGGTACCTCATTGACATCCATTGAATCTCTGTGAGCAGTGAGTGTAGCAAGCGGGGTATTGGTTTGAGGAGGAGGAGGTGAAATGTTGGTGGATTTTGGAGGTGGTGGAGGTGGAGATAATACGCTCTTGGGTGGTCCTGCTGGTGGAGGAGGACCCACGTCTTTAGAGGCAGCAGCAGGAGGTGGTGGAGGTGCTTGTGGTTGCTGCAAATCTTCGGCTTCAAAATCAGCTTGAATTGAAGAGTAATTGGTATTGTTTAAATCCACTGGAGCATACACATCTTGTCCAAATTGGCTTTGCTCAAACTCACTGGTGGTAACAGCAGTAGTAGCTGTGTTGGGATCGTATGACTGATAGTTGTAATCTGATTGTTGCTGTTGATCGGCATCTGCAACAACACCAGCAGAGGTGTCCACAGCAGGATAACTTTGCATGCTGTATGGATCTTGCTGTTGTTCAGCTGTGTAGTGCTGCGTATCAATGGTTTGCTCGGACTGAAGTTGAGCGGGTACCTCAGCAACTGCATTTGTATTCATAGGTGCGTATGATTGAGATGAATAGTCTGCTTGCTGCTGTTGCATTTGGCTGGACGGATGAGCTGCATAATTGCTGGGTTGGTAGTAATGCAGATCACTTGCAGCTGCTGCAGTGGCAGTGGCTGATTCAGAGGGTTGAGGAGTGGCGGTTGTAGGTGCATAAGCACTGGGATCATAGTTATCTTGCACTGAAGCATAAGCCTGTTGCTGTTGATCACCAATGTTACCTGCATCCGTAGCAGCAGTAGTAGCAGCATAAGCGTTAGGATCGTACCCTTGTTGAGCATAGTATTCAGCATATTGAGGATTGTATTGATAATCGTATGTCTGTCCCTGTTGATCATAACCGTATTGACTCATATCATATTCTTGGTTGGTATTAGGATCATAATAATGCACTTGGCCTTGGTCATCGTAGTAATAATGCTGATTGGGATCAAACTGGATCCATTGCGCTTGATCGTATTGCTGCTGCTGCTGCTCTTGCTCTTGCAATGCTGGCTGCTGGCTGTAATCATAGCTATTGCAGGTATTTGGATCATACGCTTGTGTTAAATTGGAAGCAGGGTTGGTTGAATGCTGTTGGCTTTCTTGGCTGTAGGATTGCGTCAAATCAGTGGCCGAATGCTGCTGGCCTAAATCGTCGAAAAAGGAGTAGGCGGTGGTAGCAGCTGCTTGAGGCTGATCAAAGAACGAAGCCGCAGACGCGTTGGTCGCCAATGGAGGATGGACAGATTGAGGAGTAGCATGTGCACTTGCGTTGGTGGATGAAAAGAAGAGATCAGCATTTCCGTCTCCACTGTTACCGAATAAGCTGGCAGCATCGCCTACTACTGCTTTAGGCTGTTGCTCTTGAGCGGTGCTGACAGCAGGTTGTTTATCCTTGACTTCATCTTTCTTTGCGGCTGGCTCCGAGGCTGGATGTTGCTGCTGTTGCTGTTGCAGCTGGCTAAATGGATCATCTCCAGGCGAATCTCCAAACAGTAAAGATGTATTGGGTTCCTCTTTGTGAGAAGCCATGTAATGTAAACGTTTACTAGATACGTTTTTCAAGGTAAGTTGGCAATGTCAACTACAAAATGAGCAACACAAAAAACATTTCTTACACTGAAGCGAGTTGTTTCTTTGCTGAAAAAAAAAGAAAAGACGTAGATTAGCTGACTCTTTTTTTCAGTCTTGTTTCTATATAGATGATGATAAAGAAAACTAGACAATCAAAAAGAAAAAAGCATGCAATGAACACGAAGCCAAACGTCTATATTACAATCGAATTACAGTGGTATTCAAACCCAGGGCTATACCTCATTTGAGATGTCTTACCTCTCTATTTGCTCACCATTCAGCATACGTATGGCTAACTGGCTGCTCTCCACTATAGTTTTCCTGCATTCATCCATGCATCTTCTTTGCTCGGCATAGTGTCTGCTTTAAAGTTACCGATAGATACATTGCTCATGCTGTAACATCAGACGCTCTATTTCTGTGCAATCTGAAATGAGATGGTCGTTGTGTAAAGTTGTGATTGGCCTTTTTTAAATAGCAATAGCAAATCCTACTGCACCAGATCATTGTAGCATGGATGGATGCCAATCTACCCACAGTTACATCAGGAGATGGTATAGTAACCTTGAGATGCCTTTTCCAAGGGCAAACAAAGAGCTGACAGTTGTCGAAATTAGATCCTTTTCTGCATGAAGCATCGGAGTCAGACAGCCGTTTGTTTGTTCTGTTGGTCGATCTTTGAGCAAAGCATGCGTAAATAATTTACTAGATGCAGACTATCTATCGCCTCTAAAATGCTCAGCGTGCCTTACAACCGCCGTAATCTCGCTAATAAGCTGTATCATTGCGGTATGATACTACAATACAATAGTACCACTCAACATAATATTTCCAGCCGAATATTTGGATGTAACAGCATGCTCTAAATCCATATCAATGCTTACAATGTCTTTACGCCTTTGTGTCATAATAAGAATGCGTCTATTGGCAAGCAAATGTAGGAAACACGGCCTAATTTGACAGCTTTCAAGCCTTAAAATCTTGGCATTTGGCCTCTCTTAGCCACCGGAATGACGCCAAACAATTGTACTTGAGTAGCAATAACTCTTTGACACCTTCGCTCAACTTTTTGAGGACCTAAAAACATGGCCAAAAAAAAATCGGCCAAAAACCATAAGGGGTACCTCATGCTTTTCAACGAAAATCAAACGATCACATTTTTCACCTTAAAAATGAAGACTTTTACTATGGTATACGAGCCTTTCAGCACTTCGGGTGGTTTCCTGACCTACGCTTCGCTTCGGTGGAAACCAACCTACGTTCAAGCTGACCCTCTACTTACACATGGAAACCCTTTATAATATCTGTGGATCTGACTCTTATCTGATGCTCTACATCCATATACACGTAGCTACTTCCTATGCGGGCAAGTAGCACACTGGTATTTCCACTTTTTAGTCCTTAGTGTCCATAATACAGCAAAATTTGAATGCATTTGAGCTGCGTTTTCTCGCGTCCAAGGCGGGTTTAGATTGTCATAATAGGACCAAACACTTGCTCTCATCTGACAGTTACTTTCTGACACCTTTGCTCAACTTTTTGAGGATCAAAAAAACATGAACAAAATTCGACCAAAAAGCATGAGGTACCCCTCATGGTTTTCATCGAAAATCAAACGATTGCGTTTTTCACCTTGAAAATGGAGACTTTTACTATGGTATATCTTGAATCAAAATGTTTCTATCGATCCAAAGCAACCTCTGAAATCATCTTTGTCGGACTTTGATAAGTAAAATTTCGACATTGTGGCCAGAAACCTCTTTTCATATTTTCATAAATCATTTGATAAGTTTATTCAAATCATCTATTTCACTTAGTACCATTGGATGCACCTTGAAAAGTACTCCAGGAAGGCTTAAGGAAGCGAGGGGTGATCATCATATTTTACTTAGTCGAATCTGCAAAAATAGCTTAATCGAATCCAAAACCATCAAGATTTGTCCAATCTGGAACAAACCATGATTCTGGGTTTGAATTGATTTTGGCTTGTGGGGCCAGCTGGCAAACTCAATGCCCTTTTCATACTGCAATACAGTAGAAAATGCTCTTGAAGCGTATAAAAAGTAGGCGGCAGGCCATAACGCTATCGTTTATGATGGTATTTTATTGCATTCTATATCGTTCATAATGACATCGTCTTGCATTCTATATTTAATAACGTTAGTCTGGACATTGACGATTCATGGGCTGCGTAAGATGTCTGCAGTAAGTAGTGAAATCTCTGAGGCTCTGAGACGTCGTTCAAATAAAACGTTGACAGCATTGAGCAGAGGAAAGAGAGTAGAACTAACGGTGGTTTTTGTTGATTGATTGTAAAATCATGATTCTCATATGAGCCAGGCCTGACAGCTGCCTTGAAACTCAGGTTCCATATCAGGGTTGTAAAGTGTCTAAAGGACTGAACATTTATTATGTTATGATGATATGTATTATGATGTGTTACTTTTGAAATTTATTTATATATGCACTTGGTTGATTAGTAAAGGTATATATCTGTAGATGTACAACAAAATACCACTAGATATCTATAGATTGACAGCAACTTCCTCTCCCTTGTTATCTGCTAAAGAAGCCAACTTCTTCATACGCTCAGAACTTGTAAACCTTCTCGACCCGCTTCGTGCAGCCCTTGGCAGCGGTGGTGCCTCTTCCTCATTTTGTATATGCCGTAACAGATCTTCAGCTTTTACTACCATGGACTCTGCTCGCGTTCTTCTTCTTTCCCTCACAGACATGCGACGACTCTTCCGTTGAGATGAGGTGGTTGCCATTTCTCCAGAGCGCAATTTTTCCAGTAAATTGTCCATAATGTCTTTATCTTCTTGATTCTCTGAGGTGGCTTTTATCAAAGTGTAATTAGTGCACTGTATGTTGAGCATTCGGGTTGATGTTGCTTACCATCCTTGATATCCAATCGATTATTAAGTCGAGCTTTGCGTTGCGCTTGGAATTCTTTTGACTTTTCTGCTTGCTCCTTCTTCTTCTTTTGCATCTCAAGATCTGATTTCGCTTTATTCCAACTCGATGTAAATGTCTGGAAGATGCCGAAAAATTCGTCTGGCTTCATATCACTAGGGTCCTCCCCAAAGTAGGAGACGACATCTTTGTAAGCGACGTCCATCGAGGTGTATCTAACTTCCAGTTGGTCGAACTTTTCAATCGCCCGATCACGAAACTTGTACATGACACTTGCAAAGTTATCTCCAGGGGCTGCTTCATAGTCATTACTGTAGTGACAATCCAGTTCATGAATTAGTGTCTGAAGCCCCACACGAAGCTCATTGTAGTCCTTGATCAAGTCCTGAATGGTCACTACATATGGATTAAATTACTGGCAGGTGTTTTTTTTGTATAACTTAACGTACCTCTACATGCTTCTCCACAGAGCTCAAGGTCCTTTAGTAGATTCTCACTGATATTGGGAAACTTTTCTTCGATCATTGTGCACAAAAAGTGCAGCAATGTTGTATCGTTGCTGGTGGCTCTGGTGTCGACTAGCTTGTTGATACTACTGATGCGAATACCAAATGCGCCACCTTGGAAGTTGGTGCCGTTCAAAAAGTTACCCACCATTAAAACGATCTACCATATAACATAAGTCCTCCCGAAGAAAATGAGAGACAAGTACGACGACGTATACTCACGTTCAAAAAGTCAATGAATGACTGAGAATCCTTTAGATTTGTAGATGCGTCCATGACATTGGTCATATTTCTGCCCAGTTGTGTGATGCGTTCGTGGAAGGTGGTGACAAAGAGCATGTTGGTAAGACGTTCCTTGAACCGATCAATGGATATAATCTACAAATGTGATGGTTATAAGCATAAAGCAACCTTGGATATCAAGGGCAACCTACCTCTGCACAGAATGCGTCCGGCTTTGACAAGCTTTGCAAGTCTTCCTCAGAAGCAGTTTTTAAAAATACAGATAACTTGCCCATCTCATCATGAGAAGGCGCATTGACCAGCAAATTTCTCAGCATGATTTCTGTGCAAAACTTGTCATCCACTGCCAAAATCTTTCTCTTGCAGTCTTTAAACGGTATATTCTTGCATTTAGCAAGCACGGCGATACCTGGTTTCAATGAATGAGCACGGGAAAAAGGTACATGATGAGGTCATTTACTTACTGATATTATAAGCTTTGCGAGAATCAATGATGCAGATTTCTTGACGCTTCTCCTTCTTGGCCATGCGTTTTGTGGCGACCACTTTTTGCGCAAAAACTTCCTCCATACGGTTGAAAATACCCTCAGCATCCAACAAAGACTCCAAAGCCTCTTCCTTTTCTACATCAGCTGATGATTTCCACAGAGTCGAGCCAATGTGATTGGCATTGAGTTTTTGCCATTGCAGTTGTCGAGTTTTGACAGCTGGTAAATGTTTGAGGTGTTTGCGAGGAGCAAGCATGTTCATTGCGCCAGGTGCGTTGGGTGGTGATGGAACGGATGGTGGTGGAGGTGGGGGCGGCGGTAATGATGAAGAGGGTGGTGGTGGCGGCGCTGGTGGGGCAGCTGCTGATCTTGAGAGATCTGTAGTCGATCCTGACATGGGTGGAGGTGGAGGAGGTGGTGGTGGTATAGACAAAGCGCTGTTCATTTCTGACGGCTGTGGTGGAGGTGGCGGTGGCGGTGGCGGTGGAGGTGGAGGCATGCTTCCTGTCACTGAAGGCTGAGAAGACGGTGGTGGTGGCGGTGGAGGCGGAGGTGGTAGATCATGAACATGCTCTGAAGTGGGTATGCTAAGCTGTTCAACTTGTGTAGTAGGGGTAGGTATTTCAGACTCTTCCTCGTTAATAGATGTAATCATGGACGAAAGAATGTTATCGCTGTCGCTCTCCTCTTTGCTGAATGTATAGCTATTCTTCCTACTTCCATTATCTCGTCTACTGATTGAGGTACTTTTTGTAGATCGAGGGCTCTTGATGCCTCCGTCTAAGGAATCTTTGCGTTTGTTGTAGGTAGGTACATCCTCTGTGGAAGCCTGCTCTAGAGGCATAAGTGGCGCAACTTCAATCTGCACTTGTCTGCGACGGTTGTTGGAGCGTCTCACTGCAGATCCCATGAGTGGCATTGTACCTGGAAGCACAAACTCGCCCAGTCCACTGCTCGAGCCAAACTGACGAGCCAACTGACTCTTGAACTCCTCGGATAATCCCAATGCCATGGACTTGTGTTTGCTGCCGTTGTCTTCCAAGGGGCTCAGCGAGGGCTCGCTTGATTTGAATTCGTTTCTGTTGCGACCTTCTAGCATTTCCTGAGCACGAATGCGTCCAAAGGCTGTCGCAATGCTCTTTCGAGATATAACGACGTCTCCCTCCTCCTCGTTGGATTCCTCAGTAACACCCACTACCTTGGAGAACTCCTCCATTTGTCGCTCTGCCTTCTCCAGACTTGCGTCGTAATCACTCTGCAAATCCCGTAACTTTCGCTGCAGTGTTGATATGGTGTGGCGTGACATTCTCAGCAAATCTTCCAGGGACACTGTCTTTTCTTTAAGTTGCACAATTTCCAATGCATCTAAATAAATAAATGAATATTAATTCAGCCAGGAGGCATGTCGAAAATCTACCTCCTTGATGCGATAATTGCTCTCGCAGTAAATCACGCTCTCGCTCCAGTTCATCATAGCTTTGCTGTAGCTCTTTGATATCCTCCAACGTTGCTTTGAGCTGATCCTGATCTGCAAATTTGCTAATCAAATGTTGGACCGTGGTTGTGTAGTCTGCAGAAAAATCGTCCGCCAGCCCTTTGTGATCAAGCACCACTTGGGCTACCAAATTGTCAATGATTTGGTAGTATCTCGATTTGATGCCAGATTCCTCGCTGTTGACTAGTAATAGGTGCTGCAAACAGCTAAGGAAAAAATCATAGCCTCTGGTGCCCTCCACGCTGCTCAAGATGCACTCAAACACATCCCTTGGATCGTTTTGATCGCTGAGTACATGCTCGTGGTACATCTCCATTACTTCGTCCTGGTCGTTCTCCGCCAATGACTTGAACTCTCGGACTTGGCGATCCACATGCTCATCGCACAGTTCGTTCATCTTTTCCATGATTCGCTCCAACCCTGATGCTGTCATCTGGTTTCTAAGGTGGATTCTGATTTCAGGGTCATCGACGACGTTGATGATTGCATTGACCAAGATCATGTTGTACAACTGCAGAGAATTCCATTTAATTGCTTGTCCCACTCTGACGATAATACAAAAGAACTTACTGCGTACTCTGTTAATTGGCCATCAGGTGGACCATAGGCAGCCATGCGCTTGAAATCCTCACTGGCACCCACCATGCTGCCCATTCTTCCACGTCCGCCCAGCGTGATTTCAAGCTCTGATAGCCACGCATCGAATCTGCCTAGTCCCCTCTGTTTGTCTCGCAATTGATCCATGGCTTTTAATACGAGATCTTGGCCTACAGGCACTTCGTAATAGCACATGAACACAAGCACTTCGCATACCAATCGTCGTGAGTTGATGGAAGGTGAAACAATACAATGAACAATTTGCTGTACACATTGTGGGTGCTTCAGCGCCTCTCGTGCTCCCACCTGAAATTGTTGAGATTGCCAAAATTAGAAACGTTCAGCATGTGAATTGTAGGGTGCTTTTTTTTCGCCTACCCTATTGTTCAGTAATGCCTTGAAGCACTTTAAGATGTCTGCTTCCACTGACAAAGTCGATTCTTGTCTACATTGAGTGCGTGAGTCCACGCATTCAGCATGATCTGTTACTGATGCTTACTTGTTTGTGCTCTTGTTGAGTGCCTTTAACAAATCTGTAATGACTTGCAAGCCCTGCATATCGATAAACTGACGCACCCAGCTATAATAATTCGAATCATGTTAATCTTCAAGCAGGGAGAGATGGTTCATCATGACGCAAACTGACCTCAATGGCATTGTTCTCAATCCAACTGCCAAATGCGACACCACTTTTGTATTAACGCCTTTTGACATGTCTGCTAGTTTTCGAACATAGTACTCGGGACCTTTGCTTTCCGATTGATAATCTGCCTTCTTATCGACTCCTCGTCTTGATGAAGGTGCTGCAGGTACATTGGTCTCCGATTGTATATCTTGGGCAACCATTAATCTCTTCTTTTCCACTGAAAATGAAGACATTTTCAACCGAGCATTATTATCGTGAATGCCTCTTCTTGTCTTGAGTAATTGTCAGCAGCACACTCCATTGATACTTAAATAGTAATGGTCCTTACTAGCATGCGTTCAAAGAAGTCTTCTATCTCAGCTTCAGTCATTGCGTCCACATTGGTATAATCACTGTCAGTGCTTGGTATAGAGGATGATTGGGAGCTTCTGATGGAAGAAGTGTTATCTACTAGGCGACCTATCCTTCAACTAGGTTTATAAACCAAAATATGCCTTGTATTTGGATCAATTAAAAACGGTACCTGCTGCAAAATAGTCATCCTGCTGATGAGGAGGGCTTTTAGGAGATTGAGGGGTGGTGGTGCTGGTTTGTATGGTGTTGGTCGTTGTCGTTGTTTGTATTAAAGGTGGATCAATAATCGGCCGCTTTTTCCCTTTTGATTTGCCTCGGTTGAAGAGGTCCATTTTCTCAATCAAGTATGTGTGATAAAGAGAGAGAGAAAAGAAACAAGAAATTAGGGAGGAGTGTGTGTGTCATCCGTTTTTTATAGACATTCATTTAGGGAAGAACACAAGCACAAATTAGCAGAATGAACCTCCGCTTTTATGAAAGTAAATTAGAATAGGGCGAAGGACACTGCTAGGACACAATTTGTGTCTTCGGATTATTAAGGCGCAACCTAACTCAACTTGTCGCTTTTTGGAGGCAATAACATGTTGCAGGGCACAATTGCATTCTATTGTAAACTTGTAGGTGTGACCAATTTAGGAACACAACAAGCTTTCATCCAAACATTAACATAAAAGGTGATTATTCATCAAGCAGTGGTTTCATAGAGCTATAAAAGGTGATTTTTGTCAAGACCTACCCTACTATGTTCAATACTGTTGATTTGGTGCCTGAAAAAAGCTGCGAGATCTCTTGAAGTTAAAAAAAAAAAAAAAAAAAAAAAAAAAAAAAAAAAGAGGCATGCACTATTCAATAATCATGAAATGTGCCTCATGTAAATGTTCAGGCAAGCAAAATACATGGGCCTTGTCAATACCTAATAGCCATCATCAAGTACTGTGCTTATGGAATCAAGTAACATAGTCTGTAACAAGGTATCATACGAAATCTGAGCTGTGGTAGAATGATATACACAATACATTGCCTATACAGTATTTCGCTATATGTCCAATCTCAGAGATGGTAATGTTATCCTCATCCAACATGCGACACAGAAAAAGATGTCTTTCTTTGACATCAAAGCTGTTGATTTATTTGATTGTGGTTTGAGTAAGAGTGTCAAGCCCATTGCAATTATTGACGACATCAGTGCCAGTGTTTAGGAATTATTCGTTTTTCGTGGCTTCTCTCACTCTTTTTGAGTCGATCAATCGGTTTCAAATGCTGCAAGAGTATTCTGACACTGCAACCTCTCGTGGAAACGGAGAAACATTCGTCAAGTATGAAATGACAGCCAACAAAGTCGGTAATGCTGTCCTCTCCAATAGGCGAAAGAAGAGGAAGAAGTTATCAGTCAAGAAGCTACAGAAAGGAAGGGCAACTGGACAAATCCGCTTGAAGAAACTTCACCAACATTTGGTAGCCAGTGAAGCCAGATCTGCTGCAACCATGTCCACCTTCAACAAGCCAAAGATGGTTTCCTTCATAGGAAACTGGCGTCGCAATACTCAGTACCTCCGTGGCCACAGCACTCGAAGTATGAAGCCGTACATGTCAACGTTGTCCACAAGAAGCACAGTCAGATTGGTGGACGAATACAATTCTACAAAAATTTGCTGCTCCTGTTTCAAGGAGACACAGAAACAACTGGCGCGTGATGAGGATAATAGAATGAAGAGGAACCTCGGTGCCGTTACATGCTTTAACCCTGAGTGTCCAAAAAGGCTGGCTAAACAAACTACCATGAATCGTGATGAGCAAGGAGCGAGTAACATTGCCCTCTTTGGTTTTTCGGCACTGGTCTCACTTGACAACAAGGTGTTGCCTCCTTTCAGTCGAGTTCAAAATCCTGATAAGTAAGTTGGCCTTTTCATTGGGATCTATCAGCAGATTTTTTGACCTCTTACTTTTTTTATAGGTACGTCTTATCCCCCACTTATTCACATGTCTTTGCACGCCAGACTGGCAATGTGAGGACACCCGCTTAGTCGGTGAATCATTGTAATAAAACCAATTAGAATATGGTGCCTGAATAGTACATATGGTTATGATAGTCAATGACAGGTGCTCATTGCAATAAGCAGATTGCACGTCGCTTTTATTGACAAGTTTACTTTTGGTCTTGTTGAATCTTGTCTTGCATGACATTGACAATGGCTGGAAACGGAGGAGTTAGTGGAGATGTTGATTGCTAAATGTATCCTAATTGGCATGTACCTCTCAGCGTGCTTTGTTTATCTGTAATGGTCTTTTCAAGTGTGCCGAGGTTCTTTTTAACATAGCCAACCTTGTCATTGTAGAACTTGGAGGCATCTGACACCGACTGTGATACGCGGTAATTTTAGCAGTGATTCCTTCCAATGTGGATGGTAAGAATTTACCTTTTCAATGTAATAGCCTGTACCGACATCCACAATGACCTTGTTGACGTTACTTAATTTACCTGGAACATAGAGGTATGGCACTGGTTAAGGAATATAACATAGCGCTGCAATATTAGTAGATTAGGGATCGATAAATTATGATGAAAAGGATATAGATGATGTGAGGGGCACAAGAATAGTCTTGTCTACGGGTAAACGCGTTAGCAACCTATTCTTTCATGCCTCAGCTCTCGATGCAAAGGCTTACCATCAGCTTTCTCGGCTTTCAATGAATCAACGCTATCAGCACAGTCGGTGAATCTTCCTTGAACACTCTTGAGCTTGCTGTAAGATTGAGTCAGATGGCTTAATTCCTATTGCAACGGTTAGGTGCTGCCAATTTCTCGGTCATCTTGTGCAAACAGAACCTCTTCCAATTGTGTTTTGACTTGTTGCAAAGAAGACAAATCAAGATCAGCAATGTTAACTTGTTGTTGAGACATGGTGGTTAGGGTTATAAAGCAGGTATAGCAACACTGAAATACAGGTGCGAAATATTTTACTGCAATTTTGGCAGTCAGATCATCGAATTTGTTGCTCTTCAAGGCAGATTCGTGTGTGGATGTTTACTTGTTTATTAGCAGTGTGTAAAAGCAGATTGGCTTGCTATGAAGGGAGATCCAGATTGACCATGGCAGAGTCAAGCACAAGGTTTGTACTCTAGCGAGCAAATGTTTGTAGTGTGGTTTCAAGACAACTATGCCCATCGCCCATCATGCCAGACATTGGCTAGTTGCAGTGTCCTTGTAAATCGCCTCTGAAAGCTTAACATCCATGTAAAAACAGAAGCGCAATACATAAAAAAAAAGTCTATAGTTGATGACAGACCATGAATTTCGAGCATCTTGCCGTGGGATATTGCTTGAAATACAACACAAGCCTAAATGAAGGATGGATCCATGATCAGATCACCGTTGACATTGCTCAACACATTAACAAACAATAAACATGTGCCTGAATTAAAATTGTCAATTGACTCTCATTGTCATCCTACAGCACCTACAGTCAGATCCACTTTGACATGTTGCCCTCGAGACACACTCCACACAAATCTGTATAACCTTGACACTAGAAATGATCCGATTTTTTTTTTCGAATAATGGATGTTTATAATATAAATAGCTTTTTCTTTTTCTTTATAACAAACATAACAAGAAGGGACGTTTTGTAAGCGAAAATCTCTAAAACGTGATATATAATTTTCTTTTGTGCAGTTGTAAATAATATTAAGATGTTGTTTATTTGCTGACGACATAACCAGTTCCCTTGTATCCTTCTGAGGAGATACCAGAGATAGGATTGGAGTTTTGGCTCTTGAGGTACTCGTTGGTCTTCTCCTCCCATTCCTTGCTGATGGTGTGAGGGGTTTCTTGACCTACATTTGACACAAAAAAGGTTAGAAAAAATTTCCTTCCACTGCAAATCCCCCCCCGCTTCAAATATATTTGCCGTGAAACACCCCCGCCAAACTATAAAATAGACATTGTATACTTACCATTGACACGGATGGCATAGAAGAGAGCACCAGAGGCAGCGAGAACACCAGTAACACCACCAAAGACCTTCATGGCATGGCCAGGCTTGGTCAAGGGTTCACGGGGACCGTGAGCACCGAAGGCAATGTAGTCTAATTGCAATCTCTAAGTACATTGGATTCGCTGTTGTTGGATCAACTAAAACACTTACAGGCAGCCTTCTTTTCGTCGAGAGAGAGGGACTTCCAATCACCCTTTTGTGCTTCTTCAAGTTGCTTGGCGATGGTGTTTTGTTCAGCGGTGGAAAGAGTCTTCCAACGAGTCTCAATGTTTTGAACAGCAACATTGCTGGAGGCGTTACGGCGACCGATAACACGAGCAGCACCAACACGAGTACGAATAGCAGCGGTACGAAGCATTTTATAAAGATTTAAAGAAATAAAGAGAGAGAGGGGAGAGATATAAGAAAAAGAGAAATGTTGAAGGCGGTGTTTTTCTACTCTCTCATGTTATTTTTTCGATTCCTCTTCTCATTTGCCTTTCACAGCCTGGGGGTATTTACCTTGCGACGTCATTAGCTCTATTACAACTCCCGATCTGACAGATGAGATGTGCATTGTCATGAAATGCTATATAATGGCCCCTTCAGATCAGTGCAAATGAGTCTATGGATCGATAGGATCGCTGTAGACAGCATATGATCTCATTCGAATTATTTTTTCTACTAAAATCTGACGTCTACTCCTTGTTGACCGAATCTAATGTTTGATTTGACAGCAAGCCAAACACCATTGCAGGCTCAAGACAGGATTTGAACAGAGATGCATGGCCCATGAGGCTACTTGATACATGTATACTACTACCGAGTCATATTCAACTGATTAGATTCATGATACATAAGACTTGATACTGAATATAACCATTGGATGGCTACTGAATCATTGATTGGGTCATTGGTGGGTGCTCTGGCTAATTGATATAAACACACTACCCAATGCCGCTGCTTAGTATGGCATTTGCGCTTTTCATGTAAAGATAATAGCAAGTATATGCTATACTCAGAAGCTGCCATGAATTACGAGCTCGTCCTACTAGGTATCGATCTAGTGAGATCAGGGCTGTGATCATTAGACTTCACTTGGAGTCTTTTGTCTAAGAAACATGTTGGCAATCTCTCAAGATCACCAATACCGGAGACCGTTACTTCGATCACTGCGCTTGCATGAACCTGGCATATACACTGATTAATTCCAAAGTATCAGCTTCATTTGTTCGAGTGACAATGACTGTATTTAGTGAGTATTTGATCAAAGTTTTATACAACGTTTCTCTTCTTTCTTTTCAGTTCAATACAAACGTGTCAATCTTAAACAACAATGTTTACAGACATACCTAAAAACCTGTTGATCAAGGTCATGGACTATAGCGACTCTATGACAGATTTAGTACAGTACTGTTTGGTTTGCAAACTGTGGAGTGTCATTGCAAAGCCGTTGTTAGACAGTAGACGTTCAACAAAGCTTCCTGACATACCTGGAACACTGGTAACCAAGATCATAAACTGTAGCGATTCAGTGGCAAATCTAGCTCAATTTCGCCTGGTTTGCAAGTCGTGGAATGTCATTGCGGAGCCATTGATGTTTAGTAGACGCATAAAGATCAGCTCGTCATACGCCGCTCTTGCATTCTATGGTCATTTGTACAGACGACCAAATTACGGAAAACTCATCAACCACTTGCATTTCGAAGAAGATTTCCTGCCAGTGGCTATACAACATGAATTATTACGCCTTGCCTTTACGCCTAGCATGGAGAGGATCACTGGCGAAATTGACGATGACGACTTTTACCTATTGATGAGCAGCATTGCAGACAAAGCCAGAGACAAATTTGATAAATTGAAAGCCATACCTCACCCCTCATGCTACTCTGTAGTCTACAACTGTGCTCTGCTTAACTTTAAGTCTACTTTGGAAGAAATTACTTTTTCACTTCGAGATGAGAATGGAGAAGATTACAGTTCTACTTGGGATCTCTCAAGATTTGAATCCTTTGTAAACTTGACCAAGTTTGAATTGGAAGCAGACCTGGAAGCTGTTTTCGACCTTGAAGATGCCTTGGCTGGGTGCTCTCGATTGAAGGAACTGACAGTGAAGGTGTACTTCAATGATAGATTACATGTAAAAAGCGAGGTGGAAGCTTGGGCGCCTATCAATGTGAAAATTGTAAACACTGTCAAAAAACTGGTGATCACCCGTGAATGTCGATCGGATCTTCTGGAATATCTGTTGTTCAAGTACCCCAATACTGATACAATTGATATTGACGTAGAAAAGCCATTGATACTATCGAGCAACAATTTGCACCGCACACTGAATATCATCAAAGCCATACGCTCTCATAAGGTAAAATTTGCTGTAAAAAGCAATGACCTGATAGAATCTTTGAGGTTCCTTATTGCTGATGGAATTCAATTTCGTATGAAAGAAGATGAGGAAAATGAAAACTTTTGTATCGAAATCAGCAATCTACTTTAGCTGCCCTGATTTAAACTCTTATATGCCATCAATAAAAGCATTTTTTATCTTTGAACTTGTCATTTTATGAATTGCATTGACCAAGCTACCTGGTTTGCAATTAAAATTAAATTATAATGTTGAATCAACTGGAGTGCACACTCAAAGTGCCAAAGTGTTGAATCGGGAGACAATATCGCGTTTGGCATTTGGTTGGGCAACCAGCAGCTAATAAATCTACGCATTGAATATAAAATGTAAAAAAGAAGCTAAAAATAATTGAAAGTTTAAGCCGCAGTACTTATAATGCGCGATCCACTTCTTGATAGCTCCAAAAACATCGATTGTTTTCATGATAAAGGTCATTTCTGACACTTTGCCAACAGCACGCAAAAACAGGTTTAGACTCAGATCAGTTCTTTTGCTCAAGACTTGTCAAATTTTGTTCAAAATCGACTCAAAAGATTTATTTTGCTAGATTCGACTATATAAATAATGACAATCACCTCATGCCCCCTTAAGCTTCCTCAAAGTACTTTTGAAGGCGCATCCAATCGTGCTAATTACAAGAGATGTTTTGAATAAATTTATTGAGTAATTTTGGAAAATATGAAATGAGGTTTCAGGCGAAAATGTCGAGATCTGGTATATAAGGGTCGCATAAATAAGGTTTCAAGGGTTGCTTTGGGTCCATAGAAACATTTTAATATAATATATGCCATAGTAAAAGTCTTCGTTAACAAGGTCAAAAACGCGATCATTTGATTTTCAATGAAAATCATGAGGGGTACCTCATGGTTTTGGATCGATTTTTGGCCATGTTTTTTTGGTGCCCAAAAAGTTGAGCAAAGGTGTTAGAAAGTAACTGCTAGATCAGAGCAATTATTTGGTGCTCTTGTGGTGGCCCAAAACGGCCCTTAACACGAGAAAATGCGGCTCAAATGTATCCAAATTTCACTGTAGTTTGGGTACTTTCGGGTATTAATAGGATAGAATGAGTACGCTGTCTCTGTCTGTAAATAGATTGTTCTAATTGATACAGACGCAAGGCACTCTAAAAAAGTTAGATCATCAATTCCAGGCTGCTTATAAACTGATCTCATTTAATGAATATTCAAAAAGTAATATTTAGAATAGTTTATTGTGAAGAGAATCAATTTTTGCTAATTCCAAAGGGCTGCATGCAATAAACTAGACAAATGTCAAAACCAATTTGGATGTTCATATTTAAATGCCATAAGCGGTTTTGGCGGTAGAGAAGGAAGTATTGATTTGATTGACCAAAGCATTGGCAGCATCCAAATGAGTAGAAGGTGTCTTGGCAAGCAAGCAAGTATCCAAAGTCTTGGTTTGAGAATCCAAGTTCTTGATGTCGCTCTTTACCAAAGTGGTAGCGAGCAAGATGGCATCGAATTGAGGCTTCTTGGTGACGATGGACGTCAAAGCAGCGGAAACTTGAGGGACAAGAGTGCTTACGGTGTTGAGAACGGCATCAGCTTCCTCGGTGGTAACGGTACCAGTAAATGCGCAGCAGTCAGTACCAGCTTTCTTGAGACGTGTTTCGAGGACCTGTTCCTTGTTGTGGATGGCCAAAGCACCAGAGTAACCCTTTGAGCTAATGAAGGCATCAACCTAGTATAATACATACTGTGTGAATTTCATAATGACAATGAATTATTTACAACTCACATCGGCCTTAACAATAGCCAGTTGGGCAGCAGCAGAGTTGATGTCGTCGATACAAAGTTGAACAGGAGCAGAGATGGCTCTCTTGTCAAGGGCAGCAGCATGAGCAGAGAAAACGAAGGCAGCAGCAACGAGTACAGTAGAGAAGGCGCGCATATTAATAAGTGATTGATAGAGATTAAAAAATAAAAATGTCAATGCTTGTCTTTATATACAAGATGGATGCTTCAATACCGGAAGGTACTTCTGTCAGACCTTCAGAAAAGTTCTCGAGCCTTTTCTTTCTCATCTCATGGCTTTCCATGAAAGCATCTACATGTGCTATTCACGAAGCAAAATAGCACTCTGGTTGAATGTGATTCCGAAAGCAAAGAAACTCTCATATTCATCTGATCTACCCCCATTGAAGTCATTTAGTTCACAGCAGCACAGTTTTTAATGACTAGGTTCCTCTGTTCTATAGTTTACTTCAGGTAACCAAATATTGTTTGGTATAGTGATACACGCATTGTTACCAAGCAGGGATCACGATTGGCTTCTTAACAAATGAAAAGCAGGCTGTAATACAACCAATGCTGTAAATGCTAAATGTGCAACATATCCTGGGAGTCTTTCACTTTTAATTCAATATTCATAGCATATGCTGAGCAGGCATTGTTAAGCATCTATTGGACAGCATCATAAACGCTAACTGCAGTCGAAAGAATGGTGCAAATACAAATGAAAACATATAAATAACTACATGAAATTTTTCCAAAAAATGGTAATACAGATTGAGAATAGAGAGTTCGTTCGTAAATGTTAAGAGTACGAGTATTGCATTTCTAAATATACATTTTACATAAAGCGCCACAGCCTCAAATGCTTGCATTTTCGGAGGGTTTGCAGGAAAAATGCAACCTTCAAACAGATCGAGAAATATGTAATATGGCTGATGATCAGGGGGGGGGGAATCAATATCATTGGCCATTTCAATCACAGGCTGCACCAGCATGTTGCATTTTTCTTTTATCGTGCCACCGAAATTGAAAGTTCAATGCATGATCCTTGTGTGCTGTAAACGCATTCAACCATTTTACAAAGAATGTAACAAGCAGCTCGGTACAACATCAATTTAAACAATTGCTCAGGCTATTTTTAATGCGATTCAATTGAAAATAGGGAAAATATGAATGAGAATTTCATGCGTTGGAGATGTTGATTTCAGCATAGGCTCCAGATCTCATCAAGGTGAGTACGCAACAATGGCTAGTTCAACAAGGTGCAACAGCCGCAGGTGGAGTAATAGTCGGTGGTAGTAAATCGTATATTGTATCTTTTACGTAGATTTGCATAACATTTACATTGGAACTAGTGCGAGATATGCGTATCATTTCGAAGCATTCAAATGTTGAAAGTTTAAAATGTACAGTGTGTATTTGCATATTGCTTCTCACGGCATTCTGTGGATAAACCATTCAATGCTGACATGTTTCAGGTGCAATAAACCCAGGAAAATGGCAAAAAAAAAATGCTACCTCACCCATTCACGGGTTGGTAATGGATGAAACCTTGAAAACTGTTGGCCCTGAAGAGAATGACGTTATATAGCAAAAAGAAGAAAAAGAACATGCAGATACAGCGGTGTGACCCAGACTATAGAATAGGCGGCTATATAAGCTGATAATGCACCGAGTATTGCTGATAGTTCTTCTTTTACAAACATTCTTATCACTATGGCCGACATTGAGTCAGATAGAGTAAGTGTTCATTTTAGTCAATTGCACTAGGAGTCTAATAACGCAATAGAAACCATCACCTTGTACTCAATTGCCAATTCTGTATAGTAGCTACGCATCAGATACTTCATGGCGAGTCAGAATTGCATTGGCATGGAAAGGCGTGGAATATGAAACTCGCTACGTTGATATGGATGCTGGTGAACATGTAAGCTGGGTGCACAGATGATGGTATTTGTATTAATAGTGCAATTGCAGCTGTCTGAAGAGTATGTGCTGCTCAATCCATGCAAAAAACTACCTTGTTTTATCACTAAAACCGGCAAAATCTTGACTCAAAGTCTAGCCATTATTGAATATCTTGAGGCCATGTATCCAGGTAAGTACTCGTGTGTTGTGTGGGCATCACGGGAATTAATATTAAGGTTTGATTTCTCATGCATTACAAAGAGAGACCAATGATGCCGAAAGGGCCATTTCACAAAGCAGAAGCATTTTCGATAGCCTTGGAAATTGCTTGCGACATTCAGCCATTGCAAGCCAAAAAAGTGCTGAGGCTGGTTGATGTTGAATTGGCCAAACGAGAGGAATATGCTCGCAAGATATTCGAAATGGGGTTTGAAGGTTTAGAGAAACGTTTGGAAAACCTGTCTGGTACATACTGCGTAGCCGACCAGATCTCTATTGCGGATTTCTGCCTAGTGCCAATGGTATTTGCTGCCACCAAGTTTCATCAGGTGGACATGAAGCCGTTTCCTTACATCACAAGGATCAGAAACACGTTAATGACATTACCCGAATTTAGAATATCGCATCCTTATAACCAGCCCGATTGTCCTGCAACTATGAAGGGTATTGTACAGTAAAATATGTTTCATTGAATAAAATGTATAATTTGTCTCTATCACTTTGCTACTCGACATCATCTTGTAGCGGAAGTTTTTATTAACGTTGGGTATCTATCTTCAAATCTAGCATTTTTCCAAGGCAGGAACTAATTTGGTAATAATGTCAGTTTCACTTGCAACTGCCTCGGCTAAACGACCTTGAGCCATTTCCTTTTGACCTCCACCGCCACCCTTGATGTGTTTCAGCATTTGCTTCAAAATCTAACGTACGGTGAGTGAACTATCGGGCTTTTGTATGCGTGATGTACTTACCGAGTTGGCAGTTTCAGACTTGATTTGCTCACCATTCAATGCCACAACAATTGTGTTGCCATTGACCAAGATATGTGCAGCATCTGACTGACTTTCTTTCAGGACATTGGCACGCTTTTGCATAAAGTTGGCGTCCAAATCAGAATCAATCAAGTGAATCTTGACGTCAATATCTAGGAGCACCTCAAGTTAATATCGATAGAAAAGATACCAAGTAATGCCTTACCTTTGATTTTGCTTGAAATAGGTTTCATGGCTACTTCACCAGCAGTAGCCAACTTGTCATTCATGAGCTCTACACGCTTTTGAAGATCTTTGGTTTGCTGTAACGATTTCTCGAGTTTGTCTATGATTTCATTGGTACCATTGGCACGCAATAACTGAAGCGCTTTGGGAATGGGTTCATAAGCCTTTCTGTACCATTCAACACAGGATAGTCCAGCTGTAGCTTCAATTCTACGGGTACCAGCAGCAACAGAGGTTTCGTTCAAAATCTTGAAAGGATATAATTTGCGAATGTTATCTACGTGTGTGCCACCACAGAGCTCTTTACTGATACCAGGCACATCAATGACTCGAACAGTATCACCATATTTCTCAGAAAAAGCTGCAATGGCACCTGAATTCACTGCGTCTGTCAACCTCATATGCTATTCAAAAGGAGCCCAGTTAATGCATCTCACACATAGCTAAACTCTACCATTTACCTTGACACTAGTTTCGCCACCGTGCAATGCAACTTCGTTCACCCAGTCTTCGATCTTGGTTAATTGATCATGCTTTAAAGGCTTTCCGTAGGTAAAGTCAAATCTCAGTTTTTTGGGCTCGACAGTTGAGCCAGCTTGTACGATATCATCAGACTTGAGCACTCTTCTAAGACCAGCATTCAATAAATGAGTAGCAGTATGATGGATTTCTGCACCCTCACGACGTCTCATATCCACTTGAGTTCTTACTAAATGGCCTTGTTGCAAATATTCTCTATCCGCTTCAATACGTTGAGCAATATCCTCTCCAGGCTTCAAGTCGGCGGGAACAATTTTCAGAGCCATGCCGCCTTCGTAAGGCTGAGTGACATCCACTACTTGCCAGTTATGTCCATTGGAGAGCTCAATCGTGCCATTATCAGGGACTTGGCCACCGCCTAGACCGTAAAATGGACATGGATCGATGGCAATGTTGACTTCTACCTTCTTTCCCTTCTTGACAGTATCCACTGCTAAAATCTCTGATTCCTGGTGAAGTAGACTGTGATCATACCCAGTGAATTGAGGTTTAATGTTAAGGGCTTTCCATTCGGATAATCTTGATTTGTCTGCCATGCTTTCAGATTTCCATGATTCTCTGCCTGTAATCTTTTGCTTTTCTCTCAGTGCCTCCACAGCTAGATCCATAAATAGGTTGGCATATACTTATGCATGTGAGTTGTGTGTCAAATACCTTCAATGTCAACAGACCAGCCTCTTTCACGAGCAATAATTAAAGTCAAATCGAATGGGAATCCATATGTGTCATACAATTGAAAGGCAATCTGAGGTGGAATTTGCTTTGTTGCCTGAAAATCGCTTTGGCTGAATACGTTTTCCAACAAGGCCATGCCTCTGTCCAGTGTAGCCAAAAATGCAGTTTCTTCGTTGGTGATGATGCTGCGAATAGATGATGCACGACTAGCGAGCTCCGGGTAAGATCCATCAGTAAATCCAGCCAGCAAAGATGGGTACAGATCTGTCAAAAAAGGTTCTACAGGGCATATTAGCATAAGCAAAGGATCGATAGCACGAAAAGCATTTACCATTCAATCCCAATTGCTTGGCTGATCGAAGCGCACGTCTGATAATACGTCTCAAAACATAGCCACGACCAATGTTGCTAGGCACAACGCCGTCGCCAATCAAGAAACACATGGCCCTGAAGTGATCAGCTACAATCTTTTCATGTGCGCTTGGATCAATATCGGTGGAGCTCTTCAAGACGGATTAGCTCATCAGAATTATACAGCTACTCACTTGCAAACTCACCTTGAGTCCACGCGCTGCCATGAGCTCCCTCAGACCAGTGATTAGTGTCTCGAATTGATCAATTTGAAAGTTGTTTTTCTTTCCCTGAAGCACGGACACCATTCTCTCCAAACCCATGCCCGTATCAATGCAAGGAATAGGCAGGTCGCTCAATTCGCCCTGTGCATTTCTGTACTTTTCCATAAACACAAGATTCCAGATTTCGAGCCATGGATCGTCCAATGATGCGTCTTGTGTGTCCCAAAAAATTTCAGTACAGGATCCACAGGGCCCTTCACCGTCTCCCATTGTCCAGAAGTTATCCTCTGGTCCACACTTGACAATCATATCATCTGTCAATCCCTGTTTTTTCCACAATTGATAGCCTTCGTCGTCTCCTTCCAAAACGCTACAATATAAAAAGTGAGTTGGCTACATCTTGAGCCGCCTAGTGCACAGATCTTACGTGACCCGAAGTCGACTGATTGGCAATTTCAGCTCTTCCAGTAAAAACTTCCATGCATAACTGATGGCTTCGGCCTTGGAGTATTTACCAAATGAGAAATTGCCCAGCATTTCGAAAAACGTGTGGTGACGAGGAGTGTATCCCACATTATCAAGGTCATTGTGTTTGCCGCCTGCTCTCATGCATTTCTGAACACTGGTGGCGCATTGAAACGGTGCTGCATTAGGCTTGAGAAAGTGCTCCTTGAAAGGAACCATACCTACAAACAGTGAGTGCAGTAAGTAACTGTTTTCATTGACGCTTGATTCCGGGTAATTACCTGCGTTTGTAAACAGCAAACTCTTGTCATTGTGAGGCACAAGACTGGCGCTTTTGACAGGTGTATGCCCTTGTTTCTCAAAATACTTGATGAAGGTGGAGCGAAGCTCTGGTGAAGTCAATTGTTGCATGTAGCGTACATGAGCAGCAGACCGGCTGCTGCCGAGACGGAGCCATTTATTAGAGAGTAATCGTGTTTGATACATGAAGAAGGATGTTTCAAACAAAACGTTTAAAGAGCTGAACAAAAAGAGGCGAGGGGTGGTTGATAGGCAGACCCCCCAAGAAGTTTTAAAATTCTTTCATGCTCGGACCGGATGAACCTTTTAGCTGAAGCAATACGATATCTCTTCTAGCAAACAAGCATCATCCATGAAATCAAGTCATTGACTCTTATATTCACACCCTCAGTCTCTCTACAAATTCAGTAAACGGTCTGCTACAGTGCACATTTTCAGGTTGGCCATGACGCTGTAACTTTGAAAGTTACTGATCTTTACCTATTGCCTATCTGATTAATGTATCATTCGCCAATGATGATTATCAATGTACTTCACCCGACGAATTGCGCTCTTTACCTGTATCCAGTGCTTTAATCTACTCCAAACGCTCTAAATACATCTTCTTGACTTGATGATGCTCCCCATCATTTATCGCTCAATACATACCACACACTATTACACTTATATCTTCGAAATCCTGCCAAAATACACTGGAATTACACTTTTCCACTATTTGCTATCACATGTAAACTATCCATAAGAAACCTGTAACGGTGGATTTGACGTCTCTAGGATGTCCTGCGTCTGTATCAACTAGTAAAAAATATACGAGTGGACAGTATACTCGCATTACCTCTTATCACTCAAATGTACGCAAATAACTGTGAAATCTGGTTGCATTTGAGCCGCATTTTCTCATGTTAAAGGCCGTTTTGGACCATCAGAGTAGCACCAAATACTTGCTCTGATCTAGCAGTTACTTTCTAACACCTTTGCTCAACTTTTTGGAGACTAAAAAAAAATGAACAAAATTCGACCAAAAAGCATGAGGTACCCCTCATGATTTTCATTGAAAATCAAATGATCGCGTTTTTGACCTTGTTAACGAAGACTTTTACTATAGTAAGTATTGAATCAAAATGCTTTTATCGATCCAACATAACCCTTGAAATCATCTTTGTGGGACTTTGATATGTAAAATTTCGACTTTTTGGCCAAAAACCTCTTTTCATATTTTCGTAAATTACTCAGCAAGTTTATTCAAAACATCTATCTTACTTTGTACCATTGGGTGCGCCTTGAAAAGCACTCCAAGAAAGCTTAAAGAAGCATTAGATGATCATCACAATTTACATAGTCGAGTTTCGCAAAATAGGTCGATTAAGTCGCAAAACAGTAGAATTTATCCAATCTGGAGTAGACGTCTAGCGGAATATCAATTAATTTTGGCTGCTGGTTAGAACCCCTCTCTCATGGAGAGACAATTGAAGTTTGTGATGCTAATACTATGGGGATTGCGAATTGAAATGCATTACACATTTTTTTCTTTGCGATTGTTGCTCAATGTTATAGTTAATGCACAGTTATAAACGCTAAAAATTGCTTATCCAAGTGTGAAATGGCAAATTTTGATTCTATCCAGAGTTGCACATGCTACCCGTGAATTCCACTTGTATTCCCTGGCTTTTCGATGTGTAAATGCTTAATGGTAGTAACGAATGCGACAAGAGAATTACAGTGTATAATATGAACCACACTATCCCTTCAAAACTTTATTCCTTGTAAACTAGGAATGTCAACGAAGAAGCTGTCAAGAGATTAGATGAAGCCGATTTTGTTAGCAACATCGAGAGCATCGACATCGGCGGTGAGGCGGACGAAAGCCTTCTTGTAACCATCGGGTCTATAGAGAAACAGAGGGGAATCAACATTTCGCTCCTCACTTTCAAACAACCAGACAAAAACTGCTTACCTGATGAGGGTGTTGATCTTGGCAGCCTCAACATCATAAAGACGCTTAACGGCATCCTTGATTTGGTTCTTGTTGGCCTTAACGTCAACGAGGAAAGTCAAGGTGTTGTGTTCCTCAATCTTCTTCATGGCAGTCTCGGTGTTGAGAGGTTGACGAATGACACGGTATTGATCCATGCGGGGAGCATGAGCAACAGACTTGCGAGCGTACTTGGGAGCACGGTTCAAAACCAAAGTCTTAGGGATGTGGAAGTGGGTGGAAGTGCGGATCTTGCGCACAGCCTTACCGTGAACACCCTTAAGAGCGGACTTCTTGGCGTTAAGAGCCTTGGCGGAAGCTATTAAACACATATACCAAGTTAGAAGACGCATTCAAACATGATACCATGATACAGGACGTATTGACATGTTGATAGAAAGAGAGAAAGTGCCGAGCATTGATCAAGTTGTATGGGAATCATCCGTGATAGGTTACTGCATGAATATTGCGTTTGATTGCATGTATCAATTTCGCTCTAATGATCAGGCGTTGGTATCGTATTGATTCAGTGGGTGTATTTTGAAATCGACTGCTGATAATGCATCCACACCCTCATCCAAGATTGTCATCCATCATCCATGCCCTTGTATCTCTCTTTCCCATCTACAATCTATACATCCAATATCATCCATTCATCTGATTACCTTGGTTGGCCATTGTTATATCGTCTACCACGTTTCTCTAAAGAGGAGGATTGTATAGCTTGCATCTGACCTGACCATGTTTATTCTTTTTTTCGACGAATCTCAACGCCCCCCACTGTGCTCCTCAAACAATTGTCCACTTTCCATCACCAATCTCCGGTCCGGAGGCTAACATTGGATGAAGGCTGCCTGTTACTCAAATGGCATTTATTTGGAGATTGTGTATTCAATACAATGTTGTGAATGCCTATGCTTACTCTGCCCAGCTTCAGACAAAGACCTATATTTTTGTATAAGACGTTATCTTAACTAACTACCTGTGCAGCAAATAGCGGCCATAGTTCCCTCGCATACAAGGTTCGTTTGCAATGGTTTGAATTGCCGCTGTCAAATGTCTTTGACTATTACATTGATTCTTTAAGGTCAATCAAGATAGAAGCTCTGTAGCAAGTGTAGGTGGTTTACTTGTGGAAACTACTTTAAGCGATGCTATTACTTATAAAAGTAAGATGCTAAAAACGTTGTTATCAAATCAACATCTAGGAGAGACACGTTTTAGCAATGTATGTCTTACGAGACATTTGACAGGTATGCTCTGGTTACAGTATTTCGGCAGGTATGCATAGATTCAATAGTTAGAGCGAAAAGAGGCATGGTATGGCATTGGTTCATGTAAACGTCTGGCAGTTTTTTATTGTAAAATTTGTGGGGGGGGGGTATTTCATAGATATTGTATGTCATAGTGGGATATTGTATAAGGGAATGAATGAGGGGTAATATTTCTGTAACAGCTTAATTTCATATCTTTGGGATTAGTAAAGGATATTTTTCTGTTCAACAAAAGTGAATTGGTGATGGTTGTTTGAGGTATCGGGTGGAGCCAAGTCGGGTATGACAATGGGCAATGTAGCAACGGTGGATGTATCCTGGTGATTTGGTAGTTGATCACATTCTTCCTCTCTCTTGACGGTCAATCTGTCTGCTCTTCTAAAGTATTGCTGCAAATTCTCAATGTCTTTCTTGATGATGTTGCTGATGCCAATCATGTGCAGATACTCCAAGATGCTGTTGACCTTTTGGCCGCTCTTCAATAGCTGTAGGATGAGATCTTTTGTTTGCTCGCTCTGTCGTCTATGGGCGCTGTAAACTGTCTTATTTCTGGGTATAATGTGGTTATGCTCTCCATGGCTGCGCTCAATCACCCAGATTTCGTTGATCGACTTGGCTTTTATGAAACACTGGCAATCTGTCCTCTGCGTGCTCTTTTTTCTTGGCTTAACTACTTTGTTAGTGCTATTGACAGGCTTTTTCGGCTTTCTCTCTATTTTGGTGTATACACCTGCATGTTTGCACCAGAGATGGACACTTCGAAAGTTTGAATTTTTAATGCTCATGACTATGTTATGCTTTTGGCCAAAGTTTGCTACTTCTGAACGTAAACTGGCTAATGTCGGGTAGGATTTACCAGGATCAAACAGATCTCTAAACTCATTCAGCATTCGCTCATTGTTTATGACGGCATCTTTGGTTAAATGTGTAGTGGTATCTAAGGGAATCACGGCTTCTGTCATGATGTGGGGAATAAGGAGGTGGGATGATGAGAGAAAAAAAGTTGGTTTAAGGCACTAACATAGGAGAGGAAAGAGATTAAACAAGTGACGTAGCGATTTGAAAACTTCCCCCCGTGCAAATGCTGAACAAGAAATTTGTTTTGATTTGATTCATATAATACCTCATCAAATTTCTTTCTTTCTTCAACCCCACTCTCTTTTTTTTCCTATATTCAAAAATGTCCCTCGTCAACAGACCCAACAACGTTGCTGCTCAACAAAGATTCTTCCAAGTAAAGTATCCACATCAATGATCAGAAACCATGAAAACTGACTGAAATGTTGATCTAGGCTCCCTCCAACACTCTCTTGTTCCTCCGTGGTCCCAGAGATAAGCTCTTTGTCTACACCACCTTCCTCGTTCTTGGTACCGGTGTTGCTGGTTCTCTCTGGGGTGCCATCAACATGGCTCGTGTATGTATTTTGATCATGGCATAGAGTGCTTCAACTGACACTGTTTTTTTTTTTTTTTTTTTTTTTTTCCTATAGGGCAACAAATAAATTTGACATCTCGTATTGTTAAAATTAGACATTATTTATATACAAAACTAGTACAACATAAAATATACACAAGAAAGCACAAGAGACGATCCAAATAATATTTTTACATATTAAAAACCCACAAATGTCTTTTTTTGTCACAACTCTATAGTCTATGAAATCCTTTATTGCATTACCACAATGGGAATTGATCTTTGGGCCATTGGCCAGTCTCTCGAGTCGGCCAGTATTGACCAGAATACAGCCATTCTTCACCCTCACGAGCAAACCATCGAGGTAGCCATTCTTTACCCTGCGACTCAAATTCTTTGCGCTTGTCTCGCTGTTGTTGCTCAATCCTGAGCTTTTCTTCGTCAGCCTCATCAACATGGCCTAATGGATACATGTCAACCCTTTGTTTGTGTGTGTGTGTGTGTGTGTATATATATATACTGTAAATACCTTTTTCATACAGTTGTTGATCAGGTCTCAATCTTGTGTCAGTCATTGGAAGCTTATCTCGCTCTAATTCAGTCAGTTCATTGAGCTCAGTAGCAAACTTTGTAAAACCAAAGTATTTTTCGTAATCCTTGATGCCAGGAGCACGGGCATTCCATATAACAGACAGCTTCTTCTTATCTAGCCCAACTTCTTCTGCCAGAGATTCACTCCATTTACCCACTACGCGTCGTACCTTCTTGTCATTAGCATCATACAGTGTTGCAATGACATCATTTCGCTTTGTGGGAGCACCAAATAAACCACCACCAGAGCCTTCTTTGAATGTAATGACAGCATAATCGCCCGTGGTCTTATTCACAACCTTGCATTCGCCTGAATGTTCCAGATATTTCTCGCCAGCAATCATGTTCTTCATCCAGCTGGATGGCTTGAAGAAGGTATAATGGTCGTCATGACCCGTCAATGTCACATGGAAAGTGCCTTCAGTCATAAACTCCATGGATTTACCCCAGAATTTGCTCTTGATCTGTGTAGATTGCCAGTATTTGAAGCCCTTTGCCTCGGCATGTGCTGCAATCACCAGTGGGTTGTGTGATACCTTCTCAGAAATGAATCGGAAACCTTTGTCAGGGCGAATATTCTCGTAAGTTTCAGTCATCATTGGGTTGAATGGCTTTCTTCCTGTGCGATACTGGCTCGAGGCATAAGACGAAATAGAGAACGCAGTGACATACATCAGACGTTCCATAGCATCTGTCAATGTAGATGCCTTTTCCAATAGCTCACAATACTCCAATTCCTCGCATGCCTTTTGCAACATGTTCAATGGCTCGTTCATACTGATTGGCATTGCAATGGTGGATAAATCCTTGCCGACATTCTTTCTAAACACAGAAAGGGCTGATCCTGCATCTGCAACAGCTGGAGAGGGTAGTTTTGTGCGACGAGCACAATCGCTCATTGAAGTCAAATCAAGCACTTCTGTGCCACTGCTTTGTTCTGTTATTGTCATGTTTTCATCATGTTAATTACTCCATTTATAGACTGTTTCATACAGGCCAACCTACCACTATCTTCGTCACTGCTCTCATCGTCGATACTGGATCCAGCCTCAATCGCATCGTCCTCATCCTCTCCGCCACTAAGTACAATATCTTCAGCATCGAAGAATTGATCCGAATAGCCAGACATGCGAGAATACACACTGGAGGAGCGATGAAGATGCTCATAGTCTTCATGAATAGTGTCGTCCCCTTGTGTTTGCTGAGCGCTACTAATAATGGGTGAGATAGAGCCAGAGCGACGAAGGCCACTGGAAGCAAAGTAGTTTTGCACATTCTTCCACTGAGAAATTTGCTCATTTGCGTCTGCTACCATTTGCAGTTTCTGATGATCCAGTTTCTCCATTAGTGGCTGAATTGACTGCAAATCATTCCTGATCAAAACTTGCTCGAGTTCCTCAATAATCTTGGCTAAAAACAGAGTATTTTGTTGATGCAAACTAGATGTTTCCAGGCCCTGCTCAATCTCGGCTCTAATCTTCTTGTTCTCTCCATAGCGACTGGAATGGCGCTTGCTGGCAGCAACACTAACAATGCTCTTGCTGTGCTCGATTTGAGGTATAGGGGAATCGTCGTATTCGCCATTCTTTCTACGAGTCTCGGTCAATGCGGATTGCCATAAATCGTAGTCTGACTCGGTCAATGTCTTGAGATGATAGAGCATGGTACCCGAATCAATGTTGATTTGGCGCAAATTAGGATTGTAGGATATGGTGGATACAAGAATCTGAATTGAGCCTCGGGTGACACTGTTTTGCGATGTAGAGTAGGAGAGCACACCTGTGGGAGACAGTGTAAACCAGCGTTTAGCCCAGCCCTGCATTCTCTTTCGCTTCTTTTTCAACAGCCAGCCTGACATCTCGTTTACGGGCACCTTGACATCCTCAGGATTGCCCAACGCCACAGAATATGTCAACTTCTTGGGAGTGTTCCTTGAAAAGGTATTGTCTGGGATGCATCAGCCTTCCACTAAATGTTCCAAGCAATCCACTGCTTACCGAATACCAATACATAGTTTCCTGGTTCATCCACCACAAAAGTTCCTTCCACCTTCTGGTCAGACGACTGAGCATGCTGTATAGGAATGATCTCATCCATGCCACTGTCTTTTAGCTTGATGGTTGCCACAGACTTGGAGCGGGGCCTAGTGCTGTGATGCGAAGAGTTGTTTTGACTGTGGATAGACTGATTCGAGGAATGAATGTAATTGGATTCGATATCATCATCCCCTACTGTGGATGTGGATTCTGTAAATTTTGAGTTCAATTTAATTTACGCTCTATTATCTGGTTCCCCACTTTTCCCTCTTTTTTTTACCTTGACTATTGTTTCTATTTGCTCCCACGTCTGAGGGAAAAGACATCTGTCGCTTTTGCAGTTGCTGCTGAGCCCTGAATACGATCTCGGATGAGTTTGGCAAAGGCTCCCTTTCTTTGCGACGAAACAAGCCGAATGCAATGTTGTTCTTCTTTGTCGTAAAAGACCATCGTATGACGGTACCTTTAGTAGGTACGTAAATATTATGTAAATAAGAATCTCTCGGTTGAACTTGTACTACTTCCATATCACTTGCAGGTTTCAATAGTAAAAGAGTGTAAGAGAAAAGGAAAAGAAAGTAAAAACAAATGAGCCTTATTTATAAACATGTTAAAATTAGCTACAACCAAATTTGATTTACAGATATTCACGAGTGCACAGGCTTGTCATCATTAAACCACCATTTTAGGACCTGTTTCGTTTTGTTTAGAGGTCTCTATATCATGCTATGCTGCTAAGCTGATGCCCGCCTCTATACTCACATGCTACGCAACTTGGACATCATTCATGTTTTCTCTATTTGGTTCATGTTTTATTACATACCTGGAGTCTGTCAATGAAATATGTCGTTGTGGTATACAATTCACTCTTCATGGAGTAGACAGCACATCAGAAATTGAGAGTATCTACCAGTGTCTAGAATACACTCGGAAACAGCTTCTCTCTCGAGAGGCTGTCTTTGTTGCGGTCATTCTAACTGACAATTTGTACTAGCTAAGAGATATTCAAATTTTTATTTACGGTGATTGAGTAGAGTGGATGGGGGTAATATGTTGATTAAGCACGTTGACGAACGACCAGATCCAAGAACTGCAAGAAATATTAGCTTCGTATTACCTACACAAGTTGCATTAAAATTACCTGTTCATAGTTGATTTGAACCCAACCATCACCGTCAGTATCAAATTGTCTGAAAGAGTCGGTCAAGGTCTTCATTGTAACGCATGCTTGCACGAAATTGTCAAAGGAGACATCGCCCTTTCCTGTATTTTTAATGGTGGCTGTTAATATTGCACGTTAGATATAGGAGGAAGGCTTCTACTGAAAGATACTTTACCATAACGATCGAACTTTTGAATCAAAGTACTTATAAACTTGGGTGAAACATTGAAACCAAATGATCTCAAGGCGTTGCCCATTTCAGCTTGGTTGATACTGCCAGAACGATCAGCATCAAATGCTTGGAAGCATCTCTTCCAATCCTCGATATATTTCCATAAGCCGGCAAACTCGTTAAAGTTGATGGTGCCACTGTTATCTATTGAACCATGTCTAAGCATATCGCTCTTGGCAGCCATCTTGTCTATATAAAAACTTACCCGTATCGAACATGTTAACCATCAAGCGAACAGTTTCAATGTTGAAAGGACTCCAATCACCGTTAATCAAGGCCTTTTGAAGTTCATCAGCAGAAAGTTGACCAGAGCCATCAGTGTCTAGATTCATGATGATATAATTATGAGTACTCTTCGGATTTCGGATTTTACCAAATATGCTTTAAAAACCAAAGCCTAAATTACTTACCCACTGCTTTGAACCATGAATAAAGCTGTTGATCAACGCCTGGTGGAGGCCCAGCAGGGGGAGGAGGGGCTATCGAGCGCCTTGTTAGATACCTGACCTCGAAAAGTACCATGCTAGAATGTCTACTTACCACCATAGTTTTGCTGTGCTTGACCTTGTTGGCCGTAGCCTTGTTGTTGGTAACCTTGTTGTTGATATTGCTGTTGTGGAGGTCTTTGACCAGCGGGAGGAGGAGCTCCGTAAGATGGTGGTGGAGGTTGATAAGACATTTGGTTGATTTTGTTTGTAAAAAAAAATAAAGTAAAGGAAAAGAAAAAGCTAAGCTATACGCGAACAGAAGAAACTTTATTTATACCAGAATACAGCAAACACACACACACACACACACACGGATGACCCTCATGTAATACTAAATTGATACGTAACCCCGCCCCGAGCAAAGCAAGTACTTTTATTACATCTTTGCATTAGTGGTTGGCGTAGGCTGCTGCCACTTCTTGTCATTGATCCAAGCATGTACCAGCGTAGATGCAAGTGATCCCTTGGGTGCCATGGAAAATGTAGAGCTCTTATCACCCTTTACGGCTGCAATCACCTCCGAGCGAGTAAACCATTCAGCAGCTTCCAATTCATCATCACGGAAATGGATGTCCGTAGACACAGCTTCAGCAATAAATCCAAGCATGAGCGAGTTGGGGAATGGCTAATGCATAGTATATATCAGTACTCGTTTTGTCAAACTGTTTTGCTTGGCATTTGTTTACCCAAGGCTGACTACTGTGATAGGCCACACGATCAACAATTACGCCTGTTTCTTCAAATGCCTCACGGCGTACAGCTTCCTCGAGAGTTTCCGCCGCTTCAACAAAGCCTAATATATGTTTAGCTGCACTGCTTCTTCAGCTTCTCATTTGAGTATATCATTGTACCTGAAATGCAAGAGAACATCTTGTTGGGCCATCTCTTTTGGCGACCCAATAAAATCTTGTCGCCATTGGGATGAACGATACAGACAATAACCACAGCATCTACCAAGGCAAATGCTCATGTTTAAAAATAACTCTCCAACTTGCAAAGCAATAAACTACCTGTTCTAGGATAGGCGAAGTTTTGGATGCCGGTGTGGCTAATGCACTTTTCCCCATTCTCTTGACCAACCAGCGCTGGACAATTACGTTTATAACCAGCTTCTTGAGAAGTCGTGCGTTTGCCACAGGCTGAACAGAATTTGGTTCTGGCATTCCAATCAACTATATCACCGAGTAGTTAGTTGTGATGGCAAAGGTGTGGCTCGTCGTTTCGTTTTACCCATAGCAGCTGCTTGTGCAATGATGGCACTAACTGACTTTTCCATCACAAATGCACGTGGAAGAGTAGGTGAGAACTCGAGATCCTGCGCTTCAAAACCTGTAGCAAAAAAAAAAAAAAAAAAAAAAAAAAAAAAAAAAAAAAAAGCATTATTAGCATTGTCCCAAAGTATTTTATGCTTCAATCTCTCAAACCTCTCACTAATTTGCTGTATTCCTCCTCGTTGACGCCTTCTGGTGTCAAGTCAAGGGCCCAAATAAACTCTCCATCCTCGCCTTGACCTTGGCTCTCATCAATGCCCATGAAAACCAAGATAATGTCAGTGTTGTTTGGGACCAACTCGTTCTCGGTATAAACTCGATCCACGACAGACGACACTTGATCATATCCAACATAATGCAAATTTCCATCAGAGTCATACAATGCCTTCAATCTATTCAAGATGATGTATTTTGCCTTTGGTGAACGGGCAAGTCTAGCAAGAAATTCTGGCTTATCACGATTCCAGCCGAACCTAATAATGGTATTTCGCAAGATGCATGCTCAGTTTCGCTCTCAATTATTCGCGTTGTGCATCTCCTTACCTGTTGAGAGGATTTCCGGCAAAGACCGCAGTGTAATTATCAGGAAAAGGAGAACCTGCTGCAAGCCCTTGTGCTGAGCTCCCAGGAGCAGGTGATGCAACAACTGTCAAAAGCTTTGTAATTTGATCGTTTCCCCAGAAGCTAGCTACCTGTGCTGCAGTTTTACCCTCTCCATTCACAATAGACAAGTCTGCTTTACTGTCTTTGAGAAACTTGGCTGCCTCCAATTGTCCAAAACGTGCTGCAAAATGCAAAGGCGTCCAGCCGCGTTCATTTTTATCATTCACAAGCTTGATGTTCTTTTTCAAGTAGTCCAAGTTGCCCTCGGCGGCTGCCTCGAATATTGTTGTACTCATTGTGTAGGTTGGGTGTGTAAAGCAAGAGAGAGAAAGCAATGCTCATTTATTCAGGCACATGCATTTCAAGATTATCGATTTTTTCCCTCGGAGTGTTTACTTAGTAAGCGAGAAATGTGCTACTTTTGATAGTCATGATGAAAAGTGTTTCCGAAACCTTATTGCAGGAATCAATGACAGTTTGAAGAACATTGATCAATTACTTATCTCACGTTATTACTCATCGACATCGCTCTCATAAACCCGTCATAGTCAAACAAAGCCCCTCTACAACTTTCACTACACTTGCACCTAGCACTTACATATAAACTCAAGAACTTTTACTAGCAGCATCTGCTCAAAATTTGCAAGTTTTAAAATTAGCATAGCTTAGGAAAATGCTACTTCCAAAGCTCTAGCATCAGTATAAAAACTCGGTATTGGAAGGTCCAAAAGTGTTGGAACTTCGATTGCTGAAATGTATTCTGTTCAATAGTAAATATTGCGCTCAGTACATAGTAAGTTTGTACAGAGTATAAATACGTAGCGAATGGTGCCACTCTACTGTAAACTTCAATCTGGGGGGTTCAAAAATCGATTTTTACAACAGAACATCGCAGGTGCCCAAACAATGTTTTTTTTTATAAAGCAAACACAGGGAAGAAAAATTTAGTCAATAGACAAAAAGCCTGGCTGTATTAACAGCTGTACCGATACTAGTGTCAAAACACCGAGTGTTTTTTTTATATGATATTGGCTACTTTAGACTTTGCTCGCCTAATTATTTAACAACCAATGTAGTAGCGACTGAAAATTCGTTCATATGTTTACAAACGTCTCAGAGTAAGCATATGATTGTTCTGACATCAAGTCTCTAGCATCAACATGTGGCATGAAAAAGCAATCCCCCCCCCTCCCCCTTTTGCTGAAATTTGCAGCACGCTTCAAACCCTTTGCCAAAAAAATCGTACCAAACGGTTTTCAATATACAACGTCTCCCAACATCTAATCCATCCATCCATGGCTCGTCATCACTTCACATTAGCATCTTACAATAGGTATCATACATAGTTCATTGGGAGGATTTAGTCCCGAGTGTCCTACTGTACCTATATGATTTTCCTCGCATAGTGAATATAATATTAAAGAATATTCCTCGCATAAAGCTGTGTGATAGATGCCAGATCGAATGATTGCACTTGTATCTTATCTTTGAAATAAAAAGAACTTAAATCGTATCTATTTAGATATCCTTTTATTACAATTACAAAATCATGATAATTGACAGATCAATAGGAAATCAACTAGTTGTAACCCTTCGTTACTTCGACCTCTGAGCCAATCATATTGCTTGAAAACTCCGCTGACCTAAAAAAAATTTGCGAGGGTTTCCCCCTGTTTTGATGTGAGGCAAAATTTTAAGCGCCGCTATATAGCAATATAGCTGTTACTATCATCAAATTCCCCCCAGGTGCTAGAGCGTGCCTTACTTACACCACCTAGCTTTAAATTCAGGCACTGAGACCCTCAATCATCACTAAAGTAAGTAGCGATAACCAAGTGGAGGCGGCCTATCTACCTCCTAGCCTCGGATAAAGTCTTGTTGAGCTTCAGGGATAGGCACATCCACACAACGTAAAAAAGATATGCTTCAAAAGAAACATAATAAGAATAAAAGAAAGAAGAAAAGAACGTACTACTATAGGATTATAGTAGTATATAGACAAAAATGGGGTACTCGCAATGAGTCAAAAAAAAAGCAGAACAAATACTACGTTAGAGATGTTCAGAACAGCTCGTTGTTGTTGCAACAAAAATACAACATACATTAGCAACATGTATGGTAATAGTCGTATGTAAAGCAACGCAAACACGCACAACTGCAAAAGCAACAGTGGTATTATAAGTTTGCCATAGAACATAATGACTAATAATGTTGTTTCATATGAAGCCACGGAGGCAATAAAACCAACAAAAGAAAAAGAAAAACGCAACAAAACAAATACCATGATAAAATGCATTATCACGAGAAAGAAAGCAATAATACAAACGTCCAGAGAAGCTTTATATCATTGCAACCACAAGAAAAAACGATACTTACCACTTACCACAGCCACGGGTAGACCAGAGAACAAGCATAAAACAGAGAGAGCAGACCAAGAAAGACCAGACTAGCAGCAGCAACACCAGAAGCAACACTAGCAGTAACACTAGCAGTAACACTAGCAGTAACACCAGCAGTAACATCACCAGCAATAACACCAGTAGCAACAACACCAACGCCATAGAAAAATCGAAGAACGAGCGACACCAGAAGAGACCAGACAAAGACTAAAGAAGCAGTCGCCAAAGATAGAGACCAAAGAAGTAATGGCACCAGCACCCACGTCAAACAGACAAAAAATTATCAAAACCTAATAGACAAATTCAATTAATGTTCATTCCACGCCTTCCAGTACTCGTTATCATCGAATGGTACCTAATATATTCCACTTTAAAAAAAACTGTGTCAATTCCTTCTGACTGTAAAAGACCGTGTAATCAGAAGCTAGAGTGTTATTTTCAATCAATATGGTTCCAAAACCAACATGGTTTGATAATAAACGCGTTTTGCAAAAATGGAAAAAAAGAGGTACCGTATGGAAAAATGAGAGGGCGCCCTATCGGACGTCACGGCAAGTAGATTTAATCTCAGTCTTCTGCCGTAGCAGCTGTCGTCGCGGCATTCAAATTTGGATTTGTGCAATTGTCATTTTCGTGTTCAAATTTGACTTGATTTGACATTCTTGAAACGTTTTTGCCAGTTTTGACTATGAAAATTGTCGTTGCTATAGTTTACTTTCTATTGCATTTATAAAGAGTCAATGATGGTACATCGAATGATGCTAGTTACATTCAGTTTTTAGACTGAAAATAACCAGCAATTCGTAAAGGTATGAAAACAGGTTTTCTATGGATATGTCAAAATTTAGCATATAAAAGTCTTATAGAAAGATTTTCCAGTGTTGCATTCCACCTTTACGATCCATTTGATCTAATATGTATCATAAGAAAAATCTTCATTTTTGAGGTGAAAACCGCGATCGTTTGATTTTCAAAAACTTTCCCTTGCTAGTACACATGAAAAATATGAGGATTTTCATGGATTTGCATTGACGCAAAAAAAAATTGAGATAAGGCATCAGTAAGTAAGGCGTATCAAAGGAGAGTCGTTTGGTGCTATTCCAAGCGCACAGAACGCTTTGTAGCATGAGTTATTCGTGCTTCAAAATGGCTAAATTTGGACAGAATTTGGCCTAAAAATAAGGAGTAGTATATTGTGCTGCCAAAAAATTATGTAGATTTTAGCTCTGTCTAATGCCCCTAATTTTCTGCATTGTACGGAACTCAACCTCTAAGCGATCAACACTTGTATTCTAATGCTGAGTGATGTATCATTTCTAAACCGGATCTCCAAATGCGTAGAAACAAGCAGTTCAAGCACCGATCACATCAGATCATAAACTTTGACATGAAACAGGATTCAGTTACGATCCGTATCATGGCATGTTCAGGATAATAGATTGGATCTATTATCCTATCACCCAAATCAACTCATCTAATACCTTATCCTCACATCAAACCCCTCAATTCGAATAGTATATAGACCCTCTTATTTTCAATGTAATAAACGATATTCTTTACCTGATTAATTTCATGCTCTTTTTTTTATAAATAATTTATTTCTGATAAATCACTGAGGCTCAGATCTTTTTGAGTTGCTCGAATAATACAGTGATTTTAAAATTTGAGCGTCAGTGATACTATGCGAACTTGAATCTAACAACTTGCTCAGATTGAACGAGATGCTTATCAGGTTAGGCTTCATGTACGCAGTTGTAAAACGAAAGAATGAGGGAAAAAGGGTACAGCAAATGCTACTTGTAAGTGCACAATATGGATCATGAGCATGGAAAAAACGATATATCTAAATCAAGTATAATTTCAATGTTTGCGTATCAAAACCTACTTTATTGTTAAATAAGAAACGCATCAAAATATTGACAGCTCATATGCATCAGATCGGTCGATCATTAGAACCACAGCACATAGAGTGCATTTTTAGGGCCACCCAACCTGTCTGAAAACTTGCAATGATACGCTTTTTCGACAAAGCATCTACACACCTCGTTTTGGTCTTGAATGGCATGGGAAATGATCTCGATGCATCGCACTGCCTCTGTAATGTCTTGCGTCTCGTCAGATCCGTACTTGTTGGCGATGTAGGTGGCTAACAGGGTCAATTCATGTGAGCGATACATATCCAGACCGGCGTCTTTGGCGAGCTCTGCCAAGATGACGATAGCCTGCAAGTTGAAGGCTAAATAGTGCAGTGGTTTTGTTCGCTTTGATTCGTATGGCTGATTGCCCGTCTTGGGATTCATCTGCTTTGGCAGCGATTCATTAAAGAACCGGAACAGGACATTGGATACCTGAGGCGACACCGGGTTCAGGAACTGTTCAATGGACGCCAATTGCACAATATACCACGTATGAATGTTGTTTCTGGCTGCTGCTGCTTCTAAAGCGACAGGACTGGTCTGAAGCCAATGCAAGTAGCTGCCGAACCAAGAGTGTATATATTGCTTTAATGCATAATAGCCATGGAATGCATCTAAAAGCGGTAACAGGTTCACGATACGGGATAACCTGCGAATAGAAGCGATTAATTTAGCCTGATCGGTGATAAACAAATCAACGGATGCCACTTCCTTACACACGCGAGCTAATGACTCCTTCTCCACGTCCAAATGGTGAATGGTTCTGAGAGCCTCTGACAAATTGAGCGTAATTCAGGTTGGGGTTCATGCGAGTCTTTTCATTTACAAAGAAGGTGTCCAGCAATGCTACAGCGTAAATGGCATAGTTTTCATTGTTGAAAAAGTAGTATCCCAAGCATAGAAACTGAAGGTTCTCGGCCACTGACTCCAATTGAAACTGATCCTTGACATGGCCAATGTCTGTCAGGCCTTGTTAGCAAAGGCACGCATGCGCATTCTGATGAAAGCGTCTTACCTGGGTTTCGCTTGCCATCTTTACGAATGTACCTTGTGTTGGGATCCTGAGGGTTTTCCTATTAATGCAAGCATTTTAGATACTGCAATTGCATGAATTCAGAGCTCGTCTTACAGGCCACCAATATCTAGAATATACATGTCGTATATATTCATTAACTCAAAGCAAATATGTGCATGTATTGTATATTTACGGAGCATAGCTGAGAAAATCTCGGGCATCGCCAGTAGGGGCCATGTGAGGCTGCTTCTTATCAAACGTTACGCTAAAGGGTCCATTGTTCAAAGCGCTGTTGGCGAGTCTCTCCAAGCATTTGTAAGCTTCTGCTGTTCTCTCTGTGGGTCCGGTTTGTTTCTGAAGCTGCAGTTTTCGTAATGAGATGTATTCGACTTCTGGTTTCCTTGGTCCCATTGTTGTTGTTGTGGTGGTGGTGGTGTCAAGAGAGAAAAAAGACAAAATAGCAAAGCACTGAGATTCATTCGACGTGTAATATGACGTTTGAATCGTTCTGACCAGCAGTGCAGAGAAAAGTACCTGCCAACTATGCTACAATGGCTACCACACTTTATTTATTTAAGCTTGATATCAATGCCATCCAATTCCCGTTGGATGGGCAGCATGTCTATGGATTCCTTTTCTCTGATTTTGATTTCGCCCTTGTCCACGTCTGATTTCGCCTTTTGATACATCCACAATCCAACAAACGTCAAAAAGATGCCGACAAATTGCGTCAATGAAATATGCTGTCCAAACCACACAATGCTCATGACAATGACAAAGATTCTCTTTAGCAGCGACAAGATGGAGTAAGTGACAGGCGACGTTAAGCTAAGGGTGGTGAATGCAAACCAGTTCTGGGAAAAGTTCATGGTGCCATTCAGAAACAAGTAGATGATCAGCTTGGATGTAGACATGGTATATTCAGCACCGTTGATTGGTGGTTGCTGTTGATCAAAGAACAAGCCGTTACCGTCGTAATACATCCATAGTGGCACCATCAAGATGAAGGAGATGATGGAAGAGTAATACAATACGTTTAATTTGTCCAGCTTGTTGGGGTTTCGATCTCCTAGTTTCGACTCTTTGAACAGCAGCTTCTTGCTAAAGATATTTTGAGTGACAAAGATGAAGCATGAACCCAGGGCGCACGATAAGCCAACAATGTTGTTGGAAAACGTAAACGAGCAAGCAAGAATCACGCCAACTGTTAGTGGTATCAGGGACACATAGACCCTTTGTGTGTAGCTGACTTGGAAGACCAGTCGATAAAACAGCACAGTGAACAATGGTGCCAGTGCCTGCACATGGTTAGATTGAGTGGGATAGACCCTATTACAATGACAAGTAGTTACTTACCTTGATTGTATGGACCAAACTCACAGGGACTCTGCTAATAGCAATGCTAGAAAACACATGCCCCACAATCAAAAACAAGGCCAGTGGTGTAATTGTCTTGAGGATATCGTGTGTGGGTGATCGAATGCGACTCGACTTGATCACGGCAATCACATAGCACCAAAAAGCAACCAACCCAAATTGCACAAATGTCAGTGTCACTGGAAACTGGAACGCATTCATGATGGATTTACCCACATTGTTGGTCAGTGAGCTGGAGAGATACCACATGCAACAGTTTAGTATGAATTTGAGGTTATCAGACAGGACGAAATGGTGTTGGCCGCGGCTTCCACTCGTAGGTAAAACTCGACTCCATATTTCAAAGCGATTTCCCGTGTCCTTACCATCCTCATCTTGAATATGTCGTGTCGAAAGGTCGCTCTGTAGGTCTGGATCTATGGTGCCTTTGAACAAGGAAAAGAAACCTCCTTCATTACTCTTGTTGGATCGTGTGGTGCCTGGCGGGGAAAAGGTGCCTATGCTCGTTGCTTGTCTTATCTTGCTTTCATTTGTTATCCAAGTAGGTGTTGCCAAGTCTTCCGTGGTTGAATGGCGTAGTTTGGGGGCGCTGTTGATGCCTGGGTATGAGGAATATTCTTCATTAAGATTTCTCGCTACTTCTCGAGAACTAGGTTTGGTAGCAAACATAGTTTGACATTAGATTTCTAGCGGGCCACGGTCTATTTAAAGCTCTGATTTCCCCTCAATCAAAAGAATATGACGTAGATAGCCATCAGTATGCTACACCAGACTGATAAAACCGTGTGTGAAACTGCCCATTGAAAGTGGCATTTTGAACTTACTGATCTTATTTCAAAAACGTGATGTAAAATATAGCAAGTACCTCAAAAGACATGTTGGATCTTGTATACAAAATTCCGCATCCTTGAAAAGTGCATCAGCCGCTCATAGTATCTATCCATTATTCGCCCAACCATTCGCACTATGATACTTATTAAATTTATCGCCTTCAGGGCCATGTTACATAATTCTAGCTAACTAAATCCTTGGTTAGCAACTATTGCTCAAGAAAATACAAAAGACTTACTCTTTAATTGTTTTTATTGCGCTACAGCAAAACTTACACCATCTCCATTAGAAGTAGCCTGCATAGTTTACAGTAATGAACATTCTATTATCTCGCATTATATCGCTCCTCAAGAGCAGCTCTCATTGCAATTCAGGCGACCTATACCTACTTTCTACCATGTTCTTCATGAAAATACAAGAAAACACAATGAAATGTTGGTGAGAACAATACAATGCACGTAACTTGACAGTAAAGATCATTTGAATTATGATTTGCTGAACTTGAGTGCTAATGAAATGCAGTATATGCTTACCGTGTAACCCCTGAGCTGCATTTTCTAATTTCATTGTTCTTAAAATTATATAAAGATCTGTGCTTAATTCACATATGATGGATACTTCTTTCTCTTCCTCATTATTCTCAGTCCTGCAAATGATGGAACTTCTTTGGGTCACAGAAGAAATCAATAAAAAGTCAATAGCTAAAAAAGATGGACCTGCCGTGAAGCACATCAGACGTCCTGAAAACGCTTTTATGATTTTTCGCAAAAGAAAAATTCGCCCATTTCACAAGGAACTTCATGCATCCGAGATTTCAAGATTAGCAAAGGAGAAATGGTGGCAACTGTCCGATGAAGAGCACAAATACTACGCCCGTGAGTCTGAAATAGAGAAATTGAAGCATAGCGCAAACTATCCAAATTGGAAATATAGACCAAAACCACCTAGAAAGAAGAAAACCTCTGCATTGACTCAAAAAGGGACACCATTACAGAGATCACTGACACCCACAGCAAGTAAGTCAACCGTACGTCCCAGCGATTTAAATGTTATACCAGAAAATCGATTAGAAAAGAGCACTAGCGAGACGCCCAAAAATATTTCATGCCATGGTTTAATAGCTTCAAATCAGCATACTCTACATTTCGATAATTTCTTGTCAAATCCTTCAAATCTACCCATCGACAGCAGCAATTCAAATCTTAACGCCCCTTATTTAAATGGTGCTCATCCATATCTTTCACAGGCACCAACTGAGAGTAGCATTTCAAACCTTTCACTTGCACCCACTGCTGTATTCAATGAATATCATATAGATTGTGATAATCCAAGCATGGAGGAGTTGATTGCAAAGGAATTTTCGATGTTTTTTACGGATGATAATTTGAATGACCTCTTTCTCTTCACTAATAAAACACTTTAAAACTCATTTTGGCTGAAAATAATCCTCGAATACTTGTTTCTTTCTTTGTATTTAACGCTAATGTCACGCTACAACGACAACAAAGCAAGCTGGGACTCTCCCTTGTAATAAAGACACCGCATTATAATGAAGACACAATGTTAATCAATGCTAATCAATGTTCGTGTGTAGTGCTGGTCCAGATGTCATCACTGCCAACTTTAATGGTTTGACAAACGAGTTTGAGGTGACTCCCAGCAGACGCCCTCCAACACGATCTAAATTTGACTTTGGGAATGCAGCGCCATCACAGAGCTGGGCCATGGAATCGCAATACGGTTGGGGCGCTACGCCTGACAATCACACAGCTTGGAACCACCAGGAAGATGAACAAGAGTACACAGCTGATAAATTCAGCACACGAGAAACATCAGCCACCACGTTCAGATTAAACCTGGATATCGAAGATGCACCCGTATTCTCTAAAGTCACCGACTACACAGCATTTCGCAAACAGGATATCGTGCCTGACTTTGAGCAGATTGTTGCCTGTGATGAATTAAAGGATCCAGAGGAATGGGAATCACGAGGCTGGAGAGACCCCTTTCCTGACGTTCCCATCAACCGTGTCAAGACACCCTACGACACCATTGATGAATACCTATATACCCATTTCGAATTGATGCGGCAAGACTTTTTGATCCCTTTGCAGAAGGCTGTGAGAGGATACAAGGTGGCCTTCAATTACGCCAAAAATCAAGAAGACGTTGGTGTGGCAATGGAGCAAGTTTCGCAGCAGAGACCCTACAGATTATATGAACATGTAAGTATGCCGCTTCTGTACATCAGCGGCCGGTAACTGATCCATCTCAACAAGGTCCATTTGAATGCCATCGTGTTTGGTAGTCGTCAACCGCTTTACAGAGTCAGCTTTCGCTTGCCCTACTATGCACATGTCAACTGGCAGCAATCCAAGCGCCTGATGCCTGGTTCGTTGGTCTTGTTATCCAAGGATCATTTTGAAAAGGACTTGAAAATTGCAACCATCGTCAATCGTGGTGACGAGCCTATGCGTGGATCCAACCGCTTTGAATTTCTAGTAGACATCTACCTTGAAAGAGACAACAGTGAACAGCCCTTTGGTTTTGGCGATCCATCTTTGGCAGAGGATGACACCTATGTTATGATCGAAGCTACGGATGGTTATTTTGAGGCCTACCGTCATGTGTTGAAGGTCTTTAAGAATGTCAAGCCAAACGAACTACCATTTTCTGATTACTTGGTCAAGTTGTCAAACGAAGTCTTGGTGCCCCACTATGCTGCCACGAAACGAATCTATGATATCAACGTGCGGTCTAAGAATATTCGTCGAGATCGTTGGCCTGTTGACATTTTGCAGAATTGGCCCCAATACCCTACTGGCATGGATCGTACACAGATGGATGCTCTGAGAACTATTTTATCACACAATCTTTCTATCGTTCAAGGTCCTCCTGGTACGGGTAAAACGTATGTTGGTACTTACGCTATGCGCGTGCTCCTGAACAACTATGATGGCTCGCTGGGCCCTATTGTATGTATCTGTCAGACAAATCATGGTAAGAGTGGACCCATCAGTGAGATTGAAGGCATTGTGTTAAGCAGACTTTCCTTTGACAGCTTTGGATCAGTTTCTGGAACACATCTTGGACTACAGCAATGAGATTGTGCGTGTGGGCGGTCGATCCAAATCAGAGCTGCTGAAGGATCACACATTATTCGAGCTGAAAAAGACGTATGACAGACCTCGTGGTATCGGTCGATTGTATCGTGAACGTGATAGCCTCATTAAAGAGGTCAAAAATACCATCATCCAGCTATATGAAGAGCCCTGCGTTACTATTGAATTCATCGAGAGCATCAGAGGATTGAGGCCCAAGCAGATCGATTCGTTGAGAAGAGCGGCCGAGCGTGAAAAGAACAAGCCTGTTGCTGCTGCTACTAGCTTGAACAGTTATGTGGTAGATAGTGATTCGGACGATGATTGGGTCATTGGCGCTGCTCCTACTCTCAAGGGCCCAGCTCCCATTAACAACAGAAAGAACAACAACCAACGAAAGCAACAGCAATCTAACAGAGGCAGAAACGACTCGAGAGGTATCAAGCATGATTGGGCTGGTGGCAATCCCAACATGGCCAGCCCTGTTAAGGAAAAAACATCAAACCCTGTGGAAGTGTGGCTGAAGGATGCTATCGATTATGTCGATGACGCTGGAGAAATGTCGTCTCTGGCGAATGACTTGAAGGAAAGCATCTTGGAGCAAGACAAGGGACTCGTTTTTGACGATATCAATGACGAGAGTGATATGATTGAAGAAGAAGAGCTTCAGGAAGTGATTGTTCAATTCCAAGGTGACGATCAAGAGCTAAAGTTCCCATTCATTCAGATTGGCAAAAACTACAAGCGCCAGACTGAAGTGGGCTTGGGTGAACGCCCTGAAAGAAAGATTGTCAACTATAGCAAGATAAAGACCAGCAACACGTTTGATGCCAGTAAATTCAACTTTTTCGATGACAATATTGAACAAGTATTGCAGGAGGAGGACAGCTACAAATATTCACTGGACAGATGGATGAAGGACGACGACTTATCCATGTGGCCTCTGCAGGTCCGTTTGAAAGCTCACAAGCAATGGATCGATCAACGCAATGCTGGTCTTGAGGCCAAGCTGAATGCCTTGATGAGGCAGTACTATGAAAAATCGCAGGCTATTCGCAAGTGCACTGCTAATTATGAGGCCAAGATTTGTAGACAAAACCGAGTTGTTGGCATGACAAGTACTGCTGCCGTAAGTATGATGTTCGCCAAGTAATAGAGAAAAAGACACTCAATTCGTCTTTTAGGCTAAATACCACGATTTATTGGAAGAGATGCGTCCCAGAGTCATGGTGGTAGAAGAAGCTGCTGAAATGCTGGAGTCTCATATTATTTCTGCATTGACCAACTCACTGGAACATCTCATCTTGATTGGGTAAGCAAGCCAAACCACCCTCCGTATGGATCTCATACTAACCCTTGATGCGCAGTGATCATCAGCAACTGAGACCCTCTACTTCAGTTCACGAACTGGCTGAGAATCATGCCCTGGGTGTTTCTCTCTTTGAGCGTCTTGTAATGAACAATTTCCCTTTTACTCGTCTGTCTCATCAAAGACGTATGCGTCCTGAAATTCGCGCATTGATCAACCCCATCTACAAAGACCCTCCACTCATGGACCATCCAGACGTGGCAGCCTATCCTCCCATTCTTGGTATGGATCAATCTCTATACTTTTTGGCTCACAATGAGGACGAAACCAACATGAGCGAATCTGCTTCCAAGGTGAATGAGCATGAAGCCAAAATGGCAGCCAAATTAGCCGTCTATTTGATACTGCAAGGTTACCAGCCTGAAGAAATTACCATCATTACCATGTACTCAGGTCAAAAGACCATGATCAAGCGTGCTCTTTGCGAAGAGAGAAGACCTGATGTTGATCCAGGGCCAATCCTGGTGAGCAGTGTGGATGGCTATCAAGGTGAAGAGAACAAGATTGTCATTCTGTCTCTGGTCCGTAGTAATGCTGCTGGTCAAATTGGTTTCTTGAAGGTGGTCAATCGTGTGTGTGTTTCCTTATCTAGAGCTCAGCATGTAAGTTGTTGTGAAGCAAACACGTCATTTGGTGCATTTACTAACTGATTTGTAGGGCTTCTATATACTCGGCAATGCTCGACTCTTGTGTGAAAAGAGTGATCTCTGGAATGAGATTGTTGGCAACTTGGAAGAACAGAATGGAAATATGATTGGCACCAAACTAGTTCTCAAGTGTCAACGCCATGGCCAACCCACAGAGATTCAATGGCCTGTTGACTTTACAACAGTTGAGGAGGGCGGCTGTCAGCAACAATGTAATGAGATGTTGCCCTGTGGTCACAGAGTAAGTAAATTATTACAAAACATACTGAGACGATGCTCACATTGGACCATTGTAGTGTACCTTAAAGTGTCACCCTTACGATCACAGCGATTACCGCTGCAAACAACAGTGCGAAAAGATTTTAAATTGCAACCACCAATGTATGCGTCGCTGTTGTGAAGCATGTGGGCCTTGCATCAAGCCATTGAGCTGCAAGTTGCCATGTGGACATACACTTGACTCTGAATGTGGTAAAATTAGACGCCTTGCCGCTTCTCCTAGAGGTGAAAGATGCCCTTTTTGTAATGCCCCTCTTAGATAATATACCTAGTTTGTTCAACAAAAAGTTTTTTTTTTTCGTTTAGCCCATTAGCGTTGATTCAGAAATGTCAAGAATTTACATCCCAAGCACATCACTTCCACAGTAGGAGCACTGGTGTTCAATGGGATTTAAAAGGCGTCGTTAAACCATGAAATTTTTTATGGTTTTGACATTTTTTGAAATTTTCTACACCTTTAAAGAATTCTTACTATCCAAAGCTGCTATGTAACATGAACAATGTCTCTAACAAAACATGTGTTTTTCGACATGCTCTATGCCCTCCCATTTTTTGTTTTTTTTTTTTCTCATAAATTGCCTCGCAGTTTTCACGTATGTTGAATTTCAACAAATCGATGGAAGCTCTGAAAAATATATCTGGAGACCTTTATTTTACGTTTCCAATGCAAAGACACGCTAATTTGAGGCCCTGGGTCGCAGCAAATGTATTGCCAAAAAACTGCATTTTTTAAACTGAAAATACGAGATTTGTTACATTAAAGGATTTGGCCCTAGGGTGCCTCGTCCAAATCGAAGGATTTTCGATGATCTGCAAAAAATTGAGAAAGTGAGTGAGATTGATACTGATGATCGAGGGCAATTGTATGGTACCAATTTAAGCGCTGGTAATAGTCTAGGCGATGAGAAGTGGGTCCTTAAAAGTGCTGATTTCTGCTTGGCTTTAGTGTATTTAATGCTAGGCTTTGTTGGATTTGTCCATTTAATGTGCTTGTGAGAATCATTAGTATGTTTATCCGGCGTCCAAGATTCACCAAGTACAAAGCAGTTGTGATACGAGTTGCTTACATGGGAAAATCCTCGTTTTTAGGGCCTAAATTACCAAGTTCATCTATAAAAACATCTTCACTTTCAGATGACTAAATGAGGGATACATAATCCATATCATTTTATGAGAAACCTCAGGGTGATCGCCCTTGACCATGAATGGTATATCAATGAATCACAAAAGCTCACCCGTGGAATACCATTTGACACCATAAGTGATACTTATGGTGCATGCATCAGCCAGTTTGATGGCATTTTATGAAACCTGCTCAAAAAATTTGTCCTAAATCTTGGAAAGAGACAATGTTTGCATCAAATTGATAGCCATGAGATGATACCGCTTCTTCCCATTCACTTTTTTTAGATAATGCAACCTTCCGAGATACAAATGAAATATCTTTTTGTTGATTTACTAAATCTAGGCAATAAAGAATTAAAAATAAACGGCACATGGTACCTCATCTCTTTTAAAAGGAAATTAATGATAGGACTCGATGGGATGGTACAAAAATGACTGACAAGGTATGAAGGAAATAACGATAAAGCACTTTTATATTTCTAAATGTAACACCAGCTGTATAAACTGTGAGAATAATTAATACACCATCCTTCGTTAGCTTATCTAGCTCAAAGGTTATCAGTATTTGCATCTGTAGTTGAAGCATTGGTAATCTTATATGCAAAAAAAAAAAAAAAAAAAAAAAAAAAAAAAAAAAAAAAAGTAGAGCCGACGCCTTGTTGCAAGAGACTTGAGCTCGAGATTAGTTTGACGCGATTTGCTTGCACAATTACACGATAACCAAGCAGACTGCCAAAAGTGGGATTGCTCATCCTCAATTTTGCATCCCAATTCAAAAAAAAAGTAGACAAGTCAATCATATCCTTTCAAAATTTTGTAGAATTGTGTGCCGTACAAGATGAATAAAACCACCGGCGAAGCCGGCAATGGGGAGGGGGGTTTGGGGGATTTACCGTAGCGAAGCAAAGATGCAAAACCTATGACAACTAAGCATCTAATTTAACATTTGGTAGCATTGATCTATATGAGGGCTTGATCGCAGCGAAGCGAAGATGCAAAACCATAGTATTCAAGCAGCAAATTCGGGTTATCATTTCCATTGTCAATAAGCTTACCCGTAATATATCACATCAAAATTTGCATGAATCAGCTTTATCGAAATCAATATGCCTCCTGTTCGAATTAGAAGCTGTACATGCTGCAGAACTGCCCTTCCAGAAGACTTCAGCTACTAAAGATGTGATTCATGCCATGTAAATAAAAGCCAAAAAGCAATACATAACCAAATTGGACAGTTTTTAAGCCTTCATATCCTGACATGTAGACCTTTCTGAGCCACCGGAATAACGCCAAACAATTGTGCTTGAGTAGTTGTAACTTCCTAACACCTTTGCTCAACTTTTTGAAGACCCAAAACACATGGCCAAAAATCGATCAAAAACCATGAGGGGTACCTCATGGTTTTCATCGAAAATCAAACTATCGCATTTTTCACCTTGAAAATGAAGACTTTTACTATGGTATATATTAGATCAAAATGTTCTTGTCGATCTGAGACAGCCCCTGAAACCACATTTGTGAGGCATTCATATTAAAATTTTCGGCATTCTAACCAAAAACCTCATTTCATATTTTGTGAAATGATTCGGTAAGTTCAGTCAAAACATCTGTTTTACTTGGCACCATTGGAAGCACCATAAAATGTACTCCAAGAATGTATTAAGAAGTATGGGCCGATCATCACAACTTATATAGCCGAATATCACAAGAAAGATTTTTTTTTTAAAAATTTTGTTTATTGATTGAGCCGCGTACACTAGGAGTAATGGGTCGAAGTGAAGAGGCGGGTGCAATTGAGAGGAAATATTATAAGAACATAAAATACTAATTAATCTAATCTAAAGAACTATCTAAACTATCTAACTACAAGAGGGAATGGATTTGGTCCTCTTCCACTGTCTGGCGAACAGTGGACAAAAAAGATTAAAGAAGTCGATAAAAGACAAAATTTGTCCAATCTTGAATGATAAAAATATTTTGGGTTTGAATTAATTCTGGCGTGCGCTGCTGGCTAGATCATGAATGCTTTTGTTAGGGATTCTCATATTTGACAACGCCAGTCAGTCTGGCTCGCCACCAAGATATATATAATCGCAGCCTCACAGTTATAACTTGAAGCATATTAAAATAGCATGTAGGCAGAATGCGTTCATTGATTCGTTTGGAAGAGACTACTGCTACTGGCTAATAAGCTACCTGGATATCTAATGAGGAATATCTTTAAAATTAGAATGTTCATAAGAAATAATGACTGCAATCGCGTTGACAGTTGGAAGTTTCTGAGTGCGCTTATCGTCGCCAACAATTAGCTCCTGCTATCTCATTTGAGAGTTAAGCCGAATGGAAGCATTCTCGTTGATGTGATTTTAGGCTTGCCTTTCTTCTTCGCTCAATATCTCGGGGATACGCTTGTAAATGCAAACAAAGGTTCTTTGAGCCTTATCCAGTGTTCAATATTTTAATTTTTTTAACGCTGCTTCAAGAATATTATACTCGTAATGCAATACAAGTAGGCTCTGACATACTTTGTCAGTGGGCTGCGACATGATAGCATTCACAGCAACAATGACCCAACATATTGAATGACTTGTACCTCTTCTACCATGCGTCAAATCAATCAAAGCAACTAATTACTGTGCAAATTTTATAAATAACGAGCCTTTCGACATTTTGGGTGGTTTCCTGACCTACGCTTTGCTTCGATGAAAACCAACCTACGTTCAAACGGCTCGCGCTGCCGCGGGTCATTTACTAATATCGCAAAATTAATATAGCTAAAATGTCAGAAGAACCCTGGATTGTTGATTGATGTAAAATTACCAATCATACGAGAGTTTATGCTTCGGATGGTTCTTTACCTTCCCTTCGCTTCGGTAAGAACCAACCTGCACAGCGGCAGCTCGTGCTACTGATTGCTCTTGCGTATCATATCAAAATGCTGTTACTTTCATTTTGACCCTCCACTTACATATAAAAACCTTTTATATTATCTGTGAATCTGGTTCTTATGTGATGCTCTACATCTATATACACGCAGTTATTTCATATACGCGCAAGTATCATACAGATATTATCCCTTTCTAGTCAAGAATGTGTCTAATACAGCAAAATATGGGCGTATTTGCGCTGCGTTTTTTTTTGCGTTCAAGGACGTTTTGGATCATCAAAATAGCACCAAACAATTGCTCTCGTCTGACAGTTACTTTCTGACACATTGGCTCAAATTTTTGAGGACCAAAAAAACATGGCCAAAATTCGACCAAAAAGCATGAGGTACCCCTCACAGTTTTCATTGAAAATAAAACGATCGCGGTTTTTACCTTGATAACGAAGACTTTTACTATGGTATATCTTGAATCAAAATGTTTCTATTGATCCAACGTAACGACTAAAGTCATCTTTGTGGAACTTTGATATGTAAAATTTCGTCTTTTAGTCCAGAAACCTCTTTTCATATTTTTGTAAATTATTCAATAAATTTATTCAAACATCTACGTTACTTGGTATCATTAGATGCGCCTTGGAAAGTACCCCAGGAAAGCTTAAGGGAGCATGGAGTGATCATCATATTTTACTTAATCGAATCTGCTAAAATAGTTCAATCGAGTCGAAAAACTATCAAAATCTGGCCAATCTAGAACAGATTATGAGTCTGAGTTTGAATTAATTTTGGCTGGTGGGGCTGGCTGGCCAACTCAATGCCCTTTTCATCATGAAGGCAATACAATAATAGATGCTTTAGGAGCGTATGGAAAGTAGGTGGCAAATTAAATAGCACTCTCTTTAGCCATGCTATTTTTTTTGCATTCTATACTTAATAACATCAGCCTATTGTAATACTTGCTAGATCAACTTCTTTCCTTTTTGAAGCTTTGAAAGTGTCTAGTAGGGACCATAAATTTATTACGTTACGATGAACATTTCGGCTCTTTCGTTGGTTTCCTGACCTACGCTTTGCTTTGGTGGAAACTAACCTACGTTCAGGTGGCTCGCGTTGCCGTGGGCCTTTGGCTAATATTGCAAAATTAAGATTAACTAAAGTGTTAGGTTATTGATTGGTAGTAATTTAATATAAAATCTCTAATCATTTATGACAAAAACGTGGCAACTCAGTTTCCATATTGGTGTTGTAAAAGTGTCTAGGGATTGAGCATTTATTATGTTATGATGATATACATATATGAATGTCGTCTATTATACTTTTATTATTACTTAAAACTAACAAGAAATTTCAATCTTGATTATTATGACTACATGTTTTCCATCTTGAAAATACATGTAGGGATAGGTTGTCATTACTACTTTAAAAGCCAGCAATCAAGGCATATGCTTAATCGTTTAGATCCCCATTAATATTTTTAACGCTTGTTACCTCATCCATGTTCATGATCAGTTTTGAAGGTCAAGTATCAACATGAAGCAATTTAATGCCAGTGCTGATAAGATTCGCTATAGGAAGAACCATTGTTCGGAATAAAATATTTATTGCCAACTATCTAATATAACGAATTGCGTTATTTGTTACTCAAATTTAAAGAGTAGATAAGACAACTCTGCTTTGTAATCCATTTTCAAGAAATCTGATTTAAATAAAAATAAAAAGGTTCCTGGTTTATCAGAAATAATTAATAAGATTGAATGAAAGTGAAATGTTACTCTTGAATTGAAAATTAGAAAAGTTTTTACATGATCCAGTATGGTATACATATGGCGTCGACCGAGGTAAGTATGAATAGGATGCGTACTTATTCATAGACGCACAATTTGACCCACAGACACAGTGAAAATGGCTCCAAATATAGCCATTGTTTGATCAACCCCTATCCCTCCAACTTTCATTTCAGACTGTTCTCAAGCAAACCCATAATGAGATGAGAAGATTAGGTCTGAAAGGAAGAAATAAAGTCTACACCGATTTCCTAGTGACAAGTCCAAATATGAATACAAAATGCTAAAAGCATTAATTTGAAGTTAAAGCGATAATGGTGTTAGTGCTTATATTACTCAAGCAGTTTCCTTTTTCATGGCAAAACATTCATCTAGTAAAACTTATCAGCCGCGCTGTACCTGCTGAAATTCTATACAACTTTGCCAGTCATTCTAAACGATAGATCACTCAATGTTATTATAAAACTCCCTTCATTTTTAGGTCAAAGTGTGACAAAATTTACCGTTCTCACTGTACAAAGTTTGATTACAGTAATCACACTTTGCTTGTGTCACTCATCAAAGGGTATTATATCTCCAGCAGTGTTTCGCACAGTATTATTTTCGCTTTTTTTCTCTCGTTTTCACCTTTTTTCCTAAATGCCATTCGATACTGTAGGAAGATCTCAAAAGCGTTTAAAATGTATATTCTCATCATTGGAAGATGAGGATCAAGATGACTTGTATTCGTCATTCGATTTCCCACCATCTCTGTTTGTGAAATCAGCAAAATTCAGCCCCAACAGCAAAGAGTCATTCGCCAATAACCACAACAACAACAACAGGAAATTCAGCAACACATCATCCAGGGGGACATCGCCTCTCAGCACCATCTCTGACCTGATTGACACATCATCGCACCAGCAAAGCAGTAATAGCAGCGATCTCCAGTCCTCAGTCTATTCTCTCTCATCAGCCATGGATTCATCTTTCTGGAACCAGCCCAAGATAGCCTTTCCTTCTACTAATGAGCTGGATATTTGGTCGAAATTCAACCTCTCGTACACTGATGTAGGCATCAATATGGAAGCCAATGTTACAAGTGCATCAGATCTGCATTCTCTCATAGATGCATTCAGTAAACTTTGTAACACTTCGTCCGTGTCATCACATGACCCACTTTCTCACTCCATGTCTTTGTCTCCCCAATCACCATCAACTAACTCAGGTGATGAGTACAACAGCAATTGCTTTTCATCAAATCAGTCTGTCGCAAGTTCAGGCAGCGGTATCACACTTTGCAGAAACAAATCGCATAAATTAAAGCCAATCAACTACTTTGCATCCGTTGGAAGACTCGGTCAGCTTTCACACCCACACTCCAAGCATGGTCAAATGAGCCTCAAGCAAGTAGCAGACGCCTGCGTGGCTACTTACTTTGACTGTTGGGTCAGGAATCCGCCTATTTTACGAAGAGAAGAATTCATGGCGTGGTATGAAGCTCAGCCTGATCCAATGAACACGCTGATTGTCAACGCCATGTGTGTCTGTGTGTTTAGACATATGGTGCTGCATCATTCTCAGCCTGGACTGGAGCACTTTGTTGGAGATCAAGACACCATGTTGGAGCAAGAAGAGTACTTTTTCGTCAAGGCAAGAGACTGCCTGTCGCAATCATTTGACGACCCTGACCGATTTACTATCATTGGCGTCTCACTCATCATTTTCAGAGCAGAGCCCAGCCGTCGACATCACTATGCTGGCATGGCTGTGTCTGCCCTTCATGAATTGGAGATTTACCCTCGTACAATTGATGAAGCAGATGATGACTCTTATGAAAAAGAAATGGATACCCGCTTATGGTGGTTCGTCTGGGCATGGGACTTTTACCTCTATTCCTCTGGACATCCTAAAAATACGCCTCAGCCAAGGGTGCCTGGTAGCGAAATTGATCTGCCTCGTATCATGGAACAAGACATTGACGACAATGAAATTGCTGTGATTGCCTACATCCACTGCTTACGATTGTGGAAAATCCAGGCACATTTTATCTCTACTGTCTACGAACAAGAATCAGACATGACTGTAGAACAGCTCCAGGAGTATGATCGACAGTTACTCGCATTCTATGCAGAATTACCAGAATACCTCAAGTTTGATAGTGGCTTTGAGTATGGGCACGAAGATTTACTGTTGGCCTGTATCCGTGTGAATATTGAGTACAATGCAACCCGCATCATTCTTCACAAGCTGTTTGTACCTGACGTTACTGATTCTCGGCCGAGCAAGTCATCCTTGGAGTCCCTGAATATATGCTTGGAGATGGCTTTGAAGCAGCTGCCCACATTGAATTCGCATACATTCCTTCCCGATGGTCGCTGTGCATTTGATCGTGATGAACTATGGAGAGCAGGTGAGATCATCACTATGGCTATGGATATCTACCGCACTTGTGCTTCCATTGAAGACCGTGCAATCATCCTCCACAATATCAGCGCTATCGAATTTGAAAATGGATTGACCAGAGCCCTGGAAATCTTGAAAAGCACTATGGAGTTTGAGACTCTCAGTAGAAACTGGATACAGGTGGCAGACTGGCTGGAAGTAGAGATTCGCAGGCACGAGCTCTATTCAAGTCCTCGCTCAAGGCCTCATGACAGTAGTGGAGTAACTCAAGATAGGCAACATCCAACCTTCTTTTTGGCCAACTTGAAATCAGATGCTGAAAAGAAGCGACGTGCAGGCATGATTGACACAGTCAAGAGCCAAACTGACTTGATTCGGCGCTTGTCTACATCGTCTACAACGAGCACGGATACTGCATCCTTCATGTCACCACCGCCCACACCATCACCATTATCCACCATATCGCCATCATCCTCATATCCACCCTCTACTAGTCAATACCATCAATATAGCAAGACACCTACCCCTCACTTACTTACGGAAAGACCCTCTCAATTAAGAAAACCCTCGGCTCATTTCACCAACAATATAAACACTATGCAATTTGTCTCTACTACATTTTCGGCATCATCCAACACCACCACTTCCTCCTCTTTTGTACAATATAATCCTCATTCATCTCCTCTATCATCATCGCCATCATCACGCCAGCAACAGCAACAACAAGCAAGTATGAAAAACCAACCAAAATTTAGATACTTTAGTCCCAGAAAGATGAACAAATTCATGTTCATCGATGATAATCCAATGGCATAATATGTTAATTTTAATAAAAACTAATGTCAAAGAATTTTTATTGAATGCTTTTTTCTTTATTTCATTTAAATAGCTCTATGATAGTATAAATACACATGTTGGTTGATCTGGTTTAACGCATGGTGACCTATAAAATTACATTAGACTGACCATCACGGATTCAATAGACACACAACACTTACCAATTCCTCAGCAGCCGAAGGGTGAATAGCAACACAAGCGTCAAAGTTGGCCTTGGTAGCACCCATACGAACAGCAACACCGAAACCTTGAAGGATCTCATCACTGCCTCTACCTAAAATGTGGACACCAACAACTTTTTCATCAGCACCAGCACAGACGAGTTTATAGGCAGTGGGTTCCTTGTGTTCAAGCATAGCGAAATACATGTTGGTGAATTTGCTAGTATAAGTCTTGACATTTTCATCGCCAAACTTGGCACGAGCTTCGTCTTCGGTATAGCCAATGGTACCAGCAGTGGGATGAGAGAAAACGACAGTAGGAATGTTTTCATAATCAAGCTTGGAATCCTTGAATTGTTCACCACCAAAGAGACGGTCAGACAATTTACGACCGGCAGCAATAGCAACTAGTTTTACCCCGTTTAACAATTTTTAAAAAAACCCACAATGCTTTGTACATACCTGGTGTTAATTCAGCTTTACCACAAGCATCGCCCAAAGCAAAAACGCTGTCGGAGGTTGTGTTTTGATAATCGTCAACAGCAATGTAACCCTTTTCGGTCAAATCGACATTTGCAGACTTTAAATTGAGCTTTTTGATATTGGGCAAGCGACCAACAGCCCAAACAACGGTATCTACTTCCAATGTAGCAGGTTTACCATCAGACTCATATTGAACAGTAATAGGACCAGATTCTCCTTCACGAACCAATGCCTTGACGCTGGAATCAAAGGCGAAGTCAACGCCTACAGTTTGCATCTCCTTTAGCAAGTTTTCGCGGATGATGCTGTCGAAACTACGAAGAATATGCTTTGTACGAGAAAAGACAGTAGTCTTTGTTCCCAAAGTGTTGAAAATACCAGCCAATTCAATACCAATGTAACCAGTACCAATGACTGCAACTCGCTTGGGTTGATGTTCAAGATCGAAAAAGCCATCAGAGTCAATACCGAGATGAGCTCCAGGAATATCGGGAATCAAAGGATGACCACCTGGGTATACAATGCTTAATATTCCCCATCCTTTTTTCCTGTCCTTTACACTTACCAGTAGCAATCAAAATCTTCTTTGCTTGCACCTCGATGGATTCAGTCTCTGATTTTTGAACACGGACGGTATTCTTATCGATGAAACTGGCAAAACCTTGGATGTGCTCTACCTTGTCATTACCCAGATTTCTCTCATAGATACCATTGAGTCGTTTAACGTAGGCATCACGCTTCTCCTTGAAGAATTGCCAATCGAATTTAACAGGCTCATGATCACCGAAACCATACAACTTGGCATCGCGAAGGGATTCAGCAATAGAAGCAGCATTCCACATTACCTTCTTGGGAACGCAGCCAACATTGACACAAGTGCCACCGAGACGATGTTGAGCTTCGATGAGAGCGACTTTGGCACCGTGGATACCACTAGCACGACGAGCAGAAGCAAGGCCACCAGAACCACCTCCAATGACAAGGTAGTCGTAAACTGGCTTTGCTGACAGCATTCTTTTGGTTATGTAAGACAGTTTTTGTGGTTGATTTGTAAGAAAAACTCGATAGGAATTCGAGTTTTGTTAATGTTTGATGAAAAAAATAAAGAAGAAGGGTGTTGGCTTTAACTGGTTGACTCAATTTATATCATCGCGGTTGATCAATTTTTTTTTTTTTATTATTTCATCCAATTGATTTGTCATCTTGATAGATGGCGTTTGTTTTGTCTGAAATCACCAGAAAATTCAGGGCCAAGTCTTCCTCATATTTCTTGTCGGCATTACTAATCATATGTGTCTAAAAATCGTCTTGAGACTCACTGTATATACACTCCGTATGGCTCTTAGACTTAGCAAAAGCGCAGATGTTGTAGATCCAGGACTGATAAAGCTGTGCGACAGGCTCTAGATTTTGATCCTATACTTGCTGTATTTCCAAATCTATAACTATACTATACAATTGTTTTAGTAAACGAAAATACAAGAAAAACTTTCTACAGTGCTAACAAGGATTTTACCGAAATTTTTATGCACATACAGTCCTGAAATGATAATAAGGAGCGGATAAATCAATGACAAAAAACGAGCAAAACCACAGAGAGAGGAGCAAATTATATGGTAAGTTGCTCTCAATGGCTTAAAGCATTATTACTATGCGCAAGCACAAAAAATTGATACTCTGCGGTGCTGATTTTACGAAATGTGTAGCGAAAGGAGTGGAAGATTTTGCAGTTACACTCCATTCTCTCAAGACAAAACCAAACTATTAAGGCTGTTTAAAGGTGCTGATGTGTTGTAATAAGTTTGCTGTAAATGATATCTCAGCGATAAAATGTATACAAAGTTATGCACCATCCAAAAGATTTAATCGTAAAAAAGTTCAATTTACTACCCTAGAGTTATATTGAACATCGAATCAAATATACATTATGTCAAATAAATATAATATGGAGTGCTACAGAATTAAACATCATTTCAGGAACTTAATTTTGATTGGGTAACAGTTCAACTTCAGTTTCTGGTACTGCCGTTTTTTTAGAGTACAAACAACTAATTTGCTCTACCTTTGCATCAAAACTGATTAATATCAAGTTTTAAGTCAAAATACAATGTAAAATTGAATCTGTCAAAGAGCTACGCTTTTACGGAGAATGCATCCCGAGGATGCATTTATATACTTTTCATTATGCTAGGATTTAGAGCATGATAATGAACTATAATACAAATAGGTTTTCTACTATCTACCCAACAAATGATTTGTAAATCATGATTAGCATGATTTACCAAAGGACCTAAGAATAGCCCGAAACCTTTAGTGTGAGGCTTTGTTATGACATTTGATATAACATCAAGCTTTCTTTAATGATTTCCTTTGTACTTGGTAATCAAGATATAATTATTGTTTGAAGGAAAGGAAGACTGTAAGAACTATCCCAATAGTTATGAGACATGAATTTAGAGGGTTCTTTAGGTATGTTTGTACTAGATTGGCACTAGTAACTAAACTTCAGATTAATAAGAAGAAAATGGGTAATGTTTGTTGTATTCACACATATAACTGTTCCTGAATCACAATATCGTAGATTGAATTCAGTAATAAACTATGCACATATGGAGCATATGTAAATAAACTGTATCAACATGTAAACGATAGGAATGATATTCACATAAGCTAAGTTTCAGTAAGCTATTCTTTATATGTCAAAAGATAGCAGATAAGGAATGTAAGTAATTAACGTTGACAAGAGCAACTAAAGATATTTAGACCGATCATCTATATCTGAAATAATTACCATTTAGCATGAGGATTGACACAAAAACTTAGCTTGAGAACACCATTCTAGACGGAGGGTAAGCAATCCATAAATCGTACATATAAATAGCATTAGACATTCACTCTTCCCTTTCCTCTTCATCTGATTTTGATTAAAAATAAACCTACATCCATTCTCATGTACTTTTCAGCTCTACAACAATGTTTATTAAGATGCAGTTTCAAAATATTATTTATACATGTTATTGTTCTGTTGTTATCCTCCTGTCAAACTCAATTCAGATCAGAATATCAATGCCCTGATCAAAATGTAACTCCAAATTGGATTGCCTTTAATTTAATGTCAACTTCATGTACCCGCGTTCTTGAGTCGATTCCAATGTTTAAAATGGTAATGCCCCAATTCCATTGTTGTAATTCCACTTGGATAATATTGCATTGATTCAACATCAATTGGTTTGCATCTACCCTGAGTCAAAGTCCAGAGTCAAATCCACAGTTCAAATTGGTAATCCTTGGCTATTAGCGCGCAATCTCGTTTAGATCCCCTGACTAATCCATTGATTCAACAAATATCGGCTCCAAATATTGATTAGATCTTTGGCTAAACTTGACAAGAAGCATGAGTAAACGGATATGTAACAACAACAAAACAGAAACGGCACCAATGAGTAAACACCAACATTGATTAGCAACGCACCAAATAAAGATCGCATTGACTAGAATAACAGTACCAACGCACCATCAAGAGATAATATACAATTTTATAGCAATTATATGAGTGTGTCAATGCACCAGAACACCACACCAACGAGTAACCTTTCAAGTAAAACATAGTAGATAAAGTATAGAATTACACCTTGAATCCACCACCTTTTGCGCCTTTTCCATATATGGTATATTGCCTTTTCAGGAAGTCAAGATAGAGCCAAGTAATCAAAAGAAAAATACACACGTATTATAGTGTCAGGGGTGAATATATAGATTTAGTATTTGCAATCTGAGATCTGATTGAGATAATAGAGATATAGATGTAGGATGTGTGCAGGAAGGTTATAGCTTTTTAGTAGAATGGATAAAAAGGCGTCTTTATTATTATTGTATTTGAGGATTTATTTTATCCAATATCCTTTGTGTGATGTTGTGAGCAATACACGTTAATCGCTGTTTGATATTACGGGATGCTAGCACTCTAGGTTTGAACCTGCGCTTTTTGTTCTTGTTTGTATTCAATCGCTCAACGATATCCTGCAGATCAAGATTACTGTCAGAATATCCTTTAACCCTGACAATAGTATCTCCTCCTCAATGGTCCAGTTTAAATGTTAATTTATTATAAAAGAGAGGATTTTTGGCTTCGTCCTTGTAGGGCAATACAATGGCCATCCCAGTAATTAAAGATAATTGAGTTGAAAAGGTGGAGCAATGAAAAAAAAACACTAGTAGAGAAGTGAAAAATTGCATCCAAAAAGTAAAGAAATGTCAAAATAAAGTTGTGTATAATGTGGGGTAGAGCACACCCAAAAAAAGAAATTGAAAGATATATCTTTGATCTGAAACAAAGAAATAGCCAAAATAGGGTTTGTACTACAAACAAGGTAGAGCACGACCACCTAATAAAAGAACAAGGGTTGAAAAAGAGTAGCTTCCATTCATGAAACTTCAACATCTCGAGCGAAACATATCATAAACAAGTAGGATCAAAACACCCAACCTCTCAATGAGAATCACAGGGAGCGAATTTCCAAAAAATAGACTACAGAATGTGTTAGACATCATATACAAAGCGTAAATTTAAGGAGAAGATCAATGTTATAGATGTTGAATGAGTTGTTGCTGCTGTTGCTGTCGTTGCTGTTGCTGCTGTTGTTGAAAGTGATGTTGTTGAGTCAAATAATGTTCAAAAAGCTCTCCAGAAGGAGGTTCCTCAGCAAAAGATCCAGCAGGATGGTTTGCAATGTCAATTTGAGTAATCAGCTCAAGAACAAGAGGCCAAGTCCTCTCCCAGTGTGTGCACAGACAGAAAGACAGATTAGAAGGTAGCGAATTTAGAATACGATCCAGAATATGAGTGGTAGCGATACCTTGGTCATCATAGGATTCATCCAAAGAAATGGAATCATCAGGTAGATTGAGATGGATGCGGTTGACAATGTCTTGAACCAGAGGACAGGCGGCTAGATAATGAAATCTATTTGCACTAGGTGCGCCACAACGACACGCAGAGAGAGGGAAGCTTGGGAGGTGATGAAAACGCCATCGAATCAGACGCAATCGCTCCAACCGAGTACACGGATAAAACAAGAGAGGGTCATATCCAGTTGTGTCTTCACGCAGAGCACGCAAACACGATGATTTTTGACTAGTCCATTTCAACATTTGAGCATCTTGAAACTCTTCACAGATGAGACGGGGAGTGGTGTGAGTGGGGGACGATTTGTACAACTTCCAGATCTTGTTGGAGCTAAGACGACGCCACAGAGCAGGAGCAATTTTAAGACGCTGATGCGTATACAGGATGCATTCCACCAAAGTAAAAGGACGAGCTTTCAACTGAAGCGAATACCAAAACTTGAAAGTCAAGATCTGGGCACGAGTATACATGGTAGGCAGATTGCCCATCATATTGAGAACCATGGATGGGGCGTTGTGCCGTTCAGATTGATTGAGAGTCATTTTCAGACAGCTAGCTTGAGTGCGATCAATAGCCATAGCAGAGGTAGCATTCAAAGCAAGAAGAGCAAGAGCATATTCCATGATGGGGCGTACAAACACCCGATACACTTGAAGTGCCAACATGAGACCAAAGCCATACTGATGGACACCAAGACGACGAAAGAGAGCCATGGTAGACTTGGCCTTCTTTGTGCTAGCATTGAGGAACGCAATGTTATCAATACCAGAGGCATTGAAGGGCACACCGAGATACTCATAGCTAGGAACAATAGGGACATTGATACCATACAATTGAATAGGCCTACGCCTAGAGTGATAGTTGACAAGAGCACACTTGGTTGGACTCCACTTGAAATCAAAACGCAACGAGTACTCCTCACACAGTTGAACCAGTAACGGCATATCACGACGATGGGCAATAAGACAGACATCATCAGCATACAAGAGAGAGTGGATAGCTGTTTTTTGACGAACAACACCAAGACGAGGAGAGCAGCTGCTAGCAGTTTCAGACAAACGTGGACCTGCACCGTATTTCACAAGAGCAAAACTAGGTTCAGTAATGTCCGCTGAAGGACCATCACCATCAGTACGAGCACGAGTAGCGATATCCACATAGAGTGGAAAACGTACAGGCGCAGTACGCAACAGAGCAGGCAGTTGATTGATAAAGATGGCATACAAAAATGGAGACAAGATGGAGCCTTGGAGCAAACCACGCTTTGGATGGATTGGCAATGATGTAGCATTGTTGATGACCACATTGAGAGTGACATGATCAAAAAGATGCCGCAGGGTGTAAAACAGAGCCTTTGGTAGATGAGGATGAAGTAGTTGCCAGATCTTGGATCGAGTGACGCTGTCATATGCTTTGCTGATATCCATAAAGATGAGTGCTGGTGAGACACCGTATTGCTGCTCAAATTGCTTTTGTAAAGCCAAGAGATTCCATGCTTGACTGATTCCACTGCGAGCGGCTCGAAAGCCACCTTGAGCAACATCAAGAGACGGCATGTGGGTCAAAAGACAGAATTTGAGACATCGTTCATAGAGCTTTCTGAAAGTGTTGGTGAGGCTGATGGGCCTATAGTTTGCAGCTGAGTTGGGATCACCCTTCTTGAAGATAGGGACAATAAGACCAGATCGAAAAGAGGCAGGTGTCCAGGCAAATGTATAGCACAAAGTAAAGAACTCAGAGAGGAAATTACAAAGAGGATACCATATAGGCATGAGCATCTCCTTTACAATATGATCATCTCCAGGTGCCTTACGATTACCCATTGCTGATAGTTGTTGCTTGATTGCTGAAGCAGAAAAGAATGTTGGTTTAGTGGTGTGCTGGTGGAGTGGTGATCTGCTGGCTCTCCATGTTGAATAATCCAATTGATCTCCCCCCAAAAATGTGTCTTTGATAATCTGCCATTACATTTGCAGCTACTTCAGGTCCTTCACTATGCGAAAAACAATGATTAGTAGTGTGTTTCTTTCTTAAGCGTTTTAGAACGGAATACACCTGATTTGAAGAGGAATCACTCATGTCATTACAAAATTTCTTCCAATGTCTTCGTTTAGCAGCCTTGATAGCCTTCTTGAGGTTGTTGCAAGCTTGTTGATAGAGAGACCAGAGGTGTGTTGAGCCAATCAATGATCTTCTGTGGTGCTTGTGTTGTTTCCAATCAGTGTAGCATTGTTGTCTAATGTCAGCCAAATGTTGTAACTCTGCATCCCAAAAGAATTTCCAGGTTTTGGGCCTAGATGTTCTTGGTGTTACTGAATTGTCAAGTGCTGAGTGGATCGCTTGGATCATTTCGATGCCAACACGGTTAATGAAATCCTTGGGAGATTCCACAACCTCGAAATAGAAACCATTAGTAGCATTGATCCGTTGATTGATAGTAGCCTCCTTCCGATGCTTAGTTGCTGTGTCACCAGAGAGCACAAACAAATTGGGGTGTTGCTGTTGTTGAAAAGCCATAAAGTGCTTGACCTCTTGTTGCAGTTTGAAAATGTTGGAAAAGAAATTTTTGCGATATAATTCAAATACGTCTTTTTCTTCCAAACGTTGCAAGTTCCAAAGACGACGGCTGCCAGCCAAAGTCGATGTTGGGAGGAGTTGAGGTTGTTGGTGTAGCTTAAACGAGAATTGCACAAGGTGATGATCCGAGTTGAGATTGATATCACTTTCAATAGATAACAAGGGACTAGCCGAGAATATATTGGGGCGTGAAATCACGAAATCAATGATGCTTGTGCCTCGATTAGACTCAAATGTAGGTTGTCCAAATGTAGAAATACGATTCCAGAGATTAGCCTGATGGACTGTAAGCCAATTGAGGAGGTAATTGCTACGAGGGTTCGTACTACGGGTATCACCAGTGAATGAGCCAAGACGAGTGTTGAAATCACCAAGACAAATAACTGACGATGAAGAGTTGAAGTCAACACTACTCAATACAGTTTGATAGTCTGCAAAAGATAGCGCTGGTGGTAAATAGAAGCCATGGACAGTAAGCGAGTTACCAATCACGATACTGAGCTTGTTGTGTTGTGTGGTTGTTGGATCAGTGCTACGGTGAACGTAGTGAGGAAAATGAGGTCGAATTAGAAATGTCAAACCACCATTGCCTTTGGATGCATCACCTGAGATGGTAGCATATTGATGATGTTGAGCCCATTGAGTGAATAGATCACCTTTGAGCAAGAAGGTTTCCGTGAGTAGTAAAATGTCGATGTGATGTGTTTCTATATAGTGTATCACTAAATCCAAGGACGTAGAGATACCAGAAACGTTGAGCATTGCAAGGTTGAAAGTAGGCTGTGAGTCTACAATCATTGATTCGTATCCATGGGGCTGGAGCCAGCGTTACTAGCAGCAGTCAGAGGTGGAGGATTTGAACCAGGTTGAGAAATGCTGGCATCGGTATTGTTGGTGGAGGTAGTAAGAGAGGCAAACAAGCTGGAGGCATCAAAGCCTTTGAGAACAGAGCGAGCAGTGTTGGCAGCACCGATTTTGCGAACGCAATCAGGCTTCAGCTTGATGAACTCATCAATAATGACAGGCGGGACATGGTGATTATCAGTACTATCAAGGGCATTGAAGAACTTGAGGATGGCCAGACCCATACGGGATTCACGAAGTTGAGTAGCAGCTTGGAGCATGCGGTTGTAGTAGATGGCCTTAGCTTTATCATCCAGTTGTTGAGCATTAAAAGTCTTCAAAAGATGGGGATCACCCAGATTTTTACCAGAGATAGGATTGAAATCAGTGATGGGATAAAGTTCGTCCTTTTCACAGATCTTAAGAATTTCAGTAGCATAGTGGGAGTGTACCAGAAGAGAGACAACATGCTTGGCAGGACGTTGGATGGCATATACACGTTTGAGGTTGATTTTGAGCAACTCTAAACGAGTGCGAAGATCGGCGTGCTTGGTTTTGTGGCTACAAGGAAGGTAGACACAAGTATAACCAGGAGGAGGCAGAGCTGAAGTGGCGGTATTAGAGGAGGAAGACATTTGCATATCATCACCATCAGTTGAGTCAGTAGCAGTAGGAGTAGAAAATAGACGTAAAGCCCATTTCTTGGCTTCAGCAGCATCAGAAGGGACTTTGGCTTTAGAAGAAGACTTCTTGGAAGTTTTCTTGTTAGAACCAGAGCTCTTCTTGGAGTTGGCAGTAGTGGTGGCAGAGTTGGCAGTAGGTTTGGCATTGGCAGATCCCTTTTTGGTACCTGAATTCAAGGTTGGGAAATCCTTTTCCGATGCATAACGAGATGCAGCAGATCCAGATTTGGTACGTGTGAAGCTGACATTTGGAGTAAGATTCAGACGAGTGGCTGAGGCAGCAGAGGTATTATTGGTAGCAGCAGTGAGGGTGGATCGTTCCAGTAAACGGGTGAGAATCAGATTCTGTTCTTGGAGCTTGACTACCAGATCAATCAACTCTGATTGCTTCAAGTTATTGTAATAATCACGGCCGGCAATGTCTTGCTGCATTGAATCGCGGCGGCGCTTATTGGAGGTGGAGGTGGATGCATTGGTAGAAGCTGAGGCAGATCCAGAGGTGGTGATCATAGTGGAGGTCCAATCGGAGGATGGTGCCTCGATGGATTGTGCTGCACCGGTAGAACTCGGTGGAGCAGAGTTTAGATTCGGCGGGATCGGCGAACCTGGCATTCGGAAAAGCGAAAGATTAAGATGGTTGGGGTGATTAAGCGGCTAAAAATGCGGCTGAATGGCAAGAGGTTTTTCCGAAAAAGTATAAATACTGCTGATGTCTACACGCGTAGAGTCGATAGTATCTCCTCCTCAATGGTCCAACGGCTAGGATTTATCGCTTTCACCGATACGGCCGGGGTTCGACTCCCCGTTGGGGAACATTTTACCTCCTTTACGAAGAGAGGTGCATGTAGACGCTGATAAAGTGTTACGAATTGACTTTGCTATTACGTCTATTTCTCTTTTCTTTTGCTGTATTTTGTGTTTAGAATAGCGGAATAAAGACAGACGATATACGATTAATACTATTACAGGCGAGTCGGTAGTAGTGGATATTGTGGAATACATCCACTATGATCTGCATTCCGACTGTTCATCCAGTTACCAGATTTAGATATAAACTGTATGTACACTGGATTAGATGTGCGATATCGATTTATACTATAAGAAGATATGGACTTCAGATACGCTAGTACTATAAGATTCATACTATATAAGATATAGGCTATAGATGGCACCACGGACATGGATGGCGCTATAGACTTATACTTGTATTCCGACATTGACTACGGATGTTTACCATATCTGGATAGGCACCAAGATTAATGCAATATGAGCTTGTTGCTTCAGATGTGCACTTCATGATCCACGCTATAAGACACATGCTTATATCCGTGATACTAGCTACAGATACTCTATGTACTACAGACTTGTACTATATATGAGACATGCTATAGACATGCATACGATATGCTATAGACATGCCATATATCCAGATACATGCTAAAGATGTATGCTTAGCGATATACACTCAGATATGTACTATTGATATAGACTAAGGAGACTGTACCTACTATCGGATACATGCTACTAGATCGATATTAATTATCCTTATAGAAAGGATAGAGCAGGGTACTTCGGATGAGAGTCTAATTATTCATCCAGGCAAAGCTAAGTCATGATTAGCTTGCTGGAGTTGTCTTTTAGCATGATTAGACATTAGTTGATCTGAGTTGACTTATTTGTTAATCTAATTAATAGAACTTTTATCCATTGTTATAGTATATAAGAAGGATCATCTACCTGGCCGGTAGAGAGACTTCAGTTTACTTTACACCTGTCAGTTTGATAATAAAACATACCTTTATCAAGTTGACATTACTGTTTTTTTTATTCTTTTTTTTCCGTGAATTTTAGTCTATCAAGCCTCAAATTCCACAACAGTACTGAATGCTCTTGAAGCGTATGAAAAGTAGGTGGCAGGCCATAGCGCTATCGTTTATAATGGTATTATATTGCATTCTATATCGTTCATAATGACATCGTCTTGCTGTTGCATACAAGCATGCATCTTAGGCTACATTCACTTTCTCCTCAAGCCACCTTTTACAGTGTAGCAGCATAGATGATGTTTATCGTATCACATCACATCTATGTTTACAAGTCCAGTCAATTGTGTGTGCACAGGTGCCTCAGGAACTACAATACATTCAATCTCCCCAATGTCAAGATATCGAGATCCACCTACACTACATGAAATATATCGACTTAGGTGGCCTCTCAACAAGCTATACCAACAATCCATAAGGCCCCAGTGGCCTGCTATTTATATACCATCTCAACGTAGTAGTCATTGACCAGGGATCTACCATATTTAAGCAAGCTAGATGCCCTGTAATAAAGAAGCTCTTGGCTTTCGTTTTAGATACAGTTGACAACTGATTATTATCATCGACTTATTATTACGAATTCATCACTTGCATTCTATATTGAATAACGTTATTCTGGACATTGACGATTCATGGGCTGTGTAAGATGTCTGCAGTAAGTAGTGAAATCTCTGAGGCTCTGAGACGTCGTTCAAATAAAACGTTGACAGCATTGAGCAGAGGAAAGAGGGTAGAACTAATAGTGGTTTTTGTTGACTGATTGTAAAGTCAATGTTCTCATATGAGCTAGGCCAGACAGATGCCTTGAAACTCAGGTTCCATATTAGGGTTGTAAAGTGTCTAAGGACTGAACATTTACTATGTTATGATATTAATTCAATATGTTTCTCTAAACCCAAAGCAATTTCTGAAACCACTTGTATGAGGTACTCATATGCAAAATTTTAACATTTTGACCAATAACCGTATTTCATATTCTCTTGAATTGCTCAATAAGTTTATTCAAAACATCTATTTTACTTGGCTCCATTGGAGACGCCTTGAAAAGTACTCTAAGAGTGTATTAGGAAACGTAGGATGATTATCACAATTTACATAGTCGAATATCTTAAAATAAATTAAAGAAGTTGAACGAAGACAAAATTTGTCCAATCTTAAATAGAAAAAATAAACTGGGTTTGAATCAATTTTGGCGGAGGCATTGCTGCTGGCAGACCTAAATACCTTTCTATTAATAACAATAATAATTACGATACTGACTAAATGGGGATCATGGAGTTGAAAGGACAATTGCTTAGCACAAATACTTTTTTTTGGGGAGCTTTGTCTCATGAAGGTGTCTCTTGCAATGACAATATTTCAAAAAAGCCGCTGTAGATCTTACACAAGTCTTATATTTATCTATGACCAGTTTTATGTCGTCATCTTATTATTTAGAGCAAACTCTTTTATATACATCTCTGTATTATTTTCTGTTTTCTACTTTTGCTTCTGTTTATTTGTTTATTCTAGTTGGACAACTATAAACCTGATGCTCATTTGATAGTTAGATCTGCTTTGGCTAATTTACTATCTCTTTCATATTCTTTTATAAAAACTATATCCACTACTACCAACTCGCCTGTAATAGTATTAATCGTATATCGTCTGTCTGTATTCCGCTATTCTAAACACAAAATACAGCAAAAGAAAAGAGAAATAGACGTAATAGCAAAGTCAATTCGTAACACTTTATCAGCGTCTACATGCACCTCTCTTCGTAAAGGAGGTAAAATGTTCCCCAACGGGGAGTCGAACCCCGGCCGTATCGGTGAAAGCGATAAATCCTAGCCGTTGGACCATTGAGGAGGAGATACTATCGACTCTACGCGTGTAGACATCAGCAGTATTTATACTTTTTCGGAAAAACCTCTTGCCATTCAGCCGCATTTTTAGCCGCTTAATCACCCCAACCATCTTAATCTTTCGCTTTTCCGAATGCCAGGTTCGCCGATCCCGCCGAATCTAAACTCTGCTCCACCGAGTTCTACCGGTGCAGCACAATCCATCGAGGCACCATCCTCCGATTGGACCTCCACTATGATCACCACCTCTGGATCTGCCTCAGCTTCTACCAATGCATCCACCTCCACCTCCAATAAGCGCCGCCGCGATTCAATGCAGCAAGACATTGCCGGCCGTGATTATTACAATAACTTGAAGCAATCAGAGTTGATTGATCTGGTAGTCAAGCTCCAAGAACAGAATCTGATTCTCACCCGTTTACTGGAACGATCCACCCTCACTGCTGCTACCAATAATACCTCTGCTGCCTCAGCCACTCGTCTGAATCTTACTCCAAATGTCAGCTTCACACGTACCAAATCTGGATCTGCTGCATCTCGTTATGCATCGGAAAAGGATTTCCCAACCTTGAATTCAGGTACCAAAAAGGGATCTGCCAATGCCAAATCTACTGCCAACACTGCCACCACTACTGCCAACTCCAAGAAGAGCTCTGGTTCTAACAAGAAAACTTCCAAGAAGTCTTCTTCTAAAGCCAAAGTCCCTTCTGATGCTGCTGAAGCCAAGAAATGGGCTTTACGTCTATTTTCTACTCCTACTGCTACTGACTCAACTGATGGTGATGATATGCAAATGTCTTCCTCCTCTAATACTGCCACTTCAACTCTGCCTCCTCCTGGTTATACTTGTGTCTACCTTCCTTGTAGCCACAAAACCAAGCACGCCGATCTTCGCACTCGTTTAGAGTTGCTCAAAATCAACCTCAAACGTGTATATGCCATCCAACGTCCTGCCAAGCATATTGTCTCTCTTCTGGTACACTCCCACTATGCTGCTGAAATCCTTAAGATCTGTGAAAAGGACGAACTTTATCCCATCACTGATTTCAATCCTATCTCTGGTAAAAATCTGGGTGATCCCCATCTTTTGAAGACTCTTAATGCTCAACAACTGGATGATAAAGCTAAGGCCATCTACTACAACCGCATGCTCCAAGCTGCTACTCAACTTCGTGAATCCCGTATGGGTCTGGCCATCCTCAAGTTCTTCAATGGTCTTGACAGTGCTGATAATCACTTTATCCCGCCTGTCATTATTGATGAGTTCATCAAGCTGAAGCCTGATTGCGTTCGCAAAATCGGTGCTGCCAACACTGCTCGCTCTTCTGTTCTCAAAGGCTTTGATGCCTCCAACTTGTTTGCCTCTCTTACTACCTCCACCAACAATGCCGATGCCAGCATTTCTCAACCTGGTTCAAATCCTCCACCTCTGACTGCTGCTAGTAACGCTGGCTCCAGTCCCATGGATACGAATCAATGATTGTAGACTCACAGCCTACTCTTAACCTTGCAATGCTTAATGTTTCTGGTATCTCTACATCCTTGGATTTAGTGATACACTATATAGAAACACATCACATTGACATTTTACTACTCACGGAAACCTTCTTGCTCAAAGGTGATCTATTCACTCAATGGGCTCAACATCATCAATATGCTACCATCTCAGGTGATGCGTCCAAAGGCAATGGTGGTTTGACATTTCTAATTCGACCTCATTTTCCTCACTATGTTCACCGTAGCACTGATCCAACAACCACACAACACAACAAGCTCAGTATCGTGATTGGTAACTCGCTTACTGTCCATGGCTTCCATTTACCACCAGCGCTATCCTTTGCAGACTATCAAACTGTATTGGGTAGTGTTGACTTCAACTCTTCATCGTCAGTTATTTGTCTTGGTGATTTCAACACTCGTCTCGGCTCATTCACTGGTGATACCCGTAATACGAATCCTCGTAGCAACTATCTCCTCAACTGGCTTACAGTCCATCAGGCTAATCTCTGGAATCGTATTTCTACATTCGGACAACCTACATTTGAGTCTAATCGAGGCACAAGCATCATTGATTTCGTGATTTCACGCCCCAATATATTCTCGGCTAATCCCTTGTTATCTATTGAAAGTGATATCAATCTCAACTCGGATCATCACCTTGTGCAATTTTCGTTTAAGCTACACCAACAACCTCAACTCCTCCCAACATCGACTTTGGCTGGCAACCGTCGTCTTTGGAACTTGCAACGTTTGGAAGAAAAAGACGTATTTGAACTATATCGCAAAAATTTCTTTTCCAACATTTTCAAACTGCAACAAGAGGTCAAGCACTTTATGGCTTTTCAACAATAGCAACACCCCAATTTGTTTGTGCTCTCTGGTGACACAGCAACTAAGCATCGGAAGGAGGCTACTATCAATCAACGGATCAATGCTACTAATGGTTTCTATTTCGAGGTTGTGGAATCTCCCAAGGATTTCATTAACCGTGTTGGCATCGAAATGATCCAAGCGATCCACTCAGCACTTGATAATTCAGTAACACCAAGAACACCTAGGCCTAAAACCTGGAAATTCTTTTGGGATGCAGAATTACAACATTTGGCTGACATTAGACAACAATGCTACACTGATTGGAAACAACACAAGCACCACAGAAGATCATTGATTGGCTCAACACACCTCTGGTCTCTTTATCAACAAGCTTGCAACAACCTCAAGAAGGCTATCAAGGCTGCTAAACGAAGACATTGGAAGAAATTTTGTAATGACATGAGTGATTCCTCTTCAAATCAGGTGTATTCCGTTCTAAAACGCTTAAGAAAGAAACACACTACTAATCATTGTTTTTCGCATAGTGAAGGACCTGAAGTAGCTGCAAATGTAATGGCAGATTATCAAAGACACATTTTTGGGGGGAGATCAATTGGATTATTCAACATGGAGAGCCAGCAGATCACCACTCCACCAGCACACCACTAAACCAACATTCTTTTCTGCTTCAGCAATCAAGCAGCAACTATCAGCAATGGGTAATCGTAAGGCACCTGGAGATGATCATATTGTAAAGGAGATGCTCATGCCTATATGGTATCCTCTTTGTAATTTCCTCTCTGAGTTCTTTACTTTGTGCTATACATTTGCCTGGACACCTACCTCTTTTCGATCTGGTCTTATTGTCCCTATCTTCAAGAAGGGTGATCCCAACTCAGCTGCAAACTATAGGCCCATCAGCCTCACCAACACTTTCAGAAAGCTCTATGAACGATGTCTCAAATTTTGTCTTTTGACCCACATGCCGTCTCTTGATGTTGCTCAAGGTGGCTTTCGAGCCGCTCGCAGTGGAATCAGTCAAGCATGGAATCTCTTGGCTTTACAAAAGCAATTTGAGCAGCAATACGGTGTCTCACCAGCACTCATCTTTATGGATATCAGCAAAGCATATGACAGTGTCACTCGATCCAAGATCTGGCAACTACTTCATCCTCATCTACCAAAGGCTCTGTTTTACACCCTGCGGCATCTTTTTGATCATGTCACTCTCAATGTAGTCATTAACAATGCTACATCACTGCCAATCCATCCAAAGCGTGGTTTGCTCCAAGGCTCCATCTTGTCTCCATTTTTGTATGCCATCTTTATCAATCAACTGCCTGCTCTGTTGCGTACTGCGCCTGTACGTTTTCCACTCTATGTGGATATCGCTACTCGTGCTCGTACTGATGGTGATGGTCCTTCAGCGGACATTACTGAACCTAGTTTTGCTCTTGTGAAATACGGTGCAGGTCCACGCTTGTCTGAAACTGCCAGCAGCTGCTCTCCTCGTCTTGGTGTTGTTCGTCAAAAAACAGCTATCCACTCTCTCTTGTATGCTGATGATGTCTGTCTTATTGCCCATCGTCGTGATATGCCGTTACTGGTTCAACTGTGTGAGGAGTACTCGTTGCGATTTGATTTCAAGTGGAGTCCAACCAAGTGTGCTCTTGTCAACTATCACTCTAGGCGTAGGCCTATTCAATTGTATGGTATCAATGTCCCTATTGTTCCTAGCTATGAGTATCTCGGCGTGCCCTTCAATGCCTCTGGTATTGATAACATTGCGTTCCTCAATGTTAGCACAAAGAAGGCCAAGTCTACCATGGCTCTCTTTCGTCGTCTTGGTGTCCATCAGTATGGCTTTGGTCTCATGTTGGCACTTCAAGTGTATCGGGTGTTTGTACGCCCCATCATGGAATATGCTCTTGCTCTTCTTGGTCTGAATGCTACTTCTGCTATGGCTATTGATCGCACTCAAGCTAGCTGTCTGAAAATGACTCTCAATCAATCTGAACGGCACAACGCCCCGTCCATGGTTCTCAATATGATGGGCAATCTGCCTACCATGTATACTCGTGCCCAGATCTTGACTTTCAAGTTTTGGTATTCGCTTCAGTTGAAAGCTCGTCCTTTTACTTTGGTGGAATGCATCCTGTATACGCATCAGCGTCTTAAAATTGCTCCTGCTCTGTGGCGTCGTCTTAGCTCCAACAAGATCTGGAAGTTGTACAAATCGTCCCCCACTCACACCACTCCCCGTCTCATCTGTGAAGAGTTTCAAGATGCTCAAATGTTGAGATGGACTAGTCAAAAATCATCGTGTTTGCGTGCTCTGCGTGAAGACACAACTGGATATGACCCTCTCTTGTTTTATCCGTGTACTCGGTTGGAGCGATTGCGTCTGATTCGATGGCGTTTTCATCATCTCCCAAGTTTCCCTCTCTCAGCTTGTCGTTGTGGCGCACCTAGTGCAAATAGATTTCATTATCTAGCCGCCTGTCCTCTGGTTCAAGACATTGTCAACCGCATCCATCTCAATCTGCCTGATGACTCCATTCCTTTGGATGAATCCTATGATGACCAAGGTATCGCTACCACTCATATTCTGGATCGTATTCTGAATTCGCTACCTTCTAATCTGTCTTTCTGTCTGGGCACACACTGGGAGAGAATTTGGCCTCTTGTTCTTGAGCTGATTACTCAAATTGACATTGCAAACCATCCTGCTGGATCTTTTGCTGAGGAACCTCCTTCTGGAGAGCTTTTTGAACATTATTTGACTCAACAACATCACTTTCAACAACAGCAGCAACAGCAACGACAGCAACAGCAGCAACAACTCATTCAACATCTATAACATTGATCTTCTCCTTAAATTTACGCTTTGTATATGATGTCTAACACATTCTGTAGTCTATTTTTTGGAAATTCGCTCCCTGTGATTCTCATTGAGAGGTTGGGTGTTTTGATCCTACTTGTTTATGATATGTTTCGCTCGAGATGTTGAAGTTTCATGATTGGAAATTACTCTATTTTCAACCCTTGTTCTTTTATTAGGTGGTCGTGCTCTACCTTGTTTGTAGTACAAACCCTATTTTGGCTATCTCTTTGTTTCAGATCAAAGATATATCTTTCAATTTCTTTTTTTGGGTGTGCTCTACCCCACATTTTACACAACTTTATTTTGACATTTCTTTACTTTTTGGATGCAATTTTTCACTTCTCTACTAGTGTTTTTTTTTCATTGCTCCACCTTTTCAACTCAATTATCTTTAATTACTGGGATGGCCATTGTATTGCCCTACAGGGACGAAGCCTAAAATCCTCCCTTTTATAATAAATTAACATTTAAACTGGACCATTGAGGAGGAGATACTATTGTCAGATGCGAATACGTAGAGATAGTATATGCAATCTGAGATCTGATCGAGATAGATATAGATATAGATGTAGGGATTATGCAGGAATGTATATAGCCTTTTAGTTGAATGGATAAAAAGGTACTTTATTAATATTAGATTTGAACATTGATTTTATCCAATATAGTTTGTGTAATGTTGTGCGCTATCCAGGTTAATCGCTGTTTAATGTTCCTGGTAGCTGGCGCTCTAGGTTTAAACCTGCGCTTCTTATTCTTGTTTGTGTTTAGTCTGTCAATGATATCCTGCAGATCTAAATCACTGTCAGAATACCCTTCAACCCTGACACTATCGACTCTACGCGTGTAGACATCAGCAGTATTTATACTTTTTCGGAAAAACCTCTTGCCGTTCAGCCGCCTGTTTAGCCGCTTAATCACCCCAACCATCTCAATCTTTCGCTTTTCCGAATGCCAGGTTTGCCGATCCCGCCGAATCTAAATCCTGCTCCACCGAGTTCTACCGGTGCAGCACAATCAATCGAAGCACCATCCGTCGATTGGACTTCCACTATGACCGCCTCTGGATCTGCCTCAGCTCCCGTCAATGCATCCACCTCCACCTCCAATAAGCGCCGCCGCGATTCAATGCAGCAAGACATTGCCGGCCGTGATTATTACAATAACTTGAAGCAGTCAGAGTTGATTGATCTGGTAGTCAAGCTCCAAGAACAGAATCTGATTCTCACCCGTTTACTGGAACGATCCACCCTTACTACTGCTACCAATACTTCTGCTGCCTCAACCAATCGTTTGAATTTTACTCCAAATGTCAACTTCACACGTACCAAATCTGGATCTGCTGCATCTCGTTATGCATCGGAAAAGGATTTCCCAACCTTGAATTCAGGTACCAAAAAGGGATCTGCCAATGCCAAATCTACTGCCAACACTGCCACCACTACTGCCAACTCCAAGAAGAGCTCTGGTTCTAACAAGAAAACTTCCAAGAAGTCTTCTTCTAAAGCCAAAGTCCCTTCTGATGCTGCTGAAGCCAAGAAATGGGCTTTACGTCTATTTTCTACTCCTACTGCTACTGACTCAACTGATGGTGATGATATGCAAATGTCTTCCTCCTCTAATACTGCCACTTCAACTCTGCCTCCTCCTGGTTATACTTGTGTCTACCTTCCTTGTAGCCACAAAACCAAGCACGCCGATCTTCGCACTCGTTTAGAGTTGCTCAAAATCAACCTCAAACGTGTATATGCCATCCAACGTCCTGCCAAGCATATTGTCTCTCTTCTGGTACACTCCCACTATGCTGCTGAAATCCTTAAGATCTGTGAAAAGGACGAACTTCATCCCATCACTGATTTCAATCCTATCTCTGGTAAAAATCTGGGTGATCCCCATCTTTTGAAGACTCTTAATGCTCAACAACTGGATGATAAAGCTAAGGCCATCTACTACAACCGCATGCTCCAAGCTGCTACTCAACTTCGTGAATCCCGTATGGGTCTGGCCATCCTCAAGTTCTTCAATGGTCTTGACAGTGCTGATAATCACTTTATCCCGCCTGTCATTATTGATGAGTTCATCAAGCTGAAGCCTGATTGCGTTCGCAAAATCGGTGCTGCCAACACTGCTCGCTCTTCTGTTCTCAAAGGCTTTGATGCCTCCAACTTGTTTGCCTCTCTTACAGCCTCCACCAACAATGCCGATGCCAGCATTTCTCAACCTGGTTCAAATCCTCCACCTCTGACTGCTGCTAGTAACGCTGGCTCCAGCCCCATGGATACGAATCAATGATTGTAGACTCACAGCCTACTCTCAACCTTGCAATGCTCAACGTTTCTGGTATCTCTACGTCCTTGGACTTAGTGATACACTATATAGAAACACATCACATTGACATTTTACTACTCACGGAAACCTTCTTGCTCAAAGGCGATCTATTCACTCAATGGGCTCAACATCATCAATATGCTACCATCTCAGGTGATGCGTCCAAAGGCAATGGTGGTTTGACATTTCTAATTCGACCTCATTTTCCTCACTATGTTCACCGTAGCACTGATCCAACAACCACACAACACAACAAGCTCAGTATCGTGATTGGTAACTCGCTTACTGTCCATGGCTTCCATTTACCACCAGCGCTATCCTTTGCAGACTATCAAACTGTCACTACGGCCCAACTGATGTTCTCACAGAACATGGATGTGCTCTTTTGGGAACATCGATGTTCTCATGAGCACGTTAATGTTCTCATTTGAGAAGGTGTTGCAGTGAAATCAGGTTTAAATAGATTTCACAAAAAAAATAAAGCAATAGTAAAATACAATAGAAATCAACTGTATTTTATTTTGTGTATAAAATGAACTGAAGATCCTGGAATTGAGTAAAAAAAAGAAGAGTATTTATACATTTGCATCTAGCTTGTAGGATTAGTGATGATAGAGAGCAATAGGTGCTGCTATTGCGTTATCTGGCAAATGTTGTTGATGTTTGATTTAAAGTGGTAATCAATGCAAGAGCACTGGCCATAAGGGTCGATTTGAGTAACCTTGATGGGCTTGGGTGAGCTATCGTCATAGCATGATTTAATGTAACCTTGATGGTTTAAAGTGTGATGTTTGTTATTGAAGTATGGAATCCTTTATCTGGGATATTGTGCAACTATGGCAGCAGGGCATAGTTGTCATATTTGAATATGCTTGTTATTGATTTGATTCTTTTTGGATAAAGATACCATCACTTATTACGACCATCATGGGTGTGATTGAATACACTGTGATCAGGAGTGATTCATTCACACGATGTGCGATATAAGCATGCATCTTTACTTTAGTATTGTTAAATGGGTTTTTTGATGTACATTTGAGCGCTTTCATTAATAGATCCAAATAGCATGAATTTGAATGAGTGCTATTTGATGAACTTTGGTTTTCAATTAAGTTGCGTTTGGGTGGCTATTTCATTACAGAGTAAAAGAATATATTTCAATAAGATATTCGAGTAGTTTAGTGGGAAGAATGTCAGATCCACAACCGATAGGTTGTGGGTTCGACCCCGGTACTAGCATTCTTTATTTCAAATTTCTGAAAATCGATGTGCTCATACAAGAATATGGATGTGCTCATACAAGAATATGGATGTGCTCATACAAGAATATGGATGTGCTCATACAAGAATATGGATGTGCTCATACAAGAATATGGATGTGCTCATACAAGAATATGGATGTGCTCATACAAGAATATGGATGTGCTCATACAAGAATATGGATGTGCTCATACAAGAATATGGATGTGCTCATACAAGAATATGGATGTGCTCATACAAGAATATGGATGTGCTCATACAAGAATATGGATGTGCTCATACAAGAATATGGATGTGCTCATACAAGAATATGGATGTGCTCATACAAGAATATGGATGTGCTCATACAAGAATATGGATGTGCTCATACAAGAATATGGATGTGCTCATACAAGAATATGGATGTGCTCATACAAGAATATGGATGTGCTCATACAAGAATATGGATGTGCTCATACAAGAATATGGATGTGCTCATACAAGAATATGGATGTGCTCATACAAGAATATGGATGTGCTCATACAAGAATATGGATGTGCTCATACAAGAATATGGATGTGCTCATACAAGAATATGGATGTGCTCATACAAGAATATGGATGTGCTCATACAAGAATATGGATGTGCTCATACAAGAATATGGATGTGCTCATACAAGAATATGGATGTGCTCATACAAGAATATGGATGTGCTCATACAAGAATATGGATGTGCTCATACAAGAATATGGATGTGCTCATACAAGAATATGGATGTGCTCATACAAGAATATGGATGTGCTCATACAAGAATATGGATGTGCTCATACAAGAATATGGATGTGCTCATACAAGAATATGGATGTGCTCATACAAGAATATGGATGTGCTCACATGGGAACATTTTGGATGTTCTCATAAGAACATCGGCCGACTTATAATAGATCTTTAGGAACGCCGATGTTCCCATATGAGAATCTATTTGATGTTCTCAAATGAGCACATCAGTTGGGCCGTAGTGTCTGTAGTACATAAAGTATCTGTAGCTAGTATCACGGATATAAGCATGTGTCTTATAGCGTGGATCATAAAGTGCATATCTGAAGCAACAAGCTCATATTGCATTAGTCTTGGAGCCATATCCAGATATGATAAACATCCGTAGTCAATGTCGGAATACAAGTATAAGTCTATAGCGCCATCCATGTCCGTGGAGCCATCTATAGCCTATATCTTATATAATATGAATCTGATAGTACTAGCGTATCTGAAGTCCATATCTTCTTATTGTATAAAATCGATATCGTACATCTAATCCAGTGTACATACAGTTTATATCTAAATCTGGTAACTGGATGAACTGTCGGAATGCAGATCATAGTGGATGTATTCCACAGTAATAGCTTCTGTTTCTTTTCTATTTCTCTATACGATGGTATGGCCTTTATACAATTATTTTTTGAGTTCTAGTTATCCCCTGCTTGTAGCTCATAAAATATATCATTTTGAGCAAATTTATGAAGGGAACATACATCTGGTACTTGAAACCCTTATATTATAATGAATGTAACATAGAGCTATTGAATGGTCTATGTTTTGTGCGAATTCAGTGAGTATTTGACGAGATATGTTCAAAAAAGGGTATCATGCAAAATCATGGATTTTTGTTCAAAATCTACGTGTGATAGCAAGCAAAAAACCTGGCGACGATTTTTTGGTCAGGAAAAGATTGTCAATATTTCATGATAGAGTCATGCCAGAGCTTCAAGCAATAGCTCATTTGATAGAAAACTTTTTGGTCTACAATGTTAAGTAATGCTTAACAAAATGTTTTAATGACAGATACTGATTAATCTTTAGAAAACAGTAAAAAAGTCGCAAAAGTTAACTTACCAAATATCAGGTAAAAAATGTACACCAGAGACTTGATATAAATACCATTGTATTCTCCTTTGAATTCTCTACATGTCTCATATAAGTTTGAAGGGGTGTTTACTATCAAGAAACGCGTAATTTTAAGGTCGATAGATTTAGGAATCCTATGAATCCTCATTCAGAACAATATAGATTGAAGCTCCGTTTAGCCTTCGCATGCGTACGCGACACAAGGATAAATTTGACCGAGCATTTTAAAAATTGGAGCGTGCGAAAAGGGCCATATTAACTTGCTGGTTTTAAGCTATCAATAAATACTTGACATGATGGAAAATCTCGCTTTTAAGATTAGATAGTTGTAGCTTGCTTTATTCAAGAATGATAACATTTTAAATTTAAGGTATGTATATTCCACCGCTTAAAAATAGCATCTCGAATGTCGAATATCTCATGAAGAAGGCATTTCCAGTATAATATTCCCACTTAAAAGTTGCTCCAATACCATTATTCTACAACATACTTAAGTTTGACGAGATTCTATTTTTCAACTATGAGGGCCCGGGTTTACCAAATGTTTTCTAAAAGCAGCATGTTCCTATACCAATTTGAAGCGAGAAAGACGATAGTGTAATTGGGGTTTAGATTGGATGGGTTTGCTGTCGAGAAACAGAAGATTTTCGAAATAAGCCAATTTCGGGTAATGAGCTTCATATGAAAACCTGTTAATTACGAATGATTACGCGTAATAGACTGATGGATCAGATGTTGGAAAATGCTGTACTCAAAACCGCTTGGTGATAACTTGCTTCGTTGTCGAGTGGCAAAGGTTTAAAGCTGTGCTGCGCATTTTACGAAAAAGGTACAACACCTGAAGCTTTCTGTCAAAGTCAGGCGATGGTAGCTGTTAAGCACAAAGAATAAAAGGATTATTATTTGTAGCTTATAAAAAATGTTCGATTTTATAAAAACAAGAAAAGACTTATTTGAACAAGATCAGACACAAAAACTAAAAATATATTGATGAAGACAAGAGTTATTCTATTTATACTAAGTTCTGAATGCCAAAGTAGCAATTTATCTTGTACAACGCTTATCACATCTGGTGAACCTTAGTATTTAGATAGCTGAGATGCACTTCAATTATCATAGCTTGTCCATGTTGTTGCACAACACAGACATATCTACTCATCAAGAATACCTTAATCTTTATAGACAGTTGTAGCCCTTCTGGCACAACAGTAGCATAGTTCGCTTGGCTACAATAAGCATTAGACTGGAATATTTCATATTCTCTCCGCCTGACATTTTCATCTTCTGTGTTGAATATCTCACTAATCAGACTGTTTCAATGCGAGAAAAAATTGCCTGATTTTCAATTGGTTTTTTTTTTAGTTTTGTTTTTCTCTCCTCTCGGCATATGGTATTTGTTCGCCAAGAGCGAACAAATACCATATGCTCCCGCTGCCACGCACTGTCGTCTTGATATAATAATTAATTGAAAGTCCGACGTAACTAATGGCTCTAGTCCGTTGTGTAAAGCGTTCGTCTTTTTAGTAGGAGGTTCCCAGATCAGTCCCTATTATGCGCAATTTTTTTTTGCGTTGGTTTTTATTGCATTAGACGTTATTACAGATTTTGTTGGTAATGGATATCGATATTTCTTTCCTCTTTCTGTGAAATTAGCAACCCATAACTAATTTTGTGATAATAATATAAGGAATAAAATAAATTAGTTTCAAGGCAAACTTTATTGACTTTAACAGTTTGCTACAATATTTATACTATTTGGCTTGTATAAAAAATAATTGTAAATAGCTACGACAACGTTTCAAAACCTATGCATAGGTTTACATTGGAATTATGTTATGAGGAGAATCTATTGCCGATCAGTTAATTGGAAGACAAGTAGGATATAGCGGAAGCCTATGGTTTTAACAAAAAGATAAAGCTTTTTAGAGTGCACTCCTCTACAGAACTGAATAAAAGTCCACTTTGTATTGCAATGCCTTCACCTGGTCTAGATAGATGCGCAGAAGAGCGTGCTTCGAGCATCCATAATTCGAGCTGTATAAATCAAAATGGTAGTGGAAGGACTGGTCCTAATACCTGTAGTAATGTTTGGTCACTTCTTCAAAGCAGCTACTCGATAGAGGACCGAGAATAGTACATGGTAATATAAATGGGCAAATGCTGCTGACAAAGTTAATACTGTGGCGTACCTCAGAACTCTGTTGCTCATAATTGGCCGTAACGCTGACTGGAAATGTTAATCCATCACTACAACAGGTGTGGTGAAGTCATTTGTGCCCATACCTCTAAATATATAACAGTGCAATGTTTCATTAGACAATAAACTACATGTACGCAACCTTCAAGTGGTACATGACTTATTACTACAGTAGTGTATGCAACCAAAAGTGACACCAGCACCCCTTATTGAGGCAAGAGAAGGCTGACAAAAATGATATCAAGGCAACCCAAAGCTGCGCAAAAGTTTTTACAGCGAGATGATTGATATCGTTGACATGATCTACCATTTTTTGCGAGGGATATTTTGGTCAAGGCTAGCTTTGAATGGCCCAATATTTGAAGCAGACGCATTACCCTATTTTCATGCTTAAGAAAAAAGAGCGATCGCAAGGTAAACCACGCGAAATATATCTAGCAATTTGATGACAATAGTCAGTTCTGCTTCTCTATAACATTTAGATTATTTAATTTCAATTGGAAACCAAGTGCTGCGCCCATTTTAACATTTAGGATGACACAAAGGTTTTGTGTACCTTGAATTATAATGAGTCAGATCAACATATACACTATGGATCAACATAGTATAACATTGTATTGATCCAATATTATGCATTTGGGTTAAGAAGTAGTTTTGTATCTTTGAAACAAATGTAGACAATTATTTGATTTTACCAAGTTGTTATCTCCTCATTGCCTATCAGGTACCAGAACCACATTCATGTTTATAACTGATGGAATTGGGTTCCAAGTGGTACAATTAGTTACAAGTAGTATAGTTCATGTATAACTGTTACAACATTTATGACCAGCACGAAACACGTCCTCTGAGGTAGAAGGGATGATTTTAGAGTAACTGATCTCTGTGAAAGGCAGCTTCACACAAGATAAATAATAAGCGATGTAATCACTACTCAAGTCTCTCTCTTTTTCCCTTTATTCAACTCTGATTAAATCAAATCATAATCTATCATCATGTCTTCGTTTGTTGTTGCCAAGAATGCTCTTACCTCAAGCCAAATCCTCGACAATTTGGATAACTGTAAAAACACAACCGTAGGAGCAAACAAGTACCAATTGTACTGTCTATCTACGGCTGATGTCTCTGGAAGTTGTGTTTTATTACCTTCAAGATATATGCCAAATGGCGAGATCAATTGCTTCACCGTGACCTCTCAAACGTTCTTGGAAAAGCTATACGAAGACACTGGTAACTCTTGTGCCATCAATTGCTTCTATCCTCTTTCACAAGTCCAAGTGCCCACCATTCCTGCCTACACTTATAGTTATAGCTATAGCTACAGTTATAGTCTTGATCTTCCTGCTTATACCACTCCTGCTGCAAATAACCCAACTGCTACACGTTTGCCTGGTGCAGGCATTCAAACAGTGTCTGGTTTGGATGCTGCTGGCACCCAGCCTGCTATTACTGCTGCTCCCAATGCAACCCAATCTGCTACGCCACTACCAGCAAATGGATCTGCCACAATAGGCCCCGATTTCTTATGGACATTCATGGCTATGTTTGCAACCATGTTGATGTTTGTACGCAAGACAATGTAAAGTTGTGAATCATTTTAGCTTATCAATATACAGTTTATCATGTATCAATTCTGGGTGTTTGCTGAGGGGGGGGGGAAGGTATCCTGTCTCATGTATCTCATATATTAATAAAAATCTCGTAACACTTCAAAACACACGCCTCTACTGTTTTCGTTCTTGATTGCTCTCGTACTACAGGTCTAGCTGGATTCATTGAATCATATGCTGTACTTTACTTCACAAGTGCTTACTTACAAAAAAAAAAGAAGTCTATATTATTGCTTGAAAGCTGAAGGTTGTTTTGGTGATCTTGTATTGAATTGTCGAGGTTTTCTACTGCTGCGTTTGTTTTCATAATTACGTCCTCTTTTCAACTGCTTTTCGATCCAAGCGTAGGCATCTTTTACATACTGATCTGGTTTTAATCGCGGGAACTGCTGTAACGCCAGATCAAAGTATTCCTTTCCTAATTCAAACTCTCGCAAACCACCTGAGAATCGTAAAATGGCGTCTAGTACTTTGACAGATGGTTGAAATCCGAATCCAGGTTGACGGTCTTGACTCAAAATGCCATTCTTCTCCATAAATTCAGCTGCTTTTGGAGGGCACAGTGAATACAGCTTCTCAATCACATCAATTCCCACTAGTACATCTCTTTCAGTTGCTGCAGTTCGTGTTACGGCACTCAGGAGGGCCACCACCAAAGAATCGTCTAATTCCAATTCAGCATCTCTTGTTTTATTGTGACGAATTGCATCTTCTTGCCAGATGATGTTGGCTGCCTTTTGTGATAACAAAGAAGGCGCTTGATTGGGCTGGCTCTTCTCAATGCGATGCAATATTTCCCTCCAAATGTGTTTTACTTCTCGAGCCTTGTCATGGAAAGGTAATTGTGGACATGCTTGCAGTGCCATAGAGTAAGTAACAGCATCAGGTGAGATTTCACCACTCGTAGAAATTTGCTTTAATAGTTCCACTGTCTTTTCAGGACGTCCCGCATGATTATACACTCGCATCAGATTGTTGATGTGGATCGGCGCTGGCTTAATATCGAAATCCTTCATCTTCTTGAACCATGCTTCTGCATATTGAATTGCTTGAGGGGATGAGCTCTTGCCGTAAGCTACCAGCATGTGAGTAAATGTACGTTCGTTAGGCTCAAGGCCACGCTTCCTCATCTAATAAAAGACGAACCCCATTTAGTTACCAGTGCTTCAATAAACACATCTGTCAATCCTTACCTGAGAAAAGTATTGCTCTGCATAATTGGCTCGACCGTATTTTGCACAATAACCGATGAGTTGATTCCAGACGACAGGTGATTGCAAGTAGATTGGGAGGGCTCTGATGTATTCTGCAGCATCATCAACTGTTCCAAGCTCCAAGATCTTGGCTACCTTTTCGGATGCTACGTACGGATCATCTGGCATGGCATAGGTATACCGATTGGCTTTGGCGAATGGAGACTCCACTTCTACATATCGACGCCCTGCAACTGGCGCTGCCTCGGATTCAGCTGTCTTTGCAGGCTTCTTCTTATCTCTACTGTAGTTGCTGGTGGATGCTTCCCGGAATGCCATTGTGGTGTACGCAGGGATGACCCTGGGTAATTGATGCGTTGCAGTCTTTCTTGGCTGGCAAGCTATGGAGCTCGATAGTCTCACAAGATTGGATCGAAGCATGATTGCTATGTCAAGTTAATGTTGTGTTGAAGGGTATGCTTTATTGACAGACTTGGAGTGAAGAAGGGATGAAAGGGCTGTAAATTACATTTTTATTAAACACATGTGACGCTCTTTACTCATTTCTTAATGGTTCCTGCAACGAAGTCGACAAACCTGTCAAGCATATACTGCTTTACAGACGGATCTTTGATAAAGACATCTGGCAGCATGGACCAAAGATGAACACCTGAAGGCTCTTGCACAACAACAACTTGAATACCTGAGCCTCTGGCTCTTGAAGCCAAAAGACCACCTTCATCCAGCAAGACTTCCTTTCCACCCAAGAAGAACAGCATGCGAGATGGTAGGAAGGATCCCAGTTGAACATGCTCTCTCAAGTACACAAACGGACTCACTTCTGGCTTACCGTCGTCTGATTCGTCGTCAGAGTCATTCTTCTCTGGCCCCAAGTAGGCCAATTCCATGCGATTCACCGAGTTTTCGTTGATAATGTCTTGTCCCAAATTGGCTCTCCATGATTCACCGCCTGCCTCTAAGCCGGTGTATGGTGAAGCGCAAATCATGCCTGCTGGTTTCTGATCTGAGGGAATCTTTGTAAATAAGGTATCTAGTGCAATAGCAGCACCCGCATCGTCAGCTCCAATAATGATCTTTTTGGGATCAATGTTCAATGTGTTGGTGAGCCAGTTGTATGTGTCTGCTATTTGGTTGACAGCCGTAGGAAACAGCTCTTCAGGCCCACGCTCTATCAAACACATCAGCAATCCCACGTTACAAAAGACGGCCCTAATAAACACCTACTGTAGTCTGCAACAAACACCATACTCTTGATACTCTTGTCTGCTTCTAGTGCCCGGATCCAAGTCGCAAAGGTGGGTGTGTACAGCTTTCCTAAATCGAAGCGAAATCCGCCGCCTACACACATAGACAAGTTGGCAAGTCTTGCTCGCACGAAAGCGCATAACGATGCTTACCGGGAATCCACAAGAAAATGACATTTGCCTCTGAAATTCTATCAGTGATGGCTTCTCTCTTTGCATTTCGCTTCAAGTCTTCCGCTATCCAATGACCACGAGATTCTTCTTTATGTATCCAGTCTGAACGTGATCTATACAAAAACATTTGCAAGTAATGGATGGCACGGCGAGGATAATCCGTCCTTGGAAAACTGAATGCAAATGTAAGCACCCATATGGTTATCCAGTTTTTGAAATCTTGGTATAAAGACATTTTGATTTAAAATATAAGGATGAAAAAAGCAACAAAAAGAAATGAAAAGGGGGGGGGGGTATTTATATTTCGAGTGACACCAAAACTTTGCATCTTGATGATCCGTTTGAAATCCTCAGCCTTATCACTTTATTATCATACAAATGCCTCCTCCTCTTGATCATCAATACGGGGCACACGACCCTCAATGATAAGCCTTCTTCTCTCTTCATCAACTGTATTCAAGCTGGAAGCTGTGTGATCTCTATAAAGTATATAATGCTGCACCATGAATACAATGTCAAATGCAATCGATTGTAGGCCCAAACCACTACGATGATACAGTTGTTAACCAGATCAGTCAAATGTGAGCATACTACCACATACAGCTTCACAGGATTCTGCTCGTTGAATTCCATGTTAGTCCTCACTTCTAAACCGGAGGTAATGCTACTTACTCCCAATACGCCACTCCAATCACCACTCAAATACGCATCCAACAACAGCTGTGTAATAGACAAAACACCGCCTGTGCAATCCTGAAGAAAGAGCTTATTCGCAATGCCCTGCCACTCGCCTGATGCTGACACTTACTAGTAATATATTATGAATGCTCCATCCGATTGTTGATTTGCGCTTAAAATTGAGCCAAGCTTGAGGCATGTATTTGATTAAACTAATTGTCAATTTGATATAACTCAGATAATAGAGTAGATCGATCCACATTGCATAGCCGTAAAGCACTATAAATGCCATTCCAATTGCACCAATCAAGGATGCCAAGATGAAATATTTCGCAATTTTTGATATGATTTGAGTGCTATCTCTCTGTTTCCCAACATGCCTTAGTGATCCGCACTCTGTTTTCTACCCGTTCAATTACTTTGCTTACCTTGTAGTAGAATGTCTGACACAGTGTAAAGAATGATATGAAGAGTGCATGGCTTGCAAACATGACATCATTAAAGCGAACAAGGTTGGCTTTTGATTGATTTCTCTGCTTATCTAGTAAAGTGTATTCATCAAGAAGTAATCCTTTGGTAATTTTCGTGTATGCCTACATTCGTCTTGGATTTCCTTGCTAAAGAAAAACGCCACATTGAATAGCTGGAATTCTTGCTTAGATCAAGCCATATTCAGAAGAGCGTTGCTTACCCAATAGCATAAGAATCCTAGCACATTATAGTACAAAAAGTCCACGGATAGTCCTTGAACACTACAGAGATAGCATGAGTTGTTGGTCGCATCAGATAGAGTACAAACCAAAGAACCTTTTTCTCTGCCAATTTAGAATGACCTGAGGGTAGAAACTAAAGGACCATGCAAAAAAGTAACACTAATGGATTGTGTTGAACATATATCAATCAAACCGATGAGCAAATGCTTACCCAGCCAAGTATATTCGACACTACAGGCCATGGTGCGCCATGCTGATTGATATCCATAAAAGAATTAATAAAGTGAAAGAAAAAGTGCGAATTATAAATCATTGCTGCATTTCCTTTTGGTATTGTTCTCTCCGAATGCTGTGTACAAGGTTTTAGATCAAAAATTGCATGAATTATATCGAAAAACGAGCTTGAAATTATAGAGACAAAAATCACCTCTCAAGGTGAGATGCCCATGCTGTGTGGATTGCATCTTATTGTTATCTCAGGTGCTTCTGTAGCCACAGTGAAGAAGGCTTGTGCCTGGATTTCATCAACAATGATGTGACTATGCGCAGAAATGACACAATATAGCAATGATGTATTACAAGAGACACAATCTTTACAGTTATCAACCACTCTTCACGCATATACAATCATATATTACTCCCTGTGTAATTCTATTTTGTTCACCATCGTTCATTACGGGTATCACCGCGATTGAAGTAGGCAGATGTCCAATTTCACCTGGATATAAGTGCCATCGATTGCGCTAAATCCTCTGTAGCTTTACTTGTAGCTGCAGATATGACTTTTCTAAAATGCCTTTGGCCAATATCAATGAGAAAAATTCTTCTACGGATAAATATCATATTGACATTAACTCTTACTACTCAATTATAGGCTAAAACATAGCCAAACTTGGTGGCATTGATGAGTCGTTTTTCAAGTTTGAAGCTGTTTTGGGCCGTCAGAATAGCACCAGACAATTATTCTCGTCCGGCAGTTGGTTCTCAATGCATTTCCTCACTTTTTTTTGGGATCAATGAAAATCTCCCAAAAAGCATGAGCTACCCCTTTACAGAAACATCAAAAATCAGTTGATCGCGTTTTTGACCCCAAAAATGGAGACTTTTACTATGGCATTTATAAGATCAAACAGATTCTGATAATCCAGGGCACCATCTAAAATTACTTTTGTAAAACCTTTATAAGCAAATATTCGCCATTTTGGCCATAATCCACCTTTTACATTTTGAATGTTTGCTCAATATTCTTAATCAAAAGATTTCATATAATTAGCACCGTTGGATGCACCATAGGAAGTTACTTCTACCTGTATTAGAAAGCAGGGTCAGAAGGCCGTGTTTTATATAGATAAATTCGCTAAAAACGGTAGTTTTTGAAGTTTTCCTTACTTGAACCCTGGAAACGATCAGCGTCGATCATCGAATTTTCCGTAATAACAATAAGTATCATGGTTGCTGATGCTGCGCATCCTCCATGCCTACCTACTCGTCATTATTTTGCTTTTACAATAACGGAGAAGTATAGGTAATACGCTCAAGCGCCATCCATTTTCCGGGCTAGTTCTTTTGGGAGATGGGTTGTTACACGCTCTTTCACGGACTTCGACTGCCATGGCCACCGTCCTGCTGTTAAAAGAAGATGCTACCAAAGCAAGACGAACCCATTGAGCAGACCCCCAAATATCAACCGAAAGGAGGACGGAGCAAATGCTGCGTCTTCAACGCGACATGCAAAATCACAAAAGGATGGTGATGATTTCTCTGAAAGTAAAGAATCGGACAATGAGGAAGTCAAGCGTTTGATACCAGTCAAAACTTTGCTGCATGATATGAATACGGGGATGAATTCACACCGTTCCATGATTGCTTTCAAACTTTTGTCAGCCTTAAAAAGAGAATTCCTTTAGTTACCTAGATTGATGGCACAGTGCGCCTGAAAAGTGGCTAATTGTGCGAAGGATCAAATTTGCGCAAGTGGCACTACCTTTATTAAAAATTAGAAAAGTTTATTGTAGAGTAGTGTAGAGTAGTGCAGTTAATGGTAATATTATAATGTATCAAAAGAAGCCCAGCCTACTATAGTAGTGTATTAGAATATATGATGTATGCGTGTGCTCATCTGCAATTTACCTGCTGCTTTTGCTCTTGAATGATTTGTTCAATAGTTGTATTATCTTGTTGACACTTAATTTGACATATTCCAGATCCAGAGACTTTGTATGTTCTTTTTGCTATTATTATATTCAGTCATCAGATGCACGAATAAGCTATTGCGCGTTACCTTCTCCAAAAGATCATCCAATTTCAGATCAATTTCAAGTATGGGTTTCTCTCTTCCCTTATAGTGCAAAGAGATGACGAACGTACCAGTGATAGGTGATTGAATCATCAGGAAGATGTTGGCTCGTCGATACTCTGGCACCTCAGACTCGACTATGATGCCGTCCTTTTCCAGCTGTTGATGCGTAAATCGGAATGACCCATTAGACTTTTTTTTGTTACTATTGCTCTTCACCAGTGTTGGGGTTGTGTGCATCGTTGTCGTGTTGATGGTATCACTGAATGGGTGCTGCTGATCTTGAACGGTCTGATGAGAATACGCACATGTTATTATATGGCTATTCTCGGGTGCCATTGTTCTTTGATTTGCCATACCACCACCAGCGCTTTGCATTCTTACATTCTGGAGGTATGCCTTGTATGTTTCCAGTTGACTCTGCAAGTAGTTGTTGTGATCTTGAATAGTCTTGAAAACCTGCTCCAACGACATGATTTCCAATATCACACGGTCTTTAAGGTCCCCCAGATGGATGAGCTCTTGCTTGATTTCTTGCACCAGAAACTCATAATCATTGTCTCGACTCACAATCCCTGCTTCTTCCAGTTCTTCTAGCATGGTACGTACTTTGATACCTTTGCTGACCAATTGCGCATCTTTTGCCGTACCTGCTGCCTCTGTGATCCGTAACAAGTCAAGTGAAGTATTGTTTGCTGTACATAATTTTTGGGTGTGTGGCAATGACCTCAGAATTTGCACAAACATTGATTTGGTTTCCATGTACATAATATCGTTTTGTGTGATACTGTTCTCCGGTGAAGTGAACAGAATACTGGCGTCCTGCTGCTGCTGCTGCCCTCCCATCATCTGCGTTGTCTCCCAGCGACTGAATAGCGGTAATTGCATAGGTCGATTGAGCGTACGAACCACTTGCTTGGGAACAGTGCCCAAGTCCTGTAGCAAAATACGCAGTCTGTGCGTTGGCTCAGGGGCAAGTTTTTGAATGTGCTGGTCGAGTAGCATTTGCGTGCTAAACATCTCATTCGGTGTGATATTGATGGAAATGTCTTTGCGGGACAATGTCATGTATTGATCCATTTCCAGCGACTCGTAAAAATCGCTCACTTCGCAAATGTCGTTGAGAAACTGCTGTATTCGCTGCTTGTTTCCCTCTACAAAAGGATTGGTAGGTATCATGTAGGATTCTTTGGCGTAGGTTGGCTTATTGGCAAGATTTTGCAGCATTTTTGCAATCAGCGTGAGCGTCGTTCTAGGATTTGGGCCAGGATAAGAGTCAATCAGCATGTAGGCTTGTGGTGTGACAATAGCAGGGTTGATGAAACGAAGAAAAAAGAAGCCGCCTATCAACGAGGATATAGCGCTTTCTGTAGCTTGAGGGTATTTGCGCTTGGTAAGCGATCTGATTTGTTTGCAAATCCAGCGAATACCGTATGGAACATCCTCCAAAGAGTCAATGATGGTGGATAGGAATCCATTGGCTGTTTCAATCAGTTTCTCCAATCTCCGCTGAATAATAGCCCGAACATCACTGTTTTCAGCAGCAATTTCAGGAGTAACGCTTTTTACGAATCCAGGGGGTAAGGTGCCTTCTCTGCTCTTTGCAGCGATCAATTCATCATACACTTTGAGCGGGTTGATCTGCAGATTCAAGTCTTTCTGATCAATGAGTTCGTTGATTTTCTTTGATAGTACTGATTTCAGGTACGATTGGCCTGGACCTCTTCGTGTGTATGTAGTCAACATGCGAGAAACAGGAGTATTAGCCCTCAGCAATGAACCGAATTCAGTAGCTGCTTCAAATTGGGCGGCCAACACATTCTAATGTACAACAAACAATTAATAAAACGGCTCATTTAATGCAGGCAATTAAGACTTACCTGAAACATGGTCAGCAGTAAATTCTCTTCCCTGCTTTCGTACTGATTGCCGTACAATGTAAACATGACAGTCTGGAGCAGCATATCGATTTCTGAGAGATTCACGAGCCTGCAGAGCGAAGCAATGTAGCGAGGCTCATTTTGCAGCAGAAAGAACAGATTGCCGTATTGCTGCATCTTGCGGCCATCAGGATAGTGATCCAGAGGAGTGCCATCGTGATCTTCTGAATGACTAGCGAAATCATGTTGCTTTTTTTAAAAGAAACGAGTGAGCAGTGCGTGCTTTTTTGTATATCCAATTTGCCCCGTCCTCACCAATAATACCTCGTCCAACGCCATGCGATTTTGGATCAACAATGCTATTCTGGAATCCAGAAATCGCACATCTCTTTCTAACAGGAAATTGTTCTTTGACTGCGTAGAAATGTTGCTCTTCAATTCACGTAATGTTTTCTGTACTACATGAGTGTCAATAAAGGCTGATATTCATGCGATTGATGTCTATCTACCACTGGCGAGATCGTCTTCAATTTCACTGTCTTGCTCAGTTGCCATGGAATAGAAGACAGACACTGAATAATGCTTGGATGCTCTGCCTGAGGATGATTGTGTGGATCGTCTCTTTATGTTGGCAGCAGCAGCAGCGACAGCCCTGCTCACAATGCCGCTATTGGGGGCTCCAAATGAATGGACCATCCCACTTCGTCTTTCAAATGTCTTTTTCTCTTGGTTCATTCTGATGGAGTAAAATAAAAGGGCAGGAAGGGGATAAGGGATTATGTGTTTGGGTAGAATGGCGAATTATTATTATATTCAAGAAAAAGGAGAGGAGACAAGACAACGAGGAGTGGTGCGCACAACAACAGCAAGCAGCACATAAACAGACTTGCAGAAAAGGGATAAAAGGGACACTAGTGTTGCAAGGGGAAAGAACAAAGTTAAGAGAGGAAAAGAGAAGCGTGGAAAGGAGCCTAGAAACCAATTTAATCAGTAAATTTGATCTCTCGTTTCAGGTTTGTCTTATTGTAATAACATCATGTACCAATTTATACATTTGGAGCTCCCTGTAAATTAGCTGTTGTGTTTTGACACTTGCTGCAAAATGTCATAACGCAACACGGCACATCCTGCGGTTCTCGTTTGCATGACATGTAACTAAAAAGACCCACGTTTTCTATTGTATATAAATTCCTTTTTTATTTTCGTATGATAATTAATATGTAAATGGGGTACCAAACCATAAAATCACTATATTAAAAGGTCAAGGCGTTTATTGACGAGCAGCAATTTCCTTAGCGGCGATAGCAGCACGCTTGGCCATCTTGGCGTTGGACTTGGGGCCCATGATACCGCCACCCCAGTGACGACGGACATCCTCCCACTTCTCGGCAAAGTTGGTGTTGACAGCAGAGACAATGGTGGCCAATTCAGCCTTATCAGCCTCAGAGACTTCGGTCAAAGCAAGAGCAGTGGCAGTCTTCTTGTGGACGAGTGTACCGAGACGAGCCTTGCCCTTGACAATACAGTAAGGGACACCCATCTTACGGCAGAGAGCAGGGAGCCAGAGAACCAACTCAATGGGGTCAACATCATCAGCAATGACGACCAATTGAGCCTTCTTGGCCTCAACCAAAGCGGTGATGTGGTTGATACCGTACTTGATGACAACAGGCTTGTCAGTCTTGGCAACTTCCTTCTTCTCAGATTTGGCAAGAGCAGCAGCACGGAGACGATCACGCTTCTCGTTCTTGGACTCGGGTCTGTACTTGTGCATCAACTTGAAGACTTGGGTAGCAGTGTTCTTATCCAAAACATGGGTGAATTGGTTAAGAGCAGGAGGGACCTTGAGACGTTGGTAGATGATCTTCTTTTGGCGTTGAAGCTTGACATATTGGGGCCACTTGACGAAACGAGAGACATCACGCTTGGGTTGAACATCTTGACCGACACCAAAGTTCTTGGGAGTCTTTTCAATCAAAGGGTTGGCAGCAGCCTTGGTGGTTTGCTTTCCCTTGACAGGATAAGGAGAAGGAGCAACCTTCTTACCGGTGGACTTCTTGGTGGGAGCCTATACAAATTGCATGTTGTTAATAATGTTCACATCATGAAATTCTGGATAGATCTCGTCTAGGATGTGATGTATGCCGCTGTATCTCAAAGATGTGATTGAATCCATCCGCTCATCTATGTATTCATCCATCCATCCGTTCATTCAAAATCCCTGATCCAGGTTCATACATCATGTTGCAGTCGAGTCTATACATGTGCTGTAGGGCCACATACCATATTAATGATCGGATGCACGAAAAAGAGGAGGTTCTACCTTGTACGCTTGATCCTGTTCACTGTATTCCTTTGCCTAATTATTCCTCTGTCCTGCTTGAGAGCATACAACGTGCGACAGTAGTCACCGAGCCGAACATGTCGCTTATCTAATCCATCTTGAGTGCATGAATACCACCGTATCAGGGCCAACATCCCTTGTTTGTGATAATGCCATGCCCATAAACTCATTGATCTCTCAACATCAATAGAATAGCTTGTCCATGTATCCATGGATCAGCTAATTTACACTTAATTTTTAAGTGATCTGAGCACTAAATCGTCATTTGCGAAAGGGATAAGCTCAGATGTAAACGGTCCTTTCAATAAATCGCTTATCTGTTATAGACGATCACTATTCATATATGATAATGTTCTCTCACTTCCCAAACAGCCCATAGATCAGTATACATGCTCCCAGCAGCTAAATGTTAAGAAGATACGTACCACAGTATAAGTATAAATAGCAGATCAATCTCGCTACGCTCGATGACGGCGTCTCTCTGCGGGCTCTCACCGAAGACATTTCAAATCAGAGATAATAAAAATTTGGCATATCAAATAGGTCTTAAGCAATCAATTAATAGTAATAAAAACACTATATCAGAGTCAGGAGGGAAGTTATTCATTCGCTGTTGTTGCTCTTGAGATGGCGGCAAAAGGCTGGCCATGTGTAAATACAGAACTTTTGCAAGATCTACAGCGACTTTTTTGACATATTATCATTGCAAAGGACACCTTTATAGGTAAATCTCCTAAGAAAAAAAGTATTCGGGCTAAGAATTAGTTCTTTCAATTACATGATCTCCATTTAATTAGTACCGCAATCATCCTTGTCATCATAATTGTCAGCTTCAGAAAGGCCAGCAACAGCACCGCCCGTCGCCTCCAACAAACCATTCAAACTCAGATTATTTTTTCTGTTCAAGATTGGCCAAATTTCGTCCTTTGTCGACTTCTTTAATCTGTTTTATGATATTCGACTATATGAACTGTGGTTATCATCCGATGCTTCCTAATACATTCTTGGAGTACTTTTCAAGGCGCTTTCAATGGTGCTAATTATAATAGGAGCTTTGAATAAAATTACTGAGCAATTGGGTAAAACTTGGAATGAGGTTTTCAGCAAAAATAGCCATATTTTACATATGAAAACCTCATAAAAGTGGTTTCAGAGGTTGCTTTGGATCGAGAGAAATACTTTGATCTGATATATACCATAGTAAAAGTCTTCTTTTCCAAGGTAAAAAAAACGCGATCGTTTGATTTTGGCAAAAATTCATGAGGTACCTCTCATGCTTTTTGATCGATTTCTGGCCATATTTTTTTTTTGGTCCCAAAAAGCTGAGCAAAGGTGTTAGAAAGTTACTATTACTCAAGTACAATTATTTGGTGTCATTTCAGGGGCTCAGAAAAGTCTACATGCCAAGGTATGAAGGCTAGAAAACTGCCAAATTTGGCTGTATTTTTGCTTTATGGCTTTTATTTACACGGCATGAATCAGATCTTTGGTAGCTAAAGCCTTCTGGAAGGGCAGTTCTGCAGCCTGTGCAACTTCTAATTCGAACAGGAGGCATATTGATTTCGATAGAGCTGATTCATGCAAACTTTGATGCGCTATGTTTCTGGTAAGCTTATTAACAATGGAAATGAAAACCCGAATTTGCTGCTTAGATACTATAGTTTTGCACGTTTGCTTCGCTACGGTAAAACCGCAATAAGGTCAAAGTTACCGCATGTTCCCTTGAAACCACAAATTACTCAATCCACAGTCAAATAGCAGGCAAGAAATCACTTGAATTAGATGCGTTATGTTCTTGGGAGAGGGGTTTTTAATCTCTGATTGGCTACGACGACGCTTTTATGTTCAAGTTTTCCGGTATATATATGTTACAGATGATTCCAGTATATAAAACGATGATGATTAATAATTTCGTCCTATATAATCATTTTACACGAGTCAAATGCATGATAGAATAATAGAGGTAGCTATACCAAGCATGCACAGTTCCTTTTGGGCAAAGCTAGCTTAACTTTTGAATGATTATATGACTTGAATGTCATTTTGCAGATTTTGCAGTAAGGTTGTGTATTTAGAAACGGAGATTGACTTTAAGAACGCCTCTTTTTTTTGCGACTCTTATTAGAATGGTCAATTATAGCTTTGAATTGCTGGAAACAATCTTGTATATCCCTGATACTGGTAGAAGACTCGAGGCTAAAAGGAAATGAAATAATATCTAATCATAAAACTATACAAAATAGGCTTTTATCTTTTGGAACAGCATTTGAACAGACTTGAGAATGCCATTGAAGATTTTCAAAAACTTGATTCAACATTATTCGCTACGAAGGTCTCAAGACAGACTGTAATTGATCATTTGAACAACAAAGTACCACATGATGGCAATTATCAGCGTGTAGGCCACATTTGTTTGGTGGGATGGAGCACTATGTACTCATAGAAACCAATAGGTGAGATTGCTCGTTGGCACAGATTCTAGAATAACAGTCGAGCACACACAGTTACCAGCACCAATATCATCCTTCGAATCATTAGAGGAAGCAGCCGCCTCAAGCCCCAATATTAGCGTCGTTTTGGATTTAGAATCTTTTGATTTAGCAACTGATGATCCATTCATTCTACATAAAACGACTCGACGTGATATGTATAATTTCTCCAGAGAGAGAACACACTGTGATTGGCATGCAACTGCCCAGGAACCGTTTGATGTTGTATTATGGAACAAAGATAGAGAAATCACAGAGACAAGTATCACGAACATTGCTATTCGATTCTCAGTAGACGGTAAATATGTATGGAAGACACCTAAAATTGAATGTGGCGCCTTGCCTGGTGTATTCCGTACGTTTCTCTTACAAAAGGGGGAGATGGTGGAAGATGTGATTACAGTTCAAGAATTGGTCGAAGCAAACAAGGTTTTTAATACATGAATAATTTAAGAGAAGCAATCTAATACTCTTTTCCGATAGGAAGGACATCCTATTGTGTGCTTCAATTCTGTCAGGAAAGCATATCGAGTCCAGTTATTGACAGTAGGCAACTAGATTGTATCTCTTTCGTTCGTAATAGTCTTTCAACACTGTAATTCCGCACGCACTCTTGAAAACTGTAACGAAAATCACATATGTTGGTTTCTTGAGATTGACTCTAATAAAACAGGACATTTTGGTTATGATGGGATATTCTACATATTATGATAGATACATACCTGTATTTGGGCGGTATAAGAGGTGCGATGGTTTGAATGATTTCTTCTTTCTTAATCATGATGTTGTTGCGGATTTCTGTGATGATGGCTACTGTATCCTCTGTAGTGTCACCCTCTGTGTTGAAATAATCTGCCTTGACTCTCTCAAAACATGAAGCAATTCTTTCTGTAATAGCAGGGCAGATGTAATCTAAAGGAATCCATCTCTATTATAGAGTTTATCAGTATTAAGCACATGCAGCCTGATAGCAAACGACATTACAGCACAATGGCGAAGCTTTCCCAACTCTTGCTCGCGTTCTTTATCAGGCAATTGCTTAATGTGATCTAAATAGTATGTCAGACATGTCAAAATGCTTAAATCTCAATCCATCAATATTACCCATCAATTTAATCACAAATTCAGTGGGTTTGACATCGATCCTAAATCTGTAAAACACAAGCCCTCCACAAGCAGCATCGATAGCTTGAAACTTCTTTTCTTTGCGTTCTTTCTCGGTCTCTGCTTTATCCTCTTTCTGATCAGCTGTCTTCTCCTCGTCGTCAAAATCAATTTGATCAATGTCAAGCTTGCCCTCAAATCTAACCCAGGTACTTGAGTGATCAGGGAACAACTTTGTAATATAATGCTCCAGGCAAGTAGATACCTGGCCTAGAGCACGGGTCTCCGCATTTACACTACACGACACTAAAATACCACTAGCATCATCTGAACGTTTTAACAAATGTGAGTGCTTTGTTAACCATCGTTGTTTGAAGCGACCACGAAGAATTGGGATTGTATCGCTGTCTTTCTTTTGCTTTTTTGTAGTTTTGTTGAGTTCAGCATCGTCTGTTGCTACTGGTCGTTTTTCGGTTGATTTTTCAGGCATTTTTATATGGAGAGATTGCTTCAAATGTGGAAGAGTAAAAAAAAAAAAAGCCATTGCCCCGGTGTGGCTTAAATCTCAGGAGAATTGTTCTTGAGAATGCAGTAGAACAAAATATGTAGTAAAGAATATCATCACTCTAAGCAATTGGAACTCCATCAAAGGTTGATACTAGCACGGTACTACAGAACATGTAACTGACAGAGCAGACATATTGATACCATCAGCACGACAATGTTACATTGGATTATGTAAAAGACAATTGCTATCAACCTTTATCCGTCATTGATGTGGTATGAATGCTTAGGTGTGTATACATCGATTACTCTTTTTGTTTGATGTGCTACAAGATAACTTAATCTACTGTGTTGATCAGTGAAAAAAGAGAAATGACGAGATCAATCATCTCATCACCTATAAATCTTCCAGATTGTACACGTTTCCGGCTCGATTTGGACAATATGTCGAGATAATCCAGTTACCATAGCAACCCCAAGCAAATCAACATGGCGACTCTTGCACTGCTGAATAGAAGCAATTTATTCTAGAGCGATTTCCGAAACCGAGAAAAAAAATTGGTTGTGTAATACATGTTAAAGCATCTCCGTGCACATACATTATACACGTATTCCAATCAATTTCTCATTGACTTTAGGCTCATCGATGGAATGCGCCCAGGGGGAGGGGCACGGGATCCACCGAGAAGTCATCTGACTGACTGTTTTTATTAGATGTTGAAGAGTTTACATCTTGTATTTTGACCTTCAAGATGAAATTCGGTATATACAAAAATACCACAAAGGTCAATACGTAATGATATCGTCAATGCAGAAATAGCATTTTTAAATAGCCGATTAATGGAGACCCCTACAACAGGCTTTAATAGAAAATTCGTCTCTCAATATGTCATTATTTGAAACAGCCACCCAATGAACGATCCATTTTCTATAGAGTTACCCAGTTTTTTTTTTATCAAATGATCGTATCTTTTGGAAAAAGGTATTTTAATACAACACTACCTTCTTTTTCCTTCCTTTCCTTCTTCTTCTTCTTCATCTTGTGTATAATTACAAAGCACTTTTAGGTAAGTCATCGATACAAATGTAGTTGCTACATTAGCAAACTTTTACTGAATCAAAGCATCTAGAACACACATACGCATATACAAAGAGATGTCTGCAGATAGTACAGTAGCAAAAAACGATAAGAATCTTCGTTTGTTGGTTGTCTCCAACAGATTGCCTGTCACCGTGAACAAAGATCAAAAGACAGGTGAATACAATTTCAAAATGTCGTCTGGTGGTTTGGTTACTGGGTTGAGTGGTTTGAAGAAGATGATGTCTTTTACTTGGATTGGTTGGCCTGGTAAGTTTCAATTGAGGCCGTTGTTTACATGTCGCGAGTAGCTCATACATGCTATTCTCAATTTAAGGTTTGAATGTTCCCGCCGAGGACAAAAAGGGTCTTGAAGAGAGATTATTGAATGAAACCTCAACTATGCCCGTCTTTGTCGATAATGATCTGGCTGATTTGCATTACAATGGTTTCTCTAATAGGTAAGCATTGAAAAGCCTTTACGTGTTTCGCAGTTACTGATACATTTGATAGTATCCTTTGGCCACTCTTCCATTACCACCCTGGAGAAATTTCTTTCAATGAGGAATGGTGGGAGGCATATCAAAAGGTCAATGGCTTGTTTGCTGAAGCCATTGCCAAGATTGTTCAAGATGGTGATCTTGTCTGGATTCAAGATTATCACTTGATGCTGTTGCCATCTATGCTTAGAAAGATCACCAAGAAGAACATCAAGATTGGTTGGTTCTTGCACACACCTTTCCCCAGTAGTGAGATCTATAGGTAAGTATCGCACAAAAGTGCATTTCAATTGAACAAGCGAAGAATATTGACCATGCAAAACAGAATTTTACCTGTGCGCAAGGAAATCTTATTGGGTGTCTTGGAGAGTGATCTCTTGGGTTTCCACACTTATGACTATGCCCGTCATTTCTTGTCGTCATGTACTCGTATTCTGGGCCTTTCCACAATGCCAAATGGCGTGGAATTCGAAGGAAGATACATCCATGTCGGTACTTTCCCAATCGGTATTGACCCCGAAAAGTTTACAGACGCCTTGAAGGAGGACAAGATTCAAAACCGTATCCAGCAATTGAAAAATAGATTTGGTGATTGTAAAGTGATTGTAGGTGTTGATCGTCTTGATTATATCAAGGGTGTTCCTCAAAAGATGCATGCTATGGAGGTTTTCCTTAGTCAGCATCCCGAATGGGTCGGTAAGGTCGTGCTTGTTCAACTTGCTATTCCCTCTCGTGAAGATGTCGAGGAATATCAACAATTGAGAAGTACCATCAATGAATTGGTTGGCCGTATTAATGGTCAATACGGTACTGTCGAGTTTGTTCCTATCCATTTCATGCATCGCTCCATTCCTTTCGATGAGTTGGTCGCTCTTTACGCTGCTGCAGATGTCTGTCTTGTCTCCTCCACTCGTGATGGTATGAACTTGGTTTCTTATGAGTACATCTCCTCCCAACAAGAAAAGCACGGTGTGTTGATTCTTTCTGAATTTGCTGGTGCCGCCCAATCATTGAACGGCTCCATCATTGTCAACCCTTGGAATACCGAAGAATTGGCCAACGCTATCCATGAAGCTGTTACTATGCCCGACGATATCCGCAAGGCAAACCATCAAAAGTTGTACCGTTATGTTACCAAGTACACTGCTGCTTACTGGGGTGTCAGTTTCGTCAATGAACTGAGACGCGTAAGCGAAGAGTTTGGCCAACGTATGTCCATCCCTCAATTGGACTCCAAGACTGTCATCACCAAGGCCAAGGAAGCCACCAAGAAGAAATTGATTTTACTCGACTATGATGGTACTTTGACCACTACACACAAGTTGCCTGAATTTGCAAAGCCTTCCCAAACTGTGTTGGGTCATTTGAAGACCTTGGCTGAACAACCCGATACCTACGTCTACATTTTGTCTGGTCGTTCTCGTCACCACTTGGACAGCTGGTTTGAATCCACTGGTGTCGGTCTCTCTGCTGAACATGGCTGTTTCTACAAACATCCTGCTAGTATTCGCGACAAGATCAATCCTGTAGCTGCATCTAACGAAGGTAAATTGATAAAGGAGGAGGATAATAAGTGGTACTGTCTTGTGGAGCAAGTTGACCCTAGTTGGAAGGAAACTATTCGTCCTCTCTTCCAACATTATACCGAACGTACACCTGGTTCATTCATTGAAGAGAAGGAAATCAACTTGACATGGCACTACCGTAATGCCGACCCTGAATTTGGCTCATGGCAAGCTACTGAATTACAGGTCAACTTGGAGAAGTTGTTGAGTCATATGGCTCTTTCCATTGTGCTCGGCAACAAGACCTTGGAACTTCGTCCCTCATCTATCGATAAATCCACTGCTGTCCGTAACATTCTCAAGGATTTGGATCAACCTTCCATTGACTTTATTTTGTGTATTGGTGATGGTAAGACTGATGAAGTTGTCTTCTCTCTCTTGAACGAAATTCCTCAAGCTATCACTTCAACTGTTGGCAAGAAGCAAACCGAGGCACATTATTATATTCCTGATGTCGATCACGTCAATAGTCTTGTTGATGCTCTCGGACACCTTTAAGAACAACATTTTTTCTACATGTCTCTAATATTATATTCATCCTTAAAACAATAAAATCATTTAGTAATATGCATTACAATTTACTTGGTCTATGAAGTTGGGGAGCATTGATTGACTAGTTGAAGCATGTATACACGCTAAATGCGTCAATATACCGCTTTGCATGAAAGCGAGCATCTTGCAACTATCGAACCTACTACCAGACATGGAAATCCGTAGCCAAACCAAACATGAGTAATCAGGCTATTATAATACCTTTCAATTCCCAATCCTCTTCTACTGTGCTATTACATCAATTTCTTCCCGGGACAAGCATTATGGACAGCCAAATAAATTTGACACTCCAAAAAAATATTTGTTCCAAGATTGGCCAAATTTGATCAAATTCGACTCATTTTTGACTATTTTGCAAGATTCGACTATCTAATCAAACAAATTATTCTATACTCCCTTAAGCTTTCTTGAAGTGCTTTTCAAGGCGCATCCAATGGTGCTAATTATAAAATACGCTTTGAACAAATTTATAGAGTAATGTTTCAAAATGCGAAATGAGGTTTTTGGCAAAAACGTCGAAATTTTGCATATACAAGTCTTATAAAGTAGTTTTCAGGGATTGCGTTGGAGCGAGATGAACATTTTGACTTCATATATGCTTTAGTAAAACTCTTCATTTTCACGATCAAAAACGCAATCGTTTGATTTTCGATGAAAACCATGAGGTGTCGCTCATGCTTTTTGAATCGATTTTCGACGACCCCAAAAAAATTGAGCAAAGGTGCCAAAAAGTATCTGCAAGATGAGAGCGCTATTTTGGCGGCTTAAAACGGCTTCTAACTCGAGGAATCATTTCTCAAATGCATCCAGATTTCGCTGTATTTTGTATACTTTAGGGTATTAACACCCAATGCAAGTACGCTATCCACCTATATACAAACTTGTCTGTGTGATACAAACTTGGAGAAAGGTAGAGGAGTGATATCCACAGGATTCGATTCTTAGTTCAGAAAAATTACTAAAACATAATAAATTTATGGTGCCTAGACACTTTCAAAGCTTCAAAAAGGAAAGAAGTTGATCTAACAAGTATTTTGATTAACTGGTGCTATTAAATACGAGCCTTTCAGCACTTCGGGTGGTTTCCTGATCTACACTTCGCTTCGGTGGAAACCAACCTACGTTCAAACGGCTCGCGCTGACGCGGGCCTTTAGCTAATATCGCAAAATTAATATAGCTAAAATGTTAGAAGAACCTTGATTACTGGTTGATATAAAATCACTAATCATATGAAAGTTTATGCTTCGGATGGTTCTCTACCTCCGCTTTGCTTTGGTGAGACCTAACCTGCGCAGCGGCAGCTTGCTCCACTGTTTGCCCTTGCGTATCATATCAGAATACTGCTACTTTCATTTTGATCCCCCACTTACACATGAAAACCCCTTCATATTATCTGTGGATCTGATTCTTATGTGATGCTTTACATCCATATACATGTAGCTACTTCATATACAGGCAAGTATCATACAGATTTTATCCCTTTTTAATCAAAAGTATGCCTAATACAGCAAAATTCGAGTGCATTTGAGCTGCGTTTTTTTTTGCATTCAAGGCCGTTTTAGATCATCAGAATAGCACCAAACAGTTGCTCTCATCTGACAGTTACTTCCTGACACCTTTGCTTACCTTTTTGAGGACCAAAAAAAAACATGGCCAAAATTCGACCAAAAAGCATGAGGTACCCCTCACAGTTTTCATTGAAAATAAAACGATCGCGGTTTTTACCTTGATAACGAAGACTTTTACTATGGTATATCTTGAATCAAAATGTTTCTATTGATCCAACGTAACGACTAAAGTCATCTTTGTGGAACTTTGATATGTAAAATTTCGTCTTTTAGGCCAGAAACCTCTTTTCATATTTTTATAAATTTCTCAATAAGTTTATTCAAAGCATTTATATTACTTGGTACCATTGGATGCGCCTTGAAATGTACTTTAAGAATGTATTAGGAAGCATGGGATGATTATCACACTTCATATAGTCGGATCATACAAAATAGTTCAATCAAGTCGAAAAAAGGCAAAATCTGGCCAATCTTGAGCAGATAGAATGTTCTGGGGTTGAATTAATTTTGGCTTGTGGGACTAGCTGGAAAACTCAATGCCCTTTTCATAAGGCAATACAGTAGTAAATGCCCTTGAAGCGTATGGAAAGCAGGTGATAGGTTGTAGCACTATTGTTTATAATGATAATTTATTGTATCTTATCATAACATAATAAATGTTCAGCCCTTAGACACTTTTACAGCCTTAATATGCAAACTGACTTTCAAGGCATCTGTCAGGTCTGGCTCATATATGATTAATGATTTTACGATCAATCAACAAAACCACTGTTATTTCTACCCTCTTTCCTCTGCTCAATGCTGTCAACATTTTCTTTGAACGACAACCAACAGCCTCAGAGATTTCACTACTTACTGCAGACATGTTATGCAGCCCATGAATCGTCAATATTCGGACTAACGTTATTGAACATAGAATGCAAGAAAATATTATTATAAACAATAGTGCTACAACCTATCACCTGCTTTCCATACGCTTCAAGGGCATTTACTACTGTATTGCCTTATGAAAAGGGCATTGAGTTTTCCAGCTAGTCCCACAAGCCAAAATTAATTCAACCCCAGAACATTCTATCTGCTCAAGATTGGCCAGATTTTGCCTTTTTTCGACTTGATTGAACTATTTTGTATGATCCGACTATATGAAGTGTGATAATCATCCCATGCTTCCTAATACATTCTTAAAGTACATTTCAAGGCGCATCCAATGGTACCAAGTAATATAAATGCTTTGAATAAACTTATTGAGAAATTTATAAAAATATGAAAAGAGGTTTCTGGCCTAAAAGACGAAATTTTACATATCAAAGTTCCACAAAGATGACTTTAGTCGTTACGTTGGATCAATAGAAACATTTTGATTCAAGATATACCATAGTAAAAGTCTTCGTTATCAAGGTAAAAACCGCGATCGTTTTATTTTCAATGAAAACTGTGAGGGGTACCTCATGCTTTTTGGTCGAATTTTGGCCATGTTTTTTTTTGGTCCTCAAAAAGGTAAGCAAAGGTGTCAGGAAGTAACTGTCAGATGAGAGCAACTGTTTGGTGCTATTCTGACGATCTAAAACGGCCTTGAACGCAAAAAAAAAAAAAAACGCAGCTCAAATGCACTCGAATTTTGCTGTATTAGGCACACTTTTGACTAAAAAGGGATAAAATCTGTATGATACTTGCCTGTATATGAAGTAGCTACATGTATATGGATGTAAAGCATCACATAAGAATCAGATCCACAGATAATATGAAGGGGTTTTCATGTGTAAGTGGGGGATCAAAATGAAAGTAGCAGTATTCTGATATGATACGCAAGGGCAAACAGTGGAGCAAGCTGCCGCTGCGCAGGTTGGGTCTCACCAAAGCAAAGCGGAGGTAGAGAACCATCCGAAGCATAATCACTCATAACCTATACTGATTTACCTGTAAATGCCATTTATGGTACTGAAAGTGGCCACATGTCCAGATTCTGAAGGTAATTGCAGCCATTTTGTTTAGCTGTCGAGTCAATGGCTTGCCCTCAGTATTGATCATGGCACCACGACTGGAATTGGGTTTCAGTGATGACGGCTTTCCCTTGACTTTTTGACAGATCTCCTACATGTGGTATAAATTTTTGAACTGTGACATTAATATGTCTAGTCACGACAGGCAAAATAAGATAAAAAGGCTTTGAAAAAGTAGGTTAACGAAAAAATTTTCTCTCTTAACATATTAGAAAACGATTTGTGAAAAAGGTAAAGTAATCAAGTGTTGTAATCGAAGGCAGATTATGATGGATAAAATGATAACATAACATGATGGAAAACTTTTTTGGTCCCGAATCGAAACATATTCCGAGTTCACAATCTTTTTAGAGATGTGGGTATTACCAAGGTGAACAATCTCTGAAATGTTATCATTCTCCATTATTATCTTGTTTGCGATTATCATTGCTCATTTCCAAGCATTAACTAATTCGTAATCCTTATAATAGATCTCTGTTAATTCGAAAGAATATTATTACAGCTGGCCTCTTTATCCATAAATTTTTTCTTAAATAAATACTTTCAAAATATACATGTATGATGTCTTGCGTTTTTGCCTTTTTTTTTTTTTTTTTTTTTTTTTTCTAATAATGAACCCTCACAAGCCAGGTTCTGAAGAATATTTTAATCTGTGTTGGTGCAAAAAAAAAAAAAAAACTGTTTTGTTGTCAACTAAATTAGACTAATTTTGTGATGGAAAGTAAATTCAATCTATTTATCACGTTAATTCAAGACACCCCTCCACTTCCCTCATCAACCCCACGCATTGTAAATTTTTCGAATCGTGTTCTTTTCAAGAAAAAATCAGCATTTTATATATAAAACAGCAAAACTAACTGGACTATACATTGTGAATTGAGAAAGATAAAATACACAAAAGAAAAAAAAATAGATTATATATATGTTGTGGGATTATTTTTTGTTTCTAGTTTGAAAAAGAATAAAGGGAGAACAGAAAGGAGAACAGAGAGAATTTAAAGGTTACCACCTTGAGATTCGCGTTGAAGTCTAGCAACGTAGGCACGAGAAACAACATTCCAAGCTTCCATATAACGATCCATACACTTGGAGAGACAAGCTTGCTCACCAGATTCGAGACGAGCACCAGGCTTGGGGACACACTTCAAGTAACACTTCTCGTTGATTTTCTAAAAAATGCAACATGTTAATTCAAAATGTACAAGCACTAATTTCTCTCTCTCTCTTTTTACTACACTTACGTTGATGAGTTCTTGAGCGTTAGCTAAAGCGAGTTCGGAGCGAACTTGGTCCATAACTTCTTGCTTCTTGTTACCCTACAAGATGTCAAAATGCCATGTCAATCGCACGGTATCCTCATGTACACTTTCACGCCATGAATCGCAAATTCCAACTAGATTCATTGCTTTGATTGATCACTCAATACTTACGACATCGCCGCCGAGGTTATAGTTGGAAGAATAGTCGCTCATGTTGTAAAGATGTAGTACTTTTTTGTATAAAGAAGAGAAAAAAAGAAACGCTTTAAAGCACCCCTACAGTAAAATGTAGTGGGTCCCTCCTAAACAAACAGTCCATCCATGCTACCAGTGACCGCCTAAGTTTAGCCAAACTGTGATTTACGCTAGTTGCTTTATATATTTCCTTTTTGAAACGCTCATTTAAGCATTTAGACTAGGCGAAGATCGAGTTGCCTTCTCTCTATTACTTTTGTATACTACTCTGCAGGTGGCAGAGCTCATAGTCGATTGAGAATGAATGTTTCTCGGCTCGTTTATTGACTGATTTCGAGCCTTTTTTCTGACAAATCGTTCACGCCATTTCACCTGGACACTACACGCCTTCCAAGCAACAGTTTCTACTAACATTAGTAACGATTTCATTGCTAAATCGTGTCGATTTGTTATTCCAAACAACCTCATTAAATCATGCATTGAAGCTTATAGAAAATGGCCAACCACTCCGAACTTTAAAGCGCGCCTATAGTGTAAAAACTAAGAAAACTAAAACGAAACCTAGGGAAAACACTATTTAACGCGTTACAAACCGCAAATAAATTGTACCAAAAGATTGATTGAGTTGCAAGGAGTATTTTGGTACTAATTTTGCTTGGGTTTGATGCTGTTTTGTACTTCATTGGACGGAGAGAAAGATTTAAGGCTGCTTTTACCGAAAAGTAAACTTCAAAATCGGAGCGTGCGAGTTACAGAAGGTATACAACTACAAAATTACCACCATTGAAAAGCCAAGAAGCAGGTGATTCTACTTATACCAAATACTTTGGATTATTATTTGATTTAAGCTATCTATTGAGGCCTGAAGTTGGGGTATCGTTAGCGGAAAACATCGAAATATGAGTTGCTTTTCTCTGGCACATTAAATTTATGTTCAGCTTTTGTGGTTTGAAAGTGCACTTGACGACTCTGTGCAATTAACTATAGGAGTTCTGCTGTCGCCAAGCATGCATGGGCATTAAAAGTAAGGAAGCCGCTCTCTTTGTTATAAGAATAGCAATCAAACGACTAAAATCATGCTATTCATTCTTGTGCGTGATAAAACCACAGTTTTTGATCAAAGAAAATATATCCATGCTTTATAGAACAGGGTCGATTTTTCCATGTAATTTACAAAGGATTTACCATCAAATGGGACAAACACAAATAGAGCTTGCTTGTTTCTGAAACCATCAAGTCCGTATTGGGGACGCAATAACAAAAGGCATGAGCGCACGTGTTGGCATATAACTTTACCTGGAAGCAGTATTTATCCTGTTTAAACAATGAATAGTCAATGTGTTCAAGTATTCTAAAGAATTATTCGCACCATAAGACTTTACATCACTTAATTATCATTTGCACCATTCAATGAATTATGTATTCAACTAAAATCAGTGTTTATTTACATTAACCCTAAATGATGGGTTTTTGTTGTACATGTCACATGACAACATTACACCAAGTTGATGTCCACATTGAAAAGTCTGTTATTTACAGATGATTTGGATAAACAGTGTGGATATTTGTCACTTCGTATGGCATCTTTTATGGCAGACGCTTTGATGTACGGACTTCTAACCAAATCAGTCGTTGTTTATGCCAAATGAGGAAATGAAAATACTTGCTGGACATCAAATCAAACCTGAATAACTGGCATCTCTTGATAAATAGTATATAAAGTCTTGGATGCATTCACTGATTTCTCTTTATTACAACACAATCATCAGTCTATCTTCAATGGGAGCATCTGTATCCAAGTCTACAACTTCTAAACGCCATCTGCAAACTCTCTATGATAAACAGCCAAAGAGAGCATCCATCATCTCTCCTTCTTCCTCAAAGATTGAGCCTTCCGAGTACATTGACACTCACAACAAGAAAAAGAAGAAGAGCAAGTTTTATACTCGCAAGAGCAAGAAACAAGATGTCAGTAAAAGTATTATAGGAAGGCCTACTAATTTCATAGTAAGTATTCTACATAACAGCTTGCCATTTGCGTTTACCAACTCACATCTTGCAGCATTTGAATCATGCTGGCATTGACTATACATCCATGGATACTTTATTCGTATGTTGAGACAGCTTTTTAATATAACTTGATGCTGATTTTTTTGCTCATAGATACCAATTGAGGAAGCCCAGCTCTTAAAAATCAGTACGGCAAACAAAAGGCTCTCCAAAGTGGGTGTGGAGTCCATGTCTAAAAACAACTACAGCAGTAACCGCAATATCAGCCTCACAATGAAAGATTATACTAATTTCAAAAATTTAACACTGATGTCAGAGCGAGAAGCTTCAAGAAATGGCGGACAAGGCGCTGGTAGCCTTAAGAGAAAGCCAATTAACTATGCAGCACTCTTCTCTGATGAGCTCTACATAATGACACATGAGCACAACGCCAACAGCTTTCCTACTGCAAGCCCAGCTACTACTAGTGTTGTGTAATAGCCATCTTCCCTCTTTCAATAGTACACACTCATCATACATATATACATATACATTTCATGCACATTGTTTCGAAATAAAAGCAGGCACTTCATTTTCCATTTTATTTCATGTCTGAGTGGCCATACTATGCTGGTATTTATGTGATTTGGTATTTGTGCTTTGCAATTCCTGCAACTGTAATTGTAGACGTCTAATTTCGTCGGCCTCACTATCCATTCTCTGTTGATGTGTCTTTTTAATATCTGCCACTAACAATCTGAATTCTTTTCGTAATGAAACGGTGGTTGCTGCAGCAGCTCCACCTCCACCTTCGGTGCAGCCGATACGCTTGACTTTTTCATCGTAAAGCTCCATCTCTAACTTGTTGATGTTTTGGTGTAAATTTTCAATCTTCTTGTCATATCGCATTCGGTGTGAATCAAATTCAATAGCAGTGTTGGTCAGTTTATCAAAGTTATCCAACAGCTGATCAAATCTGTCTTCCATCAGGGTAGTGTGGGATGTCCAACGAGACTCTCTCTCTTCAAAAACTTGCTTAAGTCGCTTCTTTTCCTGTTCAATGTATTGATCATCTGCTTTTGACCGTGGTGGTGTTGCAGCAGCAGCTGGGGGATGGCGCAAATTCCGTAACTCGTGATTCAATCGGCTCATCTCATTGTCTTGTTGATCAATTTGCCTTGTTTTCTCTTGCACAAGCCTCTCGAGTTCTGACTTCTCGGATACCAGATCATTACATGTTGCTTCTAAATGTTGCTTCATTTGAGTATTTCGCTGTAATAACGCATTTTGCTTGGAGATATTTGCTTCGTAAGACGTGGCTTGATCTTCCAACTGCTTTTGATACCGCTGTTTGATGGCAATCATATTATGCCCGCTACCGCCATTAGCATGATTAGCCAGAGCCTGTGATAAGTTGTCTGCATCTTCATTTCTCTGCCGTCTCTTGTCCCAAATACGAAGTTCCAAGGACTCGGATTGATACTGCATCAATTCCATTTTATAAGCCATTTGACGTTGAGGAAATAGAGACAAGTGCGATAGCAGTTTTGTGGTCAATAGTTCCATGTCGATCATTCTGGACATGAGCTGGTCTTTCTGCACTTTGATGGCGAGTAATTGCATTTTATTCTGATTTGCTTTAACGGGATCTTTTTCTGTCGATTGTCCAGACAATAGCAGTTTTTCCAATAGTGATAATTTTTGAAGGGTATCTAATGATGATGCGGGTGTGGATATAGATGATGATGATGATGATGATGATGATGATGATATCTTTGAAGAATACAGTTGATCAATCCTGTTGATGACTTGATTGAGAGCAGTGTGGTGGTTGTTTTGGTGCAATGTCTGGTTTTCCAGACTATGAATACCTTTGTTCAAGATACCCGCTGTGTGCTGCAAAATGATCTTTTTGATTTCAATCTCTCTTTTTCTCATGCTTTCAAGCTGATTTGACATGTACTTGATCTTGTGCTCGTTGTGTTGTCGCTGATGCTGTAGATAGATGACTGAATTTCGACTGTTTTTCAAATTGACATTTTCAAGTGATTTGGATATAGTGGCAATCCTGCTTTCAAGTTGTATGTTTTTCGAAATGTTGGCGAGATGGTCTTGTATTTGCGATAATTCCTAAAATAGATTACATGATGAATACAGTGCTAGTATGTTCACACTGTATTTGTATCACCTTTTTTAATTTGTCCAGAGTGTCGAATGTTAATACTTGGAAATCGTTTGAATCAAGAATCGCCTGTGAGACCAGCAGTTGTGTCAATAAATGGCTTGAGGAGAACATGGTATCCATGGCATGGTGCTGATGTCTAGCGTTGTCCAGGGCATAGACATCATGCTGAGGCTTCATGTTCCACATGTTTCCCAGTTCCATGGTGAAACTCCAGCGATCTGCTCTCTCTTTCATGTTAGATGTGCTGCTCTATGTATACATATGATGACAACAGGTACCGTTATTGGCTTGCTTCTTTAATTGCGAATCCCGTATGCGAAACGGTGAGCGAGAAGGCACCATTGGAGAGCGAGACTCTCTCAAAGATGTAGTCGACATGACTCTTTAGAACGATGATGATAACGAAAGAAAAAGAAAAAAAGAGAAAGAGAAAGAGAAAGAGAAAGGAGGAAAAGCAGAAAGAAATTGCAAGTTACTAGTTTAATTCCATCCAATCATACCATGGTTCGTTAAATGCATGTGTTACCATGCTTTAGATACTTGTCTGTGGTAATCATAGTCAAGCTTGTATTCTTCTTTACCGTGCAACACATCTTGACAATGCGAGCTACATGTATGATGCATTTTGGATTTGCAATGCTGGCATTGAACAAACAGCAAGTGGCATTTGGTATTGGCACAATTTGTAATGTGATCGCATTGATCTCCACAGTGGTAACACTGCGTTAGTATGTGATCTGTGATGGGCTCACCCCGTCTGCCGTCAAAAGTAAAGTTTTTGCCCTTGAACAACGAGGGAACGTTGTCTTTTACGTAATGACCATAGGCAGTGACACCGCCTTCCAGCTAAGCAATGCACGTTTAAGACAATTGGATTATTCAGCAACAGGATAGGGTCCGTACCATTTTGACATGCTGATAGCCCTTGTTCCTCAGATAAGCACCTGCCACAGAGCATCGAATGCCGCCCGTACAATACATGTATATCTCTTGGTCCTTTGGTTTATCGCTTGTCAATTCATCCAATAGATCCATACCTTCTCTAAATGTGTCTACATTCATCTTGATGGCATGATCGAAATGGCCTACATCACTATTGAATTACTTTTGGCTTAGACAATGTAAACAAGCCAAGCCCATGGATAAACCATTCTTCAAACATACTTACAATTCATATCTGTTGCGCATATCCAATAGAAAGATATCCTGTTTCCTTGACGCGAGCTCTTTATGCCAATCCTGAGGAGTCAGATGACTGGGCTGTAGTTTGAGGTCTTGTGTTGTGATACACTCGTTCTCTCGAATGGCTACTAACTAAGAATAGGTGTCTATTTGTTTGTCCCCTCTTATTCAACAAGTTTTTCCTTACATTTCGCTTGATAAGTACACGTAATTTGCTGAAATTGGGTTGTGTCGTATCTAAAATGCTATCGTTGAATTGAATTGGCCCAATGTCTTCCAAGTCATCAAAATAAGACTTCACATGGTGGATGTGCGTGGTAGGCACTGCCATTTGACAGTTGACTCCACCAATGCCACTTTCTGGAGCAATGTAGATTCTGCCCTTGACATCAAATTTCTTGAGATCAGACTGAAATTTGGATTTTAGCTCATGGACTCTTGGCATTGGCAATGGCTTGATTGCGTAGAACGCAATGGGTTTATATGACAAGCAGCGCCGTGCGATGAGCGAGCCTCTCAATCGGGAAATAAGGGTGACGTTTGATAGTAGAACAGCAAACATTGTCGTGTGGAAGCACCTGGTTATTTACAAAGATGGAGAGCGTCTAATGAGGAAAAGAAAGGAAGACTTTATTTTTAGGATGAGTCAAAAATAAACTACATTCACCTCCCTCCTGGTCTTCCCTTGACAAGCAGTAAACAATTAAGCAAGCCAGCAGCAGCAGTAGAATCTAGAAAGGGGAATGTGTAAAAATAGAATCCTGTGGAGAAGTCAATTAGTAATACATTGTATCATTAAAGTCAAAGCCTCCTTTTAAGTGACATTGCCATGCTTTTTCAAATCAATACTAATGCTGCTGCATTTTCGGTCAAATTTACCTGCAAACGGGGTTTTTAATCCACATCCTGAGCAGATCAAAAAAGAGTATAAATATCGACTACATTCTAAGCATTGCTTGTCTCTTTATCCTCTTTTCCTCTCTCTCTCTCTCTCATATCTGAAAAATGAACTATCTGTATCACAATCAATTCTTTACTGCCAATAACAACAATGAAGATCCATTGATGGCTAATTACTACTACTATGATAACAGTATAAGCCCACATCAACAAACTAATGCTGTCATTAAGCAGCAAAATGTAATACCAGTGTACCCATACAGCAATGACTATGCTGATGTGCTGCAGGACGATACCTTTTCAATTGCCTCCTATCCCATTGTTCCTGATTTGCATGCTGCTCTTCCTCTCTCTATCGCTTCTGCAGCCACATACCTTCATGTGGATCAAACACAGCCATTTTATTATCAATCAGATCTATCTCCTCAATTATCTGAATGCTTTAGCACCAGTAGCACTAGCACCAGTAGCTTCAATATGTATTACTATCCACACGATCCAGCCTTTATGGATTCTTTGTTTCCTCCAGTCATGGATAGTAACAGCAACAACGACAGCAGTAGTAGTAGTAGTAGTAGTAAAAAGAAGCGAAAGACGACATCATTGACTGATAAAAGACACATTTGTCCTGTCTGTAGCCACAGGTAAATATGGGCACACATTGCACTGCCATTCTATTGTCTAATACACACATTATAGATCAAAACGCAAGCATAATCTTGTCGAACATATGCTGACTCATAATCCTCATCGACCCAAGTCCTTTTTGTGCAGCCATTGTGCGCGGCCTTTCGCTCGAAAATACGACATGAAACGCCATGAAAAGATCCACACACGATCTATTTAATCTACCAGAAACCTTTCTCTCTCTCTCTCTATGCATGTATATATACACACACACAACAAACACACAAATCTCAAACCTTAAAATCTGTTCCTAGACATCCTTATCTTATTTATAAGCTCACGTATATATCTTCTCTTGTAAATTGACCCTATGCATATTGCTTGAAAAAGCTAAATTACCCGTACAAAGTATATTTTTCTACCCAATTTTTTATGATACAAACAAATAATAAACACCGTTATTTAATCAGTGATATATATATATATATATATATATATATATATATACTTTAATCTTTGAATAAGTCTTCATCAACATCGTCATTCCATCCTCCCCATCCATCGCCTTCCTCGGTGTCTAGATCTAATGCAGGTGCCGCGAGCAAGTGAGTGGCCGTTGGTGGGCTATTTGTGTCGGATTTGGAAGATATTACCCGAGATGTTGTTTCATCGTTACTATGGCTACTGCTGTGCATCTTGGCGTGATCTGCAGCGGATGTGTCAGGGCCGGCGCTTTCTTCCTTGGTAGAGAGTGCGTCATCAACGAAGATGTCTTGGTCTGCATCGCCCCAGCCTCCTTCCCCTTCAGGCTCTTCTCCGTGTACTCCGGTTGTGCCATCGTCGTGTTGATCCGCCATGTCCACATCATATTCCAAATTAGGCGATGGTTCTAGTGAGATTTGTGATACAGCATGCTTGGTGACCAGTCCATGGTCACTGTTGTCGTCCTCTTTGAAAAGATCAATGTCATTGTCGTCTCCCCATCCAGATTCCTCCAATGCTTCCTCGTCATCGTTATCAGGTGTATAGACCAAAGCTTGGTGAATGGATGGCGTGAATGTAGTCGCCGGCACATTGGCCGCTGTTACTGTTGCTGCAGGTGAAATGTGTCTGGGTGTTGCCTGCTGCGGTTGTTGCGTAGCTGCTGCCGTACTGCGATAAGATGATGGCGATGCGCCGGTTTTTATTTCTTGGATATTCGATTCTCTCAATTCCGTATCTGCAAACAAAGAGCACAAAAGACCCACCAACTCTGATTTCTCAAACATGTGCAAATCGCCGCGACGAAAGGACTCCATAATATCGCGCATGTTCATTTCCAAGATATCCTTGACCAGCCAAAACTTTTGCCAGCTCGGCACCAACTCAGTGACGAATCCCTCTGTGGCGTCTTTGCCAGGTAAATCAAATGCATTGACAAGCTGAGCCAGACTGTTGAGCGTGCGTGCAATGATGTGTGATTCTTCGGCGCCAATGTCCACCAGCTCCTCTATGTCATTGATCAGTCTTGCCAAGATGGTGTCCACAATACGGCCCAGCATGTCCAAAAATAGTGTTTCATCAATCACCGGCCTCGTCTCTGCAGCAAAGGACCCCACCAGTTCAATGACTTGGGTAATAGCCCTATCACAGTCTTGCTGAAACTTGGCATTTTCAGCCATGCCCGAGAACCCATCCAAGTGATCCAGGACAGTCTGGATCATTTGCACTCGTTGCATCATAGTCAGCTCGTGCCATGCATTTCCAAGCTCTCTCAAACGTTTGGCTGCTTCGTTTAATCCTGCATTGAGTTTAAGAAAGTGCTTTGCTTCTGGCTTCAGTGCGATGGTGGTGGTCAATTGGTTGGCCAGCCAGAGACAGTCGTTCCTGAATACAAGCGAGTTGCCTGCACTGGCCAAGTATTGCGTGCGATGAAAGCTGGGCATGATGGCGCGATACATGTCCAGCAGGTCCTGAATGCCGTCCATCAAGGTAGATGCTGAAATGGGATGTGAGTGCAGTAGATCAGCGCCTTCTGCCAATGTATCTGCTACAAGCACAGAGAGGATTTGCGGCGTCTGTGTGATTTGGTAGTAGTATGTGTGTCCATCGTCTTCATGCACACTGGTCATCTCGGTATCATACAGTCGTCGCAACATGACCTTTCTACCTTCCTGCAGAATGCGGTTGCGTCTCTTGGTGGCGTAGTGTCTATCGATATTCTCCACATAGGAGCCCAACGATGCGTCGTCCAATTGAAATCCATAGGCGTCTCTGCAATGTGCTTCAAACTGCTTTACTGCCTGGGCGACATGATCGAAGCCTTGTAGGTTGTACTTGGTGGACGGCACTGCTGGCGCGATGCTCTTGTGGATCATCAGTTTGACCAAATCAGGCATAAACAGATTGCCAAACAGAAGCTTCATATCGGCATTGTTTGATCCAGCTGTTGCACTTGCCAATGTGTACTTGTAGGTAAAGTCTAATATCGCTTCCATGTGTTGCAGCATCAGTATGGGATCCACATGACCCTCATCTTCATCGTCAGCTGCTGCAGGAATCACCTGTAACACGCCTCCCTGTCCCTGGCCTTCTGCTTGCACTGTATCCATCTGAAGTGTACAGTGAGTATAGTCGAAGTAGAAGTGAAAGATGTGCTTGAACATGGAGCGCTGGACAGCCATCAACTCCTCGGGCAGTAATCCCAACTGAAATAAGCTCTGAAATACGTCTCGAATATGTACTTGTCTGCTGGTCGATGTTGAGGGTTGATAGGTCTCCAGAATGCGAATGGATCCGGGATTGTACTTTATCGCTGTATGAATGCCGTCTTGCAGGCCAGAAATGAGTGTTTGCTTGAGCTGCTTCACACGCTTGTGGATCATGTCAATCACTCGAGGATCCGCATTATTCCAGTCTTTCAAAATGGCGGATAACTGTAGTACATGCTGAACTGCATCAAGGTAGCAGTACTGCTGTAATTCTGACTCTACGGCCTCCACAATCTGCAGCACTTGTTCCATGTGCTCCAGTATATCAATCTTGCTCTTGTTCTTGCGTGATTCAGCTAATGCACACTGGTATTTATCAATAGTGTCGTCCACTTGTGTCTGTGTCAATGTCGCCTGTTGTTGTGTATGAGATGCTTGCTTGACGAGATCCAGCACGTTGGCGTGCAACTCTTGGCTGGCATTGTACCAAGCAGAAAAGTTGCTCAAGTTGTTGTGCACCTGCTCAAAGAGCTCTTGTCGTAACGCGTCCGAGGTAGAGTTGAGCTTTTGCAGAATGGCTGTTAGTGACGCCACATCTACATTTGTCTTGAGTTCAGCGTATTCTTGCTTCTCTAATAGACTTGAGAGAAATGCGTCGTCTAGCTGTCGTATTGGTGGCATAATGATGATGATGAACTGTGCGTAAAAGAGAAAAGAAAAGGTGGTAAATTGAGAATGCACATGCGGTTATTTAAAGTGTGTGATTTCCAAATGATGCTTCAGTCGTTGATGAGTGTGCATGAATGGCATTTGTGCTGTAAGGAGACAAATAGTGGGCCCTACAAATCAGCGCATCTATCAGATACTAAGCGTTAGAGGCCTTTTTCACTGCGCAAACCCCTACAAAGCTATGGCAATGCAAGGTAACGATGTTCATGATCGGCACTCAAATGACCAGTGATAAGCTAGAGGTGGGAAACTCTTTTCTTTTTTCGCCTTTCTTTCAAATAGATATAACTAATCTCTCCATGGTGGTGGTTCCACGATCCATTATATGGTCTCCTCATCAAGGCCAAAATCAATTCCTTGCAGGAGGAACAGAGCTCAAGTTATACGAATGGGTGCCAGAGGTGAGTAGCCATCACATACCAGATTGCTGAGGTATTCATATATAACAGACCCATGATTCGCCTGGACGAGCACGCTACATATCCACCATCCCTGATATTACGCTGATGATGGTAAATGAGCTGTGGCAATGACACGACATACAACTTATATGCTCAAGTAGTGTGCGGATTGGTCTCCGGATCCAAACTATTCAGACTTGGTAGCAGTGGGTTTAACCACTGGTAGAACATTGCTGGTTCGCATGCAAGAGCATTCATTGACAGATTATCCAAATTCAGATGGCATTGATACACCTACACAAGGTACCAGAGCAACCATCTATACAAACAACAGCAGTTCTAGCCTGATACGTCAACAGCAACAGCAACAGCAACAAGCACAGCAGCAACAGCAGCAGCAGCAGCAAAAACAATACCCTTCCTTGGGAGTGAAGCTCTCTCGTTCCAGCAATGTAGTGTCATTCTCCAAAACACACCCTCATCTGTTAGCAGCAGGCTTGGATAAGGTACGCAACGATCCTTGCTTGCTGGTGTGGGATGTCACTCGATCCATTGACAGTTACTGCAACACGCCTACTGGTTCTCAAACACCCACAGCGGCATTTAGTAGCAGCATTCGAGGACATGTGCACCAGGAATCTCGATCTACCATCACCAGTCAATGGAGAGTTGATAGCAGAGACACGTATGAGATAGATAGACCAAAGTACACAGACATGGCGCCCATTTCAACGCCTGGATCAGGGTCAAGAGAGCAAGGCCCTGTCAGACAGTACGGCTCATCAGAGGCCATTTCATCGTGTGCTTGGTCAGAGCATGCCAATGCACCATTGCTGATTGCTGGCATGGGTAACAAATACCTGCGTGTGTACGATGTACGAGCCGATCTCAATTCCAACCCGCTTCAATTTGCCACTAAAGCAGTGCACGGTATCACCATTGATCCCTTTTGTCCTTACCGTCTGGCATCTTATACGGAAGAGGGCATCATCAAGTTGTGGGATATCCGCAAGAACAATGATGCCATCTTGACATTGAATCCAGACAACAAGAACAACCTGTCCAAAATTGTCTTCTCGCCCACACAGCCTGGATTCCTAGCGTCGCTGACAAAAGATGCTACACACATTGACCTCTGGGACATTCAGGAGACTTGCTCATTGCAGTCTGCTGTAAATTCGTCTGTGCAGAAATCAACAACGACAGCGTCTTCCTCCACGGCACAGCTACCTCAGCATTATCCATCTCAGCTGCAAGTACCCGCCGCCTCCTCCTCCTCCTCTGCAGCGTTCACAGCAGCACCCACAAAACTCGAACGCAGCGCATCTCAAACTGCATTGCAAACACTGTCGACCAGCCATAGCGACGATGACGAACTAAGCATTCCTGTGTTATGGAAGAGTAGAAAAACGAGATCCAGCATCAAAAAGTTTGCTTCGTTTGCCTTTATCCCCAATTCGATGGGCGTCTCTAAGCATATTTCTCACAACATTTTGGCGATACATACAGATGGCAAATTCGAATCAGTCAAAGTGCAAGAAGCGTGCCAGATCTCCTGGCAGCCCTCGGGAGGCATGATCATGACGAGCAAAAAGGGCTTGCTCTCCTACCATCCTGCGTTTTCAGACTCGACATTAGACACACCCATGCAACATTTGCGTATAGAGCAGCATGAGGAAGAGGAGGATAATGCAGCAACAGAGGACCCAGATGACATGATCTATCGCTTTGTAAATAAAGAACAACACACCATTACCATTAGCAGAGACAGAGCATTGGCCTCTGAACTGGACAAGGATATCTCGGTGGTGATGCGAAGGAGACTGCTGGAAGGCTATTCCATGGATGTATGTTCTTGCGCAAAGACGATTGTATGTATATTGATTGCGTTTCTCTTTATAGTGTACAAAGAACATTAGCATAGTATCAGAAGACCGCAAACTGCGAGAATTGTGGTCCTGGATGAAGATTGCAGATCAAATATCGACAAAACTATCCAAGATTGGCAATGCAGACTACAGCTTTCATGGCGTGTATGGCATTTGGACAGGCTCTCAGGGCCGTGCCAGTAAGTCCTCGCCTGCTTCTACCCCACGAGTGGGTGCATCCCCTAAATTACCTCGTCAGACACCAAGTCCTCTGAAATTGAAAGAAAACGACACTACGTCAGCGTTAGCAGACAAGCTGAACGACACTAGCAACCATCTGCCCATGGTGGAAACAGCCAAATCAGCTCAGAGAAATCTGGCTTTGTCTGCCTGTGGTTTTGGCTTTGATGTCAAGGGTTTTGAAAGAGAGCTTGTAGAGTAAGTAGTCGAATGTGTTTGTGTCTGTATGCAAATCACGCTCATCATGATGCGTATAGCTTGGAATCGAGAGGAGAATATGATAAGGCTGCTGGTCTGGCTTTATTCCACGGAGCACCTGAAAGAGCCATCAAAGCTCTAGGCAGTGCAAGAGGACGAGATCATAAAGAAGGTAAGCAAACTCATCATCCAGTATTTGATATGGTATCACTGATCCATTGCTCAAGCAGAACAGCAGCGCAAGCTCATGTCAGCTATTTTGGCCAGCTATCAAGCGGGTGGCACCAGCACCAACGACACTTGGAAAGACATTTGCGAGTCATTGAGCAACGATATGGTGGAGAGACCGTATCTACGAGCCATTTTTGCTTATATTGCGTCCAATGACTGGTACAGAATTTTGGATGAGCCAGGATTGCCGCTTCGAGAAAGAATGGCAGTGGCATTACGTGTGTTGAGCGACGATGACATGTCTAGTTACTTGCACCGAACACTAGATAAATTGGTGCAAGAAGGTGATGTGGAAGGCGTGGTGGTTACCGGTTTGACGCCTATTGGTGTTGACTTACTGGAAAAGGCGCTGGATCGATTTGGCGATGTTCAAACAGCGAGTTTAATCATGAGCTACATTGTGCCTAAACGATTCCGAGACATTCGAGTAGAAGATTGGGTAGAAAAGTAAGCTCACAGTGCACAATAGCAGTATGACAGTGACTAAGAGCAATTTACTAGCTATCGGTTATTAATGGACAGATGGCAATTATGGCACGCACGCGCTAAATTTGATATTCAACGTGGAAAACGCATGAATTCAAGTGAAATTGCTCCACCTCAAGTATACGTGCGATGTAATTTCTGTGCACAATCCTTGGGGCACAGTTTGGTTATACAAAATGCTAGAAATAGAGAGGGAAAGCGCATGAATGTGCAGACAAGCAATCCTGGGGGCCGAGCATCTGGAAAACAAAAGGTAACACATAGATCGACAAAGTATTTGAGGTAGCTGACATGTGAAAATCATCAGAGTTCTGTCTGCTCCAGCTGTAGAAAACCATTGCCTCGTTGCGCTTTGTGTTTACTGCATATGGGCACACCCATAGACCAATTGAGACAAGCGATAATAACAAATGATACCCACAAAGGTAAAAAAAAAAAAAAAAAAAAAAAAAAAAAAAAAAAAAAGTGATGGGATGGGATACTTACCCATGGTACCTAACTACGCATTTTAGTTGATCCAGCAGGTTTTGATCTTTGGTTTACTTGGTGTCAAACCTGTCGTCATGGCGGCCATGCTGTTCATATGTTTGATTGGTTTCAAAAGCACTCCACTTGCCCTGTCAGCAATTGTACCTGCCAATGCCAAATCTAAACTAGATTACAGAAAATGCCTATTTAAGCAAATAAAAGATGATGATTTTGTTCATGCTATGAGCAACCCAGCCAAGAAATTCTTGATTGCATGCCGTCATGCTATATATTGTATAAAACTGCGTGTTTTTGGCTCTATAATTTTTTCTCTCTCATACTATTGCAAAATGACAGTTTTACCCATTACACCAAACGCAGATCAAATCGACCCCAGCTCTTTGACTTATATATGCCTTGTAGACAGAGTTTCGGTGTCTTCATTCAATGAGGGCATTCTCACCCATATCGACGATGGACACTTGATTGCCTACATCTCATCAGATCCCAACGCAGAGCAGCAAGTGTTACTACTTAAATTCTACAATTACTACGATGAAGAAAGGGCAGCAATTGTCCTTGTATCTCGATCAAAGGCATGGCTACAGGATGAACGCACGTTGATATTTCCTCGAATGGAGGGTGGCTTATGGAGGGTTAATTGCAGGTACAGTAGATTCAGTTATCTATCGATTTTAAGATCATATGCTAATATTTGTTTTGAACTCTTTATCCCTTTTCTTTATAGCGACTCCGAAGAGCTTACTTTTACAGAGCTACAAGACGTCCTCACCTACTTTATCAAGTACGAAAATCGACATCAAATGAAAAACACATTAGCCATGGTCAACCCCGTTTCATGCCAGGTCACTCAGGTGGTCGCTGATAACGTTCAATTGGATCGCACAGAGTCTGAGAGTATTCTGGATGAGGAAGACTTTATCTCTTCGCATGAAGATGAAAAGGGTCAAAAATTGCCAGTTTACATTAATAAATCAAGCTCGCAGGTATGCCACTTATATGCAGATTCGAGAGAGCAATGCATTCATGCTATTATTTGGTAGGAGTCATTGGATCCGTCCAAAGTGAGAAAAGTCAGACTACTTTATCAGTCAGGCAATGCCATGGTAACTGGATCAGATTGGATCGCTCATGCGTTGGTCTTGACTGGCCAAGCGCTTGCACAAGGAATTGCCAGGTAAGTGAAAATGCCTGCCAGTTTGGAATCCCTAGAAATGTCCACTCATTCAAATTATAACCTACAGTGGCGGAAAAATGCTCGAAGACAAAATTGAGCCCAACAAGGAACCGATCAAACTAAGCGAACAAGAGCGAAGAGTATTTGAGATTGCTTACAACACAACAAGCACAGCCACCAGCATGGCAGCAGGCCTTGTAGATATAGCAGTATCTACCGCAGTTAGTAAGATCAACGCACTCGTTTACGACGATCAGCAAATGCAAGCAAGAGAACCCATTGAAAATGCGTCGCACCACTTTGGCATCTCTGCATTGCAAGCAGCCGTCAAGATTGCAGGAGGAGTCGCATCAGCAGCTTCCTTGGTATTGGTGTCCTCTCGAGATAGTATTATACAGATGATTCATAAAAAGTACGGCACAGATGCTGGCTATATGGCGGAAAAGACGATTGGCAGTGGCGCCAATGTGGCAGAAATGTTGATCTACTTTGATTCTCGAGGTATCTCAAGAAGAGTAATTGTAGGCGGTGCTACTAAATATGACAAGCAACACAAGGCATCTCAGGTGTTCTCTTCTTCTACAACGTCCTCCGGCAACGTTTCTACTACGACTACACCAAAAGAGTTGACCAATTACAAGGAGGAGGATGGAAATCATGTCGTGTTTGAGAACGAATGGCTCAACGATACAGACAATATTGCTGATGATGCTATGTCATCGAAGGATACTAGCGTTCAGGGCAGCAGTACGAGCGACAAGACGATGAAGAAGGCTTGCAGTAACCTGATTACCATTTAAAGTGCTCTCCACACCACCACCATTACACTCATTTCTTATTGACTATTTCATTCAAACCCTATTCTTTTACATATATATATATATATCATCGTGCTACTATTACTATCACACTTGAATTTTTTTTTTTAATAAATACATTGTCTTTGTCCTCATTACTCGTAGACTAGACGAACAGGCATGGCATTGGCATGGATTTCAAAGATCGCAGCAGGAATAAAATGTGACCATTGAGGCTGTATCTCTCCAAAACCTTTCATCTCTGTTTCAATATATCAATGGCCCCAAAATCAGCAATGCCACCACTCCCGGTCAAGGTGTACAGTTCAGCTACTCTGTATGACCGACTGATTCAACTATTCCTGCAAATATGCTCCGTAAAGCCATCACCAAAGCCTTGCTACTCAGGCATTTTCATGGAATTTGGAAAGTTTATTTGGGTGCAGAATGGCCAGAGTCAACTATACACCCAAGGCTTTTTCGGCAAAGGTGACCTCTCAAGAAGTGAACCCACATGGCTCAAGAGAACTGTAGAGCAGAACAAAAATTCGTTGGAAGAAATTACCGTGGAAAGAAGAAGAAAGCGTCGCCAAAAGAATAGTGGAGATGAGGTGGTAGCAGACAATGTGGACACATTGACATCGGCTGAGCTGCTGGATGCTACATGCCACAAGGATGTCGAGCACTTTCAATTGGATCTGTATGAAGCTTTCTTTCTTTCTTATGCCCTAAATGCACTGTCGATAATCGATCCTGGGAATCAGGTAATAACGGCGCTATGATGGTACAAGTTTGAAATGCTAATGACATTGTTTGTAGTCGCCTTTATCGATAGCAGATTGCTGGTCCACTTTTTGCAAATCAAATCCTGCTTTTCACTCACATTATGTCGTATACCACTTTTATCGTAGCCTGGGCTGGGTGCCTAAAACTGGATCAAAATTTGGCGTTGATTTTGGTAAGCCTTTAATAGAAGCAATTGCAATGTATAAAAATATACTCATCTCATCTGTATTCTGATCTAGTGCTGTATCAATCTGGCCCTTCGTTTCGACATGCTGATTATGGAGTAGTCGTGATACCGTTGGTCAACAACAAGCTTGAAGAGCCCAAGTCGTGGGATTGGTTACTACGAATAAACAGGACCTGTGCCCAAGTAAAGAAGACATTGATACTCTGCTATGTAACTGTACCCGATGATACCAGCTCGTTTTCGAACTTGGATGACTATGGCATCAGACAAGTGATTTACAAACGGTGGTCTCCTCAAAAGAATCGAGAATAAATCAGGCATAGGCCCAGCAATAGAATGGCTTCTTTATGTGTCATTTCATTCTTGTTATCCATGCAGTCATTTAACTTTCTGTACCTGCATCTGCAATGTAAAATACGAGCACTTGAACTCGAGATGGATGAACACAATACTCCTGTTTTTTAGGCATCAAGCAAGATGATTACTTGAGGAAACCCTTCAGCACCAAGACATCAAGAATGCTTTGCTGTCATGAAAAAATGGCATTTGAGTATTTGAAATGAATTTGCATGCACATTGCGTCCAAGCTTCTCCCATTATAGCATCAAGAAGCACTTTTTTTTTTTACGTTATCATTTCGACTTGTTCTTACCCCCTCTTCCTCTGTAATCAATCATCGTTCTCCTGTCAGTTTTTCTTTTTGCGACCCCTCTTCTCTATTTCTTCTCCCCACCGCGCTTGCCCCCTTTTTTTCATTCTTTCATTGTCAAGCATTGCAGTGCAGTTTTGGTTATGGTATAGCCTTGGACGGCATTGATGGAGCTTGCAAATGTATCACTCGTATTAAGCCTGTGCTATTGTATTGCTCTGATACAGCTTTCTGGACTGGTATCTGAATCAAGAAATAGATGAGACATTCTACGGTTGAAACATCTATGCAGATCATTACCAAAAGCAATGTTGATGTCAGTAGTATGTCTGCTGAAATGCTCAACAAGCCATAATGTCACTTTGTAATCCTTGGCTGTATGCCCAGACCTGTACTAGCCCAGGATGATTATAGAAAATACATTCGAGATATATATATATTATATACAGTTGGACGCAATTGATCTTGGCTTCCATAATGCAATATGTATACGCATCCAGCAATCATAAGGAATTAAAGGGGAGCTTGTTTATTTCTGATATGGTTTCGTATATAATTAGACACGGTCAATCAAACGAGATGAGATGTATACTTAAAAATACATGTGTCGACCTGTTTGCTGCTACCGACTTGGACCATTGGTGGAATCCATAATAGAAGCATGTAAAAAAGGGCCCATGTTGTACGGCATGCATCTGGCCATGACACAGCTCAACATCCAAGCAATCAAATTGATAACAAAGGGGCTGTCTGCTTCAAGTTGATCAAGTATATGCTTAAAGGGTAGTTTTAAGGGGCGAGTTTCATGGAAATGAACCATCCATTTGAAACATTTAGCACTACTAATAATGAGGTCCTTTCAACTCCACTAAAAGAGCCACACACCGTTTAAACTAGTATTTTCATTATCGTATAAAAAAGCATTGATTTTCCTCCCTGCTGCTGCCTTCTTATATCTTCCCTCTTTTTCTTTGATTCGAAATATATCGTTCAGTCTGGTATAAAATGGTTCAGTTGGCTCTCTTTAGTACTATTGCTGCTTCTATTGCTCTTGTAGCTGCTAGCCCTATCAATGGAGGATCATCCAATGCTACTGTCACATCCACCAATGCTACTGCTACCTCTGGTGGTGTTCTCGCAACCTCATCTCCTGCCTATCTTCCCAGCTTTCCCTTCCATGGCATCACTCCTTTGAGTCCTGTTCCTACTGGTGCCATCACAAAGAACTCTTCTTTCAAAACGGCAGATTATCCCGAGGCATGGACTCAACCTGATGTCAACCATCCTGAGGTGCAAGCTGCCATCAAAGCCATCAACTGGGCTTATGTTCCTAAATTTAAGCCTCGTACTGAGGGTATGGCCTATGATGACAATAAGGATGAGGCCTGCTGGTGGACTAACACTCAATGTACTACTCCCAAGGCCAAGTATTTGCCTGCGGATGTCAAGCACTGTCCCAATGTGGGCGATTTTGGTTTGGTAAGTTAACCGTTTGACAGCATGCCATAGTAGGATGAACTAATACGCATCTTATCAGACTTACGATGATGGACCATTGCCTTCTACCAGTGATAATGATCCTTGGGCTGAGCCTCGTCTCTACGACTTCCTTGCTGGCCAAAAACAGACTGCCACTTTGTTTTGTAAGTGGCCAGGCTATTGAAAAAAAAAAAAAAAAAAAAAAAAAAAAAAAAAAGCGCCATACCCTAACCTGTATACATGTAGATGTCGGATCTAATGTAGCTGCATTCCCTGAGGCTGCTGTCCGTGCGCTTGAATCTGGCCATACCATTTGCGCGCACACATGGTCTCACCCTCAGATGACAACCCTCACCAATCATGAAATCGTTGCTCAGTTGTACTGGAATCTGCGCGCCATCAAGGAAGCTGCTGGTGTCACACCTCGCTGTTGGAGACCTCCTTATGGTGATGTCGATGACCGTGTCCGCGCTATTGCTCATCAGATGGGTATGTCAACCATCATTTGGGATAGTGATTCATTCGATTGGGGTTTGCCTTCCGTTGCTAATGATTTTGCTGGCACTTACACTCAAGCTACTGTGGACGGATTTTTTGAAAGCTGGATTGCTGAACGCAAGAGTGGCAAGGACACCCATGGCCACGTTGTCTTGGAGCACGAAACTAGCAACATGACTATCGTCACTACAGAGAAGTGGCTCCCCAAGCTGAAGGAAGCTTTCAATGTGAAAAAGGTCCATGATTGCGCTCCTCAACTCCCTAGTCCTTACTGGGAAGCTTAATTTTCCTGTTTATAAGCATCGTATATTACCATTCTCTTTCATTCTCATAATAAATTTCATCGTGTGTATCATAGCATAACATCATTTCTGTATAAACAAAGCATCATTTATATTTCGGATATGATATGGACCACCTAGTAATTTGGGCTACTGGGTTATGGACCAGCTATATTTGAGCTGATTTTATAGTATGATTTTTACTCGATTCAGACTATCTATTGCGCCTAACATGTCCAGCGTGCCTTACAGCTGCCATCACCTCACTAATAGGCTGCACCGTTATGCTCTAGTACTACAATACAACAGCGCCACTCAACCTAGCATTTTCTGCTGACTATTTGGATGTAACAGCATGCTCTAAGACTAGAATTATGTATACAATGTACCTATGCCTTTGTATCATAACAAAAACGCGTCTTTTAATAAGCAAACGTATGAAACAGAGCCAAATTTGACAGTTTTCAAGCCTAAATATCTTGACATGTAGACCTCTCTGAGCCACCGGAATGACGCCAAACAATTGTACTTGAGTAGTAGTAACTTCCTGACACTTTTGCTCAACTTTTTGGGGACCCAAAAAACATGGCCAAAAACCTCATTTTATATTTTCTAAGGTTGCTCAATAAGTTCATTCAAAACATCTATTTTACTTGACACCATTGGAAGCGTCTTGAAAAGTACTCCAAAAATGTATTAGGAAGTACGGGCTGATCATCACTATTTATATAGTTGAATTTCGCAAAACAGTTTAATCAAATCGAAAAAGACAAAATCCGGCCAATCTTGAGCAGAAAAAAATTTTGATTTTGGTGGTGGTGGTGGTGGTGGTGTTGGCGACGGGCGGCGCTGCTACTGGTTGACCCAAATGCCTTTCTGACGATGACAATAATGATTGGGATGTTGATTAAATGGGGATCATAAAGTCAAAATAATTATCGATTAACCTGAATACTTCCTTTTGGTTTTCGGGCATTTTCATATCTGACAACGCCTGTCAGTCTGGCTCAACACTAAAAATATATGTGATCGCAACTTCCTAATCATGATTTGAATGACATGTAGGCAGTATGCATTTCATTGATTTGTTTAGAAGAAACTATTGCCGTTGACAGAAAAGCTATTTCGGTTTGTGATGAGAAATATTTTCAAACTTGTATCAGATTATTCACTGGGAATAATGGCTGTAATCTCGTTGACAGTTGGCAGATTCTATATGCGCCTATCTGCACCAACGATTAGCTCCAGCCTCACTTGAGGGTTGAGTCGAATATAAGCATCCTCGTTAATATAACTTCAGGCTTGCTGTTTTTCTTCTTTGCTCGGGATCTCGTGTGCATGCTTGTAAATGCGAACAAAGGGTTTTTTTTTTAGCCTTGCCCAGTACTCGATGTTACAAATTTTATATGCCTCTGACAACATTTTTTACATAGTATACTGTATACGATAAACGAGTATCCTGCTTGTCTTTTGAGAGAGAGCTTGCTAAGATTTTTGAATCCAACTGTGCTGCCTTGTCTTTTTATGTCATACACACATTCGGGCAAGGACCGCTAACTGGGCATTTGACATTGAAAAGGGTAAATGCAACCATTTAGGAGAGATTCTCGTTACCAACTGCAATCAATATACCTCCAGACAAGATGATCTGAAAGAAAAATGCGGAATGCTTATGAATAACTTGCTGATTAGGCCAATTCTAACAGCATCTTGCCTGCGACCAGATTCGCATCTCTAAATGACATTTGTAATGCAATGACAACGCTAAAGGTGACTGTTGGGCAAAGCAATTTCAAAGGAATAATTTTACATGGCTGAAAGCAACACCTTCTTTCATCTTGTATATCAAACTTGTAGAAAAAAGACAATATGGATTTAGTCAATAATTACGGCTCAAGTGACGAAGAAGACAATCTGCAGACCTCGAATGTAAATACCGGCTCTCTAGTCGCCAAGATCAACGCAGCTCCAGAGACAGGTTTTGACGTAAGTTTGCCCTAAAAAGAGAGTGAAAGAGCAAGCTTTGTATGCTCATGCTTTGCGAATAGGATCATAGTTCAGGCAACTTGTACACTGCACCTACAGCAACAGAATTGATTGTCAACGTGCCCTACGACGACATGAATCGACCTACATTGGGACCCGAGAATCCCTTTACAGACCGTCGTTTAGCAACACAAAACGTGATCAATGGACATGTCGAGACGCAGGCTATATCTGAGATGGACTTTAGAACACAACATCGTACCTTTGAAACATATGGATATGCGCGTGATCCATCGCTCAGCACAGCTACCAACCTTGCTGGTCAAACAGGCCAAGGTTTAATGGGCACTGGATATGTTGGTAATCTTGCCGTGGCAGCAGAATTGGGTGGAGCATCCATATTGGACAGAGTGAATCGTGACCTAAGACCCAATAAGGACGCAAAGAAGAAACGTGAAAAGAAGGGTAAGTTGGACGAGGTAGATGGTCCCAACGCGTATAAGGGGCCTTGGGCTGGCTACGAGGATGACAATGTGGGCATTCCTACTGGCTTGGATGAGGAGCAGATCGAGGAAGTGCAAGCGATGCAAGCACCAGCAAAAACAGCATTCTCTGTTAAAAATGTGGCTCAGGAAACAAACACAGAAAGCACTATTTTCCATGGTGCGTCAGAGCGTGATTATCTGGGTCGAACATACATGGCAGTGCCTCAAGACATCGACACTAATCTGTTTGGCGAGCCTGGTTCTCAAGAGTGTTTTGTCCCTAAAAAGCTGATTCACACCTGGGAAGGTCATGAAAAGGGCGTCTCTTCCATCAAATTCTTTCCCAAATCAGCTCACCTCTTGCTGAGTGGTGGCATGGACAATCAAATCAAGGTAATCATATGTCAAGAGTGATTGCGAGAGAATGCGACGAGCTGACAAAAGAGATTAGATCTGGGATGTGTATCATGACAAGAGCCTTTTGCGCTCATACCACGGCCACACAAAAGCAGTTCGAGACATTGCATTTAACAATGACGGCACCAAATTCCTAAGTGCAAGCTACGACCGCAATGTCAAGCTATGGGACACGGAAACTGGACAGTGTATTCGCACCTTCTCGACCGGCAGACTGCCTTACTGCGTTACCTTCAACCCAGATCAAGACAAGAACAACATTTTCTTGGCTGGTTACTCTGACAAGAAGATTGTCCAATTCGACACCAACACGGGAGAGATTACGCAGGAATACGATCAGCATTTGGGTGCAGTCAACACAATCACGTTTGTCGATGACAACCGCCGTTTCATCACTACATCAGACGATAAAACAATGCGTGCATGGGAGTACGATATTCCTGTTGTTATCAAATACATTGCTGAGCCTGATATGTATGCTATTCCTGCTGTGACGCTATCACCTAACAGTAAGTAGACACGTTGCCATCTCAGATTGAGCTGAATGTTAACCTTGTCATTGATAGAAAAATGGCTTGCCTGTCAGTCTTTGGATAATCAGATTTTGATCTACGGTGCTCGCGACAAGTTTAGATTGAACAGAAAGAAACGATTTGCTGGTCATCTTATTGCTGGTTACGCTTGTAAACCTGGATTTTCGCCTGATGGTAGGTTCATCAGCAGTGGCGACTCAAACGGTAACGTCTGGTTCTGGGATTGGAAGACATGCAAAATCTTGAAGAAGCTCAAGGCACACAACAAGGTCGTCATGTGCACCGAATGGAATCCTCACGAGTCATCGAAATTAGCAACATGTAGTTGGGACGGTTTGATCAAGTATTGGGATTAAATGCCAAAGAAATCCCTGTAATAAAAACTGTAGAAAAAGATGGCATAGTAAACATGGAATGGTCTGTGCGACTTTATTAAATACTATCGCGTGATTTTGCACTGTCGATGGCGTATAATTTATGTACATGGTGGATCAACAGAGGGCGAACGTCTAGAAAGTGTTTATTTAAATAGTTATTCGGTATCGGCTTGCACTGCCTTTTCCTTGGCAAGACCCATGGTAGTCAAGAAGATGGCAGCGTCCTTGTACTCTTGCTTTTGACGAGAAGCGTCCCATTTGAGCTCTTCGGCCATGATTTCAATGACACGAGGAAGTGCTCCTAGAGCAGCTTCAGCGTTCAAGAAAGCGAGACGAGTACGACGAGCCAAAACATCAACAGCAGTGCATGCAAGCTCTTGTCTCACAGTGTATCTCACTTCAGCTTCAATATAAGGATAGTTGGGAGAAATGCGGTTACCGTATTTGGGCCAGCTGGCAGAGGTGGGGTCTTCAATAGAGGCGACATCCCAAGCCTTGAAACCGAAGCTTCTTGCGAGGTGGGCAGCAACTTCAGTATCCATGCCAAACTCTTGAACCAAGCGAATAAACATGGTATTGCTGTATCCCTTGGCACCAATCAGTTGAACATGTTCAGTATCACATTTGCCGGTGGGTTTGAGGTCGAATACTTGGATAGCACGATCCACGGTTTCTTCAGCCATTGCACGGTATGTTGTCCATTTGCCACCAGCAATAGTGATGAGCTTGTTTTCACTGACATTGATCATGTGGTTGCGGACGAGGGATTCGGTGTTTTTGGCATGAGGATCACGGACCAAGGGACGAATGCCTGACCAAGCAGCGAGGACATCACTACGGCGAACCTTGACATCTAGTACAAGATGCGATTAATCCACTGCAAAACCGCACCATATCAGCTTAAGCACTTACCAGCACTTAGATAGTGGGATACCTCATCCAAAATCCAGTTGATTTCATCTTCTTTGGGCATAGGGTTTTGAGTAACCTCAGTAGGAGAATCTTGTATTCACATGAGTTACCTTATTACCAAATATGTTGCTCAAATATAGCTTACCTGTAGTACCAGCAATGGTGTTACCTTGCCATGGCAAAAAGAAAATGACACGTCCGTCACTTGTAGCAGGATCCAACAATCCCATATTTCTAGGACTATAGTAGTTGGGAAGGATGATATGAACGCCGGCAGAGGGTGCAACGATTTCCAAGTTTTCAGCATCATCCATCTTGCGAAGACCATCAGTAAAAGGGCCAGTGGCATTGATGACACCCTTTGCTTTGACAGTCCATTCATCACCAGTAATGTTATCTCTCAAATGAGCACCATTGACAAAACCATTCTTGTCCTTTGTCAAGCTTGTTACCTCACAATGATTGGCTACAGTGGCGCCATAACATGCGGCTGTCATGGCCAATGCAACGTTCATTCTTGCATCATTATGCTGGCCTATAAATGAGAGGATTTAGACTTCCTTTTACATCTCCGTGAACTACGCTTCTAAAAAATTACCATCATAATAGACCAAAGCACCGACCAATTCATCCTTTTTCAACATAGGGAATGCTTCCAATGCCTTGGAGCGAGTCAAAAAGTAACTGCTTTCGAGTGCTTCACGGCCAGCAAAGACATCGTACATCTTGCATCCTACCCAGTAATAAGGAATCTGCCACCATCTAGAACGTAGGAACATTAGGGTTACTAGTTCGAAAAAAATAGCCATCCCGCCCCCCGGGAAAATGGGACAAAGCAACTTACTTGTATACTGGAAGCATGATGGGCAATTGGTCTGAGAGATGAGGTGCAATATCCAAAAAGATCTTTCGTTCATGAAGAGCCTCACATACGAGAGCATATTGTTCGTAATCGAGTTCCATGATGGCTTTTTGTAAATAACGCACACCCCCATGCACCAACTTTGTAGATCTGGATGAAGTGCCTGAATGAATGATTTAGCATCGACACAATTGCTAATCACTCCTCAAAGAAAATCACTTACCAGATGCGAAATCATCTCTTTCGACCATGGCTACATTCAATCCACGAGTAGCAGCATCCACAGAAATGCCGGCACCAGTAGCACCACCGCCGACAATAAGCAAATCAAAAGGCTCCTTGGTGTTATCTTTCAATCGTTTGATCATCTCTTCACGTGAAGGAGGGTTCCAAAAGTCACGTTGTTGACTCTCTTGCTGTTCCTGAAGTGCTTCAGCAAAAGCCTTGTTTCTTGTGAAGAGAGGAGGTAAATCTGATGTCTTTTCTTGGAGCTGGATTGTCTTTTTGTAAATGTTATTGTTGACAGATTTCTCATTCATGTAGTACGCAAAACTGGCTGTAGCAGCTGTAGCAGATGCTACTGACATGAGCTTTTGTGATTTTGATAAATGTCTCCACATTGATGTTGTGTTCGTTTAGAGGAAAGAAAGAAAAGAAAATTAGATAGCGAATCTCCCCCCTCCTTTAAAAACTAGCTTGATTTCCATATTACAAATGTTGCGTCGTGCTTACATTGAGTGGCTGGGGATGTATTTTGGACCTGTGGGACCTATCTAAATGCGATGAATAAAGGCCATTAATTTGCGCTCCGGATATTTTGCGGTAAATTAAAGGGATGTCCCCTTTTCTCCGCTGTTCAAAGAGGATTCCATGTAAGGTTTGCTCATTGTATATGCACATCAGTCACTGTGAACGGCCACATTCTTATGTAACTGCTTGTGTATGGGTATATGCTGTCTTTTTGTGTAAAGAAAACACCTTTCAATGGTGATATCAACATGAATCCTTTTCACTTTCCTATAAAAGTATAGTGTCTCCATCCGTCGGGATTATAACCAAAAATAAGTCTACAGCATTTGTTTTGATAAATTATCATATGGAAGACATTAGTAGCCAGCCATCATCAGAAAAGGAGCAGATGCACAGGCCCTACCGCACATAATAACATTTTTTTTTTAAATGAATTGGTTGTTGTTGGCATGTTACTCTGCATTTTTTTTTGCATTGAATCACAACATTCTGCAAGATCATCGTTATCAACATCATTGTGATTTCTTATCTGGCTTACGGCATTCAAATATTTAGTTCATTAACAACTGATGAAGCAAGATCGTCATGATGCAAATGCACTAACACAATAACTCAGTGCAAAATGTGGAGAAGCACGTATACAGTCAAAGACTAGGGACATTTGTCCTCCACACCCATCACTACTACGGTGAAGGACCAATAAAACCTACATTTTTCGCATTAAAATAGCTAACTGGGTTTCATTGAAACTCTTTGATATCATAACTTCTAAATGACATATTCATTGCCCAACTTGGGTTATCCTTAACTCGAAACGTTTTAGACAAACGCATTCTTTAAATTAAACATTTATGCACCAGACGTCTCAGGATTAAAGCCTTGATTCATGTCTAAGTCCCGCTCAGGGGTACTCTTTCTGGTTTTATCATCTCTACATTGTGGTTCTTAGACATCATGAAACCCTTCAATCCAGGACTCGACACAATCCAATTGACTGTCCCTTAATATGAGCAAAAGTAATTGCTGCAATTTTGTATCGCTGTTGATAAATCATAATTCATCTCGTTTTCCTTTTATGTTTCATAGAAAAGCAGCAGTGTATTTCTCAGTTTGGAACTAACATTAGTGAAAATAATCCAAGTAATACAGAAATGTATATAAAAGAGTATACAGTTAATCGATTATAGTGTGGGATATATAGATAAAGAATTTAAGGATATTACAAATGATAGATGTAAAATATAAGAAAAGAAGTAAATATAACAGCTAATGAGCTTTATAAAAGATATGTATTGAAATATTGGTAAAGTATAAGATGATTTACTAGTTGATTGTTGAGATTTATGCTTTATACTATTTAGTACGAGTGTTTGTGCTTCGGATAGCTGTCTACCTTCGCTTCACTTCGATGAAAACCAACCTGCGCAGCGACAGGTCGCTCTACCGATTTCCTTTGCGTATCTTGTCAGAATACTGCTACTTTTATTTTTAACCCTCTACCTACACATAGAAACTCTTCATATTATCTGTGAATCTGATTCTTATATGATGCTCTACATCCACATATACTTGGCTGCTTCATATACGGGCAAGCAGCATACTGGTATTTCCCCTTTTTAGTCCTTAGTGTCCCTGATACAGCAAAACCTGGGTGCATTTGAGCTGCGTTTTCTTGCGTTCAAGGCCGTTTTAGATGGTTAGAATAGCACCAAACACTTGCTCTCACCTAGCACTTACTTCCTGACACCTTTGCTCAACTTTTTAAAGACCAAAAAAAACATGGCCAAAATTCGACCAAAAAGCATAAGGTACTTTTTTTTTTTTTAAATTGTTTTTATTGATTGCTCCGTGTAAGTAGGTCCCTAGGGCACTACCAAGAGGCGGGCGCAATTGATATGATATTCAATTGTATTTAGGATAAAGCGATAGATGACAGGAACAGATGATAGATGACAATTGTGATTAGAGAATTACAATTGCTTGTGAATTTCAGTTTGGGCATGTAGTTGAAGGAGCTCGTTCTTGATCTGCTGGACCACATCGATCCATATAAATGGAGTCGAGTGAAAGATCATACGAACTTGAGCTCGCCAAATGTTGCCAAGTGTTACCAGTACGACCATGTGAGCAGTGGTGTATGATTTGGAGACATACTTGATGTTTTCAAAGTCAAGAGAGGAACAGGCTTGGATAATATCACCAATCGAAACGGTTGGCCACAAGAATTCAAAGATGATAGCTTTCCAGATGGATGCCTTACTGGAACAGAGGAAAAGCAAGTGTACAGCATTTTCTTCGTTACCACAGATCGGGCAGAGAGGTGACTCAGCTATCTCAAAGTAGTGTAGCAGGCGTTTGGTCGGGATGGTGTGGGTGAGGAAGCGATAGATGACATTACGGTGGACAAGGTTCAGGGACAGAGACCAGAAGAAATTCCAGTTGGACCTGGCAATGCTGGAGGTGTGAGCCTCGATGCATGCTGTGCGGAATGTTCTGGTTGAAATCTGTCGAGTGAGGCCTTGCTGGCTGTTGAAATCATAGGAGTCAATAAACGGTTTGAAGGAGATGTCGGTTGTGCGGTTGGTGCCACCCTGAGGGGGTTGTAGCATGAGGCTAAAGTACGGCTGGATATGTACTTTGTTCTCGTTGATTTGCTTCAGGATTTTCTTGCAAGCGCGTCGAATGTCAGCTGGGATGGTTGGTGCTTTTCGTGCTTCGAGTTGCAGAGGTTGGTCAGGATTGGGTTGATAAAGATCCTTTACTTGCAACTGAGTGGCCCTAATCGGCATTTTGGAGACAGTGGCAGACGGCTGCAGAATGGCTTTGACAGGTAGGATTGAGGCGGTAGCAATATTGGGGTGAACTGGTTCATTGATGCGTTTGAGGCGGTCAACTGAGCATAAGGTACCCCTCAATGGTTTTTATCAAAAATCAAACAATCACGTTTTTGGCCTTGATAATGAAAACTTTTGCTATGGTATATCTTGAATCAAAATGTTTCTATCGACCTAAGGTAGCCCATGGAGCCACCTTTGTGGAACTTTGATATGTAAAATTTTGACATTTTGGCCAAAAACCTCATTTTATATTATCTAAGGTTGCTCAGTAAGTTTATTCAAAACATCTACTTTACTTGACACCATTGGAAGCACCTTGAAAAGGACTCCAAGAAAGCTTAAAGAAGTATCGGAGGATCATCACATATTTTATAGTCGAATCTGGGCAAAACAGTTCGATCAAATCGAAAATTATTGATATTTAGCCAATCTAGAACAGACAATGAATTGGGTTTGAATTGGCTTTGGCTGGTAGGGCCGGCTATCAAACTCAATACCCTTTTCATCATGAAGGCAATACAATAATAGATGCTTTTGAAGCGTATGGAAAGTAGATGACAAGTTACACAATACTGTTGTTAACCATGTTATTTCTTTGGATGCTATATTTTATAACGCCAGTCTATTCAAATACTTGCCAGACCAACGTCTTTCCGTTTTAAGGCTTTGAAAGTGTCTGGGGGCCATACATTTATTATGTTATGATGAGCCTTTTGACTGTTTGATCGGTTTCCTGACCGACGCTTTGCTTTGGTGGAAGTCAGCCCACGCTGAGGTAGCTCACTCTGCCACAAACCTTTGGCTAATATCGCAAAATTAATAATAATAGTTAAAATGTTAGAAGAAACTTGTTTGTTGATTGATAACGATTTAATATAAAATCTCTAATCATATATGAGCCATGCCAGACAAATGCCTAGCAACTCAGTTTCCATAATAGAGCTGTAGAAGTGTCTAGGGATTGAACATTTATTATGTTATAATTCTATATGTCTGCGATAATGTCCTGGTTAATAAGGATTGAATTGAGATTTGATAACATTTCTGTATTAATAACCTTCGAGGGATAACTTACTTAACTTACCAGAGCTCATGCATATTATTTCGTATGCCTCGGTTATGTCATTGCACTTTATGGATTTAAGAAATAGAGTTTGATAATATGATTGTCCTTTTTGGATACGGAAGACATTGTAGAAGAGCTGATCTGGGCCTTTAATGTATGCCCGCTTGATATGCGGCATCTTCGAGTCAAATTGAGTTGTGAATGGAATGTAAATTATGCGATACTAAGTGTAATGTATTTTGTTTGATGATGAAGAGTAAGATGGATGATTATATGTAGTGACAAGAAAGTGGGTGTTGCAATTCGCAACGACAAAAAAAAAATTACATGACCAAGCAGACAGTGCTACATACACCCCCGAGAGAAACAAAAGCAAAATTAAATGCTGGTAGCAGGAATCGAACCTGCGTCGACACGGCCACAACGTGATGTACTGCCACTATACTATACCAGCGCTTTTGGTGAGCCTACACTTGTCAAACAATGTCGTCGTCGTATTGTCCATCACGATGATGCGAATGTGTCGTCAAGTGCTAGTGCTTCTGATGTTGTTGGTGCTCCTGTTGGTGTCCCTGATGGTGCTGCTGCTGGTTCTGGTGTCGTCTCTGGTGTTGTCTCTGGTGGTGGCTCTTTTGATGACTCTGGTGGTAGTGGTGTTCTTGGTGCTTCTGGTGTCTCTGGTCGTGGTCCTGGTATTGGTGTCTCCCTCGATGGTGGTGCTGTGTCTGGTGTTACGGCTGATAATTCTGATCTGCTCTCTGATTCTAGTGATGATAGTGACTGTACGGATGATGGTGAACCTGTGAATGATCCAATGTCATACATCTCCTACGCTGCTGGTAGTATCATTGACTTGTTCATTGGTACCCATGGCCTCTTGCATCCTTCCTTGATCGTACACTCTAATATGAGTATCAACTCTGATCATCATCCTGTGTCGCTGTCCTTTGCCTTTGATTCTCCCCCTCCTGTTCGTGTGGATCACCCGCGGTGGATGTGGAATCTATCAAAGTTGGAGGACCCAAGTTGCTCCTATGCTCCTCTGTTTGCAAATCGTATTGCTCCCTTTCACGATGACCTGGTGTCTCTGTTGCCCTCTACTGCCTGTCCTGACTTTGATGCATTAGGTAATACTCTCACCGATTGTATTCATTCGTCCTTGACAGAGTCTGTGGGTCGTCGCTTACCAAAGCCTCCTGGTAATGCCTGGTTTTGGACCTCTGATTTGCAAGCTGCCTTTGACCTTCGTGAGCATCTCCATACCCGCTGGCTTCGTTCTCCTAACCCCTTCGAACAATGTAAACGCTGGGGTGAATATCTTGCTGCTAAGAAGGCATTCCAAAAGGCTATTCGTCGTCGGCGTCGTCAAAGCTGGAAACAGTTTTGTACCAAGATGGCTACACAGCCTTTAGGTGATACTACTGGTACGCTCAAGCGGATTATCCGTGGTCGTAGTCTCAGTGCTCCTTTCTCCCACCCTGAAGGTCCTGTTGCTGCTGCTTCTACTATGGCCCAACACCTTCGTGGTATCTATGCTGGTGATTCCCTGCTTCCAAACCGGCCTAATGCTCCTCCTACTCCTCTTATGCCTCATTCTGTGGATGAATGTCCGTTTGATGCCGATGATGTTGACTACTACTTAAGAAAGCGTTTGGCCAGGCGGCGTGCTCCTGGTGGGGACCATATCCGTGCGGAAATGCTCCTTCCTATCCGTGAATCTCTGGTGCCTGTACTTTATCTGTTGTTTCAGCTGTGCTGGCGTTGGTCTCGTACTCCTGCTTCTTGGCGATTAGCACAGGTGGTGCCAATTTACAAGAAGGGTGATCCTCTTGATCCTGGTAATCATAGACCCATCTCTTTGACTTCTGTGTTTCGAAAGTTGTTGGAACGATGCCTTTATGATCCTTTGGTGTCTTCTGCTCCTGCGTTGGATGTGGTGCAAGGTGGTTTTCGTGAGCGTCGTGGTGCTCCTGATCAGGCGCTCTGTCTACATGAACTCTGTCTTCACCATACTCTTGATTATGGTTCTCCTCCTGTTTTGGCTTTTCTGGATATCAAATCTGCATACGATACGGTTGACAGAGCTGTCATTTGGCGTGCTCTCGAAACGTATGTATCAGATGCGATGCTTGGTCTCCTTCAGCATTTGTTTGATGAAGTGTCTGTTCAGGTCTTGGTGTCTGGTGCTGTTTTTGATGGTTTTTGGCCTGGTACTGGTGTGTTGCAAGGCTCCATTTTGAGTCCTTTTCTTTACTCCGTGTACATCAACTCTCTGCCTGCGGTGTTGCGTGCTCCATTTAACCCTCGGGTGGTGGAGCGTCCTCCTCGTTTGTATAACGGTCTTTGGATCAATAGTTTGATGTATGCTGATGATGTGGTGCTAATTGGAACTGCCGAGTCTATGCCTTTGTTACTTGCTCGTGTGGAAGCTCATTCTGTGTCTCTGGGTTATCGGTGGAACCCTCTGAAATCTGTCGTCCTCAATGCTGGTGTTGGTGGTGGTGCTACTGGTGTCTCTCCTGGTCTTGGTGCTGGTGTTTCTCTGTCTCTCTATGGTCAAGCTATACCTACTGCTCACTCTTTTACCTACCTTGGTTTGCCGTTCAATGTGAAGGGTAGCTTGGACACCGATCTCTTATTGACTAGAAATAGTCAATCAGCGTTAGGTGCTATGCGTGGTTTGCAATCTCTTGGCCTTCATTCTGCTGGTTTCTCCAAGCTCCTATCTGCTAAACTGTATGCGGCCTTTATTCGGCCCAAACTTGAGTTTGGTCTGTCTATTTCCTGGTTCTTGAAACGTCATTTAAAGCTTTTGGAAAAAGCTCAAAATCAGTGTCTTCGTCTGGCCTTTGGTGGCCATCGTACCTCTTCCGTCGTGGTTTTTCGACATTTAACCAATCTTCCAACTATGGAGGAACGTGTTGATATTCTGACTAGTAAAATGCTCTGGCGGGTGCATACGCAATTGCCTGGTGATACTCTTCTTATGGTTTTGGCTCCCTCTCTTGTGTCCTTCAAGCATCGTTTGAACAAGTTGGCCGTCAAAAATCCAATCTGGGATCCTACTTTTGCTGGTGGTGGTGCTGATAATTCTCTTGCTTTGGATCGTCGTGGTCTTGCTGACAAGATCAAGGTGTATCGTCTTGATTCCCTCCAATGTCGGTTACATCCTGCTCCTCCTGTTTCTCCTCCTGTTCTCCTCTCTGCTTGTCGTCCTTCACTCATGGTTGATCCCATCCTGTATCTTCCAATGTCTGTGTTTGACCGTAGTCGTATTCTCCGTTGGCGTATGGGATGGCTACCTGCTAGGCCAGTTCCATGTCGCTGTGGTGCTCCTCACGCTAGCCGCAACCATCTGCTAGAGTGTCTTGGTGTTGCTTCAAAGCTTTTGTTTACTGATGATCCTCTTGGTGCTGATTATTTGCCCAATCCTCTGGACTTTTGGCTCAATCGACTACCTCGTATGCAACCTTCTGCCTCTAAACTCGTGTCGTCTCGCTCCTTTTGGTCTGTTCGCTGGCCTGTCATGCTCCAAATCTTTTTGGATATCGACATGATCTGTCATCCTGATGCTGAATTTACTGGTAAAGCTCTGGACTCGTCTGGTTCTGCCTTTCTCGACTGGTTGACCCCGGTTTCCTCAACTACCTCTGTTTCGGGTACGCCTCCTATCTCTTCCTCAGATAGTGCTGGCATTACTGCCGCTATTCCACATCTTTTGTCTCACTAAGATGCTGTTTCTCTGCTGTCCTTTTCCAACTGTTTTCGTTTGCCTTTTTTTTGAACCAAGGATTTAATCTTTAAATTTTTTGTTATTTTTTTATATTCTCTTTCTGAATTTATTTCCAGCTGTCATCATTTTGATCCGCACTATAATGAGCACTTTGCCCTACAGGGACGCAGCTCCAATATTATATCTCTTCAATAAACATTTCAACTATACTATACCAGCTACTGTTGTAATGATAAGCGTGCTGTTTGATATAGTTTGCATTATTTTGAGAATGTTGAGTTACAGTAACTCGAGATGAGGGAGGATGATCAATACAAGGCAAATAGCTGGTGCAGGCAAATCAATGAAGGTTTATTCAAGTATGGATGTGGAATTATCAAGAACATACGACATGATTGCATCAGTATTTGGTGAATGTATTTGAGATTATCAGCCTATCTTCAATTAGAGGAACTCATGTGAAATGTGTGGAAATAGTTTATTAGGTCCACGCATGGAGATTACCAGTATACACATTTTATGACACCAACAGCATCACATAAGGAAAACAATGTAAAACCACCAAACTTATAATAAGCAACACATTTAAAAGGCTCTCATCTTCTCAACAATTTGGCCTTATCTATCAAACATCAATATTTATACAAATCAAACAAGCAATCACTTCAAGAATCAATACTCACACCCAACAAAACCAAGCACTAACTGAAAAACAAGATAAGCAACACATGGATCAAGACTCTCACGCCAAACTAGACACTTGGTAACGCATGTCAAGATGAATCATTATTCCCACATCCACATCGACACTGGAATAAACAACATGCGAAGAGATTTCATGGGCAACCTTTGGAATTGAACAAGAAGCAATGAAGTTACAACGATACAGGAATTGGAAAGCTATAAATAATCTTGAAGTTTTGAATAAATGAACATATCATCTTTACTAAGAAATACTTTATTTCGAACACCCTTCAAAGTTGTTAAGCACAAAGAATAAAAGGATTATTATTTGTAGCTTATAAAAAATGTTCGATATTATAAAAACAAGAAAAGACTTATTTGAATAAGATCAGACACAAAAACTAAAGATTTATTGATGAAGACAAGAGTTATTCTATTTATACTAAGTTCCGAATGCCAAAGTAGCAATTTATCTTGTACAACGCTTATCACATCTGGTGAACCTCAGTATTTAGATAGCTGAGATGCACTTCACTTATCATAGCTTGTCCATGTTGTTGCACAACACAGACATATCTACCCATCAAGAATACCTTAATCTTTATAGACAGTTGTAGCCCTTCTGGCACAACAATCACCTCAAGATAATCAATTTCCCAAGTTCATGTTCGTACAAGATGGTGCAAACTTTGTCCTGGGCAGAACAGCCGGAAACAATGTCTATATGCCAACATCCACGTTTCGCAGACCGTAAAATATAAACTACACGGTAGAATCTACTCGACTAGCTTTGATGGTGTACATTTTTATACGAGGTGTTATAAAACAATTGGTGGAATTGTATATCTCGTGGATATTGACAATTGGCAGCAATAACAAATGAAGGTACTCACCTCGAATTTGGACGTAGCAGAGCGTCTTCTAAAAGATATTTCCAACACGGTATATGCATGCTAAAAAAGAGTATAAATATTTGCTAAAAAAAATGGACTTGCCAGATCAGAAAATAAATCTGCATGAATAAAAGTTAAAATTTGACATCCATTACTCCTCTACATTCTATATACTCTACTCCCTATACTCCCTAGGTCTACCTACACCCTATGCATCCTGTATCTACCTACATCTATACACCCTATCCCTACCTGCGCCCTATACCCCACGGCCTATCTATTATCCGGATTACACCCTAACTTTTATACACCTTTCTTTATCCTACGCCTATTCTTGGAAAGATCGGGGTTTCAAGTCAAACAAAAACTCCGAAATCGGAGTCCAAAATTTACTGGCGGGATATGCTTCTAAATAAGGCAGGTACTATTGCTATATGAGAGAAGTGGTATCAGTAACATATGCTCTGTTGGCTCTATTGGATTTTTTTTATGAAATATACTTCCTTCATCCATGAACCAGGTATGCGTTTAACGATTTCGTACTAAAGGAACACGAATTATGTTTCAATAGCGTCGCTCCAATCGAGCAACATTATAGCATTTCATGTTATATAATAATAGTAATAGTATTAGCTAATTGAAATCGCCTCTACTAAAAAATTTAATTGTGGTCAAACTCACAAAGATAATAAGAGAAACAATAGAGGAGCGTGTTTTTCATTAGAGGAATAGAATTTGTTTGCCACTCATCTCTGATCTCTACCTTTTTCTGTCATTTGTGATGACCTCGAAGACGGCATCACATTGTATCATGATAAAAACTGCCAATCGTGGAACTGTCTTTTTCTCTTATTCCAGCTGTTATATGACATTTATTTCGTATTCTATCGTAAACTCAATGAATATCTTGGATTTTGTTTCCATGCAAATATATAAAGCTGCTGAAGTGAACTAGACTAGATTCCCATTGCAGTAAAAAGGGGGTTAAAAAAGCAGGTAGAATACTGTTAAAATCCTTCTTTATTTGAAATTAGGATAATGTGCAATAAAATGTATATTCTACGTCTCTATTTATATTATTTGGTTTATATCTCTTATCTGGCAGCAGTTTAGTAGTTGCCAGTGATTCCATTACTTTATATATTTTTGTTGGGTCATTTAGTTGTTGATCTGATGGATCAAGAACGGTATTTCAATATATGGTTTTTGAATCATGCGTAAAGAATAGCTCTTTATTGTTGAGCCTGTATCCTTTTTAGGTATATTTATGTTACAACACATTACACTACCCTTGACATTTACTTTAGTATCTGTCATCTCTTATTTTAGAGCATTTAACCCTTGCTATCATCATGCTAATACTATTATTATGCATGCCTATCTGCTGATGGCAGCATGGTTTGATTGAGATGACATTTATTTTGGGCTTTGTTTATGATGGGTGAAGTGAACTAGACTAGATTCCCATCATAAACAAAACCCAAAATAAATGTCATCTCAATCAAACCATGCTGCCATCAGCAGATAAGCATGCATAATAATAGTATTAGCATGGTGATAGCAAGGGTCAAATGCTCTAAAAATAAGAGATAACAGATACTAAAGTAAATGTCAAGGGTAGTGTAATGTGTTGTAACATAAATATACCTAAAAAGGATACAGGCTCAACAATAAAGAGCTATTCTTTACGCATGATTCAAAAACCATATATTGAAATACCGTTCTTGATCCATCAGATCAACAACTAAATGACCCAACAAAAATATATAAAGTAATGGAATCACTGGCAACTACTAAACTGCTGCCAGATAAGAGATATAAACCAAATAATATAAATAGAGACGTAGAATATACATTTTATTGCACATTATCCTAATTTCAAATGAAGAAGGATTTTAACAGTACTTTACCTGCTTTTTTAATCCCTTTTTACTGCAGCTGCGAATCTGGTAAAAACTACGATCCACAAATAAGTATGATTGATATGATATGAATTATCTTTTGTAGAATATTCAGTTGATCTTTAATTGCCTTTTCTGCTTAAACTGCGATGTGTTCTTTGTTAGAAGTACACTCCCTTTGGGTCAAAAATTTCAGGTAGCAGCTTTACTACGCCTACCATTTAACACTGAAAGTGCGACGACGAGCAGCTATTGAAGCAGTACAATTGCAATCTCATACATGTCGAACATCATAATCACGACGCAGTGTTTATTCAAAAGAAATTCGCTGATGCTACGCAAAATGGCAATTTTAGTAGTAATTTAATAACTTTAAATAGTAGAAATGATGTACAGAATAGTAATTTTGTAAAAATAGTATGAAATATAGAGTAATTTGAGTTGGTAGGGAGTGTAAAGGAGAGTGGGGGGAGAAATAAATAAGTAGTGTTCATATTATCATTATTGTTGCTGTTGTAATGAGGGTGGAGGAGGTTGGTTATCGAGCATGTAATTGCCAGGAACCAAGCCTCGTTGGCCAGCTCCAACTGGACCCAGTCTCTCGGCTTCCCACCAGCCGTCCATCTGCTTGTGTATAATACCAACTACTTCGTCTGCTTGGAAAGACATTTCACCGTCAATCTGCAAAACGACAGTTTGATTAGCGTAAGAAATAGAGCATAAAGTATCGCAAAAAGTACTTACAGTAGCTTCAAAAGGCCATTGCGCTTTAGCAAATCCAATAAAGCGATCAGCACTAAATGGTGCTTTAACTAATTGTGGTGGAGACAATTGTTGTTGCGTCGCTTGTTGCTGTTGCGGTTGGGAGGTTTGTTGTTGTTGCCCACTGTGATTGCTCTTTAAATCAGACTGTGAGAGCTCGTGAAGCGAAGGTTGCTTTTGGTACATGTGTTGTTGGCTAAGAGGTCTTGGTTGTTGCTGCATGTAAGGCTGATTTTGCTGTTGTTGTTGCATGTAGGATGGATCTGGAGGTTGTTGAGTATACATGGCAGCAGCAGCGGCGGCAGCAGATTCTTTCTCTTTCTCCTTTTCTTTCTCCTTCTTTTTTTCTTTTTTACCACCACCAAAGAAACCTAGAGAGAATCGACCCGTTTTGTTTTCCTTCTCTTTTGATTTGACTGACGATTCGCCATTAAACTGTTTGGCATTCTTTCCGAATCGTTTTTTGGTGTCCTCTTCGAAATTATGCTGCTGCTGTTGCTGTTGTATGAGCATTTGCTGTTGCTGCTGCTGTTGTTCAGAAAGCTTGATGGATGAAGATCGAGGCCCAGGCATACCAAGTTGATAGCTAGCATGCCCGTTTCCATAGTAACCGCTACCATTGCTCGGCAAAGGAGCTCTCATAACACGATGATCGTCAGCACTGAATTCTTCCTGCCAAGGTGCGGGACGAATACCACCCTCTTCTATTCCATTTTGCTGGTTATTGATATACCCACGAATGACATTTCGATCCATTGTTTGTGGTTGAGATTGCTGTTGTTGATGCAAATCCATCTTTTGTTGCACTGGAGACATTTGAGATCGTCTTTTACCGTCAGCAATGACCTGTTGTGCAGCATTCTGGGCCACATCAGACGCGGGTTTCACGGAATTGGGAATATCGATAGTGAGAGGGACAGTGGGTCTATGCGGTTTGGGATGACGGTGGACGTCGTCTTCGACATGATCTGCCTCAGCTGCTGCCGGAGACGTGTTTAGGTCAGCAGCAGAGGAATGCTCGGCTAGTGATGCGCTTGCAATAGGGGGAGGTGTGGGAGAGGCCATACTGTTACGAGAAGAGGTGGATCCATCAAACATTCTAGCATTCATTGCACGAACAGGTAATTGCTGAGGTCGACGAATGGATGAAATAACCCATTTCTCATCCTTTGGTGGTGGCCGTGGCATTCTGTTATGATATTCCTTCTCGTCTTCATTTTCCTCATAATCGTCATCGTCGTCGTTCTTGTTGATCATTTCACGATTCAAAGAAGAGGCTCTGCTGCCATTCTGAGACGAGGGGGGCTTCTGCGAAAGCAATAAGGAAGAGGTACGTACACCAACTACAGGCTTCATATTGGGTACTGTTTCTGGAGCTGCATGATTCATTTCGTCCTGAGAAGGAGGAATGTCCCTTGTCGTGAAAATGGCACCGTTGCTGTTGTAGACAGGATTTGGCATAGGTTTGTATTTCTGATTCAAGTCTTTGCTGGATCCGTTGCTGATCATAGATTCATTTCTAGTCGCCAGAGTATCAAAAGGCATAAGTATAGGTGTCTCTGATGAGAGAGGTGCAAGTTCAACGGCGCTGTTGGATTTGGCCACGCTATCCAATTGCTCCTTTTGCAAATCGTATTGGCTGGTAGCTCTTTCTTCCTTCATCCCTAATGCGTTGTAAATGCTACCAGAAAAGTCATCTGAAATAGGGCGGTTTGATGTGGTGGGAGATAGTTTCTCTCCGGCAGCAGGAGCAGCTGGTGGTATAGGACGAGCCATCATGATAGGAGGCAAAGATTGCTTAGGGCCATTGCTGGTATGAGAAGAGGAAGCATAGGATTCTCGCTTATTGTTTGTAGCTGCTTCAATGACGGCAGCAGAAGTTGCAACAGCGTCATGACTACTGTTCTTTTGATTCAAGATTTGCTCTACTTCCTTCATTGCTGTACTGACAGGGCCGTTGCTTTGATCTGTTGTATTTGTAGCACCAGACAATGGGGGTTGCTGTTGTTCTTTTTCTGGAACTTCTCTCTTCTCATCTACATCACCAGATGTCAGTTGCTGTGGCGAAGTTATGATATTGAATTGATGATTCTCATGTTCGCTTTGTGGAGTGGTGTTTTGCACTTCCAATTGACGCAGCTGGCGATCGACAGATTTCAGTTCTTCGTCAGGGTTGGTTAAAATAGTGACAGGTGGATGAGGAGGCAATTTCTTTGCTGCAGCAGTAGATTCAGAAGTTTCACGTGGGATGGCATCAGGAAGGGAATCGGCGGACGATGTTGTTTGAGGTAAAGGGGCTGATAGCGGTTGATCTAGATCACTATAAGTAGAGGTTGTTGCCATTGTTCCTATAATTGCAGGAGCAGCAGCAGCAACGCCAGGCATGATTGGAGCTGAAGTCACAGTTGCTGCAGATGTTGGCATTGTCGTCTGAATGTGCGATGCGTCGTAAAGCATTTCGTATTGCATTGGAGCTAATTCGTAGAGTTACAGATTAGGAAATTGATCACCAACAAATACAAAAGTACATCATATACAGTACCTGGTATTCTGTTCCCTGTTCCATAGCGTTGCACAAAGGCTGTAACATCCTTTTGAACATCAGTGATTTCCAAAGCAGTGCGTATCCTGTCACAGCATTCCTCGTCGATACTGAATGTAATTGTCATCATATTGGCAAAGGACCATAGTGTACTTCGCAGATAACTGATCCTTTTCACTTCCATCTCCTGATACACATCAGCGGTTGCGCTCCAATCATTCACCCACTTGTCATTGACAGCATTGAAATTATCGACAGATCGCTTATAAACTTGATCTAACATTACAATTAATAAAACGCATATTAAATCTGATTTCATCCTTGATGTTACCAGCAACTGCTACCATTCTTTTTTGTTCGTCAATTTCCTTTTCAATCTATGAGAAACATGGTTAGACAAAATAGTTACAATAATGATGATATGATCTTTTTATATCATGATTTACCTTGGCAATATCTTCAGTTGAGCCATTGCCTAATTCAAATCGATATGCCTCCATTGATTTTAGTTTGTTGTATTCGCTCAAACAGTATTCTTTGGCCTACAGTAAAGCATCAGCACAAGACGCAGAAACATACTTTTTGGTTGAACAATTTACTCGTGCGACATCAGCTTCGTGTAAGTTCTTGAGTTGCTTTGAATTCTCTATGTGTTGCTGTTGCTGCAATCAAAATAGTTGTCAATACAGCACATTCCCTGTATCACATCCATCTTTCTTTACCATTTTGCGAACATCTCTTTGATCCTTCAGAAACCCGTCCAGCGGTACCTCAAGGTGATCCTGTAATTGCTGTGCTAGATCAATATGAGCACGAGCAGTTGTTTCCAATGCAGAGGGGATGCGTGATAAGGTCTCTGCGAAACTGTGCTCTTCAAGCTCTCCTATTCTCGATGTCTGTGCTAGCTTCAAGAGACGCTCGCCATAGTCTTGTTCGATGCTTGCGCTGTAAATCATACACGTATAAGCACTTTGATCGTGTTGCAGTTCTCTTTTCGTCTGATGTTACCGTAATTGATAGAGTTTCTTCAGTTCTTCGCATGTGTCCTTTGATTTTCTCAAACGATTGGACAAAATCTCGACGCCTTTGCTTTGATCATCCTATTGTGTGTTCTTTTGTCAGGAAAAGCTACTTGGCTAAAAGGACATGGAGTAATTTACCCAAAAAGCATCTTTGAAGCTTATGCCAGTGTTACTGGATGGTTGTTGTTGTTGCTGCTGCTGTTGTTGATGCGGATGCTGCTGCTGCTGTGGATGCGCTATTCCAGAAGCCATCATAAGTTATGAAGCTTTTTCTTTTGCAAAAAAAAAATTAGAGAGGAAAAAAGTATGATGAAATTGGTATTTCCTTCAATAAAATAAACTTGCTCAGTTGGAAAATAAAAAAGAAAATGTAGCCAAGAATTTTATTTATAGGATTCGAAACGAAAGAAGAAAAAAATGAAATTGAGTGACGACAGTAATAGGAGGAGACAGAGGAAGGAAAGAATGAAGGGTCAAAAGGGGTGTAAGGAAGATTACAGTGTGGTGACAGGTTCAGCCAATGTGGTCAATCGCTCAGCCAGCCAGCCACAGCGAAATGCCAATGCTGGGCCACTTTTTACATTTTACATATTCAACCGTAACTCTTTCTTCCATCATTTGAGTTACTGAGATTAAACAGTGAACAGAACATAGGATGTGATTGTTTGTGAGATGCATACAGTTGCGCTCTGTTCATATTTTTTGCTCGAAAACATCAGCTATACCAGACTTTCCTCAGTCTCCCATTCTAGGTTATCCACATCAAACTTCATTGCTCCGTATTTTTCTGGCATTTGAGATTCCTTCTTGAGACGTGTCCAATGTAGAGAGTTTCCCCAACATTTGAATAAAATGGAATGAATATTCGGGCAGGGCCTGAAAATGTCTTTTTCACCACAGAAATGCTGCAATAGAAGTGTTCTTTTCAGCGAGTTGTTCTGGACCACATTTTCATGTGTATATTTGTGCTGGAAATAGCAATATGTACACAAAGAGAAGCTCTCTGTATCTATGAGTAGAAAGCGATTGACATTGCTACGCGGATTCTGAATCCAAAGTGCCAGTGATATAGTGGCATGATGATTACATATCTCTTGTCAGGGGAAACCATTATCGTTTCCATGGCAACAAAATGATTCCGAGCACCATTATCATGTATCTTGGCTGTGATAACGTAATGCCCGCGGATGATAAAAATAAACAAAACGGACGAGATGCCACAAACAGCATTTATTTGTAAACAAGGAAATAGGTGCGTTCTAGAGTATCCCAAATGCTGCTCATCCCAAAAATCCACGGTTTAACCATACTACTACCCACTAGACAGTGATTGGTTGGATAAAGGTATTACGGAAATAAAAGGATTTCTCAAAAGGTTAGGTGCAAAGTTTACACACCTTTTTTTTTTTGCGGGGTGAGTCATTTTAAGAGATGCTATTATTAGTCTCACCTATTCATTTAGTCATGCTGCCATAATTCCACCCAATCGACTTGGACATGGGCCGACCCATTTTCATCATGCTAAACTAAGCTGTATTTGGAACAAAATGTCCCACGGCATATAGTTTCATATAAATAGGGATCAAATTTGAAATTTCAGAAGTGATCTTCAGGTTATCATATTAACTCTTTCTTTTACATTACCAAACTCTCTCTGTCTATTACTCTAAAATGGATCCTGGTTACAAGCTTCTCCAACACATCAAGACTGTCCCCAACTTGATCAATGAGGACCCTAGTATCACTACCCCCAAGAACTCTAGCTTTATGGACATGCCTTGGTCTGAATTCTCCAAATTGCTCAATACAAACAAGCGTCGCTCCTCTGCTTCAGCGAGTAGTACTACCTCTGAGGAATCGACCGATTCTGATGCCACTAAGGAAGACTTTTCTCTTGGTAATTGGGACTCTATGACCGGCTATCAAGACAGTGAACATAGAAACACTTTATAAACTACTCATTAGCAATCCACATCCAAGCACATTTCTTTTAATTATAGCATTCGTCAGTTTTTTTCTCTCTTCCTAAATAATGTCATACCTCTCTGTTTCTCTCTCTACTCAATAAACATCACTCTTGTTAATCTTCTGTTTGTAACACACTACTTATAATGATTCTCTCACGATCCATGTCTTGTAGAACTAATTTGAACTTGGCGGATGATCCTCTAACGCATCATGAACACTACTTGGCAAATATGATTCAAGCTGAAAAGCAGACAAGCATAGTATTGTCGTGTCTACTCAGGATACTACTGCTCTACAAACATGATGCTCGCTACAAGAACTCACCTCGCTATCTAAGATTGTGGATTACCTATATTTTCTATCTTCGTACACCTCTCATTTATCCTACTTTATTTGGTTTGATAGATAACAGAATAGGCGATAAGGTTGCTCTTCTCTATGAAGCTATTGCATATCAGCAATTGAAAGAAGGACGGTAAGCTTCATATGAGAGCGCATAGCTATCTGACTCAACGTGCTCTAGATACCGCGATGTGGAGGCGACACTCAAACTAGGCATCAGACGAAGGGCTTTTCCACTAGGCAAGCTGAATCGCATCTTGCAAGAATACAAGTCGACTGGATCACTGCACTTTGATGTGAGCCAATACACACTGGATTCATACCAAATATCGACTCAAATCGATCAACATGAAGAGCATGCAGCTAACGTAAGGAATACTTGGCTGTCCATGTATCCAATGCTTAGCTTGATGGTCGATACAATGTAGGTGCTAAATGTCAACCAGCCTTTGAGATGCCATTTGAATTGGATCAATTTGAAATTGCAACATGCAACACGCGCAAATGTACTTCGTCGATGCTCCAAGCACCATTCTTCCTATGAGGAATTGCGAGCCAAAACCTATTACAATGGTCTCATTTACAACGCAATCAACATGGGTCAATGTATCAAAAAAGGGGGGAACAATACCGTACGGGGTTTTACATTTCAATTGCAAAAGGAGACTCCTGCTGCTCTATTCCCGCATTATAGTAGCAAGGTTATTCCGGTCCAAGAAAAGGAGACGAATGATCATCAGCAGGTGGTACAATTGCCACACAATCCTGGTTTTATTGCACATCAACTCATGCTGAGTGGTGTACTTGACCGTGAGACTTACCACTTTCTAGACACATCAAGTGCACAAGATGATATTCTGGTCAAATTAAAGACTTGGTTCCATGGCAAGGCATCCAGCAAGCTTGTTCAGAAAAAGCCCATCATGTTGGACAAGGACTCATTTCACGTGGTGCGCCAACTAGGCCAAGGTGGTCTGGCTGATGTCTATTTAGTTCAACACACAGAAACCTCTGCCTATTATGGTCTCAAAGTACAACAGCCTGCTCATCCTTGGGAATATTACATACTCTGCCAGATACACAGCCGAAAATCAACTGATATCAATGTACTGGACGTGTATGATTTCTACCACTACAGCGATGCGAGCTTTCTGTTGATGCAGCTGATTCGAAACGGCACCTTGCTAGACGCTCTCAACTTGTATCGTCTCTCCAAATGCTGCATGCCTGAATCAATTGTTGTTATCATCATCACACACTTGCTGGAAGAGTTGATCAAGTTACACCACATTCAAATTGCTCACAATGACCTTAAATTGGATAATATCATGCTAGTCTTTTCCTCTGTAGAAAGAAATATTGCTGAATTCCCAAGGTTAATGATGATAGACTTTGGTCATTCCATCAACGTGTCAGCATTACCTCCGCATAGTTTATGTAAAGCAAACTGGCCACCAGCTTGTCCAAGATCAGACTTTCCAAAGCTGAATCAACCATATCCGCCATTCCACGCAGACTATTGGCAATTAGCGGCTATGGTACACCTGCTGTTGTACGGTACACCCATGCTGACAAGTAAAACCAGCCGTGAACAGTACACAATATTACAGCCTATTCGACGCTATTGGCAAAAGGACGTTTGGACGGATTTCTTCCAGACCTTACTGAACCCAACACTGAGCTCTGAACATGTCAAACTGCAAGATCTACTGGGCCGATTTCAACAAGCTAGTCGAAATGTACCTCGACACGAAATCAACTCGTTCACATCGATGCTCCAGGATAAAGTATTTACTAAATAGCTATTCATTTGGCATTTCGTAATGTAGAAATAAACTATTTTCCCATCTTTTTCAACCGGAGCTGTGTCATTTAAGTGCAATGGGTTAAATTAGTTGGGGCGAAGGACACTGCTAGGACACAATTTGTGTCTTCGGATTATTAAGGCGCAACCTAACTCAACTTGTCGCTTTTTGGAGGCAATAACATGTTGCAGGGCACAATTGCATTCTATTGTAAACTTGTATGTGTGCCCAATTTAAGAACAGAACAAGCTTTCATCCAAACATTAACATAAAAGGTGATTATTCTTCAAGCAGTGGTTTCATAGAGCTATAAAAGGTGATTTTTGTCAAGACCTACCCTACTATGTTCAATACTGTTGATTTGGTGCCTGAAAAAAGCTGCGAGATCTCTTGAAGTTAAAAAAAAAAAAAAAAAAAAAAAAAAAAAGAGGCATGCACTATTCAATAATCATGAAATGTGCCTCATGTAAATGTTCAGGCAAGCAAAATACATGGGCCTTGTCAATATCTAATAGCCATCATCAAGTACTGTGCTTATGGAATCAAGTAACATAGTCTGTAACAAGGTATCATACGAAATCTGAGCTGTGGTAGAATGATATACACAATGCATTGCTTATACGGTATTCCGCTATATGTCCAATCTCAGAGATGGTAATGTTATCCTCATCCAACATGCGACACAGAAAAAGATGTCTTTCTTTGATATCAAAGCTGTTGATTTATTTGATTGTGGTTTGAGCAAGAGCGTCAATCCCATTGCAATTATTGACGGCATCAGTGCCAGTGTTCAGGAATTATTCGTTTCTAGTGGCTTCTCTCACTCTTTTTGAGTCGATCAATCGGTTTCAAATGCTGCAAGAGTATTCTGACCCTGCAACCTCTCTTGGAAACGAAGAAACATTCGTCAAGTATGAAATGACAGCCAACAAAGTCGACAATGCTGTCTTTTCCAATAGGCGAAAGAAGAGGAAGAAGCCATCAGTCAAGAAGCTACAGAAAGGAAGGGCAACTGGACAAATCCGCTTGAAGAAACTTCACCAACATTTGGTAGCCAGTGAAGCCAGATCTGCTGCAACCATGTCCACCTTCAACAAGCCAAAGATGGTTTCCTTCATAGGAAACTGGCATCGCAATGCTCAGTACCTCCGTGGCCACAGTACTCGAAGTATGAAGCCGTACATGTCAACGCTATCCACAAGAAGCACAGTCAGATTGGTGGATGAATACAATTCTACAAAAATTTGCTGCTCCTGTTTCAAGGAGACACAGAAACAACTGGCGCGTGATGAGGATAATAGAATGAAGAGGAACCTCGGTGCCGTTACATGCTTTAACCCTGAGTGTCCAAAAAGGCTGGCTAAACAAACTACCATGAATCGTGATGAGCAAGGAGCGAGTAACATTGCCCTCTTTGGTTTTTCGGCACTGGTCTCACTTGACAACAAGGTGTTGCCTCCTTTCAGTCGAGTTCAAAATCCTGATAAGTAAGTTGGCCTTTTCACTGGGATCTATCAGCAGATTTTTTGACCTCTTACTTTTTTTATAGGTACGTCTTATCCCCCACTTATTCACATGTCTTTGCACGCCAGACTGGCAATACGAGGACACCCGCTTAGTCGGTGAATTATTGCAATAAAACCAATTAGTTGCATCAAATATGTCATGATTCATACGATGCGTCAAATTTATTACTAATATTAGGTTGCGCCAGACTATTCAGCGAATGGCATCTTGAATTCAGGCACTGACAGCATTCCAAAGCCACCAATATAGGACGCATCCGAGTAGTGTCTTGTAGTTGTAGCTTGCTCTAGAGAAATGCTTGACGCTCTAACTCGAGAGAGCGCTCTAGTCCGACATTCCTTTACTCAAAACTATCATGGCGCTTTGCACTCAATAGATTACTGATCTAATCGAGGCTGTTTCCTTAGCAAAGCATCGGCTCAATAACGGACTTGGTGTGTTTTAGTAATTTGCTCCTGATTTGGAAGTGAGAAGATTACACTTGACATCGTGGAAAACTTGCACAACATTATTTATTTTTAGGTATAATGGCTCTCCATAAACTTATGTTCTTATATGAATTTTGCCTGCTTTTGTCATACTTCTTACGCCCTTGTATGGCTTATATCCCTCATGGAATAATCGAAGGCTGTCAACTTTTAGGCCGGACACTGCGTACATGTTGATCTGGAACTCCAGGCCTATACTCATGCCAACTTCCGGATTGGATTCACTTGTGCTAAATGTGCCAGATAAGACAGGCGCTCTGTCTCTTTGCGAAAGTTTACCAATTTCCCAGCGGATAGACTGTGTAAAGACAATAACAGTCAATGACATGCTATCTATTGACCATCACGAAATGTGTAGCTATTACCTTATTGGCGGGATCATACATGTATTGCCCAGAGTTGCATGTTGCGTTGACGCTCGTTGTGCTTTTTGGCATAGGCAGTGTGAGCACAATCTTTTCAATGGGCTTTGCATCTGTTGATCTGGGATGAACAGTGATATCGAATCGACCTCCGTTTTTAGTGGGCATGATTTGCGGTTTGATTTGTAGCGGCATGGCTTGATAGGGTGACAAAGATGCTCTGCAATTTATATCAGAGTCAATATCAAATCCTCTCTTTGCAGCTGGATAACATATACCTGTATGACATGAGCTTGAAATGTCCATCAGGAGGGACAAAAGACAAGACTTTTTCGCTGTCCCATTTACGATATCTAGGTCAAAAGCATCAGTTGACTATCCTCTGCTCTGCACCAGAATTCATAGTACATCTTACCTTACACAGGGATGGAAGCTCACATCATCAATCACCTTGGCATTTACAAAATTCAACGACAGATCAGGCATGCCACTCAACTTGCTATTTGCTTGCACATTGCCATGCGCTTCGCAAGATACAGCTGTACCATTACTATCCAACGTGTCAGGGCCATATCCTCACCAAATCCTTTGCTATACTTACGCTGCGATGGTAGCGTCAATTTCCTCGATAATATCAAAATAGATTTCATTTTGTGTGTATTTGACACCAGCCTTTCTCCATGGTATGTTTGACATACTTTGAGGAAACTTGGGCGCCACGCTATATAAACCAAATCAGATTTCCTTTGCACAGCTCCACCTCTATTCTATCTTACCCTGCAGCTGCTCCTACGGTAGTCATCATCTTGTTCATGATGGTGGGTGGCATAATAATCTCCTTGAGGGCATTAGGTTCGGTTGTCAAGGGGTATCCATAATCCATCATTTCCTCCAACAACTAGCCAGATATGAGTATCAGTACCAAGGCAGCCACGTCCATGCAGCAGCAACTTCTTACCTGATACACAGTGACAAAGTTTTCTCTGATAGATGACTCTGATACCTCTCCCAGATAATCGGTCAGAATATCCATGATACGATGAATAAACTCAAACACCAGCATAGGATCCACTATTGCCTGCTGTCAGTCCCCTCATCTATGAACGCACTGATCTCGCGCAAACCTTCTCTTTCAACGGGACACAGCCAGGTTAAATCGTCTCTCAATACGTTCAGCAACCAATACTTGTTTGACTCCAATACAGGGGGGACATCCTCTCGAGTGAAATAAGGGTCCTTCATCGATAGGCCTTTGCCTCCATTGTTGTCTTCCATAGAACCAGGCAAAGAGTTTTTGAACTTGGTGCACTCGTCATTGAACACATCGACAATTTGTCTAGAAATGATGCCACGCCAGTGCTTTTCAATGATGATTTTACTAAAGCCAGATGCTCGAGTCAAACGCCATGTAGAGACTGTATCTGTGGCATGCTTACCCTTGGTTATTAATCACAAACAGCGAGTTAATCATCTTTAGGTCAAGAAATACGCGATGAAGCAGAACAAGTGTTTCGCTTTAAAGGAGTGTAATCTCTTATTCACACTCTTCTCGGGCTTGATTTTGTTGCGCAGAACTGTTTGGTGACTCCTTTCGCCTTAATAAGGCTTTCTGTGGATCGTTCAATATGGCTAAAAACCTGCTTGATGTGGCAAAAAAAAAAGCTTTTTTTCTCTTTTCTTTGGCTGTCTACAAGAGATAGTATTCAAGAGACGTCTTTGTTCGATTCTCGCACAATTTTACCAATACAATTATTTAATCTCCTTGATTGCATGCACATGAATATCTCAAAATGCCTGACACAACGACAACGACACCATCTCCACAACCTCCATTAGAAACTGAAAACAGCAGCGAACAACCTTCCGAAGAGTTATTGAACATTGACAAGAATGAAGAGTAGGTTGCAGTATAGCACAGTAGGGAGAGTTTCCTGTTGTACTTACGTTGACTCTATAGCTATCAATCAGTCCTACAAGCATTGCAAGTGCTGAAGCAGCAGTTGACAATCGCTACTAATGATGTACAGGTGCTTGGCACTCTGAAATCTGAAGCACTCGAGGATCCCTATACGTTCATTGGCAACCTGAGGAAAAAGGTAAGCCAACAAAACCTGCCATTCGTCTTTCAACTGTCTAATGTGTTATTGTAGACATCCAAGAGCAAGATGCCAAAATTACAAAAAGTGGTTGCTGTGCCCAACATCAATTGGAATAAATACCGCTTTTTGCCTGAATCAAGAATCGTGCAACAGCAGGCTGCTTTAAATGATTTGATATTACAGACCAAACGATCTGCTTACTGCGTAAAGTATCTTCAATATAGAACTAGACCATCATCGACTCATGCTAATTTTATAGAACATCTTGGACACATCGATGGAATATACCACCAATGCCACAACACCTGTCGCTGTAAAAAATCTTCAGCAAGAATTAGTGAGGGCAACACAAGCCATGCGTCAAATCCCCTCACGTGCCAATTCCGTTTCAGACTTTTCAGAGGATGAAGATGATTCAGAGAGCGTCGCAACGAAAGCAACACCTAGATTAAAGACGACCCCTAGATCAATACGCGGTATAGCACCACCATCAGAGAGACGGACCGTGTCTGGAAAAGGCAAAGGAAAAAGGAGAACATCCACTGTTCAAACTGGAAGAGATTTGCAGTCGAGCACCATGGACATGTCAGAAACAGAAAGGTAACATTTTGCAGTCGGAGAGCATACTCATATAGGCATTTTATCTCATTCAAATACTAGTCCTATTAGATCAAGACTTCAATCAATCGAGCCTCGTACACCCGATGAATATACACCTGTGGAAACAAATTCAGTAAGTTGGATATTGATTGGATTCAAGTGCATTTGTATTCATGACAACATTCAGGACGATCCATCTCGTGCTCCGACATTCAAGCAGCCTTGGTCAGACCAAGAACAGGTATACAGTGGTACAGACGAGAAGCCAAGAGACAACAACTCACACTACTGACAATAGGAACGTTTGCAAGAGCTTTTGATCACTTTTCCAGACGAACCTGTGCAGGCTCAGCGATTCAATAAAATATCCAAAGCATTAGGCACGCGAACACCACGGCAAGTGGCGAGCAGAGTGCAGAAATACTTTATCAAGTTGGCTAAAATGGGGTTACCTGTTCCTGGAAGAATCACTATTCCTGTAAGTAAAAAAAAAAAAAAAAAAAAAAGCTCTCTTTGATCAATAAGGTTCATACTTACATTCCTGCGTGGCATTTTCTTAGCCTTCGTGTATGCCTAAAGGCGATAACGGTATCAAAAAAGTAAAAACGAAAGCAAAACCCAAAAATCAAGGTCGCATCTCCAAACCTGCTGCCCCTCCTGCATTACGCACCACGGGTGTTGGCTACAACAGTGCTATATCTGGTGGCATTACAAATACAAGAATCTCCGGTGGCCATTATGCGAATACAACGGGCCCTCCAGCTGTGTACATGTCAGACGATGAGGAGGATTCAAATGTCAAGGAAATGATGCGCAATGTAAGTCCCGTATGGACCATGCTTCTTTTCTTTTGCTGATTACGATGGTGATTTAGGCGACGAATGGAACAACTGAAACGAGTGATCTAGTGATTCACGAAGGGTTTGCCGTAAGTGATCCTAACTTTGCACTAAATGCGTGTACTCAACTTTGTCTCATTTAGTGTGATTCTTGTGGCGCAGAGCCCATTGTAGGTGTATTGTACAAATGTACCATGTGCGATATGAGCGAAGAAGTTGATCTATGTGGCAATTGCATGGAAAAAGGCACATTTACAAATGGTAATCAATTGCAGCAGCTATTAAATCATACATGAAATATTAACTCGACATGTAGATCACCATACACTAGACCATACATTTGAAGCGGTGCGCACTGCAAATCCACTACCGTATTATGCTGATAACGACTATAAATCACCCGAACACTTGGGAGAGTATAGTTATCTTGGATTCTAGCTGTATCATAATATAATAAATTTATAGATCCTAAACACTTTTAAATCCTCAAAAAGAAAAGAAGTTAATCTAATAAGTATTTTGATAGACTGGCGTTATTAAATATAGAATGCAAGGAGAATAGCATGGCTAACGATAGTGTTATGTAATTTGCCGCCTACTTTTCATACGCTTCAAAAGCATCTATTCTTACTGTTGTATTGCCTTCATGATGAAAAGGGCATTGAGTTTGCCAGCCGACCCCATTAGCTGCCAAAATTAGTTTCAACTCAGACTCATATTCTACTCCAGATTGGACAGATTCTAGTAGTTTTTCGACTTGATTCAACTCTTTTGCCAGATTCGACTATACAGAGTATGATGATCATCTCATGCTTCCTAATACATTCTTGGAGTGCTTTTCAAGGCGCACCCAATGGTATCAAGTAACATAGATGTTTTGAATAAACTTATTGAGCAATTTATGAAAATATGGAAAGAGGTTTCTGGCCAAAATGTCGAAATTTTACATACCAAAGTTCCACAAAGATGATTTCAGTGGCTACGTTGGATCAACAGAAACATTTTGATTCAAGATATACCATAGTAAAAGTCTCCATTATCAAGGCAAAAAACGCGATTGTTTAATTTTCGATGAAAACCATGAGGGGTACCTCATGCTTTTTGATTGATTTTTGGCCATGTTTTTTGGGTCTTCAAAAAGTTGAGCAAAGGTGTCAGGAAGTAAGTGCTAGGTGAGAGCAATTGTTTGGTGCTATTCTGACCATTTAAAACGGCCTTGAACACAAGAAAATACAGCTCAAATCCACTCGAATTTTGCTGTATCAGGGACACTAAGGACTAAAAAGGGGAAATATTAGTATGCTGCTTGCTCGTATATGAAGTAGCTATGCGTATATGGATGTAAAGCATCACATAAGAATGAGACTCACAGATAATATGAAGGGTTTTTATGTGTAAGTGGAGGGCCAAAATGAAAGTGTCAGTATTTTGATAAGATACGCAAGGGCAGTCGGTAGCGCGAGCTGCTGCAGCGCCGGTAGGTTCTCACCGAAGCGAAGCGAAAGTAGAGAGCCATCCAAAGCATAAACGCACTTATAGTATAGATTAAAGTACCCTTGCTGAACATCACCTTCACTTTATATACTGGAAAACTATATTTTTAAAAAATAGACAAGCCAACCACATTGTTTCAAAGAATTGAGAGCTGGACAAAGGTGAATAAAACTACCGAAGAAGCCGACAATGGGAAGGGGGGGTTTACCGTAGCGAAGCAAAGGTGCAAACCCATGGTAATTAGGTATTGAATCCAATACTTGATAGCATTGGTTTTAATGACAGCTTTACCGTTGCGAAGCAAAGGTGCAAAACATATGACAACCAAGCATGTAATTTGTTGAGTCTGTAGAGCTACGTGAGTTCAGTAACTCAGCAGTAGTCGAGTTATATATAGTGATTATGAAAGTTCGTGCTTGTGAATGACGATGATGGATTTGTGAATTGTATTATCGTAACTGAACTGCTGATCGGATCCTTCATAACGATCGATATTGAACATACAAAACTCGATGTATTGAGTCATTTAACAACAAGATGGATTGATTGTTTTAGCGATGATAATTTAGTATAAATAAGATGTGCTTGAATCAGTTAGTAAATCATTAAGTTTTCGTATCCGGTTACTTTTTAGTCTTCCTTTGAAATCTATCTTAATTTGTTAATATCGTACCTGTGGATACAACATAATCCAACGTTAGTTAGCATTATTGGTTTATATGAGGGCTTGATCGCAGTGAAGCGAAGGTGCAAAGCCTTAGTATTCAAACAACAAATTTGATTTCTCATTCCCTAAATTAATAATTGATCGTTTGAAATCTACTTATTATATAGCAGATTTTTAGTATTACTGTTTGAAATGTTTACAGCGACAGCCCGCAGGACGGCACCATCGTCGAGCGTAGAGAGATTACATCCAACTCAGCATTTGGTAATATTAGTCTTAATGGGTTTTACCGTAGCCAAGCAAACGTGTAAAACTATAGTATTCAAGCAGCAAATTCGGTTTCTTATTTCCATTATTATCAAACTTACCAACAACATAGCACATCAAAATTTGCATGAAATAGCTTTACCAAAATCAATATGCCTCCTATTCAAATTAAAAATTGCACAGGCTATGGAACTACCCTTCCAGTAAATTGCAGTTACCAAAGATGTGATTCATGCTGTGTAAATAAAAGCTATTGTAAAGCAAAACACAACCAAATTGGATGGTTTTCAAGCCTTCGTATCTTGACATGTAGACCTTTCTGAGCCGCCAGAATAACGTCAAACAATTGTACTTGAGTAGTAGTAACTTACTGGCCCCTTTGCTCAACTTTTTGAAGACCCAAAAAACATGGCCAAAAATCGACCAAAAAGTATGAGGGGTACCTCATGGTTTTCATCGAAAATTAAATGATCGCATTTTTGACCTCGAAAATGAACACTTTTACTATGATATGTATTGGGTTAAAATGTTTACCATTGAGTAGGTTGGTTTTTATTGGAATTCTGTATATGATACAAATAATGATGTGATGAAATGAAGGTGTGCGGGGGGTATTTACAACTAGGAAATGTGTTTTATGTATAAGGTGGGATTAGTAAAAGGGAGCAAGAGGAGCAGTTACTGCTTCTTCAGGCTGGAGATGTTTGTATGGTGGTGATCACGGTTCATGGCATCAATGCCCTTCTCGCAAACCAAGATAGACTGGACCCATTCGTTTTGCAAGACTTGTTCTGCAGTGATACGCGTGTCAGGGTTGGGGTCCAGCATACGATAAATGAGTTCACGCATTGAATCAGGAAATTTTTTGAAATTTGGAAACGAGTGAGTGACACTGTGACGAAGGTAGTTGCGGAATTCGCGATCGGATTTCTTGTCAGCACGAATCCAAGCATGGCCACCACGCCACATGGAATACATGACAATGCCCGCCGACCAGATATCCGCATTAGCGCCCCAATACTCGTGGTCCTTTTCAAACGCTTCAGGCGCAATGTAAGGTTCAGAGCCCACCAGACCACGGCTTTTGTGGCCCGTCTTTTCCCAAGCACAACGAAAGACATCCGAGACACCAAAATCAGTGATTTTTAATTTGCCGTCCAGCGTCAGTAAAAGATTTTCAGGCTTGATATCACGATGAGCAACGCCCACAGAATGAAGGTACGCCAAACCCTGCATCATTTGTTTGAAGCAGCAAGACAATTCCACATCGGTCATGTGCTCTGACATGATGACAGAGAACAGATCGCCACCGGGGCAATATTCCATCACTGTGCAGTAACGACTCTGATCGTCCAGTACCAAATCAATTGTCTCCACCACATTTACATGACGAAAGGTAGAGGAGATGCAGAATTCACTGGTCAGCTTTTTCATGTATTCCTTCTCAGATTCAGTCTTGTTGCGCTTTCGGAATTGCTTGATGGCATACAGCTTGGAAGACTTGTTGCCTTGAGAATCAGAGGTGGGAATGATCTTCTTGCTTCGACACACAGAGATGACGGCAGTTGAACCTTTGCCCAGTCGTTTATAGCATTCGCCATATTCCCGAAGATTGGTTGTATTCAGGCGATGCAATTTGCTAGTCCCTGCTGATACGGAATCACTGATAGAGTCGCAGCTCTTGACGGTGGTGAGTGTCTGTCTGGACGGCGATGGAGATAGCTGAACAGGTGTGCTACTCGAGGACGTATCGTCTGTTAATTTCGTGCTGTGCTGTGTGTGTTTTGCTTGATGCTGATCCGATCTTGATTGCTGCTGAGACTGATGGTGCATGTGTAATTGCTTCCACAGCCAACTTTTGCCTTCCTCAAATGTTGTGTCCGTCGATGAAGTGACAGATGAGTCCCTCGAATTCCGTCTGCTAGTTTGTGTCGAACAGATTCTGGAGCTGGGCTTACCGTGAGACTTTTGCTGAGGCAAATGGAAGATATTGGATAGATGAACCATAGTTGTTTTGACGGAGAAGGACAAGGAGGGAAAGTGCAGGGAAAGAAAGATAAGAATACGTAAAAAAAAAAAAAAAAAAAAAAAAAGCCTTTTCTTTGTACGGTAAAAGAAACTATATCAATTCTTTTTCTCCTTTTTTGTATCTGCTTCTGATTTGTTTGTAAGATGTCAAGGTGGAAGAAACGTCTGAAAAATTTGATTTAAATTTTTGACTGAAAGAAGAAAAAGGAAACGGCACAAATGTTGTGGCCAGGTATTTATATCAACTAGAGAAAAAATTTACTAAATGTTACCCTTGGGATGCGAAGAAAAAAGCCTCAAGAAATCAAATCATTAAATGGAAACATTTTGATCGGAGACAATGCCTTAACATGGCAAAAGCATTCATAATCCAGGATGCTCATGTCCAATCAAGTAGGTTTCATATGTCAGCAACTTTGATTTCATAGCATTGATTCGACTCGGGCCTTTTTCAGATGGTTTAAATGGGTACAAGCACCTTAAACTTTTGGGATTTATTTTGCCTAAAATGGACATTTATAGTAGCACACCTTGTCAAAAGATACTGATACGAAATCCGCAAAATGCAGCCTCTGAGAAGGTTTGCATCATACAGCACCAACAGCTGAAAGGGGCTACTTTTTAAAGCTGTATTTGGTAATTTTCAAGATGCCAGGGGTGAGTGTCGACGGTGCGATGATATCAGAATTTTGTAACTGAAAAATTAACTCAAATCCTTATCCAGTGAAGCTATATTTGCCATTTTTAAACAAATTATCAGAAACGAGGTTACAATAAACATTGACTGCATAACCTTTAATGCAATAATTAGTGCTCCCTGTTCAAAGCGGAAGCTTTCTTACGGGAATCGATGGCCATCAGATGATTTAGTAGTTGGCTTTCAATTCAATCTTTCATCGTTTTCCCATGCCATGTATTAGTTGTAATCTACTACAGAAGAGACGTCTTGTGAAATCAAGAGGACGAGATGCTCTGAGAAACAGGAGTCATCGTTAATAGCGAAGAAAACAAGAACATCACAATAACGTTTGCACAACGCATGGTGTGTTATGGTATCCTACCCATGTATTGAAATTTTGCGTTTTCATCTTCCAATGTTACTGAGAACCCTTCATAAACCATCCGTAGCTGTGTATCTAACTCTGTTGGGATGCTCCACGTTAGCACCTATGGAGAAAATTCCTACACGGGTGTACAGCGTACTTGCAAGACCTGTTACTGCCCAAGAGTAAGCAGAACACAGCTTAATTAAGATACGTTTGAGCCGTAATTTCTCGAGCTGAAAGCCGTTTTAAACTGCCGGAATAGCACCTAACAATTCCTCTCGCCTAGCAGTAACTGTCAGATACCTTTGCTCAGCTTTTTTTTTTTTTTTTTTTTTTTTTTGGTCGTCGAAAATCGAACAAAAACCATGAGGGATACCTCATGATTTTCATCGAAAATCGAACGATCGCATTTTTGACCTTGAAAATGAAGACTTTTATTATGACATGTATTGAATCAAAATGTTTCTTTCGATCCAAAGTAACACCTGAAACTGCTTTTGTGAGACTTTCATAAACAAAACCTTGACATTTTGGCCAAAAACGTCAATTTCTATCTTCAAAAATTGCTCAATAAACTTGTTCAAAACATCTACTTTAATTGGTACCATCGGATGCGCCTTGAAAAGTACTTCAAGAAAGCATAAAGGGGGGTATAGACGGATCACCACTTTTCATATAGTCGAATCTGGCGAAATAAGTCGAATCGAGTTCAAAAAAGTTCGAAATTGAACAAATCAGGATAGAAATTCATAAGCGGAGGTCTAATTGTTTTGGCTGCTGCTGGTGGTTGGTGGCAAAATGCCTTTCTTCATGAAGACGAACGATGTTTGTGATGCTGATGCGAAGGAGATTGCGATTATAGCTTAGCTTACCTACTGTATTTTGCTTTCATTGTGAATTCTCATATCTAATAGATTTAAATGATGCAGATTGCTCACTTGAATGCGAAATTCAATGCTAAATGTCACTGTGAGTGTGATCCACAGATGATGTCGACAACGATAACACTCTGCATGGTGCTGAGCTACGTTAAAGAGTGTTTCGACCAAGTAAAGTGCCATCAACGACCTTTCAATGACAAATCCCCATCAACTCTTCCATATACAGTGGCTCAAAGCAACACCGTAGAGCTTGATTAAAATATTTCCCTTTGAGGTAAATCGAGACGCACATTTAGCCTTTTCGTCTCTCCACAAACCCACATCACATCAAACACTTGATCCTCGCACTGACTGACAAGCCTCCAAATATAAATATAATTAACAATAAAAGAATGTTTTCCCTTTTTTTATTAATTATGAAAGAGATGCAACGTAATTAAAGAATTTAAGCAGATTCCTCCATGACGTTACGCTCGGAAACGTAGATACCATCCAAGAACTTACGGATATCCTTGTTCTTGACGAGACAAGATTGTTGAATATCAGCAGCAGATTGAGAGACGTTTTCCAAAGAGTTACCAGTCAAGGTAAGCTCATCCTTTTGGTTCTTGGAAGCGGCAACAGTGACACCTTCACGCATCTTGACGTGGAAGACAACCTTTTGACCCAAGAAGTTACGGATCTCAACAGCATCAGCAGCATCGTTAATGATAACGTTGATGGGGAAATGAGCGTAGACATAACGCAACTTGTATTCGAAACCCTTGGTGACACCAACAATCATGTTGTTGATCAAAGAGCGAACAGTACGGATACAGGCAACGTGCTTACGGAGACCGTGGTGGACAACAAACTTGATCTTTTGACCAACAACGGTGATCTCAATGTTCAAGTGACGGAGGTTCTTGGTGAGAACACCACGGGGACCCTCAACAGTAACTTGACGAGACTTGATGGAAACGGTAACACCCTCAGGGATGGCGAGTTCGTCTGACTTGTAGATATCCTTCATTGTAAAATTACGCCCTGCATCAACGGTTAGTATACAGTGCTGGTGTTATAGTGTAATGTGTGTGTGTGTGTGTGTGTGTGTGTGTATGTATGAGTATGGTGTGATGAACATGTCAGGCTGGCCACTATCCTACTATTTGAATCCATCCATCCATCCACGTTGCAATCCATCATTTGCAAGAGAGACATCCATCCATCCATATCAATCACAACAACAACAGCAGCAGCAGCAGCACCATCATCATCATCATTACAAGTCATCAAACGTACCAGATGCTTTTGGAGAAGGGGAAAAGAGGAGGATCTAAACGATCATGGATATTTTCATTCTTAATTCCGTTTGCCTGTGCCCGTTGCTGGTGTGGTGTGCCGTGATGGTGTCGATTTTTTTTTTCCTTGCCCGCTTTCCCCGAGCAATTCAAGTTGGCTGTACAAGGACAACATGAGGTGGCTTATGTCAGATCAATAATATGGATTGATTTAGTAGATAACTACGATGTTTATTTGATATGTTGATGTGTGTACATGATGGATAATTGCAAAAGATATGTATTGTATATATATAAATGTTAGAATGCTTTAGTATTATAGCGAATGCTGATTTAACGAACAAATCTTGGTTTGGGAGTCTCATCCAAACAGTCTCGACAATAGACCAAGCATAAACCAGTTTCCTTGTTCACTGTCATATGGGCATCCGAGTCCATTTGCTTCTTGCAGCCAGTGCAGCGCAAGCATTTCTTGTGCCATCGACTAGCATTGGGTCCAGGTTGAGTGTCTGAAAATGGCATGCTTTCATTGCAACGAGCACATGTACGCACACCACCCAAGCGAGGCAGCACCTTCTTTCTTGATTTGAAAATATCGCTGGGTGTGGTAATTGTAGAGTTTCTACGGGGAGCAGCTCCCTTGCTATTATCCGTATCTGTGTTGATTTTTAGGTCAGACTTGACAGCTCTCTTTGTAGTAGTGGCAGCAGACATTGGTTTGGTGGTAGTGGGTGTACAATGGTCACAGTAAAGCTTGTCTTGATGCTTGATGAGCTTGCGATCTGTGGGCACCGTCTTGTTGCATCCAGCACATAAGAGACACTATGAAATAAGCTTGATGAGTATACCAATTTTATACATGCAACGAAAAACAACATACCTCTTTATGGTAAAAGTTATTGGAGAGCTCCAAACATGTATTGGTCACTGGCTTGGAGCATGTGCTACACATGACCATGGTGGGCTCAGGAGCAATCACAACATCCTGCTTTTTCTGTAGCTCATTTGTAGTTGGGGCAGGAAACGATGTATCGGTAGGAGAAGAAGAGACAATGTCGAAATAGGCATTGTGAGGTGGTGGTGTGCGAGGATAGGCTTCGTCTTCTTCGCTGTGAGGCGTGCCTTGCCTGGATCCAACAGCAGAGACCGGAGAAGAAGACATGCTTGTTAAATCAGCAGCAGCACCAGCAGCAGCAGCAGTGGCCGATGGACATTCAATGTGATAAAAGTTCTTGCCATCTGTACAAAACTCCAAGCCATTGAATGTCTGATGACATTTGGCACAAAAGAGACAGTAAGTATGAAAACAGAGCACTTCCCCAGTGTGGATGCGAAGACCACGGTAATCCTTCTTGGAGACATGTTGGCCACACTCTTTGCATGGCTTCTTGACCACTCTTCTTCTACGAGGAGTGGATGCCGTGCTGGATGTCTTGGTGGGCTCAACAAAGGCAGCGGCTTGCGTGGACACAATGCTATCCATGCTAGCGTATGATGCAGTAGAGACAGAGGGAGATGTGGGACTCACACTACGGGATTTCATGGCTTCTTCAGCCAAAGCATTTGTAGAATTAAACATGGAGGATCTTCTGGTTCTCTGATATCTAAAATAGGGGTTCTCTGTGCTGGTGCTGGTGCTTGGAACTGTGTTAGTGACAGCAGAGGATCGAGAGGAGGAGGAAGCCAAGGAGGAGAGCACAGGCGTAGAGATACTGGGCGTGCCAGGTTTGGGTGACTGATTGACTTGCATTTGATCTTTGAGTTGGCATGTGCGACAAGATGGCTTGCCTTGTGAATCAATCGATGCCAGCATGGACTTCAATGGTGATTTGCAGTGGCTGCATTGAAAGCAGCAGCTGTGCCAGGTTTGATTATTGAACAGAGTTTGAATATCCGTGCGATCGACAGGCTTGCTACAGCCAGGACTTTGTTTATAAAAGCGTCAGTATCAAACACGACATGGGAACAAAAGATACACTTACCAAGCTAATTTCTCGGTCAAGCAGGGCTTGCAGTAGTAGGCCGAATTGTAGATGGAAAAGTTGTTGAGATCAGTCCATGAATTCTGCTTTCTCTGGCACTGGGCGCAGGATTTCATGTTGCTGTTATCTTTGGGTTGTTGCAAATCAAATTGAGGCATTGCTCTTTGTTGTCTGGTTCTGATGGGAGTGGAAGTGGATCCGAGACCAGCACCGCCGTTGAAGATGGCCTTTTTGCCATAGGTGTCTTGCCATTTGTCCGTGTTTGCTTGGCTCAGTCTTCTCTGGCTAGGAAACATGGCGGCTTTAGCTAGCAAGGAGGACGATGCCTCCGTTGTCTTCTTGTTGCTGGTCGTGGTAGTGGTAGAAGTGGACTGAATGGTTCTATAGCACTTGGGACAAGTGGAGGTGTTTGTGTATACGTTCTGGTTGCAGTAGGTACAAAAGCTCATGGTTGAAATAAGAGATGAAGAGGGCTCTTTGGGGAGGGGGGGGCAACATGGCAGCCATTATTTATGCTATTTCGTTTGTTATTGATTTATTACTATAATAGGCAATTTCCTTTTTGCTTTGATCTTTCTTTCTCTCTTTCTTTTACTCTAATTTTTTGTTTTATAAAGCAAGCATTTTGTTGTCGCTTTACTTGATTAGGATGGTTGTACAAATGTCATCATTCTGTTAGCCGTTGCTTTCAAGTGAATTTGGTAGGTATGTTGAGCTGATTTACACCATCATGTCATCATACGCACTCAGCTTTTTTTTATTAGCAAATGTTTACAGTGGCGTAAGTAGATCATGAAAGCTCACATGGCAGAGGCTAGACGACGAGTCTAATCTGACACAGTTGTACTACGCCTAGGGGTTCAAAGGATTCATTCTTCTGATTGCACATATTTCAGCCATTCCCCTATTCCACATTCTCATTTACATGATGCTATCAATCGCCACACGTACGATAGGACAAAGGGATCACTTGAAAGTGGATGGTCACGAGCATGTATACAAGGTATGTAGCATCAAATTGGTTTCAGACGGAAGTATAAAAGATGGCATAGTTGATCAGATGGAATAGTGTCATATCACAAGATGGGCAAAGCATTCTCAGTTCTCAACAGAATAAAGGGGCATCTAATTTATCATCAAGAGATCTCTCCAGCCTACCAGCCAGCCAGCCAGCCAACGAGCCAACATTGGATCAAAGCTAATCTCGTGTATTTCAGGGCCTGTGACGCGGCGCGTGCAAACATTCAATACTAAAGCGGGTGTTACAAAGGGTCAACACTCAACCAAATCTTTTGCAGTTGGGTATGTAGACAAAAAAAAAAAAAGGTCTTTCTTCTCTCTCTCTCTCTCTATATCCACTCCTGCCACTCATGTCGACTTTGGATTCGCTCATCATTCGATGTGCCAAGCAAATATACCACAATCTCAAATTAACCAGCCGTATTCAGATACTGAATAATGCAACACCAGCTACCACTTTACCTGAGGAAGTTGTTAAAATGCAGCAAATGATTGTAATTGCAGATAGAGCGACGTTGGAGAGAATCGTCAGGTCGTTCTTGCAGGACACAAGGCCAAACAAGACCATTCAGGACTTTATGGCTCTCATGAATCAAGAGCTACAAAGGCTTGGTAAGTTGACATTTTGACGTGTGTGTGTGTGTGTGTGTGTGTGTGTGTGTGTGTGTGTGTGTGTGTGTGTGTGTGTGTGCTCTCATGTGAATCACGCCTTGTATTTTAATATCATCCGCCTTCATTTGCTTAGTTGGTGAGGACGATGATTTTGATATTGAATTTGACGATGACTTTGACGACGACATTTACCTTGGCATGTGCAGTGAAGCAATGGACACTGTGCCTGACTGCAAAAAGAGAGCAAGATCGACTGATGACACTGCAGCATTACACAAACGACTTAAAATACCAACACCTGTTACTACACCAAAAGCCATCAGCTTGGAGCCAGAGTCCATTGATCTGACTGCCTCACCAAAAGCAATCAATGCGAAGCCTAAACTTATTGATATAACTGCAACAACATCAGGCCCTTCACGACATACCACGAAAAGCATGCCTACTGCACTGACAGCAGAGTCTTGCTTTACCAATGACACGGCCAGAGGTGATACACACAACATCATCTGCAACCCTCAGAGCACAGCAAAGCTCTTGAACGGCGTGCCTTGGGTGATTCTGTTTGAAATCGCTCGTTTTGTGCAAGCATTTCAAGTGGAATGGACCCAGATACCATTTGACGCCTTTCAATCGTTTCTCAATGTAGGTTACAATGAACCTGCGCAACTATACGACACCATGATCAAGTGGAATCAGGAGACGCGGTTGGGGATTAAGATCAACGGCTCTGCCTATACCGTCATGGACAGATGCCACGAGAATGTGTGGGTCTATTTCAAGCCGCTGCAAAAGTCCACCACAGCGTCAGCAACACCGTTGACACCACTTCCTTCTGCTTTGGATGCAAACTTTGAATTGCACACCAAGGATCAAAATGCTCGCATAAAGAACCGCATGGTTCACTACAGCGGGCTCATCACATGGAAGAAATCAGATCTGCCTCCCACCATCTCACTGCGAGCACCCAAAGTGGAGGCTTCCAACAGATTCTTTCGCAAATTTGGTCAAGACAGATTTCTAGAGCTCAAGCTAGGCAAGAACACACATGTCGCTATTCTCAAGCAACACAAAGCGTTCTTTCTGAAGCCGTTTCTGCTGATGCATCGAGTGTTTCGATTTCTGTTTGTCAAGGATGACACCGTCATTCTGTTTGCAACCGAAGGCGTGGATTTGGAGCCCATCAGTATTCAGCAGGTCATTGAGTGGCATATGCCTATAGCAGAGAATTGGGACATGTCCATGAGCAAATACGCGAGCCGCATGTCGCTTGGTTACAGTAGCAGTATTCCAACATTGGAGTTCAAGCCTGAGGAAATCATCTACATTGACGATGTCTATGGATTCACCGGCTCTAACAGCAATGAAAGCAACTGTATGACCGATGGCTGCGGCATCATTTCCTGTTCTGCTATGAAAAAAATCATGGGCTGTCAAGCAACAGATGAACTGCCTTGCGCTATTCAGGGCCGTATTGCAGGTGCCAAGGGTGTGTGGATCATTGAGCCTGATTTGGATTTTACGACGGGTGATTATATCAAGATTCGCAAAAGTCAGGACAAGTTCAAGACAGGCTTGCCACAGGGCGATCTTACGCTGGATCCTCATCACTACACATTTGATCTGGTCAAGAACTCAATTCTGGTTTATCCGTCCAACTTGAACACGCAGTTCATTCAATGCCTTTCTCATGGCGGCGTGGCTCATTCCGTCTTTATCATCATCCTCAAAGAGTACATTCATCAACTGGCAGCAATTGTTACGGAAAATCAGAGTGTCAAGCTGCTGAGAGATTGGGTAGCCAAGTGCGGAAAGATCATGATGGGTCGATGGGAGGCTGAGACAAGCAGTGAAAAGGGCCTCTGGAAGGATTTAGTCAATGGCGGCGCAGGTGGTATAGACGATGAAAACGACAGCGGATTCTTTACGCTGGACTCGCCTGACGATGTGCACTCGACAGAAGGCGACCCACACGATAGCTCAACAGGAGAGGAAAAGGGTCTTGGCAAACTGCAATTGGACAACAAGGAGAACCACTTTGCAAGACTCAACAAATACTCTGGCTTCCCTGCCAGTCTACACGAGTCCATTGTGCGATTGCTGGATGCCGGATTTGATTTGTCCAACGCATATGTAGCTACTCGAGTCACTATGGTGTTTCGTCAAATTATGCAAGCCATCACGACCAAATACAAGATTGAGGTGCCTCAGTCATGCACTGTCACTTGTGTTCCTGATCCAACAGGCACATTGGAACCTGGCGAGATTTTCCTGCAGCTGTCAAACAGACGAGTCGACGAGAAAACTGGTATTCGTGCTGGTCAGATACTCGGTGATGTGATCGTTACTCGTAATCCGTGTGCCCTAGCTAGCGACGTACAAAAAGTAAAAGCAGTGGACTGCACTGCACTGAGAATGTACTCTGATCTGGCCATCTTTTCCATCAAGGGAGAGACTTCATTGGCTAGTCAACTGAGTGGTGGTGATTATGATGGTGATATTGTAGGTTGCTGCAAAATAAGCATGTTGCACATGTATTGATTTCCCTCCAAACTAGGTATTCTGTTGCTGGGATGAACGTATCGTGGAGCCCTTCATGTCGAAGCCCGTACCTCCTCCATGCAAACGAGCGGAGGAAGCATTTGAAAAGGACAAGAGCACGGTGGGTAAGGAAGTGGGGTCTCATAAAGACACTGAAAAAGTCATTCAAAGCAACTTTCTCTCTGTTGCTATTCCTGATGGCACGCTGGGTGTTTATGAAAACTGGAGAACCGTGCTAGCTGAGAGTTCCTCTCTGGACCATCCTGATGTGGTGTACCTGGGTCACATGTGTTCCAAGCTGGTGGATGCTACTAAACAAGGCCTTAGTCTCAAAGCAACTGCAAAGAAGCGAGATCGAGCCAATTTCTCCGAGATTCCTCATCCACCCTGGTTCATGGACAAGAAAAACAAGCAGCGTGGATCTACGTTTCGAAGCTACAAAGAGGCCAACAATGTGTATACGCTGGAAGGTGCTCCCTGTACAACGACCATGGACTACTTGTACGATACACTGCTAAAAGAAACCACAGCATTCACCAAATACTCTCGCAGTATGTTTTGTGATGACGATGTCCCCTTGAAAGATTCTCATCTTATTGCGCCATGGCTCAAGGCCAACGAACTAGCCACGCAGCTCAACGATGAAGCACTTATGGCTGATTTGAAGCTGATAGCACAAGCCGTAGAGAACAACAAAAAAGAGTACAATGAACAATGCACAAAACTAGATTTGCAAAAGCAACGTTATCTGGAGAATATTTCGAATCCAGCGAGATACGTGGATGAAAAGTACATTGAAGAGTTCCAGAGTCAATTCAACAGCCATTTCGAACTGGAAGAGTACTTTGCAAAGGATTTCATGGAGAATCCACCTACACAGAGTCTGAAATCAAACATCATGACATTCGACGTGCAGGTCAATGGTGGAAGACAGCTGCAGAGTATCAAAGCAAGTTACGCATACAAGATATCCATCAGTGCCAACAAGTATGCCAAATACTGCTATTTGGTCGCATTTGATCATCTGAGACGTATCAAGGCAGATGCTGTGGCGAAACAATACAATGAAAATGGTATTGCAGAAAGTCTATCGACTTCGGCTTACAAGTGCATGACGATTGATCGAAAATGGATAAAGAAGATGAAGGAGTCAAATTACACTGAAAGTGCTGACCGAGTTAGATTGTCTACCGATTTTATAGCTAAAAAATAAACGTAGCAGTTTATAAATGATATACAATCAGTGGATAGGTTGGTGGTGTGTGTGTGTGTGTGTGTGTGTGTGTGTGTGTGTGTATTGGACAGGGAAGCACCCAAGGTATGTGGACAACAAGAAATAAGGGGAGGGGGGACATCCACCATTCAAATACGCATACGGGCCGCGTAATCACTGCACAAAGATAGGGAGGGATTTTTCATTTTCATTTTGTTTATAGGTAAGGCTCTTGCGAACCTTCAAAAAATTGCTACCGCGCTCCGAAAAGCACTGTAGACGGGTATTGGTTGTAGTTTTCAACCAGCAATAAACCAGAATCAGTATGAACCTCACTTTCGTGGTTTTGCCCGAGCACAAGAATGCGGAACAAGAGAGGGCCATGGGTAGATGTCCCTTTTATACTTTTTTTTTCGAGGTTTTCGTGTTGATCTACTGTCACAAAGGACTGTTGAAATGTGACCTTTGTCATACGGATAACACAGAGGTACAGAGACGGATACTGGGCCATCATGGCCATCTTTCACGGTGCTCGAGAGTATCATCGTTCCTTCATATAGCAAGGCATCTACACCTTGCATGGAAAGCTATCATTGGACCAACAAGAAGCAGGCGATGCTTGTATTTAATGGATTACACATTGGTCGCATGTGATTTCATTTGGAGTTTTATTCGATATCATAAACCAGCATCATCATTGCACAGAATGGCTGCTGCTGCTGCTGGTAGATTCCTTTCCATATTGCACAGACAGAGGACGGCCATGTATCACATAGCCATTTGTGCATTGCAGAGCCACTGAGGCTTCTGATTTATCCTTGAAACCTACAAATGCTTGACCTCGTAGTCTACCTTTTGTCATCAGATTGACATTGACATCTTTTGAAAAGTTCGAATACAAATCAATCAACTCTTGCTGTGTTGCTTGTTTATCGAGGTTTTTGATGTATAGTTTCGAGCTTGGTGTGCCTTCCTCGTAATTTTTGAATGCAGGTAGATCCAGCAATTCTGAGATGGGCTTACATTGTTTGCGTAATGCCTGTTGTTCGGCAGTGAGCCCAATGCTGATCTTGATCTTCTTGTTGGGCGCATGCGTTGTCGATGATGTTGATGGGAATGATTGTTTCCGTAGCGCTAATTTCTGTTTCTCAGCAGCCATGCGAAGTAATCTCGCTTGCTTGACTTTCTCTTCTGTTATGTCTTGGTCTTTTTCTTCTTGTTCATCATCCTCTAACTCTGACTCGTCACTGGCCAAGGACTGATCATGCTTTCGCTTCAAGAATGAAGGTATACCATCTTTTTCTGCAGGGCCAAATGGTGGCGGCATATTGTACTTGTTCATGAGATGCAGTACTTGGGTATAAAATCGAGGCACAGTGGCAATGGCATGTGTGATGTTGGTCAGAATGTCTGGAGTGGGATCTGGGTAGTAGTATCTAAGTTGTGGATTGGATGGATACATGAGACCGTGTGTAGCAGACACTGGTTCTGCAGCTTGCTCTTGCTGTCCTATTGTCATATTCAGGGGCAGCATAGAGGTGTGCTGTCTATTTGGATCTGGCTTCGCGTATTCTACAGTTACTTGCTTGTAATGCAATCCAAAATTGATCTTTGCTAGCAACTCAAATGCTTTCTCGGCCAGGCTTCGGTTGGGAAAGTCTAGAAACACAAAGCCAATCTTGAATGCATGTCAGAAGGTACGCTTGATTGAGTGAATCGGCGTGGGTTTACCATAGCTTGACTTTGCATAAATCGAACGTCAATTGGGTTGTAAGGTTTGAAGTATCTTTCTCGCAACTCGGGTGATGTGGTGATGAAATCAGGCAGATGCTTGACAATGAGCGTTGTGATGGTACCCTATACAAGATCGTTAGCGTCTACTGAAGCATCACTATACAACAGCACACTACATTGTTCATTCTGCCTATGTTTAAACGAGCAAGAAAGAGAGAAAGAGATATGTTCCAATAGTCACAGTGCATGCGAGATATAAAAAGATTTTCAATGGTTGATCAATGCTTTTTCTCTTCCATTGTGTATTATTCTATTTATTTGCCTTATTTATAAAATGAAATTGAACGAAGATACAGTGCTTGCAAGTATACGGCTCGAGAAAAACAAGCGTGAAATGTTGACATGTCAATTTAGAGTGGCGAGAAGGTGGCTCTTGTGCCTTACAGACCAGAACATGTACCCAAGTATCACGAATGGATGAAGTCACCTTTCCTTCAAGAAATGACCGCGTCTGAACCATTAACATTGGAGGAAGAATACGAGATGCAGGAATCATGGCATCAAGACGAAGAGAGTCAGTATGATTTGCCTCGAATACAACATTTGGGGGGGGGGGCTAACCTTCCTTTTAGAGCTGACATTCATCATCACTAGCCTACCGAATGATGACAGCAGGTCATTAAAAGATATACCAGAAACAGAAATCAAAGATAACACAGGTATGGATACGGTGCGCTTGATGAGCTTTTAGCATGTGATTGAGTCTAATTCCTTTTAGTCATGATTGGAGATGTAAATATCTTTTTCAATGACCAAGACCAGGATCCAACATTTGGCGAGATTGAGGTCATGATTGCTGAGCCAGACTACAGAAGAACCGGTCGAGGAAGAGAAGCATTAAAGATCATTATGGGCTATGGTAGATACTATGACAGATGGATGATGATTTCATACACTATTAACACGCTCTACAGCATTGCAAGTGATAGGACTCAAGACATTCCATGCCAAGATCTCTTTAAAGAACGATCCCAGCATTAATTTATTCAAATCAAAGTTTGGTTACTATGAGATTGCAGTGTCCACCGTTTTTCAAGAAATTACATTAGAATGGACACTTTTGGGTTCTTCATCCACAGTCAAAGTAGACGAGTATGGCAACGAGATAGAGGCTTATGGATCAAAAGCAACGCCAGAACAACACAGCACGGTGTTGTCTGTGCACAAGGACTTGATAGATTACTGGAACAACAATGTCAAGACGGGCCATTATGCTTAAAAGAAGCAAATCCAATAAACATCTTTATTTTACCAATAGCCATGTTCCAAGAATTGTGGTTCTTGTTGCTCATGGCTACTGTAGCCAGGAATCTCCATTTGACTCAACCACCATTCAGGCGACACATGTATTTTGTCAAAGGATATCACAGCGGGAGCTTCATCCTGCAGCGATAAACTATCCAGTTTGTTCTTGTGTTGATCGTAATCTGACTTGAACTGATCGACTAGTGCTGACATGTCTTGTATATGTGTAGTGAGGTTGTACTGAACTCTGAACCCTGTTCCCATGACAGCTATGCCATATTTCTCTTGGTCGGATGACAGGAGATGCCTATCGTTCATGATAGCTGCGCCTGCTTGATTTACATGCTGTAATCTTCGATTGGTGGAGATCTGCGCAAAGTAAGCTACAATGTCCACGTTGGTCTTGATTTTATCAAACAGTACAATGGACCTTTGACTACGAGTGGCAGACTGAATGGCATCGAGACCTTCGTCGTCTATCGGTAGCAGGTTGAACTCTAGTGTGAGTGTTGACGGATTGATCTGAGAGTATTCGCTCAATAAGAGCAGTTCAGTTGCAAATGGAAATGATGGATTGGCTAGATAAGACGGATATGATTTAGCTAAAATGTCAATCTAAATGCATGTGCATTGTTAGTATCCGTATATTTTATCAATGTCGATACCTACATGAATTCTCCAGCCATCGGATTTAACATTTCGACTGATTCTTTCACTGATGACAGTCGATAATCGATAGGAATACCAGCTATTCAACCTTGCCATTGTGATGACATCGCCTGTATCCAAATGATCCATGATGCTGTAGAGTATTTCAATAGGTAGCTTTGATAGTGTGTACATTTTTATTCCAAAGAAAGAGGGAGATAAGGGAAAGAAGAAAAAATAATTTTCCACTGCCTTTTATACGTTATTTTTCAAACACCTGATTCATGCAAAAATGAGAGTGCACTGATTTCATAGGGCGATATCAACAGAAAATACGATGAGCGCATGGTGAACACTAAAATGGGGGTATTGGATGGTTTACATGTGAAATGTATGAAAATTTGCATTTATTATATATATACATATATATATATACATGCACGGACGAATTACTACGAATTTCTTGGCTCTGAAGATGGAGGAGGATGGTGCTGGTGTTGCTGCTGCGTTTGTTGCTGTTGATACAGAGGCAATATACTACCAGCGGAACTCGCATGGTGATGATGAGACGTAGTGGGTGTAGGCGGCTGTTGCATGGCATGAGGGTGATGTTGATGGTGATGGTGACGGTGGTGTGGTGCTTGTTGAGGTGGTGATTGACGCATAAAGAGGCCCTGCTGCTGCTGTGGCTGCTGTGGATGATACGGTTGTTGCTGTTCTACAGACGGTAAAATCGATCGCGACATCATCGAAGTAGTACCAGTATTTGGTGATATCCCTAATTGGGACTTATTACCTGATGGAGACATGGAATACATGCCTTGATTGCTGCCATTACCAGCGTTAGGTGCATTGGGCGTAGAAGGCTGCTGAGGGGCTTGGTGTTGCTGAACGTTGGGTGGTGTAATGGACCCACCTCTGTGTGATTGCTGCTGCTGTTGTTGCTGGTGATGCGATGACATTGGGTTTGAGTGCAATGCTGGGTGAATCGTAGGCTCATTGCTGCTATTATTATTGTTGTTGGCACTGCTGTTACTGGAATCTGCACTGTTTCGGCCTATGGGCGAGTGCTGTTGAGGGTCAAATGTAAACGACATGTCAGGCGCATTGAATCCCGGTGTGCTGGGTGAGTTTGCTGCCATGGCATAATTACTCTGAAAGGATGGATTCACATAGCCGGTCAAAGAAGTATCCAATCCCATGTTGCTCTCGTACGAATACACAAACGTGGTCGCTGGCTGCTGCAACTGAGGCTGGTGTCTGGACGAATTCATGGAAGAAGGTGGTCTCTGGCTATTCGTAGGATAGGGCGATGAAGAGTGACCCATAAGCGGCAAACTATCGTGCTGCATCGTTGTGTCAGGAGGCAGTCGATTGTCATCGTTGTACGTCAATTGCCTTCCCTTGCCCTTTCTCGCTTGCTTTCGAAGTGGCTCTCCAGCAGATTGGTCTTCTGAGAGCGTCCGAGTTCTATGTTGCGTCTTTATTAATTGCGTCTCGTGAAGCTGGCGTTGGTTGTGTATCTTGATGTAATAGATTTGCTTTGGAATCTCCACAGCAATGTAGCCTTTGGGCGCATTGTCGCCTTTGCCTGCTGTCATCGTGGTAGTGGTGCTTGATCTGGAGGAGGATCGTCTGACTTCAGGCCGTTCGTAAGCATGGCTGTAGGATGGATCCATGGCGGATGATTCGCTGGCTGCGTCGTTGTCGTTATCGTCTCTAAAGATATAAGGCGCAGGAAATGTCTGTGAGTCGATCTGAACAGTTTCGCATATAGATTGAAACAGCATGACCAGCTCCTGCTTGACAAATTGAAAGAGGTCGTCGTTTCCAGCAGTTGCCATGCACACTTTGCTCCAAAGGTCGCTCAATTGATGCGTTCTGTCGATGGAATCTCGCAGCTTGATCTTTTGACGCTCTTCAGAGAGACGATTGTAAAACCGGCGCTCGTTCCAATGTATATTAGGAAATTGATCTCGCACACGTCCTCGAATGTCTTGAGTTGTCATACGTAAACGAGCCAATTCGCAAATGAGATCGGTCACTTCTTTGGGCCACGAGCGTTCAATATCCTCAGGACGCATCAATTCATGATTGTGTTTTCCAGCTTCAGGATTGAGCGACTTTCTAAACTCCCATTTGCTTGACTCATTTTCATACAAGACGACTCTCCATCGGCAGTCGCATCGCTTGGAAGGCCTCTTTCGTTGTGGATTTGATTTCGGGTTACGCAGAGAATCAGGCAAACCTTCTCGAGAACAATAGACATAAATATTCTACAATAATGTGTGAGCACCATCATTTGAAATGCAACATGTAAATTGCAACTCTACTCGATGTGTACTAGCTTCTTGTTTCACAGTGAAGCCATATTCAGCACATAAATCTCTGCATCGTTCAATAGCAGTGGCACTTTGGTCAAAATTCATTCCAATCAGTCTCTCATAAAAGGGCTCCAACTGCGGTAGTAGCATGTCAATGACGCCTATTCAATTACATGAGAGCAAGCTTACCAAAAGAGCTTGTTCGTTCTGCTGTTGTGGAGTTAGATTTCCTCCGTGTGGTGCTGTGGAGGCTGCAGCAGACTGTAGCGACTTTTTGGTCATTTGATAACTTTAATCTATAGGGAATTGCGTGAATACAAGAGAGTTGATTGTGTAAGATGTAGCATCGACTTACCCTTTGGATAAATAACAGTGGGAAAAAATGAAAGAAAAAGAAAGAGAGAAAGAGAGAGAGAGAGTGAGAGAGAGAGAGTGATTGATCTAATATTAAATATTTCTGTCCCTGGGTCTTTTTTTTTTTTTCTACTTGGCTGGTTTGTTACTGGCGATGTTTGATAGCTGATTACCGTTATTGTCTACTCCACACTTTGTGCTTGTATAGTGTGTGTTGTAGATTGGCAGCAGCAGGTGGAATTCTACAGAGATAAAACAAAAGGGAAAAAAGAAGCCTCTGCTCTTCTTGACTCCTTCTTTTTAATGCGCTTATTATATTTCTTTTTTTTTTTCTTGTGATGCCTAGTTTTATGTATCTTTTGATTGCCTTTTGACAAAATTTATGAAACATTACCAATAGTAAGCGATTGCAATAGATCTCAATTTTGTGCGACCACTTTCACTTCAACTCTAAACTAACCCCCTGTTCCGACCTGATGGAAAGAAAACAGTGGTTGAATTGCACGGGAATCCATTGTCATTGGCAGTGTTCCTGCTTGAGATCAAATCGATTTATTTACTCGATCAATGGCTGCTGTAATGGGATGCAAGGATTTCGTAGAATAGGATTTAAAATCTTGGCTTTCATCTAGTTCGTATAGCAAGTGTCATTTTTTTTCCACCATTGGTTTGAGATATTGCAGTTTGACGAGTGAGCTACCATCTCATTTATTTTGCTCAGGTGCGTGGAAACGCAAGATACACATAAGATTGCTAATGGCATTAATCACTCGAAATGGTCTAGCAAAGCACAGGGCATGTTTGCTTGGTTAACAATGGAAAACATTGATTATCAAATGTGAGCACTGGACCCTGAATATCTCTTCTCCAGGCTGATAAGCAACTTATATCCGAGACACCAGGTCCTGATGGGTGATTAGACGGTTATTTTATAAAAACAACAATTGGATGTCCCTGCTTTACATGCTGATGATTACATTGTCTATCCTCTCAGAGAGAGAGAGAGAGAGAGAGCTATGAAAGGTCGAAAGTTTGTATTCTGTATGAAACAGCATCTGTTACTATTCATATCAAGATCTTATTGTAATGAAATGATGGAATGCCATGTGCGCACGTTGCATCAGTGGCATTGGCCTTCTTTTGCTTCCCAAGCCATCATCTCCGCTGCAAAATTTTCATCCTTCTACACGCCTTAACGATTCGCATTTCCTTCTCTTCCCTTGTTCAGCTCCTATTGACTATATCCATGATTGATCCACCCTCAGACAACCCGCTCTATTCCTTGCTAGGGTTATCTCCTTCTTCCCCTGAAATCAAACAACTGTTGTCCACTGATTTGGAACCTACAATCACAAAGCTATCCAATTACATATATCACGCATACAAACCATTAGGTATCTCATTGTGCTTTATTCCAAAGGTCGATGACTTTGTATTAGATGCCATTGACATTTACAATGGCACAACCAGAGATGGATTCTCGCCGTATACTTTGAACAACTTGCCCTGTCAATTGCACAGTACTAGCCAAGCGTATGAAATTGTCTCTCATTTAGGCGAACCAGACCGTAAAGGTGGGGGAGGTCAGAGCAGGTTGCCTTGCTGGATTGAATACAAGTTCTCAGAGAACTCAGGCATCCTGATTCAATTGCATGGATTTGAATGGGAGGACCGAGAAATGGGTTGGACAAGCTTTGTGTTATTTTGATCCCCAAGTGCTAGCGTGTATATCCCTCGATTCTATTAAAATGAAATAAAAAGCATTCTATTATAATATCTCGATTTACCCAATTTACAGATACCAATAAATGAGTTATTAATATCGTTATCAAACTTGCAGGATTTTTGTCAGTTTGTAACACATGAACATTTTTAGCTGTGCCCGGAAGAGATGCAAAAAAAACAAGCTTCCGTGGACGCCATCTTCACAAAATCCACATTTGATACATGTGGGTATAGCTTTAATATGCTTCGGTCTGTCCATCAGCTTGTTTCAATAATTGATTAGGCTTCTATACATGATAGGTTCTTTGTTGAAATATTGCGTTCAAGGGGCGTTAGGTACTAAACGTCTGATCTGACGAAAGTCTAATGAGGACCTCAATTCTGTATCCTGAAATTTCATTATCAATGGATTGAGCATTAATTAATTGTGCAGCTTCATTCATAAAGGGTAGCAATATTTATCGCACTTTGATAAAGTGGCTCAAGCCAAACGACTTTATTTCGTGAATATCTATTACGTATAGCGTCATTATTGTAGATATCATCCAAGGAGCACACTCGCAGTGATATTTCTACATTTCTCATTTGTATCCACATTTAGCCAAGCAAATTGGAAAAATTAAACTCATTACTTAGAACGATGTGCTTCAAAGGTATAAGGCAATAGACAGGCTAAGCTACGATGCCTTTCAATTCGCAATCCCTTTCGTATTAGTGCCACAAACATTGATTTTCTTCATGGGACAAGCATCGTAGGCAGCCAGCCGAAAGCAATTGAACCCCAGTTGCATCGTCTACTCAAGATTGGCCAGATTTGATAAAATTCGACTCAATCTTAGACACTTTGCACAGTTTCAACCTTACTTCGAGCCAGTCTGTAGCCCAGCTCCTTTAGAGGATTCAGTCGTCTCATTTACTCCTTTGATTGAGCAGTTTCGTCTCCTTGATGATCAACCTCTTGGTAATGTTCAGGCCTCGGCTAAGGCATTTCGTCGGGCTGTCCTTTCGTCTGTGGTCTCTCCTTTGGCATTGCGCAAAATCTCTGCGTCCAGCTGGAAATTTTTTTGGTCCCTGTCTCTTACCACTGTCCAACGTAATGTGATATACCGTCTCATTCTGGGTCGAATTCCTCACCGTCGATTTTTGCATTTTATTATGCCCAAAGTCTTTGTGTCTCCTCTCTGTCCAGTTTGTTTGTCTATGAACGATTCCCCAAGTCACCTCCTCTTTCATTGTCCTTCTAAAGAGAAAGTTTGGCAGGGAGTCATCTTCGAGTTTCTGTGGCCTACCACCTCGATTCTAGATATTAAAGAGGCTCTTCTGCAACTTGATTTCTCCAACGTTTGGTATTGCCAAATTGCTGGAATCAAGCCTTTCCGAATCCTCATCATCACCCTTGGTCAACTGTGGCTTGCCCACATGAGGTTCATCTATGACAATGTTCCTATGGACCATACAGCGATATTGGCCAGTATTCGAACCAGTGTTCGTCAGACCATTGCGGAAGATCAGTGCCATTCCCTCCTGTAATCCAAAGCCAATTATTAGATAGTTTTTTTTTATATAGTTTAGTTTAGTATATTATTCTTCATATGTTAGCTTATAGTTATCCAATTCTTTATCTAAATTGCACTCGCCTCTTCACTCTGACCTATTACTCTCAGTGTACGCGAATCAATCAATAAACAAAATTTTTAAAAAAAAATAGACACTTTGCAGGATTCGACTATATAAACCGTACAAATTCTTCTATACTCCTTAAGCTTTCTTGGAGTACTTTTCAAGGCGCATCCAATGGTATAATTTCAACAGGTGTTTTGAACAAACTCAGTGAGCAATTTTTGAAAATATCAAATGTGGTTTAGGGACAAAATGTCGACATTTTGCATACGAAGATGTCACAGAAGTGATTTCAGAGGTTGCTTTGGATCGATAGAAACATTTTGATTCAAGATATACCATAGTAAAAGTCTTCATTTTCAAGGTCAAAAATGCGATCGTTTGATTTTTGAAGGAAACCATGAGGGGCACCTCATGCTTTTTGGTCGATTTTTGTTCATGTTTTTTTGATCCCCAAAAAGTTGAGCAAAGGTGTCAGAAAGTAACTGCCAGATGAGAGCAAGTGTTTAGTCCTATTATGACAATCTAAAACGGCCTTGGACGCGAGAAAAAGCAGCTCAAATACACTCATATTTTGCTGTATTAGGGTCACTGAGGACTAAGAAATGGAAATACCTGTATTCTACTTGACGGTATATGAAGTAGCTAGGTGTATATGGATGTAGAGCATCAGATAAGAGTCAGATCCACAGATATTATAAAGGGTTTTTATGTGTAAGTAGAGGGTCAGCTTGAACGTAGTAGTATTATGATAAGATACACAAGGGCAACCGGTAGCTCGAGCTGTCGCTGTGCAGGTTGGTTCTTTACCTTCGCTACGCTTCGGTGAGAACCATACGAAGCATAAACACATATGATTAGTGATTATATATCAATCAACAATCAGGGTTCTTCTTCTAACATCTTAGCTATATTAATTTTGGGATATTAGCCAAAGGCCCGCGGCAGCGCGAGCCGTTTGAACGTAGGTTGGCTTCCACCGAAGCGAAGCGTAGCTCAGGAAACCACCCGAAGTGCTGAAAGGCTCGTATGCCATAATAAATGTTTTCATTTCCGAGGTTATAAACGCGATCGTTTGATTTTTGATGAAAACCACGAGGTATCCTTCATAGTTTTTGGTCGTTTTTTGGTCGTTTTTTTGACGATCCCAAAACAGTTGGACAAAAGTGTTAGAAAGTAACTACCAGGCGAGAGTAACTGTTTGGTGCTAATCTGGCGGTTTAAAATGGCTTCCAACACGTAAAATCACGGCTTAAATGTGTCCAAATTTGCTGTCTTTTGCTCATATCTGGTTATTTTGGGGGGGGCAATGCAAGCGCGCCATTCGTCCGTATACGGAATGTTTCAATAGATACAAACGAAGGGAATTGCAGAAGAGCTAAATCTACACCTACAAATCGTTTATGGATAGTTCTCATTAATAGCGAGAGATAAAACAGTGAACTCTTACTATAAACTGTTAGGATATGTTGTCAATACGGACTGCCTGAACATGTTTGGGGAGTTTAGACCGCCTGGTCTTCATTCTATCCACATCATATTTTTTTTTTCCAGGGCAGCCATCAACGTAAACGGGCTACTGTTGTATTTGCTCATCAAATCGGCAATCACTCAACCGCTCAAGAACTGGTGTATATAAAAGTACGTTAATGTGTTTGGTTTTGCTGGGCTCGTATCATGTTGGGTTGCTTCTCTCTTTGTATCTATTCAGATACGTGTCAATATACTACGTCTATCACGTCTATATTTATCTTAATGGCCCATTTTTGACCGTCGAAATGGAAAACATCTGAAATCTCAGTAATCACGCTTTATCTATTAGCAAAGTATTTAATCTTTTTTCATATAGATTAACTAGCCGATCTATCTCGCTACGCTAGATATTGGTGTCGCTCTGCGGGCTCTCACCAAAGACATTTCAAATCAATAATAATAAAAACCTGGTATAAAAGTACATTTTAAACAATGACTATATTAGGGATGAACCTTGATTTAGAAAACAGAACTTTGGAGGTACAGATCAATATTTTTCATGCAGCATTTACGTGTTATTATTATAAGACTTCTGGTTCACACATCCTCCGTCCGAGTCGCATTTTCTGGCGGCAGAACGGTGATATCATTCGCGGATGCTGCTCTTAAGGTGGCGACACAGAGCTGGCCATGCGTAAACACAGGGCTTTTATGAGAACTACAGCGACGTTTTTGAGAAATTGTCATTGCAAAAGACATTTATATAGGGGAAAACTCCTAATAAAACCAAATAATAAAGAATTCATGCTAATTGATTGTTCTTTCAATTACATAATCCCCATTTAATCAGCATCGCAATCACCATTGTCATCAAAAGAAAGGCATTTAGGTCAGCCAGCAGCATGCTGTAGCCAAAATTGATTCAAACTCAGATTTTTTTTTTGTTTAAGATTGGACAGATATTGTCTCTTTTCGACTTCTTTAATCTATTCAATGATATTTGACTACATAAACTGTGATAATTACCCTACGCTTCCTAATACATTCTTGGAGTACTTTTCAAGGCGCTTCTAATGATGCCAAGTAAAATGGATGTTTTGACTGAACTTACTGAATAATTCCAAAAAATACGAAATAAGGTTTTTGGCCAAAATGTCAAAATTTTGCATATAAAGACCTCATAAAAGTGGTTTCAGAAGTTGCTTCGGATCGAGAGAAACATTTTGGTTTGATATATACCATAGTAAAAGTCTTCATATTCAAGGTGAAAAATGCGATTGTTTGATTTTTGATGAAAACCATGAGGTACCCTTCATGGTTTTTGGTCGATTTTTGGCCATGTTTTTTGGGTCTTCAAAAAGTTGAGCAAAGGGGCCAGTAAGTTACTACTACTCAAGTACAATTGTTTGACGTTATTCTGGCGGCTCAGAAAGGTCTACATGTCAAGATACGAAGGCTTGAAAACCATCCAATTTGGTTGTGTTTTGCTTTATAATAGCTTTTATTTACACAGCATGAATCACATCTTTGGTAACTGCAATTTACTGGAAGGGTAGTTCCATAGCCTGTGCAATTTTTAATTTGAATAGGAGGCATATTGATTTTGGTAAAGCTATTTCATGCAAATTTTGATGCGTTATGTTGCTGGTAAGCCTATTAACAATGGAAATGAAAACCCGAATTTGCTGCTTGAATACTATGGTTTTGCACCTTCGCTTCTCTACGGTAAAGCCCTTATTGAGATTAATATTACCAAATGTTGGGTTAGATGCTTACTTGCCATGGTTTTTCACCTTCACTTCGCTAAGGTAAAACCGCCTCATAGGGCAATGTTACCAAATGTTGAATTAGATGCGTTATGTTCTTAGTGGATGGGCTTGGCACCTCCCCCAAACCCCCTCCCCAATGCTGGCTTTGCCGGTGGTTTATTCACCTTGTACAGTAATCAATTTTTTAAATTTTTGAAAGAATATGATTTGTTTGTCTACTTTTTTTTGAATGTTTTACAGTATATTTATTAGAAGATGGCCTGAGGAGCAAGATCTGATAAGAGAAAGTGCGTACAACCCATTTTAGGTGTACAACGTATTGGTTACTCAAGTATGTATACAAGGTTTGGTTGATATGAAATCGACAGATAGGTGCGACTTTCTTAACCTGTGCTCTTATATTGTCCACAACTGGAGTATCTAAATACCAGTATGGAGAGGCATAGATATGAATATTTGATATAGCCCTAGTAACTATGCAAGATCGAACAGACATTTGGGTTGTGCTGAAGTTCATTTAATTACGGACGGCGCCGACTGAGGCCTTTACATCAGATCAAATTGATGATTGATTTGAAAACAGATAATGGTAAAACAAGCTGCAAGATTGTCGCCGCATCTTGGAGAATTAGCATCGTATAAGGCAATATACTAATAAATTAACTGTCTTTTTAATCGATGGCTTTTATGGATCTGCTCATCCAAAGCATCGGCTTTTTTTTTAGAGATATGCCATATATACCGATGATTTCCGATAGTACAGTATATTTCATTGATTCATCTAAGTTAAGTTGTGCTGATTTGTAAGAATCATGTACCTGACTGACCTTCTTTTTATATGTATGATTTGCTTGATTTGCGGTTGATATCCCACCCTCCCCAAATCTATCAGATTCAATACTATTGGAAATCTCGCAAGTTGACCCTATTCATCTTCGTAATACTCAATGCTATCTACGATCAATCCCGTTTGTCAAGGTTACATTAACCATCAATGTCCGACTTGTTATAGTTTACAGCAGTAAGACCTGAATGTCATGCTGTCTAACCTCAAGCTGGGATAAGATACTCGAGATGACAGGCTGATCTCGCTGGTCTAATTGGAAATACTTGTTATGGCGATCCAAAACTACAGTGTAATGAGCTTGATTTATGAAAAAGACTCGTAGCGGAGGTCATATCGATGGAAAAACGACGAGCCGTGCGTATTTATGTCACTGAATAATAGATCAAAGAGAATTGTTCTTTATGAAAAAGAATTTCGATATTACTACATGCTTAGGCAATGCAGTTTTTGTCCAATCTTGCTTTATATGTTGGATGTGCGCACATTCAGCATAATCTCTGTGATTAAACATGATAAGTAGCACAAATGTCATTGCATGAATCTCAAAACATTTGATGGTGGAAGACATAGGTAATGATAAAGACACAATTCATTCAAGAAAACCAGCAAGGCAATGAGCTAGACCCTGAAGAGATGAGGGAATAGGGTCCAAGGGTTCATTCTAGAGTCGGAAAAACGTTGTCATTCAGTGAAATCCTTCGAATGGAAACATTCCAATTACAAGTAATCAGTTTGTGCGCTTGAATTACCTTGTCTTCCCCATTTTCTCCCTTGATTTTCCCTGCAAGTAAAATGAACTGACATTACTAAAGAAATAAGGTTCAATGTGGTATAGCATTGCCGAGGGATCATTACTTTATTCATCAAGGAAGAACAGAGTTCTGTAATACATGTGAGAACTTTAAAATCTTCAACATCACACAGAAAAGGCAGTGGGTAAAAGAAATCAAGGGTCAATGGTCAACATTACATAAACAGGAACAGGATGGAAAATCGGTTGAATTTGCATAACCATATACATAACCTGATGTTTTCTACGTTCATAAGTTGAGCTGTTTCGAATGTAAGTTCTACATGTCCCATTGGTCGACTCCCGTGGGGGTGCTAGATGTCTTCTATAGGACAGCACCACACCGCTTCAGAACTGGCTTTCAATGAAGACATCCAGCACTTGCCACCAACGGCCAGCCTTTTCTCATCAGTGAAATAAATTATCCATATAGCACAAACTCAATGGTTAAGCTCATGTTTGACAAACAAATATAGAGATCAGCAGTATTGGGTTTTGTTGCCATACAGAGTAACTCATCCGAACCGATATCGGTGCCATGGCCATCATTTTACGTTCTTGATCCGAAACAAATGAGGCAATCAATATTTTGGGATGCCATGAAATGTCTCGCTTCTTGTTTGACGCTGCATTGAACCTACAAATGTTCAGCATTTCACTATACTATTTTCCTGTGAGAATTGCATTACACAATCCAATTCCCACGCGGCCTCACAGTATCAAATATATTTCCAGCAATTTGAATAGTATAACCTTCTTGCCTGGTGTTTACGGATGATTCAAATGGCCGGGAGGTAGTCTATATTAGGCAGGAGAACCGTGTAAAACCTATGAAAAAAAAGTTTTCATTTGGATTTTGTATGGGCTCCGGTTAAAGCCAATCATACCACTATATTTGCAAACAAAATACGCGATGCCAATAAGAACCGTAGTAAATAGATGCTCAGAGTGATGGTTTGTATGTGTTTGTGTGTACATGTGCGTACAAGGTCATCGACGGCAAGACATTTAATGGATAAATAAAGGCAATTTGTATATTTTCATCCTGCTTGGTGCATGGGAAAAAAAAAGCTTCGTGCCCTGTTTTGTTTCTAGTTTCTGCTTTATTTATGATCCTTTAAAGGAGAATTATATTCAGAACACGTATCTGTCATAATACATCAGAACAGGCGTGTCGTATCATCATTAAATATTCTCTTTTTCGAACAAAAATGTTAGTTGTTATTGCAGGTATTACCTAACTAAATCAAGGCAAACCTTGCTCATTTCTCTGTCGTGTCCATTGCACCCCCCCCCCCACCCCCAATTTTTGCCGGATTTCTAATCATCATCAAAGAGGAGATGCTGTTGGTCATGAAAAAAAAAAAAAAAGCTATATAAAGAGATGCTTCCAAATCCCAATAAGATTTTCCGTCTTTATATACTCTACTCTACTCATATACAAATAAGAAATGTCAGCTGAAGCAGCAGCAGTTAACAACAACAATCAAAATATCCATCTTGATGACAGCAGAAGTGATCTGGAAGCAAAGTTCAATAATGCTTCTCACTATCAACAGCAACAACCCATCCCTATTTATGCTGCCCCTACTATTGCTAATCCTGGTCCTTTGGGTTTGAGTTCATTTGCTTTGACCACTTTTGTCTTATCCCTTCATAATGCTGGTGCTGGCGTGCCTGCTGATGGACCTAACAATGTGGTTGTCGGTCTTGGCATCTTCTATGGTGGACTTATTCAATTGTTGGCCGGTATGTGGGAGTTCCGTACTGGCAATACTTTTGGTGCCACTGCTTTCTCTAGTTATGGCGGCTTCTGGTTGTCGTTTGCTAGTATCTTCATCCCTGGCTTCAACATTTTGGGATCTTATCCTGAGACTGCCGTATTGAAGCAATCATTAGGTATCTACCTCTTATCCTGGGCTATTTTCACTGGTATCATGTTGATCGCATCTCACCGCTCAAGTGTGGGTCTTGTCAGCATGTTCTTCTGTCTCTTCATCACCTTTGTCTTGTTGTCAGCTGCCGAGTTCAACCATAGTCTGACCACCCAAGTTGCTGGTGGTGCATTTGGTGTTGTCACAGCTGTCATTGCATGGTATAATGCCTTGTCAGGTCTCTTGACCAAGGATTCATCCTTCTTCCTTTTACCTACTGGCCGTCTCAATTAGACAAATCATGATTACCCATTTTCAATTCACCACCACCTTTCAAACAGATCCGCCTTGTAATACTAGCAACATACATCCATATATCCCCCTCCCCCTCTTCTCTCTGTTTCTCTAATCCTCTTTCCTTTCTATTCTATTTAAATTTTTTATTATTACACTGAAACAACTTATTAATACAATACCAGTTCTAACATGTCTTACACATCAACGTTTCTGATCTTTTAATGCTGTCTTCATCCGCGGGATCCCATAAAATGGTGGGCGAGACTAAAAAGTTGGTGCCTGTGCATTGAGACGTTTTGTGAATAATCGCTTGATAAGTGCGTATACAAGATGTATAGTGTGGGGGGGGGGGCTATCTCAAGTGATACCAGTTGCTCTTTTCCCGTCCAGCGTCATACAAGAAACCTTGTTTCTGGAAAAGCATTTGTTTATGTAATATAGAAAACGTTCTGAATCATTTCGTGGGAACTGCAGCCTTTGAATAATTGTTTCAAAAACGGATAAATTGCTTATAGAGAGGTTTTTGTGTATTGGAATGGCATACACAAAAGACTTGTGTTTTCTGCTACATATATGACAGGCCATAGATCCTGTTTAATGGATCCAATGTGGAGCGGAAACTATCCCCTTTTGACATTTCGTTAAAGTTTGATACTCTATCGCAATGGATATAAGCTCCCCGGATTAAATTAGTCTTGGGATACAATGAATAGACTTAAATTATCTTCCTTACTACACCATCAATACCCCCCCCCCCATTATTTTTATTGAATGTTGCCAGGCAAATAACAGGTAGATCCAAGCCATTCCCAGGCCCCGTTTGCGTAACATTACTTGCCATAAATATTTGAAAAACATGGGGAAATCAATGGCGAACTAGATGGTTTATCCTTTGATTTGAATAGCGATTTCATGGTGTGGGAATTCCTATTAAAATTCTAGTATTCATCATTGTTGCAAATCATGGCATTTCGTCATTATTTACCCCACACTCTTTCTCATCAAATCAGCAAAATGTACAAGAAAAGAAGCTCCAGAAACCAACTACAACTAAAACAAGGATTTTATTTGATTTCAATCTTCTTCATTAGCAAAGCAAGATTCCATGATGAAATCAACGAAATCTTCGTCTAATACATCATTATCGTCAGCCAAATTGCTGAACAGAGCACCATGACCACCCCGTCTGATCCAGGCTTCTATGATTTTGATGGCATCTTCCTTTTTATCAGGGACCTCTGCCCACTCCTCAAGGGCCCATTCTGTCATTGCCCAGCCCAAGTAGCCACTGGTCAAGGCATCTCTATCAACTTGCACAGCGTTTCGATAGTAAACCTTTGCATTATCGAGCAGCTGTCGTTGGTTGCGTTTAGCAACTGGCAAATCCAACGCAGCACGAGTAATACTCAAATCGCCCATCTTGTTTAGAATATGTGTGTTTTTGGGCTCCAATGCCATAGCTTCTTGAAATGATTTCATGGCATTAGCGTATAGCTTCCATACTTCTTTACCATCTGTATCAGGATTCAGTGCCGTCTTCTTCTTATCAGCGACTTCACGAATAGCTTGTCCAAAGGAAGATAGGACATCGCCTCGATCACAAAGTGCCTCCACATTCTTCTTGTCGTATTTTGTCACAATCTCGTTCAGTTGGTCGATGGATTTCTCAAACAGCGTGCTGTCCACAACACCTGTTGCCAAAAATGAGCGGTCTGCCATAGCAGCGTACATTGCTGATTGCTTTGAGTTAATTTGAATACGGGCTGCATTTTTCTGTTTTTCTGCATCCACATTGTCGTCTGTTGACTCATTGGGCATTTGAGAGTACCATTTTTCAGCAGCTGCCAGCTTTGATTTGGCTCGGCTAAACAGATCCATAGACGCAGGGTATGAAGCGAGCATGGATGCCATGGTTGTCATGGTTTCCGAAGTAGACAATAAGGTTTCAACCAGAGAGTAGGCTGTCGTGGGTTCTACTTTGGTGACAGTAGTGAACTCTTCAGATGGTGTTGATGCAGTTGTGGGCTGCTCACTTTGCTCATGGTCATGAGTATGTTTCTCTTCTTCCTCTTCAGATGAATTCAGCTCTAAATACTCCTTTTCCTGAAGATCATACATACTGTCGAACAATGTAATTGCTTCTTGTAAAGCTACAGCAGAAGCGGCGTAGGCATTCTCGATCTCTGTTGTTTCTTGCAGAATTTCTGATCGTTGATGAAGTGCTTGAGCCAAATTAAATTGGGCATCAGTCTTGTTTGGTTCCAGATCCAATGCCACTCTGAATTTCTCGATAGATTGATCTACTTTTTCCAGTTTCTCTTCAGGAGACGCATGGGATGGTAAGAAGTTGATAAGCAAGAATAAAACTCGACCCCTACATGTTGCGTGTTGAATGAATGTGCCGCCTTTATGAAATGATCAATCTTACCAATTATAAACGCAATCTGCATCCTTTGGATTTGCTGCTGAAGCTTTGCCATACATATCTGCTGCTCTTTCATAATTACGCTGAGCCTTGTCTCCGGTTTGGTAACGTTCACCTTGCTCTTCATTGTGAATAGCCTCTAAAAGAAGCACACGCGTGTGTCTGTCAGAATGGATCACTGTAGTGTCATTCGCTCCAATTTACCGTCCATGAACTCTTCAAACGTTTCGGGCTCCTTCTTCTTTTTGGCAGGTGCTTTGGTTTTCTTGGCTCTTTTATCGAGGTTTCTTCTCATTTTAGAGTAAAGTCTTGTATCAAAAGATGAGTATTGGCATAGCAAAATGCATTTTTTTCTCCATTTGAAGGCATTACAATGGAGAAAGTGCAGTCCGAAACAGTCCTTTAGTTTCAACTATCAAGCTGTCAACCATCGTTGCTTGAAGATCATGCAATTCAAGCTTCAACAGGTGTTCTATAATTTAATACCAGCGTATAATGTCAAAGCTCATAGCAGAGCGCAAATCTCAATAGATCCAATGGCAATATCATTATCTTGCTCAGATGAATAGAATATCCAACTCTGCTGGATTTCTCATTCCAAGATGCTCAATAAACTTGGAATCTCAGCTTTCAATATAGCAACTAACCTAGACTAGCATTAACTATGGCTTGAGTTAGAGGGAGTGGTTTTGTGATTAATCCCTTCTGATATACAGGCTGTAACTAGCCGAACATTCAAAGCCGCTTACTGACATGTCGATATTGTCCCGGGAATAACACAGCATCGAAAGCTGAGGAACCATGAGCTGTCAAAATGACAATGTTGGAAATGCAAACAGATTGCAAAACTTGCATGTCAGTGTTCCTATATCACATATGTTGCTTTCTGGATGGTATCCCTCTTATCACCACAAGGCAAATAGCATTCAACGAAACTCCAATGCACTTAAAATGGCAGAGAAGCCAAGTGATACATTGCCAAGATGGCTGTCCTTGTTCTATAAACACTGCCATCTTCTAGACAGATTGACAGCTGATATGATCCATATACGCCATTCTCAATTCGCTCACGATCTCGCTTGCATTTACCCAGCCCCAGTCGATAGTTTACCTTACTCATTCCCCCCCCCCCCCCTCAAAACTATCGTCATGCAATTTTTTTTTATTGATACGTGTTCTATTTGATCATCCCGCGAGTTGTTTATGATTTCTCTGCAATAGATGTAACGATGGATATAGTGATTTCTTACGCAGTAGGCTTTTCCTTCTCAAACTTGGCACCTGGAATGTTGGAAGGGTGGAAAATACGCTAAAAGAGAAAACAGATGGTCAATTGATCAACTAGCAATGGCATTGATTACACTCTCTTACTTGAGCATCAGCATAAGCAACACCAAAACCCCAACCAGTGGCGATAGCAATGGGCCAGGTACGTTCTAACAGTAAATACTCAGTGTTAGTAAACAAAATCCATCCCTCTTTATCATTCCTAAAACCAAATACATACTCTTGAATAGCAGAGCAGAAGCAACGATACCTGCACTCAAACCGAGTCCAGTTTTCACAACGAAATTGGAGATGGTGCGGTCCCACTATCACACAATGGAAGAATGTTACATTTGCGAATCCATCATGGCCATCCACATTGAAATACCTTTTGTGCCAGGATATCTTCACTTGGGATTTTGTTTTCGGTAGACATGATAGATTTCGATTGAACAAAGAAAGCACTGAAATAAACAAAATAAGTTTACCCCCGCATACTTTGGGAATTTCTTCTCCTCCTCCTCCTCCTCCTCGTGTCTCGTAGTTGGTTAGTGAAAAAGTTTCGTTTGTAGTTTCTTTACGTCACCCTCATCATAACTGGGATTCAAGGTAATCCAATGTTTCGCAAGACGTTCACGAATCCAATGGAAAAGATCTGCTGGGTGGATTGTTACATTGGGATCTTGGATGTTGATCCAAACGCCATGATTTCGTCAGGCAACTGATAGTGAGCCAAGATATACTAAGGCTGTAAGCAATACGTCAATCTTGATCGATAACATATGTCATATCATGGCAATGTAGAGCTGCGCTTGAATGGCATTTGATATAAGCCCATTGGATACACTGATCTACGTTCAACAGAACAATAGACATCTGTTTTTTTTTTTTTTTTTTTTTTTTTTTTTTTGCAATGCGAGGGTGCTTGCCTGAACATTTGAGCATCGTACAGGTATGCGGTTAGGCTTATTGCCTCTTTATATTCATGCTGAAGCGACGAAATATCAAGAGATCAACCATGAATGAGAAACCTGCTGTTAATGTATACAAATGTTGTGGTGGGCGGGTAACTCCGAAACACACAGAAAGAGCACTGGACACATGCAATGATGCTATTCAGTTTTTCCTTTTTCCTCTCTCCCTTTTGGTTTAGAATCCTCATTTTTCCATCCCTCTGCCACACACTCCTTTTCCTTTCCTTACATACTAATCATTCCAGAAATAATGATTAGCTGTATTCCTTGCGTTCATGTAAAGCATGCTACTCTAGTTAACAATTGCTATCCACCAGTCAAAGACGGCAGCACTATACCTCGTTCTTCCGAACTTAGCTACCTAACATTTTATGCGAGCTCAAAACCTGCAAAGCTGACAAAGGTCGGCTCATTTATACAGAAACGAGTCGAAAAAGACATTAGAAAAGGAAGAAAATTGTAGGTATCCTCAAATGTCTATGCCAATCGACCATTTTTGTTAATCCATTGCCAATTGATCACATAGTCAGAACATAGTGTCGTTGCAAATCATAAAAGCATTGATTCAAACTTGCCATCGAGACCTCAACATCTTTTCAAAATATATTGTAAAGATACTGAGTTTGCTACTTGATACAAGAGACATCGAGATCATCGATCGTAGCTGCGAAACAGTAAATACCAACTGCAAAGAAAATGTCTTTATATACAGCACTAACTTGGGTATTGCAGTTTATTGTGTTTTGTAGCTACCACGATGGAAGTACACTCGGTGTTGACTCAAGCTTCACAACAGATTACGAATCTCTTTTGAAGAAATTTTCGGGTTTTTGCAATTATACTAACGAAGACGTAGCGTTTGCATTAAAGTAAACTTGCATACATTTAATGTTTGACATGTAATTTCAAAACTAACGCCTGTATAGAATGAGCTACATCGGCCATCGAGCTGTTCAAGCTGCTGTAACATCAGGTGCCCTACAATCTTCTAATTTCAAGATGCAATTAAGCATTTTATTCCCTCCCTTAATGATCACAATTGCTTCTAAACCAACCAGTACAACATTGGATACAAGGTAATACAAGAAGAGTGTGTCTTACATAGTATATTCTCATGCAGATGATTTGATTTAGCAATGGTAGTGTGGACATACGAGATTCCGCTTTGAATAACAGCAAAGTTAGCCCTGAAGTGATTGAGTCAATTGCAGCACACACCATATCTATATTATTCAACAAGGTCACTGGCCCCTCTGTTAGACTTTCCCTTGTTCCTTTATTCAGGTAAGGATGATACTGTGTTTGGAAAAAAAAACAAACAATTGAAGATGCTCTTCTAGTTATTTAGACGAAAAGGAGAACTGGTGGCCCCCTCAATTGGCTGTGAAAATTCTGAAGTTAGTATTGGACTCTCTACAGGTAAGAAGCGCTTTGACAGTGTATACGACAGCAATGTTTATGCTTCTCGACTGTATAGCCTCAATACAGACATCTGCTGGTATCCGATTTACTACAGCATTTGGATACATTCAACAAGCAAGAGGACATTATGAACGATAAACATGCATCATTGATTTCTTCGCTGGATTCCATTCTCAACGCAAATGTTCCTCTTGCTGGCATCTCTATCTTGGAAGTATTGAACAGTTTATTTACGCTCCTCATCAAATCGACGCAATATCATCCATTCAACGTATCGGCTGTCAGTGAGAACGAAATCCAGGAAGATACTGTCGTTGATGTAGAAAAGACGACCGGTCATGCCAATTTGATACAGCACGGGCTTATCCATTGTATTGGTGGCCTAGCAACGCAGAATTACTATGACAACCAGCTGAATGATATGATCGGTTATTTGACATCAAAATTGCGCACAAACACCTCTTTGGAGCAAGTAGATGGACTGTTGATTCATGATTATCGATCAATCGTACTCTGCTGCTTGGACAGTGTTGTCCAGGGGTCGAAATCAGCTATTTCACCCAATTCAAGTGAGGCCGAGATCAGAATTGCTGGTACAAAGATACCTTTAGATGCTTGGAATCCAGCCCTTGGCTTGTTGTGTGACAAGAACGCCAAAACTCGTATGAACGTTGCCAAATGCCTATATGACTTTTTACAAAACATCCCACCCAAAGTGTCTATGGAATCCACAGAGTAAGATGTCATCTTGTTTGATATTAAGGTAGTTGGTCTAACGTTGCTGATCTGTATAGCGAATATCCCAAACATTCCTTAACAGAGCTACAAGACAATACATTTGTAAATCAACTCATTTACGCTATGTTGGATTGGGTCTTGATTTCTGATTTCAATATTACCGATTTGCGATTCTTTTACGCATACTTATGCCTACTTAATCGCAAATTTGGTGTGGATGCCACTGTGGTAATAGTGCCGCTCATTTTCAAGATTCAACAATGCATCCAAGAACACAAAATCAGCTTACAAACTAGGCAATACGCCATTGAATCTGCCTTGATCTCTTGGTTTGCTATGGTCGCTGAATTTTACAATATTCAGCCATTATTTGATTACATCCAAACTATCAAGTCAAAGAGAGGAACACAACCAGACGATCTTAGATTGACTGAGTCCATTGACTATACAATCAAGGAACCCGAGTTGTTCTCTATCAGCATTGACGATGCAGCTACGAAAGCGAATACAGCATGGATTGATCGTAGCACCATTGTTGAGCTGATGTCAAAGGAGGGAAATCTTCGAGACGAAACGGACACACATGGACTAGATTTGGAGGCCAAGCTATTTGCTGAATGGGGCTCTGATGCATTTTGTAAGTTGCTGGCCATCCTTCTTCGGGGGTTTCAAACTAAGTCTTTTTTTTTTCAGTGAGAAGTGATCAAACCATTCGCTCTAGGATTTTAATAGATTCCACCAATAACAAGCCCAAGTTATCAAGCCCTTGGGAACACGCAGAGATGGAGGTTAGCCAATTTAGAGTCATCTGTAAAAGTTTATTTATTTATTAACGGTCTATGAATGTTAGCGATCTCCGTTGGCAATGGAAGACAAACGAAACAGTATTCGAGTTGCAACACTGAAAGAGGCACTTGTAGCTCAAACAGTAGCAGATGACGACATGGATACCGATTCAACGCAGAGCAATTCCTTGTCAGCTCACTCAAAACCACCTCCAATGCGTGCAAATGAGGTGAATGCCCTATTAACAGAACTAAATCTACCTCAACAAATGGCTCCAAGCACTGTATCATTAGTTAATCCCCCTTACAAGTCAACGTAATTATCCACACACCTACTATTATGTATTATACAATCTATCATTTCTCTTATAAATTGACCTACATTAAACAAAAGATTGAATTTACATTAAGGCGCAAGGCGACTTGTTAAATTTAATGTTATGCTCGTCTTGATATCAGTAATGTGAGTCATCAGAGTTTTAAGAAATTATAATTGAGTGCTACTTATTTATTTAATTAACATAGTTAATAAATATTGCTGTAATAACAACGTAAACAACACAGTATTCTAATAATAATAATACCTAGTAAGAAGCATCTATCCCATGAGATTCTGAAAAGGATATCTAATTAAATTACTACTGCGCCTTATTATCATACGATTCAATAGAAAATAGTTTGTTTGGATACTCATTTATTACAAACACACTATAATGTTAAATGACAGATCAATAGGAGATTAACTAGTTGTAACCCTTCGCTGTTCCAACCTCTTAGCCAATCAGATTGCTTGAAAACTCCGCTAGCCTAAAAAAAATTTGCGAGGGTTTCCCCCTGTTTTGATGTGAGGCAAAATTTTAAGCGCCGCTATAGTAGCAATATAGCCGCTGCTATCATCAAACTTCCCCCAGGTGCTAGAGCATGCCTTACTTACACCACCTAGCTTTAAATACTGGCATTGAGACCCTCAATCATCACTAAAGTAAGTAGCGATAACCAAGTGGAGGCAGCCTATCTACCTCCTAGCCTCGGATAAAGTCTTGTTGAGCTTCAGGGATAGGCACATCCACACAACGTAATAAAGATGTATGCTTCAAAAGAAACATAATAACAAAAGAAGCGAACATAATAATACTATAGGAGTATAGTAGTATATGTAGGCAAAAGAAAAAAAAAGAATGCTCACACGAAGTGAGTCAAAGGAAAGTATGTTATGAATAAAACATTAAAAATGTTCACGTTATTATATTCTTGTTATTGCAACAAAAATACATACATGAGCAATGTGCATGATAACAGTCTGATGATGTAAAAGAACACAAATGCGCACAGTTGCAGGAGCAACAGTAGCAGCAGTGTAATGAAATAGCCACCCAAACGCAACTTAATTGAAAACCAAAGTTCATCAAATAGCACTCATTCAAATTCATGCTATTTGGATCTATTAATGAAAGCGCTCAAATGTACATCAAAAACCCATTTAAAAATACTAAAGTAAAGATGCACGCTTATATCGCACATCGTGTGAATGAATCACTCCTGATCACAGTGTATTCAATCACACCCATGATGGTCGTAATAGGTGATGGTATCTTTATCCAAATAGAATTAAATCAATAACAAGCATATTCAAATATGACAACTATGCCCTGCTGCCATAGTTGCACAATATCCCAGATAAAGGATTCCATGCTTCAATAACAAACATCATACTTTAAACCATCAAGGTTACATTAAATCATGCTATGACGATAGCTCACCCAAGCCCAGCAAGGTTACTCAAATCGACCCTTATGGCCAGTGCTCCTGCATTGACTACCACTTTAAATCAAACATCAACAACATTTGCCAGATATCGCAATAGCAGCACCTATTGCTCTCTATCATCACTAATCCTACAAGCCAGATGCAAATGTATAAATACTCTTCTTTTTTTTACTCAATTCCAGGATCTTCAGTTCATTTTATACACAAAATAAAATACAGTTGATTTCTATTGTATTTTACCTTTGCTTTATTTTTTTTGTGAAATCCATTAAACCTGATTTCACTGCATTTTTTACAATATTCAAACTATATTTTATTAAACAAACCTTATCACAATGTCTGACAATACCAACAACTCTGGCTCTCCTTCTGTCCCCTCTGCTCAAGATTCTCCTGCTCAACGTCAACCTGGTGACGATACCATTGAGCACACTAGGCAGCAAGTCCAGGCCATCCACTTGGATCAAGGTACTGATGTCGGACAACAACCTCAACCTTCAAACCATCAAGAGGATATTGCCATGATGGATGCTATGCCATTGCGATCCTCTCCTGTTCCTGCTTTGGCTAACCATGCTCCCAATGATGGTGGTGAATCCTCATCTCAAGTTACTTCTCATTTGTCTGCGTCGACATCATGTTCATCAGGTAATGCATCCTCCTCTGCTGCTGGTTCTAGCACGTTGAATTCCATCAAGAAATTGGTCTGGCGTCGGGATTCGTTTGTACGTCTGTTGCTGGACATGGTCGAGGGAACTGATATGAACAATGAGCACAGTCAAAAGCATATTGAAGATATGCGATCCAAGATTGAGGACCTGAATCGTCTGATCTCCACTGTCAAACACTCAGCCAAGCTATCCGAATCTAATGTCACCGCATCACTCACTGGTGACAATGAGGGCATCTCATTGTCCAAGCAAGACCTACCTAAATTCCAACTTCGTTCGCATGCCACCAAGTACTTTCCCAACGAAATCTCCTATGATTCGATTCACCATTTTCTGCGCTCCTTTGAGAAGGTAATTTCGTCTTCAGGCAAGGCTGTCGAAAATGTATGGCGGCGATACATTCCACTCACGATTCCACACGACCTTGATCTCTGGTTGAATCAAGACCTGCTGACAGCAAAGTCGTGGTCCATGGCTAAGGAAAAATTCACGTCCAAGTTCAGTAATGCTGCTCTACGCTTGGATGCTCGTCGTGAAGTTCAAACCGCTACCATGCGATCTGGAGAAACTACGGAGGAGTACTACAACCGTTTCGCTCGGGCTATGATGGAGGCAGGCTACTCATCTGAAGATACCACTCTTGGCGATACATTCTTGCTCGGCTTCCCCAATGAATGGCAGATCCAAATCAACGCTGTTCTCGGTGTTCACTTCCCTGGGTGTTCTAACTTCACCGCCAGTCAGATTGTCACCTGTGCCATGAACGTCCTCAACAGTCAAAAGTGTCCTGTTTCGTTTGTCAACGCAAAGCGACATGGTGGTTCTCGTGCTTCGTCCTCTTCATCCGGTTCATCTGGATTCTCTTCCTCTGCTGCTGCTTCTTCTTCTGCTCCTCGTTACTACTGCTCAAACCATGGAGGCTCTCAGGCCAGACATCACGAGAAGGACTGTCGTCTGAACAAAGGTGGTTCTTCATCAAGACGTGTAGTTGAAAAGGCAAACGTACCCAAGAAAGCCAGCGGAAACACTTTCTGCAAGTGGTGTGGCAAAACTTGGTTCCACGGTCACTCTTGCACTGAGTACCAAGCTATGAAGGGTTCGTTCAAGGTGTTGAGCGTGAGAAGAGAAAATAGTGGTCATCGACCCTATACAACTGGCTCCAGTAGTCAGAAACAAAAGCGTCATTCCCGTAATGGCAAAGGAAAGCAAAAGGACTCCGGGTCCAGCGAAAGTGACCTCTTCCGCGAGGCTATGGAAGACAAAGAATGTAAGTCTTCCACATCAAACAAAAACACTTTCAATTTAATAACACCATTGCTTCTCAATGACATTAGAATCATCGGAAAGGTGGATCCTGGCTCAGATGTTAGCATCATTAACAAATCCGTTTTGAATAAAAAATTCTCTACTATCAAAAATGTCAAAGCATTGGGTGGTTATTTAACCTTTTTGGGCATGAACAAAGATGGTAGTGCATCTAAAGCTGAACGCATTGGAAGCACCGAACCCATCAAAGTAACTTACATGAATGGAATCACATTTGAACATTCCTTTGAAATCATTGACTTCAATGATTCCATGGATGAAGAGTTTGATGTACTCCTAGGAGTCGACATCTTGCCTCGCCTCAACATCTATCTTAGTGGAGTAGCTCATTGCTTTCCTGACACCGAAAACGAAATTGCTCAATTCAAGAATATAAACTATGACACTGAAAACGTCTATAATCCAGAAAATGCTGATTATGGTACTTCTCAGGAACGTCACATCCTTCTACAACAGATCGAACAATCTCTGAATGCCAACAAGAACATCCCTGCTGACGCAGTATGTTCCATGCCTGAAAGTGTAGTGCATGTTCCTATATCCAATCCCAAGGATTGCTTCATTCGCCAGTATCCATTATCCATCAACTCGCATGCCGAGATTGACAAACAAATCAAAGAATGGCTTCAAAATAAGATTGTTGAACGCTGCAAACCCTCATCAGTGTTCCATTCACCTCTGATTACGGTGACAAAGAAGGATGAGAACGATCAACCCACCAAATTGAGAGTGTGTTGTGATCTTCGTCGCATCAATGCGTCCATTGATGACAATTACCATGAAAATTATGCGGTTCCCAAGATTCACGAAATCTTTGAACGAGTGTCTTCTAGCGCACGCATAATAAGTAAAATTGACTTACACCAAGCATACTATTCGTATGGTGTGCATGAAGCATCTCGCAACGCCCTTATATTCTCGCATAATGGCATTTTTTACAGATGGTGTAGGGCCCCTTTTGGCCTAAAATTTATGAGCTCTCTGTTCGTAAAATGCATGTCAATTTTATTCACTGGTTTATCCGACGAACTGAAATTCGAAATGGAAAAGAACATGGATCCTTCCCAAGTTGATCCAACCAAAGTATGGGGTGGCATCGAACACTACATAGATGACTGTGTCCTGCATAGTATCTGTGAGAAAAGCCACATCAAGCTTATCAATCTTGCCGTTAATCGCTTGACATCCGTCAACCTGCGCATCAATGTGAAAAAATGTTCATGGTTCCAGACATCAGTCTTTTTACTAGGCTTTGTGGTTGGACCTGGCATACAAAAGATTGATATGCGTCGTTTATCTGACATAGACGAATGGCCCATTCCCAAAACTGCAAAAAAAGTTCGCTCGCTTATGGGTGTCGTTTCCCATCTGCGAAACTTTTGTCCCATGCTGTCCAAGGTTGCTGAGCCCATCGATAGTCTTCGAAATGACAGTGACGTAAAAAAGAATTGGACACAATTGCATACTGATCGGTTCAATACCATCAAGCAAATACTGCTCTCAAACCAAATACTGCATGCTCCAGTGTTGGACGACAAAATGTTCCTCCAATGCGATGCTAGTCTCTATGGCATCGCTGCCTGTCTTTATCAAAAGGATAAACTGGGTAGAATCAAGCACATTGCATTTGTAAGCAGATCTCTCAATTCAGCTGAGCGCAACTGGTCTACAAACCGTAGAGAGTGTGCCGCTGTTGTCTTTGGATTCATCAAATTTAGATCGCTACTGTGGGGTCATAATGATATCGAGGTCCTGACCGATCATTTGGCATTGACCTACATGTTCACATCTACTTCACTAAACAGTACGCTCCAGAGCTACTTGGAAATCTTGGGAGAATTTCACTTCACAATTTCACATGTGAAAGGCATTGAAAATGTTCTCTGTGATGCTCTTTCAAGGGTATATCCAATAATTGATGAAGACAAATGGCTGGAAGATGAAAATGATCGACAGATGAGAAAACTGCATAAGCTCATTCTGATCAAAAGGGACACCAACAAAAAGATTGAAGTAAACCGTCAACGCACAGTCTATTCTCAGGACCGCAATCTCAACGTACTTGCTGTGAAACTAAATGGCAAAGAATTCCAGAATTCTACAACGGATTACATTGCTCCTCCAGAAGCAGATCGGGCTCAAATCATCAAAGATGCACATAAAATAGGCCATTTTGGCATTGAGTCTGTGGTTCAACATATCCACACGTATTTGGGTTTACATTGGAACACCATCTACGCTGATTGCAAGGAAATACTGAAAGCATGTCCTGAATGTGCAAAGCACAACGTCGCTCGTCGAGGTTTCAACCCTGCTAAAAGCATCGTCAGCTTTGACGCCTTTGATCACATTGCTATGGATATCTTAGGTCCTATGTCGATCACCGATAAGGGAAATGTTTATGTGCTGGTTGTGATTGATCTCTGTACTCGCTACATTATAGCTCGTCCAATTCCTAACAAAAATGGCGCTACAGTCGCTCAAGCCATACTATCCATCTATGGTGACTATGGTGTTGCTGTTAGCATCCAACAAGCTGACAACGGCAAGGAATTTAAATCCAATCTCATGGATCACTTCACAAAAACGCTTGGCATCAAGCAGCGACATTCTCTTCCTTACTACAAACAATCCAATGGTAGTGCTGAGAACGCTATCAAACAATTCGAGCATACGCTACGCAAAATGTGTGGTAATGACACGCATAACTGGGATGATCGCGTACCCATCGTCCAACTTGCACTCAACATGAAAGTCAAAGAGCGTACTGCCAGTACCCCATTCAGTCTCATGTTTGCTCGTCAAGTTAACGTCAATCCCAATCCAAATAAACTCAACCTCAATGGACGTCCTGCACTATCCATTCAAGAGCTCCAACAGCGTATCGAACACATGAATACCATCGTGTTTCCTGCTCTCCAAGAGCGTACACAACGGCTTGCTGAGGAATACAATAAGCGTATGGATAAACGTCGATACATCCTACCTGAACTAGCCTTTGACTCTCCTGTCATGGTCCGCCTTGAAGAAGGTCGTTCATCCAAACTCGCGCCTCTCTATGCTGGCCCATATTTCGTTGTCAAGCGTACCCAAGCTGGCAATTACATTCTAAAAGACGAAACCAATTCTCTCATGCATCGTGAATATACTCCTTCTGAACTCAAACCTGTCAACATTGATGAAACTACCATTGAAGACGAAATCTTTGAAGTTGAGGACATTCGCGATCATCGCTACCGCGATGATGATGAGATCGAATACCTAGTTAAATGGGCTGGTTATTCTGAACGTGAAAATGAATACATTACAGCTGATCTGTTCTCCTCTCCCATTCCAATCAAAAAATACTGGGAAAAGGTCAAGCTCAACAAGGAACTGCAACATCAAAGACATGCACCACTACCTACAAACAAACGCCCCTCAAAACAGGCTGGTAACAAGCGAAAAGCAGGCACTGATCACACAAGCCGCGAAAACACTCGCCGCAAACATTAGTAGCTTCCAGCTTTCCTTCCTCCACTGCCTTCGGCACTTGTTTCTCTGCTCTTGCTTATATCTATGTCTTCCTTCCTTCTACATGTTCCAATCAAATCACTTTTGGTCGTCTAAATTCATATCTCTGTCAACTTTTTCCCCACAAAAAGTTTAGCTGGGGGCAATGTAATGAAATAGCCACCCAAACGCAACTTAATTGAAAACCAAAGTTCATCAAATAGCACTCATTCAAATTCATGCTATTTGGATCTATTAATGAAAGCGCTCAAATGTACATCAAAAACCCATTTAAAAATACTAAAGTAAAGATGCACGCTTATATCGCACATCGTGTGAATGAATCACTCCTGATCACAGTGTATTCAATCACACCCATGATGGTCGTAATAGGTGATGGTATCTTTATCCAAATAGAATTAAATCAATAACAAGCATATTCAAATATGACAACTATGCCCTGCTGCCATAGTTGCACAATATCCCAGATAAAGGATTCCATGCTTCAATAACAAACATCATACTTTAAACCATCAAGGTTACATTAAATCATGCTATGACGATAGCTCACCCAAGCCCAGCAAGGTTACTCAAATCGACCCTTATGGCCAGTGCTCCTGCATTGACTACCACTTTAAATCAAACATCAACAACATTTGCCAGATATCGCAATAGCAGCACCTATTGCTCTCTATCATCACTAATCCTACAAGCCAGATGCAAATGTATAAATACTCTTCTTTTTTTTACTCAATTCCAGGATCTTCAGTTCATTTTATACACAAAATAAAATACAGTTGATTTCTATTGTATTTTACCTTTGCTTTATTTTTTTTGTGAAATCCATTAAACCTGATTTCACTGCAAGCAGTATAAGTGTGTAATACAACATGAAGACCAATGTTGTTTTCATGTGAAGCGACAGAGGCAATACAAACAACAATCCACGGTTATATAACAAAGTATCACAAGAAGGGCAATACAATTATATAGCAGTGTGTCATGCTTGCTATTCGTGAATACGAAGCAACAACATTGCAAGTATTTGTTGAACTGATCATATCACAGCCAACAAAAAAGAAAGAAAAGGCAATAAAGCAAACAGCATGAATGCATTATCGCGGGAAAGGAAGCAGTAGTACAAACGTTCAAAGAAGTTTATATCATTGCGACCGCAAGAAAAAAAAAGATACTTACCACTTCTTACCACAGCATCACAACCAGAGATAGACCAGAGAACCAGCATACATCAAAGATAACAGATCACAGGATAAGCAAACACCAGAGAAGAACCACCGAAGCAACGATATACCATCAAAGCAGCCACCGCCAAGTGTGCAGCCAGTGCACAGCAAAAGATCAAAAATAAATCCCTAGTAGAGTTATTCCAAGTAAAACCACGGTATAAAACGCGTTAACATTGTATCTTACGTCTATTGCATAACTGTCAATTATACTTGATTCAATTCTATTCACAAAGGTAGCGTTGTTTCATGAGTAGAGAGCTTGCGAAGTATAGTATATATATATATATATGTATATATATATATATATAAAGACGAAAAAAGAAAAGGAAAAAATGCTAATAAAAGGCTGAGGCTAAAAGACGTCACTGTTATCAATGTACCGCAAGGTAAGTATTAGAATTTGATAGCTTGCTACAAGGCAGCAAAGCAAGATATGAATTAGCAATTTTCACCATGAGGTTCGCCAACACCTTACCTATTAATCTGTTACATGTAATTAAGAGGTTATATTTGACAAGGGTAGCGAATTTACGCTTGAATTGAGCTACATGCTAAGAAAAAAAAAGGCGGTATTTTAAACTATCAATAGCCCAGCCTCCATAATACTCAAAATGAGGATTCATGGATTTCTGAAATCGTTCATCCTTAATATCATGCGATTCTGATAACAACATTGCTTTCCAGCTAAATAAAACTTGGGGTAGAACTTAAAGTAGAATCTAATGATACCAATTTTAAGTATTTTGGCCAACTTTATTAGGCTGATTTTTCATAGAATAGTTATTGCGGTTTTTTTATTGTTTTTGGCAGATTACTAGGTTTCTGTCATCAAAGTTTTACTTGAAATACTTATCATAGTGTAGAACAGACAAGAACCTATCGAATGAGCTCTTACTCAAAGAGCTAGCATGATTTTTTCATGAGATACCAACAGTTTTGTATCTCAAACAAATTGTCATCCGGATTTTTGCCTTGCTACTATAGGCAAATTCTGGCCAAAAATCAGTGATTTTTCACGAGGGAATTTTTGGTCATATCTCGTAAGAGACGCATCGTATTTAGATGAAACTGTGGAATTTGAGGCTTGATAGACTAAAATTCACGGAAAAAAAAGAATAAAAAAAACAGTAATGTCAACTTGATTGTAATGAAATAGCCACCCAAACGCAACTTAATTGAAAACCAAAGTTCATCAAATAGCACTCATTCAAATTCATGCTATTTGGATCTATTAATGAAAGCGCTCAAATGTACATCAAAAAACCATTTAAATATACTAAATTGAAGATACACATTTATATCACACATCGTGTGAATGAATCACTCCTGATCACAGTGTATTCAATCACACCCATGATGGTCGCAATAAGTGATGGTATCTTTATCCAAATAGAATTAAATCAATAACAAGCATATTCAAATATGACAACTATGCCCTGCTGCCATAGTTGCACAATATCCCAGATAAAGGATTCCATACTTCAATAACAAACATCACACTTTAAACCACCAAGGTTACATTAAATCATGCTATGACGATATATAGCTCACCCAAGCCCATCAAGGTTACTCAAATCGACCCTTATGGTCAGTGCTCTTGCATTGATTACCACTTTAAATCAAACATCAACAACATTTGCCAGATATCGCAATAGCAGCACCTATTGCTCTCTATCATCACTAATCCTACAAGCTAGATGCAAATGTATAAATACTCTTCTTTTTGTACTCAATTCCAGGATCTTCAGTTTATTTTATACACAAAATAAAATACAGTTGATTTATATTATTGTATTTTACCTTTGCTTTATTTTTTTTGTGAAATCTATTTAAACCTGATTTCACTGCATTGATAAAGGTATGTTTTATTATCAAACTGACAGGTGTAAAGTAAAAACTGAAGTCTCTCTACTGGCCAGGTAGATGATCCTTCTTATATACTATAACAATGGATAAAAGTTCTATTAATTAGATTAACAAATAAGTCAACTCAGATCAACTAATGTCTAATCATGCTAAAAGACAACTCCAGCAAGCTAATCATGATTTAGCTTTGTCTGGACGAATATTCAGACTCTTGTCTCAAGTACCTTAATCTATCCTTTGTATAAGGATTAATAATATCGATCTAGTAGCATGTGTCCGATAGGTACAGTCTTCTTAGTCTATGTTAATAGTAAATATCTGAGTGTATATCGCTAAGCATACATCTTTAGCATGTATCTGGATATATGGCATGTCTATAGCATATCGTATGCATGTCTATAGCATGTCTCATATATAGTACAAGTCTGTAGTACATAAAGTGCCTGTAGCTAGTATCACGAATATAAGCATGTGTCTTATAGCGTGGATCATGAAGTGCACATCTGAAGCAACAAGCTCATATTGCATTAATCTTGGTGCCTATCCAGATATGGTAAACATCCGTAGTCAATGTCGGAATACAAGTATAAGTCTATAGCGCCATCCATGTCCGTGGTGCCATCTATAGCCTATATCTTGTATAGTATGAATCTTATAGTACTAGCGTATCTGAAGTCCATATCTTCTTATAGTATAAACCGATATTATCGTACATCTAATCCAGTGTACATACAGTTTATATCTAAATCTGGTAACTGGATGAACTGTCGCAATGCAGATCATAGTGGATGTATTCTACAGTTTTATTCAAATACAACATGTCTTTCCTGAGATATGATCAAAAATGTAATCTTGGAAGATCATCGATTTTTATGCAAAATTTGCCTGTGATAGCAAGGCAAGAATCAAGATAGCAATTTCTCTCGAGATACAAAATTGACGATACCTCATGAAAAAATCATGCTAGCTCTTTGAGTAAGAGCTCATTCGATAGGTTCTTGTCTGTTCTACACTATGATAAGTATTTCAAGTAAAACTTTGATGACAGAAACCTAGTAATCTGCCAAAAACAATAAAAAAACCGCAATAACTATTCTATGAAAAATCAGCCTAATAAAGTTGGCCAAAATACTTAAAATTGGTATCATTAGATTCTACTTTAAGTTCTACCCCAAGTTTTATTTAGCTGGAAAGCAATGTTGTTATCAGAATCGCATGATATTAAGGATGAACGATTTCAGAAATCCATGAATCCTCATTTTGAGTATTATGGAGGCTGGGCTATTGATAGTTTAAAATACCGCCTTTTTTTTTCTTAGCATGTAGCTCAATTCAAGCGTAAATTCGCTACCCTTGTCAAATATAACCTCTTAATTACATGTAACAGATTAATAGGTAAGGTGTTGGCGAACCTCATGGTGAAAATTGCTAATTCATATCTTGCTTTGCTGCCTTGTAGCAAGCTATCAAATTCTAATACTTACCTTGCGGTACATTGATAACAGTGACGTCTTTTAGCCTCAGCCTTTTATTAGCATTTTTTCCTTTTCTTTTTTCGTCTTTATATATATATATATATACATATATATATATATATACTATACTTCGCAAGCTCTCTACTCATGAAACAACGCTACCTTTGTGAATAGAATTGAATCAAGTATAATTGACAGTTATGCAATAGACGTAAGATACAATGTTAACGCGTTTTATACCGTGGTTTTACTTGGAATAACTCTACTAGGGATTTATTTTTGATCTTTTGCTGTGCACTGGCTGCACACTTGGCGGTGGCTGCTTTGATGGTATATCGTTGCTTCGGTGGTTCTTCTCTGGTGTTTGCTTATCCTGTGATCTGTTATCTTTGATGTATGCTGGTTCTCTGGTCTATCTCTGGTTGTGATGCTGTGGTAAGAAGTGGTAAGTATCTTTTTTTTTCTTGCGGTCGCAATGATATAAACTTCTTTGAACGTTTGTACTACTGCTTCCTTTCCCGCGATAATGCATTCATGCTGTTTGCTTTATTGCCTTTTCTTTCTTTTTTGTTGGCTGTGATATGATCAGTTCAACAAATACTTGCAATGTTGTTGCTTCGTATTCACGAATAGCAAGCATGACACACTGCTATATAATTGTATTGCCCTTCTTGTGATACTTTGTTATATAACCGTGGATTGTTGTTTGTATTGCCTCTGTCGCTTCACATGAAAACAACATTGGTCTTCATGTTGTATTACACACTTATACTGCTGCTACTGTTGCTCCTGCAACTGTGCGCATTTGTGTTCTTTTACATCATCAGACTGTTATCATGCACATTGCTCATGTATGTATTTTTGTTGCAATAACAAGAATATAATAACGTGAACATTTTTAATGTTTTATTCATAACATACTTTCCTTTGACTCACTTCGTGTGAGCATTCTTTTTTTTTCTTTTGCCTACATATACTACTATACTCCTATAGTATTATTATGTTCGCTTCTTTTGTTATTATGTTTCTTTTGAAGCATACATCTTTATTACGTTGTGTGGATGTGCCTATCCCTGAAGCTCAACAAGACTTTATCCGAGGCTAGGAGGTAGATAGGCTGCCTCCACTTGGTTATCGCTACTTACTTTAGTGATGATTGAGGGTCTCAATGCCAGTATTTAAAGCTAGGTGGTGTAAGTAAGGCATGCTCTAGCACCTGGGGGAAGTTTGATGATAGCAGCGGCTATATTGCTACTATAGCGGCGCTTAAAATTTTGCCTCACATCAAAACAGGGGGAAACCCTCGCAAATTTTTTTTAGGCTAGCGGAGTTTTCAAGCAATCTGATTGGCTAAGAGGTTGGAACAGCGAAGGGTTACAACTAGTTAATCTCCTATTGATCTGTCATTTAACATTATAGTGTGTTTGTAATAAAAGTGTGTCTAAACTGTTACAATTTAAATTTTTCTTTATTCAAAATAACATAAGGTGCAATAATTATTAAATCTGGCATCCATTACACAGCTTTATGTGAGAGATGTTTATTGAATTTATAACGTGAGGAAAGTTATTTTATATTATAGGTAAAATAGTACACTCGGTACTAGATCCTCCCAGCAGTACCAAATGCCACGCCAGGCATGCGTTGTCCGTCATTAATTTCAAGCATATATGTTTCTTTGGCTTGCCTTTTGTTTTACCTGACATCCAAGGCTCTGGGCGTACAAACGTATCTTGAATTTTGAAGTGTAGGCCATCCAAAATCAAGGTTTGGAATATCATTGATGCTAGAGCCCTGACGATAGCATGTTCCTATAGCAAAACCTTGCGAAGAAAACAATAGTGTAGTTGGATCTTAGATGGAATGATGGGTTGTTAATCAAATACAGATTATTCCATAAGTAGATGATTTCGAACAAAGACACATATATAAAAGTTACTATTGAAACCATTGTAATTGCAAGTTATTAAAGGTACTGGATCGATAGATTAGATGTTGATGTCAAGCACAAAGAATAAAAGGATTATAATTTGTAGCTTATAAAAAATGTTTGATATTACAAAAACAAGAAAAGTCTTATTTGAATAAGATCAGACACAAAAACTAAAGTTTTATTGATGAAGACAAGAGTTATCCTATTTATACTAAGTTTTGAATGTCAAAGTAAGCAATTTATCTTGTACAACGCTTATCACATCTGGTGAACCTCAGCATCTAGATAGCCGAGATGCACTTCAATTATCATAGCTTGTCCATGTTGTTGCGCAACGCAAACATATCTGCCCATCGAGAATAACTTAATCATTATAGACACTTGTAGCCCTTCGGGCACAACACTCTTTATTGTTGAGTATGTTGCAGTGAAATCAACTGTATTTTATTTGTGTATAAAATGAACTGAAGATCCTGGAATTGAGTAAAAAAGAAGAGTATTTATACATTTGCAACTAGATCCTTGTTAGTGATAATAGAGACCAATAGGTACTGCTATAGCGATATCTGGCAAATGTTGTTGATGTTTGATTTAAAGAGGTAATCAATGGAAGAGCACTGCTGGCCACAGGAGCCAATTAAAATATTATTCTTAATGGGCTCAGATGAGTAATCCTCATAGCATGCTTTAATGTAGTCATGACAGTTTAAGGCGTGATGTTAGTTATTGAAGTGTAGAACCCTTTCTCTAGGGTATTGTTCAGCTATGCCCTGATGCCATATTTGAAGCACATGTGAGTGTTTTGCTGTCGTGCCTGATCTTCATGTACACATGCGGGAGGCCAACGGAGCTTCAATTTCTAATATTCTGAATGATGGTCCATGGGATTCCGAAATCTATCGACCTTAACATTACGCGTTTCTTGATAGTAACTACCCCTTCAAACTTATATGAAACTTGTAGAGAATTTAAAGGAAAATACAATGGTATTTATATCAAGTGTTTGGTGTACATTGCTCAACTGGTATTTGATGGGATATTTTTTTGCAATTTTTTGACTGTTTTCAAAAGATTAATCAGTATCTGTCATCAAAACATTTTGTTAAGCATTATTAAACATTGTAGACCAAAAAATTTCCTATCAAATGAGACTTTGCTTGAAGCTCTGGCATGACTCTATCATGAAATATTGACAATCTTGTCCTGACCAAAAAATCGTGTCCAGATTTTTTGCTTGCTATCACACGTAGATTGTGAACAAAAATCGATGATTTTGCATGATACCCTTTTTTGGACATATCTAGAGAAAGACGCATTGTATTTGAGTTAGACAAAGACATTTCAGTAGCTTTGCTTAGGATCTATTAGGCTATAAGGGCTTTAAGTTTTAAATGTACATTTCCTTCATGATTTTGCTCAAAATCGTGCATCTTATGAACTTTAACAAAAGTGGCCCAGTGATTAACGATAGAGTCTTATTGGCCATGTAATTTAGTAAAGGATTTACAGGAGTATCGAATGAAATCACATCTGTAAGTGATATTATGTAGCTTGTACATAAACAAGCCTGTTCCAAACTTTTTGAGATGGCAATTGCTATATGATGTGGCAACAATTAGAACGGCCTCCTGGGAAAATGTATGCGATAATGTCATATCTGGTTCTTATGAATGCTGCACTCTTTGCGACAAACCTATTTAGGAAAAAGTATATCGAACGCTAACTGTCGGCTATGCGTATATAGTTTCCATAGGATGTCATATTAAAGCATGTCTAACCGCGTTAAAAGTACCTTACATTCATATTGTACTAAATGTGTATTGCTTCATTTTCCCCCTGCAACATGGTATTTCTTGTTTGAGAAATAGACAGTAGTGTGTCATGGCTAGGAGCAAGATATTTATGTTCTGTAGCAACTATTACATGATAAGTATCCGATGCAAAGCTAAAAATACAGTAAAACTATCATCACTTCTTGTTACTCTGATCTGATATACATGATTATTAAGAGGTGTATTTATTATGAAATTGTAGATGAATTCAACAGAGATATCATGTAACAGGATACATTTTTTTTTTACATTGACAACAAATATTCAATAGCTGCTTGAACATTTCCTCCAGTAGCTAACAAAGCACGAACATTCGAAGATTTTTCCGAGAAGCCCATCTCCTCCAATTGCGCTAATTGTTCTCTAAAACGAACCTCTGGTGGCTCTGATGGTTGCTGCTGCTGTTGTTGCTGTGGCGATTGGAAATCTGAAAGACCACTATAACCACTAGATCATCCTTTTATCAGCAAATGCATCACACATGCTTGCATACGGCAAACTTACCCAAATCCGCCAGCAGGAAATCCCATCATCATTTGTTGTAACAAATTCTGTTGTTGGTTGTTTGCACTCGTTGTGTTGGATGTAGAGTTGCCGGTATTTTGTTGTCCAGCCATCATGGCTTGTTGCATTCTCAAGCTGGCTTGGATAAAGTTGGGATCTGCCCAAAATGGTGTCTGTTGTTGCTGTGTGGATGGTTGTTGCGTTTGTGCTTGTGCTTGTGCTTGTGTCTCATTATTACCAAAAGGAAACATGGATCCGCTAGATCCACCAAGCAAAGCTACAGATTGATGCTGTTAGCAGATTTAAATCGCTTCTTGTATGTGGATATTTACCTGCTAAAGGATTCGCAGCTCCATTGGCACCAGCTCCACCAAGTGCAGCAAAAGGATTGGCAGGAGCAGCAGCAGGACTGGATGTATTGTCAGTTGCATTGCGGTTGGTATTGTTGTTATTAGCGGGAGCAGCCCAGGGATTAGGCAAAGCCTGTGTGTTTAAAGAGTTCTCAGGCACACTTTCCACGTTCAGCTCTCTTGCTAAACGTTGATTGTTAGCTTCATCAGACGAAGATGAACCGCCACGACCCAAAGCAGACTCCATAGGACTTTGAAAGGTATTGTACATTCTACGTAAATGGTTGAATCCTCCAGGAATAGCCTCGATGTTGGACAAGGCACGATCGTTGTTTCGTTGCATCTCCCTCATCAACTCAGGGTTTCTATGGGGGGCTGAAATGAGTAGCCATCCAACAGGTTGTCGCACTATATCTTACCTCATCATCTCCATGGATTGTCTCAGAAAGGCAGGATCATTGATTACGTGGCCTAGCTCTGGATTTTGCTCAACCAGTGCCTTCATTTGCGGATTACTCATGATGATGGAGCGCACAAAGTCTACATTCCCGAGTGTTAATTATGAAGAAGAAGAATACACTGCCTACTACAATCCAACCTGTGTTTCCCATGATATTCTGCATAAAAGGCGAGTCCATCATTTGACGCATCACTTCAGGATCCATATTGGGCATTTGCATATCTCCAAAGGGCGAGGCAGAAGACGAATTGCCACCGAGGCCTGTCAACGTAGAAGGGCTTGGTGTAGGTGGAATAGGAGGGATTGGATCAGATGTTTGACGAGCTGAAGAGGTGGTATTGAGTGTAGCAGGAGTAGTAGTGGCGGTGTTGGTGTTTGTGGTACTGGTACTGGCATTCGAGGCTACAGGAGCTTTGTTACCACCTGAACGAACAACGTGCACCGTGCTTCCAGCAGTAATTCCTAGCAAAATATGATAATCAGTATCCATAGCAGTCATTCCTTGTCTTCAATACTTTACTGCACTCCATTGCTGTGTCCTCACTCTTTAAAATTCTTCCAGAGAATACCAATTTCAAGCTGGAAGCATCCAAATTTCCCATTTTCTCGCCAATTAGTACTTTGAGTCCTTCAACGGTTGTCTCTTCTGGGTCAAATGAAATCTGAAAGATCTGACCAGTGGATGGTCTAACATTAACAGTGATATCAGGCATCTAATTATCTATTTAATAGGTGATATAATTAAATAAAGAGAGATGAGAAGAAGAAAGAAAAAGATCCCCTTTCCTTTTGTAATCAGACGAAATGAGTAATTGCACGCTCCAGCAGCAGCAGAGCATTGAACAGCCGCGCGCACATCTCATTCATCACTTTACCACCAGTGACGTATTCCTTCGTTTGCAATATCAAGATGCACAGTAGCACAAAATCAAGAGATAAATGTCGAAATGTTTTCATTCAAGCAACCAAAATAGGGAATATGTTGCTATCGTCTATATAAGCTTCTTCCTTCTTTCTCATTGCCTCGCTTTCTTTTTTTTTCTTCATTATTCTCAAATCTTGATTGAAGCCAGAAACTGGAAAATGACAGACAACACACCTGTGCCTCAACCAAAGAAAGTCAAAATGCCTACAATGACAGAAGCTGACAAAAAGAGGCTCGGCATACCAGCTGGATCGCCTGCTCCTTCTGCTCATGGAGGCGGAGGCAGTAGCGCCATGATGGCACCCTCCATGATGGGTAGTTCAATGTGCAGTCCAATGATGGGCGGCGGCTATCCTGGCATTGGCGGAATGGGGCCCAATCTCGTATTCAACTTCAATCAACCCTATGGCTATATGATGGCTGCAGTGGCCGAATGTGGAGGCGACGGTGGCAAAGATAAAGATGAAAAGGAAGAAAAGGAAGAAGAGAAACCAAAGCCAGAATATGTCCAAGCTGATCCAACATGGCGAAATCCTCGACTGGTCCAAGCAAAGGGCAAGCCGCTTAAGAAGGAGCCATGTGTTATTCAGTAATCAAATCAGCATTTATAAATTAATACCCTTTTTGTTATATACAATAAATCAACTTGCTAGTTTCGAACATGGATATCAAGTTGAACTGATTGCTTTTGTCGCTTGGAACAGCCTCAAAACCTGCCTTTGTAGCATGCCAGATGGAATCGAAGCTCTGCACTGGCGCTGTAAATTGGTTATATATATATATATAAAAGGTCTATAGAGCTCATATACATCTTTGAGGATGTTTGCAAGCACCTAACGCTATGCTATATTAATGAATGTTTTATCAGTTTGCGCTAAAACAAGTCAATTCATCTGTGAATCGAGTGATTGCTCAACATATATCAATGCTCCAAGTAATGTTTAAAACGTTGGCCAGCCAGGAATATTGGTTTAATTAAGCAAGCAGCGGTCAGATTGGAACATATAACACTTATTCGATGACACAAACAAACCCTGACTTAAAAGCAAAGGGTGTACCCTACCCTCACTCTTCCCAAATTGTCTAATGTGCTCAGCTAGGGGTACTTGGCATCATATTGACAAACAAAGTGTTGCGGTGTACCGCTCAACTCTGTAATAGCAACCTCAAAAATACAGCCTTTTTTTTTTTTTTTTTTTTTTTTTGTTATTATACATCTTGTTCTTGAAGCTGCTTCATCTGATGTGCTCACTGATCTGAATCTCAAACAAGTAATAATACTTTTGTCGATACACGCTATACAATGCGCTACCAATCACAAAACAATCCGAGCAGCTGTCCTGAATAAACATTGCTTGTATTGATTATTGGTAAGCTTTTTTTATAACAGAATCAAGAGCAATCTTAAATGGTGTTGTTGAATGAATGTCCACCCCGCATTTCCTATCATCTCTTAATGTGTGTGCAATGTTGGAATCCCGGTCCAATATTTAGATGCCTGACCAGCAACTTCTTTGATTTCTTTCTTGGACAATTTTGTTCTCATAGATGGGTAGGGATTTAAACCATATAAACCAAATCAAGATCCAGTACTCATGTTTAGCGTTAATTAGCTGATAGCGTAAACGATTTCATTGCAGGTGATGATTCTGCTTGCATTTACCGGTTTTTAAGGAGGTTTCGGGTTAAGATATTAACCTCTTTATTTCTGTCTGTAGGTTGGATTGGAGGTGCAGCAGGAATCATTGTCGGAAGTCCACTCGATGTTCTCAAGGTAAACAAACAACTTTTTTTTTTTTCACTTCCTCTTGCACGCACACATAGATCTGGATATTTAAGTATGGAATACAAAACAATTAGGCACGCTTACAAGCACCTATCAGAACCCATAGTCAATTATCCATTGGGTCGGAACCAGCCAGCCGAATGGGATCATGGCAGACATTGAGAAACATGGTGCAAACTGAGGGGGTAACGTTTACAGGGCAAGCAGGGATAGACATGTAGATTTCCAAACTAACATGACATAAACTTAGCTGGGCTCCATGTTCAAAGGTGTGTTATCGCCTGTAGTTGGATTAGCGGGCCTCAATGCCCTGCTATTTGTTTCGTATGGATCCATTATTCGATACTTTGAGCGCCAATACACAACATCCCCAGTAGACAATGGGCCATTTGAGCCTTCCTTATGGCAAGTGTACTTGGCAGGAGCTGGCGCCGGTGTCGCTTGCTTCTTTTTTTCCACACCAACAGATTTAGTCAAAATTCAGGCACAAATGACCAAGATACCAAAGACCACAGTGGAAGTAGCCAAGGAGATTTATGCAAGAAACGGATTAAGAGGTAGAGGAAATCAAGTTACGGGAAACCCAAGCAGAAATGTTCTGATAGTCTGTACATGAAAAACACAGGTTTTTATCAAGGTGGTGTTATTACCATGATTCGAGATGCACCTAGCTACGGTATTTACTTTTGGGCATATGAGAGTATGAAACGAGTATTGCAAGTAAATCCGGGAGGTGATGCATGGAAACTCCTGTTGGCAGGAGGCGTAGCGGGTACCGTCTCATGGGCATCCATCTATCCTATCGACGTTGTCAAATCACGACTACAGATGCAACACAAGCAACACAATGAAAATACAAGAATTTTGCTAGATCGTCCCTATGCATCGATCAAAGACTGTGTTGTGCGGTCCTACAAGGCAGAAGGAGCGGGTGTCTTCTTTAGAGGGCTGTGGCCGACCTTGATAAGAGGATTTCCAGTCAATGCAGTGACATTTTATGTTTATGAGCTTGTCATGGTTTTGCTCAAATAGATTGTATATATATATATATATATATTTATAGAATGAAATAAAGGACCCCCCCCCCTGACATTCAGTCAAAGGGAAAGAGAGTATGCCATGCTAATGCAACAGTTTGCTAAACACCCCCTCTAGTCAATACAGGTGATCTGTCGCCATTCTGTATAAATACAAGCGGCACATTTGGTTGTCAATAGTAATCATCTGCCTTTTCATCTCCACTATGGTGCCGCTTCATCCACATGTATCACTATCCGTGAGGACAGACACAATCACATCATCTGTGCCCTCATCTACAGCGACTGTTCAAAAATACAAACTGCCATTCTTATTCAAATATAGATCAAGCAAAATCTTTGTATTTTGGACAGCTGCAGTTGGCCTGTTTACCAGTGTATGTTAACGTGATCTCGCATTGTACTTTGTGTGTACTGATGCAGATTATTTATCTAGACATTTGTACACTCCATCTTATTTCCACTATCACCATTTATCGTGGCCCGCATTAGAAATCTTGATAAAGACTGGGCGGATCACTCAAAGTCAACTGCCATTACAGCGAATATCGAGATGACATCCAGGGACACTGGCATTCTGGTTGCTCTGTATGCAGTAGGCTTGTTATGTAAGGCACGCATATATATATATATAACGAAACCATGCTCTAACATTGCAATAGCTGGATCACCGTTATTTGGATGGTTGGGGGATAGAATCAAACAAAGAAGATTGCCAATGCTCCTAGGAACCATAGCCTCGATGGCTGCCAATCTGCTATTCATGCTATCTACTACTTATCCCATGCTGCTCATTGCTCGCTTTCTACAAGGCGTCTCCAATGCATGTGTCTGGACCATGTGCCTCTGTTTAATAGCTGACAACTGGCCAAAAGATCAGCTAGGTGTGCAGATGGGCAAACTGGTTGGGTTCTATCCATTAGGAATGATGGTTGGACTACCCGCAGGAGGTAGGTTACTATGCGATACACCGTTATGCACACAAACTAACCTGATCCTTCACTAGGATGTAAATATGAATTGTACAGCGTCATTGACAAGACCGTTTATCTAACTCTATCCATCCTATAGTATTGTACAGCGAATTAGGCCATGGAGCGCCATTCATAGCTTCCATGATCCTCAGTGCCATTGATTTACTGATGCGCCTAGTTATCATTGAGCGTTCCAGTGCGCCAAAGGAATGGTTTTACGATCAAGATTTGCAAAAAGATACAGAGAAACGCACCAAGACGGTTGACGATGATCTTCAAAATAGCCCTGAACCTGGCACAAGTCGTGTAACCTGGGTGCAATTGCTAAAACAACCAAGGCTTATCGTATCGCTTGCACTAACAGCCATTGTAGCCACTGTGATGAGTGCCTTTGAGGTAATATTGACATTTGGATAAAGTTATTGCACTATCTCACTGTATACCAAACACTTGTCATAGCCAACTCTATCCATGCGCTTAGCTCAAGAATGGGGCTTCAATGCAGCAGGCTGCAGCCTGATTGTTTTAGCCTACATGATTCCTTCCATCATTGCCAGTATTGTTTGTGGTTGGCTATGCGATCGTTATGGCACTAAAATAGTTGCGCTTGTGTCATTGCTGTTGGCAACACCATCGTGTTTGCTGATTGGATTTCCAAGTCAAGAGAGAGGCTCGTTCTGGCTACTGGTGCCAACTCTTATTATGGGCGGTATCACGATTGCCGGATGCCAGGCACCTGTATTCCCAGAAATTGCAAAAGTAGTGGACAAGGAGAATGGAAGCTCAAATTCATCGGATGGTTTAGCCCGAAGCTATTCATTGTTCAATGCTGCCTATGGCGTTGGCATGTGTGTGGGTCCTCTTATAGCAGGCTATCTCTATGCAAGCATTGGGTTCTTTTGGCTGTGCACTATCTTGAGTATGCTGTTCTTTTGCTTTATACCATTAGCCTATTTGTTTATTGGCGATGGCCGAAAATTCATCGTCAGAAATGCAGCAGCAGCAGCAGCAGCAGCAGCACCAGCAACAGCAACCGATCATCATGATGCTGAAACTGTCATGACAGCAGAAGCAGACATTGAAACAAATACCATAGTGATTGTTGTACCTGAATCAAATCTCTCACTGACAACCGTTACTGTTCCCGATGAAGCAAACTCCAAGTAGGCGCCATCTTCTATCATCATAGGTCTGCATAACGCATTTGCATCCAAAAGATCACCTGGTTTATCTTGGATTGTTTTATTCGTTTTGTTTCCCCGTCGCTGTGTATATAATTTTTCCCTCTTTTTCACCTTTTATATTTCTTCTTTCTTGTGTATACAGACTTGTATCAACACATTTAATACCTAAATCAAATAAAATTTATGCACAAAGATATTCTCAAAGTTGTATTGATTGGAGATGGCGGTGTAGGCAAGGTATTTTTTTTTTTTTTTTTTTTTTTTTTTGCTAAATGCTTATCAAAATACTCGACTAAATCATCCTTTGTAGACGAGTCTCCGTAACCAAGTAAAAGCACCTCAACAAAGCAGCCACACCAAATGATATCAATACTAATATCTACATTTAGTATATCCACAAAAGATTTACCAATGCGTATAAAGCGACGATTGGTAAGGGGAAGGATCGACACTGAAATCGCACATGCTGATCGAGATATTAGGTGCTGATTTCATTACAAAGGAAGTCGAAACCGACGATGGTAAAAAGGTTACGATTCAAATCTGGGATACAGCGGGCCAAGAGAGATTTCAGTCGTTGGGTGTAGCCTACTATCGAGGAGCAGACGCCTGTGTTTTGGTGTATGATGTTAACAACTTTTTGTCTTTTCAACATTTAGGTGGGTATATTGTGGGTTGAACGAATGACGAGGATTTGCAATTGATGAGGCATTTACAGAACGATGGAGGGAGGATTTCTTGAAGCAATCATCATTGCCGGCCGAAGAAGCCAAGATTTTTCCCTTTATTATGATTGGAAACAAGATTGATATTGACGATAGAGTGGTATCAAGAAGACAAGCCAGAGCTTGGGCCGAAGTTCATTCCAGCGACAGGATGCAGATTCCATGTTTTGAGACAAGTGCGAAAAATGGAGATAACGTAGAAAAGGCATTCGCTCAAATAGCAAAAATGGTAAAAGTGCCTCAAATGGAACTAGACATGAATGAAAGCCATTCCTTTTCATTAACGAGTGACACAAGATCTGTGAAGAAAGGTTTCTGCTGTTGAGAAGCTGGAAGAAAAGGAGGATTTAGACTCTTTAATTGTAATATTATGTGCCATATATTTACCTTTTATATAAATATATATATATATATATATCTTTTCGATCATTTATATTGACGAAAAATAATCACTCAACTTACCTTATACAATTCTACTCTATACTTTTAATAAAATGTAATTCGTAATATATCCTGAAACATTACTTGAACTTTGAAGATCTCTTGCCAGCAACAAAATAGATGGATCCAAATTACCAGTGCGGCAAAAGTTGACCATTGAAACTTAGTCAGCATGTGAAAACTCAAAATATAATCCCCACAGTTTTCCCAGTTGAAATCAGTAATATATTTCTTTCTATAATTTATTCAACCACCTCTTTCCTCTCTTTCTGTTCATCTTGTGAAAATAGTATAACATGGCAGATTCATCATCATCTTCTTCTTCTTCTTCTTCTTCTTCCTCAGCAGCTGCACCCACCAATAGTCTCAATAATCTATTGAATCAGACACCACCAGTTGCATCCCCTAGCACTCAGGTGGCTGCAACACCTACTCCCCCTCCTGCTGCAACTACGCCCACATCATCCGCCACAGAATCAACAGCTACAGCTGCTATCCGTGAAGATATGATTAAGCCTGCAGTATCATTCCTTTCTTCACCCAATGTACGTTCTGCTGACAGAGAGAAAAAGATTGCATTTTTGCAGAAAAAGGGGTTGACTCAAGCTGAAATTACTGAGGCATTCAAAAGAGCTGGTGTAGCAGCCGATAGTACAGTTGCCATAACCACAACAACCACTACTGCAGCGAATAATGTAAGCTCCTAATGTGATTTGAGACCGAGAACATATGAAAGCTGATCTTTCACCCTGCTAAACAGATTGCTGCTACGGCCCCTCAACCACAATATCAACAGCAACAACATTTAGCACCTGTTCTGCCATCAAGAAACGTGAATTACTCGGCACCACAGATTGTATATCTTCCACAACCACCTAATCCTCCTGTTCCAGTGGAAAAAGTGTTTGCAATGGCCGTCATTTTGGGTATGGGAGCTGTTGGATTAACAGCTGGTGTTGTTGGTATTTTAAGAGTAAGTGAAATTACTTAATTAGGGAAATCCTATATTGACGGATGTTTGCTATATCAGCGTTTCATTGCACCTATTTTCAATCGCATTGCTGAATATCAACGTACTCGCTACAACCAAAGAAAAGAGATTGCGGATCGACTACTCAAATCTATCAAAAGCTATAATACAGAAAATGACGATTTGGACGCATTGATAGATCAAGGAGAGGAAAATACAGTTGCGGATGCCTTGGTAAAGCATCATTCTGACATGTCCAGCAAGATTGACAAATTACTCGAAACCTCTCGTGAGCGTATTGCAACAGCCATGAAGGACAAGACGTACAGCAATTTCCGCTCTGAATTGACAAGCTTTAGAAATATCATCACCTCACCTACATCCGATAACACATATTCCGGTTACTCTCCTAGCCATTACATGCGCAACACTTCTTCAGATTCGCCCGCTGTGTCAGGGTTAAAGAGTGATATTCGTAGTCTCAAGGCAGTTTTGTTGAACAGAAGAAACTTTCCTACAGTCTAAACCATTGTATTTCGTATAAATACCCTTATGCTCTTGTTGATTATTTCTTAATAAAACTATAAACCTGCTATTTATGTGCGCTGATGCCGCAATGCGACGGTGATGCAAAAGGCAACATGGATTAAAGTAAAATTCTTGTAGGCATCTTCACTATCTATACTGTAATGCATTCAAAAAAAAAAAAGTAGACAAGCTGATCATATCCTTAAAGAATTGTGTGCCATACAAGGTAAATAAAACCACTGGCAAAGCCGGCAATGGGGAAAGGTTTTACCGTAGCGAAGCAAAGATGCAAAGCCATGATAATAAGGCGTCTAATCCAACACTTGGTAACATTGATCTATATGAGGGCTTAATCGCAGCGAAGCAAAGGTGCAAATTTATGACAACTAAGCATCCAATCCAGCATTTGATAGCAGTATTGATCTATACGAGGGCTTGGTTGTAGCGAAGCGGATATGCAAAGCCATAGTATCTAAGCAGCAAATTCGATTTCTCATTTCCTTTATTAATAAGCTTACCAGCAACATAGCGCATCAAAATTTGCATGAATCAGCTTTACCAAAATCAATGTTCCTTCTATTCGAATTAAAAATTGCTCAAGCCTCAGAACTGCCTTTTCAGTAAATTGCAGCTACTAAAGATGTGATTTAAGCTGTGTAAATTAAACTCTATAAAGCAATACATAACTAAATTTGACAGTTTTCAAGCCTTCCTATCTTGACATGTAGGCGTTGATGAGCCGCTGGAATGACACCAAACAATTGCACTTGAGTAGTAGTAACTTTCTGACACCTTTGCTCAATTTTTTGGGGATCCAAAAAATATGATCAAAAATCGTCCAAAAACCATGAAGGGTACCTCATAGTTTTCATCAAAAATCAAACGATTGCGTTTTTCACCTTGAAAATGAAGACTTTTACTATGGTACATATCAAATCAAAATGTTTCTCTCGATCCAACGTAACCTCTGAAACCACTTTTACGAGGTTTTCATATGCAAAATATAGCTATTTTCGCTAAAAACCTCATTTCAAATTTTATTAAATTGCTCAATAAGTTCAGTCAAAACACTTATTACAGTTAACACCATTGGAAGCGCCTTGAAAAGTACTTCAGGAATGTATTAAGAAGCGTAGGGTGATCATCACAATTTTTATAGTCAGATTTCATAAAATAGATTAAAGAAGTCGAAAAAAAACGAAATCTATCCAATCTTAAACAAAAAAAAAAAAATAGCTGAGCTTTAATTGATTCTGGTGGCGGCATTGCTGCTGGCTGACCTAAATGCCTTTCTGTTGATGACAATGATGATTGCAATGCTGATTAGATGGGATCATGGAATTGAAAGGACAATTGCCTAGCGCAAATACTTTTTTGGGAGAGTTTTGCCTCATGAAGGTGTCTTTTGCAATGGCAATATCTCAAAAAAAAAAAAAAGTCGCTGTATATCTTACACAAGTCCTGTATTTACTTTGACCAGCAAAGCGTGCAATTGATACAAATTCATGAGGTATCCCTCATGGAAAATCATGAAATTTTGATCAAGAATTACCCATCCTCAAAATCTGTAAAAATGCAAACTAATGATAATACTATCCAGGGAGAATGCGTTGATGTAATTTAAAGCATTAGGCAATCTCGAGAACTACCAAAATACGCCATTTTGCATACATTTCTGATATATTTCTGATGCAAATGACATGTTCATGCACAGCGAGCTTGCAATAACAATTGTCTTCATTTTTATTCTGCACCGCTTTAATATATCAGCAACATAGCAAAGACATCAAGATAGTAACAAACAAAAACAGCCCATACATCAAGATATCTGAGCATCTGACAATTCACAAATAACAGGGCCAGCCGATGTGTTCAACGCAATTCCTTTGTAGGTGGCTATACCACTAGCATCAGTCTTGAGAAACGAGGCTACCTGTTCAAAGACTTTTTGTTTTGGCTTTAATACAGCGTCAGTCTGTCCTTGCCAATCCACGCCCTCTAAAGCAACTCGTTCACCAATGATGCTGTCTGTTGGTGGCGATAGTAATCGCACTGTTTTACTGTCAGCAGTGGCCGCGGCGAGCAGCATACCTTGCGACAAGACACCTCTAAATTTGCTAGGCTTCAAATTGCTTACGACAATCACATTTCTGTTCTGAAAGTTGAATAATCGAGTAAGTAACTCTTCTTTTATGCAACATTCTGTCCAGCTTACCAAGAGTGACTCTATTGGCATGAAGGGTGCAAGCCCACTCACAATGGTACGAGGATTTGGCATAGCCTCTGTTGTCTCTGCATTCAAGTCAACTAACATACAAAGGATGAGTAATCAGACTCAATGGCATCCAAGGCCTTGCGATCAAACTATTCACCTTGCTCGATAAACAAGTGTGCTGCATCAGGATGTTGCTCGATTTGTACAATCTTGCCAACTCTGAAATCCACTCGATGAATCAGGTCATCTGAGGCAATTGTATGATTCAATCGTGGTTGGCAGACCTTCCGCATCAAGTTGTTGAGGCGAACAGTCTTCTTTGCAGCAGCCGTTACAAGCATGTCGAATATGCTGAACAATGAAAAAAAAGTAGAAAAGTTAATGTGCTTTGCGAACGACAAGGGGTCAGTCAATCTCAATTTCTAAATAGCGAATTCTTTTTTTTTTATTGATGCATTTGTTTTTTTCTATACTAATAATACACAGTTCTTTGAATATAACGTTGTTGCTTGGGTGGTTTGCCGTAAATAGGTTCATCTTGCTTAAGAATCTCGCTGTAGATTTTGCTGACAGTGGCGTCCCATTCTTGACGGAAGAAGGTGGCACCGGTAGCCTTCAAACCATGAGCATCTGCCAATTTCTTTGCGTCAAAATGATCTCTGCTCTCCACCTTAATATCAACCTTATCTTGACCTTCGTTGGGCTGTTCATATGCAATTACAGTATAACGGTGATATTTGGTGCCCTTTTGGGGATGAGGAGGAAGATAATCCAAGACAGAATCACCACCCTTGACAATAGGTGAGGCAGCTGATAAAGACACATTTGATCTAAAGCACAAACGTATTAACAACCGTAATCCCAATCATCACATATCCATTTAACTTACAATAACCAATGACAATGTTGTTGATATGTTTGATTAGTTACATCAGGTGAATCGGGATCAACCAACATTAAAGTGTACAATTTGGGTTCGGGATGGAAGTTTGTAATTTCGATTTCAGGGGGTTCAATGCTCTATTTATCAACCTGTTAAGCAGCTCATCTCAAATCACTCTACTTCAGCAGAATACGCTACCTGTTCAGGCTTCAGAAATACACCGGGTTCAACTTGGCCTTCAGCTAATTTGACATTGACTTCCACTGTGGGCTCTAATCCAGGAGCTAAAATATCGGGAATGACATTCATTTGAGTCAAACGTTCCATCAATTTACTCTTGGGTGCCTTTTCAAATTGTTTTTGACGCATGTAACGATAGACAGGCTTTTCCATATCGACTATACAAATCATTTAGTACTACTCAACAGGATAAATGTCGATGATTGCTGCTATTACTCTTTCCAAGCTTAAAGTTCTTTTGCACTTCGGGTTCGTTCAGCTCTGATTTAACTTGCAAATCAAACTTTAATGCATCAAGTGCCTTGATTTGTGCAGGTGTAGCATCTAGATTAAAGAAACGAGTGTGTCAGCCAGGGTAAATGCCAGATGCCATCCCACATGTCAAGTATTTTACTCTTTGCAACTCTGGTAATTTCCTTCTCTAAACGCTCCAACATGTTGAGTCTCTCCTTCTTGTCAATTTGAATCAATTTGAGAGCTTCCTCATAAGCGGTGTGGTTGCTAGCATTTGTTGAAGCTTGACGTGCAGCCTATAAAATTTACATGGGGGTGTCAAATTAATTCACATCCAGGGACATTTGAAGTGCTTCCACAAACTGATAGTTACATTCAGCCTAGACGAGCATCGAGATAATTGAAGAGAACGTTTCGATAAACCTGAGAACATTTTCTGCTTGAATCGTGTTTATTAGAATAAGAAAAAAGAGAAATACAAAAAACTCTATCAAGAGGGAAAAATGTGTATATGGGGAGGGCCTGGTTTTGCAATGTTTTATTGTGACTTTTTAGAAAGAAGGGGAGGGAAGTGCGAAGGCTAGTTGAGACGGCGATTACAAGAAGAAATGGGTGTATTGTCTGCTTTCGACATGTACTTCCATATCAGTTAATTTGTATTCATTTAGTTCTTGTTTGATTTTCATAGCCATCATAGGGGTTAATTTCTGACAAGTAGCGTTGTTATCACAGCGACGATCATAATCAGCCGCTGAAAATGTTTCATGTACTTGGATTGTGCTACAAAATTGAATTCTTCTTTCGGTAGTAGCCGCTAGAGAACTTGTGGATGAAGAAGCAGGTCGTAATTTAGGAGATCCATGTAAGCCGAGGCCATAATGCAGACCAATGGTGGGCTTGATATACTCTTCGTCGTTGTGCTTGATGGAAGATGCGGTTGAGGGTGTTGGAGATGGCAATCCAGGTTCTGGTAAATGAATGAAGTTTCTCTGAGTGTTGGTATTATTATTATTAGTACTATTATTATTAGACACTGTTGTTGTTGTTGTTGTTGTTGTTGTAGCAGGAGGTGGTAAACGAGTAAATGAAGAACGTGATGAAATTGCAGAATTGGGCGAATCAGGGGTAACGTTATTATTACTTGTTGATGAAGATGAACGCACTGTAAACAAATGTGAGTAAAAGAGCCATGCCATCAACACATGCTTTGTACCATTACCTTTCAAGCCGCCCTTTCTCGTTGGAATGCCAGCTATATCGTTGCTGTCGGTATCAACCCTCAATTGAGGCTTCTTCTTTTCTTGTTTGATCAATTGACGTAAATCTCCTGAAGAATGACGTCTGGAAGCAGTATTATTTGTTGGTGCCGTAGAGGATGATGATGACACTTGCTGTGGAGCGGTGATTTGTGATTTCTTTTGGGTGTCTAGGTCTGAAACCGAAGAGCCTCGTTGAAATAGACTAGATAACGAAGCGATGGATCTGCGTCGAAGCGACATTGGATTTCTACTGTCTACCGAGGACTGAGATAAAGGCGAGCCCACCATGGAAGAGGATGATGCAATTGATGAGTTGGATCCATTTCTCTCGGCTAGAGAAGCCAAATCACCAGATGAATCGGAAGATGATCTAAGGTTGTTCATACTAAACACTTTTCGAAGTCTTTTGGATAATGATAATTTTGTATTGACAGACATTTCGGATTGAATAGATACACCGGAGCTGGAAACAACTGATCCTGTCATGGAAGGTCTGCGTTCCTGAGATGCTGGTTTGATCTGTGGAGGCGACTGTTGCTGTAATGTCTTTGCACTGTTCATGCTACGGCGTCTGCTGTTTTTGACAGATGAAGATGAATCGACTGGGTACGAGGAGGAGGAGGATGATACAGATGAGGATGTGATAGATGAAGCAGAGTTGTATTTTGTAGATTGCGAGATTGTTGCTGGTTTGGATGAAGACTTTCTCCCATTTGGCCTCAAATGCGCAGAAGGATTTGTGGTAATTGGTGTTGATGTTGATTTTTGGACCTGGATATGGCTACCCTTGCTACCATTGGAAACCTGTGTTGAATTACTTGGTACTCTAACACGTGTTCTGTGCGGCCGTGTTTGTTGCTGTTGCTGTTGATGTGGTAACTGTGGTTGGAAATAGTTTGTATTATAGTACATTGGATTCGCTTGTGCCATAGCCAATTGCTGTGATTGAGTGTAATTCCAAAGATCTTGCGAATTCTATATCAAAACACGTTTTTAATATTAGTTTTAAGCTTACTAAAGTTAAGAGGGAGAAAGAGATCTTAACCAATTAAAGCATAATAAAATATAAAAGTGCATAAAATTTATAAATAACCTAATAACCAAAAATAGAGGTTGTGCAACCAATTTTTGGCGAAGGCGCGAAAAAAGATCGAGTGATTGTAAGGGTTGGGGAAGGGGGGAGGTGGATTATCCAAGCAAAAAAAAAAAAAAAAAAAAAAAGTGAGGAGAGCAAGGCAAATGATGAAGGAGAAGATGGCAAGGAGTTGTTATTATTATTTACCTGGTCAAATCTTAGAGATGTTGAAATGTAATTTGCTAATGCCACATCTTCATCTTCTACTGGATGATTTTGCTGTTGTTTTGGTGCTTGTTGCTGTTGCAAAAGAGCTGGATTGTGTTGAACTGTAGTTGCCATGTCTGATTTTTTTTTTCTGTGATTTGATGGGATTATGTAATTTTTTTGTGTGATTTGTTCAGATAAAAAGTAATACGATAAGATGAAAAGGAGAAAAAGAAGAGGAAGAAGAAGAGGAAGAAGAGAGGTTATATAAGTTTTCTTTTTTTTTTTTGTTTGAGAAAAAAAAGAGGATTTACAATAAAAAGGAGAGAAATTAAGGTATGTTGAGATTTGGTTATATACAAAAAATAAAAGAAAAGAAATTAGATGTAGTGTATTGTTAGTTTGAGATGCTCTTGTAAATGCGATTTATCAGAGAGGCATTCAATAACAAATAATGAAAAAAAAAAAGATAAAGAGAGGAGATAAGTGATCAGTGAAAGAGAAAAATAAATGTGTATATATAAATGAGAAGAAATGGAAACTTGGAAAGGTTGCACAATTGCCGTTCTCCGCCTCAAACCACTAAATTATCATTTATATTGCTTTACAACACTTGTTTTTGACCAGATGTAAGATGCTCTCGTATTTGATACCATCTACATCCCATGCTTAGGATGCAAGGCATATACGTGTCATTTTAAGATTATAGAAAAAAGCGTACATGTAGAAATACTCATTTTTATCTAATTTAGATGTGCATGTGCAATCGTCTAAAAATGATCATGTACTGCAAGAAACAAGGCCTACAATGAAGCTTCTACAAATGAATTTATTGTATACAGAGAAGGTCTCTTGATCACATTTCAGCAGTGGCAGTAGCATGTAATATTTGGGATGGACGTTGCCATACAATGAAATCTCGGATTAGCTGACCTGTATCTTCTCACATCTCACTGATAGCAATTTAATGGCAATAAAACAAATAATATTGTGGATAATATGAATCTTCTCCTCTCTCTTTTTAATCAAAATTACCTACAATCACTAGGAAACACTTCATAATATATAAATTGTATTACATAAAAATCGATGTGTAACGTATTTCTTAGATGCTAAATCACTATGGCAGATATTAATCATCAGCAAATGCAATAGACTTGTTTTCACAGGCTAAATCGCACCTTTACTTGTATAATGGCTAAATAAGATATAAATTAGAGCTTGTTTTGTATCGAGAAGTAATACAACAACACATGTAAGCTATTATTGAAACGGCAATCCATTTTGCAAAAACATCAGACAATGCTAAATTTTTGTTTATTCTTCACCAAAATCGACCGCCTTGCACGTGTGTCAAGAAGAGTAGTAGCATAAATATGCATTCATTGTAATAAAATCATCAAATCGTACAGGCAACCCCCTTTTTTTTAAATTTTATGCCATGTACGAAGAATTAAAATTTAATAGAGCACGGTTGATGTTGACAGTCATTGAAGCGTCCATATACATGATCTCGGTAAACGCATATTGCATTTGCATGTGCCCCAGTTTTTGATAAATAGACTCCTTGTCATCTCGACATAAACTTTGAAAAGCATGCTCTCTTGATGTACAGCCAACTCTACCATACGCCCATTATACCAAGAAGTAGTGAAGTATCATGATTGGACAAGGATGATGCCTGTACAAGCACTCTTGGTGTTCGTGAAAAGAAGCCACCAAAAGGCCATTGTTTGCTGATTTTGGATACCACTACTCAGCATCAAATTTTGGGTCAAATGAATAGGACGGATGAGCTCTCGGTTGAAATTTATATGTCTACCATTACCGGTCTGGAAGGCATCGATTTTTACAACAAAAGGAGCTACTCAATGAGAGTAAAAGAGAATAGCTCGGTCCATTTTGAAACAGTCCAATATTGATCAAAGGTTGACCATTGGTGTTAACAAGCTGCTGCTGATCATTGAGATGGCTAGACAAGATGAGAATAACGTCAAAAAAATTTTGAATAAAAAAAGTGCTACGGGTATCCTTTTCAGAGGTACAGTAGCTACAAAGTTTGTGACAAACTTATAACCAAAGATGAAAATTATATAACCACTGTTCGTTTATCGAAACCTTACGCATAAAACGTACTGATTACATTCCAGCCTGAATTTGACTTATTTCTTCGCTCATCATAAACAAGGTAAATTTTACAATGGGATAGCCTAGAAACATTGATATCAATCAGGCTAAGGAGACAAGAAAGCGAACAGGCCGTCCTCAAATTACCAGATTTTCTAATGCCATTGAGTCTTGTCATATTAAAACGGTGTGGAACAGCTGGTAGATGGTTGCGAGTTTGTTACAGCTTGAATATAGTATCATTATAAACACGAGTGTTTATGCTTCGGATGGCTCTCTACCCTTGCTTGGCTTCAGTGAGAACCTACTGGCGCAGCGGCAGCTTGCGCTACCGACTGCCCTTGCGTGTCTTATCAAAATACTGACACTTTCATTTTGAGCTTCCACTTACACATGAAGACCCTTCATATTATTTGTGAGTCTCATTCTTATGTGATGCTTTACATCCATATACACATGGCTACTTCATATACGAGCAAGCAGCATGCTAATATTTCCCCTTTTTAGTCCTTAGTGTCCCTGATACAGCAAAATCTGAGTGCATTTGAGCTGCGTTTTCTTGCGTTCAAGGCCGTTTTAGATGGTCAGAATAGCACCAAATAATTGCTCTCATCTGGCAGTTACTTTCTGACGCCATTGCTCAACTTTTTGAAGACCTAAAAAACATGGCCAAAATCGACCAAAAAGCATGAGGGGTACCTCATGGTTTTTTGCGAAAATCAAACGATCGCATTTTTCACCTTGAAAATGAAGACTTTTACTATGGTACATATCAAATGAAAATGTTTCTCTCGATCCAACGTAACCTCTGAAACCACTTTTATGAGGCTTTCATATGCAAAATATGGCTATTTTCGCTAAAAACCTCATTTCATATTTTCTCAAATTGCTCGATAAGTTCAGTCAAAGTATCGTTCTTACTTGGGACCATTGGAAGCGCCTTAAAACGTACTCCAACAATGTATTAGGAGGTATCGGATGATCATTACAATTTATATAGTCGAATCTTACGAAATGATTTAATCAAATCGAAAAAAGAGGAAATCTGGCCAATCTTGAGCAGAAAAAAACCTGAGTTTGAATTTTTTTGGCGCTGCTGGTTGACCCAAATGCCTCTCTGATTGATGACCATGACAATTGAGATGCTGACTGAATGGGGATCATGAACCTGAAAGCACTATCGCTTAGCATAAATACTCTATTTTGCTCTCATTGGGTATTTTCATATCTGACAACGTCAGTTAGCCTGGATCACCACCAAAATATATGTGATCGCAACATAATTTGCAGCATTTCAACATGGCATGTAGGTAGTATGCGTTTCATTAATTCTTTTTAAAAGAGACGATTACCACTGGCTGAAAGTCTATTTTGGTATGTAATTAATATGTCTTTAAAGCATGTATCAGAATATTCGTTGAGAATGATGGCTGCAATCCCGTTGACAGTTGACATATTCTAAGTGTGTTTATCTTCACCAACAGTTCGCTCCAATCTCATTTGAGGGTTGAGTCGAATGCGAGCATCCTCGTTGATATGATTTCAGACCTGTCGTTCTTCTTCTTCACTCAGGATTCTATGAGCATGCTTGTAAATGTGAACATAGGTTCCTTGCGCCTTGTCCGGTAGTCAATGTTAAATAACTGCCTAATATTGGCAAACATTATCCACATATATGCATGTAAACAATATAAAGCAATGACAAGCTAAACTTCAATTATTTGCGTCGCCACAGAGAGACAAATGTAAATGTATGAGATTTTGTCTTTAGTAATCAATATGCCTGATGTTGCGTAAAAAGTAATACAAAATCTTGCTGCGCAAACGTATCCTTGAATTCTAGTACGTCTTACTGTAGTGGAAGCGTTTGTAAATTGACACATCAATGGTCCCTGTCTGCTTGGTGGATCAAGATATACATCAAACCTCATTGCAAATTAAAAAAAGGGGTCAAAATGATGTTCATGCTGGATTTATTGTAGTGCGGTTATCTACATGTCTTCAATGTTTGGCTTTGTAATGGTATCATCAGGAATTTCATCACTGCTCGAAAACAAGCCCTTGACAAGCGGTGATCCATAGTAAATGAGGAAGAATAAAAACACCAAGATCGACACATAGAAACAGAGCTGTCTTTGATGGCGTTTGGATATCATGCGGTTCATTCTCCCGAATGAGTTTGTAAGACTACTGCCAAGTCCACTAAATTGATTATGCTGATGAAAGACAATTAACATCAAGCTTTCATGCGTGCACCTGCAAATTACTTACCGACTCATCTAAAAGTCTGTCTTGATCTGTAACATCTTGGTGAATGTCAATAGTGATCTACGTTAAACTTTTAATTGGGACGCTTTAAAACTTATTCAGCAGTTACATCTTACGTTCTTTATAGCATTAATCTTGGAGCTTAGATCGTCTAATCTCACATCGTTCTGTTGTTCAAAGACATATCCATTATTTTTGGAAGCAGAAGAACTATCAAAAGTCATTAGATTATCAGCTTATTATTCATCTCGAATACATACCTCATCCTAAAGAGGTACTGTTTGAGTTTGTGGGTCGAAAAGTGAAAGTGTAAGCACACGAAATGGAAAAAAAAGAGAAAAATGCTTTAAATCTCAGTGTTGTGTTGTTCAATCAAGAGCCAATCAAGAAAAGTTGGATGAAATCCAAAGCATGATGAATCTCTGTTTGCTATAAATCCATATCATACATCAATAGTGGTTGCCATGGCAACTAATTGCCCATAGCAACATATTTCACGATTTGATCCCAGATTTTTGACATCTCAATTTTGATGTTCGTCAAATCCATGATTGCATCAATGAACATTGGGCAACATGGAGAGAACTTACCTAGCTGAAATGTGGATGAAAAGGATTAAGAAGAGGAATGCGTTTGTCTGCAGAAAATATGCAATTGATGGCATTCCTTTCGAGAAGCTTAGATCAATTTTGATTTAGAAATACTCACCACTGAGTATCATAGGAAGTGCCCTTAGCTTTCCTTTGAGTGACGTAAGAAGAAAACCCCAATGTTTGATGCCCTGGGATGGGGGAGGTGAAAATTCAATCCTGTGCCTGAGCAAACAGCTACAAAAACATAAAAAAGAAGTCCATCCTGGCATTATATTTCATCTTGGTGCTAAATAAGACCATACATATACCAGCTTTATTTTCTTTTTTACCTTTTTAAAAAATCACCCCTCTCAATATGCTTAGAAACGTTGCTCGTATTGCTCGTCCTGCACTCACTCGTGGTGTTTTACCTGCTGTAAATATATAATTTAGAAATTTCATTTAGATGATTGCAAAAAAAAAAAAAGTGGAACTCATCTTATTAATGAAATCGATCATATACATTCAAAATGTAGGCCCGTCTCAACCTTGGTGCTGTTGCTACCATTGCTCGTACCTACGCTTCTGCCAAGCCTTCCACTTCTGAAGTCTCTTCCATCCTTGAACAACGTATCTTGGGTGCCAACTCTGAAGTTGACCTCCAAGAGACTGGTCGTGTCTTGTCCATTGGTGATGGTATTGCCCGTGTTTACGGTCTCAAGAACTGTCAAGCCGAAGAGATGGTTGAGTTCTCTAGCGGTCTTAAGGTGAGTTCATTCTATTCCATCAATTCGTCATACATTGGCTCTAATACACTGAATGCAGGGTATGGCCCTTAACTTGGAAGCTGATAACGTCGGTATTGTCGTTTTCGGTAACGATCGTTTGATCAAGGAAGGTGATACTGTCAAGCGTACTGGTGCCATTGTCGATGTCCCAATTGGTCCTGGTATCCTCGGTCGTGTTGTTGATGCTCTCGGTAACCCCATTGATGGTAAGGGTCCTCTTGACACTGTTGGCCGTTCTCGTGTCCAAGTCAAGGCTCCTGGTATTTTGCCTCGTCACTCTGTTAACGAGCCTATGCAAACTGGTATCAAGTCTGTTGATTCCATGGTCCCTATCGGTCGTGGTCAACGTGAATTGATTATTGGTGATCGTCAAACTGGTAAGACTGCCGTCGCTCTCGATACCATCTTGAACCAAAAGAACTGGAACAACGGTTCTGATGAAGCCAAGAAGTTGTACTGTATCTACGTTGCCGTCGGTCAAAAGCGTTCTACTGTTGCTCAACTCGTCAGAACTCTTGAAGAGAACGGTATGTATAAAATGTGTTGAATGAGAGATTGATCATATGTATTGACAGACTGAATTAGATGCCATGAAGTACACCATTGTCGTTGCTGCCACTGCTTCTGAAGCTGCTCCTCTCCAATACCTTGCTCCTTTCTCTGGTGCTGCCTTTGGTGAATGGTTCCGTGACAACGGTCGCCACTCCTTGATCATCTATGACGATTTGTCCAAGCAAGCTGTTGCTTACCGTCAAATGTCTCTCTTGCTTCGTCGTCCTCCCGGTCGTGAAGCTTACCCTGGTGATGTCTTCTATCTTCACTCTCGTCTTTTGGAACGTGCTGCCAAGATGAACAAGAGCTTCGGTTACGGTTCCATGACCGCTCTTCCCATCATTGAAACCCAAGGTGGTGATGTCTCTGCTTATATTCCCACTAACGTTATCTCCATTACTGATGGTCAAATTTTCTTGGAAGCCGAACTCTTCTTCAAGGGTATCCGTCCTGCTATTAACGTTGGTCTTTCCGTCTCTCGTGTCGGTTCCGCTGCTCAAACCAAGGCCATGAAGCAAGTTGCTGGTTCCATGAAGCTTTTCTTGGCCCAATATCGTGAAGTTGCCGCTTTCGCCCAATTCGGTTCTGATTTGGATGCCTCCACTCAATTCTTGTTGAACCGTGGTGCCCGTCTCACTGAATTGTTGAAGCAACCTCAATACTCTCCCTTGTCTATCCAAGCTCAAGTTCCTATCATCTTTGCTGGTGTCAACGGTTATCTCGATAAGATCCCCGTTAACAAGGTCGTTGATTGGGAAAAGGACTTCATTAGCCACGTCGCTACTCAACACAGCGATATCCTCGAAGAAATCCGTGCCAAGGGTGTCCTCTCCAAGGAGCTCGAGACCAAGCTCCGTGATGTCTGTGATAACCATGCCAAGGGTTTCTATTAAATTATATAATATTCAATGCAAATAGAGAAAATACACAAAAAAATGTACAATGAAGATGTTATTTAGAACGATTTTTTCCCAAGATCCTTTGTTTTAATATGACGATTTGCCTCTATTTTGTTGACTTTTTTTTTTATTCTGTTTTCTTTATTTCACAGATTCTTTATTCTATTTTCCTCGATTAAAAATGTAATATATATTCAATTGTTCATCTTCTCTCGATCTTTCCTATCTGATTGTGTGCCTGATGTAATAATGGATCTGATCTGGCCTGATGTGAAGTCTACATTTGGATGTTTAAAAGCTCAAGAATTGTCTCAAAACTAAGACATTGTTATCGAAAAGTTACATGTTGAATTTATTCATGGTGTCATTCTTTTTTTTTCACAAAGTGGGTATATATGTATCTTATGTGGTCATCAAAATTAAGTAGATCAAGAAAAGTCTTCTGGTTTTGGCAATTCGCACAAAAGGGCCTCCAATGCTTTCCAGTTGTCAACAGTTCTACGAGCATATTGCAATTGCTCATGAACATAGTTCTGATAGAGCAATGAAACAAATGCCTGCTGCTTATGCAAATAAGATAACTCGCTTGCTAAACAATAGCGGATATAGGTATCTCTTCTCTGCTGGTAAATCATTTTTTCGGTATCCTATGTGCTCGTTCATTGAGTGACCCCATATATGTGCAGTTTAAGCATAATACTTACTGCTTTGATGGTGGTATCTAAGCGCTCTACTTCAGACTCCAATCCAGGAACTCCTCTATTTTGATTTACTCTGGCTGTATTTGCAGCTATCTTTTTGTAGAGAGCACTGATCTGGTTTGCATCTAATTTGGACTTTCGATCCAACATTTCTAAAAAGGATCCCGATATGTCTCGATGTCTCTTCAAGTTTTCAAGCACACCAGTGATGGCAGAGGCAGTTTCAGCCTCGATAATCGAACTGTCATTACTTAGGTAGGTGCCGACGTTTTCATAGCCACGAACCACTTGTCCACATGCTTGACAGTTGGGTACAAAGCATTGATGCTCAACGTCTCTCAGTTCCCTGGTTGACATTTGAATACAAGTGCATAAACTGAAAGCATGGTCCACTTACTTCAAGGTATCATTATATAGCCTCATCTCTATAGCTCTCGCCTCTTTCAGTCGGATTGTCTTTTCCATAACAGAGCATAAGGTATCGTACTTTTCAATGGAGCTGGGCAAACTGCTCTTGATTTGCTCAATGCGAGAGTCCAAATCCTTAGGTATAAATGTCTCCAGTTCTTCCGTCTGCGGGTTAACTCGTACAAATTCTTCCTCCAAGTTGGGCAATTTAGCTCTTCTCCAAGCTAGGAACTCCTGTGGTTCATTTCAAATAAATTAATAGTTATACAAGTAGGAGAGAAATGTGTTGCATTACCGTTTGCTCTGTTAAAAATGTGATTACTTCTTCGTCATTTTTCAACACAGGATGTCGCACAATACAATTTATAAAACGTGATAAGCCTTGACATCTCTTTTCAAGAAATGCTTTGTCCTCTACATTCAATTGATATGAGTATACCGCATTAACAGATTCTCAAATTGACCTACTTCCTGAAATCTTTTTAGGTGGCAGATTTGGAATAACTCTAAAGGGATAGCGTTTCAACAGAGTTTCCCAAAACCAGTAGAAATCACTGTATCGTCGTCTTACGGATGTTTGACGTTGATTGCTGTGGACCCAGTAATTAATGTGTGTGAATAAGAAGCCTTCCTTTTCTGCGACAGTTACAGTAATTTGATCTAGGTCCAGAAACCATTGGTAACTTTCGGTAGATGCTTTCACTAATGCCTGAGTCGATGCTTTGTCCGTGATAACATCCACAGGCACAAATCGCTTGGGTACTGTTGTCTTTGCCGCTGAGGCTGTCGTTGTATCATTGTCAGATGTTTGGTTGCTAGTATCAAGCCCAGTTGAAGTCAGAACAGTGGGGTCATTTGTGTTTCTTCCGGCAATAGCAACGTCGATACTGTCATTCACCTGATAAGGAAATCCATTGTTTGCGGCAGGCGGTGTTGATGCAATCCTCCATGGATCATCGTCGAAGCTTTGTCGACGTTTAGATTTAGTGTTGGACGCCATAAGGGGATTGGACCGCTTTATTGATACGTTGTTGAGGTTTGATAATAGTGGAATCGGTAAATCTGCCATGAGAGAATGTTAGTGCCCGTGCCTCTCGATACAGTGGATGTCTTACCATTTCTGTGCTGGTATACTTTCAACAGAGACAGCTCTAATAGATCCACATTTTAATTTATCAGGTCATCAATAAACATCGCCATGCTACTGTGCACATACCCATATTCTTCTGAGCAAATCCAAGCAAAGCCAACCCAGTATTGAATTCATTTCTTGTCACATACATGGCATTTGAAGGCACAATCAAAGCAGCAATCTACACGAGAATCAACTTGAATGAACTCGAAGCCATCATGTAAGTATTACCTACTTGTTCAAATACACGCGGCCCAAGTCCTCCTAGCCCGATGATCACTTCCAATGCTTCTACGCTCACTCGATCTCCAACAGGTCCCGCACGAATGTAAGCAGTATCGAACACTTCAGGTAGATCGACTCCGACTAAATACGAAGACAGTTTACTACACAGTGTTTCAACGAGAATGCAAGCAAGAACATACCCAACACATTCGCAGCAGTGATACCTTCAGTCACCAACTGTTCGTCCATGGTCTGGCTTTGTGTTAAAGGCTGCCTCATATCGTTTACGGGGTCAAATCCCGCAGCGCTCCAAGGGTCTTCCTCATCTACTGCAAAAGACATTGTCCTGGATTCGGGTAAAAAGAAGTTGGTACTTGTTCCAAGAAATGAAGATCCAGCAATATCCTCAGACATTTGTGTTCTGGCTTTTTTATTATTGTTTTTCCAAAGTGAAAGAAAGAGAGGAAAAGAAGGTATAAAAAAAAGAAAGGGAAAGCAACTTTGTAAAAAAGGGTTGCTCCTGCGTTGTTCTTTGTATATTACAATATAGAGTAGGGTGACGTGAATGAGTGCAAAAATTAGCTACACAAACTCGTTTCAAACGTTGATTTCTGTGGTGCCTTGATTGATTCGCACAAATTCAATCATCAACTCGCAGTGATCTGTATGCGGAAACAAGTCAATAGACACTGCTCGAGATGGCTTGAACGGCAGCCCTTTGAATCTGTTGGATGTAGGTCGACACAATCTTTCATAAAATGTTAGCATCCAACCGTGTCAAAAAAAAAAAAAAAAAGTGCCATTATCACATACCCAATAAAGTTTTGCATGGCTTGTTTAGCATCGCAACTGATGAAAATCACTTTTTGAATTTGCTCAGACTCTCTAACAGCACGAATGACAGATGTATGCACTCCATTTCTCGGTGGATCCAAAATGGCAACTACCTCTTCGTTCTTTTCGTTAGCGACAATGTCAATCTTTTCCTCCACTTTGCTAGCATAATATTGGACATTTATGATGTCTATTTTAGATATATCAGCACATGAAACACAGCATATCTGAAGGGTGCTTACTATTCATCAAGGCGTTGGCTTTAGCATCCACAATGGCTTCAGGGATCATTTCTATACCGACCACTCTATCCACTTTGGTTGCCATAGTGATACCAATGGTGCCTGTTCCACAACAGAGATCCAGCAAGGTTGTTTTCTTGTTCTCATTGATATTGCTCCATTCTGCACATTTGGAGTACAATAGTTCTGTAGCGGGCGTATTAACTTGGAAGAAGGCACTACTGGAGATACGGAATCTACAGCCCAGAATCTCTTCGTATACGTACCCATCACCTGTCAAAATCTCTGTTGTACCTTTATCTGTAATACCATTAGAATCTCCATTCCATATCTGTAACATCAAGGTTGTCGCATTGATGCCACTCTTGTCCCAATAATCAACCAATTTCTTCTTTTCCGCCATTACTTGTTCATCGCTTAACTCTTTGGTGTTCATTTGTATTAAAATCATGACTACATGGCAACCACATCAGTGAACACATTCATATTCTGGAAGTGGGAATATTTACTATCGCCGGTTCTTTGTGTCCTTGTCATGATGGATCGCCATACGCCTACTTTTTCAACTCGATCATAAACATCGTAATCTGACTCTCTGATGTAGTTCTTCCAGAGGAATCAGCATAAGCAATTGTCCATGCAGTATTCTTCAATGACATACCTCCATTGTCTTGGCTATCTCCTTTGCTTTTTCAGGCAGATGCAAGCATTCATCAGAGCTTACTACGGCGGTAATGCCATCTCTGTATAATCCCAATAGAAAGCCGACTGTTTCTTTGCCTTCTAAATTCTTGCCAATCGTGAACTCGCATTTCGTTCTATAGCCGTTGATGTCTGGCGACTGAATCGTATCTAAAATCTCACAATCCATTCCTTCTCTATTGAGCTGACACATGAGCTGCACGGTTGCATAATGCTTGAATATGACTCACAGTGTATTTGTCCAGGCAATTTGCTCTTTTCCTGCGTCGTTGATTTCTGGAAGCGCATGCACCTTCTTTCTAAGGGTATTCAGGTACCGTGCTCCTAATTTATGCTTCTTGGCTACTTGATCGTGGTATGGCACTCTATAGAGAACCGTTAACAACATGCCATCTCATCGAGCTTTTGTAGTTTTACTTGTAGAGGGGCGTAACTTGATCTGCCAACTTTTCTGTGGGTGTCCTAGTATCAATCTCAACAATGTCTTCGGCTTTCTTCTTCTTTGTCTCAAATCTCGATCGAAATGCCTTTTCTGACACTTTTGAATATTCGGTTACGAGAGTCTTCTTTTTGAATTCCACGCCTTCTAATTTTGACATGGCTAATCGCGCAGCTTCCTCAGTCTACACACATACAAGTTAGTTTCTTGAGCGAGGCTGGATCCAGATACTGTATCGCTTACTTCACAATTGAGAAAAGCATATTCCCATTTTGGTGCCTTTTTGAATTTGTGTATTCCATGGCTTTGTAACAGCCGTTTGGTAGAATTTATCTCATGTGGAGGCAGATTGAGAATTTTGACTCTATGGATGTATTCGTTTTTTCCGATTTCCGCTTGATGGTGTACAGTTGTGGTCTTATTAGTGCTGCTCATTGTCTTTAATCTTGTGGATACAACTTTGAAAGAATCTGTTGCTGCCTCTGCCAAAATAATTGAATGATTAAGACTTTTCCCATTACCATTGACAGGGCGACTTACTTGAGATATTTTTTACGAATCGAAGCATTGAGTTCTTGATTCAGTAAGCAATGGCAAATGTATACACCCCTTGCTAAAGTAATTGATGGCTTTATGAAAATAAAACAAAAGAGCAGTTGAGAAAAGATTGAAAGTCCAAAACAGGCTTTTTCTCCGTCTAACATATTGGGTAATAAACACTAGGGCTTACACTAGCAGTGTGGAATCTCAAATAGGGTGGGCAATGTTGCTTTGGCATTGGCATTGGCATTTCAAAATGCGTTTCATACTTTTTATATAGATCAACTAAGTAAATGTGCAAAGAAGCAGAAAAGACAATTAGCCTGAGCCATAGCACTTTTTGATTTGCAACATCATTCTATTAGAAGCTTTCAGCAGCACCAACTACCTTCACGGCAAGCATAGTATTGAATCTAGCAGAAGCCAAAATTTGTTTTAATCTCCGCTCGCCATATTGACCCGATTCGTTGATATCTGATCCATTTGCGACTTGATCGATCAATTTTGCAAGATTCGACTATGTAACTTGTGATGATCAGCTCGTACTCCCTAATACTGTGCCCGTGGTGGTAGGGCGAAGTGATTAAGCATCCAGCATGCCATCTGGATGATCCCGGTTCAAATCCCAGTGAACACATTTTGATTAATTATTTACGGTCGTACTGATGTCCTCGTTTGGTGAAGGTTCTCTTATCCCGTATCTCTGTGTGACAACTTAGCATGATTGTATTGGCTCTAAGTGCCGCACCTTATTTGTAGTAGATTTCTTTCCCCATCATGACTGACATTGGGTCCACTAACAGTCTTTTCTATCACTCAGTATGACATTTAAAGGACTTGAAATAAAACCTGGAGCTCGTCTCCCCTACAAAAAAAAAACTTCTCAAGGCGCATCCAATGGTACCAAATAAAACCCATATTATTAATTAACTTATTGAGCAAATTGCCAAAATATAAAATGAGTGTTTTGATAAAAATGCTGAAATCCTACATGTAAAAGTTTCAAAAATAATGCTTCAGGGGTTGCCTTGAAACGATAGAAACATTTCGATCTAATATATATGCCATAGAAAAGCCTTCACGGTTTTTGGAGGTCGATTTTTGGTCGATTTTTGACGATCCCAAAAAAGTTGAGCAAAGGTATCAGAAAGTAAGTGCAAGTTGAGAGTAATTGTTTGGTGCCATTCTGGCGGTCTAAAACGGTGTCTGACACGAGAAAACACGGCTCAAATGCATCCAATTTTGCTTTATTTTACACATATTTGAGCAGTAAGGGATAATGCAAGTATGCTATCTGCCTAACATGAGCTTTTCTCAATGATTAACATGTGGGGCGTCGCAGCAGAACAAGATTCACAGTTATAGATCGTTTACAGAAAATCCTTTATTGCAACGAAGGTCAAAAAAATAGAATTCTAGTATATAGTAGTAAAATGCACCACTTAAATGTCAATGTAAAGATCTCGCGTGTAGTGATTGACCATCTTGAAAAAAGCTAAAGTGTATGTCTTGAAGTTTAAACGAATTGGTTTCCTCAAAGATGCTTAATATCCTGGAAAGATTATAATACTAATGAAAAGCATTACATTTGGACGGTCAAACTAAAGAAACGCCCGCTTTATAGTTCACTTCAATTGTCCTCTACAAACTAATTCGTTCGCTTCCATACCTCAAGATACTGCCGATCGGATGTAATCTAAAAGTAGATCTATTGTGTAAAGCAAATCTTAATTTTTTTTTTTTTAGCCACATGGAAAATGAGAGGATATCATGCGCATTTGCGTGGATAGCGTAGGTTTTGTGTATAGTAGTCTTGCAAACATCAGGTTTTAGAGTTTCTCATGATGCCTTCAAAAAATTTTTTTTTCGATGCGTAGTAGATGTACATCTCACAACAAATGTTGGAGAATTCTTTCTATTGCTTTTTTTTTTCGCTGCGTGTCCTGCACATTGCTATGAAGTGAACCGACAGCTGTGTCATGGACAGCATATGTCATTTTTTTTTTGGTGCAAAAGAATGATATGCTCTTGTAGTATAGGTAGAATAGTCATTGTGTCTGGTATTTATTCCACAAGCCATACACATATTAGGAACTGGCTTGGGTTGACTATAGCCAACAAGCAACGCAAATGATCAAGGTATGCTATTCAAGTGCATAATTCGCATAGCTGCTGTCTCATCAACTACATGAAGACGTATTATACAGGGCTTGCTGTGGATCTGTGGTGCGTGGGTGCCTGTACTATGGCTATAGTATATTGATAATGAATCATGGCTGAAGCAATGATGTATATATGGAAGTACTACAACAAAATTTTATTATTTTTTTCAGCCATGTCGTTTTGTATAAATGGAGTAATTTGACCCAAGCAATCATTCACACCATATCCACTGCCTCTCTTTCTCTTTTTCTCTCTCTCTCTTCTTTTTATATATATTTTGTATTTTCTTTTTTTTTTTTTTTTTTTTACTTGCCTCTCTTTCTTGTTCTCCTTTCATTTCTCTTTTTTTTTTCTGCATTATATCCATGAGCGAACCAAACGCCAACAACGCCAACAACAACGACGACGATCATTATCATCGGCAACGATTCCTCTCGCTGTCAATATCATCAGCACCCTCTTCTGGCAATCAAGTTATTGATCACAACTTGAATAGCATTCAATTACAGCACAAATTACCAACGCCAATTAGTCCAACTACCACGACGGCTCATCATTTCGGATCGCTTGTCAGTCAATTTTCGATAAAGCCTTCAACGTCAAACGAGGAAACAGACAAGCTATATACATGCATTGAGTGTGGCCAAAATTTCAATCGGGCTCATAACCTAAAGTCGCACAGAGCGACACATTCAGCCTCAAAGCCATATCAGGTAAGGTAATTCAAGTGGCAATGCTTGCAACAGATCTATCACAGTGACTTACATTCACCACCAACAACAGTGTTCTGATTGTAAGAAGCAGTTTCTACGTTTGCATGATTTGAAAAGACATCAAAAATTGCATACAGGTGAAAGGCCTTATCAATGTTCTGTATGTCAACGATCATTCAGCAGACTAGATGCCCTTAATCGACATCGCAAGACGGAGGGAGGATCCGCTTGTCTTAAGAGTAGCAATAGTAACGGCATGAAGTTCACTCCAATTAGGAGAGTCGCTGTATCGCCGAGCCTACCGTCAGCCATATCCTCATCATCGACATCTCAATGGCAGTTGTCCAGCAACAGCAGTAAGACCTTGCCGTCGCCCTTTCTTTCCAAGCCCAATACGACTCCTGTCACTTCTGCAATCTCTTACAGTGGCACAAATTCACCAACAACCCCTTTGCCATTCATACTGCCCTTTAGCAATACACCCAATACTGAAGAAGATGAAGTGGATAAATTGAGACAAAGGATTCATGATTTGGAAATAGAAGTAAGGCGGTGATAACATCCAAAAGGGAAATTGCATGGAAGATTCTAACCATGCTTACTATTGATTTCTAGAATCGTGTGCTGAGATCCCTTCTTTGTAAACAGGACGATACAGTAGAGACCACTTCTGATATGGCTAAAAGGAGAAGATCGCCTTGATATCACAAATCCAACAACATGGCTCCACCCTGATATGAAAACGATTCCTTATTATTGTTTCATTGTTGCCTCCCTTTGAATTATGTCCGTCTTTATGTTTTCAGTTGTTGGAAAACTCCTTGATTTTTTATGACTCTTATGCTCACACTTTCTATGCTCACAAAATATGATTGATATTATCACATAAATGTTTTTTTTTTATTTTTTATTTTTTTTTAAAAAAAAAAGGAATGTACGATGGCATGCATATATAATTCTGCGCTCATGTTAATCGTGATGTATATGACAGAATACATTGTGGGTTTATATATAGATGTACGAACAGAAGATGAGGAAATATGTGTCATGATGAAAAGGTATAGGGGAGATCAATAGGAGGCGATATAGGGGGAGTATAGATTAGTGATAGCAATATAGTACAAAAGCATAATAATAAACAAATATGTAGAAATGAATGAATATGAATAAATAATGATAACTAAGAAATACAACAAAAGACAGAAGGTTAAGCTGGATTTGATGATGAGGAAGATCCTGGGTTGTTCAAGAACAAGGACCATTGATCTTCGAATCGATCCACCCAAGAGACGATCGTCAAGACTCTTTCACGAATGGTACGCATGGCCAACAAGGGATACTTTTCTTCCTCGCCCAATGGCATGAAATTCACGATCCACCAAGTAAAGATGACTCGATCACGTTGAGGACCTCGCAGCGTAGGGGGATCTCCCAAGGCGCCTAACCAAGTGGACATGCCATCGCCAGGATTTTGACTTTTGTGTCTCGTCAGCTTTTCAATGAATGTAGCTAATTCATCCAGGATCTCGTCAGTAGATTGTTCTTGGCGGTTCTTGATCACCTTTTCGGGAATCACTACTGATTGTTGCTGTGGTGATGGTTGTTGCGGTTGCTGAGACACCATATGAGGCTTAGGCCGAGCAGCAGATAGGCCTTGAACATGCATTTGCTGCCAGGGAGCTCTACTGACTTGTGATTGGGTTTGAGGATGTGCTTGTTGTGCCCAAGATTGGCGCGGGCCCATTATTTGTGGTTGTTGTTGTTGTTGTTGTTGTTGTTGTTGTTGCTGAGGTGGTCTTTGCATGCTGACAGGAGATCTTGCCATCATGGGTCTCGCCATAGGACGAGTCATACTGGCAGACATGGGACGAGCAGGCATCATGGATCTAGGTCTTGCCGACATGGGTTGAGGAGCTGCTGCTGTAGGACGAGGCTGGGGCTGTGGTTGTGGGGGAGCTTGTTGTTGTTGAGCTTGACGCACTCTCAATGCACTGGCCCTAAGAATTTGCTGTTGTTCCAGCATGTGTTCTTGCTCTCTGTCAATGTCGTCGATTCTTTCAATGTCAGCCATATGATAGCCATCTGTCAATTCAAAGTTTGTAACTCTAAATCTATGAGATCCAACAGCCTCCACAATCGATCTGCCATCTGATAAGGTTTGAACGTGCATTAATTCCAAAATAGTGCCGTACTCGAAAAATGGCGGGTCGCCTTCGTTTCGCTTTCTGCGGGCCAAACACATTGCAAATCGTCTTCGGCTGGATGCCATGATTCTACGTAACATGAGACGGTATCTAGGCTCGAAAACGTGGATGGCGCAATTGACGTGAGGAAATGACATGCTGCCAATGAGTAGAGGCACTCTGTGCTCTGATTCGAAATTGGGATCAAGATCCAATGCATCATCTGTTTCATCGTCCATGGCGTAGAGCTGTGATAATAAATCAACGAGGATTTTCGTTGGTGGCGGGCAGAATTCTAAGTTATCTCTGCAGAATGGACAGGAGCGTTGGTGATCCAACGAGCGAACGAGGCAGTTTCTGCAAAATACATGTCCGCAGGGTGTCGTTGTCGCATTGGTGAATCGAGTGCAGCAAATGGGACATTCGGTTGGCACACTCAAGCTTTGGCGTAATGCGTCCAGTGAGTGCGATGCTTCAAACGAGACGACGATCGCTTGCATTGCTTGGATAGTGACGTTAGGCTGGAGAACTGTTGTATGGATGCGATCGCACTGAGGTGCAATACAGACAGATTCATCTGGGATACAATTAATACACACTGTGAATCCACAAGGCAGCGTTGTTGGTTTGTTGAGTTTTCCATGGCACTGTGGGCACTTGGTCAATGCCTCGACAACCTGAAAAGGCTCTGATAGATAGTGTGTTGTTTGCTTCTGCTTCTTGAGTTGCTGCTGTTGATGGTCTGCAGGTATCGAATCCACCTGGTCGCGGGACCGTTTGTTATAACGAATGCTTTGCAGTTTTACGAAATGTGCTTTCTTGTTTCAAAAAAAGAAAGAGAAAAAAAAAGAAAAAGAAAGAAAGAGTAAAAGAGAGATGTTTAAGAGTAAAAAGAAAGAAAGAGGCCTATGAGAGTGTAAATGGCTTCATAAAATGATGGGTTCTGCAAAATGACAAATAAATTATTTACAAGAGGAAAAAAGAGAAATTGGCAGGACAATTACAAAAATTCCATTTTATATATATAGAAGGGTGGGTGTGGTTCGATCGATCAAAATGTAAAAAAAATATTCAGACGTTCTAATTTCCATGTTTGGGTAATATCGATCGGTTTGAGTCTTTTGTGAGGGGGGTCTCTTTAGGGCTGAGGTGCACCTTGCAATTCCATTGTCTGATGCGTGTAGACAGGATGTAGCTGACGCTCGATATAAGTGGAAAACGTGCTTGCATTTGTGCCGTGGAATGAATGTCCCTGAGAGGCGATCATGGCGTCCACCATGGGGATCAGGTAGGAAGTCAACTTGACCTTTTCCTCGATGACTTGAATCTTGTCCAGATCAGCTAGCTCATTTTTGAAATCAGAGAGCACAAAAACGCAAGGAAATGTATCGAATATCTTGCGTAACAGCGGATGGTTCCTAGGATCAGGACAATCCGTTGCTATGTATAGGGTTGTACCGCTGAATCGATCGTTTTTTCTGTCCTGACACATGGGCAGTTTAGATGCACCACTACCATCGCCGCTGGCAGCGAGCTTTGCCTGAATATCCGAGGGATGCTGTACATGGATCGGTTGCTCAAACGTCACTTGCTGCTGCTGATGGGAATCACGGAGCTGTCTAATCTCGTATTCACTGTTCTCCTTGCGATCTTGGTCATGGTGTACATCATAGATATCTTGCAGCTCTTTCAGTGTCAGATCAGTGTACTCGTTTACTAATGCGTGGAATATGTCGTCCACGTTAATAGACGCCCTGACCTTGAATAGCCCGTCTCCTACTCTTAAATGAACACCCACGAATGACCCAATGCCACCCAGTTGATCCACGATTCTGCTGGTGATGTCGACCAATGTCGGATTGGTAAAGATCATGTTTTCTCTGATGAACAGCAGCAGCTCCTTGTGCTCTTGACTCTGCGCCAACACTCGGTAGGTCCCAAACACAGATCCAAAGTGGATGACCTTCTCCTCAATGGCTTCCAGTGTGCTGAGGTCGATTCTGTTGACAAACCGAGACAATGGCGTGGTGGATTCAGGCAAATCAAACACACGAAATTCAAATGGCGAATAATCCTTGAACAGGTAAATGTCGTCCATTTTCAGCTTGAAACTGTCCATGATCCACTCGAAACTGAGATCTTCCCGGAACACAATCCTCACCTTTTGATTGAGCTTTTCGAAATTATAAAAGAACGTCCAGGGCACGGTCGTCCAGCGAGGATAATTCAAGCATTCGGTTGGCAAGGGCTCGTCGGGTCGAATGAGGCTACAATACTCAAGTCCCTGCTTGGTTTGCAGTAGCAATCTTTCGTACATCTTGTCGAATCTGAGCCATGGAAAAGCTGGATTGCCGAGATAGACACTTGGCAGCAGCAGGGTGCGGTTCAAATAGGACGCCAGCAGCAGGGCGTTTTCTAATTCGATGCGTTGATTGTGGAATCCAGAGTGGGGCAAGTAGGTGATGAACTTTTCATTGACATGGGGTCTGTGGAATTCAAATGCGTCTGGGAATTCGACGGGCAGGATCCTCTTGTTGAGTATATGTTGTTCCAAAAGGCTTGTTTCCTGTTCCAGCTGCTGCTTTTGCTTCTTCACCTTGCGAATAAGTTGGCTTTCTGCTATTGCTTGTGCTGGTCCTGTACTTGCATCTAGTGTCGTTGATTTTGGTGTCAAGTGTGCTATCAGATACAGCAATACAATGCAGGCTATGCTAAATAGCAGCAGGCTCTTTCTGTTCTGCTTTTTCAACAGTATATCCATGTCGATGTAGAGTACAAACAGAAAAAGAAAATAAACCACGACCAGCCTTCCACCACCACCACCACCACCACCACCACCACCATTCAGCGTTAATTAATCAAAAGCTGTGTGTAACATTAACCTGAAATAAAGGGGGTGGCAAATTAGCTTTCATCAGCATCATCCCATTTCGTATGAAATAGACTTTTATTTCTTCTTTTGTCTCCTTTTTTCTCGTCTTATTTGAGTCATTAAGATGACTACATCGCCTCATAAGCAGCATGCAGCCAAGCAGAAGGACTTGAGGGCCTTGGTGCAAGAAAAGATCCAAGTACAGTAGCTGCTAATTCTGCATGAACATCAACGCGGATCATTGACACACTTTGGTAGCTGAACAATGCATTGAAAAGAAAATTTATCAGGGCCAAGAAAGAGATCAGAATGCTCATGTTTGAAAGAGAGTAAGTGCTTTTCGATTGACACAGTGTAGCAGGCTATTGACAGAAGCATCCAGTTTACTCTTGGATGGCATTGCCCGCTTGCATCAAGACACTGTCAATGATGAATCCTATAGTGGCGACGAAGGTAGCTGCTTAAAATCCAATCCATATTATCCTTGTCCTTATCCTTGCTTACCATACGTTAATCATACGCAATAGCTCTTGTTGCAGTGACCACATCAACCGCACAAATTTCACGGCGTGTGACATGGCCCTATTCAGCAACCACCAAAAGCGAAGAAACTGCAACTGTTCCGTCTGTTCCACCAAAGAGATCCCGAATCAATAGAAGCAAAGCCAAAACTCGTCGAGTACAGCCCGTTCAAAGAGATCAGCACGGCAATCCCATCCTACCACTGCAAATCGGCGTACTGACAGTAACACATCTTGGGAGAATAGTAACAGACCACGAAGCATTTCACAATGAGAGGTACATTTTTCCAGTGGGCTACACTGTACAAAGAGTCTATCCGAGCATGATAGATCCAAACAAAAACACGCTTATTACAGCCACTATCATTGACGGCGGCGGTGAAGCAGGCCCCAAATTCCAGTTGGTAGCAGCAGATCAGCCCAATGAGCCTATTGTTGCCAACTCCTCCACAGGCGCTTGGACTGTGGTCGTACGTAGAGCAAATGAAATCCGCCAGCGAGATCACTCCAATTCTGCTAGTGGGCCTGATTATTTTGGTTTGAAACATCCAACCATTGCTAAAATGATCCAGGATTTACCAGGTGCGCGAGAATTGAAGGATTACATATGGCAGGATTTTGAGGAAATGGAGCCAAGTGCTGCAAGAGGCGTCATGGCTGCTGTTGAAAAGAAGAGAGATTATTTGGAGCAACTGGGACATCCACAGCAGAGTCCAGGTCGAACGATGATACTACGAGAGGATTTAGCCATGCAGCCAAAGAAGAGACAGCAGGCTTACACAGTACAGCAATCATCTATGCAACACGATCAGCCGCCCTATTCCATCCAGCATGGTGCCGTCTCTGCCCTGCCATATCGTTTGGTACACTACATTCCACATTCATCACCGCAGATCAGCCAGCATCCAGTTTATTATCATCACCAATACATAAACACAATGCCGCCAGTCATGGTGATAGAGTCCGACAAAGAACTGGGTGAATGGGACACAAATGACAGTGGGTAAACTATAAGCAAATCCACTCCCAAATGACAGCGTACTTGGCTATGTAATCTTGGCGCCTCTTGGCACGTTCAAACCTTGACATTTAATGTAGTGGGCTAGCAATTCATACTTGGTGAAGAATGGATTTATTGAAAGTGTATGTAAATAAAAAGAAAAATTGATATATAACTGAATGATCTTTGCGAGATATTATCAGGTCTTTGAGCATGCAAAGGCAAAATGAAGGAAAGATAACAATATATATATATATATATTAGAAAATAATAAACAAAAAACAAAATTGGCATTATATACGGATCAATGGATGCTATCCATTTCATTCCTCGCATTGAGAAGGAAGGCTGTAGCTTTCAACACGCTGTTCCATCCATCCTCTCTTTTCAAGCTTAGCACCAGGGCCAAGACCACGCTTGGAGAATGCACGGTAAATGTCACAGTAGTACTTGCCACCAGTCAACTGCTCTTCAGCTTTCAGGATGGCATCACGAGCAGAGATAAAAGTAGGATTACAAGGCTGCAGCTTGAGACCATCAATAACCAGTTGCACAGCAAGTGTGTTACCATGTGATGTAATGTGAGTGCGCACTTTGTCGAGATCTTCGTCGTCCATAGCAACCTTGTAGGGATCCGAAGGCGTAGGAGGGAACCATTCAGGAGTGAACCCCAAGATATCAACGAGGTTCCAGTAAACTTCATACAGCATCTCTGCCCAGACTTCACCCTTGGCATGCACGCCCCAGTAGTCAAAGCGATCCATTATGCGGTAAGTGCTGGGGTTGGTAGTATTGGAGGTAGAGTACTTGTATTTACGAATGCCATCGCCACCATTGGAGTAGTCGCCCATGCCAAACTCGACCTCGCGCGTATAGCCTTCGCGCATGCGAATCACAGTGGCGATGAAGTCTCCCCAACCCTCACCCATGCCGCCTGCTTCTCCCCAGCCAAGACAGTTGGAGTTCTTGGGGCCACCTGTGAGACGAATCGACACACCGTGGGTATATTCATGAATGACAATACCGCTTTCGAAATCTCCATCGCGCATAGGCTTTGTCTGATCCCAAATGTACATGCGCATCTTACCATGCTTACCATCAGGGGGAGTAGCGAAATTGGCATTGTTGCGGCCAGAGCCATCTTGAGCATTGGCAATGACAGCATCACCCTCGCCGTCGTCATTCTTGCGTCCACGTCCCAAGTTGTCTTGTTGGAAGTTACCAGCCTTCTCATCAAAACCGTATCTGTGGAAGAAATCATGCGCTGTATTACACCAGTAGAACAGGTTGGTCACTGCGGCGTCTTCATAGTCTTGAGGCTCATCCTTTTCAAAATTGGCGACATAGTCAAATACGATATCGCCGTTGTCATCCACATCGCCGCTGGGGCGATAGTTTTTTTGCCAATCAGATCCGCCATCAGGGTTGGTGTGAGTGTAAGCATTGTTGCCGATAGTGACATTGAATGTTTTGGCACCCTTGGAGAGAACACCTTGGGCATGCCAGCCGTCAGGGCTAGCCCACTTGTCATGAGGATCCTTAATGAGCTGTTGCTTGCCGTCATTGGGGTCGTTGTAGCCAAATGGAATAACGTTGTAAGCGGCTGCACTTGAAACCCAATCGACCAAACCAACGATGGTGCCATCATGAGCATTCACATGACCGTTGTACCAATTATCATGCAACTCATATTGCAAGTCCCAGACCAACTGCAAATCGCCATTCTCTTTCTGAATGTAAGCTTGACGTGCTTCAACAGGGGATTGAGCAAAGGGCACGTTGTCAAACTGGAGAGTCAGTTCCTCGTCTTCACCGCGCTTCGTCAGGTGATTGACCATGATGAGATTATCAGGGATGAGATAATCAACCACAGATGGATCAGGCAAGGAAGACTTGACGAATGTCATCAGAGATAAGACGGCTTCAGCGGGATCAATGATGTCCTTGTGTTGATTGACGATAGGATAAACGACATCTTCCGAGGACTCTTCTTGTGGCTGACTGGATGCAGCAAAGATAACTTGCGTGAATGAACTTGAAACGGCTCTAAGACCTTTTTGCACCTTCTAATCATCATGAGATGGGTAAATAACCATGCAAGGGGCTCAAGTTATTTATTTGTTTACTTACCGTGAAGAGTGTAGCATCTTGTTTGTTGCTAAGACTCATGCCTCTAGCAAATGAGTCACCGTAAGAGATGATCTGACCAAAGCGATCTACATTGATGTTGATATCACCATTCAGAACTTCCAGTCCGTTCACCTTTTGGCGCAAATAGACATGGGTGACACCGTTGAGATCAGACTTGTAAGAGCTGGTAACGACAAATTCGCTGGAGGTGAGCTCTGCTTCAGCAAATGCAACGGCAATGTCTTCAGCATGATCAGTGATAGTAAATTGGCTGTAATCTTTTTGGCGCTGAGACCAACTAGGCGTAGTATATTCCCGATAAGGCACTTCAGGTCCAAAACTGCGAGACAAACCCTTTTGGTATGCTTTGCGGGGCGAGTCTCCATGGGGAGCCACTGCAGCCAGTGCAGATGAAGCACCAACGAGCAGTAAAACGGCAGATGAAATTGAATATTTCATAATGAAAAATAAAGTAAAGAAGAGATAGGGAAGAGGTCCTATAGGTTTTCTAATTTATAGACAAACTAAAAAAAAAAAAAAAAAAAAAAAAAAAAGAATAAATTTTCCCTTATCAAAATGAGAGACACATGATGATCATTGCCAGTTTTCGCTGTCGTACAATAATCGCATTTTTAGTCACCCGCGCGACGAAAAAATATATGTTTTGTTTTACGGAACAATGAAGCACGGCATGTTTTTTCGTGGTATAGCTAATTAGGCAATATGGGCTTAATTGGATCAACAACAATAACAACAGCAGCACTTCAAATTGACAAGCTTATCTCATCCTCACATTGAATATTGCGCTGAAACATTTGCCATTTTCAAGGTCAACACTATTTGATCCACACCGCATCACTGGAGTAGACAAATATCCACATCATATTACTCGCAAATGATACAATTTTACAATAAACAAAAGATTATCTAAAAGAATGCAGTTTGTTCATGCACCACAAAGAGTGTCAGAACACAATATCCCCTAAAATGCTGTCAGCTGGTGAAGGGATAACCCGCTGACATGTGGTACCTTTCTTGTCCACTACTGACCTTCCTATGGTGATAATAATAGATTGATGACACAGATGCAGATGTATACTCGTATACGTTTCTCTTTCTCTCCCTCTTTACGCTACTTGTAAAGCTGTCGACAAGAACAGCAATGAGGTTAGTTGGCACGTTATCATCTTGATACCATTGCTTTATTTCGGTTCCTTGCTAGATCGAACATGAGTTGAACAACATTGGACCATGTTGTAAGAATAGCACTAGAATTTGCTGTCTGTCTTTGATGAGATGAGACTTTTGATGTTGGCATACTTAACTTGAATACACTAATGTGTACTTTAGGGCCATTGTCAATGAACAAAAGCGTTTATAGACCAACAAGTGTCGTTCATAGCAACCATCCATAAAGCGTGTGACAATAGAGACTGCGGTTTACTAATTGCATCTTACCGCAGCGAACGAATGGTGATACACATCAGCATGAATGAATGCATTTATATATAGTTAGCCTGTGAACTAAGAGTTTCAAGGTTTAAGTTAAAGTGGCTGTTGCATACCTTGCTCGAATGTTTGACAATTGAAAGGTGAGGTATTATAAAACAGATACTCAGGCTGGAAGGGCAATTTCCAGTATCGTATAAGAGTTGGATGGGTAATATCTAGCGACTGAGTCTATGCGAGAGATATAAGATTGCGTGACCAAAGCAGAACTAAATGGCTATATTACTTTCCATTTACCAGTGCCATTCTTTTGAGTTTCCAATGGCAGTATTACCGTAAGGATAAGCATGGCATTGATTCGACAGCAGCAGTAGCCAAAAGTATTGTATCTTCGGCTCATAATCTGCTCTGGATTGGTTAAATTTGATCCATTTCCGACTTGATCGAATTAATTTGTAACATTCGACTATATAAAATGTGGTGATCATCCCGTATGCCTTTAAGCTTCCTCAGAGTACTATTCAAGGCGCACCCAATGGTGCTATCTATCATACATGTCTTGAATAAAACTATTGAGCAATATTGAAAAATACGAAATGAGGTTTTTGCTAAAAATATTGAGATTTTGCGAATAAAGGTCTTACAAATACAGCCTCAGGGGTTGCGTTGGATCTAGAAAAACATTTTGAATTGGTATTTACCATAGTAAAAGTGTTCATTTTGGTGGTGAAATACGCGATCGTTTGATTTTTGATGAAAATCATGAGGTACCCCTCATGGTTTTTGGTCGATCCTTGGCCATGTTTTTCAGGTCCCAAAAAAGTTGAGCAAAGGCGTCAAAAAGCTAGTGCTATGCGAAAGTAACTATTTGGTGCTATTCCGGCAGTCTGAGACGGCTTCTAACGGGAGACACTAGGGCTAAAATGCATCCAAATCTTACTGTATTTCACTTGGCATTGAGTAGTTGGAGGCAGCGCAGGTATGCTATGTACTCGTATACAACCTGTGTTCATTGGTACAGACGTAAAGTATCGCAGAAGAGTTGGGTTTGCATTTATAGGTGATTTATAGAGTGTTTCATTGGCCTTGCAAGCCCAAAATGCGAAAATATATCTTATATTGTGATAATGGATGCATTATCATCCAGTCTTATCAATGATGTAGATGGCTCAACAAAAGTACTGGCTTCCTAATAGCCACTTTTGCTATATGTAGGCAGCATGTTTCTGTAATACTAAGGGTAGAAGAAAAGAAACCACACAGCTATAATAATACAGCACTATAAAATGTATCTAATTTGATTAAGATTGCACTTGATTTTGACTGGCTAACCAGGTAGTAATGGATAGCAGAATTCTTTGATCCCTTGAATCTTACTTATAATTGAATTAATTGCCGGCTGATGCTTGCAGACGAGCACCATTCTACACAAGATTGAGCGGTATCCGGATATGTCAGCATGGCTACAATTGTCGCTTTAAGCTCAGGATACGTTTTTACTTGTGTACTGATTACGCTACGGAGTATTAGAATTTAACATTGAACCCAGACTAATTTAATACGGAGTAAATTAAGAATATTTTCTTAGTAAACTCTTCTCGCAGCATGCCTCCAATGTAAAACTACATATGGAAACAATGTCGTAGTTATTTTCATCATCCTCTTTTGTTACTGTTATACCAATTGAACAGTATAAATATTGGAGCAAACTGTCAAATTCAATAAAGTTTGCCTTGTAACTAATTTACTTTACTCCTTATATCTTTATCACAAAATTAGTTGTAGGTAGCTAATTTCAGAGAAAGAGGAAAGATGTACCGAATACGATACCCATTACCAGCAATATTTGTAATAACGTCTCATGCAAAAATAAACTAACACAAAAAAAAGTTGCGCATACTAGGGATTGAATCTGAAATCTCCTATTAAAAACAGAAACGCTTTATCCACTGGGCTACAGCCATCATTTATATCGGAGTCTCAATAAATAATATATGAAGACGGCAACGCATTGCACCAGCTGAGAGAAGAGCGAAAAAAAATTGAAAATTATGTAACTTTTTCACGCACTGAAACAACCCAATTAGTGAGATAAACAACGTAGGCGATAATGTAGTTAGGAGGAAAAAACATGCAATATCCATATCGAATGCTTATTGTAACCAAGCGAACTATGCTACCATCGTTTGATTTTGACAGAAAGCTTTAGGTGTTGCACCTTTTTCATAAAATGCACAGCACAGCTTTAAACCTTTGCCATACCACAGTGAAGCGCTTCATCAGCAAGCGATTTTTAAATAAAACATTTGGCAGCATCAAAACTATCAATCTATTACTAGTAATTGCTCCTAGTCAACAGGTTTTTATGTGAGCCTCATCACTCCAAGCTGGCTTATTTTGAAAATTATATATTTCTTGGGCAATAACTCATCCAATCTAAAATACAATTACATCGTCGGTTTTCTCGCTGTAAATTGGTATAGGTGAAGTGAACTAGACTAGATTCTCATCATAAACAAAGCCCAAAATAAATGTCATCTCAATCAAACCATGCTACCATCAGCAGATAAGCATACATAATAATAGTATTAGCATGATGATAGCAAGGGTTAAATGCTCTAAAATAAGAGATGACAGATACTAAAGTAGATGTCAAGGGTGTTGTAATGTGTTGTAACATAAATATACCTAAAAAGGATACAGGCTCAACAATAAAGAGCTATTCTTTACGCATGATTCAAAAACCATATATTGAAATACCGTTCTTGATCCATCAGATCAACAACTAAATGATCCAACAAAAATATATAAAGTAATGGAATCACTGGCAACTACTAAACTGCTGCCAGATAAGAGATATAAACCAAATGATATAAATAGAGACGTAGAATATACATTTTATTGCACATTATCCCAATTTCAAATAAAGAAGGATTTTAACAGTATTCTACCTGCTTTTTTAACCCCCTTTTTTACTGCAATAGGAGCACGTTTTTTTTTTCAAAAAACATTTTGTACATTCAGGTCCTCATAGGTAAAAAAAATTAGAATCATATAAAACTAAAATATGTCGTAGAATAATGATATTGGAGCAACGTCTTAGTGGGAACACTGAAGTGAACTAGACTAGATTCCCATCATAAACAAAACCCAAAATAAATGTCATCTCAATCAAACCATGCTACCATCAGCAGATAGGCATGCATAATAATAGTATTAGCATGATGATAGCAAGGGTTAAATGCTCTAAAATAAGAGATGACAGATACTAAAGTAAATGTCAAGGGTATTGTAATGTGTTGTAACATAAATATACCTAAAAAGGATACAGGCTCAACAATAAAGAGCTATTCTTTACGCATGATTCAAAAACCATATATTGAAATACCGTTCTTGATCCATCAGATCAACAACTAAATGACCCAACAAAAATATATAAAGTAATGGAATCACTGGCAACTACTAAACTGCTGCCAGATAAGAGATATAAACCAAATAATATAAATAGAGACGTAGAATATACATTTTATTGCACATTATCCTAATTTCAAATAAAGAAGGATTTTAACAGTATTCTACCTGCTTTTTTAACCCCCTTTTTACTGCATTTTTTACTGTTACAATCAATCATTGATTTCGTTATGTCGTCTGTTCTGTCTGGTAACTCCCCACTGTCATCTCGTGCTGGCTCACCTAATCCCATGGAAGAGGACGTCATCATGGAGGATGGCAACGCATCCTTACCTGCCTCAGTTTCTGCAACAACTGAACGCCTCAATGAGATGGATCTCGCGGCTGACCCGCATACAAACCTCGTTGGCACCCCGTCTCCTGCGCCTACTATATCCACTAAAGGTGAAGAAATTGTCAACCCTGACGCTACCTCACCACAACCTGCTCCACCTGTTACGAAGCCGCCAACGTTGACTGAAGTTCTGAAGAAGGTTCTACTCCAAAAGGAAAATGCGCAAATAGCATACTTGAAAGCTCTGAGCCATTCCAATGTCAATGTTGATGAAGCCAACCTACTCCGTGAAAAAGTAAACAATTTAGACAAGCATGTCAAAACACTTACCGATGGTCTCAAGGCTGCTGCTGCTGCTACTGCTGCTGCCACCAAGGCTTCCGCTGCCGCTAACTCATCGTCCACTGGCTTAAAAATTTCCAAGAGAGATCTTCCCAAATTCCAACTGGAGGATAACAAAGCTAAACCATTTCCACATGAGGAGGCATATCGTTCTGTTGATCATTTCCTCTCAGAATTCGAAAAAATTGTGTATTCTTCTGGCCAAGACATCGAAACCGTATGGCGCAAGTACATTCCCCTCACGTTGTCGTATGAATTGGATGACTGGATGAAGACGGTGGTCATGAAGTGCAATGTCTGGCACGATGTCAAGTTGGTTTTCAGCAAGAAGTTTGGGACAGTAGTTTCAAGAATACATAAGCGTCGTGCTGTGATGAATATGGAAATTGGGTTCCATGAATCTGTCGATGAATATTCCAATCGTTTCTTCCGCACTGTTGGTGAGGCCGGCTATCATCGTGATGATTTGACAATTGGTGATGTCTTTTTGTTGTCTTTACCCGAGTCCTGGCAGCTGAACATTTGTACTGTGCTCCTTTCAAATACCAAGAGACAAGCCTGGACTACCACGGAAATTCACAATGCTGCCGTAGATCTTCTTGGTGAAAAGACTCCCCAATCATTGATGCTAGGAAAGGACACCAAGCGCAAGTTTGGCTCTGTTGAACCCCCTATTGTTGCTACCTCTGGCTCATCTGCCACCACATCTTCTGCTTTGCCAAAGGCAAGAATGCTTGGTGATCGAAATCTGCCCAATAGGGCTGCTACCAAGAACCCTAACCCTTGCCGCCATTGTGGTCGCCCCTGGAAGCATGGCCATACTTGTGAAGAATATCGAATGGCCAAACGCCAAAAGGGCGCTGGTGATGGAATCAACGTATTGTCCGTGTCTACTACTTCTGATACTAAAGAAGAAAATGAAACTGACGTGATGACCCAAGCTTTAAAAGAAGCATATGAAAACGAAATTTACAAATGTAAGTCTAAAAAGACAAACGAAAGCAAAAACAACATGAAACTAATCACGCCTCTTCTATTAAATGGTAGAAGAATCATCGGAAAAGTGGATCCCGGATCGGATATTAGTTTCATCAATAAAAGCATATTAAATAAATCGTTTTCAAACATACAAACGTATAAAACAAATGGCTTTCTCAATTTCTTGTCTGTAAATGATGATAACAAGAACAGTACGGTAACAAGAATTGGTAAAACTGAACCTATGGAAGTAACTTATACAAACAATATCAAATTCGCTCATGAATTCGAGGTCATTAAATTTAATGATGAGTTGTCTACTGAATTTGATGTGTTACTTGGTGTCGATATTCTACCCAAATTGAATATCTACCTGCAAGGAGTAGCATATAAATTTCCTGATTCAGAAAAGGACAAAGAAATGAAGCAGTTTGAGGATATAAATCACGATCAACAAAACAAATTCAATCCTGAAAAGGCTGATTATGGTACTCCAAGCGAAAGAAAAGAATTGCTAGCACAAATTCAATCAGCTTTGGACGAAAACAGGGCTATCCCAAGTGATGCAGCATGTACAATGCCAGAATCAGTTGTAAGAATCAAAATTTCGGATCCCAGTGATTGTTTCGTTCGACAATATCCATTAGCGGTAAATGCAAATGCAGAAATCAAATCACAGCTAGAAGAATGGCTAAAAGATGGCATTGTCGAGCGTACCAAACCTGATCCAACCTTTCACTCACCTTTATTGGCTGTACCTAAACGTGATCCACTCACCGGGAAAACTAGCAAGCTTCGAATCTGTTGCGATTTAAGAAGAATAAATGCTGCCATCTCGGATAAAGACTGTCATGAGAACTTTGCTGTACCAAAAATAGATGAAATCTTCAGCAAGGTTGTTGGTAACGCTAATGTCATAAGTGTTTTGGATCTAAAGCAAGCTTATTTTGCATTTCCTGTATCACCAGAATCAAGACGTTGCCTCATATTTAGTCATAACAATTTGACGTACCAATGGACCAGAGCCCCTTTTGGGTTAAAATTCCTTGTAAGCCAGTTTGTCTATACAATGAGCGTTTTATTCGATGGCATTGAACAAGAGTTGAAAGATGAAGTAAAGAAATTATACATAAAACAAAACAAAGACACCACTCAAATTGGCAATGAAATCCAAGCAGGAGTCTGCCACTACTTAGACGATATCGTGGTGTATGCTAGAAACGCAGAATTTAATGCACTAATGGTTAATTTAGTGGTAAGGAGATTGAGTAGAGTAAATCTACGTATCAATACAGATAAATGTTCATTCTTCCAAACAAGTGTCTATCTGCTTGGATTCATCATCAGTAAAGATACCACAAAAATTGATACAAAAAGACTATCAAACATTGAGTCATGGGAAATCCCAAAGACAACGAAACAGGTCCGTAGTCTTATGGGTATTATCAGCCATTTAAGAAACTACTGTCCAATGCTGTCTAAAATAGCTGCTCCTATTGACAGTCTACGAAATGAGAAAAAAATCACTGCAAAATGGACATCCTTACATACTGATAGACTCCAAAGAATCAAACAAATACTCATGTCTAGTCAAATCCTTTATGCACCTAATCCATCAAAGCCATACTTCATGCAAACTGATGCCAGCGTTCTGGGAATATCAGCCTGTCTATTCCAAAAGGATGAAATGGGACGCATTAAGCATATAGCATTCGCAAGCAGATCTTTGAATAGTGCAGAACGAAATTGGTCTACTAACCGAAGAGAAACTGCAGCCATTGTGTTTGGTTTTGAAAAATACAAAGCTTTATTATGGGGGCACAATGATATAACTGTTTTATGTGATCATTTGGCCCTAACGTATCTTTTTACATCATCAACACTGAACAGCACTCTTCAAGGGTATCTGGAAATTTTAGGAGAATACAATTTCTCAGTAGCTCACATCAAAGGAATGGAAAACATTCTTGCTGACCGACTATCGAGATTGTACCCTGCCATAACCGAAGATGAAGAGCTAGCTGATGAATATGAACAACAGATTAAGAAACTACACAAGCTAATCCTGCTACGAAGAACTACCGGGAACAAAATCGTTAAACAAAAGGAAGTTCATTCCAAAGACCCCAATCTAAATGTCCTAGCGATAAAGCTCAGTAGCAAAGAATTTAAACAAACCACAACTGATTATGTTTGTCCACCTCAACAAGATCGTAAAAAGATCATCCAAGATGCACATAAGGTAGGACATTTTGGGATTGCGGCTGTGGTTAAGCACATTCACACTTATCATGGTCTTCATTGGAACTCCATCTATAAGGACGCCAAAGAACTTTTGCTGTCTTGTAAGGAATGTCAATTGCATAATATTGCAAAGAAAGGATTCAACCCAGCAAGAAGTGTAGTGTCGTATGAACCATTTGATTTCATTAGCATGGATATGATTGGACCCTTACCAGTAACGGAAAGAGGCAATTGTTATATTCTTGTGGTTGTAGACATCTGTACCAAATACATCATTGCTCGTCCTACACCAAACAAACAAAGTGACACAATCGCTAACATCTTGGTCTCAATCTATGGAGATTATGGTTTAGCAGTGAATGTTACCTTATCTGATAATGGAAGAGAATTCAAATCTCAACTATCAGAATACATCTATAAATCATTAAACATTGGCATGATACAAAGCACTCCTTACTACGCACAGGGAAATGGTCATAGTGAAAATTCTGTGAAAACTGTAACTGCAACACTAAGGAAAATGTGTGGGAATGACACCAGAAACTGGGATAACCGTTTGCCTATTGTACAACTAGCTATAAACATGAAAGTCCGTGATCGCACAGCAAGCACCCCTTTCAGCTTGATGTTTGCAAGACAAGTAACATTGGACCCTAAGAAAATTAATAGAAATAACAGGAAAGCATTGACACTGGAAGAGCTACAAAAAAGAGCTGAAACCATGAATGACATTGTCTTTCCTGCTATACAACAACGAACTGATGAATTGGCTAAAATATATCGCGAGAAATTCAACAAGAAACACTACATAATCGAAGATATTCCAGCTGGTACACCTGTAATGGTACGTTACGCAGAAGGTCGATCGAATAAACTAGCCCCGCTATATTCAGGACCATATATTGTGGTGCGACGTACTCAAGCAGGAACGTATGTACTAAAAGATGATACTAGCGAATTGCTACATCGTGAATATACGCCCTCTGAATTAAAAGTTGTCTCATTAGACGAAACAGCATTGGAAGCGCAAGTATATGAGGTAGAAGAAATTCGTGATCATCGAGTGCTCCCCGATGGCACATACGAATATCTGACCAAATGGTGTGGTTACGGTGAAAGAGAGAATGACTGGCTTACCCCTGATCTATTCTCCACACCTACTCCTATTACCAATTACTGGAAGAAAATGAAAGAACTTGAAAGACGAGAGGCATCTAGAAAAGAAATCAATGATACTTCAATTAAGAATACTATCAACAAATCTAAGAAACGCCAAACAAAATTGCCTCAAACAAATACTCGCCGCCAAAAACGTGCAAGAAATACGAAATCTAAATAATATCCTACCTAAAATATCTCTTTAAATATATATATATATATATACATAATACATAATTTTTTCCTTTCCAATATCTCTGATTTCATTTCGAATTTAAGTCTTCTAAATTTGCTGCATACCGGGTCAACGCAAATCTTGTTTGCGTTTAGCGGGGAGGCATGAAGTGAACTAGACTAGATTCCCATCATAAACAAAACCCAAAATAAATGTCATCTCAATCAAACCATGCTACCATCAGCAGATAGGCATGCATAATAATAGTATTAGCATGATGATAGCAAGGGTTAAATGCTCTAAAATAAGAGATGACAGATACTAAAGTAAATGTCAAGGGTATTGTAATGTGTTGTAACATAAATATACCTAAAAAGGATACAGGCTCAACAATAAAGAGCTATTCTTTACGCATGATTCAAAAACCATATATTGAAATACCGTTCTTGATCCATCAGATCAACAACTAAATGACCCAACAAAAATATATAAAGTAATGGAATCACTGGCAACTACTAAACTGCTGCCAGATAAGAGATATAAACCAAATAATATAAATAGAGACGTAGAATATACATTTTATTGCACATTATCCTAATTTCAAATAAAGAAGGATTTTAACAGTATTCTACCTGCTTTTTTAACCCCCTTTTTACTGCAAACACTATATTGGGTGTGGAATTTGAGGCTTTATAGACTAAAATTCACGGAAAAAAAGAATAAAAAAAAAACAGTGAAGTCAACTTGATAAAGGTATGTTTTATTATCAGACTGAGAGGTGTAAAGTAAACTGAAGTCTCTCTATTGGCCAGGTAGATGATCCTACTTATATACTATAACAATGGATAAAAGTTCTATTAATTAGATTAACAAATAAGTCAACTCAGATCAACTAATGACTAATCATGATGCTAAAAGACAACTCCAGCAAGCTAATCATGGCTTAGCTTTGCCTGGATGAATAATTAGACTCTCATCCGAAGTACCCTGATCTATCCTTTCTATAAGGATAATTAATATCGATCTAGTAGCATGTATCCGATAGGTACAGTCTCCTTAGTCTAAATCAATAGTACATATCTGAGTGTATATCGCTGAGCATACATCTTTAGCATGTATCTGGATATATGGCATGTCTAAAGCATATCGTATGCATGTCTATAGCATGTCTCATATATAGTACAAGTCTGTAGTACATAAAGTATCTGTAGCTAGTATCACGGATATAAGCATGTGTCTTATAGCGTGGATCATGAAGTGCACATCTGAAGCAACAAGCTCATATTGCATTAATCTTGGTGCCTATCCAGATATGGTAAACATCCGTAGTCAATGTCGGAATACAAGTATAAGTCTATAGCGCCATCCATGTCCGTGGTGCCATCTATAGCCTATATCCTATATAGTATGAATCTTATAGTACTAGCGTATCTGAAGTCCATATCTTCTTATAGTATAAATCGATATCGCACATCTAATCCAGTGTACATACAGTTTATATCTAAATCTGGTAACTGGATGAACTGTCGGAATGCAGATCATAGTGGATGTATTCCACAACCCTTTTATTACAAACATGAAATCATTATAATTGACAGATCAATAGGATATTAACTAGTTCTAGACCTTCGTTGCTTCAACCTCTTAGCCAATCAGATTGCTTGAAAACTCCGCTGACCTAAAAAAAAATTTGCGAGGGTTTCCCCCGGTTTTGATGTGAGGCAAAATTTTAAGCGCCGTTATAATAGCAATATAGCCGCTGCTATCATCAAACTTCCCTCAGGTGCTAGAGCATGCCTTACTTACACCACCTAGCTTTAGATTCAGGCGTTGAGACTCTCAATCATCACTAAAGTAACTAGCGATAACCAAGTGGAGGCGGCCTATCTACCTCCTAGCCTCGGATAAAGTCTTGTTGAGCTTCAGGGATAGGCACATCCACACAACGTAATAAAGATGTATGCTTCAAAAGAAACATAATAACAAAAGAAGCGAACATAATAATACTATAGGAGTATAGATAGTAGTATATTATGTAGGCAAAAAAAAAAGAATGCTCACACGAAGTGAGTCAAAGGAAAGTATGTTATGAATAAAACATTAAAAATGTTCACGTTATTATATCCTTGTTATTGCAACAAAAATACATACATGAGCAATGTGCATGATAACAGTCTGATGATGTAAAAGAACACAAATGCGCACAATTGCAGGAGCAGCAGTAGCAGCAGTATAAGTGTGTAATACAACATGAAGACCAATGTTGTTTTCATGTGAAGCGACAGAGGCAATACAAACAACAATCCACGGTTATATAACAAAGTACCACAAGAAGGGCAATACAATTATATAGCAGTGTGTCATGCTTGCTATTCGTAAATACGAAGCAACAACATTGCAAGTATTTGTTGAGCTGATCATATCACAGCCAACAAAAAAGAAAGAAAAGGCAATAAAGCAAACAGCATGAATGCATTATCGCGGGAAAGGAAGCAGTAGTACAAACGTTCAAAGAAGTTTATATCATTGCGACCGCAAGAAAAAAAAAGATACTTACCACTTCTTACCACAGCATCACGACCAGAGATAGACCAGAGATAGACCAGAGAACCAGCATACATCAAAGACAACAGACCACAGGATAAGCAAACATCAGAGAAGAACCACCGAAGCAACGATATACCATCAAAGCAGCCACCGCCAAGTGTGCAGCCAGTGCACAGCAAAAGATCAGAAATAGATCCCTAGTAGAGTTATCCCAAGTATAACCACAGTATAAAACGCGTTAACATTGTATCTTACGTCTATTGCGCAGCTTTCAATTATACTTGCTTCAATTCTATTCACAAAGGTAGCGTTGTTTCATGAGTAGAGGGCTTGCGAAGTATAGTATATATATATAAAGACGAAAAAAAAGGAAAAAATGCTAATAAAAGGCTGAGGCTAAAAGACGTCACTGTTATCAATGTACCGCAAGGTAAGTGTTAGAATTTGATAGCTTGCTACAAGGCAGCAAAGCAAGATATGAATTAGCAATTTTCATCATGAGGTTCGCCAACACCTTACCTATTAATCCGTTACATGTAATTAAGAGGTTATATTTGACAAGGGTAGCGAATTTACGCTTGAATTGAGCTACATACTAAGAAAAAAAAAGGCGGTATTTTAAACTATCAGTAGCCCAGCCTCCATAATACTCAAAATGAGGATTTATGGATTTCTGAAATCGTTCATCCTTAATATCATGCGATTCTGATAACAACATTGCTTTCCAGCTAAATAAAACTTTGGTTAGAATCTAAAGGAGAATCTAATGATACCAATTTTAAGTATTTTGGCCAACTTTATTAGGCTGGTTTTTCATAAAATAGTTATTGCGGTTTTTTTATTGTTTTTGGCAGATTACCAGGTTTCTGTCATCAAAGTTTTACTTGAAATATTTATCATAGTGTAGAACAGACAAGAACCTATCGAACGAGCTCTAATTCAAAGCTCTAGTATGGTTTTATCATGAGGTATCGCCAACTTTGTACCTCGAGAGAAATTGCTCTCTTGATTCTTGCCTTGCTATCACAGGCAAATTTTGCATAAAAATCGATGATTTTCCAAGATTACATTTTTGATCATATCTCAGGAAAGACATGTTGTATTTGAATAAAACTGTAGAATACATCCACTATGACCTGCATTCCGACAGTTCATCCAGTTACTAGATTTAGATATAAACTGTATGTACGCTGGATTAGATGATGTACGATATCGATTTATACTATAAGAAGATATGGACTTCAGATACGCTAGTACTATAAGATTCATACTATATAAGATACAGGCTATAGATGGCGCCACGGACATGGATGGCACTATAGACTTATACTTGTATTCCGACATTGACTACGGATGTTTACCATATCTGGATAGGCACCAAGATTAATGCAATATGAGCTTGTTGCTTCAGATGTGCACTTCATGATCCACGCTATAAGACACATGCTTGTATCCGTGATACTAGCTACAGATACTTTATGTACTACAGACTTGTACTATATATATGAGACATGTTATAGACATGCATACGATATGCTATAGACATGCATACGATATGCTATAGACATGCATACGATATGCTATAGACATGCCATATATCCAGATATATGCTAAAGATGTATGCTCAGCGATATACACTCAGATATGTACTATTGATTTAGACTAAGGAGACTGTACCTATCGGATACATGCTACTAGATCGATATTAATTATCCTTATAGAAAGGATAGATCAGGGTACTTCGGATGAGAGTCTAATTATTCATCCAGGCAGAGCTAAATCATGATTAGCTTGCTGGAGTTGTCTTTTAGCATGATTAGTCATTAGTTGATCTGAGTTGACTTATTTGTTAATCTAATTAATAGAACTTTTATCCATTGTTATAGTATATATGAAGGATCATCTACCTGGCCAATAGTGAGACTTCAGTTTACTTTACACCTCTCAGTCTGATAATAAAACATACCTTTATCAAGTTGACTTTACTGTTTTTTTATTCTTTTTTTTCCGTGAATTTTAGTCTATAAAGCCTCAAATTCCACAGAGAGATTTTTTTTTGTAGTTTACTTGGAACAATATTTTTCGAGTCGTTTTAGGGTTCCCCAGCATGGCCTGAACCTACACAGAGCTGCAGTGAGTGCGTGCGCCAATTTTTAAAGCAATATAAACTATTAAATATAAGCTTCAGCAAACTCTGTTGTCTTGTGAGATGGATCCAATAGGTAGAGTTAACAAAGAAATAGAGTTTAATTAATACTTAGTAATATGTTGTAAGATGCTGTTTATTGAATGCATTTACAACTTATATTTATACTATTTCTACGATCGATAATTACTTAATGGAACTTTCGAGTAGATATAGTACTTGATATAGCAACTGATAATCAGATCAATGCTTGCTGTCAGTTTCCAGAACCTTCGAGTATACGCTGGCGCCTTTTAGTCGCTTTCTTCAAATCTGGCTTAAATATAAATTTAGGCACGACAAGCTTGTCAGGGTTGAAGGGTATTCTGACAGTGATTTAGATCTGCAGGATATCATTGACAGACTAAACACAAACAAGAATAAGAAGCGCAGGTTTAAACCTAGAGCGCCAGCTACCAGGAACATTAAACAGCGATTAACCTGGATAGCGCACAACATTACACAAACTATATTGGATAAAATCAATGTTCAAATCTAATATTAATAAAGCACCTTTTTATCCATTCAACTAAAAGGCTATAACATCTTCCTGCACACTCTCTATATCTACTTCCATTTATATCTCGATCAGATCTCAGATTGCATATACTATCTCTAAGTATTAGCATCTGACAAGCTCAAAAAAGCTTCCGTGGCGCAATTGGCTAGCGCGTCTGACTGTTAATCAGGAGGTTGGTGGTTCAAGCCCACCCGGGAGCGTTTTATTTTGCAGAGACTGTATTAAAGTGAGACGTTTATAGTTTCTGTTCGTTTCCCTGTCGCGAGTACAGATATTGGATGTAGATATATGTAATTGAGATGAAAGATGATCTTTATTGTTTTGCAAATATATTTGATATTTATACTAACCAAAAGGTTATACACAAAGTCTGTGTGTACCTGACATGAGTAACCAACGTTGTATAAACTGTATTTCTATTTAGGGTGCCCTTTTATTGATTTAATAAGGCTTTATTTGATGATAGTTTAAGGTAGAAATTGTTAAAAAAAATGTTTTGCAGAAATCCTAATACAACCCAGAGTTTGTTTAAAGAAGTATGCTAATATTATGCTGCTATTATTAGCAATTCATTTAGAATACACCACATATTACTAAGTGTATCCTGCTTGAGGATCTGTACGGTATTTGTAATCGTATGGAGATCCATCGGGATTAAAGACATGCAGTGTTTGTGTTTCAGGGCCGGCGTCTCCACCAAATTCGATCCACCCTCCAGCTGGCAGACTTATAACAACAGGAGGATATTCTTGAGAACCAGTGGTTCGTCTGGCCTATATATTAAGAATTAGGCACCATGAAAGCAGCTAATATCAAACACTTACCACCATATACAACTCATCATCTTTATTTGTTGATCTGACACAGTCAGAGTTAGTGTATGGACAGCATGCCTTTTCTCCAGATCCCAAAGCTCCTTGAGAAAAACGACTAGGTAAATGATAGTTAGTTTTGTCATTTATTTTATCCTTAATACCTCTATTACATACGAAAAGTAGTTGGGCCCTGCATTGTATGGCTGCTGTCTTAACCAATACGTCGTCTTATGCTTGTCATCAGGGTTTCTGACATTGTTGTAAACGCAGTAAGCATGTAACTCCATTGCAAAGCAGCATATAATTGCACAAAATGTAATTATCTTGAAAATGCTCATTGTCTTGTGTATTGTATTTTATATTGTCTATACTTTAGATAAATAGTCGTCTTTATATACCTGCTGGCTGTCGGCAGATTATCATGAATGACATGCAAAATCTATTCATTGTGTTATATTGACTATAGATATTAAAATACGAGTTGGTACATATAATGAGCATCTAATAAAAATTCTCATTCATGAATTAGATCATAGATAGTCTACACATCACATAACATATTTAACTAAGATGCATGAAAAGTATTCAGGAAATTAACCAATCATAATCGGTGCAAGAGATACTCCATCTCAGATGGGATACTCGCAGGCTGATCCCGGTTTTGAATACTTGTATACACTCGAGAACACTTTCTTTTATGAACAGAGGCGATACCAATGCTTGGATAGAATGGCCAGCTTCTTCATGAGTTTTTTTTTTTGAAAAATGTAACAGAATCACATTTCACTAAATAATCAATGTCTAGGTGCATTTGTCAGACAATGGAACCCATTTTTAAAGCAATTCAATTTGCAGATTAATATCTTTCACTAGCACAGACTGTCCGAAAAGCAAGGAGGTGAGAATGCCATCCCAATTAACGCTGTCATGATTTAATAGTTGTGAAGGATAATAGTACTAAGATGTATCAAATAACGGAATCTCCTTTTACTTACATGGTATGATATCCTCGAGAAGTCGCAGCCGTCTACAAGATGTCTATGATTTTGCAGGCGCTGGTGACCGAGTTGTGTTTCGGTAGCTCATATACAAAGAGGGAGATCTTGCAAAATTCATATCAAATACAAGTTTAGTAACTTGACAACAATCGGATCATACCCATCTTGCGAATAAACAGAGAGTACGCCATGTTTCTATTTATATTTTGCGGCGTGTATTCCAATTCTATTTAGCCTTAGAGGATCTCCCATGAAAACGCCTCATATTTGAAGTATGCTTAATTATAGGCACTAGTTTAAACACTGTTGCAAATGCCGATGCGACATCTCGTCATGAGAAAGCAAAAGAACGATATCTACAACAGAAAATGATAATCATCCTTATGCAATATTGGCTAGGGTTCACTAATGCATCGAAATGTAACTCAACGCACTTTTCTCTTTTTCCAAATCACAGCCCAAATCCCATTTTAATGTAAAACCCAACCTATTTGACCCAATCCCGAAAGCATCTCACTATATTTATATGGTACATGATGATTGTTTATTAAAGTGTTCGATCCATGGAGTAATTATTGATATAAGATGAATGTGTTGTGACTTAAGCGGTCTTTCCCTTGACGTAGGTGGTAATGATCTTACCAAAGTTCTCACCTTGAGTGTGGGCAATCTCAAGTTCCTTTTGGGTGACTTGACGGCTACCATCACCGTTAGCAACAGTACCAGCACCATAAGCGGAACCACCAACAACCTCAGAGTTATCAAAAAGATGAGGAGAGCTGAAACCGAGAGGAACATAAACCATACCGTGGTGAGCAAAGTAGGTGATGGTGGTGAAAGCAGTGGTCTCTTGACCGCCGTGTTGAGAGGCAGTGGAGAAGAAAGTACCAGCGAACTTACCAGCGAGAGCACCGGAGGCCCAAAGACCACCAGTGGAATCCAAGAAAGCCTTGATTTGAGCGGGCATGGTACCGAAACGAGTAGGGATGCCGAACAAGAAACCATCGGCTTCAGTCAAATCTTGGACAGTGATGACAGGAACATCAGGCTTAGCGGGAGCATGCATCTTGGTCAAGATCTCATCAGAGAGAGTCTCGGGAACTTGGAAGATTTTGGCGTCAACACCAGAGGCAACAAGACCCTTTTGGACTTCTTGAGCAAGAGTGTAGATGTGATGGTAGAGAGAGTAGATGATAATGTAAACCTTGGCAGCCATATTTGTTAATTGAGAATTTGTGAATAGAAATAAGAAGAAAAAAGCATTGGATGAGAAGTCGTGTTGCGATATTTATAGGAAAAAAAATGTTGCAGGCAGCGGGGAAGTATGGATCGCTATCATGAACACACACGGCCGAGGGAGGAGCTCAGGGAGATTGGAATTGTTTTGATTAGCGATGGTTTTGTCATGCTTTGAAATCCATTCCCGCTTTGTACATTAATAATGCGACTGCTTCGAATTATTAAGTTTTAGTCATTGCTTACAACACATATCTATAGTTGGATAGTAAGCATGCTTTTACAGCAGCATCGAGAAACTGCTATATTTCAAACGCGTATACTTTAGATACAATAAAGAGAAATTCAAGTGCATTATTTATGAACGGGCTCTGCTTTTGGAGTCACCGTTCTCTTCCTAATTGTTCGCAAGTTCTTCCCAATGCGATTTCTTGGATTTCTAGTCATTTTTTTTCCAGTCAACAGGCGCTATGCTATTCAAATGATTATCAAGATAATTTGTAATGTGTCTGTCTGTGTGCGTGCTTCTCATGTTACCATCCAATCAGATAGGTGGTCATTGTTCAACCATCGTTATTATGAACTCTAACGGGGATCTCTGTGCTTTAAAATAGAAACATGAAAAAAATCCAGATATCAACATCGTTTTCCACGTACCATTCTCTCTCTCTTTTTCTTCTTTCTTTCTCTTCTTTTTCTGTGAAAAATAAATTAAATCAAACATGCCTACTGTCTACATCATCATTTACTCTCTCTATCATCATATCTATAAGGTAGCCAAGGACGTTCAAAAGGGTCTTGAATCCGAAGGTGTCACTGTCAAGCTCTTCCAGGTAAGATTTTGAAATCCAAATACAAGCGTGCATTTGCCTAATCGATTGTTTTAGGTGCCAGAAACTCTATCTGACGAAATCCTTGACAAGTTGCACGCACCCCCCAAGCCTGATATTCCAGTCATTACTGTTGATGCTCTTACCGAGGCTGATGCATTCTTGTTTGGTAAAGTTTTATATATTTGGAAACATTTTGTGGGCGATCGTGCGTGTGTGATGTGTGTGTGTGTATTTGTGTGTGTGCACACAAAATGTGCGCACGCGCCCTTTCGCCTGCATTGTCAGACAAGTTGGATATAGATCAAGCGATATTGACTCGAATTGAATAGGTGTGCCCACTCGCTTCGGTACTTTCCCTGCTCAAATGAAGTCCTTCTTGGATGCCACTGGTGCTCTTTGGGCTACTGGTGCCTTATCTGGAAAGTTTGTTGGTACCTTCTTTTCTACTGCCTCTCAACATGGTGGTCAAGAGACCACTGCCTACACATTGTTGACTTACTTTGCTCATCATGGCCTCAATTACGTTCCTTTGGGTTTTGCCAACAGCAATCTCTTTGATAACACCGAGGTTGTCGGCGGCTCTCCTTACGGTGCCGGTACTGTTGGTAAGTTGGTACACGTAGCCGAATCGATTGATTTGTTTACTGATACCGCCATCTATTATAGCTAATGGTGATGGATCTCGCGAGCCCACAATCAAGGAGCTCGAGATTGCTCGCACTCAGGGTGAGAATTTTGCTAAGCTCTTGAATACCTTCCACCGTGGTTTGGACTTGACTGATGATAAGCAGATTGAAGGTGTTCAAGAGGTTGAGAACAAACAAAACGATGATGTGATTGAAGAAGCTGCTCCTGCCGCTGCCACCACTGCTGCTGTTGCTGCTACTGAAGCCAATAGAGCTGCTGTTGTTCCTGCTAGTGACGCTCCTGCTGCTGATGCTAACCCTACCACTCCTGAAGCTAATGCTGCTACTTCAGCTCCTACCGAAGAGCCTTCCATCAAAGAAGTCGAACCAGTTCCCGTAAAGGAAGAACCCAAGTCTGAGCCTAAACCTAAAGTTGAGGAAAAGCCTGTTGTGGAAGAAAAGAAGCCTGCTGCTACTAAGCCTGCTGCTCCTAAGACCACTACTCCCAAGAAGGAAGAAAAGAAGGAGTCCAAGTGCTTCTGCATGTAAACGAAGCGTCAGTTTCATCGACACAATCTTACTACTATTTACTTTATCCAACAACAAACACATAATACAAGTTGTATCCTCTGCAATCTCCTTTTGAAAGAAGAAACACTCCCAAAAAAAAATCACAACAAAAAAAAAGAATCTAGATTGTATTATTGTTTGCAGATTTCCCCTTTTAATATGTACTTTTTATATTATTCTTATTCATTTATAGTCTTTCACTTCAATCGTGAATCCTATTCCTCATTCTTTGTGATTCAAAATCATTAATAAATTTTATTTCTATACTTTAAATTGGTAAATAATGAGTTGCATGTTTGTTTCATGTAAAACTGAGTTGCTTGTTTATTTTCAAAATCGTATTTGGTCACATCATGTAAGCTGAACAACAAAGTTTTCAATTAAAATCGAGCCTCCCAAATCATTCTTTTATGTAATCAAAAGGAATTGCAACATCTTTATTTACCAGTTGAATCTGCTTGATTTGCGAACCAAACTATTCAAAAAACGCGTTCAGTTGCTCGAGCAATGACATGAAAAAGTGTGCCAACATTCCTTAAATAAACAATTTCCACGCTTATAAGCGTGGAAATTGTTTTCATAGCAAATATACCTTCGATTTTGCCAAGAAACCGGAGGTAGTCAAGAATCTTACGACCACTGTTAGCAGTATTTTTTTAAAAAAAAAAATCAAAGGCGAAATATCAGTCTGGCTACTTGCACTGTGTTTCACCAAGAAATAAAATTATCCTGAAACGCATTCATCTAAGCAAAGGCCAACCGCGACATCTAAGTCGTTAATAATTCAGCAAAAGCCTGTCTAAAGGTTTTTATTCAGTATTGTAGAGAGGTTTTTACTTTGATGCTTTAGACCCATAATTTACAAAAGCTTGAAACATTAAAAACTTCTCTGACTGCGATTGATGTTACGTAATGGTAACTATCAGATAGATTTACTCGATGGTACCGATGTAATTAATTCACAATCACTAAAGAAGGTTATCAAATAAGCACTATTATTTTCAGACAAACAAATTCCATGGCAAAACAAATGTACACAATCGTCTGCTTTGAGTGCTTAGTGTTTCTCTGCGCTTCTTTCTTACACTTAATTGAGGAATACGATAAATAGTAACCATAGCAACAGCATTTTAGAAGCTATTCCTAATTTGGACATTTTTGACATATCAACTCAGTTCAGGGGCTACTTGGTGCTGCAATCAATAACACAGAAAACACAAATAAAACAGTTCCTAGCTGTGATGCTTAGAGCAAGTCCGGTTAGTTTATTGATTGCTTTATAAATAGTGAGAGTAAATATGTATGTATTCTTGTAGATAAAGTGCTAGCGCAAATTAATGGGAGAGTGGGTGCTCCTCCTCTAGTTCATCTTCGTCTTGGTCGATTCCAGATTGCTTTCTCAGCTTCAAACTACACCTTTGACGGCTCATAGCTTGATACTTCTTGCTTCTCTTTTTAGCCTCACGGTTTGCAGCCCAAGCTTTGAGAACAACAAGAAAAGCTACGTATGAAAGCACCATAGCAGTGAGAGAGACTGTAACATTCAGGAGGAACATTGAATCAACAGCATTACGTCTGAGCCATAAAATGGTGCCTGCGTTCGAAGCCATAAACAAGATAGAGCCACATACTAACAAAAAGGCACCCAGTGCTTCACTTGGAGGACGAAGAGGTTTGCCGCTCTTGGGAGGACTTTTGAATAAGGTAATGTAAGTGATGATACGACAAATGGCAGCAGCAGAGATAAGCAAACCCCAAAGATAGTGTACCCTGCTAGAGTAGAGGGTATCTTGATGGTGGTTTCCTAAAGAGAGCCCAGTCATCAAAATAGTCAAGGCAGGAATAGGATTGAAGTTGGTTTGTGGCTCCTGCTTCTTGGAACACTTAGCACCGTGCTGTTTGTTACTGCTGACCACCGCAAACTCTTCATTGTCGTCGTAAGGAGTGCGAGGCATTGACTTTTCGAGAATTCTTCGAACAGTACGACTTTCAATCAGAATACCAAGTAAGCCAGCCCACCAAAACATAAAAGCCAAACTAGCATGCTCCAAATCTTTATGAGTCCAAGCGTCATCTTGCCCAAAATGTTCCATCCAAGTATTCGTGATACCGTAGAAAAAGATGAGAGAACATTCAATCATTTCGAAGCTAAACTTGCTACCATGGGGGACATAGTTCCATGCCCAGCCTTTATCTGCAAAAGAACCAAGATATCTGGCAAACGTAACAATACCATACCAAAAGAAAATACCACCCTTGATTAAATGAGCAATGCAGCCAAAGATCTCCCAATTACTATTTCAGGACAAGAGTTCATAAGTGTCGATATAAAGTTGTGAATACAAGCGACTTACCGGCAAACGCCATGATACACCACCATACCACTGATAGTTTGAGTGAAAACTAGCAAAACAAAAACACGACCCAAGGATTGATGAAAAATACGACAAGCAGTGTTGGTGAATCTGTTATCTGCAGCAATTTTAAATCCTCTCTTGACGATACTTGGAACAAAGGGTAAAATAGCATTTGTTATACGCTTAAACAATGGCAACTTTTCATTCAAAGAGTAAGACAAAGGGACTTCAGTTTCAACATCAGTCATTGATTCATCTTCAAAAGACATGTCGTCAGGGTTGTTATGCAGTGTATATTCAGACGTAACACTGTTACTTCTTCCTGAACCAGTTGGAGAAGAAGATGATCCTTGGTGGTTGACGAGACCGATGGTTTCATATCTATCACTTTCAGCAACATGGCTTTTAATTGCATTGGAGATCTTGCGGACAAGCCCGCCTACAACTTGGGTGATGAGCAAAGCAAACAGAGCCCAGCCGAGAGAGTGATGTACATTGCCTTGATACAGGTGAGGAGCGCTATGGCCATAGAGTTTGCCAAAGAAAAAACCAATCATAGCAAAGATAACTGTCAGAATTTGAATAGGCACATGCAAACTAGATTTTGCTACACCAAGCATGATGCCCATTGGCATCAAACACCAGAAGCCAATAGTCACAAATGCTACATGAGAGTAAAATAAGCCTTTGTTGTCAGGGAACAATGCATAGGACATCGGTTCAGTTTCGGATTCATTGAATTTAGGCACTGTTTCTTGCAGCATGTCCATTTCTGCATGATTCATGGCTTTTTGATCAGCAAACGCAGATTGTAGACAAAGCGTCGCTAGTAAAGTTGCTGAAAATAATAATTTTGGTATGGGATTCATGGCGACAATGCTATGTAGAGTTTGTATGTTATTTTGTCTCATAAATCACCTCTTTTTATACATGTTTTTCTTGGGGTTGATGGCCCGAATTGAACAATAACCTTGTTTCATTGTAGTTCAGGGATAAAAAGTCAACGCACACTGTGCTCCCGAATCAAACTTACATCATTATGGAATGATTTTGCAGCTATGCGCATTATAAACCTCAAGCAATGACATACATCTATCCGCCTCTATAGTATGTGGGGCAGTTTTCTTTGTTCTTTTATTGTATGCAGCTGGTATGCGCAAGACGCGAGTAAAGCGATGATGTCGAAGCATCGGTAGAATGTTTCTACTGAAACATACTTACTAGATATTTGTCAATTGTATGGGTTGTTTTTTGATGTGTCTGATTATCTTCGATATGCCAAATTGCCATTTATTTTTTTATCTGCTCTATATAATGTGGTTTAGTATATTATGTTACCACAACGAATGTCGTTTAGTGCCATTTTTGATATTTTCAAGTAGGTGTATGTCGACATTGGCCCGATTGTACACCGTCGAAACAATAGTATTCAATTGTTCTTTGTAGTTCTTATTACTTCCTTTGTGGGTAAATTGATCTTGCCAACCTTTTCATTTCTCGTAAAATGTCGCTTCAAAATCGTAGACGCTAATTCTTGATGTTTGAACGAGTAGTCTTGTTCCCATTTAAAGTTCGTTTTTATCGTATCATTCGTTCCAATGTACATTTTGGAAAATATGTTCGGTTCTCGTATAGTTATGTGAAACCTCTAACTGCATCTTTGGTACTACTTGACCCCATGTCAATCAGCAATTTATTTATATATCGTGTTTATACAGTACTGCTCAAATACTCAGAACAATAAGATGTGTCCATAAATGGTCTTCATCTTATCTTTTGGTTACATTTTTAAATGTAAAGAAATAGCAGGTGATCGAAGAGAATCTCTCATGGGAAGGACATCGCGTAGTAAAAGAAAGAATGAGAGAGATAGAAAAGATGAAGATTAAAATACAAATATTTTGATTGATTTGTATTTTAATAGTCATCTAAGATCATATGTATTACGTTTATTTACAATTGAAATAGATACATGGCATAAAGCATACAGGGCATAGCATAATCAGGATTGGCATACTCTATTCGTTAGATTCTTTTGCCTCTTCTTGCTTCTTTTCAATCAAAAGGCCTCTGAGGAACTTGATTTCGAGCTCTAGTTCTTTCACTCGGTTTTCCAGACCTGTTGATTTCTCAGTCATTTCTTGTACAGTCTTTTCCATTGATTGCTCTCTTTGCTTCTTCTTGATACGGAATCTGGCGCTTGCTGCTGTATTTCGCTTTCTTTTGTCTTCTTCGACAGCTGATTTCTCTTTGCTTACTTTTGCTGGGTGTGTCATTGATGTAGTTGATGTCATGGGAACTTTAGATGCAGTTACGGTCGTTGCAGTATTGGGTATATTGGAGAGTAACACTTTGGCGATTTCTTCGAGGGTTGTATTGGGCGAGATCTTTGGCAGTAGTAATTGCGGCGCTTGACGCTGCTGATGTTGTTGCTGTACTTGCTGTTGGGGCTGCTGTTGGGGCTGTTGTCGTGGCGGTGCAACGAGCTGTGATGTTAAATGCTGCTGAGGAAGCTCGAAATCCAAGTAATTGGCCAAGCTTTCATAAGTGATAGTTGACGGACTACTGCTACTAAAGGTAGTAGCAATAGATTCTGGGCTTGACACTGAGGACAGCGTAGATTTGATTGATTCATCAGGAAGACCACTTCCTGGCTGAATATCGTATGTAAATTGGGCATTTGTCTGCATGTTTAAAATAGCCAGATCAGTATATTTGGCCCTGAATCTTGGTAAAATGTAAACGTACCCATAATTCAAGATTTGCCTTTGTTTCCATGTCCAACGGCTTATTAGCAGAAGGCTCAATCACTGAATCAAACACAAGGGGATCCAGAGGGGATTGATATGAAGAGAAAAGATGTTCCATATTGGTACTTGTTTATGTGAAAAAGGATCAAAAAGAGGGAAAAAAAAAGTAAAGAAGCATTTAAAATATGAGATGTTCGTATTTATATATACTTTATATATATATAGAGTATGTAGTGTTTATATAAAATAGCATGGTTGTACACGGTGAATTGAGATTGCCTTGATTATTAATTCGACAGACACATGAATGACCCTAGAGCATAATGACCATAAAAGGCTATTGTCGTAACTCGATCGCAATGACTATCATTGAATGCAAATCAGTCAACTGCTGCTACCAACTAGAGAATCTCGGCCCAACTTTCCAAGGTGCAGGAGAACGATGATGTATCCATGATGCGTCTTTTTTCTCGCCAGTAGTTATATATCAGCGAAAAATGGGCTCTATACAACAAGATCACCGCAGTACAGAGTGTCTTTAGCGTTTATCCTGAAGAGATGCATTTGATTACTAAGACGAACGGGCGTCACGGGAGGTCCTTGACTCCCGTTCCCATACATCCAAATATCATGATTCCCAAGCAAAAAAGGGCTGGCTCTCCTCCGCCGTACAATTATAGATGTGCAGTTTGTTTGAAACACAAAACGTGCCAATGCGTAAATTGGCAAGTGCGGATAAATACAGGTGTATTAGATTACGCACCACGTCGTAATATCACTATATCAAGGGAACCATCATGTACATATCGTTGCGTCGGATTCTCGGCGATACGTATTGTGCCTGTACATCAAAGAGACATGTAGAGGCGCAGTATTCGTCATATCAAGAGTATCCTTCTGGTTTTTAGCATATTTGCCTTTTTGCAATGACAGTACTTCGATGTACAAGTAGCCAAATCGCTTTTGCTCACATATTGAATGGCTGTTTAAAGGATGGACCTATGATGCCAGCTGTTCTCTAAGTTCATTGAAATATCACGTCAACATATTGGCGATATGATGTTCAAGTTCGCCATGTTAAAGAACGCATTGAAGTCCATAGAATCAAACAATTTGTATAGCACAGAGCTTTTTTAAAATATCCATGGTAACAATATAACAAATACGAAAATCATGCAGACTTTGTTCAGTTTAGAATTTAATTGCATTCAAGGCCTAAAACGGTTTAGACGCGCAACAATGATTTGACTAATAATGAATACAAGCTTTATATTATCGTTGCATCATATTTACAGACAAACAACCCCCCCATATGAGCCGGCTGAGCCAGCGTTGGTGTCTCAAAGAAGTCTCAATTGCCCTAGTCAGCTTTACCCTCCTTTACGCGTTGAGCATCTCTGCATTTGTGTGAGGTATAGTAATGATTCAATACAAGCAGCAAAGCAAATGCCAGTGAGCCCATTGCATGCGCCTCATGATCATTGCTCAAGTATGAAGAGAATGTTAGATATCCAACAGATGTCCAGAATGAGATTTTGACATTAGCGGATGGACTCAAGAACGATTTAGGCGTTATTAATTTCCATTCATGTTGACCAAGGCTGAATAATTCTTAAATACGCATATCAGCTGTATGCATCAAAGCGATTTTTGGTGATATTCACTTGACTTACCAAACCAGAATCCAGCACCACAGCCTACTATTGTGCCACATAAAAGTCTACCTACCATTGCATCGATTCCTGCTGACTTTGCCACACCATCTATGCCATACTGCACCAGGGAATAGCCTCGATTGATGCCGGAAAGACAAATACACAGTCTATGAACCAAAGGAAACGCTAAAAATAAACGGTGAATCAATAAATGCATGAATTCGTTGGAAAACATGAGCCAGTAGACGATGCTACGATAAACATGTGAGCTAAAGTATACAGCAATGTCAAACGAAATTCTACCCATATAATATCCAGAATTCATCTTTGTAGATAACACCAAGAGGCTCTCCTCGTATCACTGCAACAGTACATGAGCCTGCTGAGCCCAAAACAATGCACGCTAAGAATCCTTGCAACCAGGTAACTCGCTTGACATGCTGCTCTCCTAATGCCGATCTGTATGCATAGACATTTAACAGGGCCTTTACAATTTCTGTCAGTGGCAACGCAGGCATGAACGGGACATTGTTAATGCGCATATCAGATAAAAGCTGAACATTGTCAATTAAAGAGGGGTGTAGTAAAATAGACATTTTGTAGATGAAGGGTGTTTTATTATCAGAAGAAAAGGTTTATATGGCATTTGAAATAGTTTAATAGTTTGGTTATGATAGTGACCACCTTTAGTTTCTACGAGCTTTGAAAGGTGAACTCAAAACGTTGATGATGCTTTGAAGACCCAACACAGTAACCCAGGATGACTTTGGTGCTTCTGGAGCTTGCTCTTGCTCTTCCTCTTCTACCAGCTCCATGGGCTCAGCGGTTGATAGTTCCACTTGAGTCTCAATGACGTTTACCTCAACTGTCGTTTCAACGGTGGTCTCTACTTGTGTTTCCACAATGACATCTTTGTTGGCTGCTGGTGTGGAGGGAGCAATTGCGGATTCTACAGCTTCTTGAATTGTCTCAGCATTGACTTGGGCAGCAGCGTCAATGGCATCTTCTACAATGCGATTTAGTTGCTCGTCGTTGGATGTTGAGGACACAACAGCTTCGTCTTCCTTCTCCTTGACGACTTGCTCTGATTCCCCAGACACCTCTTCAACAACGACATGAGTCAATTCCCCCACTGTCAAGTTTTCAATGACTTGTTTCTCTGCTTCACTAGAGTGACAAGATCAATACGTGTCCCCATGTTTCCCATATCTTTTGCCATCATTTTACCTAGCCTTCAAAGCTTCCAATGCCAGTGCCAAAGCTGCTTTTTGTTCATCTGCGGCATGTCTTCCTGAAATATGACGCTAGCAGTAAAGATGGTTACATTTCACGTATAAACCGCACAGCATATTTCTACTATTTACCACAGATAAAGGTTCCTCTCTATCAGTGATCAGATCACGGATTTCATTGGCCATGCATTCGTAATGGAAGGCCTTTGCCTTGCCATCAATAGCTCTTGGTAAATCTCTGCAAGTAGTGTTGACAATCAGAGGTGTGCTATCGGATTTTGCTGATTTCACAGCCTTGAGAGCACCCTGAAATGGCTTCTCAGTATACCATGCATTCGACCGCTTCGTACACTATACTCACCAAAACGTAGGCATATTCTAAATCTTCCAGTTGGTCCTTCTTTTCATAAACCTCAGTGTAATTGCGCTTATCGTTTTCGCCGTGGTAGATGGAAAACGCACCCTTCTCTTCGTTTGTTACTGCACCAATCCACACATGGCGAGCCTCAGGTTCCTTTGGCTGCATACATGTTAGCTCTGCCCTTGCTCTCTGTCTCACATAGTGCCACTCACCTTGATATTTTCCTCTTGAACAGACTCTTCTTTGAAAACCTGCTTTGCTACATAAATTTAAAGTTTGATGATTTAGCACCATGTAACCACGGCATGTAACCATAAGAGAGTCCTACCGAATTTACCTTTTTTAACTGACTTGAGTGCCTTTTTCTTTTGAGGTTTGGCGGCAGTGTCATTCTTTGCAGTTCTCTTTCTTTTGGTGGCGGGTTTTGTCACTGGCTTGTCTGCCTTTTCTTGCTTAAAAGGGATGAAGGTAGGCACGCGAGAATCTTTCAAATCTAAATTGGCATCCATTGTTTCAAGAGAAAGTGGAACTAAAAGGAGAATATATAATTTGGCAAAAAGGGAGTCTGTAATAAATACATTGGACAGGGCAGGAAAGAATTTTCATTTCAATTGGAAACACCCGCACACAAGACGTGGTGGGGTTTCAATGGGGTGAGTGCTTTTTGATGTGGTGAAGTGCTAGCAATAGCGATGATCTGCATTGATAACAATGCACTCATTTAGAAGACTGTTATCCCGTTGAATAATCAACTAAACAATGAATAGCCGGCTATATAATCCTGATGAAAACAAGCCAGCTATGAGCAACATCTTTCCTTTCACTCTACGCACTATGAAGACACCTTCCCTCAGCATCAGGTTCAGAAAGAGATGTCAGAAGAACAGACTGTCTATGCCGATCCTAGTGTGGTCTATGCCGTCTTCCAGCTCCTCTCCCAACGCATCCGGCCGAGCCTCTTCGCACTCCAACCTGTCATCCCTCAGAAGCATGCCATCCTATCAAACTGATTTGGTCAGAGAACACAGCAGCCAAGAACTGAAAGTGTTGCAGGAGCAGATCAATGGCTTGGCCAAGAAGCTAGTCTCTGCTGAGGAGGCCCTTTTTCAATGGAAAACAGAGTTTTATGATTTGCAGAATCGATTTCAAGAGGTTTTAAACGAGCATGACGTCGCTACAGAAGATACACGCCAAATATTGCAAGAGTCAGAACATGTGCGTTCCAAACGGTTTATGACGAATGCTTCGTCCATTGCTATTCATGGTTCTTCGGAGGAGGAGCAAGAGCAAAAATCACAAGACCACAGATATGTTCATAGAGCATCGTTAAGGTAAAGAACAGCGCACAACGTGAGCCATGACAACATTTCATCAGCTATTATGCGTGTATTTTTAGATCTCTCTCCAGGATCAAAGTGCTCCGATTCTTCAAGCGCAAACGTAATGATTGCCCCATCTTTCGTTTCTATGGTTTAAAACCCCTGCTTAGAAAACAATTATAGTCTTCAAATAAAATGTCAAATGCAGCTTCTCTCTTTGTTTCTATTTTCCAAACAACTCTTTCTTACATTAAACCATAAACAATGTCTTCATTACGTTCACTTGGCTGTCTAGCAAGTCGGTACGGAGCGCGTCAATTCGTCCGCCCATCAGCATTGACTACCAATGTCCGTACATCAATCATCCTGCGTCGTAACTACGCAACAGCTCCTCCAGCAGGAAACAATGGTTCAGGATCTAATCCTTTGCTATGGATTGGTAAGCAATACCCGCTATAATGGCCGTAACAAAGACTCATCATGTGCACGCGGGCAGGTTGTATTTCCCTCGGTGCTGCTTATACGTATTATCAAAAAAAGAGAGCAGACCAGATTGATCAAGCTGTCCATAAAGAACAACTCGAGAATACTGCAAACGCACCTTCTTCAAAAGCACAGGAGAAGAAGGAAGATCCTAAACCCAGGAGTGAATCAGAATCAAAGGACAATATGAACACTAGAAAGGAACCCACCAACAAGCCTGATGATTCCAAAAAGACAGCTCCTGAGAAGAATATCAATTATCAACAGGTCTACAATGACATTGCCGAGTTGTTAGATTCCAATGAAGAGTGAGTATATTTGACATTGATACGGGAAGAGGAGAGGAAGTGTCTAACTGTGGTTTAGCTATGATGATGGATCATACGGGCCCGTTCTCTTGCGTCTTGCCTGGCATTCATCTGGCACCTACAATGCGGAGGATGGCTCTGGCGGTAGTAATGGTGGTACAATGCGTTTTAGAGCCGAGGCAGAACATGCTGCTAACAATGGCTTGGAAGTCGCTCGTAATCTTCTTGAAAAGCATATTAAGCCAAAGTATCCCGAACTTAGTTATGGTGACATGTATACTCTAGGTGGTGTTGTAGCTATCCAAGAGCTTGTAAGTTTTGTATATGTGCTATCGCATGATCATGTTGCAGTGTATTAAAATGAATGTATTTAGGGCGGCCCTAACATCAAATGGAGACCTGGTCGCAGAGATCAAGGTGATAATAAATGCACCCCAGATGGTCGTCTTCCTGATGGATCCAAAAAGGCTGATCATGTGCGTGATGTATTTTATCGTATGGTAAAGTTGGCAAATTAAATTATGCGATTATCAACCAGTACATAACACTCTACATATTAGGGATTCAATGATCACGAAATTGTCGCATTGATTGGCGGCCATGCTTTAGGTAGATGCCATCTTGATCGCAGCGGTTATGATGGACCATGGCAAGAAGCACCTACTTTCTTCTCCAATGAATATTACAAGGCCATCACCTCGCGTGAATGGGTCAAGAGAGATCTTCCTAATGGATTGTGGCAATGGGTTGATAAAGCCAACCCCGAAGTCATGATGTTGCCTATTGAAATCACCATGTTGGAGGATGAAAAGCTGAAGCCTTATTTCGAGTTGTATGCAAAGGATACTGCTGTCTTCTTTGACGATTTTGCCAATGCCTTTAAAAAGTTGATTGAATTGGGTGTTCCCTTTACTGGAGATGAGAAGGAGTATGTTTTTGAAAGACTCAACATGTAAATTATGCATCAGATACAAATAAAGTGCTGTGCTTTATGTGCTTTACAATTCCAATTCACACTCAACGTATTATTTACAATGTGAATGAGGCGACAATGTTGTATTTCGTATATGTTTCTCATCTAATGGGCAATTTCAACCGTTAAATCTATCAGTTGCGAATACGCGCAACAGAGGTCAAGTGCAGTAGTCAGGCAAAGCTTTTTTTTTAGTAGTACCTTTCTGTCATTCTTGCCAGCAGCCAAAACCTTAAAGCTCCGAAAATCCAACTGCTTTAGATTGGCCAGATTCTCTTCAAAATCGACTTGATTTATCTATTTTGCAAGATTCGAATATATAAACTGTGGTGTTCATCCCACACTCCCTTAAGCTGCGCCCGTGGTGGTAGGGCGAAATGGTTAGGCATCCAACATGCCATCTGGATGATCCCGGTTCAAATCTCAGTGAATGCATTTCTGGTGATTATTTTGACGTAGTACTGATGTCCTCGTTTGGTGTTTTGTGCTCTTATCCAGTATCTATATTTTGACGATTTGCATGATTGTATTGGCTCTAGGTGTCGCACCTGATTAGTTGTAGATTTCTTTCCCAACTTAGTTCATTATATATCTTATTCCCCTTCATTGCAGACATTGGGTCCACCAACAGTCTTTTCTATCCCTCAGTATGACATCTAAAGGACTTCAAATAAAACCTGGAGCTCGACTCCCCTACAAAAAAAAAAAAAAAAAAACTCCCTTAAGCTTTCTAAGACTATTTTCAAGGCGCATGCAATGGTGCCATGTATAATGCATGTCTTGAACAAAACTATTGAGGAATATCGAGAAATACGGAATGAGATTTTAGCCAAAAACACCGAGATTTTGTATATAAAGACCTCATAAATAAAGCTTCAGCGGTTGCTTTGGATCTGTAGAAACATTTTGATTCAATACATGTCATAGTAAAAGTCTTCATTTTCAAGGTGAAAAATGCAATCGTTTGATTTTTGATCATATTTTTTGGGTCTTCAAAAAGTTGAGCAAAGGTATCATGAAGTTACTACTACTCAAGTACAACTGTTTGGTGTCATTCCGGTGGCTCATAAAGGTCTACATGTCAATACATGAAGGCTGGAAAGCTGTCAAATTTGGTTATGTATGGCTTTATAGAGTTTATTTACACGGCATAAATCGCATCTTTGGTAACTGCAATTCACTGGAAAGACAGTTCTGTAGCTTGAGCAATTTTTAATTCGAATAGGAGGCATATTGATTTCGGTAAAGCTGATTCAAGCAAATTTTGATGCGCTATGTTGTTGGTAAGCTTATTAACAATGGAAATGAAAACCCGAATTTGCTGCTTGAATACTATGGTTTTGCATATTCGCTTTGCTGCAATCAAGCCCTCGTAGAGATCAATGCTATCAAATGCTGGATTAGATGCTTAGTTGTCATAGGTTTTGCACCTTTGCTTCGCTACGGTAAATCTCCCCTATAAATCAATGTTATCAAGTGTTGAATTAGACGCATTATTATGTCCTTGTATATATAATGAAAATACATAGTGAAGATATATATAGTGAAGATGATTCACAAAAAGTAATAACGTTTATTTCAGATTCTTTTGCTTCTTGACCTTTTCAAAAATTGCTTTGACAACCAGCTTTGTCCTTCTATCCGTATCAATGTTGTCATTGTATCCATTCATGGCATAAGCAAATGCAATATTATACTTTTCATTCCAAACGAACAGAGATCCTCCTGCACCTGCACCACCTACAAATTGAGTTTCCTTGTCAGATAAGTCAAAAAAGCCCTCGTTTGGGAAAGCCATGAATCCACCACGTTGATTGTGAATTACAATTTGAGGAAACACAGCATCTACCTCACTGGCAACAAAAGCAGTAGCTTCTTGGTAGGTAGAATCGTTGATAAAAAGATCAGGCTCCCCTTCGACAATGGCCTTGCCTCTGTTTGCCATCATTGCTGCAAGTTTAGCCATCTACGTACATAAACATTGTTACATAAGCCGAATCTGTTTAGTAGTACATGGTGTGAACTTACAGAATCCGCATTTGTATGACCGGAATAGGAGGGTCCTTCAATGGCTCGTGTTTCAGGATCACGATTGTTCATAATACCCTTCTTCTGACCGATATTTGCATGAATAATTGTCTTTGTGAATAGGCTGTTCTTGTCAAATAGAGCTTTGAGAAAGGTCTTGTCAGTAAAAGGATTCAAGACGGCAGTAGCGAGACCAATCAACTTTTGGTAAGAAGGTCTTGAGTAAAAAGGAGCAATGCGAGAAAGATCTACGCCCTCGGTAGCATCTGGCTTCAAGTACCACTCTGAACCATATTTATCCTTGAATTCTCGGGCAAAATCATCAATGGTGCGGTGCTGAGGATCGACACGACGAATAATCTCATTCTGATACCATCCTTGCGTGATGGCATGGTAAGCATGTGTTGGGATGCCGCCAAAGTTGTGAGGCTGCTCGGCCAAGATTTTGGTAAAGGTAGCATAGTCAGTGACATTGGCCAAAGAAATGGGAGTGTCCAATGCACCCACACCAGCTGTGTGTCTCATCTACATGGGTAAATTTCTTTTGTAAGCAGTTTTGCCACAATCGAGCACACTTGAACCTGCTTACCAGATCCATCAGGGTAACATTCTCCTTGTTGTTTTGAGCAAACTCGGGCCAATACGTTGCGATGCGTTCATCGTAAGACAGTAGTCCTTGATCCACCAGTTGAGCAATGATAATAGCAGCCTACGTTAGTTTATTTATTAATGTTTTTTGCCTCGTGGGAAATGCAGTAAGCATGGACACATAAGCGCACTTACCAGGACTTTTGTGGACGAAAAGACCATCTGCAAAGTATTGTTTGTATACTCAATCTTGTTCTCGACGTCTTGCCAGCCACCTTGAAGACTGATGACCTGCTTTCCGTCAACGTAAGCAGTGAGGCTAGCACCCACTTCATGACCCTGCTTGATGTTATCCACAAAAAGGTCGTACACTTCTTTATATTCGTCATCTACAAAGCCATGCACCGGAATATGAGAAGGACAGTCGAATCCCACCACGGCACACGGGAGACTGAGAAAACTTGGCTTGCTGGCTGCTTGGTACACGACAAGAGATACAAGAGGAACAATCAATGATACAGCTTTGACCAAAGATAGCATTGTAAATGTGGTGCTCTTAAAAAAAATAATCGAAAGACATTGAGTACCTGAGCAATCATGCTTTATAAATTTGTGTCGGCTTGAATGCCAGCTTGTGTAATCGTAAAGAGTTTTATGCGCAAAAATTACCAGAAGAGGGAATATACACGTAATACACGCTGGTTTCCAACATGAAAAAGAGCATTGTTACAGGGAATACAGAAGCCAGATGACTGCAGCCGAAAAATGATGATAGATGTCTCATGCATGGTATACAGAGATTTCTTCTTTTATGTAAGAGATGATGAAGAGTCTATATGTATATATATATATCAATTTTTTATGGTTTCATTGGCCAAGCAAGAGAGCGAGAGAGTGAAGAAGAGAGAAGACGTTCACTTTGCGTCACTCAAACGACAAATACGCCTACATCTTGGACAATCAAAATCTCTTTTTACCACTCTCTCTCTCTCTCTCTTTTTTAAATATTCTTGTCTTGTTTTTCTTTTCTTTCAAAACGTAGCATGGTTTATTTAATCGAAGTAAGTTGTATTTGCTTCATTCATCTCAATTACAGCATAGCTAATCTCCTTCTCTCTCATTTTACCAACTAGTACGCAAAGGTAACGTTTATACATGAGGGTAAAAATGTCAACATTTATCAATGCCTGATGTTGTTGGTGCCTATAGAGTGATCGTAGTGTTTGCAAAGGGCCCAAGAAAGGTTGTATATCTGAAAATCATACTATTGCTGTAAGTGCAGCATAAAGGATCATCTTGATCACATTTTGCTTACAAGTGCTTTAGAAAGGTGCATTGCGACTTGGTGTCGAAACGGACATCGGAGGTACTGCTCGTGTCACTTGGCGCCATTGGTAAGTTACTTACTGTACGGATCAACACAAAAAAAAAATACGCAATTGACACCATGTGAAAGGCTATGCACCACTCCCAAAGTTCTTGCCAATATGAGAGAAGCCATGTCTGAGCCCGAAGAAATGAGTGGATTTGATACTATCAGGGAAGAGGACCAAGAGCGCATCCGAGAAGCATGGGCCGATGGCGAGCTTCCTAAAGACGAAGAAGAGGCTGAAGGAAAAGGCTCTCAAGGTGATGAAGAGGAGGATAGTAAGCAGAAGCCCATATCGTCCTCCAAAGATGCAGAGTCATCTAAAACAACCGACAAGTAAATTATGGTTCTTTGACAACATCTTGTTCAATTTGATGTGAACCTTGCTTTTTTTTTTTATAGGAAAAACAATGAAACTAATAAGCATGGTACTGAAACCAAGGAAGCCAAGGAAACCAAGGAGAGCGTTGATACCGAGAAAGACAAGGAAGGAAACGGTGACGATAAGGAAAAATTTAGCAATGGAGCAGCTAAAACGGCACGTAACGACGAATCAAAGTCTAACAAAAAGTCAAATGTCAACGAGAAGGAGGAGGAAAGCAATGCAGAGAAAGCCGAGACTCCCAAACGCAAAGCATCTACTAAAGCCAAGAAAGTCGAGAAGCCCAAGTAAGCAAAGCTGGTGGGATACGTTTGAATCATCCATCCCTAACATAATGCGTTTATTGACATTTCCAGAACTGAGCCTACTCGTCGATCTACTCGTGTACAAGCAGCAGCAGCTACCAAGGGAGAGTCCGAGTAAGTCAATGCCAACATTTGGATACTAGTATAAACACATTTTGACACTGACGATTTCATAATAACAGATCTGCCAAAGAGCATAAATCATCTGCTTTAAAGCGAAAGGCTTCCAGTTCGGGTACTACAAAGAAAAAATCCAAGAACTAGGTGTCCTTCCTTACAAACAATATATAGCTTTCTAAACTTTGATTATACATCTATTTGTCTTTCTTTCTTTCTTCTTCTACATCATTTATCACAATGGCACTTAAAACAATAAAATAATGGCCCTTCCGTATAAAGCAGTTTTGACATTTGTTGTAATAATTGTATCATTGATCTGTTTCATGTCAAATTCATGCGTCTGTTTGAGCGGGCATTGATGAAAACTTTCGTGTTTATTGATTCAATAGAGAGAGAGAGACACATCGTATTTAAAGTATATGTAATTTGCACAAAGGTGTCCTGCACGCACTCATACACATACAAGTAATTGAGTCATGCAAGTTGAAAGATGAGGGTATGAACAATGTTGAATGGGCGATAAATTATGTACATCAAGTGAGGGGAGGAGCTTTTCAGGATCTGGAGCTGGATGCAACACCCGATGCTGCTGCTGAAGATCCAGATGGGCCAGACTCAGTATCAGGTAAATCACCACCACGGAAAAGATACAGCAACTCTTGTACACCCAAACGATTGAAATCGTTAGTAGAGCCTTCTCCCAACACGCCATCAGAGATAGTCTAGTGCAATGTCAAAATTACATGAATCTTCAACAAATGGAAAAAAAACAAGCCGCTTACCTGCTTCTTCGCTTGCAATGTCAAGATGCGATCCTCTACTGTGTCGCTGATAAAGATACGATGCACGTCTACAGACTTGGATTGACCAATACGATGAACGCGGTCAATGGCTTGATTCTCCAGTGCAGGATTCCACCAGACATCCATCAAGATGACACGATTGGCACAAGTCAAGTTCAGACCCAAAGAACCACACTTTGTAGAGACGAGCAGGACCTTGACTTCGGGGTCATCAAAAAATTTGCCAACAGTATCTGCGCGTTGCTTGATATCCATGGAACCGTCATAACGAAGGTATTTGTATCCTCTGTCGTTTAATGGCCGATGCATTAAGTCAAGCTATACACACATAATTAGCATCAAACATCCCGAGAGAAGCTAGTCTACAGCACTTACGAAGCCAGTAAATTGAGAAAACACAATCGTCTTGTCTTGTCCGCCAGTTTCTGAAGCAGTGGTATCCAGGATCTCAATCATCTTGTCAATCTTGGCACTGGACACATACTCTTGTACTCTTTGCAGTGCTTCTTGTTCCTTTTCCTTGGCAATTCTCCCCTCTTCCTCTTCCTCTGCATCTTCATTGACTTCTTCCAACAGGTGAGGTGCATGGACTTTGATAAAGACCTCCACGCCGACCAACTTGTTCATGCTTAATTCACCACGACACTGGGGACAGCGCTTGTGGCTGCCATCATTGGTATTGATGTAGGAATCAAGACACTCTTTGCACAGAATATGGCCGCAGCCCTTGAGGATTTGAGCGTCTTGAGCAGTATCCATACAGATGGGACACTCAATGTCGCTGAGAGTGGCACTGTCGCTCAACAAACGTTGAATGACCTCTGCACTCATGTCCTTGGCAGCCTGCTCCTGAAACTCTTCAGATAGTCCTTGTTCGCCTTGCTGTGGCTCAGATTCGCCTTCGGTCAATGTGAGATGGGGATGCAAACAAGCCTGACGAAGACGCAACAGGAGCACCAACACGGAAGAGTACTTTTTCATGACGACACCTTGTTTCAAATACTTGTTGAATCTTGCTTGAGCACGCTGGTTGACGTACTCGTAGTGGACTCTTTCGTCTGGCGAGAAATCAATGTGGGTCATGTGGACGTTTCTTTCTGGCAAGTCGAGGATAGGACGTCCGTCAATCAGGGCCTTCTTGGAACGACGCAGTGAGATGGCCTTCATCAGTACAGCAGCAACGCGCATAGCCTTCTTGTGGTAGCCAGTGTTCATTGGCTTCGCAATGGTGTCTCTAAATTCTTCCCAGTCGCAGAAAGGTCTGATACGCAAGAACTTGAGCAAAGAGAACAGCTCCTCAATCTTGTTCTGGATGGGAGTTGCAGTCATACACCATCTGTAGTTGGCGTCGATCAGACAACATGCACGCGCAGCTGCTGTTTGCTTGTTCTTGATGGTATGTGCTTCGTCCAAGATGACTCTGTGGAAGGTAATCTTGTGGAAGGGGCCCAAGCTACTTTCCTTGAAATTGGATGCAGTGACAGCATAAGACGAGATGATTACTAAAGAGAAAAGATTTAATACCAACGCACTGATACTGCATAATTTGGGCTTACCATCGTAAAGAGCCAAATGGCGAGGGTTGCTTGTTCTATGGCTACCGTGAAAGACGAGCACCTTCAGTCTAGGACTGGTCTTTTCTTCAATCTCTCTGCGCCATTGATCCATCAGCGACACTGGACATATAATCAAAGTGGCCTTGATCTTCAATTCGCCTTGTCCAAGACGGCTGTTGGCAGGTTCAATCTCACCATGGTCCACACTTGCATAATCAGTGCATGGGTTTTGTACGATGGTTGCCATGGCTTGAATAGTCTATCATAAGGTTGGTACATACAGTGCATTCATAGCTATTGCTCTTCTTACCTTTCCGAGGCCCATATCGTCAGCCAAAATACCACCGCGGTTATTGGAATTTTCCATCTTGGTCATCCATTGCAAGCCAATCTTTTGATGCTCCAACAGTGTGATTGACAAGCCATCGGGAGTACCAGTGCGATCTTCAGGTGGAGGCGGCTCGTCAGAAACAATATTCTCTAGCAACTCACGGAGCTCACGCTCAGTTTCCTGTTGACCCAAAGGTCTTGAATACAGGGAAGGAAGATGCGGATTAGCATAGTAGCCCTTCTTTGCACTCTGTTGAGCTGCAATCGCTGCCATATGTGATTGAAGAAGACTTGTAAAGCTGTTGGATGACGCTGCTGTGGCTGCTGACTGCATGCGAGGCATTGGAACGTCGGCAAGGCGTCCTGGAACACTAGCCATGATGTTGTATGATGATTGAGATCTGTCTTGATGTGTAGAATTGCCAGTACCGTCTGATGTACCAAAGAAATATGGATGAGAAGGGTAGCCGTATATGGGGTTGCTAAGGTAATCCTGCACATCATAATCGCTATCCTCTTCATCAGAGTCAGTCAAGTAGTGAAAGTTTCCATAAGCAATTGGGGTTTCACTGGTGAGATCAATGCAATCATCATCATCGTCGTCGTCAATGATCTCAAAGGGTGTTTTGTCTTTGCTGTTGGAACCGAACTTGATCTTTTTGTTCTCTCCGCGGTCGATAGCGTCTATCTCTCGCTTCAATGACGTTTGTGACATGAAGGATGCATTTCGATAAGGCCCTCCATCTGATAATAATGGTGCACTTGATGATGGCGATGATGATGATGCAGCTGCGCTTGTGGAGCTACTGCCTTCCAATTGTCGTTGTAGCTCAAGGGCAAACTCACGATCTCGCTTGTTTTCTAACTCCAGCTTTTCTGCAATTTGTCTTTGTGCGTTGATTTCATCAATGTTGATGCCAAACTTGCTCAATTCATCTGGATCTTCTAGACCTGCTTCGACAAAAAATGCATATGCGTCGTCATCTAATGAAATACTGTTGTGTGCACTAGAACCTGCCATGTTCAGTTTCTTTTTATCGCTGGCGCCGTCTTCATCGTCACTGATACTGAGTACTACATCGTAGTCATCCGCAGCGGTGAGATCCAGTACAAAGCTGGAAGCGCTTGGACTATCGATATCTTGAGGTGTGCTATTGTCATCTAACACAACAGGAGAGTCGCTGCCAAAGGCCTCCATGTTGGGCGTACCATAGAAATCGCTTTCAGTATCTGAAATTTCCAACACTTGATATTCAGGTTCGCTCATTTCTTTTTGTCGTAGATAGGGATGGTTGAAGTGAAAGAAGAGAATTAACTGGAAGAATATTCTAAAACAAATACAATCAATCAAAAAAAGTTTCTTTGATGACCAGCCAATAAGGGATGAATCCCTTTTTAGAGCGAAAAATGAACTATTGCGCATGTCCTTTGAATCATGACCGATAATCGACTCTTTTTCAATGAAACTTTGCGAGAGATCAAGCGGTATGTCTTGTGCGTTAGATTGCGCAAAACTTGACAGGCATATTTAATTGCATGGAATCATATTTGATCAAGATTCATTGTTAGGGTGGAATGAAAAGTGTGTACATGGGAGAAGGCGCCTAGTTTTGACACGCAGCACCGAGCGATTTACTGCGAAATGCTGCGCTATACCGCATCCAATAGAGCATTGAGTTGTCCAAGCAGATCGACATGCCATATCAGGCACGTACTGGGTAACAACGAACGCCCAACAATACCGTCTCGTGGAGAGTGCTGTATTATCATCGCCCTAAATAACGACGCAGTACACAAGCAGATAGCATACTTGCATTGCTTCCAGTTACTCAATGCCTAGCGAGATACAGCAAAATTTGGTGTCTGAGCCGTAATTTCTCGTCCTAAAAACCGCTTCAGACCACCAGAACAGCACCAAACTCTTGCTCTCGCATAGCACTAACTTCCTGACACCTTTGCTCGACTTTTTGAAGACCCAAAAAACATGGCCAGAAATCAACTAAAAAGCATGAGGGATACCTCATGGTTTTCATCGAAAATCAAACGATTGCATTTTTCACCTTGAAAATGAAGACTTTTACTATGGCATGTATTGAGTCAAAATGTTTCTACAGATCCAAAACAACCGCTGAAGCTTTATTTATGAGGTCTTTATATACAAAACCTCGACATTTTTGGCGAAAATCTCATTCCGTATTTTTCGATATTCCTCAATAGTTTTGTTCAAGACATGCATTATACATGGCACCATTGCATGCACCTTGAAAAGTAGTCTTAGAAAGCTTAAGGGAGTGTGGGATGAGCACCACAGTTTATATAGTCGAATCTTGCGAAAGAGATAGACCAAGTCGATTTTGAAGAGAATTGGACCAATCCTGGACAAAAAGAAAATAAGCGGAATTTTAATTTGTTTTTTGGCAGGCATATTCAATGCTACTCTCATCCCAAGATAATCGATGCTTCTGAAGTTTATTCAGCTGAAGAATACAAATAAAATAAGCCGCCAGTATGTAGTTTAGATGCTGGAATGTACCTCGTGTTAGATTTTTTTATACGTTTGGGGAAATATAAGCGGTCAACAGTAGTGCATAACCAAACTTTCTAACCGATCGCATTAAACATCATTGCAATGCTCTATTCACTCACCCAAATGAGCTGTTTGGATACGACAGCATCTGAAGCAAAAGCTGCATATTCATCAAATTTGATTAATGGCATCGACAGGGTGTTAACAGTCACCATACATACTCCAGGAACTCTGGCATGATTTTATTCAGTAGATCAGTGCATTCGGAAATGCAACATAAGAGGGGTAGATGTAGAGCAGTTGTGCCTTGACAAAAGTCGTCAGAAGGAAGAGAAGACGCTAGTGGTCGCATTGTGATGCCTCTGAATTACATAATAGCCATTGCTATCAAGTCGAAATCAAAATGATGATACATTCGATCGAGATTTCGCTGATGATGATGAATGTTTTTCTTGTAAAGCGAGACGATGCGCATCTATTTTGATGCCCGATCTTGGAATGTACAAGGCAACGATCAAGCACCCAAGCAACAATGAGCCAATTCCATCTTGGAGTTACGCAAAACCGGGTAAACTGCTGCCTTCCCCATGCTGTTTAATTGGGTACATGGCTAAAAGTTAAAGGGCTGGACTCAAATCCACCAGGGTACAAGATATATTAACTTTTTTGATGTCCAGCTGTGATACAGCAACAAAACATCATTTCAAACAAGGAATGGACAACAGAAATGTTTTTATAATAATGGTGGAATGGAGATATATTTATATAAAAAATGTTTTTTATGGGGGGGGGGGGAAGGGGTTGAAGGAGAGAGACAGAAAAGCAAAAAAAAAAAAAAAAAAAGTGCTGTACCAAGTGTGTGTGTATTTGTGTGGGGGATTAATTTTATTGCTTTGTTGTATGTATTAAAAAAATGCTTTCTATGAAATTAAGATACTAATTTTTAAATAAAAGATGAAACGAATATATGACATTATAACTGAGGATCAAACATAAAATCTCTTGTACGATCAGACATCAATACATTGCCCATCTGCTTGAAGCTCATTAAACCATTTTCCTTGTTGGGCTTGATGAATAATGGATTTTTGCTGTAGGATAGGCGGATGCCACCTTTAACGGAGTTTGTCAAATTGTGCCCTTGCAATTCGTTCAAAGCTTGAGATGCGAAAACAATGTCTTCAAACTCGACAAAGCACATGGGGCCTTGAGGCTTTGTGCGGAAACACATGCGACGGTAGCCTTTGCAGAGTGAAAATACTTGACGAAGTTCCTCCTCAGACGTATTGGGTGGCAAGTTGCCGACATACAGGGTATTACATGGGGGGTTTTGATCAGCGGGGTTGGGCAAACGTTGAACTGGAGATGAGAGACTACTACTGCCAGGCGAAGATCTCAAATCCAAGTTGTTTGTAAGTAGCGAGAGAGATCCCATTCTCATCAAATCATGTTCCAGGAGATTGGCGCTGTCAAAACGGGTGTCATTGGGAACAGGAGAAGACTTTGAAAGGTAGTGATATTCATCTGCGTCGTTCATCAATTTGGGTAATCTTTGCGGCTGCTGTTGTTGCTGTGTATTTTGATTTTGTTGTTGAATATGCTGTTGATGTTGGTGTTGATGATGAGATGAGAGATTATGCTGATGCTGATGCTGTTGAATGGTGGATGAAGATGTTGGACCTAAGCCAAATGCACGAGATGATATGAAACCTAAATCTTGATCAAAAGACTGAGATCGAATGCCAAAGAGGGAATCATTGAAGTTTGGATCAATAAATAAATCAGTTTTGTAATCTTGAGGTGAGAGCAAATCACTTGGTAAAGGAGAGAAAGAGTCATAACGTTGCTGCATGTTCTTCAATGAGGAGGATTCAGAAGTAGCGAGAGAGGAGGCGACCAGCGATGTATTGGGGCTTGTAGTGGAGTTTACAGCAACAGATTGCGGGGCAACTGTCGCAGCAGTGGACGTCGTAGTCGAGGAAGATGTGGTGGATGTTTGGGTGGCAGATCCTCGCTTGATGTGTAAGTTTTTCTTGGCCATCTCAGCTTTGAGCACTGTGCCTTTTTCTTGATCTATCTTTTTACCACTCAAGACGTCGATTGCTTCCAAAGCTTCAAGACGAGTGCGAAACCTAGCAAATCCAATCTAATAACAAGGTTAATTATTCACCAATTGGAGAGACTGACGGTAATTACTTACCATTTGTTTTTTGCCGTTGGTTGAGGAGGGGATAGAATCGTCGTCCTGGTCTTTGCAATGCCATTTCAACGAAGCAGCTTCAAAGCCATGGCAGAATGTAAACATATTTTGGAATTCTCTCTCGGCCATATCTTCGGGGAATCCCACTACGAATATTGTTGTAACATCATCCATATTAGTTGAGGTTGATTGAACAGGGGATGTTGCACGAAAGAAGGCGGAAGAACCAGGGGAAGCAGACAGAGGGTGGACTCTTTGAATATCGTTGAAATTGAAAGGGTGAGCGAATGGTTGTGGTTCACTGATCATCATTGAATATGTGTTTACTATTTATGGGATGGAGTAGGGTTTAAGGGGGGGGAGGCTTCTTGTCAAAATCAAATACAAAATGTCAAGGGGTTGTGGGGCTTCTTGTTGCTTTTGATGTTGCTGTTGTAAATCACAAGAATAAGAAAAAGTTTAAAGAATAAATAAAGATGAGAGAAAGAGAAAAGAAAAAGAAAAGGAAACCTTTTTTTTTTTATATAAGGATTTTTTTAAATACAAAAAAAAAAAAAAAAAAGGGAACTTTGCCAAATATGCAATCAGAAAGAATGTGCCATAGGTTCAAATAACAAAATTCGAAAAAGGCCCTTCATATGAGTTGATTGGGTACCTTGATTCATATAGAAAAAGTCACCTTGATATCTCATTGGTTTTGTATCCAAAGATAAATTTTTTTAGTTTTATTTTTTTATTGCTTTTTTTTTTTTTTTTTTACGCATTATCATCGAATAATCCACAAAGAGAGAGAGAGAGAGAGAAAAGGCCAAATGTCGATTGATCCAACTAAATATGCCGACCCAAAGTAAGTATCGCGAGGATGAAGGGCAGAGACGAAGGGCTCAGCTTTGCATTGCAGCTACTTTAAGGTCTCTTTAAAGACGCCAATGGCCATCGCCGTTGCTGGTGGTGCAGACTCTGGAAAAGTAATACAAGAAAAAATACCACCAAATGAAAAAGGATTGCAAACTGATGTTGATTAGAAAGCATTTTGTGAGGCATTGACTTCTCGATTGAGTAAAAAACACGCTACCAAGGTTGCTCTCATCAGTCTCACTCAATTCTATCGAGAACTCACACCATCTGAGAGAATCAAATACGAGGCAGGCGAATTATACACAGATCATCCGGGTAAGATGCGCACGAGAAGAAGAAAAATGGTGGGCATAGCACTCATGCGGCATGGTCATTTGCCACTTAAATAGATGTATTCGACATTGATTTGCTGAAGGAAACCATTCGATCTATTCTCTCAGGTAAGCCAACCACTGTGCCTGAATGGGATGCTTCAAATCATACCAGGTAATATGTTGTGAATTTAATGCGTTTTGATTATAAATCCTTACAATGGCTCTCTTGGCTGAAACTAGAAAAGGCACACGCGTTATTGAGCCTGTAGATGTATTGTTGGTTGAAGGCACATTGGTCCTGTACCAAAAGGAGTTATGTGATCTGATGTTTATGAAGGTTTTCATTGATGAGGATAGCGATGAACGCTTGGCTAGAAGAGTGCGTAAAACCAAGGTGAGAAATGGGCGCGTGTTGACCATCAAAGAACTCTTGGTGGAATATGTGGAGAAAGTCAAGCCCATGTATGAAGAATACATTTTACCGGTAAGATCCATAGTTTGCATGAATTTTGTGTGGATGTTGATCGTTTTGCCATACACTAGTCGAAGAAATCTGCGGATATTATCATTCCCAGAGGTGTCGAAAATACAATTGCGCTTCAGGTCATGACCAACCGTGTCGAAGATTACCTTGAATTTCGCAACGTTGACGAAAAGAAGGAGTCTGTGACTCCAGGTGCTGCGGAAATCTTGGCTCAACAGATCAATAGTTCCTACAAACGCATTCCCGAATAAATCACAACAGAGCATACCGCATATCATATATTTTCTGTTCAGTCGTATCGCACATGTTGGCTTGTTTGTAATCTACAGGAAACGTTGATTTAATCGCAAATGTGGAATCTTGCGAAAATGGTAAACACTGTTTGGTTTGAGGCATTTCGGTGAGCATTGGGCAAGTTTGAGGAGGGGGGGGGGCCATTCTTGTATTTTTCTGTATAGGCTGTTGTCTTTTGTTGTCTGCCTCCCGTGCTTTGTACTGTTGCTATTTGGCCGTGCACGATTCTAAAATAACAATCGATCTGTTGTATTTATGTATGCTTCCATTTTGCTGCCACAAACAGCTAAATCCAATTTTTTTTTGTTTGATGATTTTCAGCATTTGGCATATTTCATGTAGTACATGCTTGCATACGCTTGTTTTGTCGTCTTCTTACATAAGCATGGCTATCATAATGGACTGTAAACGGTAGGGGTGGGAGGGCATTAACAATGGCCATGGTAGGCACTAAAGATTTAATCACTTTTGAGCGACAAGGCACCTCGGAAATATATAATTTCAGTGAGATGTACATAGACATGCAACCAATACGGATCAAAGAGTTTCAAGATGCTCTCGACATGTCACCCTTGATGTATGATGTAAAAAGAATACAATAACCCTTGTTTGTGTTGAGTTTCGGCTTCCATATTAGTACTGATTGAAGTGTTCCATGGATCATCATGAAAAAATATGAACACAAAGTACATGTTTGTTGTTGTTACAATCTCTTTTTTCTTTCTTCGCCATTCACACAGTACAAAATCTATTGGGGGGATTTCCCATGTAGGCCATTCAACCTTATTCACCCCACAATCTATTCTCGCCAATCATGGTTATACATGTTGAGTGAATAAACAAAGGGGCAGGGAAAAGAATCAGTTAAAAAAGGAGGGGTGGGAGGGTTCTCCGCATCTGAAGCTCAAAGCAGATAATCTCCAAAATACCGCACTTTGCCAGGTCAGATATTACCTGTGCTACCTTGGATTCACAATACCACAGTTTATACATGATAGAATCACATGAGATGCTCTTGTTATATATTGGCTAATGATAAAGTAATCTACTGTGATTGGAAGGATATATCGCCATGATTCCATTAAAAATGTATACACATTTATGAATCCCCTTGCGTTTGTATTCTGTCTCCGCCAAAAGGTCATATTCTCTGTCTGTGTGTGCGTTCAAATATTAACTAAAAAATTCTTATCTTTCTTCTCTCTCTCTCTCTCTTTCTCTTCTTATATATTTTTTAAGGAATCTATATATACCTCTCTCTCTCTCTCTCTCTCTCTCTCTCTCTGTATTTATTCCCACAATGGCGCCCATTGTGTTAAAAGTTAAAGGAAATATGCAATCATTGCCCTTCAACAATGATGATGCATCTGATGATTTGTCCAAGACATGGAGAGTCTGTACCAAAGTAAAAGACTCGCTGGAAAATGGATCAAGACTAGAGAATCTCTCATGGCGCCTGTGGTTTGCTCACAACACAAACGACAATAAGAAACCAACTCCCGTTTCCCCTGCCGCTGCTTCTTTGCTTCGTAATTTTAGGGTTCCAGATGATTTTGATTTCAAAGCACAGCAACAAAAGAGAAAGAACATGAAGACACATGCTGAACTAGAAGCAGAGTACAGACGGAAACTAAGCCTACAGCAAAAGAAGCAAGCAGAGCAAAAAATACAGGATTTCAGCTTATACAATAACAACAGCAGCAGCAATGTAAACATGGATAGGCAAAAAGAGTTTACGCTTCATCAATTTACATCAGATCAAGCAGGTGATCAGGTTATCGAATTAGACGATATCTTCAAATCGTTTAGTGGTGACATGCAAGCCTACTTGGATCCTTCAGAAGAAAGCCCAACATCTCAACAACTGGATCAAATCATAAATCAATCATGGCCTCTGCCTTCATCTGATTTCACCCAGGCAAGCAGCAACAGCACTTCTCCGATTACATATCAGCCGCCATCTTATCAACCAGACTACACTGATTATAACTATAATGAAAATTCCTCTGCCCTGTATGTTTCATCTGAAGCAATGCCACCTATTCCTATAGGTACACTTCACAACAAGTTACTAACGACACTACCCAGAGAGACATTGGAAACAGCCGGAAGACTACTCAATAGTAACAGCAATAGCACTTTCAGCAGTAGTAGCAATAGTAGTATGAGCATTCCATCATCGTCAAATTACTCATCCTCCATGATTCAATCCACACCCACTACGCCTTATATGACGACAGCCTCCACCTTTTCCACACCACAAAGCAATCCTGTCATGACAAATCAGCAAGTGATACAAGCACAACAACATCAATTTTTCGCTCAGCCTATTACTACTCCAACGATTACTACCAAAAAGAATATTATACCTACTGCTTCTCATAGTACCTCATTTACATTCTCTCATCATCAAGCCCCACAACTTCCCCGACAGCAACAGCAGCATCAATTCCATCATCATCAACATCATCACAAGCAATCTAAATCATTACCCTCTTCGCGGGCGCCTTCTCCACCACTGCCATGTGATTTAGGAGGATCCTCTTCCTCCGCATCTTCCTCTCCCACATCTGTCCTTTCTCCATCTTCATCTCCAAACAAAAGATCAGTGGCTATCAATAGCTCGCCTTCGGAAGGAAAAGCGCCTGTCTGTAGCAATTGTAGCACTACATCTACTCCACTCTGGAGAAGATCAGCGAATGATGAATTACTTTGTAATGCATGTGGTTTATAGTAAGTCTCTTTGTCTTGCTTGTTTTAATATGGTCATATTGCTAACATTCTGTACAGTCTTAAATTACATAATGCGCCTAGACCGAAATACCTCAAACCACAATCTTCTAGAAAAGATCTTCGTGGTGAAGATGAGAATATTATTCAACCTCTTTGTTCCAATTGTGGTACATCAACTACGCCTCTTTGGCGACGTGATTTAGATGGAGCGCCATTGTGCAATGCTTGCGGTTTATAGTAAGTTTCGGATCGTTACATTGATTCCAATACAGTGTGCTGATGAATTGCTTCGATAGCTTAAAATTACATCATGAAAAGAGGCCTTTATCTATGAAGACGGACAATATCAAGAAGCGACAACGTTGCGATAATGGAAATTCTGCCAACAACAAATCAAACATCTCTGCAAACAATACGCTCTCTACAGCGACAAAAAAGAAAAATCGAGTAATGGAGGAGCCTTTAACAACAACAGTTACATTTGATACCAAATATCAATACATGGAAGATATTATACCAGCAGAAAATAACAACAATAACAACACAGCAAGCAATTACTCGCCATTTGGTTCATTTGGTCTAACATTAACTCATCAGCCTATTTAACTTTCTTTGTTTTCTCTTTCTTTTCTTTCATTGTACAGCATACTATCTAAAAAAAAAACATCCTCCCTTTTCTTCTGTGTTTCTCACTATATTTCTATTATTAAAAGCAAATAATTGGCAATCTAATGTTGATAGCATTTGTTTAGTGTGTGAATTTTTAATGCGATTCCGTACAGCATCTCTACACACTCATTAGTATCAAGTTTTTCCTGCTTTCCTTTGTGTGTATGTGCATTGATTTTCTCTCACGCACAAGCCAGTACACATTGCCTTACGAGCCTATAACATGAACTATGTAAAGCATGAAGAGATCTTTGCCCTGAATTAAAAAATCCGGGCAACCTTTCATTATCCTTCCTACTACAACCATCCGACTTTTAACCCCTTTCTTTCTCTCCCCCCCCCCCCCCATATTTGAAACTTTAAAAAAAATATAGATAATGGTGTCATTTTCATGAAAACAAGTAAATTCATACATGTTGTGCTTTGGTAACAAAATGTCATGATGCATATTTTCAGATAGTCGCACCAAGAAGTGATATAAATATTTGTTACACTTTAAAACTGACTTTATCAGTATAAATACCGCAGTGAGCAGTTTTGCATTTCGTACATGAACAATCAGAATTTGTCGGTTATGGGTTACACATTGGTGCTTTTGTCAAACACATATATCTGTTGACGATCTAAGGACTCTTTGTATGGAAACCTGAGGGGTTTTTTTTTTATGTTTCCGGAATTGGGGAGGTGTTGGAATTATCATAATAAAAAAAAACCGCAATTAGCGCTACAGCCTTGTTCATCATTTTTAAGTATCTGTAATATGATAATAAATACACATTGCCTTTGTCTGACAACCAAATAGCGAGTGCTTCTAGACACCGATTTCCAGGGACAGCCGCCAAAGTTTAAGCAGTGTTGAAAGAATATATCAGTCATGATGTAAATATTGAGAACACTAGAGCCTCAAAAGATTGAGTTTTGAGCAAAGCAACAGCACTTTATTTCGTTACAATCAGATAGTTCATCAGACACTGGATCATCAACCCTACTTTAAAGCCATTCTATGCGTCTTTTAATATGAGCAGATATAGGTATCTTGCACTTGGGATTTGCTTGCCTGCGTAAAGGCTTACACAAACCACTAGATGTAAGACAATATACTGCTATTATTTAAACACATTTAAACATAATGACCGACTGTGGAGAATGCAATCAGAATCTGTACTATCAGCATTAGTCTGGCATTGACGAGAATCAGCATGAAATTGTAACTGATTTCAGCTTGGTCCCCCAATAATGTTATTTCTCACATCGCATCAACTTCTCAATGTACAAACCATTTCGTATGTCAAACTTTGAACCATCCAAAATCGAGTTTTCAAAAATTGATGAGACAACTTTGAAAGTAGCATGTTCTTATATCAGTTTGGAGCGAGAAAGATGAGGGTGTAGTTATATTTTAAATTAAATGGATTGGCTGCTGAGAAATACATGCTTTTCGAAATAAGCCAACTTTGAATAATGGGCCTCATATAAGAGCCTATTAATTTCAAGTAATTACGTGTGATGGAGCGATGGATTGGATGTTGGAAAACGCTGCATTGGAAACCGCTTGCTGATTGTAATGAAATAGCCACCCAAACGCAACTTAATTGAAAACCAAAGTTCATCAAATAGCACTCATTCAAATTCATGCTATTTGGATCTATTAATGAAAGCGCTCAAATGTACATCAAAAAAACCATTTAAAATTACTAAAGTAAAGATACACGCTTATATCGCACATCGTGTGAATGAATCACTCCTGATCACAGTGTATTCAATCACACCCATGATGGTCGTAATAAGTGATGGTATCTTTATCCAAATAGAATTAAATCAATAACAAGCATATTCAAATATGACAGCTATGCCCTGCTGCCATAGTTGCACAATATCCCAGATAAAGGATTCCATACTTCAATAACAAACATCACACTTTAAACCATCAAGGTTACATTAAATCATGCAATGACGATAGCTCACCCAAGCCCATCAAGGCTACTCAAATCGACCCTTATGGCCAGTGCTCCTGCATTGATTACCACTTTAAATCAAACATCAACAACATTTGCCAGATATCGCAATAGCAGCACCTATTGCTCTCTATCATCACTAATCCTACAAGCTAGATGCAAATGTATAAATACTCTTCTTTTTTTACTAAATTCCAGGATCTTCAGTTCGTTTTATACACAAATAAAATACAGTTGATTTCTATTGTATTTTACTGTTGCTTTATTTTTTTTGTGAAATCTATTTAAACCTGATTTCACTGCATTTAGAAAGCTGTTTGAGATTTTATGCTGCCAACCCTCTCTTACATGCTTATAACCAATATGCGAAGGCACAACGATATAATGTCACATTCTACCCTGGAGAAATCGAATTGAAAGCAATGACAGTTCAACTGGGAGACTATGGCATTACTGGCAAGAGATTGAAGTACAGCGTAGATTCAACCTTTCTTGCTGGGAGGATCTAGTACCGAGTGTACTACTTTACCTATAATATAAAAATAACTTTCCTTACGTTATAAATCCAATAAACATCTCTCACATAAAGCTGTGTAATGGATGCCATATTTAATAATTATTGCACCTTATGTTATTTTGAATAAAGAAAAATTTAAATTGTAACAGTTTAGACACACTTTTATTACAAACACACTATAATGTTAAATGACAGATCAATAGAAGATTAACTAGTTGTAACCCTTCGTTGTTCCAACCTCTTAGCCAATCAGATTGCTTGAAAACTCCGCTGACCTAAAAAAAAATTTGCGAGGGTTTCCCTCTGTTTTGATGTGAGGCAAAATTTTAAGCGCCGCTATAATAGCAATATAGCCGCTGCTATCATCAAACTTTCCCCAGGTGCTAGAGCATGCCTTACTTACACCACCTAGCTTTAAATTCAGGCATTGAGACCCTCAATCATCACTAAAGTAAGTAGCGATAACCAAGTGGAGGCAGCCTATCTACCTCCTAGCCTCGGATAAAGTCTTGTTGAGCTTCAGGGATAGGCACATCCACACAACGTAATAAAGATGTATGCTTCAAAAGAAACATAATAATAAAAGAAGCGAACATAATAATACTATAGGAGTATAGTAGTATATGTAGGCAAAAGAAAAAAAAAGAATGCTCACAGGAAGTGAGTCAAAGGAAAGTATGTTATGAATAAAACATTAAAAATGTTCACGTTATTATATTCTTGTTATTGCAACAAAAATACATACATGAGCAATGTGCATGATAACAGTCTGATGATGTAAAAGAACACAAATACGCACAATTGCAGGAGCAACAGTAGCAGCAGTATAAGTGTGTAATACAACATGAAGACCAATGTTGTTTTCATGTGAAGCGACAGAGGCAACACAAACAACAATCCACAGCTATATAACATAGTATCACAAGAAGGGCAATACAATTATATAGCAGTGTGTCATGCTTGCTATTCGTAAATACGAAGCAACAACATTGCAAGTATTTGTTGAACTGATCATATCACAGCCAACAAAAAAGAAAGAAAAGGCAATAAAGCAAAGAGCATGAATGCTTTATCGCGGGAAAGGAAGCAGTAGTACAAACGTTCAAAGAAGTTTATATCATTGCGACCACAAGAAAAAAAAGGATACTTACTACTTCTTACCACAGCATCACGACCAGAGACAGACCAGAGAATTAGCATACATCAAAGACAACAGACCACAGGATAAGCAAACACCAGAGAAGAACCACCGAAGCAACGATATAACATCAAAGCAGCCACCGCCAAGTGTGCAGCCAGTGCACAGCAAAAGATCAGAAATAGATCCCTAGTAGAGTTATTCCAAGTAAAACCACGGTATAAAACGCGTTAACATTGTATCTTACGTCTATTGCACAACTGTCAATTATACTTGCTTCAATTCTATTCACAAAGGTAGCGTTGTTTCATGAGTAGAGAGCTTGTGAAGTATAGTATATATATATATATATATATATAAAGACGAAAAAAAAAAAGGAAAAAAATGCTAATAAAAGGCTGAGGCTAAAAGACGTCACTGTTATCAATGTACCGCAAGGTAAGTATTAGAATTTGATAGCTTGCTACAAGGCAGCAAAGCAAGATATGAATTAGCAATTTTCGCCATGAGGTTCGCCAACACCTTACCTATTAATCCGTTACATGTAATTAAGGGGTTATATTTGACAAGGGTAGCGAATTTACGCTTGAATTGAGCTACATACTAAGAAAAAAAAAAGCGGTATTTTAAACTATCAATAGCCCAGCCTCCATAATACTCAAAATGAGGATTCATGGATTTCTGAAATCGTTCATCCTTAATATCATGCGATTCTGATAACAACATTGCTTTCCAGCTAAATAAAACTTGGGGAAGAATTTAAAGGAGAATCTAATGATACCAATTTTAAGTATTTTGGCCAACTTTATTAGGCTGGTTTTTCATAGAATAGTTATTGCGGTTTTTTTATTGTTTTGGCAGATTACCAGGTTTCTGTTATCAAAGTTTTACTTGAAATACTTATCATAGTGTAGAACAGACAAGAACCTATCGAACGAGCTCTAATTCAAAGCTCTAGTATGGTTTTATCATGAGGTATCGCCAAATTTGTACCTCGAGAGAAATTGCTATCTTGATTCTTGTCTTGCTATCACAGGCAAATTTTGCATAAAAATCGATGATTTTCCAAGATTACATTTTTGATCATATCTCAAGAAAGACATGTTGTATTTGAATAAAACTGTAGAATACATCCACTATGATCTGCATTCCGACAGTTCATCCAGTTACTAGATTTAGATATAAACTGTATGTACGCTGGATTAGATGTACGATATCGATTTATACTATAAGAAGATATGGACTTCAGATACGCTAGTGCTATAAGATTCATACTATATAGGATATAGGCTATAGATGGCACCACGGACATGGATGGCACTATAGACTTATACTTGTATTCCGACATTGACTACGGATGTTTACCATATCTGGATAGGCACCAAGATTAATGCAATATGAGCTTGTTGCTTCAGATGTGCACTTCATGATCCACGCTATAAGACACATGCTTATATCCGTGATACTAGCTACAGATACTTTATGTACTACAGACTTGTACTATATATGAGACATGCTATAGACATGCATACGATATGCTATAGACATGCCATATATCCAGATACATGCTAAAGATGTATGCTTAGCGATATACACTCAGATATGTACTATTAATATAGACTAAGAAGACTGTACCTATCGGATACATGCTGCTAGATCAATATTAATTATCCTTATAGAAAGGATAGATCAGGGTACTTCGGATGAGAGTCTAATTATTCATCCAGGCAAAGCTAAATCATGATTAGCTTGCTGGAGTTGTCTTTTAGCATGATTAGTCATCAGTTGATCTGAGTTGACTTATTTGTCAATCTTGTGGAATTTGAGGCTTTACAGACTAAAATTCACGGAAAAAAAAGAATAAAAAAACAGTAATGTCAACTTGATAAAGGTATATTTTATTATCAAACTGACAGGTGTAAAGTAAACTGAAGTCTCTCTACTGGCCAGGTAGATGATCCTTCTTATATACTATAACAATGGATAAAAGTTCTATTAATTAGATTGACAAATAAGTCAACTCAGATCAACTAATGTCTAATCATGCTAAAAGACAACTCCAGCAAGCTAATCATGATTTAGCTCTGTCTGGATGAATAATTAGACTCTCATCCGAAGTACCCTGATCTATCCTTTCCATAAGGATAATTAATATCGATCTAGTAGCATGTATCCGATAGGTACAGTCTTCTTAGTCTATATTAATAGTACATATCTGAGTGTATATCGCTAAGCATACATCTTTAGCATGTATCTGGATATATGGCATGTCTATAGCATATCGTATGCATGTCTATAGCATGTCTCATATATAGTACAAGTCTGTAGTACATAAAGTATCTGTAGCTAGTATCACGGATATAAGCATGTGTCTTATAGCGTGGATCATGAAGTGCACATCTGAAGCAACAAGCTCATATTGCATTAATCTTGGTGCCTATCCAGATATGGTAAACATCCGTAGTTAATGTCGGAATACAAGTATAAGTCTATAGTGCCATCCATGTCCGTGGTGCCATCTATAGCCTATATCTTATATAGTATGAATCTTATAGTACTAGCGTATCTGAAGTCCATATCTTCTCATGATCATAGTATAAATCGATATCGTACATCTAATCCAGTGTACATACAGTTTATATCTAAATCTGGTAACTGGATGAACTGTCGGAATGCAGATCATAGTGGATGTATTCCACATTTGCCCCCACCAGTTTCAACGCATGTTGACTAATTCAAAGAATTATGTAAACGATCAATGATCTGTATTTCGCATTCGCTGACAAAGATATAACGCAATGTGATAGTCTAAAGGTGCTACTGCAATTTGCATGTTGCCCTGATATATCCCATGACAAACATCACTTTACTGTTCTGCAACGTTGAGTCTCTTAGAGCCTCTCAAACGCTTGTCAGAATCATCACGCTTACGCTTTGATTTGGAGGAAGCAGTGTCACTATTTAGTGCCTGTCTTCTCTTCTCAAGCAGCTCATATTCCTTGATCTTTGCCCAGTACTTACGAATGGTTTGAGGGTTGTTGAACGATGCAGCAGTTTCCCAGGAGTTGGCAGCTTCTCCAAATGTCTTCCATTTTACCAAATACTCTCTATTGTGTTCAGGACCACGATGCGCTCTGATCTCGTCAACCTCATATACTTCTTGTTCGATGATAGACTCGTCGATTGCTACCAGCTTCAATTCAGATGGCACATAGTCGCGATGTAGTAGTTCATTCATATCGTCTTTCAACACATATGTAGATCTTTTCTTTTGAACAACTTGATAAGGTCCATCATAAGCGGCCTCAAGTTTGCTTTCTCTATGCGGAAGTCTTACCATAACCCAATCACCAACTTTGAAGTGTGTAATCTTGTGATGCTTATTGAATCGCGTTGCTTGCTCTTCAATAATGCGTTGTGTTCTTTGGTTAATAGCTGGAAAGACAACCTGGTTCATAATCTCTGCCTTCTTGCGTAGCTCACCGAGAGTCATTGGCTTCTTTGGTAAGTTGTCCTTGATCTTAGGATCATCGTAGTCTACGAATCTATTCAATGGTCTAGCAAACATCAATTGAAAAGGTGCACTCTCAGTGCGATACCTAATTTTTGTGTTTATAGCCAGTTGAGTTCCAGGTAGAACCGAGTCCCAGTCATAGATGTGTTCACTGACCATCTTACGAAGTGCATTAAGAATATTTTTAACACCTGATTCGGATGCACCATTGCCCCTAGCGTGGAAAGCCGTAGAGTATCTTTGATTGATGCCAAGTGCTTTACCGATCTCGCTCATCAAAGCACTCTTGAATTCACGTCCATTATCAGATTGTAGTATTTGTACTACGCCAAAGTCTCCAAAGATGGTAGTCAGAGCTCTAGCGACAGTATCGGTTTGTTTGTTGGGCAATGCACGAGTTATAATAAATCTGGTGCAAATGTCGTATACAACTAATATATATATATTGCCATTGTTGGTTGGAGTTAACGGACCAAGAAAGTCAATGCCTATGTGATCAAATGGACCATACGCTACAACGTTTCTCAGTTCATGGTAACCCTTTTGAACTACATTATGCCTTGCACATTCCATACATGATTGACAAATTGCCTTTGCATCATCATATAGACCTGTCCAATGAATACCTTCTTCATGTAGTTTCTTGACAATACTAGTGGCACCAAAGTGTCCAAATTCATGAGTTTCACGAAGCAGTTGGTCTCTCTCATTGTCAGGTGGTGCAATGTAAGCAACGCTTTCATAATTGCCCTCCTTGATCTTCATAGCAAGTACATTCAAGTGCTTGTCTTTATTATAGACTACGTTGTTCTTGGTTAGATAATGCTTTGTTTGCTTATTGTTGCCAATGAATCGTTTCTTGGAGCCTTTGCTTCTCATGATATTCTTTTGTAATTTAGCAATTTTCTTATCACTGTCTCCCGCCAGCTCTGTATGATCTTCTAAAGGTTCATACAAGCGACTAAGTTTGTCAGGTAAGATGTTGTCTAAGCCCTTGATATGAGTGAATTGCAGTTGGGGATACTCGTTTAAAATCTCCATGTAATTTTGAATGACTCTAGTAGGACATTTACATGTGTAGATATAAATCAGAGCTCGATGATCTGTCATAACCTCAATCTCAGGATGCCCGTACAATAAGGGTCGCAAACGAACTAAACCGAATAACACGGCATACAGTTCTCGTCTCAGGACAGGCCAGTTCTGTTGGGATTTGGTCAGAGATTTGCTCAACATCGCCACATAGACTGTGCGTCCTTGATCGTCGCGCTGCGTCAAAATGACTGCAACTGCATATAAGCTAGCATCACATTCAAGATAAAATTTCTTATTCATGTCTGGTGCAGTCAGTAAAGCTTCAGATAACAAGACCTTCTTGATAATCTCAAGTCGTTTGGTGTGCTCCTCAGTCCATTTGCTACCAGCATCTGGATCATTTCGTAGAGCATCAATAGGCGCCATCAGTTTTGACAGATTTGGGATGTGTGGTCTCAAATATGAAATAACACCAGCTAGTTGTTTAACCTGTTTGGCAGATTTGCATGGACCCCAATGATCAATGTCAGAGAGACGTCGCATGTCAACCTTGGAAACATGAGGACCAACTACAAAGCCTAGCAAGTAGATGCTAGATCGAAACCAGGAGCACTTTTCAACACCAATCTTTAAGTTGGCATGTGTCAAGCGTCTCAGCACCTCCTTAATCAATTCGCAATGACTGGATAAGGATGAAGATACGAGGCATAGGTCGTCCACATAGACCTCCACGTTGGGCATATCAGAAAACAAAATGTTCATGACAGAGCTAAAGACAGATGTGATTGGGCGCAACCCGAAACAGCAGCCTAACCATCTATACGATTTTCCTCTAAAATTGAACAAAAGCACATTTCTTGATATGTCAGAAATTCTAAATGAAAAATATGCGTTTTTCAGATCGATTTTCGAAAATATTGTCCCCTTCTGCTTGATCCGGGTGAAGATATCCTGTATATTTGGTATCTCAAATTGGTTTGTATTGTTGGGCATATGCTGGTTGATCCTCCGCACATCCATACAAACTCGAGTTTTGGTGGGTTTGCCATCATTGTCCTTCTTTGATACTGCAATGAGAGGGCTGTTGAATAAGCCGTTAGGTCTACACTGTTCTACAATTCCTGCATCCAGCCATTCATTCAATTGCTTTTCGATTTCGGGCATTGCATGATGTGCGATCGGATATTGCTTGACGTAGTAATCAACATTCTCCTTGATTGGTATAGTGATCTCAGATTCAGGCACGTTACAAAACGTTCCAGGCTTGATTCTCTGATTCTCATCAATAGCATCTTGGATGTTGCTCATATACTTATTCTCCTCAGCTTGGGATTCAAAGATTGATGCGGTTTCTGGATCAATAGAATGTTTAGTATCAAAATTGACATTTTCGAAATCGATGCTTTCAAGAAGCTCTGATTTCTCTTCCTCTGTAAGATGTCCAATATCAGCAAACTTGTGAGCAACGCCAGTTAGCCCAATTCTAAGTCGACTCAATGTGTCTACACCCAGTAGCACATCAAAATCGCCTAGGTCCTGAATAAAATTGGATAGCTCAAACGAGTGATCAAATGCAATGTCATTAAGATATCTTATCTTGATAGCTGGTGTTTTACCCAATCTCTTTACTGAATGACTCAGAAAGTTCAAATTGCCTTCAACAGAAATAATATCTTGGGAAGTGAATAGTAATTTATTGTGAAAAATGTTTTTATTTAAGAAGGTGGAATCTGATCCCGTATCTACTTTCGCGATCAAACGGACTGGTTTTCCTTCTTTGCTCTCTAAAATAATAGGAGTCAGTAACTGAAATGGATTGAAACTTTCAGGTACATTTTTCACATTAGACTTACAGTTGAGCGAGGCATCCTCTGCTTCAATCTCGTCCAAGCAAGCATCTATTTCCTCCATGGTGACATCTCCAACAGCATCACCAATGTCAGAATCAGTGCTACTTTCCATGGTAACATCGTTGGTCTCAGAACCAGAACCAGACTTGTTGTCCTTGCGAACAGTGGTTGTTTGTACAGTATGCACACCAATGTTCTTCCTTGATTCTCTCTCCTTCTTCCAGTCGTAGAACTCTTGACAACGATGACCGTAAGCACGGGGCTTACCACAAAAGTTGCAGGTTTTGGGATCAGAGGATGAGGAATTCATAGAATACGGAGCAGCAGTAGTAGCCCGGTTAGGCTTGTTGTCAGAGCCAAAGTGCTTCAATCTTGACTTACAGTCAATGGTGTTGTGGTTGGCATTGCTCCCGCCATGCTTCGCACAGAAATACCCAGTGGCAGATACCCTTGCCATCTTTGTTCTCGAACCAGAACCACCAGAACCACCCTTACACTTACCTCTGATGTCGACCTCAACATCATCATCACCACGATTTTGCTCGTCAACAAGGAACAAAGGCAACACACACTCATAGATCTCGTTGATAGTCCATTTGTGGTTGGAACCATGCTTGACGGACATTTGGTTGACCATCATTTGCTGATTCTTGCGTAACAGCGTGAACTGATAGAACTTGGCTAACATGTTGCTGTTAGGAGGGAAGCCACAATCCTTGACGTACTTCATGAACTTATTCGTATAGTCCTGTAGAGTATCTTTGTTCTTCATGCGCATGCTGAAGAGTTTGGCCATGGATTCCTCAGAGTTGATGGGAGCACCAAAATGTTTGCGGAACAATGCCTTGGCTTGATCCCAATCATTGCATGCCAGAAGATCATTCTTGGTCCATGATTCGAAGTCAAATGGCAGTGAAACAGGCACGTAGCGTTTCCAAACCAAATTTACTTCATTACCGGATGCTCTGATGACGTTCTCAAAAGCACTGAAGAAATGATCGACTGTGGTGAATCTTGGATGGTCAGGCCAATGCTTAGCTTGTCCTACCACCTGGAAACGGGGGATCTCATTGAGATTGACAGGTCTTGCTTTGGAATCAGCCCTCTTAGTAATCGCATTGACTTGCTTGCTGAGCCATTCGATAGACGCAGATGCTTCATCAGCCGCCAAGCGTTCTTCCTCAGTGTAAGTATCACCAGCGTTACGATGGATCTGATCCAAGCGAGCCTGAGCAGTGTCAATCTTCTTGAGAAGATGATCAACTGCAGAAAGTTGAGCGTGCTCATCCACTTGCATAGATGAGTCATAAGGAGAAGAAACACGGATAGAGTCTTGAGCAATATCCTCTTGAGTGTTTTCGGTAGCGTTGTATTGGTTGTGAGACATGATAAAAATAGTTTTTAAAGTAGAATAATAAAATGTAGAGTATAAGATAAAGTGTAAAAGTGATAACCTTTGAGTTGAAAAAAATGTGGAATTTGAGGCTTTACAGACTAAAATTCACGGAAAAAAAAGAATAAAAAAACAGTAATGTCAACTTGATAAAGGTATATTTTATTATCAAACTGACAGGTGTAAAGTAAACTGAAGTCTCTCTACTGGCCAGGTAGATGATCCTTCTTATATACTATAACAATGGATAAAAGTTCTATTAATTAGATTGACAAATAAGTCAACTCAGATCAACTAATGTCTAATCATGCTAAAAGACAACTCCAGCAAGCTAATCATGATTTAGCTCTGTCTGGATGAATAATTAGACTCTCATCCGAAGTACCCTGATCTATCCTTTCTATAAGGATAATTAATATTGATCTAGCAGCATGTATCCGATAGGTACAGTCTTCTTAGTCTATATTAATAGTACATATCTGAGTGTATATCGCTAAGCATACATCTTTAGCATGTATCTGGATATATGGCATGTCTATAGCATATCGTATGCATGTCTATAGCATGTCTCATATATAGTACAAGTCTGTAGTACATAAAGTATCTGTAGCTAGTATCACGGATATAAGCATGTGTCTTATAGCGTGGATCATGAAGTGCACATCTGAAGCAACAAGCTCATATTGCATTAATCTTGGTGCCTATCCAGATATGGTAAACATCCGTAGTTAATGTCGGAATACAAGTATAAGTCTATAGTGCCATCCATGTCCGTGGTGCCATCTATAGCCTATATCTTATATAGTATGAATCTTATAGTACTAGCGTATCTGAAGTCCATATCTTCTCATGATCATAGTATAAATCGATATCGTACATCTAATCCAGTGTACATACAGTTTATATCTAAATCTGGTAACTGGATGAACTGTCGGAATGCAGATCATAGTGGATGTATTCCACAAATCTAATTAATAGAACTTTTATCCATTGTTATAGTATATAAGTAGGATCATCTACCTGGCCAGTAGAGAGACTTCAGTTTACTTTACACCTGTCAGTTTGATAATAAAATATGCCTTTATCAAGTTGACTTTACTGTTTTTTTATTCTTTTTTTTTCCGTGAATTTTAGTCTATAAAGCCTCAAGTTCCACAAAAACAAGAACCATTCAATAGTTCTACGTTGGGCCTATTATGCTATAAGAGCTTTAAATTCCAAATGTACGCTCTTTTTATAATTTTGCTCAAAATTCTGTACTTTATGACTTTTAGGCAGAAGGCTGCCCAAAAATTCCAAATAGACTTACTTTAGCCTCGTAACTTTGTAGAAAACTAAAGTGAGCATCAAGTGAGATTACACAAGCGATATATTATACTGTATAGCTTGTGCAAAAATGCGTCTGTTTTTTAACGTTTCGAGAGCTCTCTGAGGGGGCTAGTATGTATTCAGTCTGCACCACTTTACCTTTTATAGTATTTTTTATTGTGGAAACCAAAGAAAAAGCTATCGCGACGATCGCTCAAAGCTAACCTTTGCTGTAATAGCGAATGTACTGTTTCATAAATGTCTGTTGGGTTTTCTTTGATACATAATTTTGTTTGCGGTTCCCATCGTACTGAGGCCGACTTAGCGCTAGCGTATCTAGTATCTATCGTTTTTCCTTGATCATCATCATGAGTGCTCAACATCGTGAATAGATTTTAATAGTCTAGTAGTTCTACGGCTAGATATGATATCTGTTAAGCACAAAGAATAAAAGGATTATTATTTGTAGCTTATAAAAAATGTTCGATATTATAAAAACAAGAAAAGACTTATTTGAATAAGATCAGACACAAAAAAACTAAAGATTTATTGATGAAGACAAGAGTTATTTTATTTATACTAAGTTCTGAATGCCAAAGTAGCAATTTATCTTGTACAATGCTTATCACATCTGGTAAACCTCAGTATTTAGATAGCTGAGATGCACTTCACTTATCATAGCTTGTCCGTGTTGTTGCAAAACACGGACATATCTACCCATCAAGAATACCTTAATCTTTATAGACAGTTGTAGCCCTTCTGGCACAACAATATCTCTTCTATTATAGCCGGTCATCAATAGCGTCCTGTCAACCTGATGATCATTTCATTTCAAATTTGCATAATATTATTGACTCTCAAGCCTTAGGATTACTGTAATCACGCATTTCAAATAGCAAGATTTGAGCTCTAGAATTGGAATGAAAGCGTCCATCACTAAGAAATTGAGTTCCGTAAAATACAGAATATAAGGGCATCAAAAAGAGTTGTAATTTACTTACTTACTTAGCAACGTAGCCTACTAAACCTTATTTTTAGGTCGAATTCTGTTCAAATTTAGACATTTTCAAGCTCGAATAACTTATGCCACAAAGCGTTTTGAACGCTTAAAAATAGCGCCAAAAAGATCTTCTTTGCTGCGCTTTACTTATTGATGCTTTATCTCAGTTTTTTTTAGGCCATTGTAAATTCATAAAAATCATCACTTTTACATGAGTATTAGCAAGGGAAAATTCTTGAAACTCAAATGATCGCGTTTTTCATCCCAAAAATGAAGATTTTTTCTATGATGCTTATTAAATCAAATTGATTGTAAAGACGAAACGCAACATTGGAAACTCGTTCTATAAGACTTGCGTATGCTAAATTTTGACATTATCACAGAATACCTGTTTTTATATTTTTGCAAATTGCTCATTATTTTCGGTCTGAAAGCTGAAAGTAACCAGCATCATCCGATGCGCCTTTATCGACTCTTTATAAATGAATTAAGAAGTAAAATATAACAACGACAGTTTTCATAATCAAATTTAGTAAAAACGTCTAAAGGATGTGAGATCAAGTCAAATTTGATCACAAAAATGCCATTACACAATGCCAAATTAAAGTACAGCAGTTGCGGCTACCACGGTAGAAGAATGAGACCAAATCTACTGGCCGTGACGTCGTGTAGGGCGCCCTATCATTTTTCCATACCACCGTTGTTCCCCCTTTTTTCAAAACGCGTTTAGTATCAAACCATTGTGGTTTTGGAAACCGTTTGACTGATAATAACACTCTAGCTTCTGATAACGCTGTATTGTACTGTTAGAAAAATTTGATGCTGCTTCTTTGAAGTGAAATATATTAGGTACCATTCGATAACGAGCACTGGAAGGCATAGAATTAACACTAATTGAATTTGTTTATTACGCTCTGAAAACCTTTTTGCCTGTTTGGCGTAGGTGCTGCTGCCATTACTTCTCTGCTATCTCTGCTGCTGCCTGCTTCTTTGGTTTATTATGCCTGGTAATTGCTTCTTCTTTGGTGTTTGTCTGGCCTCTGCTGGTGTTGCTGCTGCTGCTGCTGCTGCTAATTTGGTGCTTCCTGGTCTACTATCCCTGGTGCATGCTCGCTCTCTAGCCTATACCCGATGATTGTGTATGCTCTGGTCTATCTGTAGCTGTGGTAAGTAGTAACTTTTTTCTTCTGGTTCCAATGATATGAAACTTCTCTGGACGTTTGTATTATTGCTTCCTTTCTCGTAATAATGCTTTCATGATGTTTGCTTTGTTGCGTTTTCTTTTTTTCATTGGCTGTGATATGATCAGCTCAACAGTTATCCGCAATACCGTTGCTTCGTACTATGTACGAACAATACGCATGATACAGTGCTATATGTCTGTATTGCCCTGGTAATACTTTGTTATATATGGCCGTGGGTTGCCGATTGTGTTGCCTCTGTTGCTTCACATGAAACAACGTTACTTATTATGTTGTATTAAACACTCATACTACTGTTGCTTCTGCAGTTGTACATGCTTGTGTTGCTTTACATCATACTATTATCATGCACGTTGCTCATGTATGTGTTCTTGTTGCCACAATAAGAATATAACGAGAACATCATTGCGGTGCATTGAATATAACAACTTTTCTGTTGTATTCGTTATATTCGTTTCTTTCATTCATTTTATGTGAACATTTTATCCTTCATGCCTACATACTGCTATACTCCTATAGTAGTATGTTGTTTTCTTCTTTTCCTTTTTTCTTTTATTGTTTCTTTCGAAGCATACATCTTTATTACGTTGTGTGGATGTGCCTATCCCTGAAGCTCAACAAGACTTTATCCGAGGCTAGGAGGTAGATAGGCTGCCTTTACTTGGTTATCGCTACTTACTTTAGTGATGATTGAGGATCTCAATGCCTGAATTTAAAGCTAGGTGGTGTAAGTAAGGCATGCTCTAGCACCTGGGGGAAGTTTGATGATAGCAGCGGCTATATTGCTATTATAGCGGCGCTTAAAATTTTGCCTCACATCAAAACAGAGGGAAACCCTCGCAATTTTTTTTTAGATCAGCGGAGTTTTCAAGCAATCTGATTGGCTAAGAGGTTGGAACAACGAAGGGTTACAACTAGTTAATCTCCTATTGATCTGTCATTTAACATTATAGTATGTTCGTAATAAAAGTATGTCTAAACTGTCACAATTTAAATTTTTCTTTATTCAAAATAACATAAGGTGCAATAATTATTAAATATGGCATCCATTACACAGCTTTATGTGAGAGATGTTTATTGGATTTATAACGTGAGGAAAGTTATTTTTATATTATAGGTAAAGTAGTACACTCGGTACTAGATCCTCCCAGCAGTACCAAGTGCTTCGTCAAACATGTGCCTTTTATCATTGATTTACAACATGTGGTGTCAATTTCAAGGTTTGCCAACTTTTACCTCATATCAACAAAGATTCTGGATGTATAAAAGTGCTTTCGGCTTTGAGGTTTGGGCCCTCCAAAATCGAGTTTTGAAATTCGATTTTGAAATTCGGATTGAAATTGGCAAGTTCTTATAGGGAAAATTTGCGAGGAAGAAAAGGATAGTGTAGTTGTTGGGTTTGAGATTGGAGGATGGCGAGTTGCTATTGAGAGATAAATGTTTTTTTTTTCTTGAAGCAAGACAATTTTGAGCAAAGTAGGTATGATGAAACCTATTGCAAGATGTTAATGTCAAGTGATGGCGAACCATGAATGGATAGACTAGGTGTTACGAAATGTTGTCTATTGAAAGCCGCTTGGTGATATCATGCTTTTGTGTCATTTAACAAAGGTCTAAAGTTGCGTTGCGTATTTCAGCAAGAGGGAAAGGGACGGTTTGCTTTTTCACACACCACGTTGATTCTGCAGACTGTATATTAGGACCATTACATGCCTAATTTGAGGAGTTGCTAAACATAAATGAATTATTCAGTCGCTACCTTGGTTGTCAATCACTTACGCAAGGAAAGTGTTGACGGAACCACAATAATAGAAAGAACAATAATGTTTGAGCGATGTTCCTTATTCAACTGACAACTCAACCTTCCCTCTGTATTAATTGAATTCTGCTCCTCTTTGTTTGCTCTACAAAATGAGACGGTGTCTGGGCACCTACGATGATGCTGCCCAAAACAAAATAAATGGTATTGGAAAGCCAATTATCGATCATAAGAATGGTAGATCTGTATTTTTCTTCAATTATTTCGGAGTCTATGAAAAAGATTGACTAGAAAATTGAGTACAGAATGAAATAAGTTTTAGGGTTGTTCTTCCTCAAATTCCTTTTCAAACAATCCATAACTACATATAAACAACACTGATGTACCTTATTCTCTGGGTGCTAGCGATACTGATATACACTCTTGAATCAGCAGCGTATGAACAGCATTGTATTGACCCCGCTAATTGTCAGTTTTACCCTGTCCATGGTTGTTACGCTTCAGACAATGGTCTTGTATGCAAAAACAGAAGTAAGAACTCATATACATAACAAGTCATCTTGACATTGCATAGATATCTAATTGTCAAAAAAAGATAGAGGAGGATTTGAAGTGAGTATAGATCCGTTATACACAATCTTTTATTCGCCTTTCAACATAAAAAACGACACTGGATTACCATGTTTTACAGTACCTATCACGGACGAATTGATTAACTATGTCGACTTTCGAGGACCAAAAGTAATGGATGTTTATGATTTGGAGCTAATCGGCAACTGCAGTAGCATGTCATATTGTGATAAACATACGAAAACTTGTCAACCAAAGCAACCGTTAGACAGCCCATGTCAGTACAATATGCAATGCTACTTTGGCATTGACGGTATTCCTGGCCATTGCTCCAACAACACCTGTTCTATCAGAGAAGATATACCACAATACTATTATAATACACCAAGATGGACTATGGGCGATCAGTGGCAATCAGCTGTCGTCGCTGTATTGATTACAGGTGCAGTGGCTATTGGATTGCTGATAGGGCGTGCTCAAGTCAAGAAACTTGTGAGCAAATTCAAAGAGATGATGGAAAGATGGCAAAATCCCGATACAAGTGTGCCAACAAGTATGCCGTTTGTAGCAACCGAAGAAGCATGGAATCAGCACCATAATCAACAAAAGAGATGGTGGAAGCAAGTGCCTGGCATGAATTGGGTGTATAGTCGATTAAAACGTGGAGGAAGTGATAATGATCAGTATTATCAACTGGATAATAGAGGAGAAGAACCACCCCCATACAGAGCTGATTGAGACAATCTTTGGCACAGCATTATTCCCTCTTCTTTATATTATTATCATTAAATTTGCTAGCGTTTCTTTCTTTATTATCGACATCTATAGGCATGAGGTTTCATCATCGTCGAGGCAAACATCCCATGCCTTATTGTGTGATTTCATATCATAGTTTTTAAAGCTAAATGTCCTGTTTAGGGTATCTTCTATTTGACTCAGAGTCATATCTTGAAGACTGTGCCCTTTGCTACCGTCGCCTTTTGTTGAGGGCAAAATAACGGTAGAGTCGCCTAAATGAAGCAGACCAGATGTTCTCGGTGGTAAGTGTGCCATCAGATCGCTATCATCTGTGATTCGAATAGTGTCGACCCTTTGATATGAGAGTGTCTTTAAGAAGGACTTGTTGCCTACCCTAGGAGAATGAACAGCGCACACTGTGATGGATCGATTCATTAGCAATTTGGTCGACCGTAAAGATGAGGCACATAATGCTGCAACAGCTGGAACAAAGATTTGCATTAGTTTAAACGCTTTTTCTTGCGATATTACTGCTTACCACCGCCCAGTGAATGCCCCACAATGACCACCTTGTAATGGGATGGCAGAGCTCCACAGAGTCGCATCAACAATGTCACTACTCTCATCTCACATCGGTGCCAAGCAGTTAACGCACAATCCAAAACCCAAGGCGATATGTCTTCTTCAACCTCCTGCTGCTTTCTTTCGTGCATAGGTGGCCGTGAAGTGATCGTTTCAATTTCAAGCCATGGAACAGCTGCAAACGAGGCATTTTTGAACAATGTGTGCGACAACGAGGACATTCCTGGAAACACGACTAAAATCTCCTCGTTTTCAGTATCTACTGCAACGTATCCGTACTTTTGTGGAGCACAGTTGGCTGCATACTCTTCGTCTTCGTTGTCTTCCATTTCCTCCTCATCATCGTCGTCTGCTTGCATCTCTTGGTCAATGCCTGAGAACTCGCTGATGCTGCTAATACCGCTAGATGACATTGTTCGGTCAGGGGGAATATATTGAAATGCAGAAAATGCATGTGGTTTCTGTCTCTTGGCGATTGAATCGAATAGAACTCGCCTATCAGGTTGGATAGCAGATGACATGAGCTTTTCTTCGTTGTCCCTGTCCTTCAGCAACATTTTGGCTTCGTTGATCTGTGCGGCATGTGTTAGGCTTGAGTTGTATTGGACGTAAGAGACTGGAAACATGATGGACTGACTGTTGTTTTGGAGAGATGTTGAAGCATGCGGGAACAACCTTGCTGTAATAGAGCTACCAAGGATCTCTTCTTGCTGTGGTGATCTTGCCTGCTGAACGATGGTATGTAGACCTGTAGTGGCAGGACAATCAGCGCATTGTATTTGCACTAATTCACCGCTCATGCTCTTTGTATGAACAAAAGAAGAAGGTGGAGATGGCTCTTGGTTTCGTTGGTGTATCACCAGCAATTCATGTGTACATAAGGGGAGATAACGACAATATCGCTTTAATCGCAAGTAGTAAGAGTCGGGTATAACTTCGTAAGGGGACTGAGACAATGCATTGTAGTCCACAGGACCCTGAGGTGGGGGAGGCAAAGGCTTGGCAACTGGAATGTACGCAGCGGCTTGTAGTAGCAGCGCTTTTGGTAACATGAAAATGCACTGACGATGTGGTACCACCACAGATTTTCGCCTCTGCTGTACAAAGCGAATTAATCTCTTGCCAATGGATTTGGTTGTTTGGGTCAAGCTTTGATGTGTCAACATGATGCCCAACATGGGAGAATGGAATAAGCTGGCAGCCGTATAGGCCAAGAGACCTTGTTCTTCCTGTAATTGCTGTATCAGCCAAGCATATTGTTCCACAGTCAAGTGGAAAATTTTCGTGTGCTTCGCATCGGGGTTGGTACCTAAAGCAACCTGTGCTCTCTTGGGTTCATAGTGGACATAGGCCTTCTCTTGTTGAAATAGACTAGTGGCATGCATGGATTGGCTAGGCAAGAAACTGAGATTAGGATGTAGCAAGGTGATGGGGCCCGTTTGTTGCTTGTTGTAGATCTCTGTTGTTAATGTCACTGCGATGCCATCTTTTGAATAGCTGCTTTGTTGCTGTTCCTTATTGTTTTGTTGATCCAAAAATTGCTCTTTGTTGCTACTGCTGTTACTACCCCTTAAGAAGGATTTAACGCCCCTGAAGAAGCGTTTTGGCGAGGAAGAATGGCTGTCTTTGACCATGCAGTGTGGAGATGATTTGAGGTGAAGGAATAAAGAGAAGAAAAAGACATCGTATAGTTGCTTTTCTTGTGCTATTTATTTTTATCCTCAAGTAGCAAGTCGTGCCATGTTTTTTTGTACTCTTTGTGTAAAGTATCATATTTTACAAACACGGAAAAAACTTGTTTGGGCGCTCATTTAATAGATCTGAGAGAAGCCAATTGTTCAATGCTTGATCTGCCCCAAGTATCGCAAGACATGCCATTTGACACGAGGACGCCGTATTCGAACGTTATTCGCATACATCGATTGGAACATCTTATGCCAAGCAAGATGATTGTCAGAGAATTCATTTGATAGTTGCTTTTAGAAGGATCGCCATAAGTGGTTTGAGCTATCGACTAAGGAATAGTGAGCTATCCTGTATTGAGGACCAAGGATTACTTCTTGGCAAAAAAAACGGCTATGACATTGAGCCACAAAGGTGTCTATTTTCGAACAATTGACCGAGTATAGCAGAAGACAGAGATGGATCATCTATCTATATATATTTATATCACTAAAGTGGATGCTGCTTCTTCTGCGCCATCAAATAAGGTAAGGGATGTCAAAACAATCAAGAAGCGGGATTATCATCTTTTGCCATCTCGTATAGGAATTTTAAGACCACTGATCGAGCCTCTGGATCTATTAGACTTATGGACCGGTACTCCATAGCATGTCAAGAATAGCATCCCATTTTTTTTTGTCTCTATATATATATGTCGAAACGAGGCCAGCATAGCGTGATTTTATGTAAGATGTGCTCTGGCCATTGATTCATTCTTCACATTTGCTTCTGGTAAGCTGAATACAGTGCTTTTTGAAGGTCACATTTTTTTTCACAAATTTTATAGAAATGGGCCAAAACTTCTAACGCTTCATCTTTAGCTCATTCCTTATACCAATCTCCAAAATTACATTCAAACATGAGTACTCTGTCATATGTCACAACCGCAGGAAGCAGAAGAAAGAGAAAGAATGCAGGTAATACACCGATTGTGCAATTTACAATCCTTCATCCAAATGCATGTGGACTTATTCTATGAATCCAGTTGATATGAATTTAAAAGAAGTTGTCGATTCTGGACCTCGAGGCAAGGGAAGACCTTCAAAGGGCGGTGCTGCGCTTCGTGCTAAAAGATACTATGTGAAGAATCATCTCATGGTGTTGGAAAAGAGAAAACTCAAGCGTTATATTGTCAAAGTACGGAAGTACATTGATGATTACAAGTGTGATTCATCCTGCATTATGGCTAAACTTAAGGGTCTTTGCGAAGTTCACATCCGACGCCATTTCCAAGGGCTGAAAGAGTATGTTGCACCACGTCTCTTTGGTAAGCTTGTCTAATTCAATTGTTCGCATAGATCCCACTTGCTGTACTTTATCAATTTATCCAGAGAAGATCAGTATCTGGCCTTTTTGAACGTGGAGGGACAGTTATTTACGGACAGCATATACAAGGATCCAACCGATATACCTCAACCAAACGAGCTTCAGCAGTTGCAAGCAAAAATCATGCAGAAGCATTCCATGCTCTTGTTCCAGTTCTGTACGCTGCTCTCAGCTTATTTGCTTGCACATCATGTAGAGAAGTTACTACAGGACACGACATTTGAAACCAGTGAAGCAAGATTCGAAAAAATGAAGTCTGATTGTCTTGCATTATACGTTGTACGTTACGATCACATCATCGCTACGTATAAAGACGACGAAGATCAGAATCAGGAAGAGGAGGATGAACAGAACGAGAGCCCTGAAGGGACTGAAGAGAACGGAATCCTTGAAGAGGCTGAGAAGAATCAACCCCCCAAGGAGAATGAACAGAGTAATGAGGAAACCAAACAACAAGATGAAGAGACTGAGCAGCAAGAAGAAAGGCTTGAAAAGCAAGGTAAAGGCTGTGCAAAATGGACAGATGTAAACGAGATTCCAAAGGAAGAACTGCAAGAGGGAGGTTTCGAAAGCAGCTCAAACGAAGAACCAGCGGCAAAGAAGCTGAAGACAGATCATTAAAGTGCACATGCTCGAGGCGATTTGCCAAGGCAATTTAATCATGTTAATTTAGCATGTCGCACCATGTCAACTCTCTGGCTTTCAATAAAAACACTCATCAACCATCATAAATACCTTCAAGTTTTCCCATCTTTTTCTTCTCTTCTTCACTTGTATATTTTCACACATAGAAAAAAAAATGACCTATTTCGATACTCTTAAGCGCTCCTACGTTGATGTTGATACCTCCAAGGGTATTGATACCGAGCAGTTCCTCGAAGCCACTGAGGGTCTCGTTAAGCTCTTTGGTAAGTGCCAATCTAGTTTATTTCTATAGGATCTTCTAGACTCAACTTATGCACATCAGATTTGCTCGGCTCTGCTGCTTTTTCTGTTGTCCAAAATGATATGAACGGTAACATCAAGGTGAGTTTCTGCGCGAGGGAAAAAAAATGGAAAGGCAAGGTGATTGACGCGCGCATTGGCTGGAATTTCCTTTTGTTCGTTACAGAAAATCAGAGAGCGTCTCTTATCCAACCCTACAGCCAATGCTACTCTCCAAGACTTGATGGCCACTGAAGCACCTGAAAAAAAGAGAGTTGCTACTGAAGGTCTTCTTTGGTTGACTAGGCAAGTAAATTGCTGTGAAAAGTGGTACTTGAATTAATTGCTGACTGTCCTAAAAAATAGAGGTCTTGATTTCACTGCTCAAGCTTTGCGTCGTAGTATGGATAACCCAGCTGAGGAATTGAACATTTCGTTCACCAAGGCCTATGAAGCAACTTTGAGAAAGCATCACAACATGCTTGTGCGTCCTGTATTTTCTGTAAGTCAAGTGTTTATCTAGTGAGGGGTTTTGTTTATATTTACTGACATACTGTGATGAAAAAGCTTGCCATGAAGGCTTGTCCTTATCGTAAGGACTTTTACGAAAAGATTGGTGTCCTCTCTGACGCTGCTCTCGCTCAAATGAAGCAATGGGTTGACGCTCTTGAAAACATCATCCGTATCATTCAAGATGTCTTCAAGGCTAATCCTGCCTACATCAAGGGCATGTAAATAACAATACCCATTTTTTGCACTGATTTCTAAAAAATAATAAAGATTTTACCAAACACATTGCACTTTCTTGATTGCTTGCGAATGTCGGGTTCATTATACAAGATCGTCAGGCACTGATGACAGTCGATTCAGTCAGAATTTTGAGTTCATCAGTGAGTGATGTATTAGATACTACATGGAGAATTTCTATCTCTATGCAATTAAAATCAATTGCGAAGCATGTATCAAATACCTTGTATCAAGCAAATTTACGAGTACTAAATATTGATTTTGATCCACCTTTCAAGATTCTGAAAATAAACAAAGCAGCTAGTCATTGCAAAAGTGTTGATCAACTAAAGTGTATATTCTCAAGGAGATAGATTTCACTTTGCGTGCCGTTTTTGCAGAATAAAATCAGGAGTAACGCGAGCGTCAATATAGATCCTGTACCTGAATGCCTTTGAGGGGCATGTAACATGGCTCTCTCCCGGGTTTCTGATCTGCTCAGGAAGGATAAACGGACGTTCACCTTGCTAGCATGAATGGCATCGCAATGATCTTCATCCAATGTTGATCAGGATGGACTATCAACAACTCGTTTTAGTCCATCCCCTATTGTCTGAAGGATAAAATATCCACGGCTATCAGCTCCTTCAACTACAGCAAGATGGGTGGCTAGTTGTATATGCAAACTACGAGTAAACAACTGCAGGCTTTGTAGATGTACTACGACACATAAAGGATTGGCATGATTCTGTGAGAGGTAGTGGTTAATGCAAGGTTATCAAAAGACAAGAAGTTTAAATATAGTAGCACATCACTTTTGTATTCAATGCATCACCTGCCTGAGCTTTTAATAGCGCTTACTTGCTTTAATTTACTCTATGATCTAAGAGAGGAATTACCAGGCAAATGTGAAGCACACCATGTAATGCAGAGCCGCCCCTTGATTTTTTTTTGCAAACAGGAAAATCATGCTGTTTTATATGTGTAATGGAGAAAGAAATATGGTTTTTATTTTCATTAAAAATAGAATCAAGAAGAGAGAAATAAGAAAAAGAAGAAGAAAAAAAAAGGTTGTTGAGGCCCTGAGTATTATTAATAAATGACACTATTTCCATTTTTTTGTTGGTATTAGAGATGAGGAAAATGTCAGCTACCTGGCTGAAGACGGGATGATGATGAAAATGATGATGATGAGAAATAAAGAGAGTAAAGAGAGCCTGAGTGGGCGATGCGGCGAGCAAGAGAAATAGAGGGAGGCATAATGTGTACATAAAAACAAAGACAGAAAATAATAGCTGTAATATAAACAAATAAATAGCATAGTGGGGATTTTTCATAGTGGCATAAATTGTTGGTTCATATTGTTCATCATCATACTGGAGAATAAGGAAAGTTACATGTATAAAGGGGATAAATAGGAGCAAAATGGATTGTTGATCGTCCCTTTTGTCGGATTAATTATTGTTTTTGGGTTGGTTTTCTTTGGTATCGAGAGTTAGATTCCATGTTGTTGCTGTTTCTTGCTGTTGTTACTGAAATCAATGGCTTTCCAAGGTCTTCTGAAATGTCTCATATGAGTGTGATTTGGATCAACCATGTTTTTGTTTTGTAATGTCTTGAATCTACCCCAACAACAACCTCTCGATCGGTGAGGAAGATAGGTTGAAGAGATCATGGCCCAAGATAATCCTTGGTCATATCCTTGTTGGAGCAAATGATCCTCGAAGGGCGTCCAGGGCGTTCTGGTCTGCACATTGCTTGTATTACCTGCAGATTCTGAGCGTGGTCTGCGATTTGGATGACTATAGATGAACATATGGTGTCTTGTGAGGCTTACATCACTTGCAGTACGACGTCTGGATTGCTCTTGTTGATGCTGGTGATGGTATTGTGAAATAGGAGCACGTAATGAACTGAAGCTGTTGCTTCTTCCGGGAGTCGCAATGTAATCATCGTTGCTACTGTTGGAGCTGGTGCTACTACATGTGCTGAGGCTGCTGCAAACACTCTTTGGGCTACTACTTAGAAGCTGTTGCTGATTCCAATCCTGCTGCTTTGTGATCACAGTCGAGTACATTGTAATGGAGTGCCAATCATGGTTTTGTTGTTGGTTTGTTTGATGTATCAAAGCAGCTTGTTCGTTTGCCTTGACTGCCAATTTCGATACAGGTTCGCATAAAAGATATTTAAGATCCATTTTTCTGAGATACATCCAAGTTAGGATATGGGGATTAGATGTCGACAGTACTACTTTACCAATTGATATAATACAGATAAATTTGATTTTACAAGAGATTGTTTAAGAAGAAGAGTGGAGAAAAAGAATTGTCATCAATGTTTTTTTCGATGATTGAGATGGAAATCTAGAAAATGAGGGTCTATTTAAACAAAATTTACTTTGAAGAATCAAGGGGGTTGTGAGGTACCTTTTTATATATTCTCTTTATATGTATACAATATAGGGGTTATCACTTGTATAAAAAAAAATGTTCCTACAGCATCCAAGGGAGAGTAGATGGAGAGGGGGGAAATGCGAACAAGAGAGAGAGAGAGAGAGAGAGTCTATGTGCTGAAAGGGGCTATAAACCTATATTTGGTACTTAAAATGGTACTTTATCAAACTAATGTATGCCGCCAAAATTTCAAGAAGGCGTCTCTTATGTATGATGAACCCCCTTTATTATTACTTGTTATGTTCAATTTTGACAATCCATATTTGGTGAATTTATTTCGTTTTTGTTCTTTTTTTTTTTTTTTTTTTACAGCATAGAGATAGCGAAACATAGATGCTGCAAGCAGGGTTATGTGCATTGCATCTCATTTTCTCTCTTTCTGCTGTTCTTGCATCCTCGATTCTTTGAGATACATTTATATATCATATTAAAACCAAAGGGAATCCATGTGTATCGTGCTGCTATCCATGGTATTTCGATTCCTTAAAGGACCAAGCATTTCATGCACATTTCCAGCAAAATCTACTACGTACATATTCCAGTACATTATCGTGCAAATATACATGTGCATTTATAAATGTATATTTAAAGTATATTTAGATATATAAATGAATAAATTTTCATGTACACCTACATACATATTATATCTTGAGTCTGCAACCATATGCATGATATACTAATGGCTCACGGCGAGACAAGGCACTTAAAATTAAGGAGATGCAGGCTTTACTTTTCTTTTGCTGCTCCACAGAGATTAAGTGAATTCGCATACATTGAAATTAGCAGCATGCATTGTAGTTATTCTGTGATTGGATCCGCATCGCTTTAATATTTCGAGAATTGAAAGTATAGGGAAAACGAGTTGCATGTCTTACGTGTTCCAGAGGCAAGAGTTGGCTGGATCATAATGCTATGGACTGGCTATGTTGTACATGAGATCAAAATATAAAGGGGGGAAACTCAAGATTATTGACTATTTATACCATACATGGTAAAATTATAAAAAGTAGAATGCTGAAGCGAGATGCAACGTACTTTCCAGCATCATGTGAAAGAATCAGAATCAATACGCTACCATCATACAGTTTCTCTCTCACTGTCTTTGTCAGTTTTCGTGATTCTATCATACTCCATACCAGCAGAATATGACCTCACATTGTCAATGGCGAAAGAGAAAATCGTGAAATACACCCAATATCAGCATATTCAAATTGATGTATACACTGTAATGCTACATGGTCATGCAGTTTATGTACAGTCATCTCAATCAAAAGACATACATACACACGCACACACGCTTACTGCTCTCTCAACAACAGCCAGCATAAATTAATGAACAAGATCATGTAGTTCATCACAAACAGAACCAACACGGCATACCCTACCTCATACAGCACTGCATTCTCAACCAGACACTTCCCAAGATAGGAATTATAGCTCCCCTTTTTTATTCACGCTAAAAAGGCGTATGTATTTGCTCATTTGATAGAGTATCATCATCTTACCCAGGCGAAGCATTGTGAATGAGGGTGCGTGTGTATAGATGATGCGTGTCGTTACTTTTTCTCCTTGCAAGACCCCCCCCCCTACCTGTTCGAGAATTTAGTACAATACTATGCATGCTGTCACTGCGCACACTACTGTATGCCGTGTTTACAAAAGTGTCATTTCTACATTACATCAATCAACATTATGTACCATTGTTGTTACAGTCAGTTTTCCCCAGGTAACATTTATCTTTGCTTTGTGTTTTTGGAATCATAGATTCCTTCAAGTACATTGATATGTTGTGATACAGCACCTTTAGGTGACACATATCCAGCTCAATCTCCATTACATTTGCTTGTGGTCAGAAAGCAAATTATTTACGATGATCATCATATATATATATTTATGAATTCTGCATATTTCCATCTGCACATTATAGCAATTTTATCCCTTGCTCATAACTAGATTGTAGCAGAATTTGGCTACGTTGAGACCTTGATGTCTTCAAATATATGAGCTTTTGACAAGGACTAGGAAAGGGACATCTCCAGGTTTTATTCTTTCGCACTTGTCACCCCCCCCCAAGGTAGTGATTTGCATTACGAAATGTATAAAAACTTTCATAAAGCGAACTGTAACTAAGAAACCAACTTTTCTAAGATGCCCTTCGTCTTTATTAATGAAGATACTTTGTAGATTAGCAAGCAGCATATTTACATCGCCTCTAATTACTCAAAACTACGCAAAACACAGCATAATTTGGATATACTTGAGCAGTGGTTTCTGGCGTTAGAAGCCATTCTAGATCATCAGAATAGCACCAAACAGTTGCTCTCAACTAGCACTTATTTTCTCACACCTTTGCTCAACTTTTTTGGGATCATCGAAAATCGACCAAAAATCGACCAAAAAGCATGAGTGATACCTCATGATTTTCATCGAAAATCAAACGATCGCGTTTTTGACACCAAAAATGAAGACTTTTACTAAGGTATATATTAGATCAAAACGTTCCTCTCGATTCAATGCAACCTCTGAAACTTCTTTTTTGAAATCGCCATATGTAAAATCTCGACATTCCGGCCAAAAACCTAATTTCATATTGTCAATCATTGTCCAATAACTTAATTAATAACATATATTTTAATTAATACCACTAGATGTGCCTTGAAAAGTACTATAACAAAGCTTAATGAAGTACAAGATGATCATCACAATTCCTATAGTCTAATCTTGCAAAATAGACCAAACAAATCGATATAACTAAAATTTGGCCAATCTTGGGAAAAAATGTAGAATCTGAATTTGAATCAATATTGGCGGCTGATGGCAAATTGAAAGCCTCTCTCAATTTGAGGGCAAATGTTGTTCGTGAGGCTAATAAGAGAGATTGCGACAGCAAAATGCCATAATTTAGCATACCCACTGTCTTTTGTTTCTATTTCACGCTTTTATATCTGGTAAATTGAGTTGGTGTACAGTAATATGTGAATACAAATCCTAATACGAAATACAGAGTGTGCTGTTCATAAGATAAAGCAAGAGAACAAGGCCATTGTTTAATGTGATATCGCTTCCTTAAGCATTAAATGTCTCGCTACCATATGTAATCGTAGATTTTCAGCAAATCATTCTCGTAATCTTTGAATAATCTAACTACATACAGGATAAAGCAGTGTCGGATGGCTCGTAGTATTAGAATTCTCATATCTGACGACATGCAGTAGTGCCATTCCAAATATTCATAATCAACCACATTTGGCATGCTTAGAATGATACGAATTCAAGCAAAGAGTTGGATAAGAAGCTTAGTAAACTACAACGCTCCAAATAGGAGCTCGTCCCCTCATCAAGTAGTATCATCATCATCCATAACCAGATTTGAAAGTACGAATGAAAGGATCTTATCAAACAGTTTTGTTTACCAGGAGATGATTGGAGACTTGGATGATCAATTTCATGTGAGTGCGATCATGGGGACCAGAAACTAAACTTGCGCCGTTACACACCTCAGCAACTTTAAATCATAAATAGGGGTTTGGATTTAGCAATCATTTCCATGTTTTAACTCTTTTCTTTCTTACAATATATTTTTCTACCTAATTTATAACAAATAGCATGATGCGACTTTCGCTTTTGCCTATTATAGGCTGTATTTTATTAACACCATTCATTCTTCTAGTGATAACATGCTTGGCTTCTCTAGCCATCATCACTAGCACAATCACATCTTCATTTCTATTTCTCCGACTTGCATTGCTTGCCATCGAAATGGTCTCTGGGCTAACGTTGGAATCTACAAACTGGCTGCTCTCAACATGTATGACAAGGATTTCAAGCTATTTACAAAGGGCCAGTGCAAAACAACAATCAACACCGGAAATCATGCTCAACAATGGATCAATTCATGTGAGACGACGAAAACTGCCACCATCATCACTGTCGTTGAGTCGATTGCCCTATAAAGCAACCTTGAAGTCAAAGTATTCTGTGTCTGTACCAGCAACTCCAGATCCAGAGTCATATCATCATCAAATGGCAATGTGAGTTTATTAGATGTTGAATAAACCATAGAATTATAAAGTAGCCTCTTCTGCTACGACCTCTTGCTCTTGCTGCTGTTGTTTGTTGGTTTCCCACGGTTTTGGTCTTGCTGTCATTTTTGCTTTACTGGGTGTACCTTCATTTAATACGTTGGGTATTTGTTTAATACCTATCAAATCACCATTCAATAAACATTTACCCCAGAATTAACGCATAGTTGATTCATACCTGGAATTTCAATGCCTTTTTCAATCATGTCCACGAGTTCCTGAAATGTAAATCTAGGCGGCTTGTCTACAAATTGATTGTTTACTAGCTGCATGACCGAGTAAAGCGCTTTTATCTACCATCACTATTCTTTCCTTGTTCAATTGCTGGTTCCTGATTTTCATTTTTCCAAGTCTTGTATGCATCTGCATTGAAACTTGTATCAACCACCCTATTCAAATGTTGTTAGAGCACATCATCAGCTGCTTCTTTCAAATTGCTTTTACTTTGTATAGTAGAACAATTTTGCTCTTAGAAGGAGGTCAGCCTCATTCTCTTGTTTGTTATTCAATAATGACGCAACGCCTGACTAAATGAATCGGCCATGTCTTTGTTAACGGTGCCTATCGCACATGCAGTGTATACGTGTATACCTGAAACTGGCTATCCTTGTCAAAGTCATATTGATCGAATTGCTTGAATTTGGCGATATTGTCGTTTGCAGTAGTCATTTATGAATAAAAAGAAGAAAGCAAAAGCAAAAAAAAAAAAACACACTCTTTCACTCACTCACTCACTCACTCACTCACTGTGATTTTTTTTTTTTTTTTTTTTATTCTTAAGCCAATCAAATGGAAATCATATGAATTGAATTAGCTCATCACAAAAGGGGCGGACAAGGCGATATCACAAGGAGATGGACAGTCTGCCAGTTGCGTTTCACCTGCACAGGAGAGATATAGTGATTTATTACTGATACATGTATTAGATTTTGGCAAACGGCTTTCGATTCAACGAAAGCTTGAAAAATAGAAGCAAGCCTGCACCAGCTAGATAACATATGCCTGTAAAGTATTTGTAGCTATCATACTCTTTTGCAAATGAGGAATTCGACTCAATTGCGCTAGCAAGATTAGGGCCAAACATGGACACCACGGTAAGAACTAGAAACAATGCCATTCCTGTCTCAAACTTTTCTTGTCCTGTAACTAGTAATGTGATAGTTGGGGCTATGAAATGGAAATAAGCAATCCAGACATCATTATTGGTGATTTATAACCTACTTAATGTGATGAAAGCGCCACCAAAGAAGCCAAAAACCATAGCAAATGCCATTAGTGTACCAAATGTATTGGCATAGACCCATAGCAGCAAACATGATATTCCAGAAATAATAACATAGATAATGACAATATTAACATGGCCAACATGATCCGCTACAACACTAATCATGAATGTTACGGTGTTGTATAATGTCTCATTTTATAAGCAATTACCCTGAAACCAATCTACCAACTGCATTCATGCCGTAACTCGTTGACAGAATCGTTGCTCCTTGAGACGTGGACAGACCCAGAAACGTTGCGTACGCTGTTTACATGTATAAGTGAATATGTCTACAATTGCCAAATGTAAGAATAGTACTCACATGGCAGGAAAAAGTAAGGCACATTGTATCCTGCCTCTAAAAGAGTATCAGTAAATACCCACAGTAGAAACCGCCAGTTTCTTGCTATGCTAAAGTCGAACATTTCCTTAAAAAACAGCTTGGTATCGGTAGACTCGTCTTTTTGATTTCCTTTGCTTGGTCGTTTATCCTGAAATAACAGACATGAAATCACACCGATAACAAAGCAAACCAAGCTCATGATTCTATAGCACCTAATATAAGATCTTTGTCAATAGAGTACTATTATCAATAATTCCCAAAATTACCAGCCAGCACCCAAATGAGTGTTTAAGGGCTCCATGACTTGAGGCATGACTAGACCACCGATACTTATGCCACTCGAAAGAATACCTAATGCCATTCCTCTGTTTTTAACAAACCAAAGAGGCACTACTGTCAAAGCCATCTATGCAAAGCATCAGTACTTTGTTTGAAAAAAAAAAAAATGGTGGTATGAAACTTACATAAAATAAAATGGAAGATCCAATACCGTAAATCGCTCCCTGTGTAAGGTACAGTTGCCAGACCTAGATATGCGTTTAATATGCATATTATTTGCCTGATGCCCATGAATACCTGTGTGCTGAAGCTAGCCAAAAGAAGACCAGTTGAACAAACAGTAATCGAAATAAATAGCACCGTTCTTGGAAGTAAAAGAGACAACAGTATCTGTCCAAAGGGTCCCAATAAGTTTATGAAAATGTTGAAAATGGTGCCGACGAAGCTTAGTTGAAGAGATAGGTTGCTAGTTGCTTGGAGTTTCTCGTCTTGCTCGAAATAATTTTGCATGATGCCTATAGCATATCATTGAGATGAAAAATATCAGCACAAGGAGGCGGTATAGTCTGCAATATATACGTATTTACCCCTAGATAGCACATCAGTTAGCATTTTATTCACTCAACATGCTATTCTAAAATGTATTTACCAGCCTGAAGCAGCACCCAAACCAAATATCAACACAAGAAACGTACCTAATACTACAAGCCATGGATAGATTCCATTCTTTGCTTCTTTCTCTGAATCAATCTTTGGCTCATAGTACATGTCATTCAGCGTTTCTATATCTGATTCTTGAAAGTCATTTGAACCTATGTTGAAATACAATCAACACATGCAAGCCTGTCATGGGTACCAATTGATGTGTATAGCTTACTATGATTATGGGCATTAGCAAAACCACTTTCAGGGACAAAACAGTTTGCATCAATAGATGTGGTGCAACTATGATATTTATCATCAACGTCATTATTCAAAGTGACGGAAGAGCTTTTGTAACTCGCCCTACTGCTCAATACGGCTTCAGTAGACATTTTTTCAAGGAGTAAAGGTCTATGAAAAGATGAAGATGACGAAGAAGAAGAAGAAGAGTAAAGGCATATTTGAATATTTTGTGCTCTTATTCCACTATGAAAATTATTAAGACAATGTGTCCAATACAGTTTGAAATAGTGCATGCACCATATTAAATTATTTTCAAATAGACTGTTCTGAGGACCTTTCTTGTTCGCAGTTATTCTGCCTGTGGGTATTACCATCGTTGAGGCTGATTTCAATCGCAACTCATGAAGCTATCCATAAAGCAATATGAGGCACAGATAATTATATCGCATTCATTCTTGATCAATATAGCGGCTCCCTGTCATCAGGCCAAAAAAGCATTCTGAAATGGTGCGCCTTTTGCTGATAACAAACCGAAACATGGCTACCGATTATACCTTCAATACGGCAATCGATTCATATTGGGCATCACATTACAATGACATACAATGCTGCTTCAGCTATTCGTAAATCTTGGTAGGTGGAGCGCTTAGAATATATTCCTGCCATAAATTTAGTAGAAAACACAACGCATCTATTATTCTGTACCTTGTTCAAGTTATAGTGAACATATGCTCGTCCTGATCGTTGCAAATAAACCGCAATCAAGCCGTCAATATAACAATTGCATTCGGTTAAAATCTATTCATGGCATTCCAACATTTAGGGCAACTGTGAGTTACTAATAAAGGCCACATATGTTTCGATGAAATATGTAGCGCATCATTTAGGGTACATCTACGCATATAACGGATCCTCTTTCTCAGCAAAATGCTCTTATAATATCTTGTATATATAATAAACCTCTACGATATGTCATACATTCTAGACATGTTGAAAGGAATCACTGTATACTTCATATCCATGGTTGAAATTGAGGCCCTATTTACTGCATTGCTGTAATTGCAAAAGACACAATATCTTACACAAATTTACTTTGTCTAGACCGTTTGACACTCGACTTCCATTACGAACAAGTAATATCCAGGTCTTGGTAAATTGCATTACAGCAGCAGTATTCTAAGAACCCAAAGAGCACGCACTGGTCTTATGGTCTCTTCCGTCATTCTGAGGCATTCTTTAATATACCGAGCCAAGACATGAAATGAAGTTTACTAGTGCTCAATTAAACGAAATCACTCAACCGTAACTTGAACCTTGTTGATAGGATTACGCATTCGTAAGATGCAACTTATTAGAGACATTTAGCTAAAGAACTTTACTATCATTACCATGGCGAAATGCCTTTCCGTTGTAATCTCTTGCTATTAGCATCATGCAACTCTCAGTCTTATGGTCTCTAAAACGAATTGGATATGAAACAGTGCAACTTAATAAGAAACCAGCCGAGCAATGCTACACTACTTGAGTCGTTTTGATAGTTTGCATTTAGAAAAGACAATAACTTGACAAGTGTTTGGGTTTTACCGAGGCGGTTGGCGGGCACTGTTAGTGCGCTGTATCTAGTTGATTTACACTTGGGAAACTCGAAGAGGACGCTCCTACATATTACCTTGATGGTATACATTTGGCTTGTCACTTCTCCAGCAGCAAACAAGGTTCGGTAGTGATGATGAAGCTATTTTTAACATTAAATTGATTGGTCGCTCAATTTGGTTGGCATAAATGACCCTCTAGATGATCTAATGAGACAAGATCTTTTGTGCAAAATGGTGGAGCAGAGCAAGAAATACACGATTACTTAATTCTATGCTCAAGTGGTTCTGTGTCAGTCTAAAATATCTATCTTCTAGACCTGTATTTGGGTAAATAAATGTTCCATCATGGTTTATTTGCGACATTTGTGATGGCAAAGTGTTTCTACCCATGACGATCTACTGTTCCATTCAAACATGTATGTAGCTGCAATATATACAATCAGACATTGAGCTTATCTACAGGTTTCGATACATGTTAATAAGTAAAAGATAAATAATCTCGGTAAATCTCTTCTACCATTTTTTTTTTTTGGCTGATTTGATCTTTGCAGTATAGGGAAATATAAAGTGGGGTCGGGGACGGGGTAACTTTATGCCTTTCTGACAAAAATGCAGTAAGGCAAATGAATTTAGGCAGAGGTATTGATTGTGCGACAGTTATCTTTACTACCAATTGAGTTTTATAATATGAAAAGCAAAGGCAAATTAGAGTTTTGAATAAAGCCCAGCTTTCGTATGATGGATTACCTGAGCAAAGATTTGACAGAGATACAGCAAATCAAGATGTATTTTCGAGGGTAATTCAGGTCCTGCCCATGTTAATATCAGGTTTATTGTTGAGAGAAAAGGAATAGCTTATAGATTTGAATTTGGAGGGAATAGAATACAATATACACTTTTTTTCTTTATGGTTTAGCAAGCTCTAAATTGTCCATCATTAGGTCTATATGGGGTAGATATTGAGTACGTTGTGATTGACATGTATAGTAAGCTACAAACTTACCGTAGTTTTGGTGCGATGCGTTGTCCGCTGAGGTAGCAGCGGCAGCAGCATTCACATCCACTAGTAATGTATCCCATGGATCAATTGTTGTAGGAGTCTTTTTGCTTTCAGACGACGGTGAATGATGATAGGGGTGATGGCGTTGAGTTTTATGGTGTTGTTGATGATGGTGAATACTATGATGATGATGAATTTTAGATGATTTCTTTGTTGCTGGTGGTGTTTGTTGGGGTTTCGAGAATGATGAGAAAGAATAGCCGTTTGTGAGACGAACGGGTTCAAAGGAAGAAACCGGGTCATCATCAACAACAGTGGTAGGCGAAGTTGGTGCTTGTAAGGGAAAGGAGTCTGTGTTGTATGAGCAATCCGACGATAACGATGAAGCATAGGAGGCATTTTGTTCATTTGCGGCTCTGTTGGTAGTTGTATCTGTGTGGTTTCGTTGTGCAATCTTCCAAAAATCAATACCCAGCAATGCAGAGATGTCTGTGTGGTTCAAGTTTTGATGGTGCGTTTGTTCCAGCAATGGCTGAGTACGAGTGTCATTTTCTGCTGCTCTCTTTAGCTCTTGCTGTTGTTGCTTTTGCTGCTGCTTAAAATCAAGTTCGCTGAGGCCCTGTAGTCTTCTCCAATGATTTGTGGTGCGACGAAGATCGTAATCGATGGTCAAGAACCAGTATTTTTCAAAGAATTCAGGTGGTAACTGCCAGTTTGCAGCAATAGCAGGGTCACCGCCATGAAAAACGGAATGTCCTAGTAAGCATCGGAAGCAATCATCCAAATCAAATTGGTCTCTAAACAGGATCATTCGGTCGCGCATGTGGGGTGTTGGAATGAGGTCAATACGAGGATCATGAGGTATTGTCAACTATATCGAATTTCAATTAGATGAGATTTTTCCCCACGATTTTTGTGGAGGTATTTTTTTTTTTTTTTTTTTTACCTGCAAAATAGTAGGTTGGATAGCAAATGGTATCGAATCCATACGGACACAGGCTGACTGCAATCGAAGACGCAGACGCAGGGTTTGAATAGCAGCAAGATTGGATGTGATGGGCTCTTCTGTCAGCATGACAGGACGAGGTGTTGCTTGTTGCTGTCGTTGTTGTTGCTGTGGATGATGTGGATGGTGCGCATCTGCATCCGAAGCGACCGAGCCAGGCGAGAGAGGAGGAATGCCTGCATCTTCGTCTTGAGCTTCCAGAGGGTGCACAAGATCCTCAGTGGGAAAATCAGAGTCGTACATGGATTCTGGAGGGCAGGAAGTGGATGATTCTCTCTGACGGGGTACTGCAACAGGCACTGTCTTTGAAATGATTGGTTGTTGAGGGTGGGGAGAAGAGCGATCTGGTACAGAGTGAATGCCTTCTTTGGTAATCACAATGGACCCCGTAGAGAGGTATCGATCACGCTGCTTCATGGTATGCTTGTAGCCAAATAGCTTGGAGGGGATGGGCAGTTTGTTGTTGGCATTGACGCTAATGTAGGTCGAGATGGATTCTGGGATGGACTGAGCAAGCACTGACAAGGCTTGTTCATTGATGTAAGGGCCGTGCTGAGGAATCACCAGGTTGTGCTGAAAACACACCAGCTGTAATGTGAGGACAATGCCTTTCAAATACCAGTTCTCTGAGCGCATGATTTCCTGATCAGCTTTCAGTTGTTCGTTTTCAGCATGCAGTTTATCTCTTTGCTCTCTGATCTGTTTGATGGCAACCTCTAATTCTCGCATGTGGCGTTCTTTGCGTTCACGAAATGCTCTCTGAGCAGCTCTGTTCTGTGCCTTTCGCAGTGCTGGGGAGGCAGGATTAGGCTTGCGGCCTGGCTTCTTTCTAATTTTGACAGGCTGGCCTCCATTTGAGGCGGTGTCTTGATCCATTGAAATGCTCTCCGTGTCTGATAAATCCTGCTTCATGATAATTGTGCTCTTGTGAGTTTAATGAAAAAAAAAAGAAGAATAAAAGAAAGAGAAGAATAACAAGTTGTGGAGGGTGACATTACCCCATTTATACCTCGAATAAACTAGGAAAGTAACCCTAATTTCGGAGTGCTTTCCAAATGCGAATCCAATGAAGAGCGCCTGACATCTTCCAAACAGAGTGGGGAAACAGGCATATATTCTCGGGAAGGAGTTCGCTGCTAGGTTCCCACACTACGGTTGAGCACCTATACTCTTTTCATTTTACGAGAAATCCGATACAGCTTGTCATATTCAGGATGATTGCTGGATTTTTTTTTCTTGTCCGTGTTTTCTGCCAGCCAGCATGACATCTCTTTGGACAAATGGCGGAGAAAACCAATGAAAAAAGTGTGGGGTATCCAGCGCACACATGGAATAAACAGCGGTGCAACATCAACTCTCGTTTGCAAGTGTTATATATATATATATCTCCTTTTGTATATTGAAAGATAAAGAAAAACATCCTAAATACATTACGATTGTAGTCTGTATTGAAATATTCCGTTTGAAAATGTCAGAAACGCAACCTCTCGGATGCAAAGCTGTGATTATACCCTTCTTTCAGATGCTGTTTTTACATTTGGTATATTTATTAGTTACATTTGTTATTCAATCGATTGTCGCACAGACTCATCCAGGAAGGAGCCAATCCAACTTGAATGTGCGTTATTATGAATTCAATGTCACTGAGAGATCAATCAATCCAGATTGCTCAGATCATGTATCCCCAGTCTTTCTGATCAACAACCAAATGCCTGGCCCAAAAATCACTGCTGTCCAGGGTGATGTCGTGCGTGTGCTCATTCGCAATCAGTTGTCTCCCATGCCCAAACCTGACGACCACCGACACAACGTAGCCATCCATTTCCACGGCATCAGGCAGTACGGTTCTGTGCATTCTGATGGTGTCCCCTATCTGACCCAAATGCCAATTAAACCCGGCCAAGAATATGTGCATGAATTTAGAATAGTCAATCAAGCCGGAACTTATTTTTACCATGCGCATGTTGGTATGCAAGAAGAAACGGTATTTGGCCCCATTGTCGTCTATGAATCGAACCTCGCTGATCCGAAGAATAGCAAGTCTTTGCTGCTGAAGGCTGGCCCCTACGCTTACCATGATGAACGCACGCTCTTGATGAGTGAATGGTGGCATCGACCTCACATGGAGTTTGAAAAGTTTCTAATGGGTCCAAAGTTCAACTTTATTCCAGAGGCTGACAGTATTTTGATCAATGGTCGTACGCTACATGACTCTAGAAACGCAGTTGTCGCACAATGTGGGGGATATGAACTGATACCAGTGGAGCCTAATCGAACCTACCGCTTTCGTGTGATTGGTGCCACCGCTTTCCGAACACTCGGCTTTGCAATTGCTCATCATAACTTGACAATCATCGAGGTGGATGGCGAATTGACGAAACCTTATACTGTCAGTCAGCTGGAGGTGGCTCCAGGCCAGCGATTCTCGGTGTTGGTGCACACAGATCAAAAGCTGGATGACTACAGTATCCAAGTTGTTCGTCGTTGGTCTGATAACGTCGCAAGACCCACCAATGGACTGGCCATCTTGCAATATCCTAAACGTTCAGGGCGATCTACTGAACATGGATCAAGAGGCGTTATCCAACTCAAGAACCCCATTGTGCTCGAGCCACCTCTCGCCAAGGCACATTTTGAACTGGCAGAGGACGAAACGCCCCACTGGCTATGGTCAAATATCGAGCCTCTTTACGGTGTTGATCCCATCATTTACAAGCCTGCTACCAAAACCATCAAGTTACGCAGTGTAGATAAACGTATGCCAGACAACACGGTGCGATGGCTGGTCAATGGTATTGCATTCTCTGAAGAGCACGAAAGGGATTCACCCATCTTGCACGAAATCAAGAGCAACCGTCGTCAAAAACCTGGACTATACGACACCATCACTGCTAATGGCTATGATCGTAACTTGGGCACATACCCTATCAGCCACTTTGATATTGTGGATATTGTCATTCAAACCACACACAAACCTGGAGAGCCCTGTCGAAGCCATCTATGGCATACGCATGGCCATTCGCATTGGGAGATTGCTCATGGTCAAGGTGAATACGTCCACGAAAGAGATGCTGATATCCAAAACGTCAAGAAACCTCTGCAAAAAGATATCACCATGATTTACCCTTTTGTCGATCCAAGTTTGTTTGAGAAGAATGGCACCAAAGTAGAGGAACCTGTTGGGTGTGGATGGTCTAAAATCAGAATATTGGCAGTATGTAATCCATTTAAACCAGTAAATATGTCAATCGCTAACCTATCTTGATAGGATAATCCTGGTGTCTGGGCAGTGCACTGTCATAATACCGCACACATGTTGATGGGTATGATGGTTGCCCTAGAAGAAGCGCCTGAACTTATTCCAAGATATTCAAGCATCAATTAGGCTTTAAGGCGATGAATCCACTTGATAATTCCTGATGGATTGTCTCAATCCAAAATCACAACGTAATAAATTTATGGTCCCTGGACACTTTCAAAACCTCAAAAAGGGGAGAAGTTAACCTAACAAGTATTTTGATAGCCTGGCGTTATGGAATATAAAATGCAAGAAGAATAGCATGGCTAACGATAGTGCTATATAGTTTGCCAGCCGGCCCCAGCAGCTGCCAAAATTACTTTAAACCCAAACTTTTATTCTACTCCAGATTGGCCAAATCTGGATTATTTTCGACTTGATTGAACTATTTTATAGGATTTGACTATTTAAAATATGATGATCACCCTATGCTCCTTTAAGCTTTCTTGGGGCGCTTTTCAAGGCGCATCCAATGGTACCAAGTAAGATAGATGTTTTGAATAAACTTATTGAGCAATTTATGAAAATATCAAAAGAGGTTTCCGGCCAAAAAGTCTTGATCTTGCATATCAACATCCCACAAAGATGACTTCAGGGGTTACGTTGGATCGATAGAAACATTTTGACTCAATATTTACTATAGTAAAAGTCTTCATTATCAAGGTGAAAAACGCGATCGTTTGATTTTTGATGAAAACCATGAGGGGTACCTCATGCTTTTTGGTCGAATTTTGGCCATGTTTTTTTTTGATCCCCAAAAAGTTGAGCAAAGATGTCAGCAGGTTAGTGCTAATTGAGAGCAATTGTTTGGTGTTATTCTGACCATCTAAAACGGCCATGAACGCAAGAAAACGCAACTCAAATGCACTCAGATTTTGCTGTATTAGGTACGCTCTTGACTAAAAACGGGAAATAACAGCATGCCGCTTGCCCGTATATAAAGTAGTTATGTGTATATGGATGTAGAGCATCACATAAGAATCAGATCCACAGATAATATGAAGGATGTTCATGTGTAATTGGAGGGCCAAAATAAAAGTAGCAGCATTTTGATAAGATATGCAAGAACAATCGGTAGCTCGAGCTGTCGCTGCGCAGGTTGATTCTCATCGAAGCCAGACGAAGGTAGAGAACCATCCGAAGCGTAAGTACTCGTAATTATTAAAGAATCTCAAAATGTAACGATGCCATTGTCTTTTTGAAACAGAAAAAGAAGCGCGATAGGATAGGATATGATTCAGATTATCAAGTGTTCTCGTACATGCCTCAAAACAGAACACTGTAATGCTAATACACAAACAATACAGGCAATCAATCAATACTCGGGCATTAGTGATTCTGATGAATATAGGATAGCAATCTTTGTAATACAAAGTCATTCTACCCCTAAGATGCCCTTCTACAACCAGAGTTCAGCTGATATGTGGCTCTATTGAAAGAATAGCATTGCAGTCAAAACTCTTGAGCATCCTTATCAAATACAATCGCTCTGTGTAAGCAACCAGCGTCATATTCATTCTACAGGTGCCTTATTAGAATGAATTTATTATAGTGTACGACTATTTATTGACCACCGCGAAGAGCCAACACTAAATGAAGAACAGAACCACCTTCAATGCCATATTGAGTAGCTGTCATCTCATCAGCCCTACGTAAAAATGAAATTCAGTACCTTTCCAGCGATGGTCTGATTGCAATCAAAATCCTTACATTTGCTTTCCACTGTAAATCAAACGTTGCTGAGGTGGAGGGATACCTTCTTTCTCCTCTACACGTTCTTTGATGCGAGAAATCTTGTCATTGGGTTCAATATCAATTTCAATCTGTATTCCATCCGTATCAGAACAATTCATTCATGTCGCCATATGTATGCCCATACTCACTTCTTTACCGGTCAAGGTCTATATGATATGAAGTGGCATTTTAGTCTACAATACCACAACAAAGATGAATAGGGTTGCTTTTACCTTGACTTTAACAAGCATTTTTTTTTTATATGTTCACTGAATATAAGGCAGTCGAAAAGGTGAATCCTTCCAAGTAAGCGCGCGTGTTTTATACAATTGCATTCGTGGCCGACGTCATTTGATTGGATGCAACGTAGCCAAGAGGTGAAGGATTTTATTACATAATTCATCACTCAAATGCGTGTTCTCTTGACAAAGTCAAGGGCTCGATTTACTAAACCCTGAATTAGAGTTTTAAGGTACTCTAATTAGCGTTATAGATGCCACTTGATCAACAATGAGTGCCGAAACGCTTGTTTGAAGCACCTACATTTTCAAAACAGAATGAATCTCATCTCAAATTTGGTTACCATGGCAATAGCCATATTTTTACAGTTGCTTCATCAGCCTAAGCTACTATCAGTTAAACAAGCTATAAGCCTAAAGCTAATTACATAATTTATTCATATTCGAATGAAGAATCAATTCAAATAATCTTGACCAGTAAAGCGATCTTGCATAATGGGATCCTCATCATTGTCGTTGAAATTTTGGATTTGGCCTTGCAACTGAATCCGACTATGTTGACTATTGTCCATGGACATGAATCAGTATATCATGGCTATAGATCCGAAAAACTAGAAACTTACTTGAAATCTTTTGATACACGGTAATATTGACCAAGAATGTTGTCTCGAGAAAGGTATTCGACAAATTCCTCGTCATGGGTAATAATTACAAATTGGAAATTAGATTGTTGGCTTCGATTTTTGATGATTCTAGCAAATTGAGATGTGATAAGTATCTATACGTCATGGATTACAAATACTACGTACCTGCCCAGATTTTCTGCCAAACTCTCGATATTTGCACGATCCAAATTCGTGGTGGGTTCATCCAATGTAAAGATACCACAATTGACGCAAAAGGTCTCGGCAAGAGCAAGTCGAATGATGATGGCTGCCAAGACCTTCTGTCCTGCACTGCATCTACCTCTCATATTCAACTCGCTGCCGTTTTGGATCATGACGACTCTGTAATTGAAGGTTCTGGATGCAGTGGATCCTTCATTGTCTGCTCGAATCTCTATATAATCAATGTCTTTTAAACGAGCATCAGTCGGTCATATTACCAAATCAATGGATGCATGTACACATACCTCCTCCTTTGTATGTGTCTACCCAGAGCTCCTTGATAATCTTGTTCAGATCTTGCATTTTCAACGAATGGTACTTCATAATGGCAGCCTGCAAGGTTTTACTGTACCTCTCGAGATCTTCGCTTGCCAGTTCCTTGGTCTTTACCTCGATAAAGAGATTCCCATAACGGCCATCCACGTCCCGGTAGTCTATTTTCAATTCTTGCTCGTATCGACGTGATTGATTACTCATCTGCTCTATTTCACCGCGAATACTACCACGCTACCAACACCATCAGCACTAATTCAAGCACACACTTTATCATGTGTATCTTTTACCTTGTCCACCAGATCAGATTTTTCTTTGTCAGCACGCTGTAGGCCTCTTTGCAATGAAACAACATCCACTGCATCTTGGCTTTGATTGGCAGCAGCCAACTCTTGCTCACATTTAGCAAGCTGCTCTTGCATATCACGGTACTTGATCTGGTCTTGTAAATCCCGTTCAATGCCACGTCTTTCAGCTTCGTCCTTCTCAATGATTGCCAGCTTTTCATCAATGCCTGCTACTTTGCACTTGATGTCTGCGATTGTGTTGTTCAAATTGGTGATTTCTGAGTTGAGCGACTCTAGTCTTTCAGGGCTCGCAGCAGCAGCGCACCTTTATAACTTGTGTCAGCATGTTTTGTTATACAGCAATATCTTTGTACTCACTTTTTGACGGTGGCATTAAAATCTGAAAGACGCTCAGCAAAGATGGATATCTTATGCTCTTCTGCAGATGCCTTTTCTTCGACATTTCTCCAATTCTGGACAGCTTCGTCATACAGTCTCTTAGCTGCTTGAATCTTCTCGGTCAATGGCTCAGCATCGTTTTCAGGTCGCTGTGTATCACGAGGATTAGACGGTGCAGCTTGTTTACGAAAACACATGGACTTACCTCGTATTCGACTTTACGGCTGTCTCTCTGCTCTTTAATGTCGTCCAGCTGAAGCTGCATTCCCACCTTGCGATCTCGTTCATTCTCTAACCTGATGAGCTTTTGCGAAGATTCGTTCAATGCGCGTTCAACCGATTGTCGTTTGCGATTGTTCATGTCGATTTCGGTGTGGATTCGCTTCATATCACGTCGAATGGTTTTGCTTCTCTCTGTGAGTTCTTCCAGCTCCTTCATTACATCATCCGAAGTACGAGTGGAACCTGAGAACTCCAGCTCTTTTTCGAGGTCTTGCACGTCTTGCGTCAAGAGATCTACTTCTCTGCTCAAGTTGCCGACATTGCGTGCGATAAGCAGTAGCTTGTCTGCCTTGATCTTGCAATTGTCCACTTCAACAAGTTGGGCTGTAGCCTAGGTCGTCTGCTTTAGTACCGATATAGCGCGCTTGGCTGTCATTGTATCCACTTACGACACGATTTCTCTCCTCAGCAGCCTTCTTTTCAGTCTCAAATGCTTCCTTTGTGCTTGAAATACTTGCTAAATCCTTCTTTAAGCTTTCCAACTTGATCCAAGTACCTTGGGCACTCAAGAGCTTGGCCTTTCTCGCCTCAATTTCCTTTAACTGTTCCTTCATCTTTTGTTGTTTCTCGGGTATAAAGTCTTGCATTAATTTCAACTAGAATGCTGGATTAATTACTTGGCCTTTCAGAAGGACAACATCGATTTACCTGGTTTCTAAACATCTCAATCTCATCATTGTTGGCAAAATCTCTTGTACATAAAGGACAGCATCCACTTTTATCTTCTGTATTACGGAATTTTTGGTATACCATGGAAGCACCTTGGATTTGAGCGATTTTACTAATAAACAGCACCATGAATAATTGAACGGGTTTTCGTAGTTTGGCTACTCACGTTGCCCAGATGTCTGCCTTCTTGACAGTATCAGCAAGTTCGGCTGGCAGGTCCTTTTGGCCACAGACCTTTTCAATCAGGCTTTGGAATTCTATGGTACCCGTAAGTTAATTCAATGCTCTTCAACACTCTGAATGTAAATACTTACTATCTGCTTCTCGCTTCTGCTTGTTGTAGTTTTGGAGCACCATGTTTAGTTTAGCATCCGCAGCTGATAGCTCACGATTGGCCTTGTTACGAACTTCGATCAAAGAAGCCAGCTCCTTTTCTTTCTTGCTAAAATGGACAGAATGTCAGTATTTGCATGTAAAAAGATCCACACTCGCTTACGTTTTATACACATCGAGCTCTCTCTCAAGGTTTGCAATGTTAGGCTTTGAATCCAGCAAGTTTTGGATATCGTTGATATGGTCAGTGTAGCTAAATCACAAGTCATTAGTAAACACACATGCAAAACCATTGAATTCAGGCTTACATTCTGTTCATGGTTGTCTCTTTGACTTCCTTTTCTGTACGCTTCAGTGACAATTTAGCTCTCGAATCACTCTGCTTGCTCAATCTCGCTGATTCCTCGTTCAAATCACTGATCTTGTCGTCCACATCACGCAGCTCATGCTCTTTTCGTTTGAGTTCATCTTGGCTGGTGCTAACTGTCACAGCATCCATCTCAGCAAGCTTCTTCTCCTACAGTCCATATCCGCGTTGGTGGCTGCTGTTGCCTCACACTCACATCACTTACATATTCAGCAATTTTGGCCTTGATGGCGTCCATCTGCATTTCGGATACTTGAAATTCCTTCATCTTCTTTGCTAGTACATCAATTTGTATATCAAAGTTGTCCTACATAGGTTTGCTGATTTCAGTACAGACACACACCCTGAGCTTCCTCTACAACTTACAATAAGTCTCTTCAAGTGTTTCTTGTTCTCTTCAATTGACATTTTCTGACTTTTTAGCATCTGCAATTCATCAGACAGGGTATTCTGCTCTGACATGGCTTCATCTTTTGCCCTGTCATTGTTGGTGGCATTGTCCTCAATCAGCTCCTTGATCACCTGAGCAGAGGCATCACCGTCGTCCACAGGAAGGTTCATGTTTTTGTCTTGGTTCATCTGCTGGATCAAGGCGGATCGTCTCTGAAGTTGACGCAAATACTCGTCTCGAGCAGCGTCCAATCTGCCCATCGCCACTTGCTTTTTGGACAGCTCATCCTGGGCTGCCTTGAGCTGTCTCTCCAACTTGGATCGCTCCAAAGACACTCTAGACTTTTCCTCCTGGTTTTTATCTTCTTTGATACGATGTTCCTCCAACAAGTGCTGCAACTGCTCTGTGGATTCTTCTCGAGGTACAATGTGTGCTTCAATGGACCGCATGGTGGACTGGAAGAAATCTCGCTGATTCAACAGCTGGCGGATTGTATCATGCGCCTCTTGGTTGTCCTTCAAAGAAGCATTAAGTCTGCTGATTTCAGCCTCGATCTGAGCAAGTTTTATTTCAATCGTTTGGAATGTTTCGTTTTTAGCTGTCATTTGCTGGTTTAATTCTGTCAAATTGCTGCGAATTCGCTTGGCTTTCTTGGTATCGTTTTTTAATGCCTCTAGCTGCACATTGCCGAGCTTGATGTCTGTCGCTGTCTCCTTTCGAATCTCTTTGATGTTGTCCAGTGCAGCAGTAAATCGCTTGGATGAAAAGATGTCGTCAAACTTCTTTTTCAGGACGCTCGGTTCAGACAATGGCCAATTGCTGTCTTCTTGATGGCAAAAGATGACATTGTCGAGAATAGCTTTGGGGACGCCCAAGTGAAGCGGTAGCTCTGAATCCATGTCTGCGCATCGACTGGTGATACTGAAGGCTTCCCCTGTCACTGGATCGTATCTCAACAGGGCGTTATCGATGGATCTCTGAGTCACTGTCGCCTTCTTCTGGGTCACTGCCAAAGATCGACTGCAAACCATCTTTTGGCCGTTGATGTTGTAAAACTTGAGTTTGATTTGAGCCTTTACCTCGCTGATGCCTGCAACCTAATCCAGCATTTCAGCATACAATCATGGTTTCCAATCATCGAATCAAGCATACCTTGGGATCATTGACAAAGGCACCGTTTTTACTGTTTGGCGGGAGATCACCCGTACAAGCATAGCGCAGACTTTCAATGATGGTCTATGAGAGGATCAATCAAAATGCATACATATCCCATGCAACTGACTACGTACCGTTTTACCAGCTCCATTGGAGCCGACAATCAAGGTCAGTGGAGAGAAGAATTTGATATAGCATGGTTCGTCTGGACTGAATGAGCGAATGCCCAAAATCGCCATGCTTTGAAGATGAGACATGATGCTTTAATGTAATAAAAAAAAACAAGAAAGAAAGACAGAAGAGATTAAAAATATTTGGGCTGGTGTCTTTTTAAAGGTCGCGTTTATTTTTGGTTTTCGAGTTCAACACTGCCTACTGGCCAAAGGCTCAGTGACAAGTGCAGGTTTTTGCAGGAATATTTCAATGTGATAGATTCAATGAGTGCCACAGAGGAAAAGAATAAAAGGGAGGGGGCGCAACTGGTCTTGAGAGGGTTGCTGCTGCTGTTGTTGTTATTGCTTTGGTCGATTAGTGTATTGATGATTTCCTCCGCCTCCACCACCACCTCCTCCACCTCGACCTCTGCCACGCCAATTATTCGATCTGCCACTGTTGTTGTTTTGGTAATAGTGGGGCTGCTGTTGCTCCTCGTTGCTCTGTTGCTGTTGCTGTTGGCGAGTGGCCAATGCTTGTTGACGGTCTGGCTGTTGCACTTGAGCGTCCTCTAATGCATTTGGTGCCACATACAGACTCTTATCAATGACGGGTGGAATAGGTTGAATTTCTGTGCCCAATTCTCGCTCAATCTTGTACAAGTTGAATCGATCTTCGTATGTGATCAAGTTGATGGCTAGGCCCAAATGGCCAAATCTTCCAGAGCGGCCGATACGATGCAAATAGGTCTCTGCATTCTTGGGGAAATCAAAGTTGATGACTACGTTGACAGCCTGAATATCGATACCACGCGTCAGTAAATCAGAGCACACCAAGTTGCGACAGACGCCGTTTCGGAAATCATGGAAGACACGATTACGATGACTTTGTAGCATTCTAGCGTGTGAGTAAAAGCACGAGTAGCCCAACTCTGTGATTTTTTTGGCTAACAATTCTACACGGTTTGTTGAATTACAAAAGATGATGGATTGATTGATTTGCAACTAGGATGATACAGTAGGTCAGTGGAGGTCAGTCTGTAACCAAAGCAGCCGTCAAATTACCTTTGAAAACAGCGTGTTCAAGCAATGCACCTTTTGCTTTTCTTCCACGTAGGCGTAGTATTGAGTGACGCCACGCAGCGTTAATTCGTCCATCAGGTTGATTTCATAGGGCTTCACCAAGAATTTCTCTTTGAATGTCTTTACAATGAGGGGGAACGTAGCGCTGAAAAGCATGATTTGTCTATCTTTTGGAAAGTGGTGGATGAGTTGCTCGATGATGGGTGTGAATTCGGGTGATAAGAGTTTGTCTGCTTCGTCCATGACAAACGTGGAGGCTTCACTGAAATCAGCTACGCCCTTGGACGCAAGATCAAGAATACGGCCAGGCGTGCCAACGACAACATGCACAGGCTCGCTTAAACGCATAATATCATCCTTTAAAGTCGTACCACCTGTTGTCACCATGATCTGAAGACCAAGATGTTTGCCTAGATTTTTACAGACCTGCGATGTCTGTAGCGCCAATTCACGGGTAGGGACGAGCAAGAGGGCTTGAATCTTGTTCTTTTTGTTGTTGATTTTCTCTAGTGTGGGGATCACAAAAGCAGCCGTTTTTCCAGTACCGTTTTTAGCTCTCGCAAGTATATCACGGCCCGTCAATGCAATGGGTATAGCCTCTTCTTGAATAGGTGAGGGTCTTTCGAAACCTGCTTCAAAAATGCCCATCAGCAGTTCTCTTTTAAGAAAGTAGTCTTCGAATTCATTTCCTTTCGTTGCAGTGACATCCTAGAAAACACGATTTAATCACTTGGTCTCTCCTTAAAGGTGTTTATTTCATGATGGTATTACCTCTGTCTGTGGTCTCACATCTTTGGCTGGAAGTGCAAGGGTCTTCTTCCAATTGTCGTTTTCATGGCTGAAGAGGCGGTTTAGACACAAACTAGCCAACATGGCATACATATACACTACCTCAAGCTGTTGTTTAATGACATTTGTATAAATGGCGAGTCTCTTTTTGGTGTAAAAGTGTATTGTTGAAAGGTAAGTTGGCGTTTTTTTTTTTTTTTTTTTATGAGCGTGCTTGCGTTTGTCTTGATTTCAGTGGTGTTCTTTACGTCTGACAAAGGTTAATATTAGAGTTGAATTTGATGAATATCAAGTGGAGAGAAAAAAGTTTATTTGTTGCAAGACAAGAAAGAAAAGAAAGGAGTTCAAGAGGCAACCAAATGGAAAAAATAGAAATAGTGTGTGTATTCTGCGTACGGTAAATGGGTAATCCCGGTGTTCTGCTGGTTACACGCACTACAGCTTGACTCTATTGAATACAAATGTGTCAATGTAGCGGCAATCGACCTGCAAATAGCCATAAGGTATATCACTATCCCAGTATTTCGCTTCTCGGTAAGTCCCTCTAATCGAATTCTCCTCCAGGTAATCCCAATCCTTGTCCTTCATCAGGTAGTCTTGCACCTTGAGTGATTCCAGGAACTTTAATCTTCGCATTTGACGGCAATGTCCAGCCTTGGTCTTTTGGCAGTATAAATGGTACCATCGTTGGTTCAATTGATTTGATTTCCTCGACGAGTTGTGCTTGCTGCGATCTGTATAATTGACAGCGATCAACGCTGCATCGATACTACTTTTTTCAATGTAACTGCTGGGTCGAAGATGCAGATGTTGGACGCTCAGCGTCTTGAGGTGCTGGTGTGGCAGGTTGAGATGGATCTTGTGCGATAGGGCGTCTCTGTCCTTGATGCAGCTGGTCAACTCCAAATGCTCCATGTTGGGACAGCATTCAGCGAGCACATCCATGGCTTCTGTGGAGAAATGCGTCTGCAGCAGGCGAACCGTCTTGATATGAGGGCCCTTATTGTAGTTGTTGTCCTTGGATTTGAACGTTAGTCGAGCCATATCAAGACAGAGTATTTCCAATTGAGGACAGAAATCCAGAATGACATCAATATCACAGCCATAAGACCAAGAATACGAGAATTTTCCACAGTGCAATTCCAATTCAGTCAGCCTTGTACAGAGTCCAATGGATCGCATTACATTCTCAACGTCTCCTAAATCACGCCATAGCTGCACCTTGAGCGTCTCAGTGACATCAGGATGGGTACATGCCATGAATGACCTGAATGCATTGGCAGCAGCCACGCCACAGAAGTTCCTCCCATTGAACGTAGTGTCGAGTGAGACCAACCCTGTACGGGTTACCTTGGACAGTTGATCAAAGAACCTGCTGCCAGCTGAGGATTTCAGTACAGACTCAATCTGGCCCAGGTGGATGCGTTCTAATGAAGTGAGATGAGCCACTTTGAAGAGACATGCCTGAATGGGGCCAATGTCCATCCACGTCAATGTCTGTTTATACGATGCATCCCAGTTCACATCTAGGTCCAAATCTGTCAAGTGTGGATACAGCTCGACAACATGTCCAATCCAGCGGTAGTCAGCGAGTCGACCCTGCACATGCAATTGACGCATTTGAGTTGCTGGAATAGTGATTGGTACCTGTTCAGTGAGCATTGAAAGGGCGACATCCGACAATGACAATGAGTTGAGACAGGGTAACGATGCATGGAGCTGAAGGATATCGTGTAATGAGAATTCTGCTCTTTGTGCATCTCGTAGTGATCTGATATTCAGCTTATCCCTTCCATGCAGTGTGAGACGTCGCAATTGAGGTGTAAAACCCAGCAGACCAAGCAACACGGATGTCTTCTTTTCTGGAATCCGCATCCGTTGCAGTGGATTGACAATACCGCCCATCAGGACAAGTTCTTGTAGGGAAGATCCAAATGACTGAATGAGTGGCAGCGTTGTGTTGTAGCGATCCAGTGGCGGCAGAGAACTCAGTCTGTCCCATGCAATCTCTCTCCTCTCTATAGGGCGTTGATATTTCCACAATTTGGGGTTGAAATACAGTGATTCCAGCAGAGGAAACAGGAGCGGTAGCAATTCCATTTCATCTCTAGATAGACCTACTTGATCTTGTATATACACATGTCGAACAAACAGGCTGATCTCTGGATTGCGATGAATACTTGACACAAGCTGTTTGAACTGTCGACGATGCTTGATGCGAATGTTGCGATAAAGAGACGGCTGGAAGGATGTGTACCAACTGCTGCAAACATTCAAGCACTGGTGGTCTCGAGTATTGTAGAAAAACACATAGCTAGCGACCAGATCAAGTAATTCACTTGGTAATAATGAGAAGGATTTCATTGTATAAAAACGAAAAAAGAATGTGGGGCAAACAAACATCCTTAAATTGTGGTCTTTTATTTATACCAAATTCTGCAACTCCTCTTGAAAAAATCGAAATAGAAAACCATCAAAAAAGAAGGTTTCTGTAAGTTCTATAGGCAAAATAGCACTGAAAGCAGTCTAGTGTGGGTCTTTGAGCTGTAAAAACAAACCCTAACACATGCCAAAGCCATGCAATAAGTATGCGGCAAGAGCAATTCATCCTATGGAATAATCTCGATATGCAGCGTTTATGGAATGTAGCTCACTTCACTTGTCCTGGGTTCAACAAAAAGCTTATTTCTGCAGTTGTCGCCGTTCCAATACGCCCGCTCTTGCAGTGTCATGCAAAAGCAGCAGCTGGTAAATAACCAAATACGTGAAGATGATGGAAAACATCCATTTCTCCATACCTTACTACTGTAGACGGAAAAATTGCCCAATATCAAATAGTAACCCTCTACTAGCAATATGTAGCCATATATTTACCTTTTATTTGGTGCTCTACGTCTGTAACAAAGGAGAAATGGCATATACGGACAGACAGTATACTTACATTGCCCCTTGCTAATTGAAAGTATGTAAAGCAGTGCGAAATTTCGATGCATTTGAGCAGTGATCTCTCGTGTTAGAAGCCGTTTTGAGCTGCCAGAATAGCGCCAAACTATTTCTCTGGTCTAGAATTAACTTTTTGGCACCTTTGCTCAACTTTTTGGGGATCAAAAAAAAACATTGTCAAAATTCGACCAAAAAGCATGAGGTACCCCTCATGGTTTTCATTGAAAATCAAATGATCGCGTTTTTCACCTTGATAATGAAGACTTTTACTATGGTATATCTTGAATCAAAATGTCTCTATCGATCCAATGCTGTCCCTGAAATCATCTTTATGGGACTTTGATATGCAAAATCTCGACTTTTTGACCAGAAACCTCTTTTGATATTGTCGTAAATTACTCAATAAATTTATTCAAAACATTTACGTTACTTGTTACCATTGGAAGCGCCTTGAAAGGCACTCCAAGAAAGCTTAAAGAAGCAGAGGATGATCATCATATTTTATATAGTCGAATCTGCCAAAATAGTTCAATCGAGTCGAAAATCATTAAGATTTGGCCAATTTGGACCAATTTGGAACAGATTATGTGTCTGGGTTTGAATTAATCGGCTGGTGGGGCCAGCTGGAAAACTCAATGCCCTTTTCGTAAGGCAATACAGCAGTAAATGCCCTTGAAACGTATGAAAAGTAAGTGTTAAGTCATAGCACTGTCGTTTATAATAGTATTTTATTGTATTCTATATCTTTCATAATAATATTTTCTTGCATTCTATATTTAATAACTTTAGTCTGGACATTGACGATTCATGGGCTGCGTAAAATGTCTGCAGTAAGTATTGAAATCTCTGAAGCTCCGAGCCGTCGTTCAAGGAAAAGGCTGGCAGCATTGATCAGAGGAGAGATGGTAAAAATAAAAGTGGTTTTTGTTAATTGATCGTAAAATCATTATCCACATATGAGCCAGGCGTGACAGATGCCTTGAAACTCAGGTTCCATGTTAGGGTTGTAAAGTGTCTAAGGACTGAACATTTATTATGTTATGCTATTAAATCAAAATGTTTCTATGAATCCAAAGCAACCCCTGAAAATTTGTTTATGAGGTTTTTGTATGTAAAATCTCAACATTTTGACCAGAAACCTCATTTCATATTTTTAAACATTGCTCAATGAGTTTATTCAAAACTTCGTTTCAAGTTATAACCATCGGATGCGTGTTCAAAAGTGCTACAGAAATGCATTAGAAAGCATTTTTTTTTTGTAGGGGGAGTCGAGCTCCAGTTTTTATTTAAAGTCCTTAAAATGTCATACTGAGGGAAAGAAGAGACTGTTGGTGGACCCGATGTCTGCAATGATGGGGAATAAGATATATAATGAACTAAGTTGGGAAAGAAATCTACTACTAATCAGGTGCGACACCCAGAGCTAATACAATCATGCTAAGTTGTCATACAGAGATACTGGATAAGAGAACATTCATCAAACGAGGACATCAGTACGACCGTCAAAATAATCACCAACATGCGTTCACTGAGATTTGAGCCGGGATCCTCCAGTTGGCATGCTGAAGTTCTACCACTTCGCCCTACCACCACGGGCTGCATCAGAAAGCATGAAGTGAGCATCACATTTTACATAGTCAAATTTTGTAAAATAGATCAATCAAGTCGCAAATTGATCAAAAATCAACGAATCGGTACAGTATATCGATCGAGAATTAAACCTTTCATGGCGGCGGCGGCGGCGGTGGCTGGCTGTCCAAATCGATTTTATTATCTTGTCCTACTAGAGACAATTGATGATGTTGGAAGCCTTTGATAGGAATGGCATTTGCAAATTCAAAAGTATTATAGCTTGTCCAGATTACTGTATGTTGCTTTTGCTGCCCGTTTTTATGTATCTTAGAAATTTACACATTGCGAAACGCGAATTAAATGCGAATTCGAACGCGAAATACAATATCCTCATCTGATTTAACAACGTTCTTGACAACTCGATTATAATTTTTTAGTGATTGCAATAAAGCATCAAATAAATTACTTGAAAGTTTTATTCAACATGGATCGAGTCTATATGTTCACAGCAGTAAACATTAAAGATTATTGCGTTTCTGTTGTGGATGTTGATGAACGAGTCGTCTTTTCAATTCTGTCAGCAAATGCCTTGATTTGTGCAATCATGTCTTGCACAACAACTGATTGATGAGATGTGAAAACTTGTTCCACCAAGGGTATCCATTCGTTGTTGGCGATCTCTGATATCTTGATAAGTGGAGCAGTCCACCCTTGATTGAGTGGAATCAGAGCAGGTTCTGTCTTGCCATCACCCTCAGTTGGAACAGAAACAGGAGCCTCTATCTTTTGGTCATCCTCGTCTGTATCCACATCAGAATTGTCGTCGTCAGAGTCTCTTTCATAGACAACATTGGCATATTTGTTTTCAGTGCTGTCCATGACAAGATCGATGACCAAAGTCAAGATGCGCCAACCAGCAAAGAATGCAGCCATCAAATTACCATGGGACGCATTTTGATTGATAGATGTGGGATGTGTACGGATTGTGTTGTTCAAGAATTCAATATACACCAAAGCTTCTTCTAAACCTTGTACAGTCAAACCTAATTGAGCAGCCAAACCCTTACCAAATGATTGAGGAAACAGCGTTAAATGGTAGGAAGCCAACAAGGAATGAATTACACCATAGGTCCAATGGTTCTTGGGCACAGCTACTTCGTTCTTTTCAGGAGCAGGGTTCAATAAGTCCAAGAGATAGGGTTCCAGCATACGCATCATGCCTTCATTCATGCGACGATGGCCATGAATACGAGCCACAAACCCCATAATCATACGCTGTACATTATTTTCACGCTCGCCGATAAAAGTAGCTTCGTCATCCTTGAACTGTGCCTTGCAAGAGAAACAGGTCCAAACATGTTGATCATTGCGGAAACTAGTAGGTTGTTGACAAGCATTACAGGAGACACCTCTGGACCAGTCCCAATCCACACAACGCTCGCAAGAACACTCGAAAAACTTGAACTTTTGCAGCTTGGCTCTGCGGTCTGCTGTGTTGCCCAGTACGAGACCACCAACAGTGGAATCATCCTCAGGAAGATAGGAAAACGACAGTACGTCACCCTCTTTCAATGCGCGAGTAACAGTAAACACCATAGCATTCCGGTCAGGTTCAAAACGTAAAAACATGTTGGGTGAGCAAGAATGAGCAAACTTGGATCCCCAGCGTAACAAGGCAATGGTGGGCGTGCTTGGTGGATCGACAGCATCTTCTCCCCAGTAAGTAGCATTATCTCCAAACTTGGCCTTGTACCGTTCTCTGCGGGCCTTTTTGGAGGAATGTGTAGGCATGGTTCTGCTTCTGGGCAGTGCTACCGTGTGTGCGTTGGAGTAAATCTTGAGCACAAAACTACGAAGATCGTAGGGGTCGACATGCGAATACAAAGGGATAGTGTCGGCTACCTTCTGAGTCACTGTATGAATAAGCTTGATTGTTTTATGATCCAGCCAAAAGGGCTCAATATCTGAATTGGGGTAATAGAAAAAGTCGAAATCATCTCTTTTGTACTCTTTGCGGTTTCTGACATTTGAGAATTGTTTGGTGGGTGGATGAATGTCCAAATAGGCAATAATGGCTGCAGGCACACCAGGGCAAAAGTCTGAATCAGGGTTGATTTCTTCTTCTTCCTCTTCTTCCTCATCCTCATCCGAGCCATCGCTGCTATAGCCATATAAATCATCGTCGTCGTCGTCGTCGTCGTTGTCATGGCAACCATCCTCATTCGCCTCTGTCTCTTGTCCCAATTGATGCTGCTGCTGGAATTTATCCTCTTCTTCGTCATGCACCATTGCATTGAGCATATTCCATAGCTTTTTGGAATAGTAGGGTGATTTGGTCGAACGACAGGTTGGCTTGAGATCGTATTTGATCAGTGGCTCCTCCACAAGGACCACATCGCCAGGCACAAGGGGTCGATTTGCTACCAGAGAACGGCCCACTACAGGACAATCTTTAACTACAACATTGCTTGCGAATTCTTCTTTATTGATAACAGTTTGTATGCCAAGCTGATCCACCTTTGTCATAATAAGATGGGATGTTGAAGGAAGAGAAGAAAAAATTTTCCTGTCATATGAACCTGCAAATGGGATGTCTTGGTCGTTACTACCACTGTGATTTGCAAAAGACGGCGATTCAATCACTCTACGTGGCCAAATGTATGAGCTGTGGTATACAACACTCTCTCTTTCTCCCTTCCATACAATTAAACTATCAAAATGTTGACTCTTGGACTCGGGCAGTTGTTCTATGTATTACTCTGCTTTATTAACGCTATAGCAGTCTTGAGTGAAGAGAGATTCTTGGCCAGAAGTAAGTCATTCCTCATCATTATAAACACGTAAACGCTCTTTTGTTGATATCACATCGTAGTTGGATGGACAGCACAACCAGAAGCTGGTTTCGGCAACGAACAGGGACAATCTATCAAATACAAAATCATCAACTTAATATCTGCAGTGAGAACACTCATGAGAAGTAAGTTCATTGTGATGTGGGAAGGTCTTGTAAATGCATTTATTGAATTTTATGTGTTATAGTTCCCTTAATTGGTATTAATATCGTGGTTATTATATATGAACTTTTGCTTGGATAAATCAATGAGAAATAAATATACCAAAACATCATTTATACAGCTGATCCAAGGCCAATGAGGCACCAAAAGGAGTAGCTCTTGATTTTATCGTCATCAAATCTGAGCGACGATTTCTTTGATCCGTCCATGCTATCATCCACATCCATCTCATCCATTTCATCCGCATCAATGTCTCCCGATGAGACATCCATTCGGTCCTCGTCTGATTTGTAATTATAAGTGACAAGCAAGGGAAACTAGCATGTACACAGCAGCAGCATATTCAGCTATAGGGTTTATATCGCCTGTTTGCATTCACTCACCTTGAATTCACCAGCTTGATCAGGGATAACTTCGACCAATATGCTGGTATAATTGTTTCTCTTTTCATAAACACCATCTACGTATGAATTGGCAGCAAAATTGGCATTGTTTCGTCTATTCCCAGTAGGATACATCTCATCATCATACTCGATCGTCTCATTGTAAGCGCCCACAGTGAAATGAGGTGACAGAATTGTCACTTTGCCTCGAATTTTGTGCTCGGTTTCCTCATCATCGGCAGATTTCTTTCTAATTTGAGGTGTTGCTAATGTGATGTTCATCTCTTCATACAATGGATTTGTGAATTTGAGCACAAGCTGTGTAGGCACCCCAACTTGAAGTGGCCAGTTCTTTCTAGGCAGCTTTAATAATGTAATCGTGGGTATGTAGTTCCTAATAGAAGTGAGTCAATTGTCATATCTATGAGATGTCCCCCAGAGATGGCTTACATGGCAACCAGCTTGATCTTGAATCGAGTTGCTTGCGCTTTCTGTTCTGGCTTAATCAGGATGTGGCGACAGTTACGACAACGCTTCGATCTCTTTATGGCTAGGTGAATGCGCTGAGGATGTACTTTGCTGTGTACATGGATAGATGGTGAATGAAGAGCTCTGGACTTTTTGAAGATACACTTACGATAGTTCATAAGGCTGATCGTATAGTTGAGAGAAGCGTTGAGACAATGTAGACACTATACAAAGAGACTTAGCAGACTTGACAAGGTCTATAAACCACACTATTACCTCCATCCACGCTTCTCAGAGTCGTCATTGATTCCAATAATCTTACATCGTCATCTGGTACCTGTACACTTGGTTCATAATCGCTGATATCGTCCAACTTTCCTTGCTGCGTTTGAGAATCATGCTGAAATTGGCTTCCCATGTATTTACTGAATGCTGATGAGCTAGAGAATGACAAGAAGCTTGTTGGTAATGATGGCGGTGAATTCACTCTGAGATGCTTTTCAAAATGCTCTTTGAGTTGGTCAAATTCCTTTGCATCAGGCAGCGCTTCCTCATTCTTTTGCAATTGCACTGTGCAAACCACCTATCAGTCAAACCTTGTGTTGTTGACCATCATACCATGGAAAGACTTACACGCTAGACTTGTAGGTTTTTCAAATGTCATGTTGATTTCCTGTGAGTTCCAACGACAGACATTGCAAGCCAAGAAATAGGGACCCGGAGCAGGACCCAAGGCAGACATTTGAGTTGGTTCCTGAGCTGCAACGACAGACAGCGTATTTTGACAAATAGGACATTGGAAGCAGTTTCGAGCACATCTGTTCTTTTCACTCTTCACACTCGCAGTAGGTACCTATAATAATACTCTAAGCAATTTGATTTGATCAAGACGTTGCGATGGTTTCTTTTACCTCAAACAGACAATTTGGACAATAATACGATACGATTTCATCCTGCACACAAGAGGGACATCTTATCTGATGGCAATCTTCGCAAAAATAAAGACGTGAAAGCGGGTATAGATAGTTGGATGCTTGATTTGATAGTAAATGGCGTCCAGTGACAGAAGCAGCACCTTCAGCTGCTGTTGCTCCTGTTGTGCTTGTGATCGAAGTGGTGGAAGTGGTTGGGCCGAGATTAGAAGGTGTACTTTCAGCTGGCTCTATATTCAAGGCAGCATGCTCTTTCTTGGCTGAACAGGCACAGTAATAGTCCACAAACGGGATGGGTTCCTTATCATCTATGGATAGCATTGTATGGTGGTGGAAAAAAAGCACGTAATCTAGTAAAATTGTATCAGGAACCAACAGAAAAATGTCTCAATTTTTTAAGATAACTCTGTGACCCCCCTTTGAAGCAACACTGCTACAATCTACATTCCTTTTGTGAATAAAACCAATGCTCAAAGTTGTTTGCTATATATTATAGCATCCGACTCTTCATGTTAAATGCTACAAAAGGGTTGCTGGAAAGAGGATACAGCAAGTTGAATCTAGGGGGTGAGATCTGATCTAAACGCTCCAAATGAACGTAGACGGCATTTTGACATGGATCGACAACAGCAAAATTGAATCTTGAAGCAGATCCTACAGCTAAGTAAGGTACACATCGCAGTTTGCAGTAGCAAAACAAAGATGTAAAGCATGAATGTAGCCTTCATACGTATCTATTGAATACATCTCATTCGAATGAGAACAGCAATCACCTAGGCATGCTATTGCATAAAAATGTACACCACAAAAGCAGTAATTACCTTGTTGGGATGGACTTGATGATTGCATGATTTTGCGCTAGTAACATGGACCCAGCACCATGTCTATTACAATGACGTCCGTATTGTTACTGACCTGATCTACATTCACAAGCTCAAAAGTAGATTGAAGAACACTTACTAGACGAGTATCTGAGATGGTGCCTGAATGTACTCTACACTCAACATTGCTCAGCCAAAACAACAGCCAAGAATGGGTTTCATGCAAACCTAATTTAATTGATATATAAACAAAGAAATGGGTTCATGTTTGGCTCTTGTTCTTTGAAATACGAAAAGGGGAACAATAAAATATGATGCATAGTAAGACGATAAAAAATATCCCGGAGATTGACCACATTTAGCCTGTTCAAGGGGAGTCCAGACTCGTCTATCAGCGCATGAGATCAACTCACGCCATTCTTGTAAACATACTTGACCTCAGTTCAGATATTGAAACCTCCTTGAATGTGTGTGTATCTGACATGAGTCTGTGTAATGGCCTTTTTTTATATATACATACATGACACAAGGGGTTCAGAGACAGAGGCGCCTATCTACTGTGTGTGTAAAAGTGGGTTGAAATGCTCCTTAAATATTTTCAAATGAAAAAAGTATAAAATGATTTCTTCTGCATTTCTGCCACCTCTCTCTCCCTCTTTCGTTTTCTTATTCCACACACATCCAATGCCATCCGCATCGCCCATGATGAAGCCATCTTTCAGCCTCAATACCACGTCAAAATTAGGCTACACTATTGATTCAGCATCCATCATCTCGTTTGAGAAACGCAGCGATCAAAAGGTCTGGTATATTATCAAGGTGGAGCCACACAAGAAACGGCCCTTTTTGATTGCAAGAAGATACGAAGAGTTTACACAGCTTTCACAGAAATTATATGAAAGATTCAGCACTACCAAACAACGTGCTGGCTCACGTTTACCACCCAAGATCAAGAGCAGATTAAATCTGTTGCCTGCCAGCAAACAATTACATGCTCAACGCGCAGAAGAACTGGAGCAGTTCCTCAGCATCTTGTTTTGTAAACAGACCATGATCACAGAGTCATTTTTCGTCTTGGATTTCTTTAGTATTCAAAAATCTGATTCAATATTGGAGCAAGAAGAACAAGAAAATGCGCCATCCACTAGCACATCCTCCTCACGATGGAAGAGACTGAGATGCACGTCCTTTCTGGCCCGTTCGCCACCTACTACAGCTACATCTACACCAAGCTCTAATGCTAGTGGTGGTGGACTCTCATCTCTTTGCAGTCAAGCAGCAAATAAGATTTGGCATCGTAGTAACCATGGCAACCAACAGCAACCTCAACCTTCCATGTCAACACCTACAAGCACCACACTCGCATCAAAGAATGCAACAGGCACAGTTAGATCATTCCAGCTACATAGTAACACCCATGCGTATCACAAAGGAGAGCTAAAAAAGAGCAAATCATCACATTGCATCAGAGAACCATCGCCACCACCAACACCACTCTCACCACAACATCCATTATCAGAATCCACCAATAGTAGTCGATCTGGCAGCATTGCATCCAGTCATCTTAGCAACAGCACATGTGCGACGACTATCACGCCTAGCCCAAGTGCCAGCAGCCATCTTCCACTGAAGCCTACCATCAAGATCAAGGTCATCTACGACGTGGACAACATCATCGTCCTCCAAGTGCCTCGGTCGATTGCCCTTCATGATTTGCGTTCTCGCATAGCACAGAAATTTTCCGATCCTAGTATGGGTAGCAATGTCCATGTGCAAGACGAGGTTGTACTGCTATTTAATGATAGTAATAGTAGCTGCTGTAGCATTGCCACCGCCAGGAATGACATGGCGCTTCCTGCTGTATTGATCAACAAAGAGCAAGATCTTGTACAAATCATGCACACTAAATGGAATCGACTTGAAAAGGTGACACTACGTTGCATTATGTAAACTCACACTCTTTCACACACACGCTCCTTAAAAAGAATGAACCTCCTTGACATTCATTTCATGTAAATACACACCCTTCCTTATATACATATAGCACACCTCAGTCTTTTTACATATACACTCACTCACTCACTCACTCACTCACTCACTCACTCACTCACTCACTCACTCACTCACTCACTCACATATGAACTCTACATATTATTGAACATTCCTCACGTTAAAACCACTTGAAAATATTAAAAACTACTATATTTTATTGCGACTTTTTCCTCTTGGTTGATATTTGTCTTTGCTGTTCGTTCTTGAATACTATTTGCAGCGGTTGTTGCGGCAACATGAAGGCAGGTTTGGATATGTCAATGCCATGTGTTTGGTTGAACGCTGTCCTTGCGCTGGATTGAGAAGCAGTAGAGAGAGAGCAGGCCACCTCTGGGATGGCAATGTTCATCCTTGTAAACTGATCCTGTATTTTCTGAGCATATATCTTCATTTTAAACACATCATGTGTATATGCCTGCGTACTTTTGAGCATAATGAGGTTGATTTTGAGCTGTTCTTGCGCGTGTGCATTAAATTCCTCCTTGTCATACTGTAGGATGCGTTTCGCTGTGTTGTGAATGGCGAAAAACATGTGGTGATAGGTACTCTGATCGCAGCCCATTGTCTTGAGATGTCGCAATGTTTGCAGCAGCTCCAAATTGGTTTGGAGGCAATCAATTAAAATATCGTGAGGTGGTGATTGTTGTGGGTTTAGGAATTGATACAGAACAACAAGCCGCATGGAGTTATAGCATAGATGCAAGTGTATCTCGGCTATAAGGTTCTTTTTTGGCAATTGAGTATACCAACTCGTCAGCTCCTTGGTGATGCTGTAATAATGACTGGAGGGAATTTTCTGCTGCTGATTTACAAAGATTTTGCCTGAATGCAAGGCTCGAATATAGCGCCGCATGTAGTGTGTCAGGCAGGCAAAGCTGTACAGATTGTGCTGATCTTGCTGGAGCTTGGCGAGCGATAGTTTGGTAATGTGGCCCAGATCCACCCAAGGCACGGTGTCTGGCAGTAAGCAATCTCTGTTCAACGTGAGGCACATCCAAGCGTCAACATAGTACCATCGAAACCAGCATCCCAGTGTGATATTATCCACTGGCTCGGATCTCACTACTTGTTGTTCTGCCAAATGCTGCAAGGAAATAGATGCCAGGCCGCCCCAAGTGCGCTGCTGCTCGTACAGCCGCAGTAGGTTGGATGTGTAGCTAAGACAAAAGTAGGACTGAATGATCAGTGGCTGCATATCGTCAAACAGGATATCGTCTAACTTGTTTCTTGCTTGCTCATAGAACACCATCGCTGCTTGTTTAAAGTAAAGGCTGTTTCTTTTAATCTGCTGATCCATAAATGTCACTAGACAAATCGAGGCTATACAATACACAATTGGCTGGGGCGCTTTACGCCAATTCCTGATAAGGTCTACGCTTATGGGAGCTACTTTGAAACCAATACAGCACCAGTGCTCCACAGCGCGGGCCATGAGCATGTCTAGTATCTGTGAACTCTCAACGTTGAGGCGCACAGAGGGCGGAACGAAAAATTCCGTGGTGGATGATAGATTGACCAAATCTTCTTCGGTCGTCTTTTGTTGTGTATAATTGGATCTCGTTCTTATGGCTGAGGGCTCCATGTCTTCAATGTCTTTTAATGCAATCTGGAGATCGGAAAAGTTGGCGAGCTGAAGAGTGATGCTGGCTCTTCTGAATTGCTGCTGTTCGTCTTCGTCGGATATTATAAAGGTGTCGTTTAAGACAGGCTTTGAAAAGAAGCTTTGCTGTTTCTCATACAATGAAAGTTCGCACTGACTTGCTATGTAGATCTCGTCCCTTGCTTGCTGTACTTGCTCATGTTCCTGCTGTTGTCTCTCGAGGTGGGGTCGTAAGTAGTCAAACAGTAATCTCTCAGTGGAAGTAGGTGAGACAACATCTTGTTGTTGATAATAAGAGTTTGACATCTTTTTTAGTGGTAGGATTTTCCAGAAAGTAATGGAAAAGAGGGGTAGAATGAGAAGTCTACTTTTATATTTGCCAAAACGGCCGTGCTACCTGAAAGGATTTGCGTTTTAAGGAGTAAGTTTGTATGTTGCATGTTGCAAAGAACGTCAATGCTTGTCGTCTGTGTATGTGTGTACGCATAGATTTATGACGACAACTGGTGTATGTGCATGGCAGGCCCAAGGTATACATTTACAGTTTGACCTGCCATTGAGAGCCCAGAGATAAAGACAAGGAAAGCCTGTTCACGGTCGTTGATAGTGAGACAAAGAAAAGAAGTATCAACAGGAAAACAAACACTCTCCACTTGGGTCAAACAGCCCTGCATTAGACTGAAACTATTGCTAGTTTTATGATACCTCAAACTACATATTTATTCATCCTTTTAGATTTTGGCTTTAGCGGCAGCCTTCTGATTTGCAGTGGGAATAGCATTATCCTCGCCCAAAATATCAGCCATGCGAAGCACACGAGTGCTCACGGTAGCATTGTCTCTTCTATTCTTGCCCTCACGTCTAAATCTACCAATATGATCCACTAATTCCCACAGATGACCTCTAGGCATGAGTATGCCATTTTGGCGTTCAGGGGTATAAGCAGGGCTGACAGCGACTTCAGACCATGGTTTGGGATTACTGTGGCGTCTCTTGAGCAAGATGTCTTGCTCTTCATAGCGAACAAATGCGTTGCTCAACGTTTCCTTGTTGACAGCCTCCAGATAGCTGAGATCGCCTTGGTAATAAAGTGTCTTGCCTAACGATTGAGTTCGATTGGCAAACAGTTTACTATCAACCCAAATAGGGTCTTGTCCTGCAACGACGCTAGGAGGTGCCAAAGTGAACAAACTGACAGCAGCTAACCAGTATGATTCAATGAAGGGCCAGATCATAAAGCAGAGGAAATCTAGTATACTGCTATTAGACATACAGTACACTCACATGGCAGCATGGGCACTTACCATAGTTTTCTCTGCCACAGCTTCTCTCCATATCAGATAATCCTACCCAGCCATCTTCACACACTTCAATGACATTGTTGTCTGCGAGCCATTGGATGGTACGTCTGGTGTTGCTCTCTACGCCGCCAGGTCTATAAATCATGTCTAATTTCAACAAACTGGAAAGGAACGAGATTTCATCCAGCAGGTCAGCGTACTGCATGCGCTGCAGAGGCTTTCCACCGCCCTTCTTGACAACCGAGTACAAGGCAGCACAGACAATGGCTTCCTCCACAAAGAGATGGATGACTTGGTTGCGATAATACGAGAGCTCGAATGCGGCGATGGGGTAAAATGTAGGTTCGACAATATCCTTTCCTTTTCGTTCGCCAATCAAGTCTTTGTGGATCACCACGGTTCTATTATCATTTCTGTAAATACGAGTGCGTCATTTGTAGGTACATGCACCAACTCACTTGTCCACGATTTCGCCAGTAGACATGTCATGAAATTCAGAAACTTGGCCGCCTTTATCTTCAATGATCTTTTTCAACCATTCCACTCTTCGGATCAATTCGCTTCTACCAACACCTCGTCCTCTCAGTGTCAGGATGACAGTGCCTACTAGTGCGGAAGGCATGACTACAGATATGGCATTCTAACAAATAAAGTAATTCTTTGTTAGCTTATACAACAGGGGAAAAAAAAAAGGAGGTACTATTGCACTTACGATATCAGCAAGCACTCTAAATTTAGATTGAAGATGTGAGTTGCCCATGCTGTTTCAAATCAAGAAAGCTTATTTCTTATATACCTGTAGCCTAACGATTTCAGCAAGACGGATTTCTGTGTCGAGTCGGTGAGGTCCATTGGACTGTGCACTATTGTCAGTATCGGATTTAACGCGACACGTTACTAGAAAGACATACCCTCTCATCTTGACTTGATCATCTAACCAATCTCTTAATGAATAAGGCTTGCCCAAGCGAACTGTATACAAGCAAGACTTGAGTAAACGTACTCTCCCCAACCAAACTCCTGATATACAAACCATCCACACGACCCCACTTTAATTGTAGCAATCTGCTATTCGTCAGAACACCCCTAAAGGAACCATGTTTTCAGCATTTCTCTTGCTTCTCTTTCAGCTAGCAGCATCTTACCATAGACTCTCCTTTTCTTTGGGAGTACCGAGTAATTCAGTTGCATAACTGGAAGTCTCAATGATTTTATCATAACCAAGCGAAATAGGCACAATGTGACAATCAGAAAAGCGATCATCAACCAGGGCATCCAAGATGATCTTGACAACACCTAATTTTGGTTGCAGTAATTTGCCCAATCTGGATCGAGTGCCTTCAACAAAGCATTCAAAATTCACTGTAAGGTATGCCAGTGAGTGAGATGTGGGCCAGGTGCATCATGTTCTCACTTACTGCCTTCAGCCAGCAATGTAGCCATGTATTCCTCTAAAACTGTCTTGTACAACTCATCATTTCCCCATTCTCGACGGATAAAAACGGCACCAGATGATTTCAATAATTTGCCAACGACAGGCATATCGAGATTATCGCCGGCGACAATATGGGGGATTTGGATTCCTGATGCAAGAAACGATAAAATTTAGCTTGTGTTCCTTTTTGTGCGTGAGTAAAAAGAGGGTATATACCTAATCTGTACATCAAATAGGATACCACCAAATAATCGATATGCGATTTATGAGATGGCAAAAAGATGAGCGATTGCTTCTTTTCTTGTGCCATTAAAGCAACTCGTTTTAGCTATGGTCAACATGGTTAGACCATGTCAATCCAGCAAGTGCGCCCTTCACTTCAACTTACCTCGACCCATTCACTTTCTCTAATATGAACACCCTGATGATACAGTCGCACAAGGATATTATTGACTACAAAGGCAAAGAACCTAGGTTAAGGGATGAGTCAATGGCCATGATTGAATGCTGATCTCTTTGATTGTCATACCGCAATGTGCGAACGCTATCTACTGTGGCAATGGCTTTCTCAGCAATGGCTTTTGCAACGACTTCAAGCTCTTTTCGAAGCGCCTTTCTTTGTTTCTCGATCCGTTTGTCGTTTGGCTTCCATTTCTTTTGAGCAACCAAGATTTCAGTTTGTCGATTAGCTAATTGAGTGATAATTTCTTGGACTGACGAAATAAGGAGATCAGATCAAGTAAGATCCCCCTTTTTTTTTTTTTTTTACGTATGATTTGAATTACCTTTTTTACTATCTAGTACTACTTGCTTCATTTTTGCTGAATAGCCAGGGTATAATATTTTGGTGCCAATATAGTTGTTATATCCTCTCCAGCCCTACGCATTGCAGTCAATATCGTGTGTTGGTCAGCTAGAGAGCCATCCGCGACTTACAGTGCCTTGGTAGAACAAGCCGACATTTAGCATGAATGCTACGGGATCTTCTCTGATACGGCGTGGTTCTTTCTCTCTGTTTCATGACAGCATAAGTCTCATAGGCAGCTATTTTCACTGTTACAGTACTCACACTACGTTGCGATGCTCTCTTTCATTGTACGTTAAATCTCGCTTGACATGGATCTTAAGTGCTCGAGGATTGTCTACAGTGTAATCGTCGCCGGATTTCTTGTATTCTTGTACAAGCTCTTGAATACGTTTCTCGGTTTTACTGTCTGCTCCCATAGTGATAGTGGTGATTCAAACAATGAACAAGGAGAGAAGAAAGAGAAGAGGAGAAAGTGGATAAAACGGATTTATATAAAAATTAAAAAATTGTGGGGTAGAAATAACTAGTGGGGTATTAACGAATAGTATCGCCTGGATGTGGGTTTTGGTCGTTGCTAGGCATGCAACGAACAAATCAACAGTATTTCTGCTTACATTTTCACAATTGAATGAAACGGCTTGTATCACATGATTCAGGCACAGCTCCATCCTAGATACTCTGCTAGGTTGTCAATGCATTGAGGCCATCTATCGTACGATACCAGCTGTATATATTTCCATAGATACTGCCCAATTGTGTGGGTATCAACAGTGAGTCCAACACCAGTTGTCTAAATACTATGTCATTCAATGTCAATCTCTCAAAAAAAAAAAAAAAAAAAAAAAAAAAAAAAGGAATATATCTTTGGAGCAATGCGATCATTGGGATGATTGGGACCATTGGGCACATTTACACAGACAATGGCCATAATCCCCGCAATAAAAGCACTTTGGATACTGGTAAATGACCATACTATCCTCATCTCAAAGCATGACATGAGTACTGATTACACTAAGCATCTTGCTTTTATAGTGTGTTTTGAGCGGTTATTCAAGGATCAAGGAGGCGTATAAACAAGTTGGATTTTCACACCCTGGCAGCCTTCCATCTTGCCCCTTCTCTACAGCCACAAACAATACAAACAAAACGCCCATTTGACAGCTTGGAATTCGCCCAAATCTCACCCGGAGCATGACTTTATTTCTAATCAAGAGAAAATTTTCATATATAAGATAATGGCGAGGGGAGCATATGAGATTGGAGAGGCATATATATAGTAAAATACACAGGAAGAAAGAACTGAATCTTTAATAAAAGTAATGTGGGGGGGGGATAATGGTAAGAGAAAGAAGCTTAAATATATATGCAATTTTTAACTGTAGTCTCTGTCGTTGTTATTATTGTCGTCGTTGCTCTTGTTGTTATTGCTGTAGGTCCTGTTGATACGATGGCGACCTATCGTAGATCACGGTTTAATATGTTGCTTTGATTTTGACTTTCTTCGGTATTTGCGCTTACCATCACCGATTGGATTGAGCATATGAGATTGCTTTCCAAAACTCATCTTTGAAGATCGAGCTTTATTCTCTTCAGAATCTAGTGTGTAACGCGTTAGTCGATGCAACTCGGCAAACCCCTTTACGCTAAACAACTTACCAGCATTGTATCTTTGATGAGATGCAGAGGAGGATGCGGAAGATGCGGTGGATGACTTTCTATCGAAGTTTGGCAAGCTATCATCGTTTGTGTTGCTGCTGCTGTTGTAATAGTTGCTGCTCTCGGCGCTCGCATTCATACCTGAGGATGAGCCGCCAGTGTTCATGGCCGAAGAGCTGCGGTTGCTATTGTAATTGTTGTGGTTGTCTAATCTATAAGATGATTGATGTTGTTGTTGTTGCATTGAATCAAATGAAAGTAATTTTCGTTGTTTGGTATCATTGTTATTATTATCTTGAGAATAGGAACTCGGGTTAGATGAATTGGAGGATGAGATTCTTGCATTTGAGGACTTGTCTGTCTTGTTGTTGGCAGAGGAGGAGGACGGTGCAACAGGAGACCAGCTAGCATTTGATGAGTCATTTCCACTGCAGCTGCTGTTGTGGTTGTGGTTGCTGTTCTGGCTGTTGCTGTTCTGATTATTGTTGTAACTCTGTCCAATGTTGTTCATATTTTGATTCTCTTTTAGCTTAGACACCTGTATTCGAAGGTTCTCGGCTTTTTTTTTTTTTTTTTGGTGATTAGTGGAATAGATTTTAATATCAAAATAGAAGAGAAAACAGAGTGGCAAATGTTTAGCAGATTGCAAAAAAAAAATTGATGAAACTATTTCTCAAATACCATTTTGTAATTCTTGGTTGTTGTTACTATTGTTGTTAGAAGAACATACACAGTCTACTAGAAGGTTAATGAAATTCTTTGTCTGTGTACACACATTTTCTTACTATTGTTTGCTTTGGCTGAAGAAGACACCACATCCACTAAATCCTGCATTGCCTAAAGAAGAAAAATGCCCATATTATGAATACCGTAAATTTGTAAATGTGCACCCAGGCCCCTATTTGAAACCCCTAAAAAAAATAGGAAAGAACAACTTACATCTTGCTGCTTGGAAACAACCATTCTCAAATGTACTACTTCATTGAAAAGCTGTTCACAAGATTTAGTAACGCCTAACAGATGATCTTCGATCCGTAATATATGCTTTATCACTGGATTGTTATTGTCTTGCATATAAGCATCTTCTGATTTCATATTTGAATGGTTGTATTCTTTTCTATTACCGGTATTATTAACGTAATACTGTTGCTGTTGCTCTTCTCGTTGCTGCTGTTGCTGCTCTCGTTGTTCTTGCTCGCGGTGCTGCACCTGAAGATCCCGTTGTTGCTGTTCTTGCTGCTGCTGCTGTTGCTGCAATTGCTGTTGTAATTGAAGCTGCTGTGTTTTGGCACTCTTTCGTTTGATATGTTGTAGATCGCCAACGGCACCTCGTCGAAAGTTGGGATGCTTGAATTCCCATGTTTGGTTTTCGTTTGTGAGATTCGAATGAATCAAATCGTTCACCTTGTGGAAGCCATACACTATAATGATAAGTGAGGTTAGTACACAATACCTACTATAGCAAGATGAAGAGCTTTACTGTTTAGTTGTCTAACAAAACTCTGCCAGTTATTATGCTTGAAGTATTGCGGTAGAACACTCTTGGAAAAAGCTGTAGGGTTCGATACACTAAAAAGATCTCCATGGCTTGACCAAGCAATCAAATCAGAGGTGTCTGGATCTTCTAACATTCTAATGTCAAAACATTAATGAGTGCGTTTTCTAATGTAGGCATAACATTAATATTACTTGTATAGTTTGTTGACAAATGCTGCCTGTGTTTTCATATTGCCAACAGCAGGAGCAACAACAAGGGCTTCGTTAACGGGAGTCTCATCAATATCACTGCTTGATTCTAGTTTGAGTCTATCACAAACAGCAGAACATTAGCATGGGCCTCTTCTTCATTTACACTGTGGATGCAGACCTTTTGTATCTCTGCTCTTGATCTCCTGCATTGGAACTGCTCGCTGAGCTAGATCTGCTGCCACTTTTTGCCATTATCAGTATAGCCTATTTAACATCAACTTTCCTCTGAAGAAAATCTTCTATTTCCGAGCAAATGTGTTAAATCTTATTTGCATCGATTCCATTTTTTCAACATCTCAGTGTTACCTGTTAAATTATTCAATGATTTTCTAAATATGAAAAAGAATAGTTCACTATTATTTTACAAAGATAAAATAATAAAGAGTCTGTTTCGATGGGAAAAGGAGAGAGAAAGCGATGCTTCTATGTAAAATTTGATGTACAGACAAAAAAAAATAGAAGAAAAAAGGAAAAAAGGGAAAAAGCGAAAGAAGAAGAAAGAAGAGGGAAAATAATAATCGCAATGTGTTAGCGATGTTGAAAAAAAAAAAAAAAAAAAAAGAGACATTTTCCAATCTCTTACTCTCTCAATCACTCTCATGACATCACCAGAGTGGCCGACATGTTGGGTCTAAATGATGGATTAGGATTAGTTGTGAATCGAAAGGCAAAATGAGAAAAGGGGAAGCAAAGTGTTATGGAATGTGCTGGGTAGGTTACACCTAGTTCGTTGCCGACAGGAAGAAAACAGCATGAATCACTGATTTTTATAGCACGAGTGCCGATGAATGACAATCATCAAGACAAAATCACCATTTTCTGACAAGAAATTCACTTGAAATGGTAAGATTATTTGGTCAATATACCGAGAACAAAGGTATGCACATTTGTAAGGCCAACACATGGTTTTAAAACTCAAAATCGATGTTTTATGATGAACACATTTTGTTTTAGGAAAAATATCGATTTTAGAGTTGAAACAAGGAATATAGCAAGATGCAGGCTTGGCTTTAGATGAAGCAAACATACATCTAATGAAGACGTCCATCAGCATGCTTCATGTGTGGACGAAAAAGTAAACAGAAAATTTTTTATTGATGAAACATTTTGGCTTTTCTTCATTCATCTTCTTCTCTCAAAAAGAAGGGATCAAGAGCCCGAATTACCCATAGACGATTCTAGAGCTACCTAAAAAGGGAGTGAGGCTAAAAAATCACATTATTTGTATTTCGTTTTTTGACCACCTAGTACGACATGTATTGGTATATTAGTAAGATATGGAATAGATTGCATTCGATTCCCTTAATTACATCCTACAATCACCACTTCCAGCATCTCATGGACACAGCCACCGACATTTGGCCTCTCTTAGTTCTTTTTTTCATTTTATTTCGATCAAGTGACTCGAGCAATTTCGAATGATAGTACTGCCGCATTAAGCAATTTACGTTTAAACTTTTTTTTTTTTTTTGTTATGCGTGTGGTGCGTAGATTGTGTTGCATGTGCAACCAAAGTCTAATGATTAACTTTCTGCCATGATAACTCAGTTGGAAACTTATCGAGATTTGCTCATGAAGCATATCATGATCAGTTAATAAGATACCCCAATGAGATCGGGCATGTTTGATTTTGGACATCATGAGATTTTTTTTTTTTTTTTTTTGGCTCCAGTGGTGAGTCAAATATCACATGAATATGCGATTCTTTTGACATTGGGTGATGCGCATCTTCGATTTCTAAAATTACATTTCGCCATCTTAAAAACATCAAAAAACATCATCTAAAGAATGAGTAATTGGGACTATTTTACAAGAGCTACTCCTCTTTTTTCATGATTTACCACGAATGGCAGAAGAGGTAATCGATCTATTGCTTTCGACCACTTGTTTCACAAGCGTCTGATTCGTACGATTCAATTGAAGCCTCGCTGTTATGTTGCAGAAACAGTCAGGCATGCATTGAATAGTTTGGATATGGTCATAGTTTGGGCTTCTGCTTGTACATGGCCCATTTGAGTTTCACTCCTTTTAAAAATCGGTCGAGAAAAAATGCTATTTTCATTTGACTCTGTAAGGGCATCGTAACCCTGCTGTCGGTTCTTGGCAGGGGTTGACAAACTTACAAAACCAAAAACCAACAAAATTTATGCGTTTAGCCTAATTGCATGAAGAATAATAAACTCACCGAATCAACTAGACTCTCTCAGTGTTTTTTCTGAAATGTAGAACATTGGGCTGCAAATGATCAACTTGCGAGTTGATAAAAAAATCTTTTGCTAGAATAGAAATCATCTCGTGGAGACACTCAGCAGCTTAATGAACTGTTCATCTAAACAATACCAAATTGAATAAGGCAGGAGAGCTAGCCTGGCTGAAGAGCTTGGGTGGCTGATCTAATTTAGATGTATCAATTTTTCCTATTGTGTAGACTATGTAAAAAGGCTGAATTTAATTGCCATGCTGTTTATTAGGTCATTCGGTTACATAGAAACCTGATGAACCCAATCATTTTGTTGCGATTGGGGCTCACAAACGATGTGTTTCTGCATTTGAAAAAGAGCTTAATTTATCATCGTCGTCTCAATTGTTTTGGTTGCAATTGGCGCAAAAAGCGCGATGGTCCCTTAAACTCGATGAAATTGTACATATACTTGAGACCATTGACAAATTCTCGAACGTTTCATTAGAGATCGAAAGTGATCATTCGCGGATAGTGCCAAGTATAGCAAGAACAAGATGTTCTAGCAAGATCGGTGAGGAAGAAATGCTATATGTTGGATTTGTAATCAAACCTTACAATGGAAAGAACCGGCTAGTTTCAACGCTTATTTGCATGCCATTAATCCATTGATCTGCTCAATGCAAAAGTCGTGGGTATATCGCAATCCTGGTAGAATTACGTACAAGCATTTTATCTGCTGAGAAAAATGCCTTGAGTAAAATGGTTACATTTGAATTTTCCTTGCAATCTACGAGCCTGTCTAAGCTACGGATGGCTCTCTACCTTTGCTTCGCTTCAGTGAGAGCCAACCTACGCAGCGGCAGTTTGCGCTACCGATTGCCCTTGCCCATCTTATCAAAATGCTGCTACTTTCATTTTAACCCTCCATTTACACATGAGAATCCTCGTATTATCAGCGGATCTGACTCTGATATGATGTCCCACATTCGTATACACTTGAAATACTTCACATACGGGCAAGCAGTATATTGGTAGCATCCCTTTCTAGTCAAGAGTGTGCCTAATATACTAAAAACTGGGTGCATTTGAGCTGTGTTTTTTCACGTTCAAGGCCGTTTTAGATGGTCAGAATAGCAATTGCTCTCAATTACCACTAACTTGCTCAACTTTTTGGGGATCAAAAAAATATTGACGAAAATCCACCAAAAAGCATGAGGTATCCCCTCATGGTTTTCATCAAAAAATTTGGGATACCCCAAAGCTGCTCATCCACAGCAAGTATACCAATCCATAGTCAATTTGAACCTGAAGCAATACTTCGTCTACAACTTAGACATCAAGATTACAATCTTCGACCTGTTTGCTGCCACCGTTCGTATGATATGGAGATTCCACCTCCTACTAACATTCGAAGGAGTGCCTTTTGATACCAACAATGTCGCCAACAAAATCTGTGCTGAAATGATGAGATTGTCAGATCTCAAGCATTAATATTAGTAGTAGTTTCAATAGATTTATATGTGGCAGGTCACTTTGTTACATACACTTGTCCATCATTTGATGTTCTTATTATATTCGTATATTTACTAATAAATAAGCAACATCCACACAAAAAAAAATCATCAAAAATCAGACGATCGCGTTTTTGACTATAAAAATGAAAACTTTTACTATGGCATACGAGCCTTTCAGCACTTCGGGTGGTTCCCTGACCTACGCTTCGCTTCGGTGGAAACCAACCTACGTTCAAACGGCTCGCGCTGCCGCGGGCCTTTGGCTAATATCCCAAAATTAATATAGCTAAAATGTTAGAAGAAGATCCCTGATTGTTGATTGATATATAATCACAAATCATATGAGTGTCTATGCTTCGGATGGTTCTCACCGAAGCGTAGCGAAGGTAGAGAACCAACCTGCACAGCGACAGCTCGAGCTACCGGTTACCCTTGTGTATCTTATCATAATACTACTACGTTCAAGCTGACCCTCTACTTACACATGAAAACCCTTTATATTATCTGTGGATCTGACTCTTATCTGATGCTCTACATCCATATACACGTATCTACTTCATATACGGGCAAGTAGCATACTGGTATTTCCACTTTTTAGTTCTTAGTATCCATAATACAGCAAAATTTGAATGCATTTGAGCTGCGTTTTTCTCGCGTCCAAGGCCTTTTTAGATTGTCGCAATAGGACCAAACACTTGCTTTCATCTGGCAGTTACTTTCTGACACCTTTGCTCAACTTTTCGAGGATCAAAAAAACATGAACAAAATTCGACCGAAAAGTATGAGGTACCCCTCATGGTTTTCATCGAAAATCAAACGATCGCGTTTTTCACCTTGAAAACGGAGACTTTTACTATGGTATATCTTGAATCAAAATGTCTCTATCGATCCAAAGCAACCTCTGAAATCATCTTTGTGGGACTTTGATATGTAAAATTTCGACATTTTGGCCAGAAACCTCTTTTCATATTTTCATAAATCATTTGATAAGTTTATTCAAATCATCTATTTTACTTAGTACCATTGGATGCACCTTGAAAAGTACTCCAGGAGAGCTTAAGGAAGCATATTTTTTTTTTTGTAGGGGAGTCGAGCTCCAGGTTTTATTTAAAGTCCTTTAAATGTCATACTGAGGGATAGAAAAGACTGTTGGTGGACCCAATGTCTGCAAAGAAGGGGAATAAGATATTTTGAACTAAGTTGGGAAAGAAATCTACTACTAATAAGGTGCCACTCCTAGAGCCAGTACAGTCTTGCGGAAATCGTCAAAATATAGATCATGGATAAGAGTACAAAAACACCAAACGAGGACATCAGTACTACGTCAAAAAAATCAAACAACTTGCGTTCACCAGGATTTGAACCGGGATCCTCCCGTTGGCATACGAGAGTTTTACCACTTCGCCCTAGCTTAAGGAAGCATTTTTTTTTTTTTTGTAGGGGAGTCGAGCTCCAGGTTTTATTTAAAGTCCTTTAAATGTCATGCTGAGGGATAGAAAAGACTGTTGGTGGACCCAATGTCTGCAATGAAGGGGAATAAGATATTTTTTGAACTAAGTTGGGAAAGAAATCTACTACTAATAAGGTGCGACTCCTAGAGCCAGTACAGTCTTGCGGAAAATCGTCAAAATATAGATCATGGATAAGAGCACAAAACACCAAACGAGGACATCAGTACTACGTCAAAAAAATCAAACAACTTGCGTTCACCAGGATTTGAACCGGGATCCTCCCGTTGGCATACGGGAGTTTTACCACTTCGCCCTACCACCAGGGACAGCTTAAGGAAGCATAGGGCGATCATTACAATTCATATAGTCGAACATCATAAAATAGATTAAAGAAGTCGAAAAAGGACAATATCTGGCCAATCTTGAACAGAAAAAAATAAGCTGAGTCTGAATCAATTTTGGCGGCGGCATTGCTGCTGGCTGGCCCGAATTCCTTTCTGATGATTGCGATGTTGATTAAATGGAGATCATGGAATTGAAAGGACAACTGCTTAGTCCAAATACTTTTTTTTTTGGGGGAGCTTTGTCTCATGAAGGTGTCTTTTGCAATAATAATATCTCAAAAAAAAGTCGCTGTAGATTTTACACAAGTCTTGTATTTACTTATGGCGACCAGCTATATGTCGCCATCTTATTAAAAGCATCAGCAAATGATATGACAATTCTATTATCAGAAAATGGCGATTGTGATGTACAAATGCTGTATAAAATTTGAATTTTCTTTCACATCGTCCCAATAATAGGCTTCGTTTGATATCGGTGTAAGGAAAAAGGATGTTGAGGGAGATACCTCCTCTCCTACAGACTCTTTGGCGCTCTATTTTTTTGTGGTCAACACTTACCAAATATTTTATTTGTCCCTAATTGTTGGGAATGAGAAAAGAAGCACTGCGCTCTGAATGTAGATTACAGAAACGAACATGTCTTCCAATTATGATTATGACCATCTTCTGTAAGGTAACAATTAATAGTCTAAGAAAGGAAATCAGATTACCATGTCTTATGATTAGAAAGTTCGGCTTTTGTACCTTTAAAAATGTATAACCAGTGTACACGCAAATTCCTTCAATGTTTACACATGGTTAACAGAAAGTACCCCCCACGTACTGTGACGTATACTGACCCTGCTCTTGGCATGAGGTTGATCTGATCTTAAGAACACACAGACTTACTTTATCCCAGAAATGTTTTGGCCGATTCTTCAAATTCCATTCCACAATCCTGGTACGACCTATAATAATTAAGGCATAGGACTATTGATCATCTTATTTCGCATTTTATGTTTATTTTTGAGCTTATTTATACAGTTTTACTTTATGCACCTCTTGATTATCCACATCTAGTTATTCTTCTCTAAAGCAATCTTTGCTCTTTCCTCCTGATCAATGGTTGCTAATGTCTTGCTCGCATTAACAATTTGTACAACGTTGATGAATTGTTTAGCAAAGCAAATAACACCTGTCACTGATAATACACTCCACCAGAAGACTATAGCAAAGTAAAATATAAGTCATTTATGCTCTCTGTTCCCTCGTGATTCTCGATTGCTCCACAGAAAATGAAAATGCTGACTTACAGTTTATAGGTCCAGTGAATTTGAGAACATAAAGAGCGACAAAGAAGAGCTCATTACCGGCACACATGAGGAACAAAACAATCTACAAAAGCATAATCACAATTGAATACCCTTTACCATCATTCTCGTCAAACCCGACCTACATTGTTGTTGTAGTAAATGCGAAGATACCAACTTTGCTTCTCACTGATTTTCTTGTGACTCGAGGATCCCGAGATCATTGAACTAGAATCATTATCTGATTAATAACCCTCACCATCTTTCCATTTTCTACATCCGTCCAACATACCTGTACATGTGCATATAATGAGAACTAAAGTCAAGAGATACGAGGAATTGGAAAAGAATGGTCCATTCAGGATATTTGAGAGATAGGAAACATAAGAGACAAGTGGTTGTACATCTAATAGATGTTGTATAAAAAGAGTCAAATCACTATCCTCGATTTAGCTATTGCAAGCTAATTACCTATCTGTCACCATGTCCAACACAGCGCCAAATCGACTGCCTACCATATGTTTTGTAATCAATATCTCTCCCATCTATATTCTTGTACCAAGCACTTACATTGATTGAAATGTCTAGCGGCATTACCATCGACAGCATCCAATAAACAAGAAATACAATACAGACTTACACAGACCTTGGGATGCCATGGCATATAATACAGAGACAGAGATGCAAGGATAATTCGCGTATAACCTGCACCACTATAATGAATATCCTTTGCATTCCCGGAAATCCCATCCTGCTCACTACTTACCGATGAGATTGGGTATGAACAAAAAGACATTTTCATTTGTTCGAGGAACCTGAACCTCTTTTGTTCCAGTTGAAGGCATGGCTGATTGTTATTTCAAGTGTGAAAAGAGAAGGAAAAGAGAAGAAGCGACAGATGAATGGCAATCCGCGTTATTATCAACAACAAAAAGAACAAATGCGATTAAATAGCCGCCGTTTAGAAAGAAAGGTGTGTTTGTGCACAAGTCTTTACCGGTCCAATCATTTCCCGAGCTAAATGTTGGTAATGTAGCGTGATTCAACAGGGTTTCATTTGTATTAATGATTGTGTTGGGTCAATTGAAATCAGGCCAATATCTAGCAAGTATTACGGGAAGGGGAAATCCCAAATTGATCGTTGGACTGAACCTTACTGTTGCAAATGTCAATGATTTTTTCTGTTGCTATATTTAAATAGCATAAACAAAGCCAACAATTGCCAAGTTTCAATGCCAACTCCGAAGAAATGAGCATCAAGAGGATGCTGACGATAGATGTGCTATTTCTCTACTATGAATGGATGCTCACTTGAGATAGAGCAGAGGAAGGGCTTAACCTCGTGGTCAATTAAACGCTAGCAGCTGAAGATTATTTGAGCCCATGGAACGCTGTAACTCAAACATCAGTGGTACAAATATACTGGAGTGTATGATTCATCCCAACTTGTGATGGATTCAGAAGATTGCCTGAAAGATCATGATCTACATTATAAATAAACCACCAACCTATATCAAAATTATGGTAGAAAGGGGTATTCAGCAATCGCATATAGCCTCTAGGTGGTGTCCATCAACAACGGCTCGCAAAAATTATTTTACCGACTTTCAGAATCAAATGTCTTGATTTGAAACTTAGATTGCTACAATACATAATCGCGAAGCTTATTCTAAACGTGGCAGCACAACATTTTTTATACGGCGAGGATTCTGTCACAATCCAGTGATCGCATGCTGGAATATGTCTAGAATACTGGCATTTGTTGCTTCCATTGGGCCCGCAATGAAATTTGACAGCACTGGCAAAGAAGCTTGTACAGTAGCGGATTTATGACCTCACGTGGTTGATCTGATAAAGAATTTTATGGCACTCAAGTCTCTTCAAGCCTAAATCCAGTTTTTTTTTTTTTTTTTTTTTTTTTTTTTTTTTTTTTTTTTTTTTTTTTACGGGTCACTACATTAAATTATGCCCCATCCAGGTTTCACCTGGCACAGATCAAATAATTATAAACAGGCTTTATTTTCTTTCTTCATGTTTAATGTACAAACAACAATAACACCAATAGTGACAGGTCTAATCCTTCTTGATACCGTATTGTGCCTTGTATTCCTTCATGAGCTTGAGCTCATTTTCATAAGTACCCTTCTCCTCCATAAACTCCATGATGTGATCCATAGAGATGATGGCACGAACTTGAACATTGTTCTTTTCTTCGACAGCTTGAATAGCACTCTTACCAGTGCCATCAGGAGCAATTTCAGCGCGATCAACAGCGACAAGAACACCAGCAAGCTGAGCATTGTTTTGCTTGATAATCTCGATGGACTCGTTGATGGCAGTACCAGCAGTAATTACATCATCAACAACGACAATGTTTCCCTTCAAAGGAGTACCAACAATGTTACCACCCTCGCCATGATCCTTCTTTTCCTTGCGGTTGAAAGAGAAGGGGGCGTCCTTACCGTAATCGTTGGACAAAGACAGAGCAGTAGCACAGACAAGAGGAATACCCTTATAAGCAGGACCAAAAAGAACATCGTAATCAAAGCTGGCATCCTCGAGAGCAGCAGCATAGAATGTGCCAATAGCACCCAAAGTCTTACCGCTGTTGAACAAACCAGCATTGAAAAAGTAAGGTGAAGTACGACCGGATTTGAGGTGGAAGGATCCAAACTTGAGGACCTCGTTCTTGAGAGCAAACTCGATGAATTCACGTTGATAAGCCTTCATTATATGGATGTTATTGTATGGGGATATAGTGAAGAAAGAAGAAAAAGAAGAAGAAACTTGAATTAACAAGGCAGATGTCAAGTTTTATAAAGACGTGTGGGTCGAGATCTCCGCAATCAAAATGGATGACTCTTAAGACTGTTTATTAAGATTTAAATTTTGGATGATTTACCATCAATCAGAGGGATCACAACCTTTCCCTTGTTCTTTCCAGAGTGCAAGTAAGCAACACCAGCAGCCACGGAATCAATGCCGCTCAAACCGCCGTTATCAATGAGCACCTTGAGCTTACCTTCCTTGACTAGCTTGATCATGTTGGCCATGTGAGACGCAGAGAACTCCTTGTAATCAGGCATGAAGAAACCAGCAACAGTGCGGGAAGTACCAAGGAGCTTCAACGTATTTACATTGTCGCCAGCCATGCCATTAGCATCAGCATAAGTAGACACTGTGCCGATAACAATCAAACGACCACGGACAGCAAGACTCTTGAGGCAAATGTCGAAAAAGTTACCGCCTACACTTTCAAAGATGATATCAACGCCACGGGGGTATTCTTTCTTCATCACTGCCTTGAAATCTTCCTTTTTGTAGTTGATGACTCTGTCACAGCCCATTTCCTATTGCATGATTTATATGCGTTGAGCTGTCTCGCCTTACAAGAATCAATCATGAGAATTCTACCTTAAGCATGGCCACCTTGTCATCGTTGGAGCATGTACCAATAACGTGATTGCCAGCCAATTTGGCTAATTGTACAGCAATTTGTCCAGCACCACCAGCAGCTATATCGTATAATGCAAACTCAATATGCGATCTTGACCTAACTCCTAGTGTACATTACCTGCAGTTACAAGGACAGTCTCTCCCTTGGTCATGCGGCCAGTTTCAGCCAAAGCAATCGAGGCAGTTAAACCAGACGTCAAAAGGCCTAGAAGTTCAGGTCTAGCATTCTATACGAGAACATCCACATTTAGAACCACAGATACCCGCTTTCAACACAACCAAACTTACAGGAACAGGAATGACAGCTTTGTGAGAGATCTCGACGTATTCAGCGAAAGCACCGTATTGTGTGTAGATGACGTGAGAACCAATCTTGTCTTTAGAGACGTTGGAACCTACAGCAACAATCTCACCGAGAGCTTCGAAACCGACATCAAAAGGACTATAATAAATGAACATGAAAAAAAAGCGTTTAGTGGAGTACACAATGCAACTTACGGCTTGATATCAGGGATGTATTTGCCATTGGTGAAATTGATATCAGAGGCATTGATACCAACATAAAAGTTCTTTACAACAACGTTGTTGGGCTTCAAGTTTTGAATCAAATCTTTGTAGTTGACAGAGACCACCTTTGTCACCTTGTTAAAGTCATTACCAACTTCAAATGCTTGGAGCTTGCGGAAAGTTGTGGGGCTAGAGCAATACTTTTTGTTAGCATGGTATTGAATGAGATTGGCTTTGGTGGGTGCTACTTTACGCAGACATTGTTATATATCAAAAGAGTTGTGGAAAGGTAAAAGAAAGAAGGAAACAAAACCTGGAGTAATTAAAGCAGAAGAAGCGGTTGTTCAATGTAAAATTTGAGCTTTGTAATCATAAAACAAGGTGAGAAAGATGATGAATAAACATGCCTACTTGAAAGGAAACAAGACATATATTCTTAAGTAATGCTATATGGCGGTGCTGTAGAGTTCATGCTAGTCGTATACACCATGGATTTGATTAATAAGCTAAAGGTAGTCGACCCAAGATTCAATCAAAGCAACAGGGCAGAACCTTAATCGAATTGCAAACTCCACGCTGCTCTGTTTGATCGACCACGGGCGCATTTTGACATGTTTCTTTGAGTGTTACATGAGCATTCATTCTAGTACCATCATACATGTACCTGGATCTGCTCATGCTGTGCATGCTCATGCCCATAGCAGTGATGTTTGAAGCATAACATGATGTATACGCAAACAAGTGGGTACATTTGTAGTTTGGATCCGACAGCTGAAAGAAGGAATCCAGCCTTGACGTGCAAACCAAATGCTAGAAATCAAGTTCATCCGACTGTTCATCTCGTAAGCCTACAGCATTGACAACAGACACAAGACAAGCCTTGGCAATGTGGTGTGATAGGGAACATGCGCCTGGCAGTTATCACTACCTGAGATTGTTGTCAAGGCTTTTAGAGTTTAAAAGGGTTAATTCCTCAAATAACGAATAGCAGGAAAGACAGCCATCCCTCGCTTGGGCTGGACAAGCGTGTGCTCTTCTGCAAGCTTGAGACTTTTGCTTCTGACTGATGTATACAGACATCAAACTTGTTCAGCAAGACAAAAATATATAAAGGGGGTGAGCACAAACATTTACCAAACAGCTTGTTATTCAAGCCACGAAGCAGGTTTTTCTTTCCTCTCTCACTATTTTTTTTTCTCACCTGTAACAAACATGGCCTCTGTGGATTCCTCAGAAGTTGAAAGAAAGTTTTCTTACCAAGATAATGAGAGAGTGTTGTGTTTTCATGGACCTCTCATCTATGAAGCCAAGGTTAGAACGCGATACATGCCAGTAATGATGACTGTATACTCAAGTCAAAGCAAAACTGCAGGTGTTGGAGAAAAATTGGATGGAGGAACCCGAAGCAAGTGGTCCTCATTACTACGTTCATTATAAAGGCTGGAAGAAATCGTACGTTTGACAGTAGATGTGAGATGTCATGGAGCTCATCCATTGTGTTTGTAGCTGGGATGAATGGGTACCAGAATCAAGAGTGCTTCGCTGGTCAGAAGAGAATTTACAAATGCAGCTACGACTCAAGACATTCTATCGTACAAATCAATCAGGAAAGAGTAGGAAACAAAGCGAGAGCGAAGGCAGCAATCTGGGCAAACGTCGCAGAGACGCCAAGTTGGAGAAGGAGGAGGATTATTTGAATCGACCAGAGATCAAGCTCGATATACCAGACACATTGAAGGGACAGCTCGTCGATGATTGGGAAAATGTAACAAAGAATCAACAGCTGGTTACTTTGCCAAGAACCGTCAATGTCAATGAAGTATTGTCACGTTACAAACGATTCAAGAAGGAGAAGAAGGGCAACCGTGAATTGTGAGTTGAGAGCTGTAAGAGTTGCTTTATGCGATACGCTGACTGACCATGGATGCTAGAAATGAAGACTTATTGGACGAGGTTTTGGAGGGTTTGCGTATCTATTTTAACAAAGCGTTAGGGTCGATGCTTCTCTATCGTTTTGAAAGACATCAGTACGCTGACATGAGAAGGCAGTTTGGCGAGACAGACCTCGTTGAGATATACGGTGCAGAACATCTTTTAAGGTTATTTGGTGAGTGTTTGTGTGCACAAGATATTCACGGTTGACTTACATGGCTACAGTTCAAATGCCTAGCTTGATTGCACACACAAACATGGATTCTGATGCTGTCAGTGTATTATCCGACTACCTAACAGACATCTTACGGTAAGCCATGTATGTCCAACACCCTTACCATCTATTGCTAATTTAATCTTTAAACAGCTTTATGCAAAAGAACCAAAAACAACTATTTCAAGCAGAATATGAAAATGCTGCTCCTGGCTATGTTGCATTATCTGCTACCACTTAATTCTCCCCTGCTTTCATTGCAGTTGTAAATAACTCTGACCATTTCATTCATTACCATTGCGCAAGATCAATAAATACTATTTAGTAATATACACGGGGGGTTTTTTTTTATTTATTTGATATATTGATGAGAAGCATATACAAAAGGTGTGTTTAATGACGTCTTGGTGGCGGTGGTGGCGGCGATGATGGTGATAAAGCAGCATTTAAAGCGGCTTCCTCGTGTTCTTCTACCTCCACTTTTTCATAGGTAGGGGGGACAGGTCTAGGTACATTGGGTAATGCAGGCTTTGCTTCGTCTAATCTTGGGGATAGTTTAGGTCGAGGGGTTGTAGGTAACGGGGGTGGTGAATGAGTATTCTCATTGTGTACTGTTGACGAGACAGGTCTAGGTTTATCAGGGATTGCAGGTGCAAGATGTGGCTGTTGAGGCAAAGTAGGCATAGAATCAACCTGTACGGCAGGTTCTTTTACTACTAAAGAAGGAGGGGCAAATTCTTGGCCAGAACTGGGAGCGTTTGGATTGCTGATCTGTTCGGAATCGGCTGAATCTGCCACTTGTTCAGAGACTGCAGGCGAGGTAGCGGTTACATCGTCAGTCATGGGAGCTGGTGTCGAGTTGCGACGTGGTGGAAGAGGAGGATGTTGCTTTTGCATACTGTCAGGTACATCAGAATTATTTTGAGCAGCAGAGGCGGCTCTAGTACGACGAGGCTTGATCGGTGGTGGTGGTGGTGCTGCTGCTGCTGAATAATCATGATCGCTCGTCTTGTCAGCGATTACTGACTTTGCTGTTGTGACGGTGGGAGCATCAGGCAGATCTTTAAAGACGGGAGCGGACGTATAGGCAGATGAAGACGGAGGAGGGATGGATCGACCACTGCTAGCAGAAGACCCCGATAGACGCCTTTCCTCTGCACGCCTGCGCATGTTTGCCATTCTCTCAGCATAAAGCTCCTTCTTTTCTTCGCTTGCTGGCTTGTAGATATCGTCATCATGGCTGTTCTTTTTGTGCAAAAAGCTCTCTGCCATGTTGATCAAAGCGTTCTTTTTGCTGCCGTCTTTACTGCTGCTGGTTGAAGATGTCTGATGATGGTTTCCCGAGCGAACTGAGAAGGCATCTGACCCATTTTCCTTATTGTTGTTATCAATGGGTAATAAGTTGCTAATTTTGTTAAGCAAGCCGCTGCCACCTGTACTATTAGTCTTGACTGAAGCAACGCTTTCTGAATCACTGTCATCGCCATCATCACCATACTTCATTACCCTCTTTCTCAATGCGTTCTTGGACCATTTGGTGCTTGTGCTGGATGCTGATATGATGGGATCTGTAATGGAGTTTCTATCCACAGACTTGACTGAAGCAGCATCCTCTTGCTGAAATTTCGTTTTGGTAGGAGGCTGTTGCATGTTAGGCGTGGATTGAGATAACTCCAATTTGCGCAACGGTGCCAATTCACCAAAGGCAGGTCTTCCATTAGGCGCCATTTCAGCAGCGGATTCAGCACGACGGTTCTTGAGCTTCAACATGTCAGCAGCAGTGGGTTTCTCATCCGCATCAGGCACAGTCGGTGTTTCCCGAACAGCTTCAGAAGTTTGAATCTTGTTGCTGGTAGAGCTGGATGAAGATGCACTTGAATGTACCGAGGAAGGCCTCTCATGCGTGATAGCCTCGTTGTCGTCAGCAACATAGGAGGGCTCGGAAGGCTTCTTCTTTTGCACTTGCACCTTGACATATTCACCAAAGATACCGCCTTTGCCACCAGAAGGACAGAATGAAGTGTCGTCCATGTTGGGCAGAACAAACGTTTCTGCCATTACCTCGCGAATTCTAGACTCAATAGCGTTGGTTACAATATTTAATTTAATCTGCTTGTCAGCGACAACTGGTGTAATCTTCCAATCCATTTCAGGCATTTCAAAAAAGGCTAGCCAATAACGATTCGTAGGAGGTGCCTTCAATTTAAACATCATTCTGCCAGCCAGTCGGTTTAATTTCACTGCTAAAATCAGATTCATGCGAATAGGCTTCATACGAGACGAGTACGACCAGTTGAAGTCTGTCTCAATTTCAATTGTCAGTCCACCTGCGTATTCAACCTTGGCCTCCACAATCACTTCGCCTTCTGTTGACAATGAGAGCAATTTGGGATCTGTAATAAAAGGCACAGAGGCGCCCACATCGACACTGCGCACATGAATTTCATCCAAAAACGTAGGTCGCTTCGTCTTGTCAATCTTTCTTCTGATCTTCATTTCCATAAAATGCTTGAGTCGGTCCGTTTTGTACATTCCCAAAAAGAGGCGTCCAAATACAGCATTGATCCACGCAGTTTCACGATGGCTAGGCGTCGATTGCACTTGGCGGATCAGTTCCTCCAACGCATCTTGGTCAAAGCGGGTGTTATCCATCATTACATACTGGGGCCCATCAGGAGGCTGATCTTGCAAGAGCTGATGCGCGTCCAATAATCCGAAATACCAATCCTCCTTGTCAATGTTGCGTCCACACGTCAGATAGAGCACACGCGTAGGATAGCATGTGATGTCGTCTTCAGGCAATGTGCAAACAGACACATTCTTTGATGTCAACGTTATGTCATCCTTGATAGCACTAGGCACCAAACGTATTACCGACGTACGATTATAGATTTCACCTTCAGGCTTGTCTTCAGGATTAGGAGGATACAATGACACTTGAAAGTCTTGCATTGGCAGTATCATCACCAGGTTCTGTTGCTTTTCTGATTCATAGCAGAACAAGGTACCGTGCTTCAACAAAGCGTACACCAGACCCTTTTTGAGATTTGCGTTGCTGTTACTGCTTCCACTTACATAGGACTGGATGCCAGATATAATGCCATTTCCCGAATTTACTTCGGGCATTTTGGGTTGATACTGGTTGGTGAGTCGAATCCAGCCTTTCTTGACAATAACATCGTCGTCTTTGGTTGCTATGTGAATGGGTTCCTTTGGTTTGGCTTTGGGCAGGAGAGGTTCAATGCCGCCTTTGATGTAGATGAACGCGGCTAGTGCAATGAAGGGCAGAAATGTAACGCCTCCAAGCACATAAATGACAATAAACCCTATAAAGGAGACCATTGCAATTTGTAAGGGAAACCAGTAAAAATAGAAAAAGAGAAGGAAAGAGATGTTGGATTCAAACATTATTGATATTTTATGTTACATTTGCATGCACATGGGATAAATATCACCGAGTTTGATCTCCGTTACATATGAACAAACGATACGTCATGTAATACAGTGCAAGGTATGCCTCGAACATTGCTCTGAATTGCATGTATAGTATGATTACAAATGAGGCATTTTCTTGCACTGAATTGAAGCATTCAAGTTTGTTATATGATTTGGAACATCATCTTTGACAACATCTTGTTTAAGATGCATTTGATTCAGAAATTTGGATCGATGTAACGCCTTCGTTGTTGTTCTATTCTCATGTGAAAGCTGAATGGCGCTACCTCAATTAAAGCGCGCATGAATCAGTTTCAAACGTGTTGCAGCGTAATCTCCATATTTAGCTGCCAAACTTTGGAGATGTATTTGATGTGTATTGGCATAACATTGGCTCTATAATTGCATAGTAGTTTAGTGTCCTGGGCAGTAGTTTAGCAAATTCTTATTAAAGACAGTAAGATGGGGAAAATGTACAATGAGAGGAGACAGGTCTTTGTTCAGATTCATCGCCTAATCTTTACACATATATTGATGTCAATTGACAGACTTGATTGTATACAGACGGTTCGCGAGACATTGTACACGACAGCACTTTACGAATCTAGATTGACCGACTACCACATCAAGATGTTGCTTTAAACTTGTTCATTGTTTATTTTGATGCTGTAGAGTATGCGATGAAAATGAGATGCAAATATATATATATACCAAGATTACATAATGATACAGTCTTCCTGGGACATACTCTTCTTCTTTTCAGTAGGGATCTTTTCCTCGGTGATCTTGCCCTGAAGTTTTTGTATGGCACGTTTATCGCCATTTTTGGCAGCCTTCTTGTACCATTCGACAGCTTGTGAAGTATCCTTTTGACAGCCAATACCTACCTCAGAAAAATAGCCCACCGCGTACTCTGCTTTCGGTAATCCCAAGTCGGCAGCACGTTTGGCCCAAATGTATGCGTTTTCATCTGATTGAGGCAAGACACCAGGGGAACCCACAAGATACCAGGCTGTCAATGCAAAGCACGCATCCCTGTTCCCTTTTTCAGCTGCAATGGTATAATAATGAATGGAAAGTGCAGGGTCGGGCTGGCAGTTGAGTTTGCCGTATTCATAACATTCGCCTAATTTGAATGCAGCAGTACCGTGCCCCATTTCAGCAGCTTGATTCAGTAGGACAACAGCGTATGCTAGATCCACAAAAATAACATTGGGAACACCGTTGATATGTAATAAGGCTAATTCGTAAATGGCATCCGGGTATTCAGGCGTGGCTGCCTCAACTGAGCGATTAAACCATTTGACAGCTTCCTTGTCGTTTTTGGACACTCCCATTTCACCATTCATGTAAGCTAAACCAAGACGATACATTGCGCCAGGATGACCTAAAGAAGCTGCTTTTCTGCAATGCATGTTGAGCATTAGGCTTCTAATGAAAGTTGCCGACTAACTTACTTGTAAAACAATACAGCTTTAGACCCATTTTGACGACATCCCAAGCCATGCTCATAACATTTAGCAGCTCTGCAAAGAGTAATATTTAAAAATCAGCATGTACAGTTTGGATATGTAAATAACCCAACAAAATGTATAAACAACAAGCTCAACAAATTTGCCAAAGCACTATCAACTTTACCTGTTGGAGGCATCCACATGAAAGTGTTTGGATGCCTGTACATAGAGAGGGAACGCCTTGTCCAGTTCAGGTTTGCCTTTTTTGCTCAGAGAGCCACTCTCAAGTAGCTTTGCAAGATTGTATTGAGCACCAGCATGTCCTTTCAAGGATAGTTGTTTCAACAGTTTCTCGGCTTCCGAAAGGTATTGATTTTTACTAGTATCATCATCTGGTAATTGTTTTGCAGCTTCAATCATGAATATAGCAAAATCGCATTGGATATCTGGGTTATTGGTTTTTTTGGCATTTTCTCTATACATGTTGATTGTTTGCGCATACGACAGCAGTGAAGCATCTCTGCCAGGCTTCAGATGCGAATGATTTAATAATTGCTCTGATTGGGTTGATGTTACACTATGTCTATTTTGATTGTTGGATGTGCTACTGCTGGATGATCTTGCAGTGTTTGGAATAGAGCCAAAGGAATCATTAACTGACGAACTTGCGATTGAGGAGCTCGCACTGTGAGTGGAAGGGTTTGGCGATATAGTGCCAGGCTGGTGAGGAGATACCTGCTTGTTGTTGAGGAGAATATCATTGGTAGGTCTTTGTAAATCAGTATTGTCAATTGAAGGGTTTATAGCTGTGATTTCTGCCATTTTTGTTGTGCAAGGAAAGGAAGAAGAAGATGACCAAGAATCCAGCTAATGATCATTATATTTATTTTAGTTTTTTCATCTCTTCTGATGTTATAAAAAGATTTTTATGTCTCATTTCAATGATATTCATTTGCACGGATGTTGTAAAATACACATTGGATTTGAATCTACGGTCACTGTGTATTAAATTGACCCGCTGTGATTTTCGTTCGTGGTGTATTTCTTCTAACAAACGTGATAAAAAATGACTGATATCGCAGGATATGCTTATGGTTTGACTGTATTTGCAGGCGGTCTGATCGGTTACATCAAAGGTAATTCGTGAGCAGTAGTCTCGAGGAGGATATACGCCTCTAACGTTGATCAAATGTCTGCAGCTCAAAGCGCAATGTCGCTTCTAGCTGGGACTTTGTTTGGTGCGCTAGCTGCTCTAGGTGCCTATCAAGTATCTAACGACCCTAAAAATGTCACCTTGGCTTTGGTTGTTAGTCTCTTGCTTCTCTACGTAATGGGCAATCGCTTCTATCGTGGTCGCAAATTCATGCCTGCTGGGCTTGTGTCATTGCTGAGGTATAGCATCATTATTTTGTCGATAACAGGACATGCACTAACATGAACGATAGTCTCATCATGGCCATTCGATATGCCATGCGTTTGCTCTAAGCGTGATCATTGCAGTTTGAAAATAAACACTCTTTATTGAAATCATTCAAATGTCACTACTCCTTGGACTGTGTTGATTACAATTTTGCCTCCATTAGGTGATGTAATATAGATGGAATCTGATGTGTCTTCAGGCGATAAATCAAGGATATGTCCGGGTGGTAAAAACATCAAAAAATTACGGATTAGCCATGGCTTTCCTTTGAACAATAAGGTAACACGTTCGAGGACTTGAGGGGTATTGATTCTATATACAAAGGTTGGCAGATTGAGCATGAGTGAGAGGGGCCAGAGCACTTACTTTTCTGATCGAAAATCTGTCATGATTTCAAGAAATTTGTTATATGTTTGTGGAGGTTCATCTGTTTTGATTTGTTCTAAATAACCCACGGCATCCTTTATTTCTACTGGCTTTGCTTCCACTACTTTAGTCTCCAATTCCTCCTTTAGATGATCCAAACTGACGTCTCCACTCAGTATCGAGGCCAACATGTGTTGCTTATCTTTACCAAACAATCCTTCAAACACACGAAGAGCCTACAACAAACAATTGAATACACATCGCTCATACAAATAGCAAGCAAATGTTTAACCTTACCTCTTCCAGATGTTTGTCATCCTTCACTTTTAATGCTGTAGGAGTTGCAATCGGTTGATCTTTGACAGTTTGCTGCTCCCCTCTCAGCACTGCTCTCACCCACATTAAAAGATGTTGAGGTTGTCCGTTCTTGTCCACCAGTTTGGCCCATCCTGTCAGTATCAGTGCTCTTTGCAAGTCATCATTCTGAGCGAATTTCGCCAACAAGGCACGTCTCCATGCATCAATTTTTCGATTGTCATGCCAATCCTCGCGCGCTTCCTCGGTGATGGGTAATTTTTGTCGCAATAGTTTGATTTGTGATGCAGGCAGTTGACTTGTGGCGTCCCCAGAATCTAAGCAGAGCTTGGTAGAAATTTGTGGCGTTTGCAAGAATTTTGAAGCGGTTAAATAGTGAACAACAGAGGCCCAAGCATGATCGTCAATGTGCAATAAAACGAGTTGGGTGGTTGATTTCGTTGGTGATGTGGCAGCTGTGGTATCATCAAGTGGAGTATTGCGCATGTAATCATCGGAAAGAATGCGACGCCAATAAGGGTACTGCGAGCCAAGGTACCCATAGCTATTGTTCATGATATCTGAAATCGGACACTGTTCACCTGTCAAAGTGCCTGGCTGCTTGGCATCTGCTTCAATATCCAGTATAAACACAGTATCTTCTCGATAATCCTGTGATATCCCGCCATAAGGTTCGGCGATAGACTGAGGAACAGGCGAGCTCACTTCCTCCTCTTGATCATCAACTATAAATTCGCTTGTAAATTGACTTATGGTAGAGGATATCGCTGATGAATTATTGGTCATATTACTTTTGTTTTCCGTTCTGGTTGATTTTTTTGGCCTTATTCTTTCGTATTCCCTTAGTTGAAGTCGGGTTTCCACCTTAAAACCTTTTGCTAATTCGAGATGGATACGAGAATAAAAAGAGGAAAAAGGTTTTTCTGGTTTGGGTTGAGTTGGGTGGGTGGAGAAAAAGACGAGAAAAAAAATTGAGAATCAAATTATCTAACTTTTCCCGATAGAATTTGCAATGACAAGAAATAGAAGCTTTTCGATTGCAAAGTAGGTTCAACGCAAAGGGGGAGTTGATGCTATGAAAGATGAGAAAAGAAAAAAAAAAAAAAAAAAAAAAAAGATTCTACCTTTAGGTGCCATAAATACTATCGCGACAAATGAAAGACACTTTCAAATCAAGCCACAGTGCGTCATTGGGATCATTTTACATTGCTTCTGATTGCTGAGAGCATAGGCATGTCCAGATCAAACAGGCACTGGGCTTTCCGTGATGAACCGCAGTAATCTAAAGGAATATCATTTGTTTTTAAAGCTGATCTACTTGTATGACTCGAGGAAAACGATTAACCGGTAAAATGCATTGATACACCATCCCAGGCCGTTATACACTTTCTCTCCATCACACTCCATCCCCAATGAAATAAGACTTACTTAACTGGTTGATTGAAATCTATAGACCCTTTATCAGAATCATTTGCTTTTTTTCACTGCGTCCAGTTCATGAAACATTGTGCAAAGCACATATCAAATGACCAAATGTTAAGTGTGAACAACAACATAAATTTTATGAGGAGTCAGGAGAAGATTTTCAAAGGCTGTTGGAAAAGGATGAGGACGCCTGTTTCTGCATTTTTAGTGAAAGCATTCCTATTTTTATTAATTATATATTCACTTTGTCTTTGAGACCCACAACTAGGCCATCTATTAAAAATGTTAGCCTATAAAAAGATCCAATTTTTGAAAATTCTCCCGTCATGTCTTCGGACCTCTGACACTTATTAAAATTGGAACGATACAGAGAAGATTAGCATGGCCCCTGCACAAGGATGACACTAAATCTCTGAGAAGGAAGCTCTACGGAGCACATTTTTTTTTTTTTGCTTTTGCATCCTTCGCTTTTGCCTTTGTCAAAAAGAGAAAATCTTTTTTACCGAGCGAAAGAATTAGGCAATTATTGAACTAAAGATATCTAATGTGATTTTTTTTTTTTTTGCCATTTTGTTGAACGGGGTGATAATCTTGCATCTTCTGGCATCAGGATCGATATTTAGATCAGTAATCTGCAATGAAAGCAAAAGACGTTATTCAGGCAAATAGGTAGTACCATTGCATTTGTAAGTCTCTCTTTAATAGCATCGCAGACATCGATTGTCTTCATGAGAAAGCATTTTGCCAGCCAAAATATATTATAACTCCGTTTAATATTCTGCTCTGATTTGATGGTTTTGGAACTTTTGAACTCGATTTGATCTATTTTGCCAAATTCGACTATATAAAATGTGATGATCATCCCGTGCTTTCTAATGCATTCTCGAGGTACTTTATAAGGCGCATCCGATGATATTTATTGTAATATAAGTTATGAACTAATTTATCGAGCAATAAATAGAAATATGAAATATGGTTTTTGACCAAAATGTCGAAATTTTGCATATGAAAGTCTCCCAAACGAGCTTTCAGGAGTTGCTTTGGATCAATAACTTCATTTTGATTCAATGTATATCATAGCAAAAGCCTTCAATTTTAAGGCCAAAAACGCGATCATTTGATTTTTGATGAAAACCATGAGGCACCCCTCATGGTTTTTGGTCGATTTTTGGCCATGTTTTTTTGGTCCTCAAAAAGTTGAGCAAAGGTGTCAGGAAGTTACTACTACTCAAGTACAATTATTTGGTGTCATTCCGGTGACTCAGAAAGGTCTACATGTCGAAATATGAAGGCTTGAAAACTGTCAAATTTGGTTATGTACTGCTTTATAGAGTTTATTTACACGGCATAAATCATCTCTTTGGTAGCTGAAATCTTCTGGATAGGAAGTTCTGTAGCTTGAGCAATCTTTAATTTGAATAGAAGAAATGTTGATTTTGGTAAAGCAGATTCTTGCAAATTTTGATGAGCTATGTTGCTGGTAAGCTTATTAACAATGGAAATGAAAACCCAAATTTACTGCTTGAATACTATGGTTTTGCACCTTCGCCTTGCTATGGTAAAACCCTCTTATAGGTCAATGTTACCAAATGTTGAATTAGGTGCAATTTCGCTACGCTCGATGATGGTGTCGCCCTACGGGCTGTCGCCGTAGACATTTGAAATCCGTAATAATAAAAATCTGCTGTATAAGTAGACTTTAAACAATCAATTATTAATTTAGGGAATGAGGAGAAATCAATTTTGCTGCTTGAATACTACGGTTTTGCATATTCGCTTCGCTACGGTAAAACCGTCATTAAAACCGTCATTAAAACCAATGCTATCAAGTATTGGATTCAATATCTGATTACCATGGCTTTGCACCTTTGCTTCGCTACGGTAGCCCCCCCCCCATAAATCAATCCTATCGAGTATTGAATTAGGTGCATTATTATGTTCTTGTAGTATTTCAGTATATTATATGATGATGATGGTATGAAAAGATTTTGACTCTTTCTGTATAGCAAGCCCTAAATTCGGTCGGGTATGAGGTTTTATTGACAGTATTAGTAGAGCAATATCTCATTGCTACTACAGTAACAAAGATTTGTGCAAATCGGGTAGATGGCTCAGAAGCTAGACATGAATCAAGACAAGTTGGATACGTTTTACAACATTTGCATCAATAAATACAATGCGGCCCTCGACTCAGTGTAGCTTAACCACCTTACTCAAGGAACAACTCTAAGGGCCAAATGCAGCATACCAATTGCACTTGCGAAAATAAGGATTTCTTGGAAGATAAATAACAAATTTACTTGATTTACGCCACAAACCATTTGTGTTGCTGATCAACGTTCCTGACTGTATTTGAGCTGCGATAAACTACTAAAATTAGTGGCCGTGCCAAGAAAAATCCATCTCTCATAACTATAAACCTGGATCGGGTCGCTTCATCTATTTCTTGTGTGTTTGATGTGTAATTACTCTATAGGACTTCTGTTGAAAATGCGATATTACGCTTAAATCAAAGGCAGCATTTGCTCTCGTAAAAGCTTACAATGCTGCTCATCGAGCATGTAATAAATTGGTATTTTCGTGCTAGAATAATAAAAAATCTGAGGTATATACTTTCTGATCTATATATATATATAATCTATTGATGTTACATTTCAGGGTACAGGCAATAGCTGAATGGTAATTTAAAGTCTTATTTGAGTTAGAGTTGAGCTAAGCATGTGGGTTAGCGTACAAAGATAATCTTTTAAACATGCATCATATATCATCACAGATTTTGAATAAGGACTAATTATGAATGCCGTCTTCTCTCCTTTCTGAAGTACAATGATTCCTTGCCATTAATCTTGATGACTCTGAAGATTGAAGAAGAAGCCCCCTTGCTGTTTTTCACACAGTTTAGATTCTAAATGACGCCATGATGTGTTCAATTTGTTTTCATATACTAAAAATTCATCGAGTTATACAATTCTTTTTCGATCTGGAATATATTTCTGATTTCTACCTTCTGAACTCATATTGAGCTTTTGCTCCTAGGTCCAAAGAGAAAGATATTCTTCCATCCCGAATTTTCATATCTGTTTATCCTGTCTAGAGTTCACATAGATCTACCGATGTTTGTAAAGTATATGGGCCGAAGAACAGTTAATAGGCAATATAAATCAGCCATGGTAGAAGAGGTGTTAAATTTAGAGAAGGCAATTTTGGTAGTATTTGCGATTTCTCCGCCATAAATGATTGGAAAATCTTGTAGATGATACTGGGGAGGGGGGGATCGAGAACAATGACAAAGCCAATGCGGATAATCTTTTATTGCGCTTCAGAGCCATGCAGAGTTGCATTGCTGTATTCATTTGCAATCAAGACATGAGTTTTTCTTCTTTTGCCCCTTTATTATATGCTGACATGTTACAAATGTTGATCTAATCTTTGAAATCCATTATCTTTTAGTTGGTAAATATGGAATAATTGATTAGGAGAGCTTAAATGTGTGTCAATCGTGTCATACAGCAGCACCACGCAGGATCATTACTGCAGTATGATATACCATCCTTTGTGTAATTCTGTACGAAGCAGATGGAAGCTGCGGCGCATATATAAGCATATCTTGCTCCAATAATTAAAGAAGGAAACAAATAATACAACGGTAATGCTTTGAGGCCCAGCTAATGATATGATTGTGTACGACCCTCAGCAAGGCGTGAGGAGAACGAGATCAAGAAAGAGAAAAGAGAGATCAATGATTTACATGCAAAGACAGCGGTGCCATTGATTACATATCAAGTGTTTGTTTGCCTTACAGCTGTTCATATCATACCAAGAAACCCAACACACTGACCTTGGCATGTCGAGTCGGATAAATTGATTGCACAATCATGGTTTCCTCTTTTGACGACAAGGCTTTGAATTATTAAGCGAAGAATATCGTCGTCTTTGCATTTTCGTTTGACTCATACACCCAAATGCACACATACCAAATGGATTGGACTATTTTGGTCAAAATAGATGTTATGTGTAGAGTCATTTGGCCCATGGAAACCATTATCAATGAGGGGAAGGGAACGTGATACAAAGACCAATATGAAATCTTCAACTGGAACATCAAATCACAAGTTTTATTCTCTCACTTGGCCAGATAAACAAATCTTTATATTACCCGGCGGGTAAGACCGATCTATAGTATTTGTGTGTGCATAAATTTGTTCCAGCCAAGATCGAACCGAAACATCAGATCAAGATATTTTAAAAGGCCCTCGCTCTTGACCAACACTATACCGTCAAAGAGCAAATAATGATCACCTTCCCTGCTTGTATTATCCCCGGATCAGAATTATCGAGCGATTTTTTAAATTTCTGATGTGGGATCGAGCCATATGAAGAGAAAGAGAAACTTGACTCGTGTCTTTCCTTTTTATCATGGATTGCGTGGCACATCTTTTTCTCAATTTATATAATGCAAACGTAATGTGTTGTGGCTAAAATGATTCCGGCCACCCAAATACATTCGGGATGTCGGGGTGCTTATTAACCTTGGCCAATGATCATATATCCATCATGTCCTCAGAAGAACAAGAAAGAAGGAATGGCCATTCATGTGAGAAAACTGGTTGCTTTAGTGTAAATCAGATGAAAATTAAGACGTAGAAAGCGTTTGTATTTATGTTATACGAGAAGGCAGTAAGGAGGCGTTGTCAAGGTTGCTCTAAAACGATGGGGGGGGGGAAGATTGGGAGCAAGACACATTTTAATTATTAATATTCAGGAAATCATTACTAATTGATGTTTTCGATCTGCTTACACATTTACTTGCTATTGCAGTGCAAATCAGTTTTTATTGTAAAATTAGTAACAAAATGGGGCTTAAAATAGCAAATCACAATAGGCTGTATTTGCTATCATTTACGAGCAACTCACTGATCTGTCCAAAACACATGAAATACTCGCTAGATCAAACAATATTCATCATATAACATATAATTGTTGAGGAAATTCGCTCATCGTTGAATCGCCGCCACGTTCTAAACAATCTTTTCCCGAATAAATCCAATGGAATTTCCGCCTAATGATGTAGATTCCATGTAGAAGTAGTGATTACAGAGATTTTGCAGAGAGCCTTCCTTTTTTTTTTTTTGACTTGGATCAGCATAATATTGGTTGATCTGGGAGATAGATAAAGTCAACATTCTATAGTTTGACACACTCTCTAGATGCCCTTTCAGATCAACCAAAGCAGATGTTCTATACGAGTTCTCCGAGAGTGAGTATGATTTAATGATGGAAGGTATTTAGCCGTATAATCTATTGAACCATAGTGAATCGGCACCGGCTCCATCGTACACCGGGCAATGAAATTCCGGAAAAAGAGAGAAAGCGTAGCGTTTTACAATATAACAGATTTCTTGATCTGGCCTTATTTGTTGTATAAAAGGGCCATCTTTTTCTTTCAGTTTTATTTCTTTTCTTTCTTGGATCCATTCTTTTTTCTTACTTTTTCTCTTTTCCTCCATCACGGCAACAACACATACCTTTTGTAAGTCTGATATGAGAAGCTACTCTCTAATCCCACATGAAATTAATCTCACTCTGTATTAGCAGTCTATCAAACTCCCAATAAAAAATATAGAATTCCTTCATTGTATCAATCAAAACAGTTAGAATATGAATATCTCAGATTTGAATGCACCTGCAACACCACCCTATGATTATCAAAACCATGCCACAAACACAAACAACAAGAATTTCCAAGATTTGTTTTTCGATCAGCCATCTCGCCACAGTAGTGAAAGCAGTAGTGAGCATAGCAGCCACAGCGTAGCTAGTGATGCTGGTAACAACGGCAGCAGTGAAACAACTCATAGTGCATTTCGTCGTGTGTCACCCATGTCGATGCCCTCACCACCTGAACTGTTGATTGACTCATCTGAAGACGAAGACAACTTTACATACAGTGATGCAGCAATGGCATTAGCCGCCTCTCTTCCTCCATCATATTTAGCGTCATCGCAAACATCGCCATCATCGCACTCATCATCATACACTATGCATCACAAACGAAAATCAGTACCTCATCGATCACCATCGAACATTGTGGATCACAAAAGTGTTGTATTTCAAATCAGCGATAACTGTACTCCTAAAATCCTCGGTGGTGGTAATCGTGGAGTCCTTTGGTCTCTGCGTCAACGTGTTTCTATGGCTAGACAATCTAAGAGATCGACCCGTAGCTACAACTACAAGAATAGACTCTCGGCGCCTCATCCTCAAAGACGCGTGAGACCTATGCGAATCCAGATACCCAGACCTCAATGGTTCAGAGACAATGCCTTATATGATGATCTTGTCTCACCTGTAAACAATGATTGGCAATCAAAGAAATCTATTCAACCTATCGTCATTGTACCAACTAGCAATTTGGAATCTCTCGCTCCTGCTGCTTCAGTGAATATGACCACGACCGGTGCCGGTGCTACTACTACTACATGGCAATCGAACACCAAGAAAACACACTTCGCCGCCGAGCGCAAGAAATCTGCAGCTGTTACAAACGGTGCGTCTGTTGCTACCGCTGACTCTGCTGCAACACCCCGTCGTAAAAGCTCCCATCATACTACTTCTGGTCGTCCATCTCGTGTAAAGGGACCTTGCCAAGCATGTAACGAAACATCTGATGGCTGTATGCGCAAAGCCTTCAACTGGCCTTTTCCCACAAGTACCATCTTCAATGATAAAGGAAAGCCTTTTGTCTATCTTTGCAACAAGTGTGGTCTCCGTTATAACAAGAGTGGTGGCTGTGTATGTCGCAACTGTCGCTGGGTTCTCTGTAAAGAAGAGAAGCGCAAGGCAATGCAATTGATAGATCAAATGCGTCGCTCCCGTCCTGATGGCAGAGTTGATCCTGAAGAAGATATCGAAAACTTTGTATGTACGCCCAAATATTGGAACTGTAGCCGCCCTTGGAAGGTTGGATGGGTCTTGAACAGTCAGCATGATGATGAAGATGATGAAGACACAAATATGGCAGATCAACAACAACAATCCCCTTCTATGAGCGAAGCTACTCTTTAGATCCCCTATGTGTTTATTGAAAAAAAAACTTGTTTATACTATGTCCCCTTTTTTTATCCCTCCCCCCTTTTGCCTTTTCCTCCCTTTTATGTAGAAACTATACTTTTGATTCTTTTCGACACACACACACACACACACACACACACACTCTCTCTCTCTCTCTCTCTCTCTCTCTCTACTGTACATATCGAAAACTCCAAATAAATGACTCTTGACGAAATCAAATTATGGTAATTTACTTTTACCCATTCACCATGGGCGGATCAATGGATCGAATATTTAACCGAAATCGCCAATATATATGGAAAAACATAAAATGCGAGACATTGTGAGAGATATGTTCCATGTTCCATCTGGTAGAGAGAGCATGTTCTTTTTTTTTTTTTGGGCCACACCAGCATTTCAGTTGATTTGCTCTTCTTGTGCACGAAATACTTGGCTAAAGGGCTCTTCCATCTGGTTTTGGGTTAAATAATGTGGTAAAATGGTTTTATGTTTATGTGATACGAAATCGTTACAATTATGAGCTGAGATCAAGAAAATGATTTCATTTATACAGCCTTTTTTAGACTGCAATATAGAGTAGCGTAGAAATGGAGCAGGGTATTCTATATTTACCTTTACCAAGATTACAGCATCTGTTTTTAATCTTCTTGAAAATATATGGTGTATGTTGCATAGATGATTTGCCAATGCGATTATATATAGAGGTTCATTCGTAATCTCATAGCGCAGGCAAATGTGTCCTTCTTGCTTTTCTCTGATTTGTAGGCCGCGTAATTTGATCCACCATTTTCTCCAGCTTTCCTTAGTTTGTGTCACATTTTGCCTCGAAGGGTTATCTAAACAAATGCTGTCTTTGCCCAACACGTGGAATCGACATTCGAATTTCCCAGCTCATCTGCATTTTCTTCCTCTGGCTCAAAGTTACCTTGGGTCCTCAAAAATTGGGTCCTTTGGCCTTCTGTCTGCATTCACGATAAGATGATTTCGGTTTCACTGAGAACTACAGTCGCAGATTTGCTTTTAGGCACATTTTACGAGCTTCCAATCTCATAGATCAGGCATGCTTTCAGATGATCTTTGTATTCATTGTACTTGTATTTTTATTATAAATTTATCATTATTGTACACATTTCCCTCCATCTTTAAGCCTTGTTGATCTTGATAGTGGTGGGACCTTGAATTCCAGTAACAACAATGTTTTTATCCTTTCCAGCATCTTGGATTTCGTGCTTAGCATTACCGCCGCTTCCAACGATAGAAACGGTAACACCATTGGGATACATCTTGCTGGAAATCATCCATTTGCATTCACCAGAGCCGTCAAGGTTGCAAACATACTCTCTCTTGGCATGATCAAAGATCTCTGATTTGAAGTCAGCGGTGCATTCAGTGGTAGTGGGTGCAAAACCGTGTTCTTGGATGTACTTGACGACAGAGCCAGCGCAAAGGGGAACCTGTTGCTGGACGTTCTTTACAAAAGAAGTAGGAATGGAACCAGCCAAATCAACTTGAGTAATATATGTAATGTGAATGCCAGCATCTGTTTTGAGGATCTTCCAGCCAGAGATCATCAAGTTAGCACGAACACATCCAGAGACTGCAGGAATGGAATCGTCTTCAACAGATGCCATGACAACATAGCACTCGTCTTCAGAGATCTCGCGTAGAGAGGTAGCAGCCATGTCACGGGGACTGATGGGCCAAGGAGTCTTGACCTTGCACCAGAACAAGGATTCAAACTTGCTGTACATTTGCTTGATTTCAGAGGTATCATACTTTTCATCCCCTATCAACCATTGAATGTCAACTACCAAATACCTTTCAGTGCTTTTAGTTTTCATGATAACTTACAAATCTTTCTACAGCCAGGCATGGTAGCAACAGATGCGACTTGTTGAGGAGTGAATTCATGACCAACGATATCAGTTTCGCCACGAACGATGGCAACAGGGCTGGAGTCAACGGTCTTGCGATAAAGCTTGACACCGTCCTTTTCTTGACTGAATTCCCAACCTTCCAGAGAGCTGGCAAGTTGCTTCAAATCAGACAAAGCCTTTCTGGTAGTTTCAGCGTGGATGTTTTGTGCAGTCATTGTAATATGTAATTGAGAAGAGTGAAGAATGAAAACGAAAAAGAGTGAGGAATCCGTGTGGCATTTATATAAACTACACATCCATGTTAATTATGTGTAACTGATCATGTACGCATACCAGAGTGCGGGGTAAAAAGCGACATAAAAAGGAATTGTAGATGCTCTTGTTTTTTTCTCCACAAAGTTGCATGTAATACAACGCCTCCTAGACCAATAATGAATACACTGTCATGTGAAATAAACGGTCGAGTTGGAAGAGTTATACTTTCATATGTCAATTGCATGGTGATGTAGGATATGTGTGTATACGTGTGTAAACCTTAATGTTTTTTGTGCATCTTGACTAACTCACAGAGGTAAAATCAAAAAGACTACTAATTCAAGATGGATAGTTAGTTTTGTGAAGATGACATTTAATCTACAAGGTGCCATTGATATCAAAAATCGAGTGTATTTCGTACATGCAACAGCAGGTTTGGGCGTATTGCAGTGTCTGTTGCCATTGACGTGGGAGTTTTTTTTTTTCTGGTTTAGTTCTCGGTACAGTTCCTTATATTCTACAATGTTTAATTGTCCACTACAGGACGAGTAGACAACATGCACATTGATAAAATTAAAAGTAAAATGACGCATATATATAATTCCCAAATCACGTACGCTACGTACTGCTGCTTGGGATTGAGCGGATACAGGGATCAGAATATATGAATTCAAGGAGACATCAGTTCACTGATGATATCCACAGTGGCAATTAAATTTGTTTTCCAATCTTCACATGTTAAACACCATCCACTAGAACGATGCATCGTTTTTAGTAGCTATTGTTACCTAGCAGGCTGTATAGCGGAAAAGCTATTCCTGGGAAAGAGACAGAAAGGCTAATTATTAGTCGGTCGTTCATATTCTGCTACCAAACTAATAATGGTATTGAAAATAGTATCATGAGAGCATACAAATTGAGTCCTCAGTTGATAATCATAGCTCGAATCATTATGTATCAGATTTTTGCAGGATTTGCTACTATTTGAACAGTTGTCAATGTCGATACCACCGTTATTGTATGCTTACATCTCTGCAGTATATTCATGGCAAAAGTGACATTGGGGAACAAACATGTTTTCAACAAAGACTTTCGTATCTTTGCTGAATACACCTCTTTCAAATAATAGCTGTCAGTACTGATACGTTTGTAAACAAGAGTACGGTACAAACTTTATTGCCTCTTGACTAGAAATCTTGCAATCTATCCTTGAAACCCGTACGTGATACGCTTAAGATTTTTATTTACTGAGCACAATCCAGCACTTAAATCAATCAAAATATATAAACCCGTAAGAAGAGCTAAACACTGTAGTCAGATTAATCTACGGTGCTCTTCAATTGATAATGCCCTTCTTATGGACTTTTAACAGCGTAGATTATCCCCATCCTAAGCATGATATTAAGACGACCACCAGCCAAAAACTATTCAAGCTCAGACTCAACATTTTTCTTAGAATAGAATTGGCCAAATTTTGTTTTTTTTCCGACCAATTTGGTCTATTTTGTAAGTTTAGACTATATAAACTGTGATACCATCTTATACTCCCTTAAGCTTTCCTGGAGTACTTTTTAAGGCGCATCCAATAATGCCAAATAAGAGAGATGTTATGAATAAACTTATTGAGTAAAGTTGGAAGATATGAAATGAGGGTTTCGATCAAAATGTTGAAAATTTCCATATAAAAAACTTACAAGCAATGCTTCAGGGGTTGCTTTGGATAGAGGGGATCATTTTGATTCAATATATACCTTAGTAAATGTCTTCAGTTTTGCGGTCAAAAACGCAATCATTTGAATTTCGATGAAAACCATGAGGGGTACCTCATGCTTTGTGGGCGATTTCTGATGATATTTTTTTTGGTCTCAAAAAAGTTGAACGATGGTATCAGCAAGCTAGTTCTAGATCAGAGAGATATTTTGGTGCTGTTCTGGTGGTTTAAAACGGCTTCTAACACGAGAAATCATGGCTCAAATTTATTCAGATTTCGCTGTGTTTTGCACGCGTTTGGGTAGTAAGAGGCCATGCAAGTATGCTGTTTGGCTATCTAAGAATTGCTTCGGTTGATTCAAGTGAAAGATATCGCAAAAGTGCCATATCCATAGTCATAGCTTGTTTATGGAGAGATCTCGCGGCATCTTGAAAGATTGAAGGTAAAACTCCATATCATATTAGTAGACTAGTGTAGGTAATCTCGATACTAACTCATTACGCGCTGCTTAATTATACTGAGGTAAAAGTCAAAGGAGGAAGCTGGCTAAGCATTCATTTCTACTGGAATAACATCTAGTCAACAAGCAGTGTCGACTATAATACATGATGTATAGCATTGCAAGTGCGATCACATTGACATACTGGCATTTTCACCCAGAGAATGGCGTATACCTGAAGATCAAGAATTTCGCAAACATCACCAACTGCTAAAGTTTATCAAACAAAACAGGGTTTATACATCCCTCAATCAGAACACAAACATGTCGCTGATCCACTAATACATCATGCCCAACTGCAGCTAAGCAGCAACTTGGGGCTGATAATTATGATACATGTAAATATTTATTTGTGAAGCAACATAATGGGGGGAGATAAAAAAGAAAAAGAGATAATAGTATCGATATAATGGATAGCAATAGAGTAATAGTATAAAATTAAAGGTTGGGGAGGGGGTATTAAGCTTGCTCGATAATATGTGGTTCGTCGCACATTATATCGTTCTTCATCATGACAGGATTCATGGGAGTAGTAGGTGACCCAAAGGCATTCCAAATTCTCGAATAGACACTGGATCTTTTGCTGTTGTAATTGCTGCTCATGGAAGTCATGGATGTGGTGGAGGATGCATAGCTTTCTGTGGATTCTCTTCGTTCACGCGGTGATGTGGGTGTGCTTACTCTATTGGCCAACATGGATAAGGATGCGGTGGAGCTGCGTTTGTTATTATTTATCATGGAAGAGGATGCACGTCGATGCTGTTGCATAGATCCTCTAGGGCTAATGATACTACAGCTGCTTGTCGTGATGCCAGCAGAAGACTCTAATTCAGCCAACTTGACCTTGGTCTCTGCTAGATACTTTTCTAATTCACGGCAGCGTAATTCACTCTCGACAAATTTGGTCTTGTACTCCTCTTCTAATGTATTCTTGCCAAGTTGTAAGGTGTGTCTTCTGTTCAATTCCCTGAGCGGTTGCTGCTGTTGCTGCTTCTTTGTTGATTGTCCAAATAGGATGGAGTGTGCTGCAAACACCTCTTCTGAGAAGGTATCTCGAGGCATGAAATAGGCTTTCTTCTCTTCTTGCAATTCTTTCACAGTCTGCTCTAATCTCTCGACTTCTTTGCTCAGGGCCATCTTTTCAAGCTGCAGTTCAGCAGATGTTTTTTTAGCCACCATAGCCATAGACAGTACTTGTTCTTGATCTTGGAAGATATGATCACGCTCAGTTTGGACGTCTTCTAGCTCGCTTTCCAGGTAGATAATCTTTTGCACAAGCGCAGTTTGAGATTCCTGCATGGATTGCAATTGACCAGTCAATTCTTGGCAATGATGATAAAGAGATTCATAGCGTTGCGACATTTCGAAATGATCCAACTTGACAGCTACTAGCTCAGAGGTTACATTTTGCAGTGCAGCATCAAGCTTCTTTTTGTTATTGACAGCATCATCGTTTTGATCCATTGTTTGTTGTTGTTGTTGCAAGAGATCGACGGCATCAGCACCAGCATCCATATTGGCTTGCTTTTCAAAATCAAGAGCTGGAGCCAAAGCACCAGCAATCAAGGCGCCAAAATCACCTGTATCACGAAGTGAGGCAACGAACGAAGTGTATTGATCCTGGCGTCTCTCCTTCTTGCCATTGTCATTTGCAGCAGCAGAAGCCTTTGAGACAGTAGTGGAAGCATTAGCAGTGGTAGTTACAGCAGCAGCAGCAGCAGCAGCAGCAGCAGCAGCAGTAGTAGTAGTAGTAGTAGTGGTGGTGGTGGTGGCGACGTTGTTGTTGGATTCATCACTATCAGCGTTGTTGGCAGACACTTCGGCCAGTCTAACCTTGTACTTTTTGACTCTCTTCTCGAGGACGACATTGCGCTTGGCTAGTTTTGTTTGAGCAGCTTCTTGAACCATTTCATGCATCTTGAGAGCTTTGTTTTCTTCTGACAATGCAGCATGTTCCTTTTGCATTTGAGCCATGGCAGCGACAAGATCTTCCACTTGCTGCTGTAATACAGGAACTGTTTGTGTCAATGCATGTCTTTTCTTGTTGCTTATGCTAGATGCACGAAAAACATGACGCTGGTCTGAAATAGCAATGTTGAGAGACACCACGTCCTGGATAAAGGCATCACCGTCCTTGTCGTCAGCATATTCCAAGGAATGCATCTGTTGCGAGCTTAGAAAGACCACGATCTCCTCCTGACTATGGAGAGCCAATAAACGCTGCTGATTCTTTCCCAAGAGTGCCATGGTTGTCCGTATCACAGTTTCGAGTGCTCCTTCTAGGAAAGCAATATCGTACAAGCGCATCATGTGCTGCTGAGATGAAATCAAACAGGAGCATAGTGTTTTATACCACATGGCTGCATACATATGAGGCTGTACTGACAAGCGAGAAAAGTGATCATGTAGCTGAGGGTGCTGCTGCATCAAGATGGACTGGAATTGCTGCAGACAGAGATCAAGACGTTTTCCTTCCATATTATAAGTTTGGTGCAATCTATTGAGAAAGAGGATATTTTAGCAAAATGTGTAACTGTTGCTTCTTTATTTACTCACCTGACAAACAATGCAAAAGCTTCAATTTCTGGCATCTGTCAACTTACATTAGCAAATCAAAACGACATCCTACGCATGAAAGCGGCTTACATTTGCTAAAATTGGGGACACCAATCCCACCATCCCTTGATAGTAGCCTACTCGGGTATCATACAAACTATACGCTTTCAGCAGGCGACTAGTACTTTCTTGCTGATCTACAGACAAACATTGTACATCGTTATCGATCATGGTATCATACGGACTGGGCTGGTTCATTAAATGCGAATAGGAACGAGCGACATCGGACTCGGATGATGTTTGACAGATAGCTTGCCACACCTGGCCGCGAACATGGTCAGGAATGCCATGATTTGCCACCATGTATTTGAGTAGATCAACTCTCTCCTTAACAGACGTTGCATTTTTAATGAAATTTTCCCAAAAAGGTTCAGGCGTCGTGAGTGAATTTAATAGCGGTGTAACTGTATTAGTGTTGATTACATCTAATTTGGATAATCTCTCCATCTGCTTGATGATATACTGATCAGAAACCTAAGTATGAAGAATAATAGATTTAGTAAAGGGATGTCTAGAACGAGGGGGGGGGGTTACAAAAGGAGGCACAGAGGAGGTAACGAGCAAAATGATAGTGTGTGTGAGAGAGAGAGAGAGAGAGAGAGAAAAGGAGGGAGATTTAGCTGCATAGAGCAATACTGCTGTAACGAGGGAAAACAGGGGATAAAAACTTACTTTAGTATCAGCATCAAGAGAATACAGTTGAAGTGATGCAGGGATGCTATTGTTGTTGGTTTTACGTCTCTCGGCAAGAGTGAGCGAGGTGGATTTCTCTGGATAGACGAGTTGTGTATTGGTTCTATTATCGGCCGATTTGGAGACTGTAGGACGTATCATGTTAACCTGGTTTGGTTGGGTTTGGACCAGCTCAAGTTTCTTGAGCATTTGAGATGTTAATTCCAAAGAATTATCGGCTGGTTGAGTAACAGTTGCCATGCCGCTTAAATAGTTGAAAGAAGCAAGAGAGAAAAAAAGGGTAGCGTATAAAGAAGCAAGCTTTTAAATTGAGAATATTAAGCTTTGTAACACTTGTATTACAAGACAAAAAGGAACCAAAAGAAAACAGAGGAAAAAGAGAAAAGCGAAAAAGAGATTGCAACGATACGATACAGGCTTATATATACAGTATGTTTTATATCAAGAATCAGAACGAAGCACTTGCAAGCCAACAGAATCAAATGATTCATAATCTTGTTTTCATGCACCCCTTCAAGTGATATACACAGAGCAATGGAGATTCATGTATACTAAAACCACTTGTTTATGTATTCACATGTAAGATTTGGACAAGGGGGAAGATCACTATTTTCTATTTGGGTATGATCTCTTTCTTTCTTTCTCTCTCTCGCTGCTCATTTTTTGCGTAGACAATTACTGCACTTAATCTTGCTGTTAGAAAGACAAGAGAAGAGGTGACACACACATCATTACCAAGACCGGAATAAAAGGGAAAACAAAAAGATAGCAGCGTCAACATTGCTAGCTGAACGAAGGAATTATGCATTGTTATTATTACTGATAGTTAGCTCATCGCATGTGTATATGATACTATAATTACAACTGAATGTGCGCCATGTAAAACCATGTCAATTTACATTCAGGGCGGGTACCATGGCAACGAGTGACATGACAGATGTATCCTCCATCTGAAATGTGGATAGTGTGCAATCACCCAACAGCCAAGTACGTATACTATAAACAGTAGCACAGACTTTTCTGAGCCATTGAGTTTAACCTATTTGCGTATTTGTACATTAGGTTTGCTTTTTAGTTTAAAAAAGATGAATGATCTGCTGAAAACTGGAACGACAACAGAGATCAGGGGGGGGGGGCAGCAGCATATCATCAAAACAGAAAAATAGCTGCTTCCTTCACCACAATTCGTAAAGTCTAGATGTAAGCGTTTTATCGCATTTCTGAGTTATTATAAACAGCAATGCACCCCTTTTTCTTTTTATAAATACTGAAGATGCTTTGTTACTGTAAGGAAGGATATACTATATCGTGCTTTCATCTCAAACCCAACATTTGTATCAATGCATGACATTGTAGACGAACGCTTTCTGCTCTTCTAAACATCTCGATTTCAGCAAAAAAATCTTCAACGTACCTATCAAGCAGATAATTTGTATAGCCTATTACTCAAATAGATCATCGAACAAACCTTGCTTTACTCATTCAGGATACATCGGCCAGCACCTGTAGGCAAACTTACCCCTGAACGGAGTTCAATTTCGAACCATCACACCATTATTGTATCATTGTCAAGCATCTGTGAAGCTTGACAAAAGTTGATATACGAGAAGAAGAGCATACTGCCAACACACAATTGCATTTGGTATAAGCATAAGTGTCAACATCATATACACGCAGTAGGCACGACTATAATCATGCTCAGAAAAGGAGAAAAAGCGACAGCTATAACCGCGGAAGCGGAACCCAATATTAGGAGATCAAGAAACTTGTATTAATGGGTGCTGCCTGTATTCCTGAAAACATACATATCTGTTTACACAATCACCACCAGAGCCTGCACACTGATTACAAAAATCTTGATGACAACTATGCTATTACAGCATCTGCGGATCAAAGGTCTTTAATGTATTACAAAATAAAACTTGCAAATGGTGCTGGATATTACAAGTCTATAAATACATTTTGCAGGGTTCATTCCATTGATCCTTCATTGAGCGTCTTTCTAAGCATCGCAAGTGTCAAGAAATGTATAGAGGGGGGTTTTTTTTAGCTTATGTTTTACTTCTGAATTGACACTGGAACAAGATAGAATAAAGCGGTCGTTTTGAAAGGTGATACATAGCACAACTGCATTTCAACAAATACAAAGCCAACGCAGTAAAAATTAAATTCTATCGCCTTTGATTCCTAGCAAAATTTTATTCAATCCTCTTGATAGAACAAACGAGAAAAAAATCGATTCCACGCCTTTAGTCTGCCTTCCTTGCGCGCACTAAATGAGAAAGTTGAATGAGCTGCACTGCCCTGCTGACCATGATCCATCTCTTACCATCATTGCGAATAGGGATCTTTAGGCCCTGCTTAGCAAATGCCTTTGATAGTTCTGTAGATTCTGTCATTCCAGGAAACTTTGAGAGAAAGACAAGTGAGTAATCGAGCACATTTCACTCACAAGCATCATGCGCAACACACCTTCTTTGCAGAATACACGGTAAATGGGTCAGAAAACACTTGCGCAACAATCTTTGATTTCGCATTCTCTTGGAAATCGGAACTGTACAAATCAAGTCAATCTTATCATCCACACAAGATTTTTCATGGGTAACTTTACTTGACCAACTTCATCAAACTGAAACGCAATGTATAGCGTCCTTCCGTGCGGATACTGAGGTCAGGAAATGCAAAATACAAGCCCTGTTCTCCCTCTGGGTTCTTTAGCAAACTGGGCGAGCTGACAAGCGATCCCATCAGGACTCGAGTGCATTTTGGTGGATTGGAAATGATATTGCGCTCTTCTGAACGGTCGTCGGACCACAAGGTCACATGAAGTACAAAAAAAGGTATCTGGAGCATTCTAAACAGAAAAAATAAGCAAAACTCCAGCAAACCTAGTATACATGACTCTCATCGAAAAACATACTGAACATCAATGGGAGAGTCTTGTCCTTGCTGTTTGACGATCAGCTGAACAATGGGTGGCGGATCAATGGGTCTTCGATCTTTCTCGCCGAATCCACACATGCGAGCATGAAGGGGCTGTTGACATACAACAAGTTCGTAAGTCCTGCGCATAGTTGTGTGAGAGAATTGCACACTCTAAACGCTCGCCAAATTACCTCTTTTCACGCTCGTCCAGTCCTATCGACTTGTAAATGGTGTTCTCATTGCTCTTGTGATAGTCGTCTACTGCTGATGAATTGTCCTGCTGTTGGTTGTTGTTGTAATAACCCGATTGCTGATAGCCGTCTGCTGCATAGTTTTGCTGAGGCTGTGCATTGAATGTGTCTCGGTTCATCTCTTGTATGTCGAGAAGGATCCAAAGCACAAGAGAATGATGGAAAAAGAAGAGAAGAAAGAAGAAGAGGAGTAGAAAAAGGTTAATTTGGACTTAAATGTATCTCCTCCGGTCGGCCTAATTCTTCCAACCAGACTAGACATTCCGGCTCAAGGCTTATTTACAGTAGGCGACACATGCATGTAGTTTAAACCAGCTCTAGTTTTATTTACGATACTTATTCAGGCTTTCCAATTAAACCTCTGCCCCAGTTTTGAATCACTCGAGAACATTGCTGTCTAATATGTTCTGACTTTTTAGAGTTCCAAAGGCCCATCGCATCCAATTGTCTGCCCTGATAGACACATTGCTCCCAGTAGAATTTAGAATACAGTCTCTTTTCAATGACGCTCTGCACAATCATGGTTAGTGAGGTAATAATTCAACAAATCAACAACTTACATCCAGATCAGATATAGCGGTCTTTTTATTGCTTGGCTTCTGAATAGCAAAATCATGAGGCAACACCAAGAAATCGTTCCCTGCCAAATAGCTGGATAAGAGACAGGCTGACTTTTTATCGACAAATCGCTCAGAGCACCAAGGCTGGACCGTCTTGCTTTGAATCACAACCGGCTCATAGTCCATGGTGTAATCAGTAACAGCATACAGCGCATCGGCCTTCTTCCACTTTTTGAAATCTGTAGGTCCTTGATTCAACTCGAAATGAGCATCATATAAACCAAGTAAGTGCTCTCCCTCGGCTAAACCGACCAATTCCTTCTTTGTCTGTGGTATTTGCATTTGGTTCGACTGTCGCTGATCATTGTATTGAAATGTGGGGATCACTAGCATGTCGCCTCGGCTCAACAATTGTGTGTATTCAGCTTGGTTCTTTTCCAGTGTTTGACGCAAGTCAGTGGCAATGACGATGTTGAATGGCACATCAGACACGTGGTCAGTTCGTGCATAGATACGGGCCAAATTTCGTTCGACGTTGACGGGGACCATAATAGATGCCATCTTTTCAATGCCGTTGGGTGTCTCCACAAGATGAAGATCGACGTTTTTGAATAGTTCGGGTTTGGATTTGTATTCAGCTTCGATGGTGGTCAAGATGGCCTTGTCGTTTTTGGAGGAAACGTGTAGCGTAGCAGAGATGGGTCCGTTCCAGTTGTTTGCCATTTGAACGAGGTCCTTCCAGGTGTTGGGTGTTGTAGTGACAATGAATGATACTTGCTGTGGTTCAGGCACGTTTGTTGCTCTTTGCCAGAAAGGTTGTACGTATTTTAGTGCGTCATAGTGACCTTGTGCAAACAGTTTTGACATTTTCAATCCATGCGACATGTTACTGAGGAGTGAATAAGCCTCCTCTGCGAGTCCATGAGTACAAACAAATATATCCACACACACAAACAAAATCGACGTCTTACCTGCATCATAAGTACGCTGGTAACTTAGCGTATCCATAACGCTTCTGGATGTGTGATAGTAATGATTTGATGATGGAGATCCCGAGAATAACCAAGAAGCAACGTGGGCAGCTGTGAGCAGGATGGAGAATAGAATGTACACTACAACAGATAGTCTAAACCAACGAGATTTCAAGATGGTATGCTTTGTTGATTCCTGTTGTTGCTGTTGCTGCTGCTGATGTGGAAGCAGAGATGATTGCGGTAACAGTTGATCGAACCAAGAGTTGATCTGATTTACGCCTCCACCCGAGCCTTTCTTTGTAGACACTGTATCCATCTTGTTTTTTCTATTCGATGCAAGCTGGTAAAAAAGAGAGAAAGAAAAGAAAGAAATCAATAGGAGCCCTTGGACTAAATTAAATGATCATTTTATCTTATAAACGGGGAGTCGCACAAAGTCTTTCTTTAAGGGGTTCCTTATATATTCTGATTGATCACCGCTCTTCCATCTCTTCAGCTCTGTTCAGACTAATTTACAGGCGTTTGAAATTTCCAGTTATTTATAGCTGTATAGCTGCTTGATTCCAGATTTCATTTGTTGGAAAAGTCAAGTCTGTGGCAGCAGTAAGAAAGGACAAGAGATGACAAGACGCCCCTTATTTTGCAGGTAATGTTATTCTTACAGCGATGTTGCTTGCCTCTTGCTTTGGCTAAACATCTCATATTCCACAATCAAGGCCCTTCTGCAACACTGATGTCCACATTGTCTTATTGCACCATCTCATGTTGCCATTTCCATTCAATCTTTGGCCATTTGGGTCTTCATTGCCCTGAAATGCAACTCAATCTAGGGGGGGGGGGAGGGCTGCTGCTGTACGAGATCACACACATTATCAATCGCCTGATCGGTATCATCTTGTCGACATTTACCAATGTGCAGACACGTCTTGTACCTTGATCTACCTACTGAACCAGAATCAATAGCAAGCGTCCTAATTACATCATGATTGGTGTTTGTTTTTCTTGCCACATCAGCAGCATTTATACCCTTGATTTAAACAGGCGCGTTTGATTACATCCTGCCATGGCGATTTAAGGTAATTCCCCGCCTAAAAATGCTCCATGATGCTGTTATGAGATTGCCACTTGCTGGGCAGCATGGTTTTGCTTTGACACAATCGGGGAGAAGAATAACGTGGGTGCTTTGTCTCTCTTTTTTTTTTTTTTTTTTTTTTTTTTTTTTTTTTTTATTCCTTTTCTATCATCGTTTTTCATTGTTACAAAAATGTCATATCCACCGCAACCTCCTCAACAGCAATTCTATGCGCCTCCACCAGCACCACCATCGCAAGATTATGGCTACCAACAGCCTTATGGAGGTCAACAGCCTTATGGAGGTCAACAGCCTTATGGAGGTCAACAGCCTTACGGTGGACAGCCCCAACAAGGCGGTTATTATCCTCCGCAACAACCCAATGGCTACTCTTACCAACCTCAGTAAGTAGACAAGATTAGGTCTCAACATGCGGGAGCTAACTTTTTGCTGTTACAACATGATTTCAGACCGCCACCACAGGCAGTTGTTGCTCAACAACCACAACAGCAAAGTGGCGGTGGCAATTGCTGTTGCGCATGGTAAATACGATGCAACACCATGACAAATGTGCGATATTAACTAATTAACTTTGACCTTTAGTTTATCGAGTTTGCTCTGCTGCTGCTTGATGGAGGATCTCATGAACTAACAACAAGAGAACCCTTATTTAAATCATCTAGACATGTGTATCACAAAGAATAAATTCAGTTTTTTTAGATCTTTTTGCTGGTGCTACATTTACAAATGCATACTTGACTCTGATTTGGGCTTGCTTTGACCCACTACATTTTACCCAAAAAATTACATATAAAACCCAACTCCTTAAACTTTTTTCCCTTTCTCTCTTTCTTTTTTCGTTTCTATATCATAGCCAGCTAAGCAAAACAAGTATCTTTCCATAGACAACATCAGCAGAGAGGGATTGCAGAGAGGGAGAATTTATTTCATGACCCTTTTACGTACATTAAAATCAAAGGGTTGGGCAAGCCTCATTGCACTCGTTCTCATTTCGATTTACCTGGTTTCTTCTTGGGATACTACTTTTCGCACTGAAAAGCCAAAGCAGCAGCAGACATTCAAACCGAAGTCAGCATTCAAACCTGGATTAGGCCACAAATTCGATCGTTTAACACCTGCTCGTCGACAACTGTTATCATCAGCTTTGGCTCATATTCGTCTAGGCTATGTAGCGAATCGAACACCACCTTATTCTACACCACCGTTGCTTATTTTATACACCTGTAGACCAGATACCACTGCTTGCGGCTCCTTGGATGATCGATTAATCAACATTGTCAATGCTTACTATTTTTCCATGCTGCAACAGGGCTCTGCCTATGCCTACGACATGACTGTACCTGCTAAAATGGAGTGGTTTTTCGAGTCATCGCCATCTTACATGAGCATGAATGTAGATCAGGCCAACTATTATTTGGAACGTGCGGAAGCTCATCAGATCAGATCAGAGTCTCCATTGTCAAGTGCTGAGCTGGTACAACGTCGATTTATGGAGGATTACCAGGCAGAGGGAACAACCATCGTAAAAGCAAGTCAATGGCAAGGAAACTGGGTGGATCTGAAGGAGAATCCTTGGATGAAGCCGCTTCGAGACAAGTATCGACTCAATCACTTGTTACAAAAATCAGATTGGTTTTGGCTGGCGAGTCGATTGCTGTTCTCCAAACCAGCTTCCAACTTACGGGGATATTTAGAGCCTTATCGTGAGCTTATGGGTGGGAAACTGGAACTCAGTGAAAGCTTATCCCCCTTTGATCCCGATAATAGTCCAGTAACACCAGAATTTGCAACCAAAGGATGGCTACGTATTGGTCTTCGCATTGGCAAACATAGCACGCAAGAAGAAGTCATGTGTCTCTGCGCTCATGTCGCCAATATATGCCGCAAACACACAGAGAACTGCCATGTATTCATCTCTGCACCGACTCGACAATTACTGGCAACACTACGTACTGAACTCAATAAGCATCAGCACATTGCAGTCCATGCAGTAGCAGAGGGTTATGGATTTGCCGATTTGGACCAAGAATCAGAGAACAGCTTGGATCACAGTATATTTGATTCGGATGATGATCGATTGATAAGAGATTATGCTCGCACCTTCATGGATTGGTTAATTCTGTCTCGAATGGATCGTTTGGTAGGTCAGGAAAAAGACGGGTTTTTAAAGACGGCTGCTTGGGTTGCTCAGGTGCATACAGATGTCAGTGTTCATAATACAACCTCCAGAAACTGTCGCATCATACCAATGTATGATTGGTAATACTTGTACCTGATTTGATTATATATCACACTTTACATATTAATTTGTTGTTTCCTTTCTAATTTCTCATATCTATATAACGCATATTAATCTATCTTTTTGCACAATGTTTAATTCTACCTTTTTACGTCAACTTCCATCAATAAAAGCAAAAACTTGCCCAAGTATATGATTTGTAGATTAATGTGCACAAATGTTATTCAGGTGATACAAATTTGAAATAAGGATCAGCTTTGAAAGGCAGAGCAATTCCATCATGGTATGTTTGATCTACTGTTATGTTTTTAGCGTGGTACCTAATACGTGAGTTAAAGGACACTGTGGAAATGGTGTTCTTAGGAAAAGAGAGTATGCATACCCTAAATGGGAATGCCTACTAGAGTAGAACAAAGCAAGCTACAGGTATCTAGTCTTGAAAGCATGACATACCACCATGTCTGCTATCTATTGATGACTTGAAAGTAATAACTGATTAAAAACGTTATGGCCCGCCGCCAGCTCAATGTCAAGCATACATTTACCTGAACTAACATTCTGGATGTATCATTGAATAGTATTAACTGGTCCAGATGTTATTCAGTTACGGAAATCGGACAAACTTCAGGGCTTTTAACATTATATGGATCGTAGCTTATGGTTTAAGGCATTATTACAGTAGCCATGTGCTATACTCAAAGTACCAACTGCTCCCGAAGTAGAGTGAACTTTACCACAGCATACCACGTATAATATTAGCTACAGTATTTGGAGGATAACTGGATTCACTCAATTTAGCAGTATTGAAGCAGCAGCTCTTCTTGCAACTACTCTTAATAAATCCTGTTTAAGCAACAACGTCAGCAACAACACTGCACTAAACTATTACCACCAACATGACTGTTCCGCATAACAATACCAAAAATTTAAAGACATCCCTCATATAAAAGTGTTTAATGGATGCTAGATCAAATGGTTGTACCTTGTCTTGCCTTAGAATATATAAAAGAACTTAAATTGTAACAGTTTAGATACCCTTTTATTACAAAAACAATATAGAGTTAAATGACAGATTAATAAAAGATCAACTAGCTAAAACCCTTTGGCGCTTCATCCTCCGAGCCAATCAAATTGCTTGAAAACTCCGCTGACCTAAAAAAAAATTTGCGAGGGTTCCCCCCGGTTTTGATGTGAGGCAAAATTTTAAGCGCCGCTATAATAGCAATATAGCCGCTGCTATCATCAAACTTCCCTCAGGTGCTAGAGCATGCCTTACTTACACCACCTAGCTTTAAATACTGGCATTGAGACCCTCAATCATCACTAAAGTAAGTAGCGATAACCAAGTGGAGGCAGCCTATCCACCTCCTAGCCTCGGATAGAGTCTTGTTGAGCTTCAGCGATAGGCACATCCACGCAACGTAAAAAAAGGTATGCTTCAAAGAAACATAATAATAATAAAAGAAGCGAACATAATAATACTATAGAAGTATAGTACGTTATGAATAAAACATTAAAAATGTTCACGTTATTATATTCTTATTATTGCAACAAAAATATATACATGAGCAATGTGCATGATAACAGTCTGATGATGTAAAAGAACACAAATGCGCACAATTGCAGGAGCAACAGTAGCAGCAGTATAAGTGTTGTAATACAACATGAAGACCAATGTTGTTTTCATGTGAAGCGACAGAGGCAACACAAACAACAATCCACAGCTATATAACATAGTATCACAAGAAGGGTAATACAATCATATAGCAGTGTGTCATGCTTGCTATTCGTAAATACGAAGCAACAACATTGCAAGTATCTGTTGAACTGATCATATCACAGCCAACAAAAAAGAAAGAAAAGGCAATAAAGCAAACAGCATGAATGCATTATCGCGGGAAAGGAAGCAGTAGTACAAACGTTCAAAGAAGTTTATATCATTGCGACCGCAAGAAAAAAAGGATACTTACCACTTCTTACCACAGCATCACAACCAGAGATAGACCAGAGAACCAGCATACATCAAAGACAACAGACCACAGGATAAGCAAACACCAGAGAAGAACCACCGAAGCAACGATATACCATCAAAGCAGCCACCGCCAAGTGTGCAGCCAGTGCACAGCAAAAGATCAGAAATAGATCCCTAGTAGAGTTATTCCAAGTAAAACCACGGTATAAAACGCGTTAACATTGTATCTTACGTCTATTGCACAACTGTCAATTATACTTGCTTCAATTCTATTCACAAAGGTAGCGTTGTTTCATGAGTAGAGAGCTTGCGAAGTATAGTATATATACATATATATATATAAAGACGAAAAAAAAAAAGGAAAAAAAATGCTAATAAAAGGCTGAGGCTAAAAGACGTCACTGTTATCAATGTACCGCAAGGTAAGTATTAGAATTTGATAGCTTGCTACAAGGCAGCAAAGCAAGATATGAGTTAGCAATTTTCGCCATGAGGTTCGCCAACACCTTATCTATTAGTCCGTTACATGTAATTAAGAGGCTATATTCGACAAGGGTAGCGAATTTACGCTTGAATTGAGCTACATACTAAGAAAAAAAAAAGGCGGTATTTTAAACCATCAATAGCCCAGCCTCCATAATACTCAAAAGGAGGATTCATGGATTTCTGAAATCGTTCATCCTTAATATCATGCGATTCTGATAACAACATTGCTTTCCAGCTAAATAAAACTTGGGGAAGAATTTAAAGTAGAATCTAATGATACCAATTTTGAGTATTTTGGCCAACTTTATTAGGCTGGTTTTTCATAGAATAGTTATTGCGATTTTTTTATTGTTTTTGGCAGATTACCAGGTTCCTGTCATCAAAGTTTTACTTGAAATACTTATCATAGTGTAGAACAGACAAGAACCTATCGAATGAGCTCTTACTCAAAGAACTAGCATGATTTTATCATGAGATACCAACAGTTTTGTATCTCAAAGAAATTGTCATCCGGATCTTTGCCTTACTACTATAGGCAAATTCTGGCCAAAAATCAGTGATTTTTCACGAGGAAATTTTTGGTCATATCTCGTGAAAGACGCATCGTATTTAGATGAAACAAAGATCATTTAGTAGCTCTACTTTGGGTCTATTATGCTATAAGAGCTTTAAATTCCAAATGTACGCTCTCTTTATGATTTTGCTCAAAATCCTGTATTTTACGACCTTTAGGCAGAAATGCTGGGCAAAGATTCCGAATAGATTTACCTTAACCATGTAAATTGGTACAGGATTGAAATGCGCATCAAATGGTACTACACATATTAGTAATGCTATATAGCCTGTACACAAATAAGCTTGTTTTTCATGTATTTTGGAGGTTCTTTAAGGTCTTACCCAAAGTTGTAGTAGTATCAGTTCTCATGGAGCCAATACTGCCGAAAAGGTCAGCCCCAGCCAAATTATCCAAAGTCAATCGTTCAAATCTAAGTTTTGCTACAGTGGCGCATATCAGTTTCTCTTTGTATGCCTTCATTAATTAATGCACACCTTGGATTTACTTTATGGACTTGAGCAACTTATGGACGCTTCTGTGCTGTAGTCGTTACAGAAAAGCATGGTTTTGCCATTGTAAACTCCAAGTTGACGGTTGAAAACTCAACTTTTTCACAAAACAAGTATCGTAAGAGATGCCCAAACGAGGCCTTATGTTATAAAGCAAAAAACCGGAAAGCAATATTTAGTTATAAACTAAGCGGTTTAAAGTGGCAGGTTCTTAGAGCATAGCGCCAAAGCAATGCTCTTTTTATGTATTGGTTACTTTACACTCTACTTGCCTAATTCACCAATGTAGCGACTGGAATATCAGTGCAAACGTTAAGCAACCCCTCAAAGTCGGTGTATAATTGCTTTGATATCCAGTTTCTAGCATCAACATGAGGCATGAAAAAGCAATCCGTCTCGTTTGCTGAAATGCGCAGCACAGCTTCAAACCTTGCCAAACCACACCAAAGCAAGATATTACCAAACAGCTTTGAATACAACGCTTCACAATACCTCATCTATTGGTATATTACCCATGATCGCTTGTAATCAACGAGCTCTTATATGAAGGCCATGCTTCAACGTTGGCTTATTTCAAAAAACATTCGTTTTTCACTTTCACTCTGCTAATCAAAAACTAAATTACACTACCGTGTTTATAACAAAATTTAGTCCTAGAAACATGCTACGCTCAGAGTTGTAGCATCAATATCTAAAGACTCGATTTTGGTTGACTCCTAATCTCGAGACCAGAAACACTTTGTACATTTATGACTCAATATGAAGTGATAGCTACTAGTTCGCAGGATTGAAGTATTTTGGAAAGTAATGGCTAATGAGGTATGTTTGGTGGAGCATTTGATACATCATGCAATAAAGAGATGAAACTCAAGTCTGTTCAAAGACTATTGTTCAGTATAGGCTTTTACCAAGTGAAAAAAATAGGCTCACCGTTCTCAATATCAAGCTTGTATTTTGCAATGCTACTAACCCATGATGACACTGTTGTGTATAGCAGCGTTTGATTCCATCAACAAGGATGCCCGAACAGTAGTGTAAGCATATTGATAAACAACAACAACAACAACAAACCGCCTTTGTGCCGGTATGATATGAATTTGCTGGAAAAACGCATCAAGTCCTACATGTCTTTGTCTACCCAACAAGCCAGCAGTCAGATACTACTACCCGACATCTTTACCCTCATTCTACATTGCAGTTCGTTTGTATTATGACATGTTTATTAGAAATAATCGATAACATTGCCTAAAATGAGGTAATTTGCGTTGAAGGCTATGAGAATCTGTTGATTGTTTACAAGCACCAGATGTATATGTACAACGGACGGCTCAAGGAAACCTCCAAGCATCTGTTTGCATGACTTTTGATATCCTGTACTTTAGACCTAAATAGCTAAGGTGAGTTGATTTAGGAAAGACTCGATGTTCGGAAAATGACTATCCTGTATGTCTACAAATGTGCTTTGCAGATCCAATATATGGTCTAGTTTGTATTGATTGGGGCGTATCAAATGGAACCCATTTGTTGTTCATAAAGACAAGCCAAGTGCAGTAACGAGGTTCCCAATGTGAGGATTTAGAAATGCGTGTGCCAAATGGTTTTGGTTTAGAGGAAGGTGAGGGTAGAATGCTACAAGATGTCAAGGATACTTTCAGCATGATTCCAAAAGCGAATAAGCAGAGAAAAATAAGAGGGAAAGAACAAAACAGGACGCTATTTATTTTAAGGATTACTACTACATGATGGGTGGGAAATCGTCAATGATGCTTTAGCAATTCGACGTCTTGTTATCAGCAACGCTATCGTCCTCATCCTCTTGCAAATTTTTATGTAACACATCGCCAGCATGGTAGTAATGCTGAGCTCTTTTCCTCTCGAATTCTTCATGGCGTTTTCGAGCTTCATGTATATAGACAAGTTAGGTAATCTCCACAAATGAAACCAACAACAAACGCAAATCAATTTCGTTACCTGCTTGTTCCTTGTCTCTCTTCTCCTTTTCATCGATTTTTTGCCATTCGTCTGGTTCATTTGCAAATGCAATGCCTGATTTTCTGGGTGTGTCTGGCGCTTTATCAACGCCACCACCATCTAACATAAAATCTTCAGGCTCTTCATGTGCGGCTCTCAGACTCTCAGGCAGAGCTAGTTCTTATATATTAGACATGGGCATTCTTACAATGATGGCGTGTGCAAACACAAACCTTCCCAATTAGTCACTTTATCCGCTACAGGATCATACCTGATGTAGGGCGTATTAGGCTCATCTACTTTCATCAAGACTTGCTCTTTTTGTTGCTTCTCAGTTGCCTTGAGTTTGTTTTCGTCCCATTTTATCCTAGCAGTGTATGGCATGATTTTAGCACTGTTGGCTCTCCCATCTTCTAGACGTTTCTTACTTGTGCTCGGGCGTTTCGTGCTGTTCATAGTCGTGCGACTTTTGCAAGATGCCTTTAGCTGGTGATTTTAAATGTTCGGAAGAGCAATGAGGTGTTTTCTGGTTTTCCATGTTGCTGGAGACGCTATTGTTCAGTTGATAAAGAAGACATCGTTCACAGGAAAGACGATTGCGGGATATTTCCTGCTTGGAAATGGTCACATTTCATGGCCTGAAATGCATGAATGTATGCTTGTTTGAGTTCACATGCTTCCATCTAGTTTGTGAGAGCAAGATTTGCACATGGCATCTTCACAGATCAAGTAGCCAATCTGCTAAATACATCCACTCGACTTGAATCTACATGAATAATGTATACATCTTCCATTTGAATCACAAGGAGACATCCCTCAGGTCCAGGAACGTGTACATGTGAGCATTTGATACCGCGCAATCAAATAGCCAACATTTTATTGATCAATTTCAATGCATTCTATTCATCCCATGACATCTAAATCTTGCTCTATGAGCGCTTCTTGCAAGCGTCTCATCGGAGTATGCTAGTGTTCAACAACAAAAAGTCATGACAGATATTTGCGCGCTGCCACCCATTTAAACCTTTCATTTTGTCATGACTTTATCTGTTACATTAGCTATTGGATATCTTACCGTACCATTTGTCATCAAAAGCTCAACGCAAGCACTCACAGCAGAGGAAGAGGAAGAAAGAGAGCTAGGCACGCCTCAATGGACATTTGGCAACACCATCAGTATATCTTGCTTTGTTCAGTCTCCACCCAACATATACCCTACACTCGAAAAGCATGTATTACAGCTAGCTCCATCATCTCATCACTTTGAAGAAGAAACAGTGATATTACTCTCTCAGGCATTCAAACAAAACAAAACATCTACAGGCAAGGCAACACATGGCCTCATCAACATATCATCAGATCTGCTGGGCATCTTGTCTTGTACAGATCAAACCACAGTGTTTACATTGCAGATTGTTCAGTTTGACCATGCATCGAAAGACCCTCTGCAAGTCAAAAGTTACATGGCTCCAGATGTGAACACTGTGCCTGACATGGAGCAGTGTGCAAAGCCTGTCGAAATCATGGAATTATGTCAAATGTGGCCCAACTCGCAACCGCAGCTCATTCATCTGGCAATGCAAGTCTACCATATGGGCAGTCTGTACGGATATTGGGATTACTGGCGCGTATTTGAAGGCATTTGTGAGAGACATCAGATATCAGCAAATCAACTTGTGAATAGCAAATAAACAAAAAAAAAAAATCACTTTATATATGCATATAGATGGGTATAAGAAATTAGCTCTATTTATATATATAAAAATGTCTACAGTGTACATGATCTAGTATAAATTAAATGATCAGGCGATCCTTGGACACCACTGCTCGTGGCGCTGTCGTTTACAACCTGCAACGACACAGATGTGTTGCGTCTTCTGATCTCGTCTTCCTTTTCCTTTTCAGCCAGGGCATCCGAAGGCAACAAGATGGATCGATCAATAGACGCAGGCAAACCTAGGTAATTATACGTCAACATCGCATCATGCAATTGCAAAATGTATCTCTGTTTACCTCTGTGTCTTCCTCTGTACATGAGAATAATCAGAACAAGCTTGCTCAACGTGCGATATTGAGCTGCCTGAGACGTGGCTGTGTTGGGATAGCCAGTGGACGCACCCACATTACCAAATGCTGACACGCATTCGTAAATGACAGTGGCTATGGTTACAGGGGAGGGCGACATGATGGATTCTGCTTCAATGACACAAATGCAGAAAATGCCCGTGATTACCCAGCATATATCGCTTGTCAGTTGTCGTTGGATTTGAGTAATGACAAAGAAATCAGGCCCCTTGAGCAGCTTCTTGGTGCCCTGAGCGATGCTGGTCATTGTCGAGTGTCGCTTCAGTTTGATAAAGGGTGCTTCTGCCAAATCGTCATCTGAAAACTTGACAGGTTCTTCGTCTTCGCCTCGAAAGATGCCTAGTGCACGTTCCTGTAATGGAGTGGTTAGTTTGTGGCATTAGTATACATCACACACACACACACACACACACACACACACACATAAAGAGTATTACCTGGTAAATATTACTGTTTCGCATAGAGATGGCCACGGGATAGACACTGATGTACATGGCAATGATGTACACAAGCTGAGCACCAGGGTTCAAATCTGCAAGACTGACTACACTGAAACCAGCTAAAAGAGACAGCACGACACATGTTAGATTTGCATGAAGATACACGTCATTTACGGGCAACTTACCATTTCTAGTGGCCACAGATTGAAACAATCCATCTAGAAATCGGGAGCCCCAGCTTATACCGGCCAACACAGGCAACCAATAGTTGAGTGCTAAGAAACAAATCAGTTCCACCAGTGTGATGGCAATCAATACGATGAGCAGCCACCATGTTTGCGTCGAAGGAAACAGTGTGGTGTAGCAGCGTCTAGGATGATCCAGCAAGTAGCGAAACGTTTCACGGCGCATCACCTTTCGTTCAGGTGTTAACACATAGCAGGTCCAAATAATGAATCTGAGCAGAATGGCAAATGCCGTGTTGCCCACCAAGATCAGCAGTATGGCCAGGATCAAAGGCGCAGGCGCATTCTGAAAGGGTGCCATACTGGCATCCAGATGGTTCAAACCCAAGTTGGTAAATGCGGACAGACTCATAAAGAAGCTAAAGAACCATGGATCCACAGGGCCAGTGGGGTTGGAGGTGGCCAGTACTTGCTGAGCATAAGTGGAAGCAGCGACATAGATACGGAAAAAGAAGCCAAAGCCAATGATGAAGCCCAAATAGTACAGAGGGACGATTCTGGCAAGCATCTCCAGGGCACGGTATTCTGTGCCGCCAATGCGGTAACGTTCGTTCTTTGTGAGCTCGTGTTTGGCGGATGGTTGTCTCATAATCTCGTACTCTGAGTTGGTGCGATGTAGTGGGAGCTGCTCCATGTTGTTGTCTTCGTTTCTGTTCTGCAACAGCTTTCTGCGTTCGCGTTCACGAAGAACGTTGGTATCTTCTCTAAAGGTAATTTGGTGGTTGTTGTTTGTGTTTGTTGTATTGGATGTGTTATTTACAGGTTTGTCGTCTTGATCGTCTAAAAATGATATAGCGTTTTTTTCATGTTCTTGTGATAAGTTGTCATCACTGCTAACATTACTATTTCTTTTGCTGTTACAGGGTGTGGTATCACACGGATGCGTGCTGGCAATGCATTCTACATCATCATTGCCATTACCGCTGTCATCACCATTGGCAGCTTCACCCTCCTGTTGCTGATGCTGCTGTAGATCTTGGCTGTTGGGATAGTGATCCATCTGGATGGAGCTAAAGTTGGTGTCGCTGGGACTCGTGCTACCATTGCTACTGTCGTTGTAATTGTAATTGGGATGGTGTACCACAATGTCTCTGGTTCTCGTTGCATGTGTATCATACGAGCCACGCTTGTTGAGGTTGAAGAAGGATAGCTTTCGAGAGTTGTGTGCAGGTGTGGATCGCACAGAGAGCATAGACATACGACGTCGGATGGGGCCCGTAATGATGTCAGTCTTTCGACTTGCTTTGGTAGTGGTGGTGGTTGTGCTGCTACCATCCGAAGAGAACCGCTGCTGTTCCTCTCGCTCTCGCTCTTGCTCCTGCTGCTCTCTCAACAGTTTCTGCTGTCTGTATTCCTCTTTGCGCTTCTTGTTGTACTCTAATTCCTTTTCGAATCGCTTTGAAAAGTAGTACCTACGCACCATCACCACAACAAATGAGACAGTAACATGTGATCCCAAAAAAGAGCTGATGTACAGCAGCACCATATGGTATGTTGACATGGCCGACATGGCAATTGTGTTTAGGCCGGTGTCCGTGGAGCCTGTGGTAGCCATGAACAAGGCATCAATGTAGTTCCAATCTGTGCCCGGCTCACAATAGTACAGGCCTGAAAAGAAAAAGATTAAAAACAAAATGTACAGGTAGTGGAGCTCGAGAAAGTGAATGCGAGTGTCCCAAAATCGAAACAATGCTCCTGTGAATCGATTCATTTTTTCTTGCTGTATCATGTTTGTAGAAATGGAAGTAAAAGAGAAGGATAAATGGAACAAACAGAAAACGGAAAAGAGAAAATTTATAGGGAAAACAATTGAAAAAGAGTCATTTCATTAGTCCAGAGCTTTCAGTAGCCGCCTACAACATCAAGGCATCCAAATCATCACATCCGCTTTCTCACTCCTGTATTTTTTTTGGACTCTTGACATGGTCTCGATTATAAACAAGTGCAACCGAAATGGAAACACTTTATCCCAGTGCTCCAAAATGACCATATAAAGAAATCTGTGCTCACCTCCACCCGAGAATGTTGCGGCTCTCGTGTAGAACATGTTTGGTTTATTTTCTGTATGTGTGTGTTTTGTGTGGGGGGGGGGGAGAGGATAATTTTACTACTCCCCGTACGGTTCGGAAGAAGGGACTAGGGGACAACTTTGAAAAGGGAAAGGACGGGGTATGTTCTGTCAGTCTTGTGCATCCAGAGCATCAAAACATTGTTGCGCTAATTTCGCCCCTGGGTCTACTTGTTGGATTGTAGTGATGAGCTGCTGTGCTGCTTCTCTATCATCCATATCTTTACACGCATTGATGATTTTACACAACACTCGGCTGCTCGGATTGTATCCCTGTCCTACCAAATCATACATCAACGACAATGCGGACGGTAGTTGCCTCTTGTTGCAGAACCCAATGATGATTTTGTTCAGCTGGCCTAGGCATCGTCGGTCCAATTTTTGATGCCGTGATTTGACATCCAAGTACACCTGCTCACCTCTTGATAGTTCGCCATGTAATCCATAATACGATAGTAACTTGAATATCATGTCGTCTGGTATATTGTGTGTGCTTGTCAAAAGTACTGCCTGCCATAGTCGATCCAATGTGCGAAAAGTATCGTCATTTGTCGGTAGTGACATGTAATAGCTGATGAAGGATTCAAAAATAGGAAAATCGGCTGCCACATTGTGCTGTATCATGAGTGAGAATATTCGACTCGCGGACGGTTGATCTTGCAGAAAGAGGTAGACGTCAATCAGGATTTGATAGCTTTCCGAGCTTGCCAAATTCCTCTCCTGGGCTAATGTCAGCAGTTCCTCAGCATCTTGTAGTTGCCTGTCCCTGACACATCCCATGATTGCCGCATTCCAACACGCACTATCTTGTACTGTATGTAGACTATCCAGCTTTAAAAACATGGCCTTCATATTCGGATGTCCCTTCAATGACATGGCCATGACAGCCTTCTTCAACTTTGGCCATGGATTCCTCTTGAGCAATTCCAGCCTCAGGAGCTCTTCAAACCACAATTCCATGCGCTGATTCTGCTTGTGTGTTCGATGTCGTTGTAGCGAGATCCCCATTAGCAGTTGCAGATAGTTCTGGCTGGTAGGTTGAAATCCCTTCTCCTTCATCTCTTCAATAATAGCTACCGCATTAAGTTGGCTTTGGTCTCGTTTTCTGAATTTCGATGCGTGGGCCTTTAATCTCTGGTTGTATTCGCTCATCTGCTTGCATCGTGCTATTTTCATGGCTATGGTATCGGATGCGATGGCGTTCATTGATGTGGTCTCGGTGGCCAGTGTAGTATGTTTGACTTGCTCCATAATCAAAGTGGAGAGCTTTCGTCGCTGCAAGTTTGGCTTTGTGGTCGCCATAAACAGAGACCTGAATACATTATGGCAGACAAACTTGTTGCCACAGTGAACGGACATAAGGAATAGAGGGGTATGGAGGGGGAGGGGGGGCTGTGGAAAAAAGTGTAAGAAGAGCAAAAAGAAAAATTCGAGGCTTTGAATGACAGACATTTCGGTATACAGTTACCAGATTTACTTGATCATTAAGCAGCGACCCCAGCCTCTCACCCTTTTGCCGGTTGGGACATCCACCGGGTTTTGAATAAGTTTTTGGATGTGCAAACCTCTTTCCAAAAGGTATCACGGAGAGTTGTTTAACAAAGGCTGACATCACTCATGAAATCCACATTTACCTTGGTTCAGACAGAGTGCAAGCCAGAAATCTCGAGCAAAAGCAAGCAAAAGTGAATCAAATGACCACTCTCTAAGAGCCAACTATACAAAAAGCGCACTTTCTCGAGGATCTTTGCCATAAATTCAATGGAAACTCCTTGATTAAGGATGGATTAAGCAAGGCTGACATTCAAAAGGCAATTTAGATGAATGAATGCAACCAACCCTAATATACAAAAAGATTTTCTTTCCTCTCTCTTTTTTTTTTCCTCTCCTTGTTTCTCTTTCTATTCTGTAGTGAATTGATCTAAATTGTATATCATGTCTGAAGAACACAACTGGAAATTTGCTCAGTGCTTTGGTGACAAGGGTGACTCTGATGATATTACGGATGGTAAGTTGTGGTTCGACGCTGGAGAATAGTTTGCGCAAAAAAAGGGGAGGAGAGGTGTCGACATTAGTATAAAGAGAAGCAGGAGAAGCGCATAACACAACCGCACTGGATCATGACAAGAATATTCATCCCTCTATCTTTAGCTGACATCATCTCAACTGTTGAATTTGATCAAACTGGTGATTACCTTGCTACAGGTGACAAAGGTGGACGCGTTGTTTTATTCGAGAGAAATGAGAGCGTAACGTATACACCAAGCTGTTGGTCTGGACACCTACTGAGCTCCTTGTACATGTAGAAAAAGAACTGCGAGTATCGTTTCTACACCGAATTCCAATCCCATGAAGCAGAATTTGACTATTTGAAGAGTTTGGAGATTGAGGAAAAGATCAACAAGATCAAATGGTGCAAAAGACAGAATTCAGCCCACTTTCTATTATCCACCAACGGTAAGCTAGCGACGTTTCCCGATAGACGATACCCGTACTGAGCTCTCTATGACTAGACAAAACCATCAAGTTGTGGAAAGTGTTTGATAAATCTCTCAAGCTGGTGACTGAAAACAGTATCGCTCCAAACAACACTCCTGTCAATACCCTTCGTTTACCAAAATTGACTCATCACGATACCATTGTCGCTGCTGTTCCCAGAAAAGTCTATGCGAACGGTAACACTCTTCTTTTGTTGGTAGATGAAGCATTGACTAATATGTCGCTGTAGCACACACCTATCACATCAACTCTATATCCATCAATTCTGATGGCGAGACATACATTTCCGCTGATGATTTGAGAGTGAACCTTTGGAATTTGGATGTTTCAGATCAAAGTTTCAGTAAATATGTCAAAAATAACAAGGAAGCGTCATCTCACTTGCAAAACTAACACCTTCTTTTGTTAGACATTGTGGATATCAAACCTGCCAACATGGAGGAGTTGACCGAAGTAATTACAGCTGCTGAATTCCATCCTGAGCAATGTAATGTCTTTATGTACAGTTCTAGTAAGGGCACTATCAAATTGAGTGATATGAGAGAATCTGCATTGTGCGATCAGCATGCTAAAGGTAAAGCATGGAGATGACTGTTGTTGATGTTGGCTATTCACGCAATACCTAGTCTTTGAGGAAGCTGAAGATCCTGCCCACCGTTCATTCTTTTCTGAGATCATCTCTTCTGTTTCTGATATCAACTTTAGTCATGATGGTCGATACATTCTTTCAAGAGACTACTTGACATTGAAGATTTGGGACATCAACATGGACAATAAGCCTGTGCAAACCATCAACATCCACGATCAATTGAGAGCAAGATTATGTGATTTATACGAGAATGATTGCATCTTTGACAAATTTGAATGTACTTTTAGCGGTGATGACAGGTAAGCGCATTTGGCAGAGAATGGATTTTGCGCTGGTGGAGTCTAATATTCGCAATGGAATATACTAGTCATGTTATGACAGGTTCCTACAACAACATGTTCCACTTGTATGATCGTGAGGGCAAAACCGATATCGCTCTTCAAGCAGACAAGAGTGCATTCAGATCCAAGCGCCTCGGTTCTTCAAAGAACAAGATGTCTATGGCAAGAAACTCAAACCCCAATGCTGATAATATGGACTTCAACAAAAAGATCTTGCATTCTTCTTGGCACCCACAAGAAAATACCATTGCTATTGCTGCAACCAATAATTTGTTTATCTTTACGTATGTTTATTGACAGGATTTATGGCAAAATTCCAAAACTAATAACGCTTTTCTATCTAGGGAGCAATAATCTTTTTATGCGATTTTGGCAATCATGTAGCTCATTCTTACTTGCTTTGCGTATCATCACTAATATCTGTGGAAGTGTCCTTTTTCATGATTGCTTCCTCTCTTTTTTTTTTTTCTTATCAAAAAATATGTATTCTAAACCGCCATTGCCCTCCTCTTCTTTCTAGCTTTTATTTCAAGATTATATGTTCTAATTAAACCAATTCAAAAATATGTATATAAGTGTCAAGTTGGAAGTTACTACGTCAGAAATACTGCATTCATGATAATTTGTTAGCTCAATGATCTGAATAATTAGGACATCAGTGACGTTAAGCTGTCAGACTAGCGATTGTTTTTGATTCCTTTTGATACACACTGAAATTTCATTTTTTAGCTGTTTAATCGCATAAGAACGTTATATATGCGACTGCTCCTTGTGGATCTGACTCTTCTAGGATGTTCTACGTCTACATCAATGGGAACAATTCATAGATGAGCACACAACAAACTTGCATCACCTCATGCTACTCAACAGTATGCGAAGCACAGCGAAATCTGACTGCATTCGATTTGTGATTTCTCGTGTTAAAAGCCGTTTTAGACTGTCAGAATAGCGCCAAACAATCACTCTCGCCGAACACTATCTTGCTGACATCTTTACTCAACTTTTTTGGGAGCACCAAAAATCGACCTCAAACCATGAGGTATACCTCATGATTTTTATCAAAAATCAAACGATTGCGTTTTTCACCTTGATAATGAAGACTTTTACTATGATATATATATTGAATCAAAATGTTTCTTACGATCCAAAGCAGCCTCTGAAACCACTTTTGTAGGTCCTTCATATGCAATATTTCGACATTATGGTCAAAAACCTCATTTCATGTTTTTCAACATTGCTCAATAGGTTTATTCAAAACACCTTTTATGATTAGTACCATTGGATGCGCCTTGAAAAGCTCTTTAAGAATGCATTAGAAAGTATTTTTTTTGTTTTTTTTTTGTAGGGGAGTCGAGCTCCAGGCTTATTTAAAGTCGTTAAAATGTCATACTGAAGGAAAGAAAAGACTGTTGGTGGACTCAATGTCTGCAATGAAGGGGAATAAGAAATTTTTGAACTAAGTTGGGAAAGAAATCTACTACTAATAAGCATTAGAAAGTATGGGATGATCATCACAACTTTCATAGTCGAATCTCGCAAAATAAATCGAATCGCGTTCAGAAATAACAGAAATGAGCAAATCGGAACAGAATGTCAAGCGAAGCCTTAATGGGTTTGGCTACCAAATCACTCATGCCTACACTCTAGAAGCAATTGATGTTTTTGAAATTAATTATAAAAGGATTACGGATAAAAAAGCACTATTTATTAGCCTGAATTACATATTTAATTTCGGCCTGTTTTGGTATGTCTGACAAGCATATTCATTGCACATTGTTCATTTAAATGAGCAATGTAAATCATTGCCGTATTTGAAGAAATACATTGATTTTTCTAGGTGAGCTATCATTTTCTATACCAAAAAGACTTGTCTATTCAGACTGAATATAATGTATTGCAAAAATGGTCTGTATACGATTCCAAAACTTGCCTTATTATATCACAAATTAGCAAAAATTACAGAATGTTGTGATGAAATTGGATTCAATGCGTTTAATGCATTACACACATGCTCAGTATCCATGATACTCAACTGGATCAAAGCAAATCGAGAGACATAAATGATAATTATCCCATCGGATGTATGTTGCATCATATATAGTCTAGCATTGTATAATCATATTATGCATGATCCCAAGCCTTTTGTCAATCAGGAACAGACTACCAAACTTAGTCACTCTCCAAGCCACGATGAGCATTGTCAAATCTTGTTTTTTTTCTGAATGTTCATTTCCCTTATTTACATCTTGAATCATCGCTAAAATGGAAAAGTGGAAGGGATCATTTGCACAAACTCAATTAGAAAAGTTTGGTTGGGAAAAGTAATGATAGTCTATCTGGCAACATTTCTTTTTATCTAATCTCATTCTTTTTTTTTTCTTACACAGTGGTGAAGGTCTTGGTAAAAACAAAGAGGGTAATGCCAAGCACATCAGTGTCTCGGTAAAGAACGACAAGAAGGGTGTTGGCGTAGGCCAAGGTCAATGGGAATTTGCTTGGTGGGATCATTTGTATAATAAGAGTGCTAGTTCTGTGGTCGTAGAAAAAGACGAAGACAAGGGGGAGATCAAAGTGGCTACAAAATCCAAAGGAGAAACTCGTCGTTCAAAGACTGGCATCATTTCAACACAGCGTCCTACTGGCAAAAGCGTCAAGTCGACAGAGACAACTACTAAAACTACCAGCACTAGCATGAGCTCCATGGCGGATTCTCGAAACATGATGGATTCAGTCAAGGATGTGCATGTCAACATTGCTCAGCGTTTAGCAAGTGCATCGCTTTATGGTTCATTCGTAAAGAGTGCCACCGCATCAGCTGCTCCTACACCAGGTGCCTCAGACGAAGAAGTGGATGATGAGTTGAAGGATTATTCAATGAAGGTGACAGATGCTGAATTATTTGCTGCATGCGAGGGACGCACTGCAAGAAAGGGCGGTCGTGGACTAGTAGATCAGACTGGTAAATTTAAGCGTGTGATGCAAGATTTTGTGAGACCTGTTGACGAAGACGATATCGTTGCTGCTACCAAGAGTAAAAAGAGAAAGCATTCAGACGACAAGGAGGATAAAAAGTCAGCAAAGAAGCAAAAGAAGGCAGAAAAAGCTGCTCGAAAAGAAGCCAAAGCAGCCAGAAAACTAGAAAAAGCAGCTAAAAAGGAGGCCAAAGAGGCCAAAAAAGCAGCCAAGGCAGCAAAGAAAGAAGCTAAAGCGACCAAGAAAGCTGCCAAAGAGTCCAAGAAGAGCAAGGACTAATATCACCATTCCATAAATTTTAGAGATTAGTTCTGCATTAGATAGCATAGATCCATTCCCATTCTTTTTGTATAAATTATTGTTTTTGTTCATATTTATTACAGCAAGTATATCTGTTTCAGTACTGATATAAGCATAAAACGTGCAATGCCCACTTCTACTTTAACACTGACAGGTTGATTAACTAGTAATATCACTGTATGAAAGGTAGCTGGCCTCTACACTTTTATTTCAAAAATTATACAAACCTATATTGTAAATCAGAAAATTAGTAAACATGATAGTTACATTGTACTTACCCTTGGTGTATCCTTTGGACGAAGAGCGGTGGCCTTCGAGGCTAAATTATATTATTTCTTCTTGACGACGGCGACGAAATTGTGGGGGGAGGGGGGGGAGAATTTGAATCATATTGAAAAGTACAGACAAACCACGATTCTACAATCTGTAGATAGTGCCTTATGGGAGATGATGGGCTGGGTGGTTACGATCTGTACATCTGATTGATAATGCCAGTAATCTATCAAACACAGTTCAAATATATCCTTTCAAGAATTTAAAAAATTGAGTGCCGTACAAGGCGAATGAAACCGGCATTGGGAGGGGGTTTGGAGGAGGTGCTAAGCCCATTCAGCAAGAGCATAACGCATCTAATTCAACATTTGGTAACGGTAACCTATGATGCAGTTTTACCGTAGCGAAGTGAAGGTGCAAGACCATAGTGTTCAAGCAGCAAATTCGGTTTTTTATTTTCATTATTAATAAGCTTACCAGCAACATATCGCATCAAATTTGCATGGATCAGCTTTACCAAAATCAATATGCCTCCTATTTGAATTAAAAATTGCTCGAGCTACAGAACTGCCTATCCAGAAGATTTCAGCTACCAAAGAGGTAATTTATGCCGTGTAAATAAACTCTATAAAGCAATACATAACCAAATTTGACAGCTTTCAAGCCTTCATATATTGACATGTAGGCCTTTATGAGCCACAGGAATAACGCCAAACAATTGTACTTGAGTAGTAGTAACTTCCTGACACCTTTGCTCAACTTTTTGAAGGCCTACAAAACATGGCCAAAAATTGATCAAAAAGCATGAGGTACCCCTCATAGTTTTCATCGAAAATCAAACGATCGCGTTTTTCACCTTGAAACTGAAGACGTTTACTATGGTATATATTACATCAAAATGTTTCTCTCGATCCAAAGCAATCTCTGAAACCATTTTTATGAGGTGTTCATATGCAAAATATGGCTATTTTTGCTGAAAACCACTTTTCATATTTTCATAAATTACTCAAAACATTTATTCAAAACATTTACTTTACTTGGTACCATTGGAAGCGCCTTGAAAAGTACTTCAAGCATGTATTAGGAAGCGCGGGGCGATCGTTACAGTTTATATAGTCGAATATGATAGAATAAATTAAAGAAGTCGAAAAAAGACAAAATCTGTCCAATCTTGAACAGAAAAAATATTCTGAGTTTTAATTGTGTTTGGTGGTGGCGGCATTGCTGCTGGCTGACCTAAATGCCTTTCTTTTGATGACAATGATGATTGCGATGCTGATTAAATGCGGATCATGGAGTTGAAAGGACAATTGCTTAGCGCAAATACTTTTTTTTGGGGGGAGCTTTGCCTCGTGAAGGTGTCTTTTGCAATGATAATATCTCAAAAAAGCCACCGTAGATCTTACACGTCCTGTATTTACTTATAACTAGCTTTATGTCGCCATCTTATTAAGAGCATCGGCAGTAGCGAATGATATGACAATTCTATCATCAGAAAATAACAATTGTGATGTACAAATGCTGCATAAAACTTGAATCTTCTTTCATATCGTCTCAATAATAGGTTTCGTTTGACACCAGTGTAAGCAAAAAGGATGTTGAGGGAGATACCTCCTCTCCTCCTCCTGATGGCTCTAATATAACCTTTCTTTTTTCTTTTAGTAACTAATAATAAATTGTTTAAAATCTAATTGATATACCAAAATTTTATTATATCTGATTTAAAATGTCTTTGGTGAGAGCCCATAAGGCAACACTGACATCAAACGTAGCGAGATAGATTGGCTAGTAGTCTATATATATACATTAAAAGTCCATGTCTTGTCACAAAAGCACTGTATCTACGCTGCTGTGGTCTGCGAGGTCGAGGGTTGCGCACCGTCTTGAAGGTCACTGCAGTCTCTTGGTGCTATTCCGGGAGTATCTTGCTAGTCTTATATTCACCTATAAGGAGCACATTGAAGCCATGCTTCCTCAAGAGACGGCGAAAACCTAAACCACGAATTGGCTCGTAGAAACGAGCCATAGGAGCCGACCAATTGCCCATGATACTGTATATGTGGCGTCTGGGAATCGTTCTTGCAGCTTGCTGGTCAACTCCTTGTCTGCTCGGCCTCGATTGAACTTCCCAGATAATTTGAGTTTTCGTTGCAAAGCGTACTGATTCTCGTTGGTGTCTGTCATTGTTAAATTATCGTCCACAATGTTGCTGTATGACATGTTCTTGGTAGTTCTGCTAATTAGGCCTACTTCATGCAACACCCTCAAGAAAAACACAATAAGTTTTGTCAGGTAGCCTCTTTCGAACTGCAACCAAGTTAGAACTTTGTTTGTCAAGGACGAATATTGCAAGCTCTTTTATCTTTTAGAATCAAGTGCTTGAAGATGTTCTGCAGCATTTAAACACTTTATTTTGAGAAGACTGGCGAACAGTTGAATAATTTCGTAGCTCTTCTCATCCGATCTTTTATTTATCTTGACGATTATAGTAACAAAGCACCATGTCACCATACAATTTAGATATATAGGCTCTCTCGCCCCAGGTAAGGTTTGTCATTTTTATTTTAATGAATCCAAGTAATTACTGAAAGAGATATGCAGAAAGTATAACACTGTTGAGTTTATGTCAATGGCCATTTCGGGATATGTATAATGAATGCGAGCGTGCCTTTATATCCGAGTAGCATTACCGCAAGACCATTTCAAAACTCTCCACAACACAACAATAGCACATAACCCTGCCAAAGCAATCCCGCCGTACAAAAACCCATCATGCAACACCTGAGTACAAAGTGTTCTGTTTGCTTCCACATAGTCATTGGACGCGGCACATTTGTCCCCTACTACCTTTGCAATGATGATCAGTGCTACTCCAGCAAACAGAAATACAATCAGAATTAGCGTCCACAAACAGGAACACAAGGTGATTCCGAAACAGCAGCAACCATCTCGTCTTCTAGCATAGGAAAACTTGTCATTGAACAACATGGGGGGCGGAGGCGGTGGAGGAGGCATCATGGATGTCATTAGAGATGGATTGCTCGACTGCTGGCCCAATTGAGGTTGACGAAAAGGCGATATGAATGGCTGCTGCTGCTGCTGCTGCTGCTGCTGCTGTAGCGGTGGTGGAGTAAACAATGAGGACGGCTGTTGATGGCCAAAGATAGGTGGCAGTAAGGGAGGCATCATGATAGGTGAAGATATACTGTTACTGTTATACAAAAGCTGGTCATCACTATATAGTGGATTGCTATTATTATAAAATACAGGTTCTGGTCTTGGAGGAGGATGATGATGTCTATACGCATCACTCATATCTACTGCTGTTGTCCCAGACGCTGCCGGGTAGGATGGCTGAAGTTGCTGATTTTGTTGCATTTCCAATTCTTGTTGTCGAAGCTTTTCTTGTCTTTCGGCATAGAGATAATCTCTTAGGTTCACTGCCTCTGGATCTTCGTAATCGCCATCCTCGATGATGTTGTTATGGCTACTGTTGGTGTTCTCATAGTAATGAACTCGTTGCTGATCTTGGATAGAATGGGTAGACGAGGCTACCGTGGACACATGAGCAGTTGATCGTGAGTCCTCATGAAAAGATAGTCTTTTCGAAGATGAAAACGAGTTTCTTTGGTTTGATGATGAGGATTGATCGACGATATAGAATGGCTGCTGCTGCTGCTGCTGCTGTTGTTGTTGTTGTTGTTGTTGTTGCTGGTACATTTGCTGATTTTCCTCGACATTCAAGTCATTTTGAGTCAATGGCGGAGGAGGAGGGTATTGACCAGCATACGGATCAGATGTGATGGATGTTTTCTTTTTTCTAGGCTCATTGGACATTTTTAGGTAAAATGCAACAAAATAACAAAGCAGAGAAAGAGGATGATTTGAAATCACAAAACTTGTTTTGACATCTAAAATAGGACATTGTCACGCATCTAAGCCTAAATAATGCAAGCATGCGCTCTACACTGGATCTCTCAGTGCGCTACTGAAGCATGGCGACAAGGCAAAGTGCTCTAAAAATCCAGTGCTTTATCATTGGCATAGAGGGACATTGCTGATTTTTAAAAGATGATTGTTTGCCCTCACTGTTCTCTTTTGTTGTTGTATCATTCTAGCCTGCCGTTCAATGCTCCTCCCGCAACTACACAATAAGTTGCTATTCTTAGTAGGCATTCAGTTGTGCTACAATAATATTTACTTTTTAATATACCTTATATGGGGTTGAAAGAAGAAAAAAGTGTCAATGCGCTTTATTTCGTATCAAGAAAGATGATGGATGCCAATGATTAGGTAAATTAAAAGGTAAAGCTATACAATTTATGTAGACGCATAATGTGAGAATATGTAGTAATCAGTAGTGGTTATGAAAGGTTGCAATAGAAAGCATGTTGAAAGGTATAAAGTGAGTGTTTAGAGATATGGTTAACGCAGACATGATTGTCTGTCTTCTGGATCAACTCTGATCCCCTCTGCTGTGGAAAATACGTCCCAGAAGCGCAATGTCTCATCGCCAGCGCCCGTAACCACCGTGCTGCCATCGTTGCTCATGGCCATATACAGTACACGAGATGTATGGCCCGTCAACGTGGCCAGTCGTTGCATTCTGTCGGATTTCCAGACAATGACCTGATTGGAGGAGCTCACTGCATTGTTGGCATAACCGTGTGTTGATACAATATCGTCCGTTTTTTTAGACCAAGTAATATTACAGACTTGAGAGCCGGTGTCATGAGAAGAAGTCAAATTGCCAGAGATGGTGTTCCAGAACTTGATGGTCTTGTCTGCAGTACCGCCACCACTGACCAGAACACCACGTCTGTGTGGATTCCAAGCAATGGCTTTCACGGCAGCAATATGCTGAGAGAACTTATGTGCAATGGCATTCTCATGCGAGTCCCATACAAGCAGATTGTTGTCATTGCCGCCTGAGGCAAGCATGGTGCCTTCTGGGTTCCATTTCAAACCACACACCTCTTGAGTATGACCTACTAATTTGCGGAAATACGGCCTTGACGCACGAACATCATGGTGATAGATGGTATGATCTCGACCGCCTGTGGTCAAAATGTTGGATCTCCACGCCATCGAGCCTAAAAAATTAGGAATAAATCAGCACAGCGAAATATCTAGATGGTCAGAAATGAACGTACCAATTCGAGAGGGATGCGTAGACCAAGTTCTGATGCGTCTTGAGTGCTCTGCGTCGTATAGAATGGCTCTACCAGAATTTGTCCCGACGGCTAATATAGAGCCTACGGTTGCCCAACTCACAGATGTCACGTTGTCAGTAACGAAATCACAAAGCTTTGTTACTCGACTGGTATTTGCATTCCACAAGTAAACACATGTCCCTAATCCAACTGCTAAGCAATCATTAGCACCCCAATCTACGAGATTCAGATAGAAATCGTCTTGCAATTCTGGCGCATCCAAGATCTTGATAGCTGTGGTGTTGATATGCCGAATGGTCTTGTCAGAGGATAGTAGGATGCGGCGACCAGCTTCTCCAATGGGCGAGGTTTGGAATCGAGATGCGTTGGGGTGATCTACTACGGTTGAATAGTCTGTAGCTGTTGTCGAGGGCGACAGAACTGGTAGTGTTGAAGAAGAAGATTCTCCGTTTCCAAATGGCTCAGGAGAGCGTCGATAATGAGGAAATAATGAACTTGTGGATGAATTACTGCTGCTGCTTGTGTTGTGTGCAGAAGCTATAGTGTAGGAGCTCTCAGCAGCAGAGGATGACGAAGATGATGATGCTACTGCAACTGTGTTATTATGCGAGATGCCATTGTTGTTGCTGTGGAATGGGTTTGTATAGTGCAGTACTCGTCTGGGTGTTCTTGCTGGTGAATCTGGAGACACATACTCCTCCACAGCTGACAAATCATCTAATAGCTCTGCACGAAAAAACGCACTCATTCGTCTCGATTCTCTACTGTTTGATGGCGTATTCGATGCACTCACATCACTGGATCGTTTCGAACTGTTGGATGGAGATTGCTCCATCATTTGAAAATCTCTGGTCAGATTGCGATCTCTGGAAGGAATGAATCTGTCTCCATGAGGCTGATGCCTTTTGCGACCAAATGGCGAGGGAGGGAAATACGATTCGATGCTCTGTGTTGGTGGTGTCTTTGGGCTCTCTGGATCTTCTTTGTACAGTAAATCATCTTCATAAAGCGGCTCCTGCTTAATCTCTCTCTTTTCAACGGCGGCTTCTTCTTCTACCTGCTCAATCGCTGTTGTTTTTGAAGACCTTAACTTTCTACGGTAATCTCCCATGATGATGAAATACAGATGGTAATTGATATATAAGTGTGCTGTTTCCGTTTGATGACAGTTCAGAAACCTTGTTTTCGTAAACTGGATACATAAAAAATTTTTTAGTTCAATTGTACCTTTTTGCCCTCCTCCAAATTTCTGAAAAAATTGTTTGACTTTTACCTACTTTATGCACGGAACCAACGTTAAAATGGAATAGAAACAAACAAAAGCCAAAGAAATGATAGGAAAAGTAATGATAATGTTAGAGCTCAAGTTGATTTCTTCTCAGTTGATCGAGAATATCAATTTAACCAAATACCTGTTTCAAATTCAAACGCAAATGTTGGTATTTTATCTTTCTCTGTGTTGTATATGTTTTTCACAAAGAGTTACAGAGAAAAACGACTATTCCAGGATAGTGAATAGAAGGGAAGGGAAGAGAAACCGACAGAAAAGAAGAGAATGAGAGAATGAGAGAAAGAGAGAAAGAGAGAAAGAGAGAGAGAGGATAAAGAAATAACGACTATAAGTTCTGATACTCCTTTTGCCCTTATTTCACTCATTTCACATTTGAGAGAGATTACAGTAGAATTTCGTGGTACGTCATCAACCATTGAAACCCAGTGTTGTTGGATCAGGCATTTGATCTCTCGAGATTACAATGAAAATCAAGGCAATGTCCATCATCTCGCGGCGATGTAAATTTTTTAACATTGATCATTACTCATATTTTATATGCTTTCCGTGTGTTTGTTCTAATCACTGTACATGATTTTATTTCATCCGATTTCCAATCATTTCATTTTGTGATTCTGTGCATCATATATGCAAAATCAAACAAACCCAGATGGTATTTTTGTCAGAGGGATCGTTGCTCTGTGCTTAAAGTAATCCCAAATGACATTTACGACACAGGCACTGGCTTATAAAATGTAAAATCGCTGTGTCTAGACATCAGTCAAGCTATTTTGGCTTTAGTCGCCAATACATGTAGACATTAGTAGATCAGTAACAAACATTAAGTGAAAATTAGATATGTATTGGAATGGACCCAAACCCTATCTAGAACAACAACAACAACCTTTGGATTTGGCTGTTGTAGACGAATGAAATAGTAGTAGTCTAATATTACAAACAGATCTGGCGTACTGAAGCGATTGGACATCATAATTGCAGGCATTTGAGTTCGTAATGATGATGCCCTGAGGGATCTACAAGAAGAAGTGAGCTCGCTTAATAACCAGCAAAGCAAGAGCTATTTCAAGCCGTAGTCTTATTTATACATCCAAAATCAGTAAATTCAATGCTTTGTTGATATTATTTGTAAGTAATACGAGCCTTTCGACACTTCGGGTGGTTTCCACCGAAGCGAAGCGTAGGTCAGGAAACTAACCTACGTTGAGACGGCTCGTGCTGCCGTGGGCCTTCGGTTAATATCGCAAAATTTTTATAGCTAAAATGTTAGAAGAGCCTTGATTGTTGATTGATATAAAATTACTAATCGTATAAGAGGTTATGCTTCAGATGCCTCTTAATTTTCGCTTCGCTTCGGTGAGAGCCAACTTGCACAGCGGCAGCTCGCGCTACCGATTGCCCTTGCGTATCTTACCAAAATACTACTACTTTTATGTTGACTCTCTATTTACACATAAAAATCCTTCATATTATCTGTAAATCTGATTCTTATGTGATGCGCTACATCCATATATACGTAGCTACTTCATATACGGGCAAGTAGCGTACTGGTATTTCCCCTTTATAGCCAAGAGTGTGCCTAATACAGCTACATTTGAGTGCATTCGAGCTGCGTTTTCTTGCGTTCAAGGCCGTTTTAGATGGTCAGAATAGCACCAAACAGTTGCTCTCATCTGGCAGTTACTTTCTGACATCTTTGCTCAACTTTTTGAGGATCAAAAAAAAAACATGACCGAAAATCGACCAAAAAGCTAAGGTATCTCTCATGGTTTTCATCGAAAATCACCTTTCTTTCCCCTTTTCTACGAGATTTTTGGTCAAACGGGGTGATTCCCTACTTTTGTGCGGTAGTGGCGCACATTATGGTCTCTCCCATCTCGATAGTTGACAGAGTACATAGTCACTATGTTTTTCCCTTACCAAGGTTTTTTCAACATAGAAGAATAACGTCAGGAGTAGCCAGGGTATGTGATTTATCACATATACCGAGTCTCTTCTGCTCTCAACTGTGGATGATGAGTTTCACAGACGCGAACGTTTGCTTTGTTGTTGGTGTGGTTCTGATTGCTCTCTCTCTTGCTTGCGGCTTCGGTCGAGCATCTTTGTTCTCTCGCGATAACCATCTGATCAAGTGCTGACAGTACTATCCTTAGTCAAAAATCTCCTGGGCCCTTCTCATGGGAACAATTCAAATTAGTAGTCATGCCCTTCTTGTCCCTCTTGTGCACACACTTATAGACTAGTCGTTTTAGGTAGAATAGTCTTTTGGTAGCATGTTAATAACATAATAAATACGAGTGGTAGCCTGCCTTCCTCCATACAAAAAAAAATTTTTTTTTCATCGAAAATCAAACAATCGCATTTTTGACCTTGATATTGAAGGCTTTTACTATGGTATATATTGAATCAAAATGTTTCTATCGATCCAACGTAACCCCTGAATCATCTTTGTGGGGCTTTGATATGTAGAATTTCGACTTTTTGGTCAGAAACCTCTTTTCATATTTTTGTAAATTATTCAATAAGTGTATTCAAAACATCTATCTTACTTGGTACCATTGGATGCGCCTTGAAAAGCACTCCAGGAAAGTTTAAAGAAGCATTTTTTTTTTTTTGTAGGGGAGTCGAGCTCCAGGTTTTATTTAAAGTCCTTAAAATGTCATTCTGAGGGAAAGAAAAGACTGTTGGTGGACCCAATGTCTGCAATGATGGGGAATAAGATATATAATGAAAAGAAATCTACTACTAATCAGGTGCGACACCTAGAGCCAATACAATTATGCGAATCGTCAAAATATGGATACTGGATAAGAGCACAAAACACCAAACGAGGACATCAGTACTACGTCAAAATAATCACCAAAAATGCATTCACTGAGATTTGAACCGGGATCATCCAGATGGCATGTTGGATGCTTAACCACTTCGCCCTACCACCATGGGCGCAGCTTAAAGAAGCATGGGATGATCAGTATATTTTACTTGGTAGAATCTGCAAAAATAGTTCAATCGAGTCGAAAATCATCAAGATTTGTCCAACCTGGAGCAGACTCTAATTTTGGGGTTGAATTAATTTTGACTGGTGGGGCTAGTTAATCATATATGAGCCAGGCCTGACAGATGCCCAGAAACTCAGTTTTCATATTGGTGTTGTAAAAGTGTCTAGGGACTGAACATTTATTATAGTATGATGTGAGAGGTATTCACTGTTTTACGGTTGCCCTGAGCAATGAAACATCAGATCAAAAAACTCGCGATAGGTCAAAGTACGAATATATCTATCAGCATTGGGTGAGATGAAAAGTTTGATCTGGCTGCATCCAATCCTGGATGGCAACTAGACTCAGGCCATGTTAGGCATGCGATGCGCTTCGATTTGATTTCGATACATTTTGAGATATGCAGTCGAAATGCTGAATAGAAGAGCGGAGAAAATGGACAGCATTTTGGCAGTTGAAACATCTCTAATCATCTCTCTGCTGGGACTTTTAGCAACGTCTGGTCAAAGACATTTTCGATAGAGCAATAATCTGCCGAGGTGCCAAGTGTTCATATTGAGTTCCCAAGGCGAAACAGAGGCATTGAAAATGCACATTAAAAGCATTTTTTTTCTTTCGCCGAAATTTTTCAGCTATCTCTAATTGGACATAACAGAGAGTCCAATCCTTTTGCTCCTGTTTGAAGTGAAAAAGAAAATAATTTTTTTAATTTTTTTTTTTTTTTTTTTTTTTTTTTTTTAAAAACCTCTAAACTCAATTGTAAAAAAAAAAAAAAAAAAAAATTAAAAAAATTCAAGATAATCAAATCATAGATACTTCAAGTCATCATGTCGTTTACTCATCCTTATGGGCAACAACAGCACCATCGTCAACAGCAACAGCAACAACAGCAGCATCACCATCAACCTGCTCCTTTACAGCAGCAGCAGCAGCAGCAGCAGCAGCAGCAATCACAACATCATCAACAAACACAGCAATCTCCTTATGCAAATACTGCTTACATGAGCAATCATTTGCCAAGTTTACATGAGCAATCTCCATATCGTACTCAACAACAGCCTCCTCCACAGCATTCTCCTTATGGCAGTAGACCTGATAATGGATTGCCTCCTCCCGCCCGACATCAATTACATCAGCCGCAATCGCAACAACATCAATCACACAATGCGGAGCATTTTCATCAACCTTTACCCTCCATGTATGATTCACGTAAACTCTTCACTTGCAATGAACCAGGCTGCTCAGAGTACTTTGATCATTCAAATGGGCTACGAATACATCAAAGGTAGGAAAGGGATGATGTATGCCGATTCAATTTATCAAGATCATGTATATTCATACGGCTATCTGTTTAGAACTGTCCATGGCCGTAGTTTAGGAGGAGGAGATGGTAGTAACGATGATCATATTCGAAGCACACACAGTAGACCCTATGTAAGCGCAATTGTGTTGGGTGTGTGGACATTGTGGATCTAATACGAAATGATAGGTTTGTCCTTATGCTGAGTGTGGAAAATCATTTACACAATATGGAAACTTGAAGGTAAGCATACGTAGATCAGATACAAGAGCTGAAGCAACTCTGACATGCCAAATTGCTAGACACACTCGAGAAAGCACACTGGTGAAAGGCCATATCATGTAAGTCCTTAATCTATTTTGATATCATAATCATCAGTCTTATTAGTCTTTTTAGTGTACTTATGATGGATGTGATAAAGCGTTTACACAGTTGGGCAATCTGAAGACTCATGAAAAGATACATTGGCCCGTCAAGCCTTTCATGTGTGCATTTCCAAATTGCGGTAAAGGTTTCACGCAGCGTGGCAACCTCAAGGTAAGTACGAATGAAAATGCTGCAATCAGCACTGGCATTAACACTTCTGTCATGCATAGACACATCAAGTAAAAGTGCATCAAATTGTACCTCAGTAAGCTTTCTCTTACGACAGAGCCATGATCGAAGGCATCATCTAACATCACATTGCCTTTTTCTTCTTTTAATAATCCAACATCCCTCCCCATTTACACATACATACGTTATATATTCTTTCTTGTCTTTATTATCTAAAACTATTACTATTTTACTATTTTACAATAAATCTACGCAACGGTCAACACTTTTTGTGCGTAATAATAAATACAGTTGTGTTGCAAAGTGTCTAAATAGCGTGAAGATCCAATAACCCAAGATAATGCCCTCCATCGTAGGTCTACTTGTCGATCGTACTACTAATCAGTCTGCCAGAATGAGCAATGGCCAATGCAGCTGCAATGCAGTCCTGGAAACATAATGATACCATCTTGCCAGCATTTTCATGGATCCATGGATGCCAAGTTATCATCTCCCCAAATACCCACTGCTCTGTATTTCCAAACGCATACAGATAATGGTGCCAACTATATCTTAAAGGGCCTGGATCCACAAAGATCAATGACAATAAAAGTGATATTTTGATATTTTATACTTTTTTTTTTTTTTTTTTTTTTTTTGTTCAGTTTATTCTTTGATATGGTTAAGATATATTACTATTTGTGGTTAAGATATGTTACTATTTGTGGTATACTATCCTTAATGCATGATAGTGTTGTACTTTTTTTACATGTTGAAGGCTGACTAGGTATTTACATAATGAAGATGGCTCTGACGATCAGAAAGTTTGCCTGGTGTACTTGCGTGGTATATTGATGATAGTTTTGGTGAATAATTTAAAAGGGGTCCATGGAGAGAAGCTCGTTAAATAATCTTTTTGCTTCAGGTTGGTGATAATCAGAGTAGAAATCGTATTCATCCCTCTCATGGCGAGTTCGTTTCTTACCAAGGATGGAGACAGTCGTATACTTTGGAGCTGCTGCAGTAGAAACAATGTTGGTAGTTTGTTGAATAATTGGTTGAGGTGCAGCTTCAACAATGGAGGCTTCTTTGCAAGGTGTCTCACTGGTGTTTGCTAAAAGAGGTTGTTCCTGAATATTTGTTGTAAGGTTGATATTGTAGACGGGCCAATTTTCAATAACTTGCAAAGTACTGGCTTGAGCAATACATCGGCTAGCAGCATCAGATTGTTCGTTGACTCGAGGTGTGGATTGGTTATCAAGACTACTCAAGCTAATTCTTGGATAGGATGCAGTACCTTGAGCTTTGTTGACTTCGATGGTGCTTGAATCGTTCACTGACATAGTTTCTCCCAGCTTTCGTTGCTTTGGTGCATTTCCAGGCATATCAGCCCCGTCAAAGCTGCAACCATGCTTGCGTTTCAAACGGCTTGAGTAAGCTTGCTTGTTTTCTTTGTTCTCATTAGCGACACTTGCAGCATTGGATGTAGCAGTTGATAAAGGAGTAGATGAGCTGGCCGTACGGAATGAATTGCCAGAGATTAAATCCGTTGAAGCTGAGATGGAGGTACTTGGGATAGCTGTAGAGGTGGCAGACACATCAAGAGAGTTGACTATGGCGACATTGTTTGTACATTCCAAACGATTGTAGGTATTGTTGGTATTGTTGGCATTGTTGGCAGTGTTGGCATTGTTGGCAGTGTTGGCATTGTTGGCAGTGTTGCAGATTTCATAGCTTGATCCGTCCTTTTCAGCAGATGTTTCGTAGATAGTATCATTGAGATGCGAAGCAGTAGGTGTCAATGAAGCCAAATCATTGTACTCTGATTCTGGTCCATGAGTTTCATTTGATAATAGATAGTCAGGATCATCAGAGTTAAGTGTTTCAGGAACATCGTCTTGATTGGAGGAGGCAGATTGGTTTTGATGACCGACGTCCTCATCAATTGCTGCGTAAAGAGCGTAACTGTATTCATATTCGTTGCCCAATGAAGCTAGAGATGAAAGCTCTTCGTCACTGGCAAATCCATCAACAGAAGAGGAGTAAGATACATCAGTGTCTTCATCATAAGGGATGAAGTCGTCGTCTTCATTTGACGCGATTTGAGGCTGAGATTGTTGTTCTGGCTCTTGTTCCTGTTGTTGCTGAGGCTCTGGTGCGACTGATGGAGCTTCTTCTGGCATTTGGTCTTCCTCTGCAGCTGCAAGCCTTTGCTTAAGTCTGTGTGCTGCATTGCAAACGCTACCAAAAATTCAGGAGACGCACTACTTACTACAGGTCTGTAAATACTTACTTGATAATCAACAACTCGTGGATTAAAGAAATGTTCTTACGTTCCAGTTTTGCTTCGCCAATAGCCAAGATGCGGTCTAAAAGCGCGATGGGTTCCAAATTCGCCATCTTGAATTTGATCTGTTTGTTCTTTTCTTCAATTGATACGTGTAAATGTGTTGTCTGATTGAGTGTTTGTGAAAAAGAATGAGATGCGTTCAGAATTGATATGAAATGAGAAAGAAAAAGGAATAAATGAATTGTATCGCTTCACCCAATCTTTTAAGCAAAATTTTTGGCGTTTTTACCTCCGCGTTTGGCGTAGGTCGCTCCGCCAGCTCAACATCTTGCCCATGAGCCATCCGCTGATTTGACATTTGAATGCTTAGACAGACTTGGATACTCTGTTGCGATTGCTTTATTAAGGCCCTGTTGTCATATCCATGCTTCAGAAGATTGGGGCAGTTTTATACACGTTTTTTTTTTATTATATACATAGATGACTGATGCTCTTAAATTAGGCAGTTAATAATAATACTCTTTTGTTATCAAAAATTCCTGTTCAGTGTGCTCTGGATTTCTTTTCTTTTTGAGGTAATAGTCGATCGGGACCTTTGTATTGAGAAACTCATCAATCGGTTGATCTTGATCATTCGGAGTGATGGGAGATGCATAGTTCGAACTGCTTCTACGTCTTCTGTTCAGATATTTTGTATGCACTGGCGGCGGTTTGATTGTGGTTGTAGTATCCGTTGCAGCACGATTGCTGCTGCTCTCATCAGGAATATCCTCTTCATTAAAGTTCCAAGTAGTTTCAATGAAATCAAGCTCATCCCAAGAGTCATTATCGTACTCTTCGTCTTCATCAGTTGACCGAGGGTACTTTTTGGTGGCAGATCGGCTCATAAGATACGCTCTCTTGTTGAGTTCGGGACGACGCGCAAGGTACTTTTGCAAAAGATGAGGACCAGTAGCTTTCTTCAGGAATGGATGGTTTAGAGCGTCAGTAACAGATAAGCGAGTGGCTGGATTCTTGTCTAGACACCTTTCAATGAAGTCCTGGATTGAGTTTGAAGGGACGTAACGGACATGATTCGTATACAACGTAGGAGCAGGATCATCAATGATCATCGAGAAGATCTATATTGAATGTATGAATTAAATTATGCTAATGTAGCCTGTTTGCGGTCATCAACTTACAGTCATTGGATCATACTCTGCAAAGGGAGGCTTGCCACATGCCAGTTCAATTGAAGTTATACCGAGGGACCAAAGATCAACTTTAGTATCGTAATCTTGATTCAACAAAATTTCAGGGGCCATCCAGCACGGTGTGCCAACAAAGGATCTACGGGCCTTTTTGGGAACAGTGGGAGGCTGCAGTAACGTGGACATTTTGTGGTGGGGAAAGTTGTCAGCTGCCATTAACGAAATGAAAGATTCAGTCATGGACTCCATCGTTGATTCAGCATCTGGCACAGCAGCATTCTTGCGAAAGTAATTTGTGTTTTTAGGCACATCAGCCAGGTTGGTCAGCAAATGATTGCTTACACCAAAATCAGCCAATTTAACGATACCAGTGTCAAAATCCAGTAGCATGTTTGCAGACTTGATATCACGGTGCACTAGCTCATTGTCATGAAGATATTCCAAGCCTTGAGATACTTGCTTGATGATACATGCGACTATGCTTTCTTCGAAGCCAAGTTTATGACATCTGGACAGCAAATCATGACAGGAACCTAAGCATTAAATTAACATTAATTATCAATGTCTATTAATAGGGTCGCTCACTGGTGGCACCAACTTACCGGCTGACATGATCGGGGTGACAATGTATAATTGTGAAGAATGGACAAAGCTTTGATAGACTTCAAGCAAATGTGGGTGTCTACATAGTGTCATGATTTGGATTTCCTTGCGCAAGGCATCTAACCTTGAGTCATCGAGGCCAATCTCTTCTAAATTGACAGTTTTAATGGCTATGACAGACTGATTTGGTTTGTAGATGGCAGAATACACAGACGCAGTTGCTCCAGCGCCAATGCTTCTCAAAATATCATAGTCGTCTGCTTTTGAAGAGTAGGAAGCAATCATCGGATGTTGCTGCTGATGGTGTTTTCTTGACATTGGTGAAGACGTATTACTGCCAGTGCTGTTTGATCTGAGCGATAACTTGACTCTGTTGACAAGCTCAGAAATCGATCTCTGTCTTGACAAGGGCTTCTTGGGTGTAATTGTCGCAGTGGCACTGTTTGAAGGTGTTGCATTTACTGCACTTATATTGGTTTCCGTGATTGTTCTTGATCTTGCTCTTCGTTTTGTACTTGAAAATATGTGGTTTAAAGAAGATGTTCGAGCCACTGTCACTGATGGAGATAGAGGAGAAGAGCGTTGCTGATCCATTGGAAGCAATGATAGAATAAAGAAGAAAGAACAAGCCTTTTTTAAACCTGTTAATTAAATATTTATAGTCGAGAAAAAAGACAAATAAAGTTAATTGATGTTTATTAAACCACGATGCCAAATATATTTGCAATAAGGAGTTGCTAGTGGCAAATCAAGGAGATCCAAAAATAAACCTGTTGAATGACACACTGTAGATGTATGTCCACTCTTTGCGCGCTGAAATATAGCTACCAAGGCTTCATGGCATGCTTATCGCAACAAGGAGAAGGAGTCAGGGCCACCTCCACTCTTCCATGAGTTTTAAATCAACCAACAAAAAAGGCAAGTTATAATATCCTGTTCTTGTGTACCATCCAGGTCTACTGCATTTTTTCAAGAAGCAAATGAACTCTGTTCCCCTTAAAATTAGGAGAAAACAAGGAAAACACATCGGCCTATATTCTGTATTCAGTATTGCATGCGGATTCCGTGAATTCCGTAAATACAAGTGTTGCTATTATAGTTGAAAACAGGCTTCAGGGACGCATTTGATGTGATCATTCTAGTTATATGTATATTTTAATCAATAAATGTCATCAAATTGTTTATGAAATAGGAGATCACAATAGTTTCCTGTCATTGTGGTTGCTATGAGCGTATGCCAAGATTTGCCTAATTAACACAGCGAAAAAGCAGAACCTCAGGGAAGGTGATCCGAAAATGATCAGCATTGGCAATAAAGGAATCCATATTCCAGTTCCAAATCAGATCAGGGTGCTACTGCGTGGCATCCAGCAACATCCCAAAATGTTCTATTCCAGAAAAACTCTATTCCATGTTAACAGACAGCTGAATAATCGAGTAGAGATGGAACAACAGTAACAAGTACCCTGTGTCTATATCTCTTCTGCATATAAAAACGAAATGGTACATCCCCAAGGATCTCGGATCAAACATGCGAAGGTTGCCATGGAGACCATCACAAGCTGTCAAACAAAAATCCTTGCAATTAATTAGAGGGTCTAGACGCATGAGCCATGGTTTACTGCTTAATGTGCTGCAATGTGTAATTTATTGTAGAAAAAAAAAGTGATATGAAAGAGATATGTCTTTGTTGTATTAAAGATGTAAGTGTTGCTATAATCTAAATGTGTGGTTTGATGTTAAAATAAGAGAAAACTAAATGACAAAAAGTGCCTAGGCCTTGACGTTCTTGACCAAATAAGAAAGCAAATCAACCTTTGTGACAACATGCTTAACCTTTTGTTCATCAGTGACCAAAGCACTAGAGTTAGTTTCAAAGAAACGGGTCAACTTGTCGAGAGGCGTATTTTCAGTGATTTCTTCAAATTTGGCAGAGCCTTTGGTGAAATGGAACATAACATCAGAGACATGAGTTTCAGCCTTGGCACGACCAGAAGCCATACGAGAGAGGATGTTACCCATAGTGACAAGACCTCTAAGACGGCGATGAGGACCAGCAGTAACGGGCAGTTGATCGAAACCGTTCTTTTCCATAAGATCAATAGCTTCCTTACAGGTAGTCTCGCCATCAATAGTAACAGCAGCAGCCAACTTCAAATCACGGACAGTGGCACCGGCATAATCCTTCTTGGCCTTGTTCTCAAAGCTTTCACTTTCAAACTTTTCATCAGTGAAACCACGCTCTCTCATCCAGTCGTCGTTCAAGAACTTGGTCATGTAGTTACGAACGGAATCAGGCAAAATGACAACACAACGTTGGCCCTCCTTGAGCTCCTTGGCAGCTTGAACAGCGGCATGCATGGCAGTACCAGAAGAACCACCGCAAAGGATACCTTCCTCACGGATCAAACGACGAGACATCAAGAAAGAAGGCTTATCTTCAGACTTCATCCAAACATCAATCAAGTTACGCTTCAAGACATCGGGAATAAAATCGTAACCAATACCTTCCACTTGATAAGAGCCTCCCTCAGTGTTGAGAGATTCAGGTTGAGCCAAGATGGAACCGACGGGATCAACACCAACAATCTTGATATTAGGGCACTTTTCCTTGAGCTTTTGAGCAATACCAGAGATGGTACCGCCAGTGCCTGCACCGGCAACCAACATGTCAATCTTACCATCACATTGCTCCAAAATTTCTTCAGCAGTGGTATCGTAGTGAGCAACAGGGTTGTAGGGGTTGCCATATTGATCCAAGATAACAGCATTGGGGATCTCATCTCTCAGTTTACGAGCGACACCAATGTGAGACTCGGGAGCATCCCAAGCAGCTTCAGTAGGGGTACGAATGATTTCGGCACCCAGAGCCTTCAACACATCAACCTTCTCTTGAGACATCTTTTCAGGCAGAGTGATGATGACACGATAGCCCTTGACAGCAGCAGCGAGAGCCAAACCAATACCAGTGTTACCAGATGTAGGCTCAATGATAGTGCTGACACCAGGAGTGATAGTACCAGCCTTTTCAGCCTCATCAATCATACGAGCAGCGATACGGTCCTTTACGGAACCACCAGCATTGAAGTATTCACATTTAGCCACTAGAATGTACAGAAGAAAAAAAAAATTTTCCATCAATTTCAGGCCAAACCCAGCCCCTTTTGACACTAGCTACTTACAAAGCTCACACTTTAAACCTTCAGCCTTCGCAATTTTGTTAACACGGACGAGAGGAGTACGGCCAATGTTATCCAAGATGGTATCAGAAATCTTGGGTGAAGGAGCAGAGCTGCGGAATGGTAGATGAGACATGCTATTCCGCTGCGACAATAAGAGGTACTACTTACTTGTGCTTGTGGTTGTATTGTTCAAAAATGTGCTTCAATTCAGTGGACATGCTGCGTAAAGATTGTATAAATAAATGTAAATAAGAAGAGGAAGAGAGTGATGTGTTGGCAAAGAAAATTTTCTCACTTTTTAAGGCCAACTTTCCCACCATTATTTTACCACACTCCATTCTGTCCTACATTTGCCATACCAGTGACTCGATTCGAACCGAATGTTTGAACGTCTATCAAATTGGTTTTATTGCAATAATTCACCGACTAAGCGGGTGTCCTCGTATTGCCAGTCTGGCGTGCAAAGCCATGTGAATAAGTGGGGGGGGGATAAGACGTACCTATAAAAAAAAAAAGTAAGTGGTCAAAAAATCTGCTGATAGATCCCAGTGAAACGGCCAACTTACTTATCAGGATTTTGAACTCGACTGAAAGGAGGCAACACCTTGCTGTCAAGTGAGGCCAGTGCCGAAAAACCAATGAGGGCAATGTTACTCGCTCCTTGCTCATCACGATTCATAGTAGTTTGTTTAGCCAGCCTTTTTGGACACTCAGGGTTAAAGCATGTAACGGCACCGAGGTTCCTCTTCATTCTATTATCCTCATCACGCACCAGTTGTTTCTGTGTCTCCTTGAAACATGAGCAGCAAATTTTTGTAGAATTGTATTCGTCCACCAATCTGACTGTGCTTCTTGTGGACAGCGTTGACATGTACGGCTTCATACTTCGAGTGCTGTGGCCACGGAGGTACTGAGCATTGCGATGCCAGTTTCCTACGAAGGAAACCATCTTTGGCTTGTTGAAGGCGGACATGGTTGCAGCAGATCTGGCTTCACTGGCTACCAAATGTTGGTGAAGTTTCTTCAAGCGGATTCGTCCAGTTGCCCTTCCTTTCTGTAGCTTCTTGACTGATGACTTCTTCCTCTTCTTTCGCCTATTGGAGAGGACAGCATTATCGACTACGTTGACTGTCATTTCATACTTGACGAATGCTTCTCTGTTTCCAAGAGAGGTTGCAGTGTCAGAATACTCTTGCAGTATTTGAAACCGATTGATCGACTCAAAAAGAGTGAGAGAAGCCACTAGAAACGAACAATTCCTAAACACTGGCACTGATGTCGTCAATAATTACAATGGGCTTGACACTCTTGCTCAAACCACAATCAAATAAATCAACAGCTTTGATGTCAAAGAAAGACATCTTTTTCTGTGTCGCATGTTGGATGAGGATAACATTACCATCTCTGAGATTGGACATATAGCGGAATACTGTATAGGCAATGTATTGTGTATATCATTCTACCACAGCTCAGATTTCGTATGATACCTTGTTACAGAGTATGGTACTTGATTCCATAAGCACAGTACTTGATGATGGCTATTAGATATTGACAAGGCTCATGTATTTTGCTTGCCTGAACATTTACATGAGGCACATTTCATGATTATTGAATAGTGCATGCCTCTTTTTTTTTTTTTTTTTTTAACTTCAAGAGATCTTGCAGCTTTTTTCAGGCACCAAATCAACAGTATTGAACATAGTAGGGTAGGGCTTGACAAAAATCACCTTTTATAGCTCTATGAAACCACTGCTTGAAGAATAATCACCTTTTATGTTAATGTTTGGATGAAAGCTTGTTCTGTTCTTAAATTGGTCACACCTACAAGTTTACAATAGAATGCAATTGTGCCCTGCAACATGTTATTGCCACCAAACAGCGACAAGTTGAGTTGGGTTGTGCCTTAATAACCTGAGGATACAAATTGTGTCCTAGCAGTGTCCTTCGCCCCTATACAAATAAAACTACTTCCAAATGACGTGCCCTGGTAAGAAACATCTGATTTTTATTAGCAAAATAGAAAGAGAGGTTTTAGCGATAAGAAAGCTAGGCGATAGATATCATTAACAGTAAGTTAAATGGTATAATACATGGCAGATGTATGGATATTCTTTGTTCTTGTTCAAACAGTCCGATTATCGCGAAAACATGTGGGTAGAGGGTACAAGCTCTGTCTTATCTGGTGACAGATACAGGTCGTGGTACTGCAGAACTTTTTTGGAGACGGTAGTAAAGACCTCGATGGGATTTGAGAAGGATTGGCCAACTGAGTGATCCAAGAAGATTGCTGGATCATGTCTATACACCCCTAGTTGCAGCGCAACTTTGTACACTTCCAACCCTATTTGCATGTTTTCTGGTGTTGGATGATTCGTATGAGCAAAGATCAGGTTGGTTAAGATGATAACCTCTCTGCTAGGTGTTCTGATACGTTCGTTGAAATCTTTGTAGAATAAAGTTGCATAATGCATGGCTCGTCCAGGTGTTGAAGCATATCGCACCATGGTGCCAGCAATCATTGCAAACAATCTGTCGTCGCTTTTAGTAAAGCATCCTTCTTTTTGCTCCCGGGAATGATAGTCGACCATCACTTCTTCATAAAGCCATTCAGCATTCGCAAAGTTTCTGTTATGTTTTGCTTCTTGTGTTATCGCCTTGAAAAGAAGCGATAAAGGCACATGTTCATGGTTGCTCTTTTTCTGTTCGACAAACCTTCTGTTGTGGATTGGATACCTCGATGCGTTGCTGTAATGGCTGTTGTCCATTGCCTTATTTTTTCTTTTTCTTTTTTTCTTTTTTTTTTTTTTTTTTTTTTTTTTTTTTTTTACAATATAGAATAAAAAGATATTTCCCCCCTCAAAAGTCAAGACGATTATTATTCATTCTCAGGCAACATTTGATTGATTTAACAAGTTTTGGGAGACTTGCCATAGCATTTCAGAGTAGTTAATCAAGAGCGATTGGTCTATCATGCCACTACTACACAACAAATGAACTATATCAATACTAGCACTGAGTATCCTCACTCATTTTATACTATATGCAGAGAATTCTCCTCCAAACCGAATATGCCAGAGCTTCATTCAGTGACTTAAAAGTCTCGAGCCAAGCTACACAAGGCTTTGCTTTGTCATAATCCATATAAATGCCCTTTTATTTTTGTAAATCCAAGCAAACAAGTGTTACAATTCATAGCCTTCCACTTTAAACAGTTCGCCATAGTCAAAGTATCGAGTCATCAGCTTTTGCACAGGTTTAGGCAGATTCATAGATGTCAAAATGTTCTGCATCTTGGAGAGTCCAGCTTTTCGAATCAAAGTATTCAGATTGCGCGAAATTTCTGTGGGATACTATAGCATCAAAGAATCAAATCAATATTTCTGGCATCACCGTGAGATCCTGCCCACATACCACTATTTCATGATACCATCTCTCGTGGTAAACTGTCAATTTCACAGCCGCTAGTAGAGCTTTTTGAGTGTTTCCTTCATTGGCATAAATTTGTAGCAGCTTCATCCACGCTTTGGCAGAGAATTTGTGATCCAAACACATTTCAAATGCCTCTTTTGCTTCATTCTACAATGTTGGCCAGGTCAGAACCTGATACGGCTTGCAATGTAACAACTCACCTCATGCCATAAGCGCAGTGCAAGATCACCCAAAAGCTCCCACTCCGTGCCAGTTTTTCTGTATATGGTTTTTTGAGCACGATAATGAGCATCCTCTGCTCTCCAAAATGTGTAAACTCGCAAATCTTCATAGAGGACCATGAAAAGGTTGTCCAACCATCGTTCACACAGTCTTTTGTTGCCAAATGAGATGCTGACCTCTGCTTGCTGCTCTGCTTCGCTCTCCTCTGCCGCCTGCTTTGGTTTCTCTACATTAGCTGGCTTACTCAACTCTGTCTTGGTATCATCAAGTGTGGCATCCTGTAGCTTTTGATTCAACTTTTCATCGCTCGAACGTACTACTGTGCTTTTGCGATGATCCTCCTTTGCTTTATGTTTGCGATATTCCTCTTCCATGACAAACACTTCAGATCTGCATCTCAATAACTCGTCCCATGTCAAGGCATTTGCTAATCTGGTCAACAGAGAGTACGCCTTTGCGAATGTGCCATGCAAAGCAGGTGCTGGAAGTCGTGAAAGAGAAGAATCCGCCTATACTGTAGTTATATAAACAGGGTCCCGTTACGATTATATACCAACATTACCTCTGATTCTCGGCCGGCTGCATCTTCTTCCATGATTCCTGAACTGATAATGTCTGGTTTGACGGGCAAATGCGTCTTTAAAGGTGATGGCATGCGGTGCATATCCCGCTCACTGTATGTGAACATTGGGCACGAGTTTAGTGTCAGTAAAGCCTGCGTTTTTCAAGCAGGTTAGCCATGTATCGTTTCGTTTATGATGGATCCTTACATTCTTATAGTCCTTGAGATCGATGTATACTTTAATGGAACTCATTAATACACCAAAGAGGCACATTTACTGTTGTCTAGTTACCTTCTGTGAGCTTGGCCCAGGTCAAATATTCAGAAGGCGTAGTGTCAACTGCATATTTGGCCATCTTCAAAGCTAGATCGTATTCACCCTTGAAATGCACGCATCTCATTAGAAAATGCCCCTTACACATGCTCTGTAAGGACACTTACCTTGCTTCTCAAAAAGTCAACCTGCGTATGGAGTAACGGGAAGCTCATTGACGAGAGTTTCAAGTCTTGGTAGAGAATTTTCACTGCTTTGATTTCCTCGTTCTGACCAATGTAAGCCTTGGCTAGCAAGGAGCCCACTTCAGGATCTTGTTTGTGCAGCTTCTTGAACAGTTCTATCGCAGGCGCATATCTGAAGCTGTCACTAAAATACTTCATGACGCCGTCTGCAAGGTGATTGTGCACAGATGTTGCCACCTGAACTTCTGGCTTACTACCCAATTGCCACCCCTTCCAGAAGAGTGCTTCTACAGCCTCCAAAAATCTACTCTCTGCTGCCAGGTTCATGATGGGATCCACTTTTCTGTATCCTGCTAATCGATAATAGCTGTCATCCGAGTACAAAATGGCCCTTAGCACGGCTGATAGATATGTTTCTTGCCAAATGTCAGCAGTAGCTTCATGTCTATAAACATGTTAACATTGAGCTAAATATATACATTTGTGCGACATGGTAACAGGCGCCATACCTTTCCCCACGAACATCCACATAATAGCTTTCGACACCACCTGGGATCTTTACCTCAACCCTAACATCAACTCGGGAGAACGCATTGAAACAGCTATCATCTCTTTAGCAAGATATCCCCTAGTCATGCAAACCTAAACCTTACCAATAGATACCGGATCGAATACGCCAAGAGTTTGATTTCGTGAACCAAGATTGAGTATCATCCTATAGCAAACACTGTAAATCTATATCTAGGGCAATAAAAATATAGGTCTCTTTACCATAGAGTATGTCAACGAATTCAAGTATGCTGCTAATGAGGCTGACGACGATGCATCGACGCCAGAGATATAATGAAAGCTTCCAATCTACATGGTGTCCCTCGGTGAGTCACTTGGGAATTGTTAGTAAACACGGTCAACATACTTCTTTGATACCAGGCTTAGCATTGAATTTGATGATATGACATAAATCAGGCGGTCCAAGCTCACGGAAAGAACCTACAACGTTGCTATTTAGACATGTTGTCCCTGAATCTGTGAGTTTGCATATCGTACCTAAAGCATCCGTTCTGGCGACAATAGACTCTCCAAGTTCTGTTTCAAAAAATTCAGGGATATCTTTTAATGTATCAGCCATATTTTTCAAATGAAATAGCCTGGATGGAAAGAAGAGGAATAAGCTATTTTCAGCTTTAGTGGCATTTTTATATTAAGTGTGTATGTGGATTTTCTTGTCAATGTGATAGGTGGAGAAAACGCCGCTTGCAGTTACAGCATTGTCCTGAATCAAAGTTCGTTGTACGCATGACAGGGTTTTTATGGCTCTATCTTTGAAAGAAAACCCTCTTTGTATACTAGAAACTAGCTAATCTATCTCGCTACGTTCGATGTCAGCGTCGCCCTATGGACTCTTGCCAAAGACATTTTAAATCAGATATAATAACATTTTGGTATATCAAGTAGATTTTAAACAACCAATTATTAGTAAAAGAAAGGTCATATCAGAGCCTGGAGGAGGAGAGGAGGTAACTCCCTCAGCACCCTGTTTATTTACACTGATATCAAACGAAGCGTACTAGTGAGACGCTGTGAAAGAAAATTCAAGTTTTACGCAGCATTTGTAAACCACATTCTCCATTTTCTGATAGTAGAATTGCCATACCATTCACTGCTGCTGCCGATGCTCAAAATAAGATGGCAACATAAAGCTGGTCATAAATAAATATAGGACTTGTGTAAGACCTACAGCGACTTTTTTGAAATATTGTCATTGCAAAGGACACATTCATGAGACAAAGCTCCCCCCAAAAAAAAAGTATCTGCGCTAAGCAATTGTCCTTTCAACTCCATGATCCGCATTTAATCAGCATCGCAATCATCATTGTCATCAAAAGAAAGGCATTTAGGTCAGCCAGCAGCAATGCCGCCACCACCAAACTCAATTAAAACTCAGAATATGTTTTCTGTTCAAGATTGGACAGATTTTGTCTTTTTTCGACTTCTTTAATTTATTCTATTATATTCGACTATATAAACTGTAACGATCGCCCCGCGCTTCCTAATACATGCTTGAAGTACTTTTCAAGGCGCTTCCAATGGTACCAAGTAAAGTAGATGTTTTGAATAAATTTATCGAGTAATTTATGAAAATATGAAAAGTGGTTTTCAGCAAAAATAGCCATATTTTGCATATGAACACCTCATAAAAGTGGTTTCAGAGGTTGCTTTGGATCGAGAGAAACATTTTGATGTAATATATACCATAGTAAACGTCTTCAGTTTCAAGGTGAAAAACGCGATCATTTAATTTTTGATGAAAACCATGAGGTATCCCTCATGGTTTGGAGTCGATTTTTGGAGATGTTTTTTGGATCCCAAAAAAGTTGAGCAAAGGTGTCAGAAAGCAAGTGCTAGGTGAGAGCAACTGTTTGGTGCTATTCTGGTGGTCTAGAATGGCTTCTAACACCAGAAATCACTGCTCAAGTGCCTCCAAATTATGCTGTGGTTTTCATACGTTTGAGTAGTAAGAGGCAATCCAAGCATGCTATCTGTTCGTGTATGCATCGTTCCCACTGCTACAGACGTGAAGCATCGCGAAAGAGTTAGATTCACAGTTGCACTTTGTTTAAAGAGGGTTCTCACATACTGGACAAAAAAAAAAAAAAAAAAAAAAAAAAGCAAAGCTCCAATATAAATTAGTAGAATTATGTTTATTAGATGTAGTTTTAGTTTTAAAAGTATTGTTCCAATGTATCGCGATTAGATGTAAGAAGCCATTCATCTGTTTCATCCTTGCTGAGCATAACAGCATCAGCACCAGTACCACCAACTGATGTTTGATAGCAATCGAATCCCTCTGACTCTAGTTTTAACATGACTTGATCGATCAGCTCTTGGGGAACATTATCACGAATAAACGTAACAGCACAGCCACCGCCTCCAGCACCCGTTAGCTTGGTTTTGAGACCTGATTGAGCAGTGATGGATCTGACTTTCTCCAAGCTTGGATGGCTCACACCAAGTCCATCAAGTAAACAGTGATTTAATGTAACCAAATCCTCAATCTCGTCCATGAGTGCTTCGGTAGTCAATTCATTATCTTGTAATTTCTTGAAAGCATTACGACAACGAATGGCGATACCGTGCATTGAGTCAAGCATGGGCTCAACAACCTCAGGGTACTTTTTACGCTTCTCACCCACACCGGCTACCAATGCACTGGTAGATCTAGGAACCTTTGTGTTTGTAAGCAGCAAACGCAGTGATTTGAAGCCTTCCAATGTAGCAAATCCTTGTCCACGCATAAATGTCTTTGCTCCGCCGTATGTTGCCACTGCATTATCGACGCCGCTGGGATTACCATGAATCACTTCTTCTGCCTTGAATGCATAGGCGTTTACCTTCTCAAGGTATGTTTCTCTTTCGGGTCTCGAGTTGAAATCAACGGGAATCTTGTTGTTGAGCAGCAATAAGGCTGTTGCAATAGCGACGGAATAACTGGCAGAACTACCCAAACCAGCACTCACAGGGAGAAAAGAACGCACGCAAACGGTCAAACCATGCGTCAATGGCTCTTCAGCTTTGGATTCCATGATGACCAGGAGGTATAAAAAGGCCATGAGTGCCTGAATCTGAGAATCTTTGGTGGTAGGTCCAGCTATTTCGACTAGACGAGCCTTGAGTTCAGCGGGCATATCATTAGGATGACGGGTATCTAATATACAATGAGATGTAAGATGATTTTGCACCAGGCACGAAATTAGACTTGTAGATCAAATTGTACCTGAATCAGGATATGCAAATCTCAATGGAATGTCGCTGAGCTTCCAGCTTCTTTCGATGCCAACGTCCGGCAGAACGAGCTTGATCAAATCGTCCTTTCTGTTCTCGAGATAGAGATATGATTTCAATCCCAACGATGCAGCTACTGCTGTCTAAAACCAAACCAAACCATCAGTACATGTTGAAATTTCGCGTAGATCACATGCACCTGTACCTTTTGATAGACAACTGAGTGCTCACCAAATAAAATTACTTTTCCTGGTGCAGACACAAGTATGCGTTCGTTTTGTTCAGTTCCAGTCATATCGATATTGCAATTATAAGGAGAAGAAGCGCTCCCAATGTTACAAGTAAGTTTGACAAGATATATCACCATTGAAACTCAAATAAATTTTAGTGACTACACAACAGAGATGTTAAAATTTTTTTTTGACACGGCACATTTGATTTCTCTTTCTTTTTCATTTACACTAAAAATGTCTGCTATTGCTGTATGTGATGCGATGGATAGGAAGGGGACGATGGTTATTTATCATATTTTTCTGTACAAATAGGCTAAGTCTGCTGCCAAGCCCGGATTGGAGGAACAAGTTGAGGCCAAGTAAGTTTTGCCATGACAATTGATCCAAATGTTGGAATTGCAATGTTGACTCTGTATGTAGGATCCATCGTATCCGTATCACTTTGACTTCTCGCAACGTCAAGAACCTCGAGAAGGTTTCCAGTGATCTTATCCAACGTGCCAAGGACAAGCAACTTAAGGTCAAGGGTCCCGTTCGTCTCCCCACCAAGGTTCTCCGCATCACCACCCGTAAGTCTCCTTGTGGTAACGGTTCCGAGACCTTCGATCGTTTCGAGATGAGAATCCACAAGCGTTTGATCGACTTGCACTCTCCCTCTGAGATCGTTAAGCAAATCACCTCCATCTCCATTGAACCCGGAGTTGAGGTTGAGGTCACCATTGCCTAAATCTTTTGATTTCATCTCTTGTTTATACACAATAAAACAATTCAATAACCTCATATGATGATGACTTTGCATGGGCGAGGATCAATGTCAGTTTTTTTTGTTTTTTTTTGAAAACATTGATATGGGGTAGTGTTGATTCAAGTGTATGAATGTTTACATGTTGGAACATGTGGCTTAGATTTGATCGGTTATTCACACTGACATGTATGGTTTTGAACATCTTTGAGGTACGACATGGATAGCTTCAAAAACATATCTATTACAGTGATGAAGCTCTTTGTGATGGGAGGTTCGGCCGTCCCTGTCGACCCAGGATAACATCACACTTCCATCGCAAATAATTATTACTTTTCTGCGACATCTCGAGTATCAAAGACTCATCTTTTCGAAAAACATTGGAAGGACTACTATTTTATGATCTTACATCATTTCAGGTATCGCGAGTCTCTGCTTGATTGGAATCTACAAGCGTCTTTCGAGATTCTATATATTAAACTTGCTGCCCTGAAGTATGAACTGATGAGCCACATGGCAGTGGCTTTTTCTTATTCAATTTGTATTGAGCATCCGATGGAAGCGTACTAGGCTCTACAATGTAACAAGACAACTGGCATGCAGGCACTGATGTTTACCAAGAGCTTGCGTAAATGCATGCCAATGTATAATGTGGAGTTCATTGGACAAGCACCGAGGGGAGGATGCTATTGACTCAGAAGCATTCTAACGTACTGATAGCCCATCAACCTCAGGAAATTAAGGTGCCAACAGTCAAATGTTACAATTCTAATTGACACACTATACGATGCATGATTTCAGTTGCTGTTGTATAGTTTCCTTATACAACTTGAAACTTTGTCGTATCGATCCCTATTTATATACGCTAATTAGATGCCTTGGCGTTTAGATAATGCTCTTGATTGCATCAAAGCGAATCTTTCGTGGTCAACGGTATCTACATTTGACATGCATTTGGCATCTATGAAACACATTTATCGCCTCACACATGCTTATTTCTGATACTATGCTTCGTGTTGGCATTTTGTCGCATTGGAATCCTCTCAACGAATGCCCCTGAGTTCAAATTACCAACAACAAGAAGCGTTACAGGTTGTCATCAACACAAAGCTACGGGAATCCAATATTCTGCACCTTTTTAAGCGAGGTATTTTAGTCTTTTTCTTCTCTTGATTCTTTTATATCTTGAGGAAAAAAGAGACTTGTACATACTAAATTAACACTCTTTCAAGATTTGACGCCCAAGTTTGAGAAGTATACATTCAAGCATCATGGTGGAAATCAATTCAAATGCTGCTCATGTGTTTACAGCTCTACCCACAGAGGAGCAAGCCGGGGAAAGCTCTTCCACAACGCTAGTTGGAACAACAGACCAGATATTAGATGGACTCTTGACTAAAGTCGGATATGGCTTGTTTCAAAGGAAGCTCTTGGTAAGTGTTCTGCTCGTTGCTTGCCTATTTGAGCTTATTCCAACCTTTTCTTAAGATATTATGTGGATTTGGATGGTTAGCGGACAATGTAAGTTTGTATCTCTGCTGTGCCATTGCTTGCATAGTGCTAATGGTTGTAACGTAGATGTGGCTTCAGGTAGAATACGCTATAGTATATAGATATATTGGGATTTAACATGTTTGCATTTCAGACCGTTGCAATCATTCTTCCTCGAGTACAAGGTAATATTGAAATAACAATCTAGCTAAATAAATAGTCTAAATTACTCAATTTCCAGACCACTACGATGTTCCTGATAAATGGATTGGCACTGTATCAAGCTCACTTTTCGCTGGTATGACATTTGGTGCGTTCTTTTGGGGAACTTACTCTGATACAAAAGGCAGAAAGGTGCCCTACACAATGACTCTTGTGATCACATCAATATTTGGGCTGTTATCAAGCTTTACATTCAATTTTGCAACGCTGTGTGTAACGTTGTTCTTCCTTGGATTTGGTGTTGGCGGAAATATGCCAACCGATGGTAAGCATTCAACACAGATAGTTGAGCTGTCAATGAACCCTGCCATCCATTAGGCGCACTGTACCTCGAGTTTTTGCCCAAAGAATATCACTACTTGCTTACATTCATGTCTGTATTTTTCTCATTTGGAGCTGTGCTTGCATCCATCATTGGCTATTTGATCTTACCGAAATGGAGCTGTCCAGAGACGACATTAGAGCCTTGCGACATGCACACACAGAACAACGGCTGGAGAATCATGCTATTCACAGTGTCCATGGTGACATTTGTCATGCTGGCGCTCAGAAGCCTATGGTTGAAGCTACCAGAAACCCCAAAATTCCTAATGAGTCAAGATCGACACAACGAGACTATCATTGTACTGCAGGACATTGCAAAGATAAATGGAGGACATGTACATATAGGCAAGGACGAACTACCCAACATGCGGCATAGATACCGACACACCACATCCGATGAGGAGGCGGAGGAAGAGGAAGGAGAGAGCTTTGATATGATGGAAAGTCTTAGTAGTAGCTTGAACGAAGACAGCGATGAGGTCAATCGTGTACTATTATCGAATGGACAGCATGCCGAAGAGATTGTGGTCAAGGAAAAGGAAAAGACCAAAGCATTTAAATTACTGATGAGTCCTCAGTGGCGATTGACAACATTGCTGATCTGGTCGATCTGGACATTTACATCAGTTGCCTATACCATGTTTAATGTATTTCTGCCCAAATTTTTGGAAACATTGGGATTTGAAGGGGAAGCAGTGCCGACTCGAGAACAAGTGTATTGGGATTACATGATTTACTCTTTAGCAGGTGTGCCTGGATCTGTGGTAATGTTGTAGACATTTAAGCTGTGTGTGCAAGGGCGTCATCCACTTATACTTGTTTTCTGCTAGATTGCCTCATGGATGATTGAAACAAGACTAGGCAGAAAAGGCACAATGGCAGTGTCAGCATTTGGCTCATCCATTGCACTCTTTTTGTTTTCCATCATCAGCTCCCGTGTTACCATGGTACTTTCCAGCTCATCCGTGTCCTTCTTGGCCACCTTGCTCTACGCAGTAATCTACGGCTACACACCAGAAGTATTCGATACCAAGGTGCGCGGAACAGCAGTAGGCACAGCGTCTGGCTTGGGGAGAATTGCGGGTATTGTCAGTCCAATCATCACGGGCATCCTACTCACGATCAATACATCATTACCGCTCTACATCAGTGTGATTGGATTTGCGATTGTTGGAGTATGTGTTATTTTATTGCCGTTTGAAACTAGAGGCGTATCACACTGAAAAAACTACTGCTAATTATAAAAAAAAAAAAACTACTTCTTGACAAGCTTATTCTTGAGCCATCCCCAGTTTTTCAACCGTTTAGCGACAGCAGGTGTTATGGCAGCTGTGAGAGACAATCGAAATGGCAGCAGGACCGTCTTGTGGATGCCATAGGCAATCACAAATATAGACGTTAATGATGGCTTTTCATGCGCTTGATTCTTTTTTAGTGGTGTATGTTCCATGCCAATCCAGCCCTTGGCCTTTCCAATCATGTAGTCTTCTACTTCTTTCACACGATCTGCGCCTTTCACGCTAATGACCGCCATCGTGGTTGTCAAATCAACAGTGCCCAAAGCCAGATATACGCCGATACCGACGTAGCCATACTTCTTCATGAACTGCTTTGTTTTGGATGCTGGTTGTTGTGGTGCTGGTGGTGGCTGTTGTGTTGCTATAGTGCGATAGTGCACTGTTCTGGGTAGAGGTTGTATTCTTGGAATGATGCGTTTCAACATGAAATAAGACATGTTTGTGTATAAGCAGAGGAGATAAGTAGCAGAATCTTTTTTTAATTTGAATTAAACCTTCAATATGATGTCATGAGGTGTTTGCAGTGAGCGCTACCATATGCTTCATGGACCATCATTGGAAATGTGCGGCACTCATCGGAAGGAATCCATTAACCCGTGCAAAATTGAAGTGCCATGCTGATGGCTGGAGTGGCACTTTTGCAAGCACAACAATAACGTTGAGTTCAGAACGGCTATTCATTTCAGACATAATCCTTTCTGCAGCTGGTGGCTTTCAGATGTCTCATTTAGGTTCCTGATTGTGGGTGTGGAAGGAATTTTCTCTCTTTTCTCTCTCTCTCTCTCTCTCTCTCTCTCTCTCTCTCTCTCTCTCTCTCTCTCTTCTTTTTAGCTCTTTCTTCATCTCGCCAAGCATGATTCGCACTCTCAAAGTCAACAAGGTGAATCATCCCGTCAGTCTGTCCTTTGACGGAGAGGGCCTTCGTATCGAAGGAGATTTCAATGCTGCTAAAAACTGTAATACATACTTGTGCTCTAGTGCGTATCTGACACTAACCCTCTCTTCTTACAGCAAAGAATACAAAAACAGTGTGCTGTATACCTGTGCCAGCTGGAAAAGGGCCAGACCCAACATTACTGCCCATCGACCATGTGTATATTATCAACGCTTTCTATCATGAGCGCACCCGTATGATTCAAATTCATTGCGTGCTACCGGAAGATAGAACTGTGGAAGGATCGCCTTCTGACATTTACAAGTTTATCTACTCTGTGGATGATGACAAGAAGGAAGATGCCATTGGTTTTTGCCAAGAACTAGTCAAACAGGCCTACAGCGACATCAAGTTTGGCAAGAAGCTACTGGTGCTGATCAATCCCTTCGGTGGCCAAGGTAAAGCCAAGGAGATATTCGAGTACAATGTAAGGCCCATTTTTGAAAGTGCCAAATGCGACATTGAAGTGAGATGTACGTGAGTTGTGGTTGTCTCTGAATGTGAGCTCATGGCTCTTGTATTAGGCACAGAACATCAAGGACATGCTTTGCAAATTGCACAAGACTTGGACATCCATGCATACGACGCTATAGTTACTGTCAGTGGCGACGGTGTGATTCACGAAGTGATCAACGGCTTTCTCAAGCGGCCGGATGCCAGAGAAGCAATGAAGCAAGTTGCCATTGGCATTATTCCCGGTGGCACTGGCAACTCGCTTATTATCTCGCTGTTGGGTGAAAAGAGAGGATTTGACCCTGTGTACACTGCATTGCAGGTCGTCAAAGGAAGATCGATGGCTCTGGATCTGTGCTCTGTCGTGTACGACGACCACCGCTACTTTTCCTTCTTGTCGCAGAATTACGGCATCACCGCTTATGCTGATCTTGGTACAGAGCACATGCGTTGGATGGGTGATACGCGTACTGTAGTTGGTTTAATGCAGGAGATCTTTTCTCGTCGTTCATACAGAATTGAAGCTGCTGTTCAGGTGGTGGAATCAGACAAGAGCAAGATTCAAAGAGAGTATGTCACTGCCTTTGCCAACGAAACTCGTGTGCCTGTGAATGATTTAGACGGCCAAGTAGCAGACACCATCCCTGATCTATCGCAGCCTGTGCCCAAAGACTGGATGGTCATTGACGATGACATTTCGTTCTTTTTAGCTAGCAAAGTGCCTCTTTTATCGAGAGGCATGCTGTCTCATCCATGTGCACTACCCAACGATGGTCAGATTGATCTGTTACTGATTCGAGGATCACCCAGCATCACTAAACAGCTGGATGTCTTTACCAAGGTTGAAACTGGACAGCACATCAACAGCGACATTGTAAGTGTTCCTTGTGTTTAATGGAATGCTTGAGGCTCATTTCTCTTGTTAGGTTGAGTACTACAAAATCAAAGCATTTAGATTGACACCCGTTTTGAAGCCTGGTCAGAAGGCGTATGTGGCTATTGATGGAGAGCATGCTCCCTGTAAGCCTTTCCAAGTTGAAGTGCACCCTCGTTTAGCTTCTGTGCTGACTATCAGTCCCTCTTACATTCGGACCAATGTATAATAAGCAGCTGTCCATATAGTATCAAACGCAATAAACTATTATACCTACAATTGGTTTTATTGCAATAATTCACCGACTAAGCGGGTGTCCTCGTATTGCCAGGCTGGCGTGCAAAGCCATGTGAATAAGTGGGGGGATAAGACGTACCTATAAAAAAAAAGTAAGTGGTCAAAAAATCTGCTGATAGATCCCAGTGAAACGGCCAACTTACTTATCAGGATTTTGAACTCGACTGAAAGGAGGCAACACCTTGCTGTCAAGTGAGGCCAGTGCCGAAAAACCAATGAGGGCAATGTTACTCGCTCCTTGCTCATCACGATTCATAGTAGTTTGTTTAGCCAGCCTTTTTGGACACTCAGGGTTAAAGCATGTAACGGCACCGAGGTTCCTCTTCATTCTATTATCCTCATCACGCACCAGTTGTTTCTGTGTCTCCTTGAAACATGAGCAGCAAATTTTTGTAGAATTGTATTCATCCACCAATCTGACTGTGCTTCTTGTGGACAGCGTTGACATGTACGGCTTCATACTTCGAGTGCTGTGGCCACGGAGGTACTGAGCATTGCGATGCCAGTTTCCTACGAAGGAAACCATCTTTGGCTTGTTCAAGGCGGACATGGTTGCAGCAGATCTGGCTTCACTGGCTACCAAATGTTGGTGAAGTTTCTTCAAGCGGATTCGTCCAGTTGCCCTTCCTTTCTGTAGCTTCTTGACTGATGACTTCTTCCTCTTCTTTCGCCTATTGGAGAGGACAGCATTATCGACTATGTTGGCTGTCATTTCATACTTGACGAATGTTTCTCCATTTCCACGAGAGGTTGCAGTGTCAGAATACTCTTGCAGCATTTGAAACCGATTGATCGACTCAAAAAGAGTGAGAGAAGCCACTAGAAACGAACAATTCCTAAACACTGGCACTGATGTCGTCAATAATTACAATGGGCTTGACACTCTTGCTCAAACCACAATCAAATAAATCAACAGCTTTGATGTCAAAGAAAGACATCTTTTTCTGTGTCGCATGTTGGATGAGGATAACATTACCATTTCTGAGATTGGACATATAGCGGAATACTGTATAGGCAATGCATTGTGTATATCATTCTACCACAGCTCAGATTTCGTATGATACCTTGTTACAGAGTATGGTACTTGATTCCATAAGCACAGTACTTGATGATGGCTATTAGATATTGACAAGGCTCATGTATTTTGCTTGCCTAAATATCTACGCGAGGCACATTTCATGATTATTGAATAGTGCATGCCTCTTTTTTTTTTTTTTTTTAACTTCAAGAGATCTTGCAGCTTTTTTCAGGCACCAAATCAACAGTATTGAACATAGTAGGGTAGGTCTTGACAAGTTTGCAATAGAATGCAATTGTGTCCTGCAACATTTTATTGCCACCAAACAGCGACAAGTTGAGTTGGGTTGTGCCTTAATAATCCGAGGACACATATTGTGTCCTAGCAGTGTCCTTCGCCCCATCTAATTCATCTTGACAAGCGTTGCTTACATCCACCACATCAACACACAGCAGCCTCTTCGAGTCGCCGCCTCAAGCGTTGTGTTTATTATAGTACACAGGCAAATCGACCCAGCTTTTTCTTCCAAAACTCTCTTGGCTTTGTGTTAAATTTGCATAATATCAGCAACATGGAGCAAAGCACATCGACGATTGTTCAGGAAGAAGCGTTTGTATCTACAGCTAGCAGCCTTTACTTATACTCATCACCACCCGTAGTCGCAAAATCAGCAACAATATAGTAGCTGTATTCGTGGTCGAGTTTGATGTTCACAAAGGAAACGTAATTGAATGGCAGTACCCTCCAGGTAAGTGCAAACAGTCAAGTGCAAAGCATCTACTCACTGTGTATGTAGAGTTTGATTTAAAGGGAGTCGAATACCAAGCCATATGCAGTGGCCTTCACAGAGTCGAGAATGATATCATGTAATTTATAGCCAACATACGGCTTGTTGACAATAGTAACAGGGCCTTGTTAGATACTTTTCTCGAGAGAACGGATACGGAATCAGCGTGTTTCAAAATATGCCGACTGATGTGGAGAGAGGAGCCTACATGAAAGCTATCGGTGTGATTGTGGAGCCCACACAAGAGACAGGTATCTGTGGCGAAGTGTGGAACCATCAAGGATTTCTTCAACAAGAACTATCAAATCACATGAGTCTGTCTGATACAATTGCATCAGATCGCTACGAACCGCTATTACAGTACTATACCCATCATCAATACCGCAGTTCAGCAGACAACACGGCCTCGAAACACCACACTATGCCTGACTTGTCGCTGCATGAGTCGTCATTGGACCACACTGTCAACTACAATCTGAAGCACACATTGCACACGATGAAACAGCCATCTGAATTCAGCATCGACTCATGTACACATTTCGTCGACACGCTTGGCCTTGACATATTTGTATTATGGAAAGCTGCTTTAATGAGAAAGAGGATTATGATGATTCATATGCCACAAATGGAGATTGGGTGCCATTATGGTGAGTTGCTATGATTGTGAATCACTTGGAGTGTGATACTCAATATTTTGTTTAGTGTACCTCGTCCATTTACTAGGCCAAGTACCCGCCAAGTTTCAAAACTCGATACCAGCCATCAAGCCTAAATTTACAATGGGTGTCAATGATATCCCTCAGCTAGAAAAGACACACTCGAGCTATGTGGCATGTAAGCAAAATCCTTAAAATCCACCCTGATGTTGGTATTCATGCTTTGTTCTATCACACAGGTACGCCTGACTCTATTTTTCAGGTGAAATCAGACCTGTATGACATTTTAGTCACATTGCCAGCACCATCGTTTCATCACACTATCAAGGGCGGCAGCAACACATCAACGGCGACAAATAAGAAATCAACACAACACATTGCCTTGTCAGATTTAACTTGTCATCAGCAGCCCCATTTCAAATCCACTGTCATTTCAACAAGACATAACGCTGCCGATTTCACTCGATTCCGCATCATGTGGAGATTGTTCCACACACGATCGTTTGAGGCAAAGAATGAGCCAGATGACATTCTGAGCACTGCCTCTGCGTTATTCACTGGTGTTTGTTATTGGCTTTACGAAGACCAGGACGCAACATCCACATCGACCGTCTCATCCAATTGGCAAGGTCTATTTGCTGGATCACAGCGAAAAGGACAAATCCGCTTGAATGCGTCCTCAGAGACAGATATGCTATTGATGCAAGAAGAACAAGACGCTGAGGAACTGAATAATAATGCTGTGTTTGAGGCTGTTACAGCACGAGCATCCACTGAACTGCAACAACAGGAACAGATCAAGGAACAAAATGTAGCACTTTTAAGGTAGAACATTTGGGAGAGAGAGAAAGGAGGGAGAAGGGATGGCATTAAGCTCGTGCTCAAATCTTTTTTTTTGTTGGATCTCTAGTTTCTTTCATAATCTCACGTCGTTTTTGCTCGAGAAATTGCACTCTATTCTTACTGTGAATGAAGAAGACGGGCTTGCACTGATACCTATTTATCCCAGAGACATGGTGCACATGGGATTAGATCCACAAGCAGACGCTGCATTCGTAACAGAGCTAGCTCAACTTTATTTCAAGAAACGGGTTCAGGTGTTTGGCTGGAACCATGTAGGCTATATCAGTCAGTGCTCTGCTTGTTGCTGTGCTTGTCAACAGCGACCATCTCTTCATATATAAGCTGACTCCTGCTTGGTTATTTAATAAATTGTCTGCAATGCCATAAATCAATAGCTAGTTGAACTGTGTCGATTGATTTAGGTACGCCGAGTCCCAGTGGTGTGTTTTTGGGTATATTGAGCTGTGATTTGAGACGGTCCATGTCCTCTGGAGACCAAATGCGATGCATGTTGTAGCAGGGTACATGCTGTTGCGTTTCTGTTTGATGATCCAGCTCGCATAGGGTTATCTTTGTCGTATCAAACGATAAAATGCATTGATATTCTGCTGATCCTTTGCTTTTCCAATGCTTGGCTGTAACGGGTTCCAGCGTATCGTACATTTGTATAGGATGTTTGCAAAATTCAGTGTGAGTTTGACGAAATAAGACATCCTGCACATGCTCCACCATGTCTGATCTGTAGGTGGCTGCTCCTCTAAACGTTGCTTGGTATGCTATGCCAATTCATGTTAGGCACAGCACGGCATAGACACACACATCATTACCTCCTTTCTGCAGTACTTGGAGAATCTCTTTTTTGAAATTGACATAGTAACCAAACCCTGTTGTTTTTCGCAGTGTAGGAAACGCCCAGTTGCGGTTTGTTTCTGGGTGCCATGCTAATCCAAAGCGAAGCAGTAGTTCTATAGGATGGATGAGCTATTCTGAATCAAACCTTTGCAGCATAAATACTGTACTAGAAGGAAATATACGGCTGTGAAAGGAGCATTTTCTTAATGGCGAGGCTAATATAGCAGCTAATACCGTAGAATGTATGTCAGAAAAAGGTGGTTGTTTGGTTTTCCAATGCATTACCATATGGATTCGTGTATAGTTTTGCCTCTAATGCATCGGGATCCTGTCTAATGAGCTTGCGTATTTGATTAGGTGATTTTCTATTCTCTCGAATTGATCTCTTATGCCAATCTTTGATGATAGCACTCAGAGGTCTTTTTGACATGTTTGCAAAAAGGAGAGAGTGAGAGTATGAGGCGCTGCTTTCCATTGAAAACTGGTCACCAATGAACCCCAATTTAAAGCTCACATATTTCAGCATTACTTTTTTGTTTTTTTTCAATTAATCATGTTGGATGCAGAAGAAGAGAAACGAAGATTTCAGATTGAATTGGAGTTTATTCAATGTCTGTCGAATCCCTGGTATTTGAATAGTAAAGTTTCTTTTTGTGCGCAACTGATACAAGGGATGTTGAACTCAGAGATTGAATAGATCTAGCACAACAGCAGTATTTCAAAGATGAAGCCTTTATCAACTATTTAGAATATCTTCAGTATTGGAAGCAACCAGAATATGCAAAATTCGTAGTGTACAGTATACCCACTTGAGCCGCACAAGCCAAGATGACTGACACCGTTGGATAGCTATCCACATGCGCTGTACTTTTTAGATCTGTTACAACATGCTCAATTTCGTGATTATGTCAGTACTTCAGAAAATACCCAAGAATTGCATCGAATGCAGTACTATCACTGGCAGTATTTACGTAATCCACCCAAATCAGCATCTCCATCAGCAGCAATGGAAGAGCTGATGTCATTGAAACCCGAATCAGAAAAATAAAGAATTGAACGTTTTCTAATATGGAGGTTTATTCATGGAATTCAAATGTTGAAAAAAAAAAAATCAAAAAAAAAGTCGAAAAAAAGGTAGGGATGACAACAGTAGTATCCATGTTGGAAGGATGGATACATTGAACCCATGTACGCATCGAATGATGATTATATATATATATATATTAAAAAAAAAAAAAAAAAAAAAAAAAAAAAAGGATGTCGATTTGATTATGCAGTGATGGGGCTAGCAGGCAAGCATGTAGATGAAGCCAATCCTTTCTTATTACGACCAGTTACCATGGCTGCATTGCGCGCTTGCTTCTTCATCTCTCGAACAGCAAATCTTGCCTTGGCCCGTCTCTCTTGTCTAGATAACCCCTTTATATTACCATCATTATTTGATGAAGCATTGGATATGCTGGCAGATGTTGCACTGGTAGCAGCAGAAGCAGTAGCAGAAGCAGTAGCGGATGTCATGTTGCTATCTGCGATCGTAGTTACAGAATGTGGTACCATGGCAACTGTATCGCTGGTTGGTTTTTGCTGCCGAATGGACGGTGTAATGACCTGAACCCAATCCTCTTCTCCTTCTCCCACTGTCTGTTCAATGTGCTGAAATGACGATTCTTGTTGTGATTGACGTTGTTGTTGTTGTTGTTGTTGCTCATTTTGTTGATACCAAGAAGATAACCAATTAGAAAGCATTTATTAGAAAAAAAAAAGAGAGAAAGAGTGTTTAGAGAGAAAGATTGTGTAATATGCAGATGACGATAAAACGACAAACGACAACAAAGTAGAAGCCCAACGCAAAGATAGCCAACACGTTTTTATATGAAATACCGGATAACGTGATAAGATCATTTTGCTACCATGTATTTTAGAATGTTATCACTTGATGATAAGAGAAACAATTCTCACCTTAGTCATAAAGTGTATTACAGTGGTTGAAAATCCCCTTTGATCCCCCCCCCCATTTGATATGCTCCTATCTCGACATGGTTGTTTTTGGTGTACGTCGTTTTAGCGTCATGCATTAAAAATGAAATGCTATAGTCGTAATAAGAATGCTGCTGGAATAAATTTTTATTTTGTATCATCATGGGACGAATGACTCATAAAATGTGTGTTTATACGCTTTAATGTTACCCTGGAGGGTGCAGCCTATCGTGGTATGTTAGTATAGTTGTCCAAGCAAATGCCATCATCATCACTGAGCCCATGTACCTTTTCCCAATTCGATATAATCTGGACTAGTTGATGTTGAATCATCTTTTTGTCCACTGCAACTCTCAAGTCAGCCATCTAAAGTTAAACATCATGGTGCAAGAGAAACTTACCACGTGGCTTCTCTGCTGTATTTAACTTGAATTCCAAGGTATAGTAGTGGATCAATATCGACAGCAAGATGCCTACAGAGTGGTCTTTGCCTTTGATCCAATGATATATAACCGTGAGTACGGGTGCCGTCTGTGCACATGAAATGTATGTATATGTTACCTGTAGCACAATAGACGAGAATCTTTTTGTTTTTCATAAGGGGATCACGCACAAAATCGATTGCCTTTTGTATACAGGCACCAAATATGATTTGGCCCTTCTTTCCGTCTGGTATAGGCAGATGCAAGTAATGCTCATGCTCTCTATTCAGTTCATATTCGTCTTGACTGCAATCGATCACACAATCAAACGTATCCCAACATTGCGGAGGCTTGCCACTGCGATCATCGCCAATGGCCAGTAGTGTGGATTTGATAAACGCATAATGCCTTGTGCTGTCATCATCATAGTCATCATCGCTCTGCCCGGAACTATTCTTTAAACGTGCAACAAGCGACTTGACATTACGTTCGCATTCGTTTGAGGTGGTCAATATGTCATGACGATGTTTCCAGAATGCCAAGTGAGTCAATCCCAATGCCCAAGCTTCCTCATCATCCGCAGAGCCCTGAACATACAGGTATCCGGGTCTCAATTGGTATCCTGATTCAACTGCCTCTGAAGCACTGAGACAAACCACAGGACAAAAGGAAGCGTCTTGAAAATCTGGTGGTGACTCCATCAATGCATCATATGATTGTGGTGTAAACCAGATGGGCCTCAACGGTTTCTTGAGTTGACTGGCGAGATGCTTTATATCCACACCCGAGGTGAGCAGTTTATCCACAAATCCATCCAGTCTCGCCTCAATTTGCGCATGTTCTGATCGAGATACGGCGGACGGTAATGTGTGTAGATCCAGGTCCCAGCCATCGTCTGCAGTGTAGCCAGCATAGGTTGCCACTGCTCTGTTGACTGTGCAACACCAGATGGGGATGGTCTTTGATAATGCATCTGGAATACGCTTTCCTTTTCGAGTGGAATCCACAATAAGACAGCCATTGTGACGCATTAAGATGGGTATAAGATGAAGGTTGTTGCGACGAATGTTGAAATCCCAAATGTGCATATGTCCATCTGTTGACTTGAAATAGGCGGAATAAGCTTTTCTCTACAATGGGTTGGGTGAGCAGAAAACTTGGCATGAGAAAAAAAAAAAAAAAAAAAAAAAAAAAAAGGGCCAACCTTTGTACGATCAATGTACCAAGATCCACAACGCTCATTTGCTATTATCTTTATTTGTTAACTAAGAATATACAGTGTTGAACAGGATGAGCTCACCAATTAATGCTAAACTGGGCATCAAGTCTGCTACCTTCATGACAAATGTGGCGTCATCTACAATCGAGCAGAGGCGGTTGTATCTGTCCATTCAAGTGGATGAGATGTCAGTGATTTCAGCGTGTTTGTCAAACGTACATGTTTTTGTTGTCATTTCGAATCAGTTTGGATTCAAAGTTGAACTCATTTCTTTCTGTAAACAGGTCTTCCTCCTCAAAGTCCATGGTGGTGTACGAAAAAAAAAAAAGGAAGAGAAAAATCCACTGGTCAGATATTGCTCGGGAGTCTTGTTGCCCATGCAATGAAAAAGCCACACAAATGATGTTCTACGGGTTTGGAGAGCTTGTTGCTGGATTGGCAGCAAGAGACGCCTACACGACATGTGTGTATATGAATTAGATGTACCTTGCTCTCCTTCTCCACCTTGCTGTATTCATGCAAGTAACATGGCAAAGACAAGATGGATCAAAAAGTAAATATCAACATCAAGCAGACGGACTTTTTGATAGAAGCAGAGTTACTATCAGCCTTTTTTTTTTTTTTTTTTTTTCGCTTCTCTTGTCTGTTATGCATCCAAGAAATATTTACAACAAGGAGCCGGATTTTGGCATATTGGCCAAAGAGTTTGCATCATTCAGGCCATTGTATGTCATTTCATCACTCGCATTTCACAATACCATATTAACATTTGATGGCCAGTGTTAAGCAGACTGGAAGTGGTAGAAGTTATATTGATTTCAAGAACCCTGACGCCAACAGACAACTATGCAAATGTCTGTTGAAGAAAGATTTCGAGCTGGATGTCGATTTCCCTCTGGATACATTATGCCCTGCTGTACCCAATCGACTGAACTACATCTTATGGCTGGAGGATTTGATCGAGGACACACTATCTAGCATAAAAGACTGTCTTGGTATTGACATGTAAACTGAATATGAACAAAGTACGCACCCATTGTGCTCATGACATGATGTTGTATATAGTGGTGTTGGAGCTTCCTGTATATACCCTTTACTTGGATGTGCGACAAATCCCACATGGCGCTTTCTAGGCACAGAAATCAGCCAAAGATCAGTAGACATTGCACGACAAAATGTAGAAAGAAATCACCTTGACAAGCAAATCACAATCAAATACAATCCAGAGCCACGCAGAATATTTCTAGTGGAGGAGAATACAAAATACACATTCAGCATGTGCAATCCACCATTTTACAGCAGCCAGGAAGAGATCGACCAAGGCTTGCTCAACAAAGAATTGGAGCCATCAGCAATTTGTACTGGATCCGATAACGAGATGATTACCAAGGGCGGCGAGTTTGCCTTTATCAAGCTCATGGTCATGGAAAGCCTGCAATTGCAGCAACAAATACACTGGTATACAAGCATGATTGGGATGAAAAGAACGATCCGGCCTTTGGTGCGATTATTAAACGACCAAGGCATCACCAACTACACAATCACAAATTTTACTCAGGGCAAAACTGTACGATGGGCTATTGCATGGTCGTTTCATCCTGAGCGTCCTGTTCATGTGCATGCCATTGAGACATGGCGGCCTGTTTATCAATTCGAGATCAAGCTGCCCAAGGAAATAGCATTTGTGCAAGACTGTACAAACGATATATTGCAAGATTTGGAGATTGATTACTCGGTAGAGGAGGAGGATGTGGATGAGATCATTTTATCTTGCACTGCACCTAAAAACACATGGTCAAGAGCAGCAAGACGTCAGAAAAAAAGACAAAAACTACAAAAAGAAGACCCTATTGATACCAACACGGCAATGGAGACTCAAGAGCCTTTTGTGTTTCGATTGGATGTGTCCAGCAGTCGGTCGAAATCGAGCACTTGGTATCAGATTGTGTGGCTGTCAGGAGGAAATAAGCAGCAATTTGAAGGCTTTTGGTCGCATTTGAGAAAGAGAGTGGAGGAGCAATGCGGCATTCATAGTGGGACAAGATTTAACAAGTGATAGTTTATTGAAGTTTGATGCAGTCTGCTTGAAAAGAATCACCAGCCCAACGAGCTACTTGCTTCATGGCCTCTATCTTCTTGACGGTGGCATCTTCGTACCGAAGTTCATAGAGTGTACACATATTCATGATGGCTGTTTCGCAAGTGCCTGCTGAAGTGGGGTTGTTGGACGTCAATGTCTCCAAGATATCGATTGCCTACACATATGCCATTTCAAAAAGGTGAGCTTTTGCATGTCGGCATACTCTAAACTATCATTACAAACCTTGACCAAATTTCCCAAATAAACCTCACAGACGGCCAAATTATTGATAGCCAACAGATTCTCATTATTGGACTGATACACGCTCTGCAAAATATCGCGTGCCTGAGCCCATTCACCTTGTGCCATCAATGCAAACGCCTTGTTGGTATCGATCGCCTCTTTTGTACTATCATCGTTGTCACATTTCTCTTCCATACGTCGAAATATAGTTTCCGCAGATTTCAAATCACCCATTTGAAGATACAAACGGCCCAAACCGGATAGCAAATCAATATTATCGGGAGCCATTGTAGTTAAAATCAGTTGCATGGTCGTAGCCGCTGCTGAATACTCCTTCATGTTGATCCAATGTGTAGCTAGCACAAGATATGTCTGTATTTCTCTCTGTTTCCAAATCGCATCGTGTGATTTCTTTTGCATTTTTTTACAGTAAACAGCCAACATTGTTACTCGTTCTAATGTCAGTGCTGGGTATTTGAGTTGGGAGGGTAGTGTAGCAAACAAGATACGTAATTCAAAGGGCACAAGTGATTGCTGATTGTTGTCACAAAGTTCAGGTCTATCTAAATCGCCAATCTTTTCAAATTCGGCTGACGCCAACTGACAGAGACCCAACTTTGTTAATGCTAACAAACGAACATACCAAAGCTACATTGCAAAATGAGTACGTTGTCGTCGTTGGCCTGTAGACTTGCTTACCTGAAGAATCGATTCGACATGTGTCGGGTCAGACTGAATGATCTGTTGACGAGCATATTTGGCTATTGACCTCCACATATTATTCATCTGCACATGATGAGTGCTGCGAACATTTGGAGCATCCCTCTACCTTTACTTACCACCATGGTCTCGAGTCCCTTTTGTTTATCAATATCTGCATCTCGTGGTGGTCTTTCTTGAGGAGGAACATACCGCTCGAGAAGTTCGTTAAATGCATCACTCTAGACATCTTTCTGTTATTTCACGCTGTTTAATCACTAATTGCTGCTGCAAACCTACAACAGGGATATCGTAAAAGTTGGCGTTGCTATTCAAAGCGTAGCCGATCGATAGTGTGCGTTGTCTTTCTTGCTGCTTTGTATGGCTGCTAGCTCTGGCTGGTTTGACTGGCGGCTCTTCTATCACTGACTGTAATAAGTCGTTCTCCATGGTATTTAAAATGTAAAAGAGAAAGAAAAGAAGCTCTTGCTCTAATGCAAAATCAAACATAAAAAGAAGTGATGATATTTAATGACCCGATCGTTCCAATCTCAGTGGTATGCTCAGACTGATAAAACGACCCCTTCATGACCATCCCGAAGCATACCTGGTTACTGTGTTCAGTTGGACTAGCAATCGATAGAGCAAGAGGCTGCTTTATATACGCTACTTGCAGCATGTTTCGGACTGGTAGCTTGGACTTAGAGTGGCATTCAGGTATGCTTCCCTAAGCGACGACCAGTAAACCAAATTCAGATGATGGTCGTTATAAATCTCTCGTTTCCTGTCAACCACGCGACCAGTGAAAGAGATATATATGCAAGCTTAGATGTTCTATTTATAAAGGAGTAAAACAGCTCTAGCAAAAGACACACTATGAAACTCCAAATCAGACTTCCGTCTACAAGGCAGTCCAACACGACTATGACATTGAAAGTCGTGGCAGCTCCTCTATACATTGGAATCATCGCTCGCGCCCCTTTTTCTCTATTTCTTCCACTTTTCTCTTTTTCATCTCTTTTGAATTCTCTTTGAAATTCGATTTTGAAATTTGGATTGAAATTGGCAAGTTCTTGTAGGGAAAATTTGCGAGGAAGAAAAGGATAGTGTAGTTGTTGGATTTAAGATTGGAGGATGGCGAGTTGCTATTGAGAGATGAATGATTTTTTTGTCTTGAAGCAAGACAATTTTGATGAGCAAAGTAGATATGATGAAACCTATTATTTGCAGGATGATGTTAATAATTTTAAATGATGACGAGCCATGGATAGATGGATTAGGTGTTGGGAAACGTTGTTGTATATTGAAAACCGCTTGGTGATATCTCGTTTTGGTGTGATTTGGCAAAGGGCTTGAAGCTGTGTTGTGTATTTAAGCAAAAGGAGGGAAGGAGGAAGGAGGGGGTTGCTTTTTCATGCCCCATATTGATGCTAGAGACTTGATATCAGAACAATTATACGCCTACTCTGAGATGTTTGCAAACAGATGAAGGAATCTTCAGTCGCTACTACACATTGGTTGTTAAATAATCAGGCGAGCAAAGTATAAAGTAGCCAATATATAAAAGAACACCCCTTGTTTCAACACTATTACTGGTACATTTGTCAATTCAGCCAGGCTTCTTGTCTATTGACTAAATTTTGCTTTCCGGTTTTTTGCTTTATAACATAAGGCCTCATTTGGGCATCTCTTACGATACTTGTTTTGTGAAAAAGTTGAGTTTTCAACCGTCAACTTGGAGTTTACAATGGCAAAACCATGCTTTTCTGTAACGACTACAGCACAGAAGCGTCCATAAGTTGCTCAAGTCCATAAAGTAAATCCAAGGTGTGCATTAACTAATGAAGGCATACAAAGGGAAACTGATATGCGCCACTGTAGCAAAACTTAGATTTGAACGATTGACTTTGGATAATTTGGCTGGGGCTGACCTTTTCGGCAGTATTGGCTCCATGAGAACTGATACTACTACAACTTTGGGTAAGACCTTAAAGAACCTCCAAAATACATGAAAAACAAGCTTATTTGTGTACAGGCTATATAGCATTACTAATATGTGTAGTACCATTTGATGCGCATTTCAATCCTGTACCAATTTACATGGTTAAGGTAAATCTATTCGGAATCTTTGCCCAGCATTTCTGCCTAAAGGTCGTAAAATACAGGATCTTGAGCAAAATCATAAAGAGAGCGTACATTTGGAATTTAAAGCTCTTATAGCATAATAGACCCAAAGTAGAGCTACTAAATGATCTTTGTTTCATCTAAATACGATGCGTCTTTCACGAGATATGACCAAAAATTTCCTCGTGAAAAATCACTGATTTTTGGCCAGAATTTGCCTATAGTAGCAAGGCAAAAATCCGGATGACAATTTCTTTGAGATACAAAACTGTTGGTATCTCATGATAAAATCATGCTAGTTCTTTGACTAAGAGCTCATTCGATAGGTTCTTGTCTGTTCTACACTATGATAAGTATTTCAAGTAAAACTTTGATGACAGAAACCTGGTAATCTGCCAAAAACAATAAAAAAAAGCCGCAATAACTATTCTATGAAAAACCAGCCTAATAAAGTTGGCCAAAATACTTAAAATTGGTATCATTAGATTCTCCTTTAATTTCTTCCCCAAGTTTTATTTAGCTGGAAAGCAATGTTGTTATCAGAATCGCATGATATTAAGGATGAACGATTTCAGAAATCCATGAATCCTCATTTTGAGTATTATGGAGGCTGGGCTATTGATAGTTTAAAATACCGCCTTTTTTTTTCTTAGTATGTAGCTCAATTCAAGCGTAAATTCGCTACCCTTGTCAAATATAACCTCTTAATTACATGTAACGGACTAATAGATAAGGTGTTGGCGAACCTCATGGTGAAAATTGCTAATTCATATCTTGCTTTGCTGCCTTGTAGCAAGCTATCAAATTCTAATACTTACCTTGCGGTACATTGATAACAGTGACGTCTTTTAGCCTCAGCCTTTTATTAGCATTTTTTTTTCCTTTTTTTTTTCGTCTTTATGTATATATATGTATATATACTATACTTCGCAAGCTCTCTACTCATGAAACAATGCTACCTTTGTGAATAGAATTGAAGCAAGTATAATTGACAGTTGTGCAATAGACGTAAGATACAATGTTAACGCGTTTTATACCGCGGTTTTACTTGGAATAACTCTACTAGGGATCTATTTCTGATCTTTTGCTGTGCACTGGCTGCACACTTGGCGGTGGCTGCTTTGATGGTATATCGTTGCTTCGGTGGTTCTTCTCTGGTGTTTGCTTATCCTATGGTCTGTTGTCTTTGATGTATGCTGGTTCTCTGGTCTATCTCTGGTTGTGATGCTGTGGTAAGAAGTGGTAAGTATCCTTTTTTTCTTGCGGTCGCAATGATATAAACTTCTTTGAACGTTTGTACTACTGCTTCCTTTCCCGCGATAATGCATTCATGCTGTTTGCTTTATTGCCTTTTCTTTCTTTTTTGTTGGCTGTGATATGATCAGTTCAACAAATACTTGCAATGTTGTTGCTTCGTATTTACGAATAGCAAGCATGACACACTGCTATATGATTGTATTACCCTTCTTGTGATACTATGTTATATGGCTGTGGATTGTTGTTTGTGTTGCCTCTGTCGCTTCACATGAAAACAACATTGGTCTTCATGTTGTATTACAACACTTATACTGCTGCTACTGTTGTTTAGAATAACGAAATATAGACAGAGTAAATACAATTAGAACTGAATATATTTATTATGTTATTCCAAGATTGAATAGGGATCAAAACTAGTGTAGATATCAAAGGTATTTATAGTTATTTGACAGTGCCGCAGCAATAGGACCTTGATCTTGAATGCGGGATAATTGTATAAGCCTTGAACCAGTAACGAGGATGTGCTGCATCAGAACTCATGAACCGCCAGTCAAGGATAAACAACAAAGATGATCCAGGATAGAATGTTCTTCCTAATAGCTTTGACGGAAGAACATTTGTCGGAATTGAAACCCACTTCCAGGGACGAAAGGCCATAGGCTACCACTCTCTAGGAACCAGGATATAGATTAGCCATTTGATGGCACCACTCATGTTCCTTCGTGCTGCTTGAATAAAGACCTCTCACTTCTACTATGCATCTCAGCTCATTCTCAGATCCTCTTATGTAATATACGACGCCTAATACATTTGCCTCTCAGAGATGATCTATATCCTCAACAACTGTTGCTCCTGCAATTGTGCGCATTTGTGTTCTTTTACATCATCAGACTGTTATCATGCACATTGCTCATGTATATATCTTTGTTGCAATAACAAGAATATAATAACGTGAACATTTTTAATGTTTTATTCATAACGTACTATACTTCTATAGTATTATTATGTTCGCTTCTTTTATTATTATTATGTTTCTTTGAAGCATACCTTTTTTTACGTTGCGTGGATGTGCCTATCGCTGAAGCTCAACAAGACTCTATCCGAGGCTAGGAGGTGGATAGGCTGCCTCCACTTGGTTATCGCTACTTACTTTAGTGATGATTGAGGGCCTCAATGCCAGTATTTAAAGCTAGGTGGTGTAAGTAAGGCATGCTCTAGCACCTGAGGGAAGTTTGATGATAGCAGCGGCTATATTGCTATTATAACGGCGCTTAAAATTTTGCCTCACATCAAAACCGGGGGAAACCCTCGCAAAATTTTTTTTAGGTCAGCGGAGTTTTCAAGCAATCTGATTGGCTAAGAGGTTGGAACAACGAAGGGTTACAACTAGTTAATCTCCTATTGATCTGTCATTTAACATTATAGTGTGTTTGTAATAAAAGTGTGTCTAAACTGTTACAATTTAAATTTTTCTTTATTCAAAATAACATAAGGTGCAATAATTATTAAATCTGGCATCCATTACACAGCTTTATGTGAGAGATGTTTATTGGATTTATAACGTGAGGAAAGTTATTTTTATATTATAGGTAGAGTAGTACGCTCGGTACTAGATCCTCCCAGCAGTACCAAATGCTTCGTCAAACATGTGCCTTTTATCATTGATTTACAATATGTGGTGTCAATTTCAAGGTTTGCCAACTTCTGCCTCATATCAACAAAGATTCTGGATGTATATAAGCGCTTTCGGCTTTGAGGTTTGGGCCTTCCAAAATCGAGTTTTGAAATTCGATTTTGAAATTTGGATTGAAATTGGCAAGTTCTTGTAGGGAAAATTTGCGAGGAAGAAAAGGATAGTGTAGTTGTTGGATTTAAGATTGGAGGATGGCGAGTTGCTATTGAGAGATGAATGATTTTTTTGTCTTGAAGCAAGACAATTTTGATGAGCAAAGTAGATATGATGAAACCTATTATTTGCAGGATGATGTTAATAATTTTAAATGATGACGAGCCATGGATAGATGGATTAGGTGTTGGGAAACGTTGTTGTATATTGAAAACCGCTTGGTGATATCTCGTTTTGGTGTGATTTGGCAAAGGGCTTGAAGCTGTGTTGTGTATTTAAGCAAAAGGAGGGAAGGAGGAAGGAGGGGGTTGCTTTTTCATGCCCCATATTGATGCTAGAGACTTGATATCAGAACAATTATACGCCTACTCTGAGATGTTTGCAAACAGATGAAGGAATCTTCAGTCGCTACTACACATTGGTTGTTAAATAATCAGGCGAGCAAAGTATAAAGTAGCCAATATATAAAAGAACACCCCTTGTTTCAACACTATTACTGGTACATTTGTCAATTCAGCCAGGCTTCTTGTCTATTGACTAAATTTTGCTTTCCGGTTTTTTGCTTTATAACATAAGGCCTCATTTGGGCATCTCTTACGATACTTGTTTTGTGAAAAAGTTGAGTTTTCAACCGTCAACTTGGAGTTTACAATGGCAAAACCATGCTTTTCTGTAACGACTACAGCACAGAAGCGTCCATAAGTTGCTCAAGTCCATAAAGTAAATCCAAGGTGTGCATTAACTAATGAAGGCATACAAAGGGAAACTGATATGCGCCACTGTAGCAAAACTTAGATTTGAACGATTGACTTTGGATAATTTGGCTGGGGCTGACCTTTTCGGCAGTATTGGCTCCATGAGAACTGATACTACTACAACTTTGGGTAAGACCTTAAAGAACCTCCAAAATACATGAAAAACAAGCTTATTTGTGTACAGGCTATATAGCATTACTAATATGTGTAGTACCATTTGATGCGCATTTCAATCCTGTACCAATTTACATGGTTAAGGTAAATCTATTCGGAATCTTTGCCCAGCATTTCTGCCTAAAGGTCGTAAAATACAGGATCTTGAGCAAAATCATAAAGAGAGCGTACATTTGGAATTTAAAGCTCTTATAGCATAATAGACCCAAAGTAGAGCTACTAAATGATCTTTGTTTCATCTAAATACGATGCGTCTTTCACGAGATATGACCAAAAATTTCCTCGTGAAAAATCACTGATTTTTGGCCAGAATTTGCCTATAGTAGCAAGGCAAAAATCCGGATGACAATTTCTTTGAGATACAAAACTGTTGGTATCTCATGATAAAATCATGCTAGTTCTTTGACTAAGAGCTCATTCGATAGGTTCTTGTCTGTTCTACACTATGATAAGTATTTCAAGTAAAACTTTGATGACAGAAACCTGGTAATCTGCCAAAAACAATAAAAAAAAGCCGCAATAACTATTCTATGAAAAACCAGCCTAATAAAGTTGGCCAAAATACTTAAAATTGGTATCATTAGATTCTCCTTTAATTTCTTCCCCAAGTTTTATTTAGCTGGAAAGCAATGTTGTTATCAGAATCGCATGATATTAAGGATGAACGATTTCAGAAATCCATGAATCCTCATTTTGAGTATTATGGAGGCTGGGCTATTGATAGTTTAAAATACCGCCTTTTTTTTTCTTAGTATGTAGCTCAATTCAAGCGTAAATTCGCTACCCTTGTCAAATATAACCTCTTAATTACATGTAACGGACTAATAGATAAGGTGTTGGCGAACCTCATGGTGAAAATTGCTAATTCATATCTTGCTTTGCTGCCTTGTAGCAAGCTATCAAATTCTAATACTTACCTTGCGGTACATTGATAACAGTGACGTCTTTTAGCCTCAGCCTTTTATTAGCATTTTTTTTTCCTTTTTTTTTTCGTCTTTATGTATATATATGTATATATACTATACTTCGCAAGCTCTCTACTCATGAAACAATGCTACCTTTGTGAATAGAATTGAAGCAAGTATAATTGACAGTTGTGCAATAGACGTAAGATACAATGTTAACGCGTTTTATACCGCGGTTTTACTTGGAATAACTCTACTAGGGATCTATTTCTGATCTTTTGCTGTGCACTGGCTGCACACTTGGCGGTGGCTGCTTTGATGGTATATCGTTGCTTCGGTGGTTCTTCTCTGGTGTTTGCTTATCCTATGGTCTGTTGTCTTTGATGTATGCTGGTTCTCTGGTCTATCTCTGGTTGTGATGCTGTGGTAAGAAGTGGTAAGTATCCTTTTTTTCTTGCGGTCGCAATGATATAAACTTCTTTGAACGTTTGTACTACTGCTTCCTTTCCCGCGATAATGCATTCATGCTGTTTGCTTTATTGCCTTTTCTTTCTTTTTTGTTGGCTGTGATATGATCAGTTCAACAAATACTTGCAATGTTGTTGCTTCGTATTTACGAATAGCAAGCATGACACACTGCTATATGATTGTATTACCCTTCTTGTGATACTATGTTATATGGCTGTGGATTGTTGTTTGTGTTGCCTCTGTCGCTTCACATGAAAACAACATTGGTCTTCATGTTGTATTACAACACTTATACTGCTGCTACTGTTGTTTAGAATAACGAAATATAGACAGAGTAAATACAATTAGAACTGAATATATTTATTATGTTATTCCAAGATTGAATAGGGATCAAAACTAGTGTAGATATCAAAGGTATTTATAGTTATTTGACAGTGCCGCAGCAATAGGACCTTGATCTTGAATGCGGGATAATTGTATAAGCCTTGAACCAGTAACGAGGATGTGCTGCATCAGAACTCATGAACCGCCAGTCAAGGATAAACAACAAAGATGATCCAGGATAGAATGTTCTTCCTAATAGCTTTGACGGAAGAACATTTGTCGGAATTGAAACCCACTTCCAGGGACGAAAGGCCATAGGCTACCACTCTCTAGGAACCAGGATATAGATTAGCCATTTGATGGCACCACTCATGTTCCTTCGTGCTGCTTGAATAAAGACCTCTCACTTCTACTATGCATCTCAGCTCATTCTCAGATCCTCTTATGTAATATACGACGCCTAATACATTTGCCTCTCAGAGATGATCTATATCCTCAACAACTGTTGCTCCTGCAATTGTGCGCATTTGTGTTCTTTTACATCATCAGACTGTTATCATGCACATTGCTCATGTATATATCTTTGTTGCAATAACAAGAATATAATAACGTGAACATTTTTAATGTTTTATTCATAACGTACTATACTTCTATAGTATTATTATGTTCGCTTCTTTTATTATTATTATGTTTCTTTGAAGCATACCTTTTTTTACGTTGCGTGGATGTGCCTATCGCTGAAGCTCAACAAGACTCTATCCGAGGCTAGGAGGTGGATAGGCTGCCTCCACTTGGTTATCGCTACTTACTTTAGTGATGATTGAGGGCCTCAATGCCAGTATTTAAAGCTAGGTGGTGTAAGTAAGGCATGCTCTAGCACCTGAGGGAAGTTTGATGATAGCAGCGGCTATATTGCTATTATAACGGCGCTTAAAATTTTGCCTCACATCAAAACCGGGGGAAACCCTCGCAAAATTTTTTTTAGGTCAGCGGAGTTTTCAAGCAATCTGATTGGCTAAGAGGTTGGAACAACGAAGGGTTACAACTAGTTAATCTCCTATTGATCTGTCATTTAACATTATAGTGTGTTTGTAATAAAAGTGTGTCTAAACTGTTACAATTTAAATTTTTCTTTATTCAAAATAACATAAGGTGCAATAATTATTAAATCTGGCATCCATTACACAGCTTTATGTGAGAGATGTTTATTGGATTTATAACGTGAGGAAAGTTATTTTTATATTATAGGTAGAGTAGTACGCTCGGTACTAGATCCTCCCAGCAGTACCAAATGCTTCGTCAAACATGTGCCTTTTATCATTGATTTACAATATGTGGTGTCAATTTCAAGGTTTGCCAACTTCTGCCTCATATCAACAAAGATTCTGGATGTATATAAGCGCTTTCGGCTTTGAGGTTTGGGCCTTCCAAAATCGAGTTTTGAAATTCGATTTTGAAATTTGGATTGAAATTGGCAAGTTCTTGTAGGGAAAATTTGCGAGGAAGAAAAGGATAGTGTAGTTGTTGGATTTAAGATTGGAGGATGGCGAGTTGCTATTGAGAGATGAATGATTTTTTTGTCTTGAAGCAAGACAATTTTGATGAGCAAAGTAGATATGATGAAACCTATTATTTGCAAGATGATGTTAATAATTTTAAATGATGACGAGCCATGGATAGATGGATTAGGTGTTGGGAAACGTTGTTGTATATTGAAAACCGCTTGGTGATATCTCGTTTTGGTGTGATTTGGCAAAGGGCTTGAAGCTGTGTTGTGTATTTAAGCAAAAGGAGGGAAGGAGGAAGGAGGGGGTTGCTTTTTCATGCCCCATATTGATGCTAGAGACTTGATATCAGAACAATTATACGCCTACTCTGAGATGTTTGCAAACAGATGAAGGAATCTTCAGTCGCTACTACACATTGGTTGTTAAATAATCAGGCGAGCAAAGTATAAAGTAGCCAATATATAAAAGAACACCCCTTGTTTCAACACTATTACTGGTACATTTGTCAATTCAGCCAGGCTTCTTGTCTATTGACTAAATTTTGCTTTCCGGTTTTTTGCTTTATAACATAAGGCCTCATTTGGGCATCTCTTACGATACTTGTTTTGTGAAAAAGTTGAGTTTTCAACCGTCAACTTGGAGTTTACAATGGCAAAACCATGCTTTTCTGTAACGACTACAGCACAGAAGCGTCCATAAGTTGCTCAAGTCCATAAAGTAAATCCAAGGTGTGCATTAACTAATGAAGGCATACAAAGGGAAACTGATATGCGCCACTGTAGCAAAACTTAGATTTGAACGATTGACTTTGGATAATTTGGCTGGGGCTGACCTTTTCGGCAGTATTGGCTCCATGAGAACTGATACTACTACAACTTTGGGTAAGACCTTAAAGAACCTCCAAAATACATGAAAAACAAGCTTATTTGTGTACAGGCTATATAGCATTACTAATATGTGTAGTACCATTTGATGCGCATTTCAATCCTGTACCAATTTACATGGTTAAGGTAAATCTATTCGGAATCTTTGCCCAGCATTTCTGCCTAAAGGTCGTAAAATACAGGATCTTGAGCAAAATCATAAAGAGAGCGTACATTTGGAATTTAAAGCTCTTATAGCATAATAGACCCAAAGTAGAGCTACTAAATGATCTTTGTTTCATCTAAATACGATGCGTCTTTCACGAGATATGACCAAAAATTTCCTCGTGAAAAATCACTGATTTTTGGCCAGAATTTGCCTATAGTAGCAAGGCAAAAATCCGGATGACAATTTCTTTGAGATACAAAACTGTTGGTATCTCATGATAAAATCATGCTAGTTCTTTGACTAAGAGCTCATTCGATAGGTTCTTGTCTGTTCTACACTATGATAAGTATTTCAAGTAAAACTTTGATGACAGAAACCTGGTAATCTGCCAAAAACAATAAAAAAAAGCCGCAATAACTATTCTATGAAAAACCAGCCTAATAAAGTTGGCCAAAATACTTAAAATTGGTATCATTAGATTCTCCTTTAATTTCTTCCCCAAGTTTTATTTAGCTGGAAAGCAATGTTGTTATCAGAATCGCATGATATTAAGGATGAACGATTTCAGAAATCCATGAATCCTCATTTTGAGTATTATGGAGGCTGGGCTATTGATAGTTTAAAATACCGCCTTTTTTTTTCTTAGTATGTAGCTCAATTCAAGCGTAAATTCGCTACCCTTGTCAAATATAACCTCTTAATTACATGTAACGGACTAATAGATAAGGTGTTGGCGAACCTCATGGTGAAAATTGCTAATTCATATCTTGCTTTGCTGCCTTGTAGCAAGCTATCAAATTCTAATACTTACCTTGCGGTACATTGATAACAGTGACGTCTTTTAGCCTCAGCCTTTTATTAGCATTTTTTTTTCCTTTTTTTTTTCGTCTTTATGTATATATATGTATATATACTATACTTCGCAAGCTCTCTACTCATGAAACAATGCTACCTTTGTGAATAGAATTGAAGCAAGTATAATTGACAGTTGTGCAATAGACGTAAGATACAATGTTAACGCGTTTTATACCGCGGTTTTACTTGGAATAACTCTACTAGGGATCTATTTCTGATCTTTTGCTGTGCACTGGCTGCACACTTGGCGGTGGCTGCTTTGATGGTATATCGTTGCTTCGGTGGTTCTTCTCTGGTGTTTGCTTATCCTATGGTCTGTTGTCTTTGATGTATGCTGGTTCTCTGGTCTATCTCTGGTTGTGATGCTGTGGTAAGAAGTGGTAAGTATCCTTTTTTTCTTGCGGTCGCAATGATATAAACTTCTTTGAACGTTTGTACTACTGCTTCCTTTCCCGCGATAATGCATTCATGCTGTTTGCTTTATTGCCTTTTCTTTCTTTTTTGTTGGCTGTGATATGATCAGTTCAACAAATACTTGCAATGTTGTTGCTTCGTATTTACGAATAGCAAGCATGACACACTGCTATATGATTGTATTACCCTTCTTGTGATACTATGTTATATGGCTGTGGATTGTTGTTTGTGTTGCCTCTGTCGCTTCACATGAAAACAACATTGGTCTTCATGTTGTATTACAACACTTATACTGCTGCTACTGTTGTTTAGAATAACGAAATATAGACAGAGTAAATACAATTAGAACTGAATATATTTATTATGTTATTCCAAGATTGAATAGGGATCAAAACTAGTGTAGATATCAAAGGTATTTATAGTTATTTGACAGTGCCGCAGCAATAGGACCTTGATCTTGAATGCGGGATAATTGTATAAGCCTTGAACCAGTAACGAGGATGTGCTGCATCAGAACTCATGAACCGCCAGTCAAGGATAAACAACAAAGATGATCCAGGATAGAATGTTCTTCCTAATAGCTTTGACGGAAGAACATTTGTCGGAATTGAAACCCACTTCCAGGGACGAAAGGCCATAGGCTACCACTCTCTAGGAACCAGGATATAGATTAGCCATTTGATGGCACCACTCATGTTCCTTCGTGCTGCTTGAATAAAGACCTCTCACTTCTACTATGCATCTCAGCTCATTCTCAGATCCTCTTATGTAATATACGACGCCTAATACATTTGCCTCTCAGAGATGATCTATATCCTCAACAACTGTTGCTCCTGCAATTGTGCGCATTTGTGTTCTTTTACATCATCAGACTGTTATCATGCACATTGCTCATGTATATATCTTTGTTGCAATAACAAGAATATAATAACGTGAACATTTTTAATGTTTTATTCATAACGTACTATACTTCTATAGTATTATTATGTTCGCTTCTTTTATTATTATTATGTTTCTTTGAAGCATACCTTTTTTTACGTTGCGTGGATGTGCCTATCGCTGAAGCTCAACAAGACTCTATCCGAGGCTAGGAGGTGGATAGGCTGCCTCCACTTGGTTATCGCTACTTACTTTAGTGATGATTGAGGGCCTCAATGCCAGTATTTAAAGCTAGGTGGTGTAAGTAAGGCATGCTCTAGCACCTGAGGGAAGTTTGATGATAGCAGCGGCTATATTGCTATTATAACGGCGCTTAAAATTTTGCCTCACATCAAAACCGGGGGAAACCCTCGCAAAATTTTTTTTAGGTCAGCGGAGTTTTCAAGCAATCTGATTGGCTAAGAGGTTGGAACAACGAAGGGTTACAACTAGTTAATCTCCTATTGATCTGTCATTTAACATTATAGTGTGTTTGTAATAAAAGTGTGTCTAAACTGTTACAATTTAAATTTTTCTTTATTCAAAATAACATAAGGTGCAATAATTATTAAATCTGGCATCCATTACACAGCTTTATGTGAGAGATGTTTATTGGATTTATAACGTGAGGAAAGTTATTTTTATATTATAGGTAGAGTAGTACGCTCGGTACTAGATCCTCCCAGCAGTACCAAATGCTTCGTCAAACATGTGCCTTTTATCATTGATTTACAATATGTGGTGTCAATTTCAAGGTTTGCCAACTTCTGCCTCATATCAACAAAGATTCTGGATGTATATAAGCGCTTTCGGCTTTGAGGTTTGGGCCTTCCAAAATCGAGTTTTGAAATTCGATTTTGAAATTTGGATTGAAATTGGCAAGTTCTTGTAGGGAAAATTTGCGAGGAAGAAAAGGATAGTGTAGTTGTTGGATTTAAGATTGGAGGATGGCGAGTTGCTATTGAGAGATGAATGATTTTTTTGTCTTGAAGCAAGACAATTTTGATGAGCAAAGTAGATATGATGAAACCTATTATTTGCAAGATGATGTTAATAATTTTAAATGATGACGAGCCATGGATAGATGGATTAGGTGTTGGGAAACGTTGTTGTATATTGAAAACCGCTTGGTGATATCTCGTTTTGGTGTGATTTGGCAAAGGGCTTGAAGCTGTGTTGTGTATTTAAGCAAAAGGAGGGAAGGAGGAAGGAGGGGGTTGCTTTTTCATGCCCCATATTGATGCTAGAGACTTGATATCAGAACAATTATACGCCTACTCTGAGATGTTTGCAAACAGATGAAGGAATCTTCAGTCGCTACTACACATTGGTTGTTAAATAATCAGGCGAGCAAAGTATAAAGTAGCCAATATATAAAAGAACACCCCTTGTTTCAACACTATTACTGGTACATTTGTCAATTCAGCCAGGCTTCTTGTCTATTGACTAAATTTTGCTTTCCGGTTTTTTGCTTTATAACATAAGGCCTCATTTGGGCATCTCTTACGATACTTGTTTTGTGAAAAAGTTGAGTTTTCAACCGTCAACTTGGAGTTTACAATGGCAAAACCATGCTTTTCTGTAACGACTACAGCACAGAAGCGTCCATAAGTTGCTCAAGTCCATAAAGTAAATCCAAGGTGTGCATTAACTAATGAAGGCATACAAAGGGAAACTGATATGCGCCACTGTAGCAAAACTTAGATTTGAACGATTGACTTTGGATAATTTGGCTGGGGCTGACCTTTTCGGCAGTATTGGCTCCATGAGAACTGATACTACTACAACTTTGGGTAAGACCTTAAAGAACCTCCAAAATACATGAAAAACAAGCTTATTTGTGTACAGGCTATATAGCATTACTAATATGTGTAGTACCATTTGATGCGCATTTCAATCCTGTACCAATTTACATGGTTAAGGTAAATCTATTCGGAATCTTTGCCCAGCATTTCTGCCTAAAGGTCGTAAAATACAGGATTTTGAGCAAAATCATAAAGAGAGCGTACATTTGGAATTTAAAGCTCTTATAGCATAATAGACCCAAAGTAGAGCTACTAAATGATCTTTGTTTCATCTAAATACGATGCGTCTTTCACGAGATATGACCAAAAATTTCCTCGTGAAAAATCACTGATTTTTGGCCAGAATTTGCCTATAGTAGCAAGGCAAAAATCCGGATGACAATTTCTTTGAGATACAAAACTGTTGGTATCTCATGATAAAATCATGCTAGTTCTTTGACTAAGAGCTCATTCGATAGGTTCTTGTCTGTTCTACACTATGATAAGTATTTCAAGTAAAACTTTGATGACAGAAACCTGGTAATCTGCCAAAAACAATAAAAAAAAGCCGCAATAACTATTCTATGAAAAACCAGCCTAATAAAGTTGGCCAAAATACTTAAAATTGGTATCATTAGATTCTCCTTTAATTTCTTCCCCAAGTTTTATTTAGCTGGAAAGCAATGTTGTTATCAGAATCGCATGATATTAAGGATGAACGATTTCAGAAATCCATGAATCCTCATTTTGAGTATTATGGAGGCTGGGCTATTGATAGTTTAAAATACCGCCTTTTTTTTTCTTAGTATGTAGCTCAATTCAAGCGTAAATTCGCTACCCTTGTCAAATATAACCTCTTAATTACATGTAACGGACTAATAGATAAGGTGTTGGCGAACCTCATGGTGAAAATTGCTAATTCATATCTTGCTTTGCTGCCTTGTAGCAAGCTATCAAATTCTAATACTTACCTTGCGGTACATTGATAACAGTGACGTCTTTTAGCCTCAGCCTTTTATTAGCATTTTTTTTTCCTTTTTTTTTTCGTCTTTATGTATATATATGTATATATACTATACTTCGCAAGCTCTCTACTCATGAAACAATGCTACCTTTGTGAATAGAATTGAAGCAAGTATAATTGACAGTTGTGCAATAGACGTAAGATACAATGTTAACGCGTTTTATACCGCGGTTTTACTTGGAATAACTCTACTAGGGATCTATTTCTGATCTTTTGCTGTGCACTGGCTGCACACTTGGCGGTGGCTGCTTTGATGGTATATCGTTGCTTCGGTGGTTCTTCTCTGGTGTTTGCTTATCCTATGGTCTGTTGTCTTTGATGTATGCTGGTTCTCTGGTCTATCTCTGGTTGTGATGCTGTGGTAAGAAGTGGTAAGTATCCTTTTTTTCTTGCGGTCGCAATGATATAAACTTCTTTGAACGTTTGTACTACTGCTTCCTTTCCCGCGATAATGCATTCATGCTGTTTGCTTTATTGCCTTTTCTTTCTTTTTTGTTGGCTGTGATATGATCAGTTCAACAAATACTTGCAATGTTGTTGCTTCGTATTTACGAATAGCAAGCATGACACACTGCTATATGATTGTATTACCCTTCTTGTGATACTATGTTATATGGCTGTGGATTGTTGTTTGTGTTGCCTCTGTCGCTTCACATGAAAACAACATTGGTCTTCATGTTGTATTACAACACTTATACTGCTGCTACTGTTGTTTAGAATAACGAAATATAGACAGAGTAAATACAATTAGAACTGAATATATTTATTATGTTATTCCAAGATTGAATAGGGATCAAAACTAGTGTAGATATCAAAGGTATTTATAGTTATTTGACAGTGCCGCAGCAATAGGACCTTGATCTTGAATGCGGGATAATTGTATAAGCCTTGAACCAGTAACGAGGATGTGCTGCATCAGAACTCATGAACCGCCAGTCAAGGATAAACAACAAAGATGATCCAGGATAGAATGTTCTTCCTAATAGCTTTGACGGAAGAACATTTGTCGGAATTGAAACCCACTTCCAGGGACGAAAGGCCATAGGCTACCACTCTCTAGGAACCAGGATATAGATTAGCCATTTGATGGCACCACTCATGTTCCTTCGTGCTGCTTGAATAAAGACCTCTCACTTCTACTATGCATCTCAGCTCATTCTCAGATCCTCTTATGTAATATACGACGCCTAATACATTTGCCTCTCAGAGATGATCTATATCCTCAACAACTGTTGCTCCTGCAATTGTGCGCATTTGTGTTCTTTTACATCATCAGACTGTTATCATGCACATTGCTCATGTATATATCTTTGTTGCAATAACAAGAATATAATAACGTGAACATTTTTAATGTTTTATTCATAACGTACTATACTTCTATAGTATTATTATGTTCGCTTCTTTTATTATTATTATGTTTCTTTGAAGCATACCTTTTTTTACGTTGCGTGGATGTGCCTATCGCTGAAGCTCAACAAGACTCTATCCGAGGCTAGGAGGTGGATAGGCTGCCTCCACTTGGTTATCGCTACTTACTTTAGTGATGATTGAGGGCCTCAATGCCAGTATTTAAAGCTAGGTGGTGTAAGTAAGGCATGCTCTAGCACCTGAGGGAAGTTTGATGATAGCAGCGGCTATATTGCTATTATAACGGCGCTTAAAATTTTGCCTCACATCAAAACCGGGGGAAACCCTCGCAAAATTTTTTTTAGGTCAGCGGAGTTTTCAAGCAATCTGATTGGCTAAGAGGTTGGAACAACGAAGGGTTACAACTAGTTAATCTCCTATTGATCTGTCATTTAACATTATAGTGTGTTTGTAATAAAAGTGTGTCTAAACTGTTACAATTTAAATTTTTCTTTATTCAAAATAACATAAGGTGCAATAATTATTAAATCTGGCATCCATTACACAGCTTTATGTGAGAGATGTTTATTGGATTTATAACGTGAGGAAAGTTATTTTTATATTATAGGTAGAGTAGTACGCTCGGTACTAGATCCTCCCAGCAGTACCAAATGCTTCGTCAAACATGTGCCTTTTATCATTGATTTACAATATGTGGTGTCAATTTCAAGGTTTGCCAACTTCTGCCTCATATCAACAAAGATTCTGGATGTATATAAGCGCTTTCGGCTTTGAGGTTTGGGCCTTCCAAAATCGAGTTTTGAAATTCGATTTTGAAATTTGGATTGAAATTGGCAAGTTCTTGTAGGGAAAATTTGCGAGGAAGAAAAGGATAGTGTAGTTGTTGGATTTAAGATTGGAGGATGGCGAGTTGCTATTGAGAGATGAATGATTTTTTTGTCTTGAAGCAAGACAATTTTGATGAGCAAAGTAGATATGATGAAACCTATTATTTGCAAGATGATGTTAATAATTTTAAATGATGACGAGCCATGGATAGATGGATTAGGTGTTGGGAAACGTTGTTGTATATTGAAAACCGCTTGGTGATATCTCGTTTTGGTGTGATTTGGCAAAGGGCTTGAAGCTGTGTTGTGTATTTAAGCAAAAGGAGGGAAGGAGGAAGGAGGGGGTTGCTTTTTCATGCCCCATATTGATGCTAGAGACTTGATATCAGAACAATTATACGCCTACTCTGAGATGTTTGCAAACAGATGAAGGAATCTTCAGTCGCTACTACACATTGGTTGTTAAATAATCAGGCGAGCAAAGTATAAAGTAGCCAATATATAAAAGAACACCCCTTGTTTCAACACTATTACTGGTACATTTGTCAATTCAGCCAGGCTTCTTGTCTATTGACTAAATTTTGCTTTCCGGTTTTTTGCTTTATAACATAAGGCCTCATTTGGGCATCTCTTACGATACTTGTTTTGTGAAAAAGTTGAGTTTTCAACCGTCAACTTGGAGTTTACAATGGCAAAACCATGCTTTTCTGTAACGACTACAGCACAGAAGCGTCCATAAGTTGCTCAAGTCCATAAAGTAAATCCAAGGTGTGCATTAACTAATGAAGGCATACAAAGGGAAACTGATATGCGCCACTGTAGCAAAACTTAGATTTGAACGATTGACTTTGGATAATTTGGCTGGGGCTGACCTTTTCGGCAGTATTGGCTCCATGAGAACTGATACTACTACAACTTTGGGTAAGACCTTAAAGAACCTCCAAAATACATGAAAAACAAGCTTATTTGTGTACAGGCTATATAGCATTACTAATATGTGTAGTACCATTTGATGCGCATTTCAATCCTGTACCAATTTACATGGTTAAGGTAAATCTATTCGGAATCTTTGCCCAGCATTTCTGCCTAAAGGTCGTAAAATACAGGATTTTGAGCAAAATCATAAAGAGAGCGTACATTTGGAATTTAAAGCTCTTATAGCATAATAGACCCAAAGTAGAGCTACTAAATGATCTTTGTTTCATCTAAATACGATGCGTCTTTCACGAGATATGACCAAAAATTTCCTCGTGAAAAATCACTGATTTTTGGCCAGAATTTGCCTATAGTAGCAAGGCAAAAATCCGGATGACAATTTCTTTGAGATACAAAACTGTTGGTATCTCATGATAAAATCATGCTAGTTCTTTGACTAAGAGCTCATTCGATAGGTTCTTGTCTGTTCTACACTATGATAAGTATTTCAAGTAAAACTTTGATGACAGAAACCTGGTAATCTGCCAAAAACAATAAAAAAAAGCCGCAATAACTATTCTATGAAAAACCAGCCTAATAAAGTTGGCCAAAATACTTAAAATTGGTATCATTAGATTCTCCTTTAATTTCTTCCCCAAGTTTTATTTAGCTGGAAAGCAATGTTGTTATCAGAATCGCATGATATTAAGGATGAACGATTTCAGAAATCCATGAATCCTCATTTTGAGTATTATGGAGGCTGGGCTATTGATAGTTTAAAATACCGCCTTTTTTTTTCTTAGTATGTAGCTCAATTCAAGCGTAAATTCGCTACCCTTGTCAAATATAACCTCTTAATTACATGTAACGGACTAATAGATAAGGTGTTGGCGAACCTCATGGTGAAAATTGCTAATTCATATCTTGCTTTGCTGCCTTGTAGCAAGCTATCAAATTCTAATACTTACCTTGCGGTACATTGATAACAGTGACGTCTTTTAGCCTCAGCCTTTTATTAGCATTTTTTTTTCCTTTTTTTTTTCGTCTTTATGTATATATATGTATATATACTATACTTCGCAAGCTCTCTACTCATGAAACAATGCTACCTTTGTGAATAGAATTGAAGCAAGTATAATTGACAGTTGTGCAATAGACGTAAGATACAATGTTAACGCGTTTTATACCGCGGTTTTACTTGGAATAACTCTACTAGGGATCTATTTCTGATCTTTTGCTGTGCACTGGCTGCACACTTGGCGGTGGCTGCTTTGATGGTATATCGTTGCTTCGGTGGTTCTTCTCTGGTGTTTGCTTATCCTATGGTCTGTTGTCTTTGATGTATGCTGGTTCTCTGGTCTATCTCTGGTTGTGATGCTGTGGTAAGAAGTGGTAAGTATCCTTTTTTTCTTGCGGTCGCAATGATATAAACTTCTTTGAACGTTTGTACTACTGCTTCCTTTCCCGCGATAATGCATTCATGCTGTTTGCTTTATTGCCTTTTCTTTCTTTTTTGTTGGCTGTGATATGATCAGTTCAACAAATACTTGCAATGTTGTTGCTTCGTATTTACGAATAGCAAGCATGACACACTGCTATATGATTGTATTACCCTTCTTGTGATACTATGTTATATGGCTGTGGATTGTTGTTTGTGTTGCCTCTGTCGCTTCACATGAAAACAACATTGGTCTTCATGTTGTATTACAACACTTATACTGCTGCTACTGTTGTTTAGAATAACGAAATATAGACAGAGTAAATACAATTAGAACTGAATATATTTATTATGTTATTCCAAGATTGAATAGGGATCAAAACTAGTGTAGATATCAAAGGTATTTATAGTTATTTGACAGTGCCGCAGCAATAGGACCTTGATCTTGAATGCGGGATAATTGTATAAGCCTTGAACCAGTAACGAGGATGTGCTGCATCAGAACTCATGAACCGCCAGTCAAGGATAAACAACAAAGATGATCCAGGATAGAATGTTCTTCCTAATAGCTTTGACGGAAGAACATTTGTCGGAATTGAAACCCACTTCCAGGGACGAAAGGCCATAGGCTACCACTCTCTAGGAACCAGGATATAGATTAGCCATTTGATGGCACCACTCATGTTCCTTCGTGCTGCTTGAATAAAGACCTCTCACTTCTACTATGCATCTCAGCTCATTCTCAGATCCTCTTATGTAATATACGACGCCTAATACATTTGCCTCTCAGAGATGATCTATATCCTCAACAACTGTTGCTCCTGCAATTGTGCGCATTTGTGTTCTTTTACATCATCAGACTGTTATCATGCACATTGCTCATGTATATATCTTTGTTGCAATAACAAGAATATAATAACGTGAACATTTTTAATGTTTTATTCATAACGTACTATACTTCTATAGTATTATTATGTTCGCTTCTTTTATTATTATTATGTTTCTTTGAAGCATACCTTTTTTTACGTTGCGTGGATGTGCCTATCGCTGAAGCTCAACAAGACTCTATCCGAGGCTAGGAGGTGGATAGGCTGCCTCCACTTGGTTATCGCTACTTACTTTAGTGATGATTGAGGGCCTCAATGCCAGTATTTAAAGCTAGGTGGTGTAAGTAAGGCATGCTCTAGCACCTGAGGGAAGTTTGATGATAGCAGCGGCTATATTGCTATTATAACGGCGCTTAAAATTTTGCCTCACATCAAAACCGGGGGAAACCCTCGCAAAATTTTTTTTAGGTCAGCGGAGTTTTCAAGCAATCTGATTGGCTAAGAGGTTGGAACAACGAAGGGTTACAACTAGTTAATCTCCTATTGATCTGTCATTTAACATTATAGTGTGTTTGTAATAAAAGTGTGTCTAAACTGTTACAATTTAAATTTTTCTTTATTCAAAATAACATAAGGTGCAATAATTATTAAATCTGGCATCCATTACACAGCTTTATGTGAGAGATGTTTATTGGATTTATAACGTGAGGAAAGTTATTTTTATATTATAGGTAGAGTAGTACGCTCGGTACTAGATCCTCCCAGCAGTACCAAATGCTTCGTCAAACATGTGCCTTTTATCATTGATTTACAATATGTGGTGTCAATTTCAAGGTTTGCCAACTTCTGCCTCATATCAACAAAGATTCTGGATGTATATAAGCGCTTTCGGCTTTGAGGTTTGGGCCTTCCAAAATCGAGTTTTGAAATTCGATTTTGAAATTTGGATTGAAATTGGCAAGTTCTTGTAGGGAAAATTTGCGAGGAAGAAAAGGATAGTGTAGTTGTTGGATTTAAGATTGGAGGATGGCGAGTTGCTATTGAGAGATGAATGATTTTTTTGTCTTGAAGCAAGACAATTTTGATGAGCAAAGTAGATATGATGAAACCTATTATTTGCAAGATGATGTTAATAATTTTAAATGATGACGAGCCATGGATAGATGGATTAGGTGTTGGGAAACGTTGTTGTATATTGAAAACCGCTTGGTGATATCTCGTTTTGGTGTGATTTGGCAAAGGGCTTGAAGCTGTGTTGTGTATTTAAGCAAAAGGAGGGAAGGAGGAAGGAGGGGGTTGCTTTTTCATGCCCCATATTGATGCTAGAGACTTGATATCAGAACAATTATACGCCTACTCTGAGATGTTTGCAAACAGATGAAGGAATCTTCAGTCGCTACTACACATTGGTTGTTAAATAATCAGGCGAGCAAAGTATAAAGTAGCCAATATATAAAAGAACACCCCTTGTTTCAACACTATTACTGGTACATTTGTCAATTCAGCCAGGCTTCTTGTCTATTGACTAAATTTTGCTTTCCTATTCAGAATAGTTGCAATGGCTGCTGTTCCAATGCTGCTGAATTGAATCCAGTTAACGTTCAGAAGCTTTAACAATAATATACGCGCTATCCTGCAGTAAAGCCGTTCGATATCTCCGGAGCTTCCTACTGTATCCTTTTGGTTACTCCAAAATGACCCTGAAACGGCCCTGAAATCAACATAAGATGAACCTGAACTGGCCGTTTCATGGGCTGTTTCAATGAGTCTTTGAACTGGCTTATTAGGTAAAACTTTAATAGTCTTCTAAAATATTTGTTTGATGCACCCTAAGATGCTTCATTAAACTGCCATCTAATGTCATTTCAAGGAGGTTTTAAGATAGCTGTTAAATGAACAACGATAAATTCCTATTACAGATGTTTCATAGTTCTTTCTTCATTATTGTTGCATTGGCTTATTATCATCTTTTCTGTCTAGTAATGATGGCACTCGTTCATTGTTTTATCATGACAATGATTTGTTCCATTGCGCTCATTCATTGCCCTTTGAAGTGCTGTTAATATAGACGCTTGATCATTACTAGCTATTGCAAAAAATGAATATCATGTACTCTTGTCAAAAGTCTATCATTATAAACTATCAATTACTTCTAAAACTTAAAACTAGAACGGATATCAATCTTGAACATCTGCAGCCTGTCTGCTCGAATAAAAAGAAAAGCTGCTGTTAGCAAGACATCTTCTGTCTCTGTACTTTTTCTGTGGCATTGTTTGTTGTTGCAACTTTCATGTATATGGCCACAGCATGCGATATTAGACTTACCTATGCTCATCATCTGCACACCTACTGCAATAACCGCAGCTAACCTTCGCCTGAGGCGTCATGGCTCAAGCAGGTTTCCAAGATACCCATCATAACTACAAATTTGGTGGCGAAAAGCTTCCAATGAGCGTTATTCATAGCTCGTAGTTAGACTGTAGTTCACTTGCTTTGTTGGTAGCACATGCACTAAGCTGATTTAGTATAATTTTGCCTCATTCATGACAAAAGTAGAGTAGCAATGTATTTCATTCGAACTACTAGAAGGTTCAAAAATAGTCTATACACAGTGGCTCTCTTTACGTTCTACGCTCATACCAATACAATATCTTGAGCAGCAAATACGTACATTTGGATCGAATGTAGGCAATCCTGCAAGAATGAAGACAGTTACATTTCTCCAGAATATAGAATATGGAATACATATACTATATACACACATGCGATATACGTCATTTCCATAATAATTGATTTCTTTCTATATAAAATACATCTAGGTCCAATCTGGATTTCCTATTATCCTTCTTTCTGTTACCAAACATACCACTTAAATGACTGCAGAGCAAGATATTCTTATCAGCGAAGAGCCTCAAGTGCCATTAGAGCAGGACGAAGACGTTGTCATGAAAAAAAATATCAAGTGGCTACCTTTGGAGGCCAATCCAGATGTAAGTTACTACAAGCAATTACAAAATAGATCAACAGGCTCATAAAAGCAAATGCCTGAATTTAGGTCTGGAATAAAGTAAATACCAATACAACAGAAGCCTATTACTTGTACTTATCATACAGCTTGGCTAGATTATCCACAACAATGGTGTTGACCCAGGCTGGAGTTTCACTGATGTCTATGGTATTCATAGAGATTGAGAATGAGATATATTGCGTCCTTGACTAACATGACGCTTGCAGGATTTGATGCAGAATCGCTTGCTATGATACCCCAACCAGTGGCTGCAATCATATTCCTGTTTCCTATAACTGATGCCTATGAAGAATTTAGGGAAAAAGAGGAAACGCATCTGAAAGTGCACGAACAGAATATTAGCCCTAACCTTATTTATTACAAGCAAACCATTTCAAATGCCTGTGGAATGATGGCACTTCTCCATTCAATTGCCAACAACAACCACCTTGTAGTTGGTAAGTATTGACATGATATCATGTTTATGGAGAGGCGCATTGACTATCGCATGTTACGTACATGTCATTTGAATAGGGCCTGGTGTATTTCAAACCATACTCCAGGCAACAAGTTCCATGTCACCTGAAGAAAGAGCTGAATACTTGGAAAACTGTGCTGAATTGGCGCAGATCCATGCAAGTGGTGCTCACGAAGGGCAGACAGAGGTAATGTACAATGCCATCATCCTGTAGTATCTCATGCTAAAGACATGCTCTCAGGCACCTGACATTACCGAACAACTTCGTCTTCATTTCATTTGCTTTGTGGAGGTTGATAAACACTTGTATGAATTAGATGGACGTCGCTCATTTCCTATTAATCATGGAAAATGCTCGAATTTCATAGAGGTATATACCAAATGTGGATAGATCACGCATTTCGTAATGCTCAACACTGATTACTTTCTAGTCCACTGCTAAAATAATGACTCAATTTGTTGAGCGAAATCCCGAGGAGAAAGAGTACAGTGCAATTGCATTCTCGAAAGTGCATGCCTCCCAGTTGTAAATCACTCCTGCGTACTTGGTTTCATGTCTAATAATACCTTTATCAATAAAAAAGATGTCAAGCAATGAAGCTTGCACGCCACGCCGTTTGTTCAATCTCAGCGTTCAATCTTTTTGGCCCCTTGAGAAGCTGCGAGAAGCATACGTGTGCCTTTCTTTCTTTCTTCTTCTCTCCTTCATTTCTCAATAAGCATGACATCCTCTATAGAAACAGCAACACAACCATTCGATAGAGAACTCAAAATCCTGAGTCCTCCCAAGAATGGGGCTTCTATCCGTAAGTGATGACTTGCTCGTTGTCAAGACACTGGCTAATTTTTTGTTCTAAAATGGCAGCCGAATTACCAGAATCAGCTTACAAATTAGACTCAAATGAAATCAAGCAGCTGTATCAATCAACGGTAGAACGTCGACAAAATCTTGAAAACAGGTAAAACTACTTTGGATCATGGTGGCCTTGATTGTACTGATTACACTGGAATCCAACACAGACCTTTGAAGACTCAAAAGATGAGAGATAGCGAGGACCAGGAAAAGTTGAAGAAATACCCCAAAACAACAATTCGTGTTCGAATGCCTGACCACACTATTGTGCAAGCAGTTTTTCAATCCAAGGAGAGAGGTAATGACGAGATTTTTGATGAAAGGAAGGGCTTTTTGGGCTGATATGTGCGGTAGTCTCTGCTGTGTATGACTTTGTGCGATCCTTGTTAGAGACACCTGAACGTAAATTTGTGCTCTGCTTACCACCAAGAACAAAACTTGTAGAACCAACAATCACTCTATTCAAGGCTGGATTATCACCCGCTTCCAATGTCTTGTTTGGTTGGATTGAAAAGGGAGAGAAAGGTATTGTAGTGCTGTTCGCAAGAGTGGGTTTGGCTGGTACTAAGATCTACTTTAGCAGGCAACGATTTAAAAGAAGAGTATCTTGCCATGAAGCAAGATTTGACGCCAACTGCATCTCCTCAAACATCATCTAATGTACCTACTACATCCTCATCTAATTCTGATTCTAAATCTTCGAAATCTTCTTCATCTACTTCAAAGCCTATTCCAAAGTGGTTGCAAAAAGGGCTATTTAATAAAAAATAAGCATTTCTTCTATTTGCATAACAAAGATGCGTATGGCACCACTTGATTCGTCCACAGGTGAGATCAGGGCACAGCGTAAGTGTGCATCATAAATTATTCCCGCCTTAAAAGCAATACATTAAGCTGCGCCAAAGCTAGCATTGATTTGGCTTTTTCAGGATTTCGCTTGATTCTGGTCAGGGCAAGGCTGCACTTGTCACTGACTTGACCTTAAAGTTATCCATAGTGGCGAGACTTCAAAAAAAAAAAAAAAAAAAAAAAAAAAAAAAAAAAGTAAAAATAAATCAACCATGTTCAATCTATAAGGCTGCTATAAAACAGACACACATATAAGCCTCTTTTGAATTTAAATGTTCATTACATTTTATTCAATCATGTATGCCAATCATGTATGCCAATCACTGCACATGTGGATTATATAGGTATTAAAATGTCATTGGTGCGTCGAGAAGAACATCTCGATGCATATTCTACACCTCTGATAAGCATATATATGCTATGAAGCCTTTGACGCTTTATAGCATCATAGTCTATAGTTCGTAATAAGTCTAATTTCTACAATCTTTATCATGATTACAAAAGATGTCCTTAAATTGGTTTCAGGGAATCTGCATTCTCACCGTTTCAAGTGGCGTCGCTCTGCTATCCTCTTCATCGTATAGCAAGCAGCCATTGAAAATCCCTCATCCAAACTCGTGCGAGAACTTTCCAAAATTGCAAAGTTCGATCCATCTGGCTGTACTCTCCATACCATACTATACAAACTTTTTTTCAATGAATGATTTACGCGTTTTGACGGTCAACAGTCCTCGCATAATAGCTTTTCGACGTTTGTTTGTGAAATCCTTTGATAACTGTAGATATCAGACAACCGAGAAAGATAATTTGAGCACAAACTGCTAAATGAATCAGGCGTGAGCAGCATTTAATTTACGGAAAAATGGCATCTTTTGTATACAGATTGTGATTTGCAAAGCGACATCTCACAGAGTCAGATGTATGATGTTCCGGATATGAGTTGTTGTTTGGAAGATGGTGCAGTCGCGTACTAGTCTTGCTGGCATTTGCAGGCACACAAAAACATAGCAGTTAACCCACAAATATCCACATTACAACGCATACCACAGTAACCCGCACAATATACTCACCTTGGTCAAGCATCAACTCACCTTGCTCACCAGCGGAACCACTTGCATTTGATGTACTCCAATTACATACAACTCAATTAAAGACATTTTTTTTTGAAATGATACAGTATTTAAACAATTTTATTTATAATAAAAATTGGGGAATTTTCAGATGGAGTATATGTATAAGGGCAGAGATTACTGCTAGATTTAGAATTCGTAACCGGTTTGTTGAGTGTACAACTTTTGGGCCTCTTCTTCGGCGTGCTTCTTGGCCTTTTGTCTGTCGAACCAGTCCAAACCCTTGGTCTCAACGAGTCTATCAACGGCAGCACCAGCAAGACCAGCGAGGAGGTTCTTGGCCATAGCGTGGTCAACGGGAGTACCCTCTTCTTCTTGCTTCTTGTTGTACATGGCCATGGCACCGAAAGCAGCAGCACCACCGAGGAGTTCGTGGGTCCATTCGGCTTGATGTTCTTCGGTAACAACTTCAGTGGCAGTGATCTTGTTGTAAGCTTCTTCGTGGTAGTTGGACATGTTTAAGAGTGAAATAATTTGATTTGGTAAAGTTAGATTTGAGTGGCAAAAAGTGGCCCTTTTTATATCTTTTTGCAATCTTTATCAGTGCAAATTTGGTTTCCTTTTTTCATCATTGATCCGAGTGAGAAAGTGGCTAAAAGCGATGTCGATTACTTTAGCGTTGTTTGATGGGGTTGAAATGATAAACATTTATGATACGCATAATATACAGGTACATCAAATTCTCGTGATGGTTACACTATGAAATGAATCTTATGCGGCTTCAATTTAAGCTATTTTTCCTTTTCAGTATGGTCAATCCATGATCGTTGATTCAAATGGCGCTCTCTATTCAATTAATTTGTATAAACCTAGAAGGTATTACAAAGGCAAGTGGTAAGCCTATACTTTACACGTCGAAAATCCATCATACAGTGTCGCGAAAATGTATATACCAGACGAGGTAGGGATGCTCGATGAGCAGGGTGGGAGCTTATATGGGTGTTTATTTATTTACTATGCACAGGTACCTTATTGTACAGTTTCATGTAAAGGATCTTTCGAACTCGGTAAATCACCCGTTCAATTTGAAATTAAGGTTAGTTCGCTTTTACATACAAATAAGGTAAAAAAGAGCAAGAAGCTAAATATAAGCTTTAAGCCTAGATGAAGGGCAACAGTCAACGACAGCAAGAAGATCAACCCAGACATCAATTACTTCATGGTACCTGATGCTTAGTGTATTTTCTCATTGCACAAGCGAAATATCAACAAATATACATGTAAAAATACAAGCGCGCCACTCTAAATTAGTTACATTTCATGAGGTGCGCTTCAGGAACGACCGATCCACACATCAAGACAAGGTACTCTTGGCATTTTTATTCAATTCACATGCTCCGATTTGTTAAACATCAACAAAAACGCCCTGCTCCTTGAAATCCCCATCGGCTTTTTTTATCAAATAGTATTGGCAATCTATATAATAAAGTTACATGTCTAAAAATGAATACCATTATATAAACGGTGCAAAAAGAGAGAGGAAAAGAAAGGTACATCAAACTTAGGTCAAGATTTCAACACCATCCTCTGTGACAAGAAGAGTATGCTCAAATTGAGCAGAACGTTTGCCATCCTTGGTGGTAGCGGTCCAGCCATCAGGCCTAAGTATTTGTTCACGTAAATATCGTTTCCGTTACTAGAGTTGCCAAAATCAACTTACCACAAAAGCTCTTGATGAACGCCTTCACAAATCATAGGTTCGATTGTGAATACATGGCCAGGCTTACAAACACCAATAGCCTTGTTGTCTAAAAAGAAAATGCTGTGTGAATCATCATGGAATCTCAAGTAGCACCACGGAAAAGGACAAAAACTTACTGGCGTAATGAGGAACATTAGGAGCACAGTGGAACATTTGGTTTATACCGTGGCCAACAAAAGCGCGAACAACAGAGAAGCCGTTCTTGGTGGCATGTTCTTCAATGACCTTACCGAAATCACGATATCTCATACCAGGCTTGACTATTTAGAGGGTGAGGTGTGAGTATATAGCAATAAGTGGGTGATGAACAAGGGCATGTTTACCAAGAGCGATGGCCTTCTCCAAACATTCACGGGTAACGTTGACTAATTTTTTGCCAGCTTCATCGACATTACCGACAAAGTAAGTACCATTGGTATCACCATGGAAACCATTGTAGAAACAACTGATATCAATGTTGAGGATATCGCCATCTTCCAAAGGTCTTTGATCAGGAATACCGTGGCAAATGACTATGATGTGGGAAAAGAGCGTTAATTCAATGTTGGGAAAAGGGGGATGTTATGCATCAAAATCTAACCTTCGTTCAAAGATCTATGGTCACGATGCAATGTTAGTAAAATGCGCAATAAACACATATTGAAAAAACTTACGTGCAACAAGACTTGGGAAAGTAGTTGTAGTTTAATGGAGAAGGATAAGCACCGCGCTTAATAGTAGCTTCATGAACGATAGCATCTAATGAAAGACGGACACTCAATATGCTGGTTGAAAGTGTTGTACCTTAATTTTGACTTACCAAGCTCATCAGTTGTCATACCAACACGGATAGAATTAGCAGCAATTTCAAGTACCTCACGGGTGATCTTAAAGATCTCTGGTTAATTACTGCTATTCATAAGCTTCCATTTGAATCACTTACAGCACAGGCCTTTCTGATACCTTCGATTTCTTCAGCATTGCACACCTTGATGTCAGAGCTTCTGGCCATGTATTCAGACTTGGAGATACCTGTCATCATGCAAAGTTACTACATAGCCTAACAAGATTAGAGCAGATTCAATTACCAGTCTCTGAATAATCAGGTCTAGCAATCTCGGCAGGTACTTGACGACGAGGAGAGAGAGGATACACAGCACGAAGAGGGCCGGTGTACTTGAATGTCTTGAAAGGATCATAGGGAGCTATAAGTTTCCAACTAACATTAGCATCATTGATTGCTGCATCTCGTTAACTATATTTACACTTTGTGTTTCCATGAACTGCTTTATGCGATCCCTGTTTCCTGCTGTATTAATGACAGACACTGGAAGCAATGATGGACATTACTTACCCAACTCTTTTTGAAACAATCTTGAGAACAAAAGAAGGAGCCCTCATTCTTGCCCAACTTGACACAAGTGGGACATTGCAAATGGGCTTCGTTTTTACACTCGATAGAAGCACAGACTGGTTTCTCTGCTGACATTGTTGCTAAAGGAATGTGTTGTAAAGGAAACAAAAAAATCTTTTGCTTCTTCCTGCAACAAGTATTTAGACAGGTTTGGTTGTAATAATAGTCACAGGATACGACGCAGTATTAAGATATGGATTGCAATGCTATAGCACAGCGAGGGCCTTGAGTAATCAAGAGATGGATGATACTACTCCATTGCGATCTTTAAATGAAGCTTTGGCTATCCAATACCTGATAGCTACGTTTTGTTGAAGAGCACATCATTGAGGACATTGATTGATGGGAGCATTGTATCACTCCGACATCTCTGACCTCTACATGCAAATTCTGCAATCAACCAACAATCTTGGTACCTAAAATTATCATTAATCGCTTGTCAAAGCACCCGTTTATTATATACAAGTAGATTATGACAATGGCTTGGTTTTTGCTGTCTGTCCTGGATAATATTCTCGTAATATCAGCGCTAAATAGGATTTCATTACATTGAATCTCAAAGTTTGGCTGCCTAAAGTATGATGTAGTGGATCAGGTCATTCTAAGTCAAGTGAGAATACTTGATGCACCCACGCTGCACAGAAAAGCGTACCTAGCATACCAAAATAGCCTTCTGCTCATCAAAACATTCATTATATATGCTGTAAAACATTCAAAACCATAGTATCTAAGCAGCAAATTCGATTTCTCATTTCCTTTATTAATAAGCTTACGAGCAACGTAGCGCATCAAAGTTTGCATGGATCAGCTTCACCAAAAACAATATGACTTTTATTCGAATAAAGAATTGCTCAAGCTACCGAACTGCCTTCCTAGTAAATTGCAGCTACCAGAGATGTGATTTATGCCGTGTAAATAAACTCTATAAAGCAATACATAACTAAATTTGACAGCTTTCAAGCCTTCATATCTTAACATGTAGACTTTTCTGAGCCACCGGAATGATGCCAAACAATTGTACTTGAGTAGTAGTAACTTCCTGATACCTTTGCTCAACTTTTTTGGGCCAAAAAAAAACATGGCCAAAAATCGACCAAAAAACCATGAGGTACCCCTCATAGTTTTCATCGAAAATCAAACGATCGCGTTTTTCGCCTTGAAACTGAAGACACTTACTATGGTATGTATTACATCAAATGTTTCTCTCGATCCAAAGCAACCTCTGAAACCACTTTTATGAGGTGTTCATATGCAAAATATGGCTATTTTCGCTAAAAACCACTTTTTCATATTTTCATAAATTACTCAATAAATTTATTCAAGAATATCTACTTTACTTAGTACCATTGGAAGCGCCTTGAAAAGTACTTCAAGAATGTATTAGGAAGCATTGAATGATCATCACAGTTTATATAGTCGAATATCATAAAGTAAATTAAAGAAGTCGAAAAAAGACAAAATCTGTCCAATCTTGAACAGAAAAAAAAAACGGAATTTGAATCAAATTGGCTGCTGCTGGCTGACCTAAATGCCTTTCTATTGATGACAATGATGATTGCGATGCTGATTAAATGCGGATCATGGAGTTGAAAGGACAATTGCTTAGCGCAAATACTTTTTTTTTGGGGAGCTTTGTCTCATGAATGTGTCTTTTGCAATGACAATAGCTCAAAAAAAGTCGCTATAGATCCTACACATGTTCTGTATTTACGTATGACCAGCTTTATGTAGCTATCTTATTAAGAGCATCAGCAGCAGCGAATGATATCACAATTCTATTATCAGAAAATAACGATTGTGATGTACAAATGCTGCATAAAATTTGAATTGTCTTTCACATTGTCCCAATAGTAGGCTTCGTTTGATATCATTGTAAGCAAAAAGAATACCGAGGGAGATACCTCCTCTCCTCCTCCTAGTGGCTCTAATATAACTTTCTTTTTTTTTTTTTTTTTTTTTTTACTAATAATGAATTGTTTAAAATCTACTTGATATACCAAAATTCTATTATATTTGATTTAAAATATCTTTGGCGAGAGCCCACAGGGCGACGCCGACATCGAGCGTAGCGAGATAGATCGGCTAGTACATCATATACTAGACAGCGTTGATTATCCCCTTTCAAGGACCGTTTTTAACAAGGCCAGATCGCAGAAAAACACACGGGATCCTATATCCTCGTCTTTCGCTGGCAGTTGCAACCAGTACATCGCCATCAATATGTTGATTTGATCCACAACACACAGACTTTTTATCTCCACTTAAAGCAAAGTGTTGTTTAGGAACTGCTCGTGAAGTAGTGCCACTGATAAAGCATATTGAACAAGGAGTCTGCCATCATCCACATTTATTGCATACTAAAAGAATACAAAATCTCTTTCGGCAAATCCGACAAACGAAATATCTACTCTATTAAACCGATGCCTTTTCTGTGAGGTCTACAAGTCGCTTCAACCCCACAATCCAATTTCCATGGCTTTCATACTGAGTTGTCATGAGTTGTGTATGTACCTCCAGTGCCTTTGTATATTCTTTTGCCTCCAGTGCTACACATAGTCAATACAGACATGAACCACACTGTGCGCATCTCCCGTCAGCTTTTTTTAACTTACCATTGGTTAGTGTGTGGAGTGATTTCACCACATCGTTTGATAGCTCTTTCTTTTCTAATTCTTCCAACAAAGTGCCAATTCTACGACTCGTATCATCCACAATTCGTTTTTGTGGTCCAGACTGCAGCAATCTTAGCATACATCACGATAAGCGTCAATGCAACAAATTTACCTCGAATGTTGTCTTGCAAAGCTCGAGCTTGTTCGATAGTGTCTTGGAGACTTCTTGAACATCTAATGTGACATCCTCATCATCTGCATTTTTGTGGAAGATCTAATCACATCATCCCAGTGAGACGGTGAGGCTTGCGATTTGACTCTATTTTACCTTCTTGGGTGGATCATTCTAAGGATGCATGGCGGTCAATACAAGTTACTTGTTGGATACAATTGGCTATAGTTACCCAATGATTCTTGATTACTGCTGTTCTGAAATCAGACGTAGGTGGAGGTGGTGGAGGATGCATCTTTTTGGATGCTGGTGCTGGAGGTGGAGGCGGAAGTGGAGGGAATTGAGTCATTTCGTTCAGTTGAGTGATGCAAAAAAGAGATAGAGGAAGAACAAGAACGGAAATTTCAAGTCAAATTTCTAGTTGAAATGGTAATTTGAAATGATATAAATATAAACATTTCCAATCCCCGTACATCAAGTCAGATAAGGAAATCCAACCTGCTTCGTGCAAACTAATTATAGTCATGTCAATGTGTGTAGATCCATTCAGTTGGTATAGAAATGTCAAGTACTTTTGAGGGTATAATTGAATGCGTATCATAGCATCTCTTTTAAAGTTAGCTACTTGGTATGCTTAGTTTTCTGACGAGATGAGATGTGTAATGTACAAAACAATTCAGACGGACCATGAAAAGCAATATACTGTATACTACAGCCAACAGGTTGAAGAAGCTAATACAACAATACATTCAAGTGAACCAAGACTTTTATTACAGACGAGTGCCTCTATGCACGCTTCGGCTGATTCTCTACCTTTGCTTCGCTTTGATAAGGGCTAATTTACACGGTAGCGGCTTGCACTGCCAATTTGCTTCGTTCATCTCTATATAGTTTTACCTTTCCACCATCGCGTAAAAAGTCTCCAAAACTACGGGTCTAACTCTCCTACAATGCTCCACGTCCGTATCAATGAAAATAATCGTTATAGAGGCGGACAGCATATTTGCATTACTTCTTACTACTCAAACGTATGCTAAACACAGCCAAGATTTCGATGCATTTGAGCAGTGATTTCTCGCGTTGGAAGCCGCTTTAGGCCTTCAGAACAGCGCCAAATTATTGCTCTCATCTAGCACTTGCTTGCTGGCACTTTCGCTCAACTTTTCTTGGTCCAAAAAAATCATCGCCAAAAATCGACCTCAAACCATGAGGTATACCTCATGATTTTTATCAAAAATCAAACGATCGCTTTTTTCACCTCAAAAATGAAGACTTTTGTTATGGTTTATATTAAATCAAAATGAAGCTATTGATCCAAAGCAACCCTTGACATCACTTTTGTACGACCTTCATATGCATTTTCTCGACTTTCTAGCCAAAAACTGCATTTCTTATTTTCAGACATTGCTCGATGGTTTTGTTCAAGACTTGCATTAAAAATAGGACCATTGAATGCGCATTGAAAAGTACTCCAAGAAAGTATAAGGGCGTTTAGGACGAGCATACAATTTACATAGTCGAATCTAGCAAAATAGGTCGAATTGAATCCAAAAAGTTTGAAATTGATCAAATCAGGACAGAACGTTAATCTGAGATTAAATTATTTTTGGCGGCTGCTTGTTTGCTGGTATTGTCGATTCCCCTACTTATCCTGATGGCAATTGATGCTGCTGAAAGCTTACAAGAGGGGCGGTGTGGATTGGCGTGTGCTATAACTTATCCTAAATCATTTAATGCCCAGCTTTATATTTCATAACGCTATGCAGCTTGGCTTTCACCATCGAAATGCTTGTAAGCTCAACTTTCTTTTTATGGTTTCAAATGTGCCTGGCGACCTTGATTTTACTGTTTTATGAGTTTAATGAAATAAGTAGAGTGAAAATATATGTACTGTATATATAGTATGTACAAAAGAGAGCTTTAATGTCCTTCTAATTTTTCTAACCAAAGCTATGTAAAATAGCTTCATAACAAAAGAACATTATAGCAGCATTAGGCACGACACGCATTAAATGAGCAGACATACCACCATATAATGCAACAATACCTTCTTCCTTAGCTACCAATTTCAATGTCTGCAATATACCAGTGTATTTAACAATGCCATTTTTTGGCACAGGCTCTCTCAATCGTGTTCGGATTACTTCATGTGGATAAGCGACACAGGCAGCCACTAGTTTTGCCACAGCAGCAGCTCCAAGATTGCCAAACCACGCTGATGGATACACTGTTAAACTTTGACTTGCAGTAGAGCATTTCACACGAATCACTTACCTTGAGCACTTTTACCTCCCACAGTCAGCTTATTCTCCATTTGAGCAGGTGAATGAGCCCATCTTTTCTTTAAATTCTCGTAAATGACCCATTGAATGGTGCCTTCAGCAACACCCAAATAGGAAGCGCTCATGCCCTTGTATAGGCCTTTGACGCCTTCCTTGCTAAAGATGCTCCACGCACAATCCAGACTGTTGGCATAAATTCTCTTTTTGCCTTGTAACTGCAACCTTGTTTTCACCACCCAAATTGGGTTTGTCACTGTCGAGGTTATAATACCTGTGGACGGATTTAGAGTTCTCGAGTAACACAAGCATGAATTATGTAGAATTACCAGCTGTCGCAGCAGATGCCAGATGTACAATGGCTGTCTCTTTGCCATAGTTCAACTCGCTGTAGTATTTCTTGCCATTGCCATAGGCATAAAAGTTGATTGCTCTATAAGACATTAGCTCAAATCCCTATTCCGTACGCCAGGTTCCCTTAATTTACCTAGCAGGAATTACACCGATTAAATTGGGTCCAAGGCCCTTGAAATAACCTTGAAATCCTTCAATTTGCTTGATTTGTCTACATCCTTCACATGAATATGCCAACACTATATCATATAGACTGCGCTACACATACACTAATAATTTGCCGGTTTCGATAAAGTGTCCCAATACAGAGCCTGTGTGTTTTATGCCCTTTTCTATGCCTTGTTGATAAAATGTCGACTATGCAAAACGACCAAGTTAAACAATGTCTCTTTCTCCAGTGTCCCAGTGCATGTCCTTACCTGTAGGCGAGTTTTGACTACATCTAGTGGAGAGGTACACACTGCACCAACAAGACCACCGACGCTGTTAAATGTGCAAATGCGTCAATACATAATGTGTGTCATAAGACAATGCAAGTTTACCCTCCAGCTACAAAATGAACGTAGGATTTTGTGTCTTTGCTGGTAGACGCAATGGGCCTCGTCACTCGTATACTGTTATCTTTGCTAGTAGTAGACTGAGCTGCTACTGTTGACATGCTTGTGTGTGTGATGGAGAAACAATGAAAGAGAAACTAAAATAGGAAAAATACTTGTTAGTGCGGTTCCAAACTGCTGTTCAAAAGACATTTGGGAAAAGAGGCTTAGACTACGGATATGTTGAAGAGTATGCAACTAACAGCAACATCAAATCAAGGGGTCAGCATCGTCAAGTGCAGCCACTTCTTCGGCATGACTCCTTCATGACTCTTTGTTTTTGTTTTGGTAATGATGATCGATCTGGTTTGCCTTTCATTGATTGCTCTTTAACGTCTCAAGTTGATCCTACCATATCCTGAAATTTCAAATAGGATTTTTATATACATTGGGTAACGTCAACAGAAACTGAATGACCAAGTCGATACATGAGTCAGTTATCAGGACAATTAGAGCACATAGTACAAGTATACACAAAGTTATAGTATTGTCAAGAGCACCTACGCCATGCAATGCCACATCATTCTGTCAGTTGCTTGTATTTCAGCTTGTCATGCTCTCCAATTCTCCATTGCTTGGACAACGTTGGAAGGGCCCCTTGTTTGATATACTGCAGTGATCTGAGAGCAAAGGTCACCTACTGTACTCTGTGGATCTCTTTGGTATCTCCAATATCGCTAAACCAGAATTTTGTGTGCCCAGAGATGTCAATTCTGGCGCCATCCCAATCAAACTACAATGGCATCATTTTCTCGCTTGAAAGGATGCAGTCAATACCACCAGGCAGTCAATGCCATCAGGCAGCACTCTAAATGGACAAAACCCATAGGGCAAGCAAGTCGAGCATGATCAAGCTACATCTATGTATCCATGATATCAAGCTTCGCACCTTTGAAAGAGTCACGAGATGGTACGGAAGCTCAGAATCAAGTAGAAGGTAGGAGGGTGTGCACCTATCTTTTTGTCTGCCTGGGAGCAATCCATTGCAACACTTTTTTTTTTCCCTTCCCTCTAGTTTCAACCAAACTTTACAACATGTCTATTTCTGATTCCTGTAAGGCGTATGAGAGGTTTCACAGCACACATTACCATGATGAACCTTTTCCAATGAGCAAATCCAAGCTGATCCGATACATCAAGTTCAGAGCTCGCAGCAGTACTTTCCCTGAGTTTCTCACCAACTTGGACAAACATCCTGAACACGGGCCCGAATGGTTGCAAGAGATGAACAGCGATCCAGATGTAAAGAAATTAATGGATTTGACAATCAACCTCTGGCCACGCATAGCAAAGCAATGCAAGCTACCACTGATTGGTGTTGGTAATGTATATGAAACGCCTTCTTTTGAGCAAAGATACGGAAAATATATCAGAGACAAAGTGAATCAAGAGGTCATGTATCGAGAAAGAGTGCATGTTGTAGAGGGGAAAAAGTCAAAAGGTAACCATTACACAAGGTGTCTATATATCAATGCTGATTTATCGATGGCTGTGGTATGAAGGATTCATGGTAACAGACCCAACACAAACCAGGCCAGACGATACTGGAGCTTCTTCAGAGTCGCCTATCAATTTGGATTACCCCACCTCAAGCATCCACCCAATCTACCGCTCTAAATCTACAACAACATCTACTTCAATATCGACTGCCTCGAAATACACACCTTCCGCCAAGTACGCTGCCACTTCCACTTCTACTTCCACCGCCACCGCCACATACAAATCCACAAGCCAATATGATCCCAAAATGGATGAGATTGCCCTGCGCGAGGAATTGCTGCAGCAAATGATGATGCCTAATCAGATGAAATTAGTCTCTCGATTCAAGCCTTCCACGACCTCCAAAGCCCCTCCAAGATCATCCTCTTCCTCTGTGCGCTCTGCATCACCATCCACACCACCTTCACCATCCAAACCCGCTGCGAAAAAGGAGAAGCAGAAATCAGCGTCTCCAGCAGAGCTAACTGCTAAGTCTACCAGCAGCTCAAAAGCCAAGTCGTCTGCTACCATGAGAAAACCCGTCATTCAGAAGAAGACTCCCGTCAGTCAGAAAAAGACCCCAACTATCAATAAAGAACAATCCAAGAACGACCTTCAAAAGCTGGCTCAAAAGGTTAATGTCAAGATTGAAAGACCACAAGAGGCAGAGGAGGATGTTTTACCCCATCAGCCGGTAGTCAAAATTGTCAAGAGATGGCCACTTCGCTATGGCATCAACGACGACATTAAACCAGCCAAAAGAAGAGCATCTCCTCCACTTGAGATTCGTCATCCTGTTGTTTTGATCAAAAAGGCTCCTCCACGACCCAAAAATCCAATTGTCAAAATTATCAAAAAGAGCCCTATTTCATATCGACAGCAACAGCAAGATGATGAGGATGAGGAACAGAATCAAGAAAAACAAGTAAAAGAGGAGAAAGACGAACACGAACACAAAAAAGATGATAATAGCAGAAACAAAAGGCAGAAGAGAGACGACTGTTTATATGATCAAAACAGATTGCAAATTGTGCAAATTATGATTGAAAACCATGCTTGATCCCAGTCAGTAATAGCGTCTGTGAAGAAGGGCGGATTGTGATATACCGCGATATAATGGTTGGCCTATATAGTCATCTATTATATTTTGTTGAATAAAAATTTTATACTCGAAGCCTGTGTGTCTCTTTTTTTTTTTTTTTTTTTTTTTTTATTATTATTATTATTACCTCCTGAAACAATGTGGGATCCATTCTCAAGCCCATACACTCTTTCAATATAAGCACGTATACTTCGACCGACAAGCTCATAGTCGCATCCAATCATCAGATCATGCCTTAGCTTCTGCTTCTCATGCGAGAAAAAGAGGATGGAGTTGTCCAATGCACCAGGCATTTCATTTGATTTGCCTGCCAAAAAATTTAATTAATATATGCAATCCGCATGTATGAACCCAATGTCTCATGTGTGTGTATACCCGTCAGGAAATTTATCCATTTTGTAAACCATTGTTTTTCAATCAAATAGGTAAAGTCATGGTTTTGTTGGAATACAGACAGTCTCTGTTCAATCAACCGTCTTCTTTCAATCACGTCCAGCTTTAGCGAGGGGTTATGGTCTGGTGGTAGAGCTGTCATGAACTGCAGGATGTTGCGGCACATGTTTTTCTCGGCTATTGGTTTTTTAATATGCGGAAACCCCCAATAACCAATCTAACATGGGAGCGATGAGTATAGTAGAATAGCCACCCGGGCACACGCACTTACTGGACTATTGCAACTGTAGCACCAGAGCTCCATGTAGTTCAATGGCGACAGCTTCAATACAATATTGTGATGGGTCTGTTGGTAATGCCCTCTCAGATGGCCAGAATAAGATTCATCCTTTTCGAAAAAAACATCGCCACAACCAATGAACTCACACCGAGAATCCATGCACAGACTATATTGGTCAAACTGAACATTTCTACAGCAAACCCCATTCAAATTCTGGATCAAGTTCCACAACAAGTCTCTTTTGATCTGCAATGATCTCATATCGTAGTTTTGCAAATGACAGCACATTTGACTTGCGTCACCTGAAATGTACAATTGCCACCATGATTGCTGCTGGATGTTGTATTTGATGCCGTATCTTCGTCTCACCAAATCTCGCCAAAATGCATCATCTTGAATTAAACCATACAATGAACGACATGACCCTAAAATGGAAAACAAATCTTTTCTATTATTCAATCTCATCAGGATGAGTAATATGATTTCATATGGAAGACGATTGAGCATTGGGATATTCAAGGGTGAAAGCAAAGAGAAGAAAGAGAGAGAAAAAGACGGTGAATACAGCATGCATCAAACAAATAGGCTGTCGCATGGAGAATGTTTTGTAGCCCTACATGATTGAGCTACCGTTCAGCAATCTCACTCAAAATAATGCAACGGCAAATTAATTCCATGATCAAGTGACACTAAAGCCATTGATTGGACCAGTGATATCATTAGCATGCGCCATCCCACAAGGAAAATGGGTCCTTTCTCCAATTCATTATTTTCCTCTTTTCCCTCTTTTCCCTCTTTTCCCTCTTACTTTCTAGCTACGACAATACTTAGTATTTTAACATGAAATTTCTCGAAGTGGATTCTTTGGATCTAATAAACACAGCGTTTTTATGGGAGACTTCCGAATGTATACTGACGGGAAGAGTAGAAGCCTACTCCTGTAAGTGCGTCTTGTATGATACAGCAAAAGCACACTATTCATGTGAATGATCCTAGGTAAATCTGCTGGCACCGACAAGAAGCTATTCAAGACACTTGAAAACAGATACAATGCCGACTTACTCGCACCTGGCTCTATTTCACCTGATGATCTGCAAGTCATCTCGCCTTTTGGTCGATTGACGGAAGCTGCACCTCGCAAGACATTCTTCTACCTACTGGCTACCTTGAACGCTGCATTCCCCGAACATGATTTCGAAGACGTACGACCCGATCAATTCTTAAAGCTGCCGTCAGTCGAAATGGTCATGAATTCTGTCAACACAACGTTATTTAATTTGGGAAACGATGTGATAGTGAACAGATACAGGTAAGCCCGCTCGTTGTGTTTGATGTGATGGGCACGGGGTTGATTGATTCGCTTTGAAAATTCGACAGACTGTGGGATGTGCTGGACGAGATTGTACAATTGAACGATTGCGACGTTTACACATACAATCCTGATGTGGACGATGATCCCATGAACGAAGAAGAGGGCTACTTGTAAGTAGTATTCAATGAAATGCCACTGGATTTCAATTTATTGACACACAAAGCAAAGATGGTCCATGAACTATTTTTTCTTTAACCGAAAATTAAAACGAATGATATTTTTCTGTTGCAAGAGCGAGAGTATGAACGCACCTATCGCTGAAGAAGAGGGCTTGGATGTCAATGACGGTGACGATGATACAGACATGAATGAAAATGGAGAGAAATCAAGGTATGTAGGAGAAGAAGAATGAAACGAGGACACATGCTGAAACGGAAATTTTGTTCCGCAGGCGCTACCAAGATGACTTTTTGATGGACGATATGGAATGATTTGCGCCATAATGACGATAAGTTTGCGAACAACAGGATAATAGCTTGTGCCTGGACATTTTTTCTACTCCTTTAAATACACCCACGCCTGGAGTCTTTTTTTTTTTTTTTTTTTTTTTTTTTTTTTGCTCGCCTAATCTAACCTGCTATCACGATAAAAAAGGAGTCTTTTTCTTTTTCAGAATAAAAAGGCGTTGTTCACTTGTATCCATTTCTTATCCATCTCTTTCTCTTTTTCCCAATTCTTTTTTTCAACATCTAAAATGCAACAAAAGCGCACTAGAAGCTCTCGTCCCAAGCTATTTCAATGCAAAGGCTATGGTGATTGCAACATGATCTTCACTCGCAGTGAACATCTGGCACGCCATGCAAGGTAATAAAAAAAAATTGAGATACAATGCATAAAATGTATACTGATCTCTCTTGATAGGAAGCACACTGGAGAAGTAAACTTCACATCCTACGCAAAAGCTAGTTAGAATACTAATTGATTCGATCTGATATATAGAAACCTTTTGTATGCATTGTGCCTGAATGCAAAAAGGCCTTCAGCAGATTTGACAATATGATGCAACATACTCAGACACACAGAAACAACAACCATTACAACATTGTCAATTCTCATCCCAAGGACAGACATCACAAAGATGGACCAGGAGATAATACTCGTTCAAATACAAGAGCACAGACCAGACAGCCTTCTCAAAAAAAGAGCACACCGACTGCTACTGCTGCTACTGCTGCGTGTGAACACCAACAACACCAACAACAACAACAACAAACAGATACCAAAAAGAAATCTTGTTGTGCTGCCAATAATAGCTACATCAACACTGAATTATACATACAAACGCATGGTCAACAGCCTTCTTCCTCAGGCCTTATCTCCCCAGTCTCTTTGTCATCCTCATCTCCCAAAAGACGGATTTTCTCATCCACATCTTCCACATCATCCGAGGAAGAGGACGAAGAAGAAGATGCTGTTATACATACTCCACCATTGAAAAGAACAAGAAGATTGTCTGTAGCTGATTTGTGTAATCCTACAGATGATGCTCTGCCTTCTATTTCAACTACTTCAATTCATAATCTAACAAAAGATGAATTTGAGGCGTTGGAAGGCTTCGGTAGATTCCGCCATTCTCCTACGGTCTTTTTCGATTCTTTGAAAGATCTAGCTCATGCCTCCAGATACTAATGTGATTAGTATTACCATCTCTTTTTGTGTACATATCCCTCGAAAAATCTCTTTATCTCTCATCTCCCCTCCTCTTTCTCTCACTCACGCAATCACTCTTTAGTTAGCTGTATTAAATGTATGATGAAATAAATGTCAATAAATCAACTACAAGACAATTACTCTACTAGTGTTCATTTGTATTAGTGCAATGTATTATCTAAACAGGGTGGGTTGGTTTAGGCTCGATAAACTGAGTAAATCAGGTACCAATACGACTATTACGCCTTTTAATAGGGAAAAACTATAACCACACCATGATCTCATGTCATGCGTTTTGTGTGAAATCGATACAAAAATGTTATGGTACCTGCTTTAAGGAACGACGGCGATCTCCTTTTTATTGTTTTAGAAGTGATCATATTGTCATACAGCCCTCTAATCTACACTAAAAATACACAAAAAAAGCATATACAATGAAGAAATATGACGATTTTTTTTTCATGCAATTGCCATAGATTAATAGTCTATCCAGTAGATAAGTTGTTGGTGCTATTAGGAAGAAAAAGAGCGGGAAATGTCCATTTATATCGTAGCGTGTGTATCTTATCTATTTGTTTGTGTGTGTGTTTTTGGAAGCCGGGCATCATACTTTCCATTTATACTCCCATCTTCTCACGAAGACCAACATACATTCAAAACATCAGACCATTTAATGCAAATAGATAAACAGATATAGAAAAGGCGTCAAAACGATGCATTCATGAGCGAATTATCGCTCCCTATTTCTCTTAACCCCTACTAAATCCCTAAATTTTAGGTTTGGATGATGCTATTCCATGTTCATTCATTGTTACTGTGATTTTTACTTGTTTAGGCCTGTACGAGTTGCATGAAATTTGACATTAATGAGGAATTATATGGATGCATGCTATTGCTTCATTGTACTACTTTGAAAAAGGGGGTTGGGCTGCTTTGTGGCACTGCTATCGAAGCTTACAGATACCTTGTTGCATCTCAAACACTGCAGTCAATATAAGAATGTAGTACGTTGACTAATGACAGCCGCATCAAAAGGAGGGGAAAAGCCTCGTGGAAAGACAATTCTAGAAATACGCATTGATTCACTAAAGAGATTTCTTCTGCGCCTGATTAAAGGTACTGCGCTTAACTTTGAGCAAGAAAAAGACACAGCGGAGGGATAGATGCTGATGGTTTTATGCACAGGAGTTGATTCAACTGCCCATCAGATAGGAATATGTTTTGACCCAGATGAACAATGTTATGAATTGGTCCGTTTTTCCACTGTTGAAAATTTTGTGAGGGATCAGATTTTCATGATTGGTCGAAACCCCTCCCCCCCCCCCCCACGAGAGATCAAAGTGATTAACAAACAGCATTTCACTAAAATCATTACGCCAATGAGTACTCATGGCGTTCAAATGATGGTGGTTCAAATGATCAAAACAAGTGGGTTCAGTCGAGATTTATTCAAATATTGCAGGTGTAATTCAGATTCTTGAAGCAGGACAATACGATAGCAGTGTTACTAGGCGTTTCAGGATTGACATCTATTGTAAATCTTGTCATGCTGCTATTTCTGTCTTTTGTTGCGCTGACAGAACATATTTCAGACAGATTGACACCTGTGCTTTTTGTGTACCGAATGGTAACTGAATTACTATCACTCTTTACGCGACCGATGAAATAGTCCAAATCTTGAGCACAATAAAACTTCCAATCGTCCAAGTTGAATACTTTTACGTTTTCAAATACTGGAAGAGCCATATGACTGTATCTAAGAGTGATGTTTTTGATACTTAATGTGTCGACATTTGGACATTTGAATGCTAGATAATTGACCCAGTCAGGGCCAAAGCTGCGACATTTGTTGCCATCAGGCCCTTTCATGTAGGCAATCTTCAAGTATTTCACACTATCAGCCTGTTGAACACTGCCACTGGTCAACCACTGATTCAATGCATCCATGTCCATGTCAGTGTAGTTTGTGCTTTGGTTGATGATGAACTCCAGGTTTTTGATTTGGTCGCATTTCTGTAAAAAGTTATCCATTTCTTGTACACTTTGAAAGCCTTGGTAGTCTTGTATGCTTAGTGTGGTCAGATGTTTGAATTCTTTGATTGAGTCGCGGATAATTCTTTGATGAATTGGACTTGTCTTGCCTGTGATATTGCAAGATGCTGTTTGTAGGCTATTTCTAAAATGGCCCATCAAATGCATGTAGATGCTGTCATGGTGCACCGAGTAAGGCAGCTGCTTTAACTTTTCGAATTTGAGTGATGAATTTTCAATGCACTCGAGAAGCGCTGTTATGTATTCTTGCTTCCATACGCCATCAAGAATTCGTATACTTGGTGTCATCGCTAGATGTAAGAACTCACGAAACAGCCTCTCACTGAAGGCATTGAAGTATGGATCTGTGATACGGATGCTCTGTATTAGCTGATAGCGCTCTGGTTTTTGCTTCAGATGATGATTGAGTCTTTCTAAACGAGAGTCGTTCCACAGATACAAGTGCAGTGTCTTGTACATGCTCTTTTCAGCCAAAGACGTCCATGATTTGGAAACTAATCGGCATTGATTCAGCTGCTTTGTATCGTTGATCTGGTCAAATATGTTGATTATGACCTCGGCTGGTAGTTGCTGTATAGAAGCTTTCATATTGTATTGAAATGAAAAGAAAAAGCTTGTATGAAAAGGTACAAAGACTCCTTTTCTTTTTTTCAACATCGCTGAGCCTCAAGCAAGATTGGCTTGTCTGGCAATTGCCCATATGTCTTGTATTAAGATTTTGACTTGGACTGCTGGCAATGAACACAATTGAGTACATAATTTGCTATCAATGAAATGAGCTTCACCCCCTTTGACTGAAATCTAGGGAACGGAATAAAATGGGGTCCATTGATCACAATCTGATCTTATCACTCGAACCACTTGATCAACAATTAGAACTCCAATACACTTTATCCGCATATGTCTCTTTGCAAGAAATGTTGTTTAAGAGAGCATGTTTAGCCAATTCACTCTCCAACAGCAGTTTGCAAAGGAAAGCTATTGCTGTATATAGGCTTTCTAGACGTTCATTGACATATTGAAATAAAACGAGCAATTTTGCGGAGCATGGTGTCTCGCAACAAGAGCAATGTTACATAGACAGAATGATCCATCTATATTATCTCTATCAATGTATTCCCCTTTTTTTTTGCATTCAATAAAGCCTTAAGCCATAGCGTCCAGGATCTTGATAGGCGCGGGTGATTGATCTAATCTTTCGTTCCTACTAAACAATAAACGAGAAACTTGTCTGTGCTTCGAATGATCAAATGAAAGATTTCAGGTTATCTACAACTACAAGATTGTGCTACAATGCACGTTATTCATACAAGGGGGGGGGTCGTTCATTGAGAAAACGTAATGTCACTCAAACCATCCTTCTTAGATCTGTTGCGATAATAAGACTACTACTGCTCTCGCTCTCGCTCTATAAACGGCTCTAGAGAATGAACTGATGTTTCGTTTCATACTAATTTGAATGGCGTTTCAAACCATAGATCATGAATAAAACCCCGGGTTAAAGTGACTCTTAACTTGCATAGTATATATCAAACGCGATATAGCATCTCATCTTACTTCTTCTTCTTCTTCTTCTTCTTCTTCTTTACTTATTTCTCATAAAAACAACTTTATATATTCAACATGGTTCGCAACTTTTTCATTGGTGGTAACTGGAAGATGAACGGCTCCGTTAAGCAAGCCAAGGAGCTCGTCGAGATGCTCAATGGTTTCGAGGTTCCTGCCAACACTGGTAAGTTGCATTTAAAATGGCCATCCTAAGCATCTGGGCAAAGTTATTCACTGTTTGCTTGCAGAGGTTGTTGTTGCTCCTCCTGCCCTTTACGTTGACCGTGTCAACCAAGGTTTGAAGAAGGAAATCAAGGTTGCTGCTCAAAACACCTACATCAAGGCCTCTGGTGCTTACACTGGTGAGATTTCTCCTCAAATGCTCAAGGATATGGGTGTTGATTGGGTTGTTCTCGGTCACTCTGAGCGTCGTGAGTACTTCCACGAGTCTGATGAGCTCGTTGGTGAGAAGACCGCTTTCGCTCTCGATGCTGGTGTCTCTGTCATTGCCTGTATTGGTGAGAAGCTCGAGGAACGTGAGGCCAACATCACCAACGATGTTGTCGCTCGTCAAATGAAGGCTATTGCTGCCTCTGTCAAGGACTGGACCAATGTTGTCGTTGCCTATGAACCCGTTTGGGCTATTGGTACCGGTAAGGTTGCTACTCCCGAGCAAGCTCAAGATGTCCACGCTTTCCTCCGTCAATGGTTGGCTGAGAACGTTTCTCAAAAGGCTGCTGATGAGACCCGTATCCTTTATGGTGGTTCCGTCAACGGTGGTAACTGTAAGACTCTTGCTGGTAAGCCCGATATTGATGGTTTCTTGGTAAGTTGATATCTGTTTGTTGGGGTTATGACATGTGTGTTGATAATCTGTTATAGGTTGGTGGTGCTTCTCTTAAGCCCGAATTCGGTGAAATCATCCTCTCTCGTCAATAAGTTGCTTCGCTTCCCTCCCTGTCCATTTATTACTATACATAACATCTCATATATTCATTAACGTACAAAATTAAATAAATTTTACGCATTGTTTTCAAAAAAAAAAAAAAAAATCATCATATGTCTCTTAATTTCACACATCCGAAACACGATTGCACACGTTTTTTCTTAGTTTCTGTGGGTTTCAAATGAGATGTCTTTAGATGGTGACGATAGCCTTGGATGATGGTCCTTCTGTTTATTCAGGTGAGTGTTCTTTCTTCCAGTGTAACCTCAGTGTAGAAAGATGGGATATTCGTAAAAGCACTATATTTTTTTTTTCTTGCGTACAGTGGTTAAGTAAAAGTGTTTATCTCTTGAATCTATGAATTGAACGACAGCTTAAAGATCAACACATTAGATTAAAGGTGCTTGATCGATAGTTGTTGTTGGTAGTATCCAAAATGTCAAAAGAAAAAGCTCGCTTTCATCATGATCGGTTGGTATCGTAAATAATTTGAGAGCCACATCAGTTTTCACATGAAAGCTAATGTAGCTTCATTAATGCTCCCGTCCGCAAAATGCACTTGGTCGCGAAAATATCATTGAAACTCATTACGCTAAAAATGCGTTACACCTGGATATAGCAATCTGGACAGTCGACATAATATCAACCAGAGCAGCATGTATTGTATCTGTCAAGGTACTAATTGAAAGGAGCTACCCCTTGCTTATTCATTTGACGCATCATGTGAGTTGTTACAGACAGTCTGCACAAATAAGTGTGGTTCCTCGATCAGTGCGATTATGATGTAATTTAACGTGGTTGAATGAAGGAACTCTTTGGTAGCTCATTTCATTTAAAATCAGTTCAAGCCGGATGAATGCTCTCACTCGAGTGCTCTTTAATGATAACTTGATGCCAACCCCATAAGTCCTCGCTGAAGATCACAAGGGTCAGCTACTGAATCAAGATCTGCTTTAGATGCTTCACATGATACTCTACCAGCTATCAAACGTGGTAGTCTATCCGTTGATCAGAACATTGCATGCAATCACTGCATATAAGATCACATTTTTTTGCATAACAACCAGCTCTAAAAAAGATGGTAGCATAAAGCCAACATATGTCTGGCATTTGAAAGTACATGCTTTCAACAATGGTGAAATTGTACATCAAGAGTCCATTTATCATTCTTGTGCCATAGGTTCCGTGCTTGCCACTCAAATGCGCATGTTGTTTGCTCTCATAACGGAATTATTCAAGTCTATGACAGTATTTGTAACTGAAACTGGATCTACAACAAGAGTTCGCTCTCTTTGATGATTTGATGTTCAAAAACATGCAGATGCAAAAGTCTTTATAAAGCCTTGATTCACGAATGGTTTAATCGACAAAAAAAAAACTAGTACAGCGTTTGTATAGAGTCCTGAGGTTGAATGAAGCTTGATTTCCACCGAAAAATGGAATACATCGATTGATTTGTATTTGGTTTACTGAATGTTCCCTGGATTCAAGGCCATTGAATTGATTCTCGGTGACTGTCCCTGAACTGACGTATTCTTTACATGCAAAAACTACAACTAGAGGCATAAAGATAGTGATTAATCCTTCTTCTTCCTCAAACTCGAACAAATCTATTATGAGTGAACAAGATATCTTGAACTTTTGTGAAATTACAGGAGCTACACCTTCAGAAGCGAGAAACTTCTTGGAAGTAATGGTCATTATTGTCATATACATTGACACGCGTACTGATCTCACTATTCTCCTATAGATAGCAGACAACAATGTTAGCCAAGCAATTGACTTGTATTTGGAAAGTGGAGGCGGCGGTGGTGGAGCACACCAACCAGTGCCCACTGAAACTAGCTCATCGTCGAGAGCAGCATCTATACATTCAGACAATGGCAACTTTATGACAGACGAAGAGATTGCAAGACAAATGCAAGAGCAAGAACATGAAGTCAGAGCGCCCATCGCACCCAAAACCGACATCTTGGCTGGTGGAAGTACCAGTGACTTATATTCTTCTCCCATGTGGTCTCGACGAGATAATGGTAGGTTGCATTGCTATATCCAACTTAACAAGGATTACTTCTTATTTTCTCCAAAGCTGGTGTGAGCCGCCCTTCAGTATTCAATCAAGGTGACTCAGCTACTGGATCTGTCACTGATTTTTTGAGCAGACTACAATCTGATGGTAAACCAAGGGTTAGTATGATTGGAATTATGTCTAACCCGAATATCTAGTGCCAAACAGATCCTCCTCAGGATCTCCCTCAGAATCTCTTGGTAGTCCTGCAAGTGCCAAAGCCAGAAGATTAGCTGATCTCTTCAGACCTCCATTTGATATAATGTTCCGTGGTACTTTTGAAGAGGTTCATTGATTTGAGCGTTGTAAATGTTTACTACTATGTATTAACGTCTGCTAAATACAGGCCAGAGAAGCTGCGAAAGAAAAGAACAGATGGCTGATGATTAACGTACAAGATCCCACAGAATTTTCATGCCAAGTCTTGAATCGAGATTTATGGAGCGATACCATTGTTAAAGATATTGTGAAAGAATCATTTATCTTTCTTCAGGTATTTCATTAGCTATTTATCTCCAGTATTTTACCACTTCTAATGCTCTCATTAACAAAATAGTACAACAACGGCAGCCCTGAAGGAGCACGTTATAACAATCTTTACAGTGTTAATGCATACCCCCATTTAGCGATCGTTGACGCACGAACTGGAGAACGCATTAAAGTCTGGGAAAAGGCTTTATCACCAACTGATTTTATGATGGATGTCACTGAATTTATGGAACAAAACTCACCAGATAGCTCAGCAGCAGCTGTTCCCAAGCGTCCCAAAAAGGCAAAGGTATTTGGGAGATTGATATACTTGGCTAGGCATGATTTAACATTTTTGATCATCATTAGAATATCTCGGATATGAGTGAGGAGGAACAATTGAATGCAGCAATTGCAGCTTCTTTAGATGGACCAAGCGACGATGCAACATCAGCTTCTCCAAATGTATCAGAAATGGACATTGAACCAAAGCAATCAGCAAAGGATAAAGGAAAGTCAGTAGAAAGAATGGTAGTTGATATTGAGGATGACGGTGAGAAGAAAAACGACAGCGAAGAGGAATTAAAAGCAGGTTCAGCGTTCGACGGTATTAAAGCAGTAAAGAGGGACGAAACAACTGATGTGGCCAATTCAACAAGAATCCAATTGAGAATGGGCGATGGCAGCAGGATAATTAGACGCTTCTTAAAGACAGACCCTGTTCAACATATATTTGAATTCGTCAAGGCGGAAGTGCCTGATGCCAGCAATCAGCAATTTGAGGTATTACATTTAGTTTTCGTCTAGCCGATCCAAATCTAATGCATTATTGTCCTTTAGTTGGTTTTTAATCGTACTCAATTGATTGACGTGCTTGATCAGACTATTGAAGAAGCAGGACTAAGCAATGCAGCTGTAAATTGTGTGATTGTCTAGTATAATTAATTAATTAACAAGAGCTCATTTATTGTGAAAAATAAAACGTTATCATGCCAGTTAGTAGTCATAAATTTATCCCCTACACACTGTCGAAACCTCAAAAAGGAAAGAAGTTGATCTTGCAAGTATTTCAGTAGACTGGCATTATTAGATGCGAGGCCACACGAGAAAACAGTGTGTCTAAAGGTAGTACTATGAAATTCACCGCCTACTTTCTATTGGCTTCAAAAGCATCTATTATTGCGTTTATGATTATAAGTGCATAAGTTTGCCAGCCTGCCCTACTAGCCAAAATCAATTCCAACTCAGACACAAAATCTGCTTTAGATTGGATAAACTTCAAAATATTTCGACTTGATTGAAATATTTTTCCAGATTCGACTATAAAAATATGATATTCAACCCATGCTTCTTTAAGCGCTTCTTTCCCAACTTAGTTCAAAAATATCTTATTCCCCTTCATTGCAGACATTGGGTCCACCAACAGTCTTTTCTTTCCCTCAGTATGACATTTAAAGGACTTTAAATAAAACCTGGAGCTCGACTCCCCTACAAAAAAAAATGCTTCTTTAAGCTTTCTTGGAGTGTTTTTCAAGGCGCATCCAATGGTACCAAGTAAGGTAGATGTTTTGAATAAACTTATTGAGCAATTTCTGAAAATATGAAAACAGGTTTCTGGCCAAAAAGTCGAAATTTTACATAGCAAGGTCCTACAAAGATGATTTCAGAGGCTAGGCTACGTTAGATCGATAGAAACATTTTGATTCAAGGTATATCATAGTAAAAGTCTTCATTATCAAGGTGAAAAACGCGATCGTTCAATTTTCGATGAAAACCATGAGGGGCACCTCATGCTTTTTGGTCGAATTTTGTTCATGTTTTTTTGATCCCCAATGTTGTGCCAGAAGGGCTACAACTGTCTATAAAGATTAAGGTATTCTTGATGGGAAGATATGTCTATGTTGTGCAACAACATGGACAAGCTATGATAATTGAAGTGCATCTCAGCTATCTAAATACTGAGGTTCACCAGATGTGATAAGCGTTGTACAAGATAAATTGCTACTTTGGCATTCAGAACTTAGTATAAATAGAATAACTCTTGTCTTCATCAATAAATCTTCAGTTTTTGTGTCTGATCTTATTCAAATAAGTCTTTTCTTGTTTTTATAATATCGAACATTTTTTATAAGCTACAAATAATAATCCTTTTATTCTTTGTGCTTAACACCCAAAAAGTTGAGCAATAGTGTCAGAAAGTAACTGCCCGATGAGAGTAGCCGTTTGGGGCTATTCTGACAATCTAAAACGGCCTTGAGCGCGAGAAAACGCAGCTCAAATGCACTCACAGTTTGCTGTATTAGGGATACTAAGAACTAAAAAGGAGAAATACCAGTATGCTGCTTGCCCGTATATGAAGTAGCTACATATATATGGATGTGTAACACCACATAAGAGTCAGAATTTCCTGATAATATGAGGGATTCTCATGTGTAAGTGGAGGGTGAAAATGAAAGTAGCAGTATTTTGATAACATGAGCAAGTGCAATGGTAGTGCGAGCTGCCGCCGCTTAGGTTGGCTCTTACCAAAATGGAGTGAAGGTAGAGAGCCATCCGTAGTGTGATGAAATAGCCACCTAAAAGCAATCTCATTGAAAGCCGGAATTCATCAAATATCACCCATTCAAATTCATGCTATTTGGATTTATTAATAAAGCGTTCAAATATACATAGACAACTGTTTATATATGCTAAAGTAAGGATGTACCCTGGTCTCGCACTTTGTGTGAATGAATCACTGTATATCACAGTGTATTCAATCACACTCTTGATGGCTGTAATAAATAATGCTATCTTTATCTAAATAAAATCAAGTCACTAATAAGCATATTTAAATATGGCAACTATGCCCTGCTGCCATAGCTGCACAGTACTTCAAATAAAGACACTCACACTTGAATAACAAACATTGTACTTTAAACTGTCAAGGATGCATTAAATCATGCTATGGCCATAGCTCATCCAAGCCCATCAATGCTACTCAAATCGATCCATATGGCCAGTGCTCTTGCATTGATTACCACTTTAAATCAAACATCAACAACATTTGCCAGATATCGCAATAGCAGAACCTATTGCTCTCTATCATCACTAATCCTACAAGCTAGTTGCAAATGTATAAATACTCTTCTTTTTTTTACTCAATTCCAGGATCTTCAGTTCATTTTATATACAAATAAAATACAGTTGATTTCTATTGTATTTTACTATTTGCTTTATTTTTTTTTGTGAAATCCATCAAACCCGATTTCACTGCAACCTGGATAGCGCACAACATTACACAAACTATATTGGATAAAATCAATGTTCAAATCTAATATTAATAAAGAACCTTTTTATCCATTCAACTAAAGGGCTATAACATCTTCCTGCACACTCTCTATATCTACTTCCATTTATATTTCGATCAGATCTCAGATTACATATACTACTTCTACGTATTAGCATCTGACAGTATCACTCAGCGCGGTTGGTTAAGTGGTATAATCTTCGCCTGCCACGCGAAGGGCCGGGGTTCGATTCCCCGACCGCGCATTTTAATTCTGCATAATTCTGTGGTGCGCGTAGTAATTACCAGCTTTTTTTATGTTGTCGTGAATAAAGATATTGTTACTGTTACAAATCGATTTTTGTTTTGTAACTGAATCTCTCTTTTTTTTGTTGTAAATTGCCTACACTATCGTATAAACTACGTTTCACTACTTACTATATTGGATTCTACTTCTGTTACTACAAATTGACATTATTAAACTCTTAAATGCCTTTTATATTCGAATATACTCTGAATCCTATCTCAAGAATGACAAATCAGTTACTATTCAGCCTCGTATCATTTTGACAGATATATATTCAAACTCTTAAACATATCTCTTTCCTAATGGAAGCACACAAATGGGAAGCAACCCCACATTACCCATCCTTTCATCCTCTAGTAGTAACATTATCAATATCATCATTCACCATCTTTCAACAACAAATATAGCTTTCCAGCTATAAAAACTGTTCAAGCTTTTAGGATTATTAAGGGTATCAAAATCAATTATAGAAGGGTCAGCCCTTCATTACAAATTATAGCATATAGAAACAGAATTCAGGACACATAATTCATAGAATCGATATAAATACTCAAATGATATCAAACAATAAAAGATTATCTTATTCCTACTTGAAAATTATATCTATATAGCTCTATAGCTCCTTAACTTTGTTATTTCATTGAACTTATCAAATATAATATCCCTTGAATCCTTTGTATACATTAACGCATTGATTCATTGTACTTTATCTACTATTATCACTTTATTTACACATCTCTTTCTTTGCTTTTATGTCCTTTACTAGCTGGACAACTATAAACCTGGTGCTCATTTCTATAGACAAATCTGCTTTGGCTATTTATCTATATACTTACTCTATTATCACTCTTACTATTCACACTACATTGAACCACTTTGTAACAAGTGGTGCTCATTAACAGGGTAACCTTCATATTCACTCCTGTATCAACTCCCTTCTATCTTTATTATGGCTACTCTATCTACTGTACCCTCTGCTACTTCTGAATCTACTGTGTTGGCATCATCGGCGCCATTTGACTCTCACCGCTGGACTAACGCTGGTAGGCCTAAAATTATCGAATTCTATGGTTTCGAAGGTGAAGACTTTCGTCACTTTCTGCAACTTATGGAGTCTTTCTTTGCTTTGAAAGGTATTACTCAAGACCCTCGCAAGGTCGCCATCATGCGAGCTCAACTTCGTCGTGTTGCCGCTATCTTCTTTGACAATACTTTGAAGGAAAGGAATCTCGCATTGAACAAGATTTCGTTCACTGATGCTACTACTATTTTACAAGAACGTTTTGTGTCCGAATCCATCATCGAGTGCTATCAAAGTACCTTCGACGAGATGTGCCAGTCTCCCAAGGAATCCCCCAGTGAATTTCTGTCTCGTTTGTATAAAGCTGCCGACTTAGCTAACATACATGATGAGAAGTTCATTTCTGCAAGATATCGTGCTGGTTTATGTAAGGAAATCAAAATCTTCTGCAAAGAAATGTCCGCTATCAATTTTCAAGACTGGGTGAAACACTCAAATGCATGGTGGAATGCACATTCAGTGAAAGCAATCCATTTTGTTGACAATCCATTTTCGGTTGATCGTGCTTCTGGTTTTTTCAATGGTGATAACGGTAAAAAATTGGCTTTGAATAAGGTAAACAACGAGAAGGCGCTATCCTCGAAAAGCGTTTGTATCAATCCTATCCCCACCTCGGCTGCTGAGGCGTATGCGAATTCAGTGTCTCCAACTATTGCTAATATAACTTCAAGAATGGAAGCATTGGAGTTACATTCGTTGATACCCAGTACCGACAAAGAAGGTCAGTTTGAAAGAAACACTATACGAGACAGGGCGGTCAAGTCGTTGATAACCGACAAAGAGTTCAAATCCTTCCTCAAGAATATCATCCAAGAGGCAAATGATGAGAAGGTTATGACCCGTAAACCATATAGAAATAACCATAGAAACTCTGATGGATATCATTCGACCGATACCTATTGTCATGAACCAAGCTTCGATCTGGTACCTGGATCTAGAACCGTGCAGTCCAAGTGTTATGACTACGTTATGCTTATGTCATCTCGGTGTTCAGGATTTAGGAGTACTAATTGATAACCATTAGTAATCAATTAGTCATCATTAGTAATCATTATGTCATGCCAAGCTTTATGCAACGTTATCATGTCAAGTACCTATCAACGTCAAGTATTAAGCCAATGTCATAGTTATGTAATTATGACTCATGTTTCAGATTACGAATCATTACGTTTATCCATGCTATATCCATGTCTCAGCACTTATGTCCGCATCTCTTATCAAGTATAAATATCACGTCCCTTTCCCCTCCATCCTTTCCAGTGGTAGATTATCTTGTATATCTTATTCTCACTTACTTCAAGATAATCGTTTTGTTAAATAAATCCTCTGTTGAAATCACGTTCTTGACACCTATGCACTTGGTTATAGTAAAGAAAATCGTTTGGACGACAAATATCCTGATCATTATGCTAGCTACTACCCTCGTGCTAAGTTTCAGAGAGCAGTTCAACATGCTAACAACAATCACAGCTACACCCCTGAAGGAAATCAACGCTACGATGGTCCTTCTTACGGTAATCAACGTCGTGGCGGGTACAACCAACAAGCTCCCCCTCGTAATTACAATAGTAATTCTTACAACCAAGATGGTCAATCTTATGGTAATAACTATGGTGATTCTCGTAACCAAAGGGATCATACATATAACAATGACAATTTCGGAGGTGGGGAAGTCAATCCTGCTCACAACAATAGTATCCAAACCAATGGACACTACAACGGCAAATATAATGGTAATAGTTATTACAACAAATCATACAACAATCATGAATATCATCGTTATAGACCCAAAAATCACCATGACCCTCATCCCAATTACAATGATTTTGATGACCACATTAATACTAGAAAAAAATGTAATGGCCAAGTCAAAAGAACTAAATCAGGCAATTGTTGATCAACAACATCAAGATGGTCAATTGCCTTATCATAAACAAAATTCCATCAATCCAACTTTGCACTCCATGGAAGCCTTAGATCTTCACGCGGCTACTAGATTATCCAAACCACCTGAAGTTTCAAGGACTCAACCATACTCTATAGACAAAAAGAAAAAAATATCAAAGCCCACACAAAAATCAAAAAAAACAAATCACCATCCCACCTTCTCCAACGGACATGGAGACACATCAACCTATGAACATCAAACCATCCATTTCACAGCCTGACTTGTTGGTCCAACCCTTTGCTCCCACCTTGAATCAATCCTCTCTACCAAAGGTTTCGAAAGCCCCTACTCGAAATGCCATACCTTTGTCCTCTAAGATATCCTATAATGTCAATTAGATATTGGAAAGAAAAGCTGATATCAACGTGAAGGACTTATTGACGGTCGCTCCTGGTGTTAAGCGTGCACTGTTCAAAGCTATTAAAGCTTCTTCTATCTCCAAGAACGATAGCAACATTACCTTAAACTATTTCGAGGACGACGATGTTGATACCACTGCGATATATACAGATTTCTATGTCAAGAATATGCGTGTACGAAGCATGTTGGATACTGGATCTGCAAAGACATGTATGTCTAAGGATATAGCCGACAATTTACAGCTCGTAATAGATGCACCTTCTACATCTGTCTTCACTCTAGGGAATGGTACCAAGCAGGCTTCCTTAGGTATTGTATACGATGTACCTTTGAACTTGGGTGGAAGCATCACTATTCCTGGATCCATCGCAGTTTTACCTGTGTGTCCTGCGAATCTGATCATCGGTAATAATTGGATGAAACGTGCTAAAGCCAAATTAAATCTCGAGGAAAAGGTCAATAGAGTAGAGTATAAAGCGGTGAAAGCCAAATGCCCCTTTACCTACACGAAGACTCTTCAAAACAGACACGTCACTTCAACCAACATGAAGTATGCTATTGAAGGAAACACTCAAAACAACATCATCTTGCCAGTGGTTAGAGATTCTAATAACGGTCTGGCATCCGATGATGGATATACTTCCTCTGAAAATGATAGTGATGTAGAAACTGAGGAACCTGAAGATGATATCAATGAAGATTTGGAACCTGAATCCTCTGACTCTGACGGTGATATGTTTGTGGAATTTGAGGCTTTACAGACTAAAATTCACGGAAAAAAAAGAATAAAAAAACAGTAATGTCAACTTGATAAAGGTATATTTTATTATCAAACTGACAGGTGTAAAGTAAACTGAAGTCTCTCTACTGGCCAGGTAGATGATCCTTCTTATATACTATAACAATGGATAAAAGTTCTATTAATTAGATTGACAAATAAGTCAACTCAGATCAACTAATGTCTAATCATGCTAAAAGACAACTCCAGCAAGCTAATCATGATTTAGCTCTGTCTGGATGAATAATTAGACTCTCATCCGAAGTACCCTGATCTATCCTTTCTATAAGGATAATTAATATCGATCTAGTAGCATGTATCCGATAGGTACAGTCTACTTAGTCTATATTAATAGTACATATCTGAGTGTATATCGCTAAGCATACATCTTTAGCATGTATCTGGATATATGGCATGTCTATAGCATATCATATGCATGTCTATAGCATGTCTCATATATAGTACAAGTCTGTAGTACATAAAGTATCTGTAGCTAGTATCACGGATATAAGCATGTGTCTTATAGCGTGGATCATGAAGTGCACATCTGAAGCAACAAGCTCATATTGCATTAATTTTGGTGCCTATCCAGATATGGTAAACATCCGTAGTCAATGTCGGAATACAAGTACAGTGCGCGAAAAAAACGTTCCAGTGTTTTGCCAATTCGTAGTTTTACACTTACAGCTCTGTCAAATTTTCTCCAGTTTTATAACTAAAGTAAGACTACAAAAGCTTGGGTTTTTAGCCACAAAATGAGCTACTAAAATAATTGATACAGTAGATATTGAGCTAGTGCAACTGACGTAAAGTAAAAAATTTCGATTTTGTAAAATTGGAAATATCGCTTGATGACCTTATTGTTTGTATACATTCCACGAAAATAACCCGAGAGCCGTAATTTTTTATATCATTTATGTTTAAAATGTTAGTTATCCGAAGAATGCTTAAAAAAGTATAAAGAAGCGTGAGATTTTGGTTTTTCCCCTCATTATATTTTACCATCTTTACTTCATCACTTTTTTTAACATGACACGTCCCATTCCTCAGGAGGTTCAAGGATCTGTCAAGGCTCTTTTCAACCAAGGTTGTTCCCTCCGTGCCATTCAAAAAATCTTCCCAGATTTGTCCGTCAGTGTACTTTCTCGCCACAGGAAGAAGTTTTTTGGTCATTCAAAACATGCCAAACCCGGAAGACGCAGCAAAATCACTACGCAGAATATGAACTGCATTGAGAGGAATCTCCGCAATGGTAATTTAGACGGCCCCAGGGGTGTGCAGTGCTACCTTGCTCATATGGTAGTTCAGATGATTTTGAGGAATATACAGTATATACTCAAGCGCAAAGGGTTCAAGGCTAAAAGAAAGATAAAGACCAATTTCGTGTCTGCGGAGAACCGGAAAAAGCGTTTTGTGTGGGCCAAGAGACATCGACATTTGACTGCGGACGATTGGCGTAAATGGGGATTTTCCGATGAAAGCAGGGTCAACATGTGGGGATCTGACAGCGAATCTTTCTACTGGACTGACAGGCCCACTGAGTTGATGCCTCATCAAACTGAGGCTCAAGTTCAGGGAGATGGTGGTGGCGTTGTTTTCTGGGGCATGATAACAGCGGAGGAACCCAGCTATGGTTCCACCATTACCGAAGGAAGTGTTAACTCAGAAGTTTATGCTGAAATTCTGGACTCATCTTTGCTAGACACTATCGAGTACTATGGGCTGGACAAGAAAACGTTTAGATTCCAGCAAGATAACGCAAGACCACATACTTCTGGTCCCATTAAGAAATGGTTCACGCATCACGGATTCTCTGTGCAAAGTGTCCTTGATTGGCCCCCCCCAAAGCCCTGACCTAAACCTCATTGAACATGTCTGGCATCAACTAAAACGTCGTTTGAACAAGTACCCTACTAGGGCCAACAGCCTTTCTGAGCTAGAAGGCAAAATTGAACAGGAATGGTATAAATTCATAAAAGAAGACTGTCTTAAATACATAGGCAGCATGCCACGCCGAATCAAAGCGGTTATCAAGAGTAAAGGTGGTCCAACTAAATATTGAGCTTTTTTATAAAATTTAATAAATTCGACTTTTCACTTTTCATGACGCTACCATTCTTTTTCTAATTACGTGAATAAAGTGCATAATATATCATCTGATAGCCAACTACTTAGGGTATTTATGAAACTAAGCAAACCCTAGTAGCTTTGATATTTGCAGAGGAAACTGGCTATAAGTGCAATTTGGCAAAACACTGGAACGTTTTTTTCGCGCACTGTATAAGTCTATAGTGCCATCCATGTCCGTGGTGCCATCTATAGCCTATATCTTGTATAGTATGAATCTTATAGTACTAGCGTATCTGAAGTCCATATCTTCTTATAGTATAAATCGATGTCGTACATCTAATCCAGCGTACATACAGTTTATATCTAAATCTAGTAACTGGATAAACTGTCGGAATGCAGATCATAGTGGATGTATTCCACAGTTACGTTTGGGTGGCTATTTCATTACAATAACTTAAAACCAGCAAGTTAATATGGCCCTTTTCGTACACTCCGATTTTTAAAATGCTCGGTCAAATTCATCCTTGTGTGGCGTACACATGCGAAGGCTAAACGGAGCTTCAATTTATATTGTTCTGATGAGGATCCGTAGGATTCCTAAATCTATCGACCTTAAAATTACGCGTTTCTTGATAGTAAACACCCCTTCAAACTTATATGAAACTTGTAGAGAATTCAAAGAAGAATACAATGGTATTCATATCAAGTATTTGCTGTACATTGTTCAGCTGATATTTGATAAGTTAACTTTTGCCACTTTTTCACTGTTTTCTAAAGATTAATCAGTATTTGTCATTAAAACATATTGTTAGGCATTACTAGACATTGTAGACCTATCAAATGAGCCTTTGCTTGAAGCTCTGGCATGACTCTATCATGAAATATTGACAATCTTGTCCTGACCAAAAAATCGTGACCAGATTTTTTGCTTGTATCACGTAGATTTTGAAGAAAAATCATTGATTTTGCAGGATACCCTTTTTTTGACCATATCTCGACAAATACTCACTGGATTCGCACAAAACAAAGACCATTCGATAGCTCTACGTTATATCCATTATAATATAAGTGTTTCAAGTGCCAGGTGTACGTTCCCTTCATAAATTTGCTCAAAATCATATATTTTATGAGCTACAAGCAGGGGATATTCAACTGTTTTATTTATTTATCTAAAATAACCATACCATCGTATAGAGAATTGACAAAGAAACAGAAGCTATTAAGTTTGAAGCTCTCGATCACTTAGTAAAATTCAGAGATATGGCCCTTTGAAAATCGGTCATTTGGAACATTTTCCATCATTACTCATTCGTATTACCTTCCATAACCCCACATCAAACATACCCTAGTCAAAAAAAATTTCTTCTACAGCTTTCATCACACGTACATACCACATTCATATAGTAACTTAAAAACTTTTACTAGCAGCATCTATTCAAAATTAACTATTTTCTAAAATCTCCCTTTTCTCAACAACCATGCTACCTACGCAAATTTCAATTGCACCATCGTTTAAAGGGCAAAGGCGGGGTTTAAATTGACCAAAAACTCCAAAATCGGAGTCCGAAAAGTTTTATGTACCGACCGATGAAGACGGTTGTTGTGAAAGTAATGAATTAATGTAGACCATCAAACAAAACTTAACTTCTATAACATTTGATTGGGATTTTAGAGGATGTAAGTACCACTTTACATATCTTTAGACTTGCTCTATTTGCTACAAGTAGGTAGTATCTTTAGCGAAACGGCTAGACTTGCCTGTCTTTTAAAGGATTAGTAACCGAATATGCAGTATATCCAGCGCTTCTTCCTAGGTAGCAGGTGGTGTCGCTATTATAAGAGAGTTATTAACGTATTCTCGTTTGTATTGATTTATTTCAAGTAGATTGGTTGAATTGTCTGCTATAATAATGTTGCAGCAAAATGACATATAAACTCTTGTTTGTGATTTGATCCAAATTTTATATGCAGAAGATGGCTTGTGTGAAAGGCTTCATATTATCTAATCTAACGAATGCTGCTATACTCGGATCTGATATCAAACTTGCAACTTTCAATGTAAATATAAATGCATTAGCATTTAGATCTCAGGGCGATAACATATTTTATGCAGTTTAAGCGAACGCATGTTGCGTTTTTTAACTATGAAGACTGATTGTCTCAATCACAGCTCTATTTATTTGAATGCAGTGAAATAATAAATCAGTTTTATGAGAAAATTTGATGAATGAGGTTTATTCAATCAAAATGTAGATAGGTATTTTAAAGTTGATGTGAAATGAATTATTTAATATCACTTGCTGATGCCTTCAGGAATGCGAAGCAAAGCTGAATTTCTGAATGGCATACATATTTGTTATTTTCTTATTTGGGATATCTGCCAAAGGTTTTTCTTGACCCAAATAATAGTATACAACCAGTGATTGCGATATGCTCTTGATGCTTATTCATTCTGGCTCGATTGAAGTTATATGTTCAAATAATGAATGCAAGTCTTGAATCGATTCAGTTATAGTCAGATACTCGAATTCAACAGTTGGGCCATTTAGATGGTCTTTCTTGTAAATTGATACAATCTATGCGCTTTGGAAGCAGAGTTAATCTAGAGTTGAGTATTACATTCCCCATGATTAAGACGCAAAACCTTTTCTCTGTTTGAACTCTATAGCCTGTCAGAAAGATACAAAAGTGCATAATGCCTGCTTTCAAGAGAGGCTTTACAGTATTTTTCCCTATACTGTTCACTTCTATTTTGCATACAAACAATGTATTTCTCTTTCTTTTCAGCTACATTGTTCATATTGACTTCCCGAGAGAGATCGAAACATCACTAATATTCATGTAGACTAATAATGAAGATAGTCCACAGGCATAGCACTTTAACCATCTATAGGCTTGAAGCTGAACCATGAATGTATAAACAAGACAGTTATCGAGCTATGTAATGCTATCTCTGCTGCTTTACTCCTGTACTTTAACTACCAACAAATGAGGTGATTTGCATGTTATTCACATGTTAGTCGACTCGAGGTACTGGTGATGATAATGAAGAAAGGTAGTTGATGTGAGAAGTGATTACGTACACAGACAAAGCATAATTTAGGTCCTGAATTTGTGCCACACTGTGCAAGCCAATCACTGTGAACATGGTAAGTGATTTGATTACTTAATCTCAGAAATCAAAATATACGTGTCCAGTGTGATTATTCTGAAGTTACCAAACTTTCCCGCTCCTGTGTCTATGTGCGGGGAAGATGGATGGAAGTGATACAAACCGAGTAACAAACTGTAAAAATAATGGACGTGGGGAAAAGATCCATGCTCATAGTCATGTAAAGCAGAGGAAAGTTATGACCAATTAAAGTTATCCGGGAAGAAAAATGAAAGATTTTAGGCCAATTTATGTCGAGTGCCTTGCTTCTTCTCTTTCTTCTTCTTCTCTCTTTCCAATTTACACTCGAGAATCTACACTATGTCTACTGACGCTATTGATCAGCTCATTCATGCTATTGCCAACATTTCTCATGTTGAAAGACCTTGTCTCGAAAACCTTTTGGTGATCAAGAAATTAGAGATTGCAAAGGAACCTATTGATCAAGAACACCACGAGGCCCTTTCTAAAATGTAAGTTCCGTAGTTATTGCTCGAGAGTGCTGCAGCCAAGTTTACAATGTATGTTGGATAGTACCATGTGGGAGAGTGAGTTGCACAATCTGAATTCTTGGACACTTCAATGGGCTCTTATGAAGGTGACTGTAAGTAAAATGGTCAAAGGAGACATAAAGTGATGAAGGCTGATTCTCTATCATAGTGCAGCCTGCAAGCTGAGAAGGATCGTGCCAAGGAAGGTCTCATTAAGGCCAACGCACTTGTCGCTGAAACTGAAAAGAAGGTGCAAGAAGAAAAGGACAAGATCCATGATGTTGAGATCAAGAATGAAAAGTATTCAGTGGATTACAGATCACTCCAGAAATACCGTGAAGACGTCTCTGTGCTGCTGGACAGTGTAAGTTGTATTTGCTTGATCTGCCATGCGTAAACTGACCTGTGTGCATCTTTAGGCATTGACTGGTACCTTTCCTAGTGTTCAAATCTTAAATGAAAGCATTGAGCAAATCAAAAATAACTCTGCAGAGGTAGGGATGGTGGTTTTTTTTGTTGGGATTCAGAGCAATTAATCTAAAGCGGGCGACATCATAGAAATTTGAAAAGATCTCTAAGCTTGAAAAGGTCAAGCAGCTTCTCAAAGGAGCTGATTTTGCCTTGTTGGAGGCTATTCTCGAATTACGTCAATCATCAGTCAAGGAACACTTGATGGGCGAGGGCAAAGTTTATTTCCCTCAAGTTGCTTATGATTGCCTGACTCAAGCTCGTGAAGAGTACCCTGAACTCCCTGGCTTCAAATCACCCACCGAGTACGTCAACGAAGCTGACAACACTGGAGCCTACTATTCGCCTATGCAAAAGTATTTGTGGGATGTGCGCCGTAGATTGACTGAGCTTATTGCATGGTGTGATAATGAAGCACTCGTCCATTTGACACAAGAAACTGAGATTCAGATTGAACTCGGAGCCAAGATTGATGAATACAACTTTGAAAGACGTAGAATCATCAAGGAAGGTTTAAATTAAATGCAATCCACAATGTAATATATCCTCTCTCTCTCTCTCTCTCCCCTGTACCTTTACTTAGTTAATGTTATAAAATAAAGATATTCAAGTTCTTTTTAATCAGATTCATAGAATATATATGTTAAGGGTATTTTTACACTTTAATCAATGTCGTTACTTTGACACTACCATCTACACTGCCCAACAAACAAGCACTGGAAGAATTTGTCCAGTCTACGATTGTAATGGGCTGACTCGCTGGTTGGTTTCCAAATCTCAGGACGGGAGGGTTCTCTGATTCGGATATACGATAGATAGATCCATGGATGGTATCTGCCTTTTTGCTTTGAGCAGCACAGAGAACATAATCTGTATCAGCGCTAAATGCCACCATCTGAGAACGAGGTGTTACTGACAATAAAGATTGTGTTACGCTGTCTTCCATGGACCTTACAGATGAAGAGGATGATTTTGATTTGCTTGGATAAGCAGCTGGAGGAGGAAAACCTTCTATTGCGCTACTAAAGATACATGTTCCTGGTTTGTGTACTGACCACTGAGATAACTGCATTGTGTGAATTGAGTGTTACATAGTAGTACACGCATGATTGTATTTTACCTGTCCACTGTCATCCACTGAATAAATAGAGTTTTCATCAAAGCTGAATTGAGCTGTGCAGGATGGTGCTGCCTTCCATTCTATAATGGATTTCATGCTTCGAATATCTATCCATTAAGAAAGTTAATATCACCACCACCAGCTTGTCAGTGTGAATATCATACCAAATATGCGCATGAAACCTGTACTATCTCCTGCCACCAGCATTTGACCATTATGATTCAGTTTGATTGTGCTCACAATAGCCTCTGACTCGTCATTGTTGAACTGGAAGGTACCCTACAGAAGCTATCAGTATCAAGATCATCCTGCATACTACTCCACACTCACGCAAGCTGACATGGACTTCATGCTCCAGGCCACAAGCGCGCCTGATTTCTTGCCTGATCCAGAGCATACAAATATAGGTTCCACTGGACTAGACGATAGCTGATTTACACTATCAACATTATCTCAGTACCCATCCATACACTTGGTCAGTGAAAATTTACCATGAATAGCTGTCATCCATCATGAATTCCTGTACCACAGCTTTCGAGTCCACATTGTACACTCGAATCAATCCTGCGTCTGTCCCTAGATAGAGCTATATACAACACTATTTTAGTTGTAGGCTTCCAAGCAACCCTCTTGGCAACTCACAAATCGGTCAGATCTTGCATCCCACTCCATGGACAGCACGTTTGAGGAGCTGTTCTTGATCTTGAGGGGATTAAACGACTGTCCCTTGTAGCTCCAAACCCTGCAAAGCTATTAGTCAGATCCTTTTGAGCCATTTATGTCTAGGTGAATCCTTTACCTCACAATGTTATCCATATCGCAGCTTGCTATCAAATCACCTTGACTTGAGAACTTGGCGTGTGTTATAGCAGATACATGCTCTGAAAACTCTTCTTGATTTACTATCAGAAACGGCTCATCCTCATTCTTTGCTGAATCCTGACTGTGCCCTGACAAGTTGCTTTTGTGTGTTGATTCCGAGTTTGACTTTTTGGGTAGATTGAGAAAGGTGTTGGCCCCACCCACAGAAGCGCCATGTATAGACGCAATAGAGGTAGACATTGATTTTAGCGATTTTTGGTCGTTTTGCTGTGCTGACGAAGCAGCTCTTCTGCGAATCAGTGATATACCGTCCGTCATTTCCTTTCTAGTCTCCACAACCTCATGCTTTAGTTTTGCAATATCATTTTCTCGAGCCTCCAATGTAGCCTTCTGATTCTCCACTGTTGTCTTTAATGCTTCAATCTCGCTTTGCTGTGTTTTGCGCTGGATACGATCGATATTGAACGATAGTAGACTTGGGAGTGCTAATGAAATGGTCAATATCTCAGTCCACCAGGGAACATGAGGGCCAACTTACGCATGTTTTGAAATGTAGTAGCTAAAAAGTTGTGCAGTGAGATGGTGTAGTTGTCTACCCACTGTTTGGAAAAGAAAGTTTCGAATGTTGTATCGTTGGATGGATTTTTGATATAAGGCAATGCTATCACATAGGTCAATGAGCTGCAAACCTTGTCAACAAGCACTCAAACACCTACCAAACCATTGAGACCACTCTGGTTTTCCATGCAATTCAGGCCCATAGATATCGAAAAACTCTATCACTTTATCTCGTCTCTTGTGTTGCATAGCTGAGCTTTTGATTTAGTTCACATGTATTAATTTAAACGTCTGCTGTTTTTTACCGTGTATCAGATAATGCCTTAACAGACATAGCTCAAATTTCTTGATGGTGCGCTGAAATCGACTATCCAACCGAGAAAAGAAGCGAAGATCCAGATATCGATAGTAGTCTATTAGTGCTTGTATGTCTCCATTGGCAATGGCTCCTAACAACTCCTCGATAATTTTATCCACCTACACAGAATGATAAGATATCAACCTCATGTCATGCATGTAACAGCATTTACCTGAAACCCTTTGTCTTTATCGGTACGGATCTCGGATTCGAGTGCTCGAAATGTTGCTGTGAAGCCTCGAAACTGTGGTAAGAGGTGAGCTACATACGAGGAGCAGCTTGTGAACAGGGATCTTACCAGCAAGTACTCTTTCACAAGTTCATCTACTTGGTATAATGAGTTCATGGGTATGTTGAGTGTCTATATCGATCAGAGCTTTGTTTAATATAGATGATTGCAGGAGAAAAGAGTGGATGTTGCTCTTTTCTTGGCCTCTCTCTGTCTCAGTCTGCCTCTGTCACGCGTGCGAAAGGGGGTGTGCGTACGCAAGTAGCATCCTGCTATAGTGTCACGCCAATAAAATGAGATGAAAAATGAATCGCATGAATGGGATCAGCATTACGACATGTTATGCAATCTTTCTAGATATTTGCCACCCCTCAACATAAACCAAAATCAAGCATTTGGCACGCTTAAATATAGCATCAGCAGATAATCATTAAGAATTGTTGTTAGTTGCTGTTCGCATCACCGTGGCGATCTTTGCGGAGAAAGCAAGCACAAGCGTACAAATGGCATTTGCTGCATTATTTCAAGAGAGAATATGAAATGAGGACTTTATTTTACGGATGTAAGGGCATGTATCATAAAGAGGGAGAAACGAGTACGTATTTTAATATCTGTCACTGTGCATTAATTGATCAAATGTTATTACCACCATTATTGTATTGTTCATATAATTGCTGTTGTTGCTGAGCAGCAGCTACAGCAGCTTGTTGGTTCCACTGAGCAGCATGAGCAGCTGCCACTGCTTGGCCAGAATGAGGATCGAGGCTAGGGATGTTGCTGCCACTGTTGTGGAAAGCATAGCCGTTGGTTAAATGAGCCGGAACGCCAAATACATTGCTGTTTTGAGCATTGTTGCTGTTGCGGTGGTTGCCATCTCTTCCTCCTCCGTATTGCATGTTATTCCAGTTTTGTTGCTGCTGCTGTTGCTGCTGTTGATGATGGTATCCGCCATAGTTTTGCCATCCTGGTGGAGGACGATCTTTGCCCCAGGATAACTAGAGCTCATTGTTAGCTAGCAAGAAACGCCTGCATTTAAATCCGCAATACCTTGGCAGTGTTTCCATTGATGTTGATGTTTTGCAAATGAACAATAGCATTGGCTGCATTTTCATGTGTATCCATCCTATATACGCATGTTGAATTAAGTTACAGGCCATTGCCATGTTGCTCATCATTAACTCACTTTACAAAGGCAAATCCACGATCTGCCTGGAGCTTGACTTCTTGCACATAGCCGAATCTTTGAAAAGGTTGAACCAGCTCGGTTTCTATGGCAACCAGCTGGTGTCAGATGTATTCCGAATCAGCCATCACACCAGCAATACTTACGGTTAACGTTGGGAGGCAAGTTACCGACATAAATACTGGTAACATAAGCGGGTGTTTGATGAATGACAACTTCGTAAGGCAATTGTTGGCCTGGTTGAGGTGCAGGTGTAGCAGTCTGCCCCTTTTGAGTAGCCCAGTTACAACGGATCGCCCTGGATCCCAACCACTCGCCATTCATGGTAGCAATGGCCTGCTCAGCATCAGTCTTGTCTCTGAAGGCCACAAACCCAAAGCCTCTGGATTTGCCAGAGACTGGATCCCACATGACATGAGCCTCACTATTGAACAGACGCAAGTAATAATTAGATCCCCATGATATCCTTGGTTTAGACTATGAAGACAACATACGACATGGATCCAAACACAGAAAAAGCTTGTACGAGCGCTTCGTCTGTAATTTCAGGTGCAATATCACCTACAAATACATGAAAGTGGTTTGCTGTATCCTCCTTGGCAGCGTTGCTGGATTGCTGTGCCCAGTTTGCTCTGATTTCCTTTTAAATTAAGAAATAGCCATGAATATGTGTTTATCGCCTCCCCTCTCTCTCTCTCGTTTGTTTGGTAAATGGTGTCGTCCTTACATAGTTGAATATTTTTCTACCATTCATGTCGTGGATAGCTTGTTCAGCAGTGCGTTGATCGGCAAACTCCACAAAAGCATAATTTACACCTGCCTAATTTCATGTGTTATTTCTCATCTGATTTGTTGCCCACGGTTTGCTGAATACCATACATATGCAGTGTGTCTTCTAACCTACAAGATATCCACTTAGCACGTCGCTCCATCCTCCCGTAGCAAATCTCACTTACAGTTACAATTTTCACGCTAACGACGGGACCTACAGTCGCAAAGATCTCGTGTAACATGGTATCAGTAACTCTACGTTTATGAATTGAAACGAATTTAGCCATCGATGCAGCCATGGATCACTGAAAGTTACCTCTGGTCAAGGTTGCCGACGTAGATGGTGTTTGCAGGATTGCCAGATACATCTTCCATAAGTGTTGCATTACCAGTTTCCGTGCTAGCAGGAGCTGACATTTCAACGTATTAAAGATATGGGAAAAAGATGGAATATATAAAACAAATTTAGAAGAAAAAAAAGAAATTCAAATACTTTTTTTTTCCTGCTTGAGTACGTGTGTGATGTCTTTGTTCGATTGCTCTAAAGATGCTGTGCTTTTAGAGTTTTTCAAGCGAAAAAAAACAAGAACAAAAAAGAAGAAAGTGGGTCTCTCTATCAGATACCCTTTTTCTGAATAGCTTCATTCAAGTGACGTGGAAGACCCCCGGAGTTTCTGTGTCATGTAAATGTGGTTCATGTATGCGACATTGCATTGAGGTTGTATACGAGAGCTCTGTAGGCAGGTACATGGCATTGGATCATCGCTGGAGGAGGCTTGCGGTGTATACAATCTCCATGGTTTGATCCACTGAAAAGACTCACTGGGCCAATGCAAGGCCATTAAACGTATTAGGCCAGTGTGTACTCCAAGCTGTTCATCAATGGCCACAGACGACCAGTGCGTCTGTATGCCCACTTACTAGGTATTCCGCAGCCAAATGGCCAAGAGATGAGTCTAGTTATGAAAGCATGCATCTTGAAACTTCACTTTACAGTACTGCATGCTATCATTTAAAGATGCTGCTGTTATTCCATCATTCAGTAGTTGACATCTACGCAGACATTTGTTGCCAAAGCATTCACTTGCTGATATACACAACTCTTTCATATACAAAGATGCTTCCATGAGACGACACTATATTCCAGAACTTAAGGGGCAGGCGGGGAGGACGGGAGGAAGGAGGATGTCACTGGAACACACATCAACCAAGGTGGAAAATGTGGTAACTGTGCACAATTAGCAATGATTTTGTCATACACTGGAGAAAACGGAGTAGAAAACCCATTGAGCAACCCATTCAGGTACCCTCTTTCTTCTCTTTTCTCTGTGTATTAGCAACATAATATCATGATCTTTTGTGCTAGATCGAAAAAGCCAATCAAGAGAAAAATTGTCGTAGTAGGTGATGGCGCATGTGGCAAAACATCCTTGTTAAATGTTTTTACCAGAGGCTTCTTTCCCCAGGTAGAATACCGCTTGACTACACACATTGTGTTTCGATGTAAGCTGATATATTCTATGATAGGTTTATGAGCCCACTGTATTCGATAATTATGTGCAAGATGTTGAAGTGGATGGAAAGCTTGTAGAGCTATCTATATGGGACACTGCTGGCCAGGAAGAATTCGACCGCCTTCGGTCGCTATCATACAATGATACACATGTTATCATTGTTTGCTACTCTATCGACAATCGAGATTCATTGGAAAATATCCCAAATAAATGGATTGAGGAATTGCAAGATGGGTGTCCTCATGCAAAGACAATGCTGGTAGCCCTGAAATGCGACCTTCGAGATGATGAAGTTGCATTGAAAAAAGTGAAGCCCATCTTATATGAAGAGGGGCTGGAGGTGGCCAAAAGTATCAAGGCTATCAGGTATCTCGAATGCTCTGCAAAGCGCAATCGAGGCGTAAGCGAGTGCTTTGAACAGGCAGCTAGGGTTGCAACATCAGGTGAATAAATATTTGTTTTAGCGGTACATGTAGCATAAAACTAACGGTTGAATCCTTTGATAGTCAAGTTACATGATCAAGCCGATGAAAAGAAATCATGTGTCATCTTATAGAGAGCACCAAATACACTGTCTATACCCCCCCTCCCAACTTTTACTATTAATATCAATTTATCTATTCCATCCTCATGTTGTGTCTTTTTACAAATGAAATAAAGTTACTAATTCCTCTTAATTTCTCACAAATGCATATTAATCAAGCACTTTTGATAGTGAGATAGTGACGCCATTATGGTATGTTGAGGTGCTCGCATCATATCTCGTAACCTCCCCTTATTCTTCAAATTGGCACTCATTAATGTAACGTATACAAACAGTTTTCGTTGACACTCTCTTTTACTTCCTAATCGAGTCATTTTCACACATCCTATACGCTTCTATCGCTTTCCATCTGATTACAAATGGACAGCCATGTTGAATCCATGTGTACGAGAAAAATGATAGAAAGGATGTCCGTTTTTTCGCAGTAAAATACTGGAATTGAGACATATAGCACTCATCACCTCTTGCACGATTATATTCTGTAATTTACAATTAAAAATGTGGTATGACAACACTTTGCTTGTATCTTCTCTGTAGTCAAGTCTGGATCAATAGAGCTTTATCCCCATAGCTGCAAGCCAGCGCTCCTGAATTTCACACATATTTAGTGTTAGAAATGAACAAGTTGCATGGGAATCAAGTACGCGAATAGCTTAATCGTGCAATCAAATGGATTACCAAGCTGTCTAAACTTTGATTCACGATTTCACGTCTATTTTGATTTATGCTTGGTCAGATCTTATATCAACTGCCAATCAAAAGCTGTGAACCGTTGACGCAGAAAGGCATGATAAAAATGAATCATAGATCATTACCCGGATCTAATGGTGTAGAATGTGAAACAGAAAGACACAGTGACGATCAAATTTTTCCACCATAAAAATGCGAAGAGAGCCATCAAGAAGGAAGCATCTCACTTACATCTCTCTTTCTCTTTCTCTTTCTCTTGCATACCTTTCTTTTCATTAAAGAGATTTTTCAAAATGGTTAACGTCGGTATTATTGGTTGTGGATTCGTTGGTTCTGAATTGATCGCTCAACTTCATGCTACTCGCTCAAGCGCTAGACGTTTGAAGGTGGTTGCCATTGCCAACATTGACACAATGAACCTCTCAGATAAAGAATATACGCCTCTTCATTTGACCAACTGGGAATCCGATCTCTCAAAATCAGGTGTTAAGCCCAATTTGGATGAATTCATCAACTACATGGCTGCTTCTCCCGATCATGCTGTCATTGTGGATTGCACTGCTTCTGAAGGTATTGCCAACATGTATCCTTTATGGCTTAAAAAGAACCTCTCCATTGTCACTCCTAACAAAAAGGCTTTCTCTGGTCCCTTGTCTCTCTTCAAGGAAATCCATTTGTTGTCTGCCAATTACAGTGGTAATGGCCGTACGCCTTTGACCTACCATGAATCCACTGTTGGTGCTGGTCTCCCCGTTTTGTCTACTCTTGTTGACTTTGTCAAGACTGGCGATGAGATTATCACGATTGAGGGTATCTTCTCTGGTACTCTTTCGTATCTTTTCAATAATTACTCTACCACTGCTAGCGGTCCATCCAAGGGATCCTTTTCTGAGATTGTCAAGGTAGCCAAGGACCTGGGTTACACTGAACCTGACCCAAGAGATGATTTGAACGGTATGGATGTTGCTCGTAAGGTATGTTGTATGGGATTTATGTAGAGAATGAGAATATAGGCTGAAATATGTGCAGGTTACCATCTGTGGTCGCTTGGCTGGTTTGGATCTTGATTTGAGCACATTGAATGTTGAGAATATTGTACCTGAATCCCTTAGAAGCGTTGCTACTGCCGATGAGTTCATGTCCAAGCTGCCTGATTTCGACGATCACTTCGCCAAACTGAATGAGGAAGCCAAAAGCGAGGGTAAGGTTCTCCGTTACGTTGGTGTAGTCGATCCCAAGGGCAACAGTGGTGTCAAGTTGATGAAGTAAGTAGTAGTGCTAGTAAGTGGAGGAAATCAACGTGTTAAAATGGCTCTCCTACTAGATATCCCGCCACACATCCTTTTGCTGGTCTTCAGGGTAGTGACAATATCATCAAATTCACCACCAAATACTTCCCTAATGGTGTCATTGTCCAAGTAAGTATTACATATACTACTCTATCGACGTGTGAAGACTCATGATAATGTAAACAGGGCGCTGGTGCTGGTGGACCTCCTACTGCTTACGGTATCTTTTCTGATTTGATCAAGATCCAAGAACGCGTTGAAGGCTTTTAAGCTTAATTGAGAGATTTGAATAAATAAAGCTTGATACGGCCCACCTTAAAAATTCTTATGGACCACCTACTGGCTCCATACTCATGACACTTGAGCGCAATATTAGGTATATTGATTTTTGTGAGACAGAATGTTATACATTTACACTTGCTTCTTTCTATGGTGATGCACATGCCACTGTTTTACATTGTTTATATGCCTATTTAGATATGTTTTCTTGCCAATATTAGGCAGCAATTAAAATCGCTCATTTATCTCTAATTTATGCAAGCTTTTCGACCCTTCTTCAGATGATGTTCCGCCCTACGCTTCGCTCTAGTGGAAACCAGCCTACCTTCAGGCGGTTCGTGCTGCCGCGGGCCTTTGGCTAATATCGCAGAATTGTTAATAGCTAAGATGTCAGAAGTGCCTTAATGGTTGATTGATATAAAATCATTAATCATACGAGTATTTACGCTTCGGATGGCTCTCTACCTTTGCTGTGCTAGAGTTAGAACCAACTTGAGTAGCAGCAGCTCGCGCTACCGATTGACTAGCGTATCTTATCAGAATACTGTTACTTTCATTTTGACCCTCCACTTGCACATAAAGACCCTTCATATTATCTGTGGATCTGCTTCTTATGTGATGCTCTACATACATATGCACGTAGCTATTTCGTATACAGGCAAGCAGCATACTGGCATCTCCCCTTTTTAGTCCTTAGTGTCCCTAATACAGCAAAATCTGAGTGCAATTGGGCTGCGTTTTCTCGTGTTCAAGGCCGTTTTAGATCGTCAGAATAGTATCAAATAGTTCCTTTCATCTGGCAGTTACTTATTGCCACTATTGCTCAACTTTTTGGGGATCAAAAAAAAATAGCCAAAAATCGACCAAAAAGCATGAGGTACCCCTCATGGTTTTCGTCGAAAATCGAACGATCGCGTTTTTTACCTTGATAATGAAGATTTTTATTATGGTATGTATTGAATCAAAATGTTTCTATCGATCTAACGCAAGCCCTGAAATCATCTTTGTGGGACCTTGATGTGTAAAATTTCGACTTTTTGGCCAGAAACCTCTTTTCATATTTTCAGAAATTGCTCAATAAGTTTATTCAAAACATCTATCTTACTTGGTACCATTGGATGCACTTTGAAAAGCATTCCAAAAATGTATTAGGAAGCATTGGATGATTATTACGATTTATATAGTCGAATATGGCAAAATAGTTTGATCAAGTCGAAAAACTATCAAAATCCGGCCAATCTTGAGCAGTAAGAGCATTCTGAGCTTTAATCTATTTTGCTGCTGGTGGGGTTGACTGGCAAACTCAATGCCCTTTTCATCATGAGGGTAATACAGTAATAATAGATGCTTTTGAAGCGTATGAAAAGTAAATGGAAAATTACATAGCACTATTGTTAGCGATACTATTTTCTTTAAATTCTATATTTAATAACGTCAGTCTATCAAAATACTTGTTAGGTCAACTTCTTTCCTTTTTGAGGCTTTAAAAGTGTGTAGGGGCCATACATCTAGACCTGTTACTAACTCCATCTTTCGATTTAAAATCGAAGAAAAATATATAAAATCCTAACAATATTTCCGATTAACAATCGGAAGAAGATTTTTATATGTTTTTCTCTTTCATTATTCACTTAAATTTGAAATGCTTTCAGAGTATAATACTTGTAATTAATATATACAATATTACATAAATATAAATATAAATATAAATGTACATTTACTATTGCTTTTTTGTACTAATCTGTAGTTAAGTAATTGACAGAAAACACAGCCAAAAGAATTGCCTTCTTTGGTAACTATTTGCCATTTGAGCCGCTGCAATGGATCAATCCTTAGTTTGAGCCTCTCCAGTGGATCAATATCTAGTGTGAGCCTCTGTATTGGATTAATCTCCAGTTTGAGCCTTTGTAATGAATTAATCTTTTAGTTTGAACCTTTGTAATGAATCATTATCTAGTTTAAGCCTCTGTAATGGATCAACCTTTATTTGAGCTTCTGTATTGAGTCAACCTCTAGTTTGAGCCTTTGTAATGGATCAACCTTTAGTTTAAGCCTCTATAATGGATCAATCTCTAGTTTGAGACCTTGAAACAAAGACGCGGTGAAATAAGTCTTATGTGTCGCTCTAATCCAGCCTATGATATGAATTTACGATGCCATTCAGGGAAATTATGTAGATCATGTTGTAAAGTTGGGCAATGTGCGTACATTGCCAACTGCGCTTGGACTTTCCTTTTATTGATGTCTACGTACAATGGCTATTGGGCCATTTTTCATGCCTTCATACACAAGCTTTATATAGCAGAAACTTAAATTATCCAAATTTGCCATCCCAGTTAGTTCATGGAAAGGAGACGTTTCCACCTCAGTATCTGGGCGTTTATACTCTGGCCAATTGACAAGATGAAGTTCACCATGCTTATTTTTTAGCAGGTCAGTCCAAGGAACTTGTGAGTATCTCAGGGCCGCTAAATGTATGAAAAATAATCAACAATTAGATGAACTGTAACAAAATCATTAGGAACAAATACACGTACAGGTCATTTGCGTAGCCATCTCACGAATACCCTTGAGGTACTCCGCTTTCAACAGTGATTACTTGTCATTATTAAAAACAATAGCAGACGTAGATGCAAGAGCAGAACAAGCAGGAGCATTACCGTTGGGAAGCAAATTCGAAAGAAGTGGCTTCATCTGAGAGGCAGGCAAACCAGGCAGACGTTCAGCTCTATCAGCGTGAACGCCTAAGGCCGAATCTTCCTGGACAGGACTCCCAGCAGTGGGACTTGATGGGACGGATGAGGCCTCAGACGTTGCTAATTGAATTTTAGGGTTTGATATAGTCGTTGACCAGTTTGAAGTCAAGTCCACTTACTTTTCATAAACGCCTTCAGCAAACCTAAGTCCAGCGGATGTCCTAATACTTTATGCACAGAATCCACATTGTCAGAGGCAATTTCTAAACATTGTTAGCTCTCTCAGAATAACACAGATTATTGAATTACCTACTGGAATTAAGAAAAATATCACTGGGATACATAAAGTCGTTATCAGTTTCTGTATAATGATATAAGACGGCATGAAAATTGTATTTGTCTCGCATTGCTACGAGGCTTTTAGTGATGGTATTCAAATCATTATGGTAGACTTCGAGTCTTCCTCCGGTGGTAATGGGCTCTGCATCCCTAGCCTTGGTCTTTTCTGCGGCTTTCAACTTCAGTTGGTTGACCTTGTCAGGGTTGTTTTTCTTGAGCGCCTTCCAGGCTTCCGCATACTTGGCCATCAAGTTTTGTAAATCGTTGGGGTTTCCCGTGCTAGCAGTAGAGAACACCTCACTCGTCTGCAGCATCATCTCTTGCTTGAACATGTCATAGCCACTGATTGCTTTTCTTTTCCTGCTGGCAGGAGCAACCTTGATGGTAAAATCAGCCATGTTCTCTTTAACGAGATGGCCGGCGACCAAGCAAGCAATATCATCATTTTGCTCCTGGTGTTGGTCTGCATAATTTCTAACAAGCTTACTGACATCGTCAAATAGTCTTCTAAGATCATCTGTATCTTGTTTGGCTGTTGGTGTGTAGCGCATGGTAATTGTTGTGAAAGAGAAGATTCAATCAGACTTTTATTTGAAAAAGTACTTTAATGTTGGCAGGTAAGGTAACACTACGGAGTACACTAATTTGTTTTTCGCCAAAGAGATTAAGATATAAAATATGATGGCGCTTTGCAGTGCTTGCAGAGGATGGACAATTTTCTTTCATTTGATGCAATTGCATGTAGACAACTCACGCTCAAACCAAGGATGTTGCCATCATCTCTGCTGATGGATATATTTCGAACTTTAAACACAATAGCTGTGTAACTTTGACTCAGGTTTCTACAATGTTGCTCTAGGGATGTCTGTCACTGATGAGCTTGTAGTAAAGTTGGAAGGAGCCTCATCCATTTCAATATTTTAAGAAATACGGCATAATAAGGATAAAATGGCCACCAAATACAAAGCTACTGAAGTAAATAATACTAATGGGCCTTCCATTGAGAAGAAAGCTTTTGTTGCCAACGATGCAAACCAAGCATCAGCATCAGATGTCGAGGAGAGCAACGCAAACCAAGCGTCGGCCTCGACCAAAAAGGTCAAGGAGCTTCAAGTCTACGCTCCCAATCGTAACTTTCAGAAACGCAGAAAGTTGTTGATCAAAAAGGCCATGAGTCTGTTGAGAAGAACAAGAAACGACCTATTGATCACGTTCAATTTTGTACTGGAAGATGTAGACGAGCTTATTGCCAACTATCCAACGACCGAACTTGAAGGGAAGCAGATAGAGATCATGCAAGTGTGCTACGCATTCAGCGTTCATTGTCTCGCTTCCAAAGAGCAAAAATCACTCAACGCAGCAGCATTTCACCATAAGCAATTGATGAAAACCATCAGACCTCATCAACACAGATTCCTTGCCAAGCAATGGAATAAAACCTATCTTCTCATCGATTATCAACCACCTTTTGCTGTTGTAAAAATGTTTTTCAAGTCATGGAATAACGCCAAGGACCACATCTGGGACGCTTGCCTTGTCTCCTTCATGGCTCTTTTCTCTTTAGCTGATCAGCGATGGCTAACCACTGCCAAGGAGTTCCATCATTTAGAAAACATGTAATTGTAGAAATAAATCAATTTTGACATCTTGATTTGAATTTTATTCGCATTTACTGCCCATTTTGGATTGCATTTCGTCACAATGGTGTGAATAAACAATGAGTGAATGAATGTTGATTTAGAAAATAATTGTTTATTGTTTAGAACACCAACTCGACCCAATGTTGATTTGACGATCTCACGCAGTGTCTGTGCATATCTGGTTCCTGACAAGGTAAAGTATCTACAAGCACTACCACGAGTTAAAAAATAACAAAAGACTAGATGCAAAGAATCGAACTTGTAGATGTATGGCCCCTACACACTTTTAAAGCCTCAAAAAGGAAAGAAGTTGACCTAACAAGTATTTTGATAGACTGACGTTATTAAATATAGAATTTAAAGAAAATAGTATCGCTAACAATAGTGCTATGTAATTTTCCATTTACTTTTCATACGCTTCAAAAGCATCTATTATTACTGTATTGCCCTCATGATGAAAAGGGCATTGAGTTTGCCAGTCAACCCCACCAGCAGCAAAATAGATTAAAACTCAGAATGCTCTTACTGCTCAAGATTGGCCGGATTTTGATAGTTTTTCGACTTGATCAAACTATTTTGCCATATTCGACTATATAAATCGTAATGATCATTCAATGCTTCCTAATACATTTTTGGAATGCTTTTCAAAGTGCATCCAATGGTACCAAGTAAGCTAGATGTTTTGAATAAACTTATTGAGCAATTTCTGAAAATATGAAAAGAGGTTTCTGGCCAAAAAGTCGAAATTTTACACATCAAGGTCCCACAAAGATGATTTCAGGGCTTGCGTTAGATCGATAGAAACATTTTGATTCAATACATACCATAATAAAAATCTTCATTATCAAGGTAAAAAACGCGATCGTTCGATTTTCGATGAAAACCATGAGGGGTACCTCATGCTTTTTGGTCGATTTTTGGCTATTTTTTTTTGATCCTCAAAAAGTTGAGCAATAGTGGCAATAAGTAACTGCCAGATGTGAGCACTTGTTTAGTGCTATTCCGGTGGCTCAGAAACGCCTACATGCCAAGATATTAAGGCCAGGAAGATGTCAAATTTGACTGTATCCTATACATTTGCTTGCTAATAGGCACGCTCTTGTTGTAATACAATAGCGTAAAGACATTGTATGCATTAATCGAGATAGAGCATGCTGTTATATCCAAATATTGTGCTGGAAATGTAAGGCTAGGTAGTACTGCTGTATCGCAGCACCACAGCACAATGATACAACTTATTAGTAAGCCGATGACAGCTGTAAGGCAAGCTGGACATTTTAGATGCTATAGGTAGTCTGCATCTAGTAAAAACCGTTGGATAAGCATACTGTAATCAACACTTATGTTCGTGTAGCAACATTTGTTCGTGTCAAACTATATTACATAATGAAAAGAGTTGATTTTATCAAATTTGCCTCTTGTTCCCTAGATCTTGGATCTGGTGTCTATTTATACAAAAGCCTTTGAAGAAGAAAACCAAGTCCAAGTAGTAACTTCACTCGAATGGCTTATGTGCTTATAATAATGCTAAAGCGGAAAATCTCTGAGAAAGCCTTAATTGTATTAGTAGCGCATAAAATGGAGCTGTTTAGATTTCCTCTTAGATGCATAATCAACATCTCATCGCAATGCATTTGATCGTTTAAGAACCCTGATGGAAGAGCATTGATTGTCCGCTTTTTTAAGGGAAACGCATTTTGATTGTCTCCCATCTTCTTTCTTTTCTTTTCCTTCATCCTCAAGTATATTACCCTAGATTTCAACTGGACAAATGACCTGTTCTAATGCCATAAACAAACCACATGTCAAAAAAGGTCCTGCACCAACATCTGACGAATTACCACTCGGTCAAAATCATAGACATGATACCACTGCCCCCAACCATACAATTGCTACTAGCACTGCTACCGCCAGACCTAGTATTACAATGTTGATGGATCATAAATTGACCTTATTTGAATCTGCACCTGTGGAATTGTTAGATAGGGAGTATAGAGACTTTCTAATGGCTAAGAACCAATACAGCGAGCTGCACGCGAATTGGAAGCGCGTCCGCGAAGACGAACCGGAAAACTTGGAGGGGTGGATTCAGAATAACAAGTCAAACACAGGAAAAGGATTGGCAGAGTTGACTCCTTTAAGTGCTGCTCTGCTACAAACTGGCATGTTGGCAGAACACTCTGAGATGGGCGAATCCTCCCAAAACTCTGCAACAGATGGTAAAAAAAGCAGCAGTGGGAACTACAACCCCTGCTCAAGAAGTGCAACTAGAGCTTCATCATCAGGTCTTTCAACACCCACAAACATACCAGAGAACGTGGATAAAACAACAAGTGAAAAGGAAGATGTCGATTCGCTGAGTGTTGGCAGGAAACGTAAATCAGTCTGCAGAGCATCCAGAAGGAAGTTTATCAGAGTATCGGTAGTAGCTTTGACAGCATTACTCGATTCAGCAGACTGTCAACCATCTTCTGGAACTACAGCAACCTCTCAAAAAGAAACTAGTCTACGAGGACAGCTCGATCCCAAAGATCTTCAATTGTCAGAGACAGTGTTAGGCGAAGGGCAATTGGGTATCGTGCGATTAGGGTTCTACCGAGGGCTTTATGTTGCATGCAAATCAAAGCGACTGTTTACACGAAGCGATGCGTTTCATTCTCAAGCCAAACGAGAAATGATGTTTGCAGCCAAACTAGCAGCCTGTCGTTATATCAATCGGTACATTGGATGGATTTGCTGTCGTCGAGAAATACTGGAACGATCATCTTTTTATACAAAACATAAGCCAACATTGTATATAGTTCAACGCTACGTACTCAATGGAGACGCGAGAAGCTATTTAGAGAAACGAGGTAAGCATCCATCGAAAAATACTGTGGAGGGTTACCAACCTGTCGTCTTAGAAAGCTCCTTTAAACCGCAAGAGGTGTTACAAGCGTCGATCTGCTTATTTGCAGCATTAACAGATGCTCATACTTTGAATATCGGTATCGTGGATCTGAAATTAGAAAACTTTTTAGTAAGTGCACTGCAGTGATTTAAGAAATGAGTGAGAGACTCATCAATTGTAAAGATTGACTCGTCAGGAGCTGGATGGCTGACTGATTTCGGATCATGTATTGAGTTTAAAGACGGTAACGAAATTGCAGATCTTGACAAAGAAGAAGTAGCATGGACAGAGCATGTCGCCCCACCTGAAATGACGCAAAAACATATATTCACCAAAGCATCCGATGTTTTTATGGCCACCTTGATTATCGCAGAGTTAATGACAGCAGACATTAGCGATGTGGATTTTCAAGACAAAATTCTTCAACGAAATGCGAGAACCGGAAAGGTGGCATTCTCTTCAACGCCCATCAATCCTGTATACAGTGATTTCTTTACGCTCTTGAAAATGGGATTATGCAATGACCCTAATCAACGACCCACAGCCAAGGCAATTCTGGATTATTTACTTTTGATGAAAGAATAAATATTTAGTTTTTATTTAAATAAAATAAAGTTAAAAAGCACGTTTGCCTGTCATGATCTCTCGCCACATTCTCATGTCGCCACGGAATGACCAAATAGGATATCTGAAAGTAGCAGGTTTGCTATGTAAACCAAAATGTTAGTCTCGCTGCAAGAATTCATGCACTATCCGCTTTTTGTCAATGATGCTTACTTTTTCTCAAACATGAAATGACCAACCCAAGCCCATGCATAGCCTATTTGTGTATCAGTGCAACTTCTTACTATGTCTCTCAACATCCACTCACCTTGAATGATGCCAATCAGCAGTAATTTAGGCTGGCGACGCCTAATAGCCAAAAGAGTGAGTAGAAATGTAATAGTTGTACCTGAAAAATTATCATCAGTTTCCATGACAACCCAACTTGATCGTAATGAATCAAGAAAATCTTACCAACAATGTGTAATCGTCTGTTTGCCTTGTTGCAATGTTCACCCAGATAAAATGGGTAGAATGCCTCCATTGATTTGAATCCGCCCACAGGTTCAGTTCTCTTGGAGTAGTTGTGGTTTACAATACCATTCTTATTTTCCGCGTTTGTTGACATGTTTTGGATCGAAATGTAAAAAGAAGAGGATGCAATTGAATAAGCCTGAATTCGAGTTAATTTATAGGCAGTTCACGTGTGCCGAACAGTGAACAAACGAAAGAAACAGAAATATAACCAATTTTTCCCACTCACACCCAAGAATAAAGGTTATGAAATCGTATTTAACGTTGTATCCCATTAGACACGGCCAATTAATTAGAAACCCACAACTCGCCGTGCCATTGTAATTCAACAAGCCTGAAATTAAACAGTCGAACCGTCGTTAACTTTCTTTAAATCTGTTTTCCTCTTTGGAGGAAATATTTCCTTTCTAACTGAATACATTAACGAAACGGTTAAAGAGGATTGTACGGCAGAAAGATTAATTTTCAATCGGGCATGTTTCAAGATGTTTAACGGCTTTCACTCAAGCATCGTTCTTCTTGCCTTTGGAGACACACTTTTTAAGCTTATCAACTATAAATGAACAAATTGGGCCTATTATATCTTTGTAAAAAAATGGCTTTAAGTGTGGATTCATGTTTTCATGTGATATTTTCTGTGTTCCCACCCATTAAAAAAAACCAACACCAAATTTTGAACATCTTTTTTCTTTTTTATCCTTATACTTTATAATATCATGGTTAATACAGTATCTGATTCATTGGACATGTCTACTGCCTCTATGCAGAGCACTAGAGAGGACAGCACATCGCCTCTTGACAATTCCATAATGGAATCACCACCGACACCACCAAAAGAATCGCAATATATGAATAAACCTCAAGATTACCAACCTTTGCACACACTCCCTGTCATTCCAGCTGGACAGCATCAGCATCAGCATCATGAGGATGGAGAAGAGGAGGACATCATCATCAAAGAGCCATCTTCATTGGCATTTCTCAAGGGCCATGTTCGTTATTTCCTGAAATCCGCCTTACAATTTGTATTCAAAGATAATAATCTGCCATTACTTATCAACCTTATATATCATCTCATTGCAGCAAGAGCACTACTGAATAAGCCATGGAGAACAGTGACCCGATACCTCGGCATTCCACCTACACCAAAGCCAAACTCTGCATTAAAACATCAAATTGAACAAACAACATCCATTGCTATCGATTTATTCAGAACGCAAGGTGTGTTTCATTTGGCTATGGGGGCATTAGCTGCATTAGCGTTAAAGGAGAGAAGACAATCTTCTGAAAGATCAGCATTATTTGTATTGACATTGTCTTCTGTGGGTCAGACATGGTCTCATTTCAACGCTTATTGGAAATCTAGTCATCAACAATATAATCTCAAGGCATTGCAGGAAGTAGGTGGTTCGGATTTATTGGTGACGTTGATCAGCTCTATTGCATTATCAAAGACGGCCAGAAGAACAGGAAGATTGATCTAGCTGCGTTGAGTTGATTTGACGAGTCCTTTGCTAATGTGGTAATATACAATGGTTGAATCAGAAGAGTAGATGGCTAGAGTTAAACGGCTATATATAATGGAGCTGGTTATTTATGTAATCATGATTTCACCCAAATAAACTGCTTACTCTTCTGGGGTATCTATAGAGTCGAACAAGTTTGTGATTGTATTGACCGAGAGTTTTGCCTCATCTTGCAAGATGGGTATGATGACAAGCTCTTTATCCTGGTTATGCATAAGTAAACGCTCTTCAAGGCATGAATGCGCCAACTTACTGTGTTCCCTGGTTCATGCGCCATGAACAAGCATATTTGCAATCCCTTGTTAGGTGTAAATTTCACATCTTTCCATTTTTTTGCCAAAACAAGATCTGCAAATACTCTTTGCGAGAGAGAGATGTTGTTAGAGGGAAACCCCTTGCAAGCCAATGCAATTTTATCGAGCTAAAATGATGTTAGTACTGAATACTTAATTATGGTTATCACCTACTTCTTCCTGGTAAATCATAAAGAGTGGGAAAGAATGAATAGGCGCGAGATTTGGTTTTCAAATGGAGAATTTTTCGCATGTAGACATTTCACACTTGAATCAACATGATATTCCAGCATTTAAAAGAGTTTTGATACTTCATTAAACCAAATTGGCTCAACCAGGCATGTTTATGATCATTGGATGATATCAATCAAGTGTACACTCTTAAATATAATGCAAATCATAATATGCTCCATAATAATATGATCATTGACATCATTATTCAAAACATCTAGACCTCTTTCAGTAAAAAGATGATATGTAGCGGTTGCTACTGTTACCATGGCAACCAAAATTTAGACAACCATACACCCTAGAGCCAGTAGTCAATGTATAAATGTTTGCCATTGACAAATGTATTTGCATTGCATGAGGTGCACTGTACATACGAAACATTCGGGCATTTAAACAGCTTGTACGTATTATTACAGTGAAATCCATCTATTGCAATTATAAATTTTTTCCTTTTACACAACACTACAATTTTTGTTTCATAGAATACAACATGTCCAACTCACCTCATCCATCGACTTCTACCAGAATGAGAGAAGAAACACCCACTACAGTACATGGTTCCAGAACACTGACAGTAGAGGAAATAGCACAGCAAGGACAAAGTGGAGATGAAGATGTTGTTAGCTCGGACGATGGAGAGCATGTTGGTGTATTACGGTTGAGAGGAGATATGAATGCTAGAAGAAGACGAGTGATTCAATGGGATGAAAATGTCATTGATAACGAACATATGAACAAGAAAAAGACAAAGAGTAAGTTACTACAGAATTTTTATTACAAAGAAAACCAACATCATTGTGTAGTTTGCTGCATCTATCATAAACCTCATTCCATTGGGGAATCCTCAGAATCAGAAAGTGATAGCTCAAGTGATAGCAGTAGCAGCAGCAATGGAAACGATAGTGATCATGGCAAATGTAATCACAAACACGCTCAAAGAAAGAAGAAGAGAAATCCTCGAGATGTCAGTCCAAATGCTTATGAACGCCAGCCCGTGTATAAAGGTACCGTTACAGCAGCACAAGCGCAAACCAAATATATACTAATGAAATCAATAATACAAAAACTTAGATCGTTCTTTACCCTCATCATCAAAGTAAATATAGTAAATGGATCATTTTGTATTATAAAAAGGGATTTATAGGTTAAGGAGTGTGTGCCTTTTTATTTTTTTCGCACTACCATGCCATCACGGAATGAGCAAGAGAGAGGGAGAGAGAGAGAGAGAGGAAAAACGTTTATATTTTATTGACATTTGGTAGTGGAAATCCTAATAATCTTCCTTTTTTCTCTTTCGTTTCTTTTTTGTATTATAATATGGGATGTGCTCGTCAGGACGAGAAATTGGCTGCTGGTCATCACAGCTACAACGACAACAACAAGCGCATAAAGAAAAAAAACAGCCGATCCAAATCCATGTTTGAATTGGCTGATAATCCATATGCGGATGACAATTGCTACTGCTGTAATGAAGATCATGTCGACGCCAGTGCAAGTTCCACTACGACAAGACGCAATAGTCTCATCTACTCTATATTAACATCATCCACATTGAACCAGCACCATGACATGTACACACACACAGCATCCACTACGACATCCGATGCCATGCTGTTTCTGCTGAGATTCTCCAAACTGCTCGTTTCATGCGGTGCACCATCACATCGGCTTGATCATTGCCTGCAATCATTGATGCAGAAATTCAGTGTAAAAGCACAGTTTGGCTATTTTCCCGGCTTTCTCGTCGTTTCGTTTGGAGATTCTGGTAATATTATCTATAGAAAACAGGAGAGAGATATTCATCCGAAGACTGAATACTAAATATTCCTTGCCAATACCTTTTCTGCATATTACTATCAATAGAAAATTTAGCTGCATCAGTCCAAATCATCAAAGCGGAATCCACCCTGGATCTACATAAATTAACATTGACATACCAGCTATTTGAATCTGTACTATGCGACGAGATATCACTACAAGAAGCCATTGATCAATTGGATCCCATCAGTCGAGATTGCACCCTGTATCCAACGTGGCTGACATGGCTAGCTTATGCTGTGGCATCCAGTGTGAGTGCTCCTTTGTTCTTCTCGGGAAAGGCGGTCGACATGGGGTTTTGCCTCTTGCTAGGTCTCATTGTAGCCATTGGGTTTCTGCATGTGTCTAAAAGAGTGACCCGATTTGGTAGCATCTTTGATGTGCTACTGAGTGCCATTGTGGGCTACATTGCTTCATCTGTGTCTGCTCGATTCCCAACCACTACATCTTGCTTCTATGCTCTCTCTGTAGGCGGTGTAGTAACATTGCTGCCAGGGTACACGACCTTGATTTCTATATTGGAAATTGCAGCAGGTGAAGTGGCATCAGGCACACTGCGTCTCACCACAACACTGATCTACTCACTGATGATTGGATTTGGTCTTGCTATTGGTGCCAGTTGCCACAAGATCATGTTTCCCTCTCTGGCGCTAGTGAGTGCAGATACTCAACAGTGCGAGAATGATATATCCGCTTGGTATCATTTCCTGTTTGTGCCTCTGTTTGCATTAGCCAACTTGATCATCCTCAGAGGACATCCTCGCAAATTCCCAGTGATACTCACGCTGGCGGCCGTCTCCCATTCCGTGCATTATTTCTCGCTCTCTTGGTTTGTCTCCTATCAACATGTAGCTACAGTGATGGCTGCCTTTGCTGTAGCACTCTTGTCAAACTTTTACGCAAGATTCAAATCCACAATTGGGTTTGTCGACATGATAACTGGCTTGCTATTTCTGGTTCCTGGTTCAGTAGGGGTGTCCAGTTCCTTGAGCTCGTTTACTTCATCCGCACATGCAAACGAGATTAATATTATTTTGAATGCCAGTCAACAGGGCGTCATATTCGCAACACATATGATGGTGATCACTGTCGCTGTCTCTGTTGGCCTTGTGCTGGCTGCAGTGGTAGTGTATCCAGTGCGAAAGATAGTAGATTACCGTAGAAAGACGCCTCGTTATCGACGACGAAATTGGGTTGGAGAAATCACCTTTTGAAACTGTAAATAAACCTGTGAAGATTTGGAATGTGTTTCATATGGCCAAAGTCTATACAATTCACTTTTTTATACGTTTTATTTATTTCCCGGATAGATGTATGTGCAAAATGAGATGGAACGAAAAAGAAAAAAAAAAGACATGTAGCTATACATGTTTTACTTGGATTCATTCAAAAAAGGTTGTTTCTCTTCCTCTTGTTCAACGTAGGCAGGAGGTTGTGCCTTCTTGTCCCAGATTTGTTCGTCAGTGGCATTCTTTTGATCTTCAACGAGTGCGACAGGGTCATAGGATGAGGGTTTGAGCAACTCACGGATGATCATAAAGATGCCCGCAAAGAAGGCAACAAAAGCACCGCCAATGAGGCCCTGGTTCACCGAAGATGTTTCATTCCACCAGTCTTGGAGATCAATGGACTCGCAGCCGGGACAATCAACAATGTTAAAGACATCATCGTCTTGGAATACGCTTTCGTCCTCAATGGCTGCAGGACCAGGCAACATGAAACCAGTGAGAGGGTCGACAGACCACTTGATCAATGAGCCGTTTTCGAACACATCCAAAATCTGCTGACCAGCTTCGGTCTGGACTACCTTCTCACCGTTGATTTCAGTGATTAATTCTTGGACGCTGATTCTGCGGAACACCATGCCATCATCTGTCTTGAGTTCGTCCAATACGCTTGCAGTAACTTCAACTGTAACAAGGCCGATATCAAAGGTATCAGCCAACAATGCAGCGTCTTCTTCTGATGCAATGGACAATTTAGCAGGGTTGTTTGCCATCTGAGCCTCAACTTGGATGTTGGAGACGCCAATATCAACTGGTCTACCGTTACACATCAGCTAAATAAAATAGGTTAAAACATATGCTGATGATTAGCCAAGCATTTGCTGTGCTATACGTACTTGGTTCTCGACGACATCAAAAGTAACTCGCACTGCCATGATGCGCTCAGCCAAAAGAGTGCCATCGTCATCAATCAAGTCATCCACTCTGGTGACAGTAACAAAGAGATGCTCATCTCCTTGTGCATTGTAAGTGTTCTCTGCAAGATCGATGGAAGTAACAGAAATATCTTGCAGTGGAGCAGCGATAGTCAAACTAGCGAGGGCTATTTCTAAATGTTAGTTTTGCATCATGGCCATTTAGAGTCAGAACTTACCTAATAAGCATGTAATGGACAGTAATTTATTGACACTGAATTTCATAATGTGCACTGAAAATGTGAAAAAGAAAGAGAGGAAAAGGAAACAGAAAAACAACTAGCAGGAAAAAAGAAAAAGAGATAAAGGAGTGAACCAAGAAAGAGCAAGAAAGGGAGTGACATTTATCCAATCAATCATGCTATTAATTAGATTATTTCCGCACATCAATATAAACAAATACACTCTATACAGTGGGGCTGATGCAGATTACTCGATTTAGGATGTGTATTCGTGGGCTCATTCTTGGCAGCTTCCTATTGCCTTTCAATGTCCTCTTGATTGAAAGAGTCTATATACAGTCATTGTTCAAGGTGTACATGTATTGAACGCATCTAATGATACGTTGATGGTTACCATCATTTGCTAGATGAGATGTAGCCTCGACACACGGGAAATTGCGCAGTGGCATGAATGCAAACAAGCTATACAATAGACGACAGCATGACGACTATGTATACATATACTAGTCGATCTATCTCGCTACGCTCGATGTCGGCGTCGCCCTGTAGGCTCTCGCCAAAGACATTCTAAATCAAATATTATAACATTTTGGTATATCAAGTAGATTTTAAAAAGCCAATTATTAGTTAGTAAAAGAAAGGTTATATCAGAGTCAGGAGGAGGAGAGGAGGTATCTCCCTCAGCATCCTTTTTGCTTACACTGATATCAAACGAAGCCTATTATTGGGACAATGGGAAAGAACATTCAGGTTTTATGCAGCATTTGTACATCACAATCGCCATTTTCTGATAATAGCTTGTCATATCATTCACTGCTGATGCTCTTAATAGGATGGCGGCATAAAACTGGCCATAAGTAAATACAGGACTTGTGTAAGATCTACAGCGAGTTTCTTGAGATATTGTCATTGCAAAAGACAATTTCATAAGATAAAGCTCCCTAAAAAAAGTATTTGCGCTAAGCAATTGTCCTTTCAATTCCATGATCCTCATTTAATCAGCATCACAATCATCATTGTCATCAGCAGAAAGGCATTTGGGTCTGTCAGCCGCAAGCCGCCGACAAATTTGATTCAAACTCAGTTTATTTTTCTGTTCAAGATTGGACAGATTTTGTCTTTTTTCAACTTCTGTAATCTATTTAATAATATTCCGACTATATCAACTGTGATGATCACCCTACGCTTCCTAATGCATTCTTGAAGTACTTTCCAAGGCGCTTCCAATGGTGCTAAGTGTAATAAGTGTTTTGACTGAAATTATTGAGCAATTTAATAAAATATGAAATGAAGTTTTTAGCGAAAATAGCCATATTTTGCATATGAAAACCTCATAAAAGTGATTTCAGATGTTGCTTTGGATCGAGAGAAACATTTTGATTCAATACATACCATAGTAAAAGTCTTCATTTTCAAGGTGAAAAATGCAATCGTTTGATGTTTGATGAAAGCCATGAGGTAACCCCTCATGGTTTTTGGTCGATTTTTGGCCATGTTTTTTTTTTTTGGCCCAAAAAGTTGAGCAAAGGTGCCAGAAAGTTACTACTACTCAAGTACAATTATTTGGCGTTATTCCGGTGGCTCAGAAAGGTCTACATGTCAAGATATGAAGGCTTGAAAGCTGTCAAATTTGGTTATGTTTTGCCTTTTTATGGCTTTTATTTACACGGCATGAATCACATCTTTGGTAGCTGAAATCCTCTGGAAGGGCGGTTCTGCAGTCTGTCCACTTCTAATTCGAACAGGAGGCATATTGATTTCGGTAAAGTATATATATATATTCCCAACTATTCACAGACATCCAGATGTTCATTCATTTGGTAGTTTCTTTTTTCATAGCTGCAAATAACGTTTGTATGCTGGCATCACTCGAATTGGATTGCCATTGCTCCATCATATACTACTGATCGGATTTTCCACTAGCACGCAATGCACATGTCAACGAACCGCAACAGTTGTCAAATTCATGCCGAGATGCTCCAAGCAAAAGGCACAATATACTCCAGGACAGTTCAATTGAAAGGAGGCACTAGCTGTATGGCACAAAGCGCAGGAGCTCGCAGGACAACTTTACTTCAAATTGTCTCCTGATCTGACCTGATCTGATCTGATAGCAAAATCATGTCTAGTTTGGGACGACAATCAAGTCTTGCATTTGCTTTGCCAGTCCGTCGTCCTGATCAGATGCATCTGTATGGAAAGTTGATCTGTTTCATGGAGTAGCACTACAAGACATGACAAGCTGCATCTTCATGTGCTTGTATCTAGACTGCTCATACTCTACCTGCGCTCAGTATCCACACCCAAATGGTGCTAAAAGATCTCCCAATTCAGCAATACTAATCTCGTTATTCAACAAAGTGTAACTCATCAATTAGAATAGACTGAATTTGACGGACAACAACAGCATGATGACATTTATTCAAAAAGTGTGATTCCAAAAGATAACAGCAAAATCTATGATAAACATGGAGGAAAGGGAATAAACTTGATTTAAGCCTCTTGGTCCTAATGAATAGACGGGGGAAAATGAGTATACACGTCCACATGTCAAAATGCAATTTTAACAAACCTTTTGGAAGACATAGGTCAAGTGACACTTGCCACAGTATTGTCTGTCCTTGTGCTTGGCCATAAAGACACCAGCACCACAAGTGGCATTAGGACACTCACGACGGAGACGGGTGATCTTACCAGACTCATCGACCTTGTACATCTTGAGGATGGCCATCTTGACCTTGGTGCGCTTGTGCTTGATCTTCTTGGGGGTAGTGTAGGTCTTCTTCTTTCTCTTCTTACCACCACCGAGGAGCTCAGCGTTGAGGTGGAGAGTAGAGTTGTCTTGGACACCGTAGAGAGCAAGAGCCTCAGAGTCTTGGAGAGACTTACCAGCGAAAGAAAGACATTGGAAATCAGCGTCAATACCTTCACGGGCAGCAATCATGGACTTGACATTCTCAACAGAGGTGGAGGAAGTGACCTCGAGAGCGAGGGTGTTACCTGCAAGGGACTTGACAAAGAGTTGCATTGCAAACAAGATGGATAAGAGAAAGAACCTTCTGGCTGGAGATGGGGATGATAGTTTAAAATTTTTTGGCTGACCCAAAATGCGAGCAAGAAAGAGAGAGAGGGTAAGCAGTCGTTTTCGGGCCAGTTACAGAAATCCAAGGTACGTGGCTTGTCTACATTGAATTCGAGAGAAGCCATCGTTCTCATTCTGCATTAACCTTTGTATATATTAGACATTATGGGACCCAAATACGAGCCTCGCTCCAAGATTTATGATTTGGATCCAATAGAAGCCGATGATGAACTCGATTTGGTAAGCTATCTAAATGATGGACAGAGAGTAGACGATTAAACAATGTTTCTAGGAAATGAGCAGACTTTACGCGGAGCATCGCAACGTGGCCATGAACAAGTCTGAAATTGAGCTTCACAATTACTTACAAGACAAGGCATCACAAAACAAGAAGGAATACAATGAGGTCATCCTAGCGCTATTGTACGGCGCTTTGACAGAGACAGAAAACGCACGCATGGTAACTAGGTTTTTTGCTGTTGTTTGGCATGATTTAACCCTCTCAGGCTAGTTCTTTCAATCCATAGCATCTGTCAACCGAGACAATTACTTTGCACTGATACAGAAACTACAAGCCATCTTGATGTCTGCTAAATTTCAGTATCTGCGATCTCCAGTGCGAGATCAAGTATTCTGGCTGATCAGCGAATTGACCCATTTGGGAGTTCAGCATGTCGATAGTCTATACATGATTTTGATGCGACAGATTCGAGGTGGAGATATCAGCCAGTTCAATACGACACTGTGCGATCACATATTGCGACTCTTTGAATTGCATAAATCATGGCTAGAGACTAACCCCAAAGTGATACCCTTTGCAGTATACACCTTTTTACGAGCCATTGCAGATCATCGCACTTCACAATTACAGCCATTACAGCAGAAAGAGATCCGATTTGTACACATGCTGATGAGAGAAAAGTGGATGCATTGCGTGCCTATCGGTAGAGACTTGGTACGTGTGCTAAAGGATCTATCCACGTTACCTGAATTCGCGCAACTATGGGAGGATGTGGTGAACCATCCACACAAATTGTCGCCTAAATTTGGAGGCGTGCAAGCCATGCTCAACTCACCTACACCAAGAGACTTTTTAAAGTGTCGTCTGACACCTGATATTGAACACAAGTTGCTTTTCATACTACAAAACGTGAGTTTTTCTAGTGTTTTGCGGTATGGACAACCACTAATGCACTTGAATAGCTTCGCATCACTCATTTTCAGAAAAACTTGAACTGGTTCACCCAGCGATTCCTTAGCACACCTGAATCCGAGCCATTTTATGTGGACGTTGTCAGATACCTTGTCGCTGGATGGTATCCGTCAAACCAGATTCTGCAGAGTGATATTGTGCCTCGTTATGTGGTGATTGGCAGCATGATTCGATCCATCAAAAGCAATAGTGTGGCTGCCAATGTCAGAACGGCATTGATCTTTGACTGGTTGTTCTTTAAGTCGAATGATAATATCATGTTTATAGGTAAGAAGCTTTGAATAGCAATTTACAACCCAACTCACACTGGACAGAACCGGCTATGCTACTGATGGAGCGATCTGCTGAACGCTATGCGCATATAACAGCTAGCCTGATGCAGTATCTTAAGCGATCTGTGGATGAATACTTTCCTCCCATGAAGGATTACATGTCGCAGTGCGTTGCGTGTGGCATGCGAGTCATGCTATCCAAGGGTGTTATCCGTAGTCTACTGCCTATCTACCGATGTCCTGCAACAGAGCAATTGACCCGAGACAACATGCAAGCCTTGTTTTCCGAGTTCTTGGTGGAGGATGTGCATCAGCAAGCACAGGGCCCACCTTCTCTGCCATCGTCTGTTACTATGCATGCCTCAACTCCATTACCACCACCATCAGCAGCAACCATTACTACGCCAAAACCCGAGCCTATGGATGTGCCATCAGAGCAAGATGAGGGAGAGGTGGAAGAAGGGGAGCAACGCACCATGGACACAGCATCCAAGACAATGAAAGAGGACGACGACGACGATGCTTTTCTATACGGTGAATCAGATGGCAGCAGTAAGCCACAACTTGTACAAGAAAATCAAGACATGGAGATGAGCAATGACATGGAGACAACTGAGGCTCCTCTTATTGCTGTCTCCACATCAGATACAGTGGACAGTGAAACGGACGATACCCAGATGGAAAAAGCAGCCATGGCAGATGCAGACGAAGAGCAAATGGCAACAGACGATGATTACGAAGACGACGACGAATCAGCAGAGGGACTACAGAGTAATCAGTCGTACTGGATCTTTGGTGATTCGTTGAAGCGATTCAAGGAGGCCTGTCAAGCTGTAAGAGCTGCGCAGAAAGATGCAGACATGGATGAGTACAATGTGCAGATCTTGATTGTAAAGAGAAGCCTCAAGGAGATTTTGGCAGTATTCTTGAGAATGGCGATACCCGCAGAAACATTAGCTATTACCGTGGGGCCATCCATCCGAAATATGGTGTTATCCACTTTGCTCAACTGTACGGCAACCATGGCAACAGCAACAGACGACGAGAGCATATTGGCAGACGCTAGCAAAGACGCATTTGATCTTGTCATGTCTACCTTTTGGAATGTGCGCACTGTGGATGCATCTCGGGACAAGCTTGTGCGTTTAATTGGATGCATAGCTCACACAACCAAGATGAAAGGAAAACGACACATGATAGGCATGCGTTGGTGGGCATTCATAGCAGCGTACGTCTCTTTTCTTTTTGTCTCCTATGTCGTACTCATTCTTTGTGATAGACAATTACAACACGACATGGATGATACCGAGGTTTGGTTTTCAAGCATGTTGAAAAACTATGAAACCTACGTATTGCATGCTTACGCTATGGAAGAATCTGAAGTGGACCAATCCAAGTACCTGAAAGAGTATCTACGAGGTGATCTGGAGGTAAATTAGCAGTGATCTGTAAGATGCATCCACGTTACTCACCTGCAATAGATGCTTGCGGAATACAATGTTCCTCTGTTTAATACCGTTATACCTCTTATTTACCAATATCTACCCAATGCAACCGTCGGCAATTCTGAATTACTAAGAATCACACTACTTGTACTTTTACCGGATGCTGTAAGTGGCGCTGTTCTGATAACACATACATGTATTGATCGGTCTTTTGTAGATGGGCAAGATCGTTTGCAGCTTACACTTTGGAAACATGCGTATCTTTGGTGATACGATGGATACCCACTTTCTGGAAACGTCATTGTCGTTACCAGCATATGAGACCATGTATTACTGGCAGTTGCTGGCGGCAGAAATTCAGGGCAGTACTCGGCGTATTGAGCAATTCTTTCAACAAGAGCAAGTGGCTACTATTCTCAAGACTCAATGTAGGCCTTTTATCGCATCTAAATCAAGCCAAAGCATTAACTAACTTGCATGTATATAGTTAAACAAGAGCTGATGCCATCGCTCATGTCTATTCTCACATCGACTCAGCCTTCCAACGACCTGATTCACGCCATGATCCGCATCGTGCCCACACACCATATGCTAACACAACCTCAAGCCCAGCTCGTATTGACTTGTTTACAATACTGGTCTATTCATGCAGCAGAATCACTTGGATCATCGTTGAACGAGTTGACTCTGTGGTTTATAGATCAAGTCGAGTCAGAGACTAATGAGTTGGAGGATGCTACTACATTCCTTTCACTACTAATTCTATGGTGGCATCAAAAGTCTGTTTCAGGTATATGTCGGTTCAGAGGAAGACCAACCATGTGTTTACTCAATCTTGGCTTATTTCACAGATACATTCAAAAACAACAAACTACTGCTATCAAAGGCTTACGCATTGGGCAGTTTGGTTGGACACGAGTGTCCTAAAGAATGGAATCAAGGTATTTGAGTAATGCATCATACATGAAAGCTACAACTCATTATTATATCATAAACGGTAGAGTTGCCGAGAAAGAAGAAACGATCCATACTTGTTGATTCAGAGGAAGAAGACGACGCTTAGTGCTGTTATGGCGCCCATGTATATAAATAAAATTCGCTTCTCGTCTGCTGTTTCCAAGGACATGAACATGGCATCGACGGATTCGCTTGTAAGCATTATCATGCATGGACTGGGGATGAACTCCTATGAGGAAAGGCGAAAGTGCAGGGAAGATGCTACCAGCAATATTCCTCTACAAATGCCCTTCAAAGCGAGCATATCATTTCTGCGCGCGGGGCAAATCAGAAAATTAAATGTAACATGATCCACTGTGCTGATTCGGGCCTAATTTCATCCGCATGCATCTGATTTGAGTTGAGTCAGGGCCGTAATATTGTAACGAATGCAACTGCCATGAGGCAATTGCTCATGGTGTATATTCCAAATCATATCGACTAGTGTCCTGTAGGCATAAGCTGCATGCGACCATGCCATAGTATGTATCAACTTGCGTTTTTGCGGATCAAGCGTTGCTCAGAATACAAGTGATGGATCGATCTCAAAGAACTGCGAGAATGCATAGCCAAATTATACAGAAGCTTCTGTTTTTTTTTTCCAGCCAAGATAGTGTCATGATTACACAAGCCTATCTTAATAAATAAACAGGCAGTTGGATGGATTGTGTCTCTTTTTTGCTTCTTCTTCCCTTCACTCATGACAAAATATCTAGATCAACAAGTAAAACCGTCTAAATATGCCATCATTCGATGGTTTGGATTTGATCAATTCGTACCAGAGCGAGCTGTCACCTCGTATTGGGTCTCATCAAAGACGTTTTTCATCATTCGATTCATTGTCACACTGTATTCCACTGTAGTGTTTTGGACCTATCTCGGGTTGCTGGCTTCATTTGCTGATGTGAAGGGCTTTTTTTCTGCATTTACGACACTAACGTTCATCGGTCTCCATGCTTATTTAGTTGTGAGTTTCTGATTCGAGCCCTCCAATGCATACTATTAATCTTTAAAACGTATAGACTGCCTGTGTGTACCACTTTCGTTATTTACGGCACAAGAATGTCGATTTCCTATTGAATCAGCCATCTGTATTGAATTACTTATTCCTGTACCTTTATGCCACTATCGTAACATACAAGTATGTATTGATCCTAGCTTAGTTCAAAATGCTAATCGACTCTCGCCGTAGCATTTTAACACCTGTTGTATTCTGGTCTATTCTCAACAAGACAAACGACGGCGTGCCTGTTGTTGTAATGTGGATCAATGTGTCTGTGCATGGCGTTTCGTTTTTCATGATGATCACCGATGTGATCTTTAACAGAATCAAGATCCCTATTCGACTGGTGTTGCCTGTGTTCTTTACTGTTATATTCTACATGTTTTTAGCCTTCGTCATATTTGCGAGGTATTATATCAGATGCACAGAAATACACTGAATGCTCACATGCCATGTCTATTCTTTTGTAGTACCGGGAGATGGGTTTATCCCTTCTTGGATTGGAGTCAAGGGCCACCCACAGCCATTTGGTATTTCGTAGTGGCCATCATTGTTGTGGCGAGCTTCTTTCTCATGATACTGATCCACTGGATTCGAGATGTGATTGCCAGAAAGACAGGCCGAGCTGAGATATCCGCCATCTCTGAAAAGACGACCACACAAGAAACGCATCAGGATCAATCAAAGCTGGAAACAAGCCAATCTAACGCTACTACCAGTCAAGTTTAAAATTAACTCATGTGTACATTACCGCTGTACTTGTAATACCAAAATCTTCATAGACGACTAAATCTTTAATACGTTAATATCACATTCACTGTTCCTGAAGACAGAAATTTTAAATGTCAATAGTGAATGCGCATGATCTGAAAGAGATTATCTAATGATTTGCTTATCACGTGTTGTTGGTGTTTAAACGATACGCTTTCTGCAAAAAACCAAGTGAAATACCTTTCTTTTCTTTCTTTCATACTCTTCATCACCTCATACCATGTTGAATCAGGGGGCTTCTTTACGGCCCTTTCATCTACGCATACTATTCCCACATCTACTCACATTGCCAAAGACAGATCCGAGACGAACAAAAGCACCCACATCAATCACTCAGTCCACAGCCATCGACCTCGAACTATACACTTACTTTGCATTACTATTGCGAGATTTCATACATCCTTGGTACAAACTTTTATCAACAGACGAGGATCTCAGTGCTGAAATTATAGATCTACTGACCTTGATTGTACAGAAGCTAGAAAAGAGATTATGTGAAGAGGTATCTTTATCAAAAGAAATTTGTCATGTAGCATTATCTCATTATTTTGCATGCAGGTGGATTGGACGGAGCTGATATTGCTTGATCTACCCAAGCTATTGTCCATACACTATCACGACTACAGACAAGCAAAGCGACGCATATACATGGATCATGGCAGTGGAGGCAGCTCCTTGGTAGACTTGTTTCACGGCATGCAACCTCATTTCGCACTACAGCCTGTGGAAAATAGAGAGAGAGAATACCTAGCTGCATTAACCGAGTCATTGCTCAAGATCCTGCTGCAGCCCAAAGACTATAACAGCGATTGCGTTCGGCATTTAGTGAGAGAGATACTGTCCAACTTGGTGCTATCCAACTTGATTGAATCGTTAGCGGATCCCTACACCATACACATGATTATTTGTAAGGTAATGTAGTCAGGCATGTGTAGACTGTGTTGAAAATCATCAAATTGATCAAGTAAGCAGTTGTTGGGGTCATATGAGACGACACTGGATGAGTTGGAAGTATCTGCCCAATTTCAAGAAACCTATTTCAGTGCGCTTACCAACGGACAATCACCACACAAATTAAAACAAGAGTCAAAAAACACTCAGTTTGTGAGCAGCAATGATATCAAGGCTGCTGCTGCTGCCAAAAAAGAAGAAGAGGCCGAGAGCCTAACAAAACAAATGCAGCGATTACAACAAGAGCGACGAAAAAAGGAAGGAAATTCAGGACAAACGATCCTGGAGGAAGAGGATCTGCCGCAACAACAACCTCAGGAACCGAGAAAGCGATTCTCGTTTGCTTATATTACATTGCAAGTGATACTTGCACCATTCCGCACATTTTGGATGTATATCATGGCCACCATGACACAATCACAGGAGCATTATCACAGAGTCAATCAGCACAAGAAGAGGACCCGTCAGATGCGACTTGTCGAGCCTTTGATGGAGTTTGTCTTTATAGCCAGTCAAGTAGAAGAACGACCGGTGTTGCAATGGGCGTGGCAAATGATGGCCATGTTCTTTTGGCCCTTGATCCGAGTGTTTGGTGGTGGTCTGCTGATTGACAAGTTTTTGGAACAGACAGTGTTGCATGTGTTGAGTGAGGATCATGTCGTGTTTTATCTGCGGTTGGGGTGTGATCTGTTATGGCCCGATGGTGTGTTTATTCAAAGAGCGGATCCGCCTACCCCATTGCAGAGGGAGCAAATGAGAGAAAGAGCAGAGCGGCTATTAACAGTAGCTATTCCAGGTAACGTGAAGGAGATATATCTGTATTGAAGTACTCTGAGCTAACCCCTCAAGGACAGCTAATCTGCGAGGCATTTTGTTTGAAGCAAAGGATCTAAATCAGCTACAGATCCATGTTCATGACATGCTTGAACCTCTGCAGAACAAGCAAATCAACAAGCATTTACTGTACCTGCTGGTGGATCTGATATTGACTAAGGTTTTACCTGAACTACTTACTAGCAACTAATACGCCTATTCATTGTACATAATCCTAATATATTTACATTATTTAACATCCCACTATGATGTGAAGCCCCTCCATAAACGGCCAGCAACTGTGGATTTGGCTTTTTACGGTGCCCCACGTTACCAACAATTGAAACAATTCGTATATGGACAGACAGCATACTTGCTTTCTCTTTCACTACCCAAACGTATACAAAACACTGCGTGATTTGAATGCATTCGAGCCGTGATTTCTCGTGCTAGAAGCCGTTTTAGACGTTTAAAGTAGCATCAAACAATTGCTCTTATCCAGCACTCACTTACTGACACCGTTACTCAACTTTTTCGAGACCTAAAAAATATCGCCAGAAATCGACTAAAAACCATGAGGGTGTTACCTCATGGTTTTCATTTGAAAATCAAACGATCGCGTTTTTCGTCTTGAAAATGAAGACTTTTACTATGGTATACGAGCCTTTCAGCACTTCGGGTGGTTTCCTGACCTACACTTCGCTTCGGTGGAAACCAACCTACGTTCAAACGGCTCGCGCTGCCGCGGGCCTTTGGCTAATATCCCAAAATTAATATAGCTAAAATGTTAGAAGAGGAACCCTGATTGTTGATTGATATATAATCACTAATCATATGAGTGTTTATGCTTCGGATGGTTCTCACCGAAGCGTAGCGAAGGTAGAGAACCAACCTGCGCAGCGGCAGCTCGTGCTACTGATTTCTCTTGCGTATTTTATCAAAATACTGCTACTTTCATTTTGACCCTCCACTTACACATAGCAACCCTTCATATTATCTGTGGATCTGATTCTTATGTGATGTTCTACATCCATATACACGTAGCTACTTCATATACGGGCAAGCAGCATACTGGTATTCCCACTTTTTAGTCCTTAGTGTCCCTAATACAGCAAAATATGAGTGCATTTGAGCTGAATTTTCTTGCGTTCAAGGCCGTTTTAGATCGTCAGAATAGCCCCAAATGGTTGCTTTCATCTGGCAGTTACTTTCTGACACTTTTGCTCGACTTTTTGGGGACCAAAAAAACATGGTCAAAAATCGACCAAAAAGCATGAGGTATCCCTCATGGTTTTCATCGAAAATCAAACGATCGCATTTTTCATCTTGATAATGGAGACTTTTACTATGGTATATCTTGAATCAAAATGTTTCTATCAATCCAAAGCAACCTCTGAAATTATCTTTGTGGGACTTTGATATGTAAAATTTCGACATTTTGGCCATAAACCTCTTTTCATATTTTTACAAATCATTTAATAAGTGTATTCAAAACATCTATTTTACTTAGTACCATTGGAAGCGCCTTGAAAAGTACTCCAGGAAAGCTTAAGGAAGCATGGGGTGATTATCATACTTCACTTAGTCGAATCTGCAAAAATAGCTCGATCGAGTCCAAAATTATCAAAATATGTCCAATCTGGAACAGACTATGATTCTGGGTTTGAATTAATTTTGGCTGGTGGGGCCAGCTGGAAAACTCATGCCCTTTTCATAAGGCAATACAGTAGTAAATGCCCTCGAAGCGTATAGAAAGTAGGTAGAAGGTCATAGCACTATTGTTTATAATGACATCGTCTTGCATTCTATATTTAATAACGTTAGTCTGGACATTGACAATGCATGGGTTGCATAAAATGTCTGCAGTAAGTAATGAAATCTCTGAGGCTCTGAGACGTCGCTCAAATAAAACATTGACAGCATTGAGCAGAGGAAAGAGGGTAGAAATTACAGTGGTTTTTGTTGATTGATTGTAAAATCATTATTCTCATATGAGCCAGGTCTGATAGATGCCTTGAAACTCAGGTTCCATATTAGGATTGTAAAGTGCAAAAGTACTGAACATTTATTATGTTATGATATTAAACTAAAATGTTTCTCTCGATCCAAAGCAACCCCTGAGACTTTGTTTGTGAGGCCATGACAAGTAAAATCTCGGCATTCTGGCCTAAATAGCTATTTTATACTTTTTAAAATTGCTCTATAAGGTTGTTTATAACATCTTTCATTAAAGGCGCCATTGAACGCGCCTCAAAAAGTACTTCGAGAAAGGTTAAGGTCATATGGGATGATCATCACAATTTATATAGTCGAATCTCGCAAAATAGATAAATTGAGTCGAATTTCTTCAAAATCTGACCAATCTTGAGAAGCAGAGCGGGGACTAAATTATGTATGCACTGACAGACACACTGATGGCTTTCTGGTCAGGGCAATGGTTATTTCTGAAGCTATAAGAAGGGAATTGCAAATTGAAAGACACTATAGCTTATCTTGATTACCGTATTTTACTTTTTTCACGTTTAGATAGTCAATAATTGTTGACGATTGCTTATCCAAATGCGAATTTCAATACGAATTGCGAAATTGCACATGGCAGTTGACACTTCAAGAACCCCAACATTCTATGCATATTTCATTGCAGACAAGTCTTGGCTGATTTAGAGTTTGTTATTTGCACATTTCTCATGTATCACTGAGTTGCCCAACATCATGTTCTTTCGCTTCGAAAGGCTATAAATTTTGTGACCTTTCAAAATTTACAGCTGAAATTCAACATGCTCATAAACTTGCTTCTATCTCTTCTCTTCATCACATCCTATTTCTGGCTTTGGACAGTATTCGACACACAAATGGCCAAGAATCAAGGGACAGAGATTGAGTCGCTCAAGAAGGAGCTCAATAATAAGGAGAAAGATGCTGACAAGGAAAAGAGCATCATGAGAGGTCTTGTCAAAAGAATCAAAGGATTAGAAAAGGAGAGAGACACGCTATCAAAGCAGCTTGAAGATGCAAAGTCGACATCCGGTGATCAACAACAACAAAGAGCGGTTGCCACACTCAAAAACCAAGTAGAGGAGCTTTTGCTAGAGAAAGAAGAGTCCAAGAAGAGTTTACTCTTGTTTATGAATACGGCGGAAGAAGCAGAGCAAAATCTCAAGCAACAAATTGAAGCGTCTGAAAAGCAAAGAGCAGAATTCGAGAGCATGAATCAGATGCAACTAGAATTGCAGGAGAAATTTGACAAGGTGATTGCTGAAAAGGCGGAATTGGAGAGCAAGCTTAATGCAACAACCAAACAACAGATATCCAACAGTGAATTGGAAGCTTTACAGAAAAAGTTGGATGCAGAGATGGCAGAAAAGCAAGCACTTCAAACTCAACTCAAAGAATTATCAGCCAAATTGGAGTCGCTTACAACTGAATTAGAGACATCAAATAACCAAGCACTGGCTGCAGCCAAAGAACAGCAAGATGCCTTGCAGGAAAAATTGAATGCTACCATTTCTGAAAAAGATAAATTGCAAGTAGCATGCAAATCACAAGAAGAAAAGCGAGAGGAGATGATACTAGCACATGAAGCCAAGTTGAAGCAAGCGGAAACAGAATCAGATCAGGTTCAAAAGCTGTATGACGAGGTCAAGGAGAAATTGGAGGCAAATTTGACTGAAAAGACTGACATGCAGACCAAGCTGGAGGAAGCTGAGAAGAAGTTGGATGAATTAACCAAGCAAAACGCCAACAATGCCAATAAGAACAACAATGGTATGAACAACAAGCTCAAGGAGAAGATTCGCCAGAATGTGGAATTGGAAAGAAAGTTACGAGAGCTGGAGACATTACATGAAGCTGAATTGAAGCAGCTAAACAGCGATAAGGAAGAACTGTCAAAGGAAAAGTTAGATCTGATATCTCGCTTGGAATCAGCCGCTGATGATACCAAATTGAAAAAATTGGAAAAGGAATTAAAAGATGCTCGCCAACATGAAAAGAACACCATCGATGAATTCAAGTCATCATTGGACAAGCTTACAGGCGAGAAATCCGATTTGAAGAAGCAATTGGACCAAGTCGAAGCATCTATGGAGCAAGAGAAACAACAAGCCGCTAAACAACTCGAGGAAATTAAGACGAAATTACAGAAAGAAAAAGAAGACGCCCTCAGTCAGCTCAAGACAAGTGGTGATGACAAAAAGAATAACGAGATCAAAAAGCTTCAGGAGGCCAAATCAGCACTGGAGGAGGAAAAGTCGGATGTGGTGGCTAAATTGAAAAATGCTCAAAAAGAGGCCGAGTCATTAAGCAGTGAATTGGATGCATCAAAAACCCTAGTAGCATCAGCAAATGAAGAGTTATCAAAGATCAAGATTGAATTTGAATCTAGCAAGGCAAAGACTGATGAGCTGGCTAGTATGGCTGAAACCATTAGTCAGCTTCAAGGTGATTTGGATGCTTCACAAAAGACCCTCAAGGAATCTGAATCCATGGTTACTCAAACCAAGGCATCTCAGGAGATGTTGGCGAAGGAAAAGGCAGATTTGACTGCACAAGTATCCAGGTTACAGCAGGAGCTTCAAGCAGCGTCCGACACCAAGTCTTCTCTAGAAAAGGACAAGGAGAACCTCTCAAAACAACTCTCTGAAGCTGAAGCCAACCTTCAAGATGCTTTTGACAAGATGAAGGATAGCGACGCCATGACAAAGCAACTGGATGAAGCTGAATCCAAGCTGAAGGCGATCACCAAAAAACTGAATGACACAGATGAAGCACTCAAGGTTGCCAAACAAATGCTCAATGAACGTGATCAAGAGCTTGCTGCAGCTCGCACGTCCCTTGAAAACTTGGAAGAGGTGGAAGAAAAATCTAAAAAGTATGTTGCCGTCCTGAGCAAAACCAAAAAGCAAATTGTAAAGTTGGAAAAGGAGAAGGCAGACGCTATAGCTGAGACAGAGTCTACCAAAGAGCAATTGACCCGCATGCAGCAAGAAGTAGAGTCCATTAAATCTCAATTGAGTAGAGCGCAACAAGAAGCAGATACAACAGCTAAATCTGAAAGCAACCTCAAGACTGAATTATCACGACTCAATGCCAAGCTGCAATCCAATGAATCAGACATCAACATTCTGCAAAAGGAGCGCAAGGAAGCCATTGAAGAGAAGGATAGAATGTTTGATGAATTTCAAATCAAGCAAGCTGAATTTGAGAGCTCCCAAAGCAATGCTGAAAACTTGCAACATCGTTTGAGAGAAACTGAGCGTCTGGTGGAAGAAGCGAATGAAAAGGCTGCTGCTTTAGAGGAATCGCAACTCGTCATGGAAGAAACCAAGCGTGCTTCTGGTGTTCAGCAGAAGCAATGGGATGAGCAAAAGAAGAGATTGGAAGAAGACCTAAAGCAACGATCTGATGAAGTTGCAGAACTCAAATCGCTGGTTAAAACAACTGAAGAGTCGATGGAAGGTCAAAGCAAGCAAGTCCAATCGCTAGAGAAGAAGCTTGAAAAGCTTCAAGCGGAAAGCGATCAAACGAAGAAAGAAATGGATCAATTGGAGAGCGAAAAGAAGGATTTGCTAAAGAAGTTGGATGAAGTGCAACAAAAATTGAGCAGACAAGTTGAAGAATTGAAGGAAAAGAGTCAACTAGAGGTAATCATTAGCCAGAAAGTTTGATTATGGGCTTTTTAACTGATTCGTAAACAAAAATAGGCTCAATTACAAGCAGCTAATGAAAGTATTCAATCCATTCAGCAAGGTCAAAACAAAGAACTTGAAGATCTAAGAGCGAAAGAAGGATACCTCAAGACGCTGAACAAGGTGAGTGAATCAGTTTTTATGTTACAGACAGTTCATTAATGACAAGCATTACAGACATTGAAGGAAGAGGTCAGAAAGCTATCCAGAGCTCAAAATCAACAGCAACAGCCATCATCATCGCCATCTCAAAAATCACCACAATCCAACCACACACAACTAGACGCTCGTCCTAAATCACCTATCCATACTGAACCGCCTCGTCTTATCCATTCCCCTTCAGACAATCCTCGTTCATCAAGGGCATCCATGTCATCTGTCAGTGGTAATTCAGTCAAGGAAGAGGAAGAAATTAATCTAGAATACCTTCGTAATGTTATTATCAAATTTCTGGAATCAAAATCAACAAGAGCACAACTCATCCCTGTGCTGTCCATGATGTTGAAATTCACACCTGAAGAAATCAAAAGACTAAATCATGTAGCTTAATATCAGTTTCTTGTATATCAATAAAAACTTTATAAATAGACTCAATGGTTGATTGATTCAAGCAAAAGTTGATTTATATACCTGAAGAACAGATGCAGCCATTATCCAGGTGTCCCTGCACAAGCGTAGTTTCACTGTTCTATTTTCATTACAAGCAACTTCTTTGCTGCTGGTGGCCGCAGTATCTTGTTATAACTTTCGTTCTTGTCACTATTAATAATGAGTAAAACAGGCCTAAACGTAAGACTCGATTTTACAACAAAGTATGGGCTTTCATCAAGCACATAGCTCAAGCTGTTGACGGATCCTTTGTGTTATGTCAAAATACAATGTAAAATTGAATCTGCCAAAGAATTGCCCTTTTATTGAGAATGCATCCCAAAGATGCATTTATATACTTTTCATTATGCTAGGGTTTATAACATGATGATGAACTATAAAACAAATAGGTTTACTATCTACCCAACAATTGATTTTGTAAATCATGATTAGCATGATTTACCCAAAGAACCTAAGACTAGCCTAAAACCTTTACTGTGAGACCTTGCTATGGCATTTGATATAACGCTTTGATCTTATATTGTTTTTACCTATAAGAGTTCAAGTTATTTAAAAGCATTGTATATGGCCGCTTTCTAATAAATCCAACAGAACTAAATCAATACATGGAGGCTCTGTATTTGTAACACCTGAGTCATTGATAAAGATAGCAATGAATACATCGTTGTCGTTAAGGAAGCTTCATAGTTGTATGAATAATCGTTTGTTGACGGAACCCTCACTAACATCGTAGCATACAGTGGATTATAAAAGTTCTTGTGATATTAGTCTTTTATCAACGCAATCTACGGGCGCCTACAAAAAAACCATTATATAGACGTAGACGAAGCTATGAACTTTCTGAAAATACCTGATGCTCGCTACTGTTTCAGAATCTAGCATAGTACTACACTACCGTTGCATATTTTGTTTTTGATTCAAGAGTGTAATTCTCAATAAAACTGAATCTTGAATGCAAAATCACAATGCGAAACCACCTTTCTCTTTTTACGACAACAGCTAATAGTGCAGTATAAGCTAACATACAGTATAATACGGTTTATTGATTTCGCTGTTTCAACCTCTGAGCCAACCAAATTGCTCGAAAACTCCGCTGACCTAAAAAAAATTTTGCGAGGGTTTCCCTCTGTTTTGATGTGAGGCAAAATTTTAAGCGCCGCTATAGTAGCAATATAGCCGCTGCTATCATCAAACTTCCCTCAGGTGCTAGAGCATGCCTTACTTACACCACCTAGCTTTAAATTCAGGCATTGAGACCCTCAATCATCACTAAAGTAAGTAGCGATAACCAAGTGGAGGCGGCCTATCTACCTCCTAGCCTCGGATAAACTCTTGTTGAGCTTCAGGGATAGGCACATCCACACAACGTAATAAAGATGTATGCTTCAAAAGAAACATAATAATAAAAGAAGCGAACATAACAATACTATAGGAGTATAGTAGTATATGTAGGCAAAAGAAAAAAAAGAATGCTCACACGAAGTGAGTCAAAGGAAAGTATGTTATGAATAAAACACTAAAAATGTTCACGTTATTATATTCTTGTTATTGCAACAAAAATACATACATGAGCAATGTGCATGATAACAGTCTGATGATGTAAAAGAACACAAATGCGCACAATTGCAGGAGCAACAGTAGCAGCAGTATAAGTGTTGTAATACAACATGAAGACCAATGTTGTTTTCATATGAAGCGACAGAGGCAATACAAACAACAATCCACGGCTATATAACAAAGTATCACAAGAAGGGCAATACAATTATATAGCAGTGTGTCATGCTTGCTATTCGTAAATACGAAGCAACAACATTGCAAGTACTTGTTGAACTGATCATATCACAGCCAGCAAAAAAGAAAGAAAAGGCAATAAAGCAAACAGCATGAATGCATTATCGCGGGAAAGGAAGCAGTAGTACAAACGTTCAAAAAAGTTTATATCATTGCGACCGCAAGAAAAAAAGGATACTTACCACTTCTTACCACAGCATCACAACCAGAGATAGACCAGAGAACCAGCATACATCAAAGACAACAGACCACAGGATAAGCAAACACCAGAGAAGAACCACCGAAGCAACGATATACCATCAAAGCAGCCACCGCCAAATGTGCAGCCAGTGCACAGCAAAAGATTAAAAATAAGCCCCTAGTAGAGTTTTCCCAAGTATAACCACGGTATAAAACGCGTTAACATTGTATCTTACGTCTATTGCATAACTGTCAATTATACTTGCTTCAATTCTATTCACAAAGGTAGGGTTGTTTCATGAGTAGAGAGCTTGCGAAGTATAGTATATATATATATATATATAGAAACGAAAAAAGGAAAAAATGCTAATAAAAGGTTGAGGCTAAAAGACGTCACTTTTATCAATGTACCGCAAGGTAAGTATTAGAATTTGATAGCTTGTTGCATACAAGCATGCATCTTAGGCTACATTCACTTTCTCCTCAAGCCACCTTTTACAGTGTAGCAGCATAGATGATGTTTATCGTATCACATCACATCTATGTTTACAAGTCCAGTCAATTGTGTGTGCACAGGTGCCTCAGGAACCACAATACATTCAATCTCCCCAATGTCAAGATATCGAGATCCACCTACACTACATGAAACATACCGACTTAGGTGGCCTCTCAACAAGCTATACCAACAATCCATAAGGCCCCAGTGGCCTGCTATTTATATACCATCTCAACGTAGTAGTCATTGACCAGGGATCTACCATATTTAAGCAAGCTAGATGCCCTGTAATAAAGAAGCTCTTTGCTTTCGTTTTAGATACAGTTGACAACTGATTATTATCATCGACTTATTATTACGAATTCATCATAGCTTGCTACAAGTTAGCAAAGCAAGATATGAATTAGCGATTTTCACCATGAGGTTCGCCAACACCTTACCTATTAATCCGTTACATGTAATTAAGAGGTTATATTTGACAAGGGTAGCGAATTTACGCTTGAATTGAGCTACATACTAAGAAAAAAAAGGCGGTGCAGTAAAAAGGGGGTTAAAAAAGCAGGTAGAATACTGTTAAAATCCTTCTTTATATGAAATTAGGATAATGTGCAATAAAATGTATATTCTACGTCTCTACTTATATTATTTGGTTTATATCTCTTATCTGGCAGCAGTTTAGTAGTTGCCAGTGATTCCATTACTTTATATATTTTTGTTGGGTCATTTAGTTGTTGATCTGATGGATCAAGAACGGTATTTCAATTTATGGTTTTTGAATCATGCGTAAAGAATAGCTCTTTATTGTTGAGCCTGTATCCTTTTTAGGTATATTTATGTTACAACACATTACAATACCCTTGACATTTACTTTAGTATCTGTCATCTCTTATTTTAGAGCATTTAACCCTTGCTATCATCATGCTAATACTATTATTATGCATGCCTATCTGCTGATGATAGCATGGTTTGATTGAGATGACATTTATTTTGGGTTTTGTTTATGATGGGAATCTAGTCTAGTTCACTTCAGGCGGTATTTTAAACTATCAATAGCCCAGCCTCCATAATACTCAAAATGAGGATTCATGGATTTCTGAAATCGTTCATCCTTAATATCATGCAATTCTGATAACAACATTGCTTTCCAGCTAAATAAAACTTGGGGTAGAATTTAAAGGAGAATCTAATGATACCAATTTTAAGTATTTTGGCCAACTTTATTAGGCTGGTTTTTTATAGAATAGTTACTGCGGTATTTTTTATTGTTTTTGGCAGATTACCGGGTTTCTGTCATCAAAGTTTTACTTGAAATACTTATCATAGTGTAGAACAGACAAGAACCTATCGAATGAGCTCTTACTCAAAGAGCTAGCATGATTTTATCATGAGATACCAACAGTTTTGTATCTTAAAGAAATTGTCATCCGGATTTTTGCCTTGCTACTATAGGCAAATTCTGGCCAAAAATCAGTGATTTTTCACGAGGAAATTTTTGGTCATATCTCGTGAAAGACGCATCGTATTTAGATGAAACAAAGATCATTTAGTAGCTCTACTTTGGGTCTATTATGCTATAAGAGCTTTAAATTCCAAATGTACGCTCTCTTTATGATTTTGCTCAAAATCCCGTATTTTACGACCTTTAGGCAGAAACTTTGGGCAAAGATTCCCAAATAGACTTACATTAGCCCCCTAGCTTTGTAGAAACCTGAAATGAGCATAAAATGAAATTACACAAGCGTCATATTATACTGTATAGGTTGTGCAAAAATACGCCTGTTTTTTAACTTTTCGACAGTTCTCTCAGGAGACTAGTATGTACACAGCCGACACCACTTCACCTGTTATAGTATTTTTTATTGTGGAAACCAAAGAAAAAACTATTGCGGCAATCGCTCAAAGCTAACTTTTGCTGTAATAACGAATGTACTGTTTCATAAATGTCTGTTGGGTCGTCTTTGATACATGATTTTGTTGGCGGCCCCCATGTTACTGAGGCTGACTTGGTGTATCTGGTATATCTATCATTTCTCTTTGATCATCATCATGAATGCTCAACATTATTGTGAATAGATTTTAATAGTCTAATAATTCTACGGCTAGATATGATATCACTTCTATTATAGCCGGTTACCAAAAGTGTTCTGCCAACCTGATGATTATGTCATTTCAAATTTGCATAATATCAATATCATTGACTCTCAAGCCTTAGGATTACTGTAATCACGCATTTCAAAAAGCACGATTTGAGCCCTAGAATCGGAATAAAAGCGTCTGTCACTTAGAAATTGAGTTCCGTACAATAGAGAACATTTGAGCCATCAAAAAAAACTGTGATTTACTTACTTGTTTAGCAACGTAGCCTACTATACCTTATTTTTAGGTCGAATTCTGTTCAAATCTAGCCATTTTCAAGCTCGAATAACTTATACCACAAAGCGTTTTGGATGCTTAAAATAGCGCCAAACAGACCTTCTCAGTTGCGCTTTACTTATTGATGCTTTATCTCAATTTTTTTGGGTCATTGCAAATTCATAAAAATCGTCGATTTTACATAAGTATTAGCAAGGGAAAATTCTTCCAAATCAATCGATCACGTTTTTCACCCCAAAAATGGAGACTTTTTCTATAGTACATATTAGACCAAAATGATCGCAAAGATGAAAGGCAACACTGGAGACTATTTTTTGGGACTTTTATATGCTAAATTTTGACATTTCCGCAGAAAACCTATTTTCAAAAATTTCAAAATTTCTCTTTATTTTCTGTCTGAAATTTGAATGTAACCAACATCATTCAATGCGCCTTTATTGACTCTTTATAAATGCATTAGGAAGTAAATTATAACAATGAGAGCTCTCATAGTCAAATTTAGCAAAAATGTTTAAAGGATGTGAAATCAAGTCAAATTTGAATACGAAAATACCCACTACACAATTTCAAATTAAAGTGCAGCAGTTACGGCTACCACGGCAAAAGGCTGAGGCTAAATCTCATGGTTGTGACGTCGGATAGAGCGCCCTCTTATTTTTCGATACACTGTTTTTTTTGGCCCTTTTTCCAAAACGCGACTCGTATCAAACCATATTGGTTTTGGAAACCTTTTGGTTGAAAATAACACTCTAGTTTCTGATAACACGGCCTTGCACGGTTAAAAGCACTTGATACTGCTTCTTTGAAGTGGAATATAGTGGGTACCATTCGATAACGAGCACAGAAAGATGTAGAACAAGCACTACTAATCGAGGTTGTTTATAGATTTCAATATTTTTTTTTGCCTGTTTGACATAGGTGCTGCTGTCATTACTTCTTTGCTATCTCTGCTGTTTGCTTCTTTGGTTGTTATGTCTGGCAGCTGCTTCTTGGTCTCTATCTCTGGCGGTTGCTTCGTTAATCTTTGTCTGGTCTCTGGTGTCACTCGTTCTTTGGTTTTTCTACACTGTTGTTGTTGCTGCTGGTGTTGCTGCTGGTGTTACTCATTGTGTTGCAAATGGTCTTGCTGCTAGTTTTTCTGCTGCTAGTCTGGTCTTTCTTGGTCTGCTGTCTCTGTTGTATGCTTGTACTCTGGTCTATCTCTGGTGATTGCCTATTTTCTGGTCTCTCCTTGGCTATGGTAAGCGGTAAGTAACTTTTTTTTCTTGCGGTCGCAATGATATAAACTTCTTTGAACGTTTGTACTACTGCTTCCTTTCCCGCGATAATGCATTCATGCTGTTTGCTTTATTGCCTTTTCTTTCTTTTTTGCTGGCTGTGATATGATCAGTTCAACAAGTACTTGCAATGTTGTTGCTTCGTATTTACGAATAGCAAGCATGGCTCACTGCTATATAATTGTATTGCCCTTCTTGTGATACTTTGTTATATAGCCGTGGAGTGTTGTTTGTGTTGCCTCTGTCGCTTCACATGAAAACAACATTGGTCTTCATGTTGTATTACAACACTTATACTGCTACTACTGTTGCTCCTGCAATTGTGCGCATTTGTGTTCTTTTACATCATCAGACTGTTATCATGCACGTTGCTCATGTATGTATTTTTGTTGCAATAACAAGAATATAATAACGTGAACATTTTTAATGTTTTATTCATAACATACTTTCCTTTGACTCACTTCGTGTGAGCATTCTTTTTTTTCTTTTGCCTACATATACTACTACACTCCTATAGTATTGTTATGTTCGCTTCTTTTATTATTATGTTTCTTTTGAAGCATACATCTTTATTACGTTGTGTGGATGTGCCTATCCCTGAAGCTCAACAAGAGTTTATCCGAGGCTAGGAGGTAGATAGGCCGCCTCCACTTGGTTATCGCTACTTACTTTAGTGATGATTGAGGGTCTCAATGCCTGAATTTAAAGCTAGGTGGTGTAAGTAAGGCATGCTCTAGCACCTGAGGGAAGTTTGATGATAGCAGCGGCTATATTGCTACTATAGCGGCGCTTAAAATTTTGCCTCACATCAAAACAGAGGGAAACCCTCGCAAATTTTTTTTTAGGTCAGCGGAGTTTTCAAGCACTCTGATTGGCTCAGAGGTTTAGGGACCAAAAGGTTATAACTAATTAATTTTTTCTTGATCTGCCATTTAGCATTATTTTGTGTTTGTAATAAATGGGTATCCAAACCATAGTACTGCTCTAGTTACAATTTAAATCCTTCTTATTCAAAAGTGAGATAAGGAACAATTATTTGATTTGGCATATATTACGCAGTTTTATGTGAGGGATGTCTATAAAATTTACTATGCGGGAAATATTAAATTATATAATAATGAATACAGCAGTATACTAATTATGAATTCCTTCTTCTGATACCAAATGCCCCGTCAAGCATGTGTCCTTTATTGTCAGTTTTCAGCTTATTTCATCAGTTTCATAGGTTGCTATTTTTTACCTCGTATTAAACATTTTGAATGTACAAAAGTGTTTCTAGTTTTGAGGTTTGGGCCATCATACAAAATCAAGTTTCAAAACATTGAATCCAACAAAGTATTTCTGTCGGACAACAGTAGTAGACTATAAATATGCTTTATTTCGACTGATTCACAACTTGTTTCAGTCTCGTTGCAGCAGATGACTATACTAAAAAATGTATATCAGATATAGATTTGTGGTTTTTTTTTTGTTTTGCATGTCAAATATACACAAACTTTGTTGTCGCTTTTAAAATAAGGATAAATAGGAATTTAATCTACAGAACAAATAAAATCATCTCTTATGCATCACATATCTGCTCTTGTGTATACATTTGTCCAAGTCTTCTCAAAAGTATGCCTTTACACGCTATAAAAACTGTGATAGTTGCCTAATAAAAGCTATATCATATGGAAGATTACAGAAGGCTTGGTCCGTCATGTGTGCCTGACAAGAGTAACTCAACACAGAGAAGGATCGCAATACAAATCACTGATAAGCATAATGAACATCTGAATCCGATTTCAATAGCCACTACTGCCTGCAGTTAACATGATTTGCACGTTGTCCGCATGATTTTCACCATGGACATTGTCAGGGACTGTTTAATGAACACAACCCCTGACTCGACAATGCAAAAAAAAAAGCACTTCTTTCATCAACAACAATTTTAGAACATGCATAGAATATTAAGAGCATCAGCAGTAAAGAGAGTTGCCAACTACAGTCTCTTGCGTCGATCAATTACTTCTACAATAAAGGAAGCTCCCGTTGCTCGCCATTATTGCCCCACAACCGCTACAGCAACAGGCGTTACAGCTAAAAACTTGATTAGTAGACGTCTCGCTTTAATGAACTCTAGACAATATGCATCCACTGTTACAAAAGACCTTTCCTACAAGCAAACACCTTTTCTGCAATGGAAACTGTTCCCGGATTTCGAGTACTTGGTAACTCAAACATCACCTGCCATTGCTGTCCCAGCCTTTGAAAAGCTGATTGTTGCTGCAAGAGAGGAATTTCTCGAAATTGAAAAGAATTTTGAGCCTACATGGGATGGTACCATTGGAAAATGTAAGCAAAACAACCAGAGCTTTTGCGTTGTAGGGTAGATTATTTACACTTTGATACGCTTTAGTGACAGAATTAGAAGATGAGGTTTCCAGAGCATTTGGCATCTTATCGCACTTGAACGGTGTCAAGAATTCAGCAGATGTTCGCTCAACCTTGGAAAAACTCCAACCCGAGTTTGTCAAGTTGGGGCTCATGATGAACCAGTCTGTTCCCAAATACAAGGCTTTGCAAACACTGCGCAATACACCTGCTACATGGGATCAATTGAATCCAGTTCAACAACGTATTGTTGATCATACACTTCGCGATATGAAGCACGCTGGCATTGGATTTGCAGAGGGATCCCCCGAAAAGAAACGATTCAATGAAATTTCTGAACGTCTATCTCAATTGTCGCTCAAGTTCGGAAACAATGTGCTGGATGCTACCAAGTCTTTCCAGGAGATTGTCACCAATGTAGATGATTTGAGAGGGTGTTCTGCGGCTTTTCTAGAGACGCTGAGAAAGAATGCAGAACGCCACAATATCAAAGAGGGATATTGCATTACTCTTGACTTTCCTATCTATGGTCCTTTTATGATGAATTGCAGTAATAGGGAGTTGCGCGAAAAGGCAGGTTTTCATGGTTAATTTGTCAAATTTAGGAAGCTAATATTTGGATACAGGTTTACAAGGCTAACATTACGAAAGCATCTGACGGCTCTGTCAATAATGAGCCCATTATCAATGAAATACTGACACTCAAGAAGGAAAAGGCAAAGTTACTCGGATACGAAACACCTGCGGATTTGTCATTGTCTGTCAAGATGGCACAAACATTGCCCGCTGTTGAAGTCTTGTTGGACAGTTTATTCACAGCATCTGTCACTCACGCAAAGGGAGAATTAGAGGACCTGACCAAGTTTGCTAAGGAAACGCTCAATGAGCCCACACCACTGCAGCCATGGGATACTGGGTATGTCACTGAGCAATATCGCAAGGAGCTCTTCAAGTTCGATGAAGAGGCCATTTCCGAATACTTTGCCTTCCCCAAGGTGCTTGATGGGTTATTTGCAGTAGCTGATGAGGTGCTGGGTATTCAGGTGCGTGAACTGGAGAGTTCTGAGATGCAAGACAAGGGCATTACTCGCTGGCACGAGGATGTGAAGGTGTTTGAAGTCGCTGAAAAAGGACAAGTCAAGGCGTACTTTTATGGTGATTTCTACTCGAGACCTTCTGAGAAGCGCAGCGGTGCGTGGATGGATGTGGTTACCACACGCTTCAAGCACCAGAATGGAAAGATTACTTTACCCGTCGCTTATCTCATTTGCAACCAGCCTGCACCTCAATCAGCAGATCAGCCTTCTCTAATGAAATTTAGAGACGTGGAAACTTTGTTCCATGAATTTGGGCATTGCTTGCAACATATGATGACCACTGTCGATTACGCCCCTGCATCTGGTATCAATGGCGTCGAATGGGATTTCGTGGAAGTAGCTTCTCAGTTCATGGAGAACTTTTGCAGTGAGCCAGAGTGGATTGACCGTCTGTCAGGACATTACAAGACAGGTGAAGCCATGCCCCAAGACATGGTCCAAGCGCTTACAAAAGGCAGAGAGTTCATGAGTGGTTTAGCGACATTGCGACAATTGCACTTTGCAAAGGTGGATCTCGCCTTGCATTCTCAATTCACACCACCCACGTCCCCTGGCGAACCCACCGTGTTTGATGTTGACGCAGAGATTGCAAAGAAGACGGTTTTGACACCTCGTTTGCCTCAGGACAGATTCTTGTGCAGTTTCAACCACATCTTTGGAGGAGGTTACAGTGCAGGCTACTATAGTTATAAATGGTCAGAGACATACTCTGCTGATGCATACGCAGCGTTTGAAGAAGCAAAGGCCCAAAACGGACAGCAAGGCATTAAGGCCATTGGTCAGCATTATAGAAACACTATATTGGCGTTGGGAGGTGGAACAGCACCTGGCAAGGTCTGGGAGCAATTTAGAGGTCGTGCTAATGTGGATGTGTCTGCATTACTTCGCCATTCGGGCTTGAGCAAATAGAAGCTTTTATTGGAGTTGAATGAGCTGATAGCTAGGGAATACAAGCTCATCATCGAGCATTTTTCTCAACTGATCTACAATAAACTTCTCAATCTTTCCAACGTTTTTCAAGACTAGCATGGATGAGCAATGTTGAGTAAGGAGATGAAATCGATACGGAGAGGCGTACACAATATTAATTTACCTTGCTTTTGCTCATCGCCCACCACTGTCTCAATGTGCACATCTCTTAGTAGACTAAATTAACAGGCGACATAAGCATAAACTTAGTTTAGTGCATGTTTGTGTATTATCAGCTTTCGGTCTCACCTGTCCATTCCAATGTCCTTGTTACCAGCACCACCAGCACCACCAGCACTTGTATCTTCTGGCTCCAGCATGCTCACACACACTCGCTGCATACTCTGGATGTAAGCAACCACAGCCGTTGCCTCAAATTCAACAGAACGTACTCGCAAGTTGATAGGCAAACTCATAAACATGACGCTGGGGTAATTCATGCGCAATTCAGTCATTACAGTCATGCTCATATCGCCTTTATACGATATCTGCATGTGTACCTGAAAGTCCATCTCGGCTGAAGGTGCGTTGTTGATGGTTGCATTGCTAGCTGGAGGTATAGAGGAAGGGTGGTCCGAGACCCGATTGATATCCTCGTCATCAATCCAGTCTTCCTCAATCACAGAGGAAGGGTGTGATGAGTTCCATGCGTTTGTAGGTGTCAAATGTGTGGGTGGAGATGAGAAATAGAGGCCTGGCGAATTGCTAAATGGATGCTGAGGAGCGACGAATGGCGAGCGATGGAATGAATGCATGTAGTTGAATCTTTGTGTGTTTAGCGGTATCCTTGCTGTATTTGTCTCCTCATCATCGTCTGATAAGAAGAACTCTGTTTGTGGTGGTAGAGGCGAAGGCTGCGGGCGTATCAGTGGTGTACTTGTGTTTGTTGTGTTTGTTATCGTTCCTATGGAGGATGGTTGACTTGCCATATTTGTCACTGATGCAGCCTTAACAGTATCTGTGTTTTGTTCGTTCACATCTTCTTGTTCATAGAACTCTGGAAATGGCTCTGTTATGTTGGTAATTTCAATCTGAGGAGCTTCGTTGCCCCATTGAAAATCTTTCACTTGAATATCGCCAATAAATGATGGTTTTGTAATAGCCTGAAAGTGCTTATTTAGGAATTGCTGAACATGTCCAGCTAGTTCAGAATCAAGTTTTTGCCAATCAATGTCCAAAGACATTTTGTTGTTTATTAAGGAGAATTCAAGGGTTGTGGCAAAATGGCAAAAAAGAAGTCTATAGATCAATTGATGCGAAATAGGTGACTTTTTAAGCTGTGCAGAGGTCTCACTTGAAGTCCATGGAACAAAACAATTAAAAAAGCCTTGATCTGTTTATATACTAGGCCACAATTTTCCAATTTTCCAAATGGATAAACATGCTTTATCTTGCAATTAAATGATGTCTTCCTTTTCTCTCGCCTAACCTTTTTTTTTTTTTTCATTGCTTTTATCTCTCACTTTGAATCACATTTCCTCAGCACTTGCTACATGTCACATTGACATCTAATAGGCCATTCTTTTGAAGCTTGCATTGACGGGTAATGCGTGTATTTCAGAATTACATCCTAGACAAAGGTATTAAATCAAACTACATTTTTCTGCTTTAATAGCAATAGGGCTCTTTTTTTTTTCGATACTGTATAGATTGTGCTTAGAAATCCAAACAAGTGCTTCAGGAGGTGGTTTATTTAAACGTTTTTCCTTGCTATTACCCCCTGAGATTGTAACAAGGCGTATAAAGAAACTAGGCGTATTACATGATACATATTAAATCAACTGGGCCTACAGTACAGCATTTGTAAAGCTCTTGGTTAGTACAGTTTACTCCCTACTAAAAACAAGCTTATCAGTGAGCCCCTATTACCCCGGTGGGGGATTTTGCTTGAAATTTATACTGGCGTAATCCCAAAAAAGCCATGCATTGTTACGGTAACAAGCAAGAATCAGAAGAGCTCGTGTACATTACAAGTTACTTGAAATATTAGCCTACAAACATCCTGTCGCTGAGGTATTTGTATAAATATGATCCATGAACTTGAGTCAAAAGCCAAAGATGGTATAAACCGAGCAGCTAACAAAAACAATGGAGGTAAGTTGCAATTGCCATATAGGCATGCATCCTATAATCGTTTGTTCATAACAATAATTGTTAAAGTTTATTTTGCTTATACAATTATTTGGCATCTCAAGAGGCATCGAATCACCGATCTTTCGGCCGTTCGTCAAGAACAAGTGTATATTTTCAAAAGATCTCATTTTCTGATCATCAACCATCTTTCCCATGTGTCCAAAGGAGACAATCAAGCAGGTAATTGCAATGATAGACTATACACTCGAATGTTAGTAACAAATGCCATCACACTAGATATTGGTGTTCTCTTGCCTATTCTTCTTCCGCTTCTGTTCCATGGTAACCACTTTTTCTTCGGGCGCTAGTAGCTCGAAACTGCACAACAAATCCTTGGATATGGTCATGACAGCTCCGTAATTGTCAAACTCACCACAGTAATTTGGTGCACTGAATAGGGTCACCAATCTACGCTGATTGAAAAATTCATAGCCATCTTCAACAACCTAAAAATAACACCGGTTAACTTTATATATGGTGATATTGTTCATATCAGATTTATACCATATGAGCTCGGCAAACAAGGTCTAGATCGTATCGAGCCAAAAAGTCGTCCACATTTTTAGTGCCAAAGCACACGGAAACACCTCTATCATTTTCGCTCCAATCAGGGGATGCATCGCTCGGATCAGACCACAGCAGGTCATTCAGCAATCCGTATTCTGGTATCTCCACTGGTCTTTGTATAGAAGTGATCTGCTCCATGGCTTGCATTGACGGTGAGAGACCTCCATGCACACAAAATATTCTCGACCCAATCAAAGCAGCAATCGGCATTGTGTTGAACACATCTACAAAATGCCTCCAAATCCTCACATTCATGCGACGCTTGCATTCATCATAAAATCCATAGACTAAATCGGAAAGAACCATATGGTTATGATGTTTGTACACATACACACACTAATCAAATTCCTCTACCTCGTGTAACATCTGCACTCTCATGGTTTCCTCGTAAAAGGAAAAAATTCTCTGGAAATTTGATTTTGAAGCAAAGCAAAAGCAAGATGGTCTCCAAGCTATACATGCCTCTATCTACATAGTCGCCCAAGAACAGATAGTTTGAGCTTGGAGGAAATCCGCTCATCTGGAACAGCCTTATCAAGTCATGATATTGTCCATGGATCTATAATTACAATATAATCAATTTATTTAGTATCCTGCCTTGTGTAGCAGCCATTGTTCTGTTGCGCTTACATCTCCCACTATCTTGACTCCAGGATTCAGCTCTAGTAATGTCTATTGGATAGCAACGTAAACTATGTATGTTAATTCAAGGGAACTCCTGTCTGTTCAAATCCAATTAAACTTACAGGTTGATCTAAAAAGATATTATAGGCATAACGGCAGATGGCAATCACTTCGGTTTGATCCAGGCAAAGCGTCGTTCCAATGTGTTTGTGTTGTGAAGCTGCGAGCAATCTATCTATGCAGGATTCGATATTGATCTGTTCGTGATGTGAGTCGACGACATTTGGGTCGTCTGCGTCCTCTTCTGTGTAATAATACTCCTCTTGTTCCAGCTGTGGTTGTGTTTGCTCCGGTTGAGGCTTTCGATAATCAGGAGTTACTGTTGATGGCGGAACTGCTGAAGCATGATTGTTATGATTCGTCTCTGTAGTAGCCATTTTACGTGATTTCTGATGCTTTCTCGATCGGCTTTTTGATGCACTGTTTCCCATGTTGTTATGTTATATTTTGAATATATGCAAGAAAAGAAGAAAGAGAGAAGAATCAATATTTAAAGTTATAAATTAACAATCGCCTAGACATTCAACTCAGAATTTGGTTGCAATTGCAAAACAATGAAACCACTGAGTGTCTACATAATGAACGCACACAATCGCACACAAAGAAGGATTGCCTAGGCCGCACGTGTAACAATCAGGAGAAATTGGGGGGTGATGGAAAGTGAACAAAGGAGGAAATTTTATCAATGCAACCAAGGTAAGAGGGAGGCAAGCTATTTTTACAGTCTTGAGCATCTTATAATAGTTGAATTCTGGGGGGGGGACACAAGCACTCTTTAATACTAATACAAAAAAGTTTATTTTGTTTAGACTTTCCCAAGATGTGCTTTCCACTTGCCCTGATTTTGACAAGGCTGTAAACCATCCTAATCGTAGCAAATTTTGCGTGCGGCCTTATTCTCTCTCGCTTGCCGACCTGCCTACCAGACATTCTTTTCCGGTCTGCCTGCCCGGTTCTGCCTTTGCTTGCCTGTCATGTCTGTCGCTTTCCATTTTTGTGTGTATCCCCTCGCCTGCTCCTCCTTGCTCTCTATGCCTCTCGATCTCCTTTCCCTCTTTTCTTCTTTATCTCTGTTTTTGTCCGGCCATACCCCCATCAACGCCCGTTAAATCAACAGGTATAAAAGCTAAATTTTCCATTACCAACATTTCCGTTTTTTTTTTTTTTTGCTCCCTCCTACATCTCATCAAGTTTTACCTATCATTTTTCATCATATCACATCAAAAACCATTACATAATAATCAACAAGCAAAAAAACCGCAATAATAATAATAATAAAAAAAGCCATGGCATCTTTATATGAATTGCTAGACAATCCCATCGATTTTAACCAAATCAAGCCTTCTGTAGATACGTCTCATTTGGGATTATTGTGGAATGACATCAATGTCCTGCTGTACGATGAATTTTGCGCTCTATCGCCCTGTTTCTCTGCTGCTGTCGCTGCTCCAGATTCTCCCATTTGGTCTACCTCAACATCGCCTACTTCCAGTATTAGCAGCGGTAGCTGTAGTGGTAGTAGACAAGCCTCTCCTTCGCCTATTGAAGAAAACACCACCTTTTTTGATCTGATGGCGGCGGTGGACGAAGAAAAACCTCATAGATGTTTGTACTGTATTCGTGCCTTCTCCAGGCGCCATGATTTAGAGCGCCATGTGCGAGTCCATACAGGTGTCAAGCCATACCATTGTCCTTGCTGTCAAAAGTCATTTGCAAGATCAGATGCGAGAGGTCGTCATTTCCAATCAAATCCATTATGCTCACAAAATGATCTAGTTCAGAAGCTCATTCACAAGCGAAAGGCTCGTACAACTAACATTAAACGATATTAAAAATATGTTGTTTGTTGCTTGCAGCGTAACATTTTCTCCCCTTCTTTTTTACACGCGCAAAATCCAATTAATACACCCTCTTTATTCCTTCCTTTAATTGCTTTTTCTTTACCGTTATAGTAGATATCCTTGATTTTTGTCTTTCATTTCACCACGCATATATATATATATATAATACTCTTGCTCTATCTATGCAAACTATGGTTTTTATCTTATGTTTTTTTACTCTATTAAATATTAAACTATATGACACAGATTTGCTCTTATAACTAGGCGATCCGACGCCACTAAATGTATTGTATGTATTTAATGATGCTTTGTTCTATCATACTTTTATCAAATTTGGATAAAGCTTAATAATAAGGAATGCTCATTTTGAAATCGTCAGTATTGCTCTTTATGAAAATGCGAATTGTTTATCGACATGATAAAGTGCTATCTTTATGGCATACAAAAAAAAAATAAAGCCACTTGACACGCTGATTTTGACTGATAGGGATAGTCGACAATGTCTTATTTTTCTTAGCCTCATTCTACACGCATCTAGCATACAGGCTAGCCTTCTCAGGGGTAAATAAATAAATGACAACAACAGCCAGCGCATCAAACAAATTTTCGGAATATCTCATCAGCATACAAATGCAGAGCTGCAAAACCCTCGTATTTTTTTCAAAAATCAAATTGAGCCTTTCTCGAAATCGATAATTCTACTTGCATCAGCCTCTACAAATGCAATTTAACTGTCTTTCTCTGTACATAATCAAGAATAAAAAGACACTTTTTCCGAATTCGCAAAAACTTCTCAAGATTTAACCCTTTCAAAGAAAATGTACAGCGCGATGTGGATATAAATTAAATAAACAAATTGCGCCCATCTTGTAAAATAATGGCAAATTGCAAATAAGGGAGTAAAAGTTTTCAAAATCGAAGTGCACTCAACTAGTACGGCTGAGCGCTGCTTTTATTGAAAATCAACTTGTACTCATAACCAAATCTAGAGTATCAGCAACTCCTGAAGAAAGCAAATAGGTCTAATTTACCGAGATTTAGGAACTCCTCTGTACATCTTAGAAGATTCGAATGATCAGCATGCTCTGAAACCCCAAGTGGGAAAAACGCTATAGGCATGGCGGCACACAACAGCGCCCATGTCCTTCTCCTTTCTCCTTTCTGATTGTATGTCTTGATATTCTTCTGCTTAATATATTAAGCCATGAAATTTTCATCCTGTAAAAAAAAAAAAAAAAAAAAAAAAACATGCCCCCTTTGAGATGTTTATTTATATCCCATCTCTCTTTCTTAGTACACACAAGCTGGGAATGCATTCATTTGCAATCGTGATTGAGTGCATTTTGACAAGCGTTAAAGCGTTCTATTATAGTTTGAAAGCCCTCACGGTTTGCACTTTATGAATTATCCTCTTTAAAGAAAATAGAGGGATCACACTAATCCTACATTCAAAATTATTCTATCAGTTTCTGCTACTTGAGCAATTCCAAATATTTGGCTGATACTTTAGCAGCTCCCCATTCTCTCAATCATCTGGAAGGACAAGGGATCCAATCTAAGCACCATTTACTTTGAAATGTATAAAGGCAAGGGGACTTGATAATAGAGGGTGGTACAGTTTTCTCTATACGCTCGCATGCCTCGATTCACAAAAAGCATGCTAAATGTAAGGCGAGCCAATTCTCGATATAGATTCTAGCATGAAAGTTTTATCATTCAAGGTTGAATGGAATAAGGGGTATATGAGCATGCATGAAGAAAATTCGCATACCATACCTCTTGATTTGATGCCATTTGTACTGGTCCAGATGCAATACAAGAAGAATGTATGCTTGACCATACTTTCTATATCCATCTATACAAGCTAATTAGAGTAATAAGAATAGACATGACAGTATTTTTTTATTGAGAATGTTTCTTCATATCCAATTTCAGTGCTTGACGTTTTGGTGGCGTTGATCGAAACAGATTTACTTGCTGGCTACAACTAAAGAGGTTACCAAGTAAAATAAAAGGCAATAAAAGAGAAAGCCAACGTAAATACCTTGACATCTCAAACTTGAGTAGTACGTCAGTGAAGGATGATAAGGTTATTAAATTAGCATGCCTGTGTACAAACAACTAAACCACATTTCGTCAGGAATCGCAATTAATTGAGCAAATTTGCAGCGAGTAAGCCTATCAGATATAAAATATATAGCAATCGTAAGTTGAGGTAGTCAGGCTAAGCTACGACATCTCCAATTTGCAATTCCCTTCTTAATAGCTGGAAAGAAAGATATCATTTGCCTTCGTTATTATAATGGATGCAAGATAAAAAGAGTGTATGAAAAGTTAGTGTGTACTCCCTATAATAAATAGACTGCAGGGGGTATGAAGTGTAGACGGTTGTAGGTAGCCGTAGGTAACAGTAGGCTAGGGCAGTAGACAGATTGGATCAGAAATCTCTTCGTTTAATTTTATTTATTCCTACAAACCAATTACTTATTATTGAGTTGTATTGTAGCAATGAGCTACAATATATCCGATGGGAGCTAGCAGCTTTTGTGGTATCAGGGAGCCTCACCATCCTCTGAGGTATAACCTGAAAATGATCAATTTCCATAGTTCCCGTAGTATGTTCAAGATGATACCAATTTTTCTGTAGTTTATCAATAAGAAGTAGCGTCTATAGACAAATGCGTATATATATTCTAGACACTGAAAGATATGAACTACATTATAAGTTTTCTAGAGTAGCTATGATGACCGTCATTCTTATACAAAAGGTTATAAAACTACCTTAAAGATCATATATTTCTTGAGCATTTTTATATAAATTATGATTGTCAATTCAAATTTCTAACAAAGCTGTAGTTGGCTGATCAGAAAATACATACCCTTTGACTTCTGGCACCTCTACCTCACATGGTACATCCTATTCTTCGCTAGTTACACCTGCCTCGCCCCATACCCAACGGTCTAACTTCTCATCCTCCCTATTTATCCTACACGTTAATAGCATCAGCCTACTAAACGCCGCCGCCAAAATTATTTAAAACACCGTTTGTTATATGTCGCATGCCTTGAATCTTGCGAGCATAATGTCTGACATCTGCCACCCACCATCATCTGTAGTATTTACCAGAAAACTATGTAAAAAACGTCGGAGCGACCAATCAGACATCAGAGACGTAAAAAAATTAAAGTACTGAGTACCGTACAAGGCTCGAAAAAACCACCGGCGAAGCTAGCATTGGGGAGGGGGGGGGGGGGAACTTGGTCCCTCCACCAAGAACATAACGCATCTAATTCAAAATTTGGTAACGTTGACCTATAAGGGGGTTTTACCTTAGCGAAGCGAAGGTGCAAAACCATAGCATTCAAGCAGCCAATTCAGCTTTTTATTTCTATTATTATTAAGCCTACCAATAGTATACGCATCAAAATTTGCGTGAAATAGTCTTACCAAAAACAATATTCCTTCTACTCGAACTAGAACTTGCACAGGCTGCAGAACTTCCTTTCCAGAAGATTTCAGCTACCAGAGACGTAGCTCATACTATGTAAATAAAAGCTATAAAGCAAAAACATAACCAAATTTGACAGCTTTCAAGCCTTCATATCCTGGCATGTAGGCCTTTCTGAGCTACCAGAATAACGCCAAACAATTGTATTCGAGTAATAGTAACTTCCTGACACCTTTGCTCAACTTTTTGGGCAAAAAAAAACATGGCCAAAAATCGACCAAAAAGCATGAGGGGTACCTCATGGTTTTCATCGAAAATCAAACGATCGCCTTTTTCACCTTGAAAATGAAGGCTTTTATTATGGCATATGTTAAATCGAAATGCTTCTCTTGACCCAAAGCAACCTCTGAAACCACTTTTATGAGGTTTTCATATGCAAAATATGGCTATTTTCGTTAAAAATCTCATTTCATATTTTACCAAATTGCTCAATAGTTTCATTTAAAGCACCTATTATAATTAATACCATTGAAAGCGTCTTGAAAAGTACTCCAAGAATGTATTAGGAAGCGTAGGGTGATCTTCACAATCCATATAGTCGAATCAAGCAGAAGAGTTCAATCAAGTCGAAAAAGGACGAAATCTGACCAATCTTGAACAAAAAAAAAGATACGCTGAGTTTGAATCGAATTTGGCAGGCTTCGCTGATGCTGGCTTACCCGAATGCCTTTCTGATGATGACAATGATAATTGCGGTACTGACCCAATGGAGGCCATGTATTTGAAAGAACAGTTACTTAGTCCAAATATATGTATATTTATTTACTTTTGTTCAGAGTTTTTCCCTGTAAAGGTGTCTTTTGCGATAACAATAATCTCTCACTATTAATTGAATGTCTAAAATCTATGTGATATCTCTGAATTGAAATGTCTTCGGCGAGAGCCCGCAGGGCAACGCCGTAATCCAGCGTAGCAAGATTGATCGGCTAGTTGTCTTATACAAGAGATCAAATACATTGTTAGATTTTGTTGACATGTCAGGATCGAAAAAAAAAAAATGTATGGCGAATGAAGAGGATATTTTGTTGGTACGCTAGCCATCCCCGATGATGTTCCTAGAAGTTTAACGCCTTTTTTAATGCATAAGCAAGAACTGTATCGTTGCGTAGGCATGTACGATCCTATGCTTGCGAAGATATATAGCGTGGTGCAATTCGTAGCTATATTAGCATAGATCCTCTTCATTTACTAAAATGAGAATGTCGTAAATACTTGTTGATATTTTTAAAAGAATCTATCCACCTCTTTGTTCGGTGCCATTTTGAGCATTCAATGCTACTGTTTATTGAATTTCTGTTATCTCGACATCAATGGATAGGTGTCAACTACCACAGGGATATTTTTTTTTTTTCGATTCTTAACAAGGAATGTAACTTTTTCAACAAGCTGGAATTCAAATTTCTTGAATTGCTATTCAAGTGGCAGGACCAAGTCCATATCTACTAGGGGGTGGGGTGGTGGATGGTGGTAAGAGTTTGAGTGTGGATTAGAAAATTTTGACACATTTTGTCTTTCCCTTTCCTCTTTTCTCACCTCTCTCTTTTCTATAATCATGGCTTTCCGTGCACCACCTACAGGACTTGCAAAGCATGTCTCCAACATGTTGAAAGGGAATTTAATGAAGAAGCCACCAGTATGGCTCTCAGTTGTGCAAGCTATCCCCCCTGGACCCAGTGTTGTTCGTTCTCAAAACCCTGAAGCCAATCTCTCAGGTCAAACAGAATTGGAACAAAGTTTTTTATCTAAACCTCAACAAAAGCATCGTCTTCGTCACTCTGAGAAGCATTTACGTACACCTCCACCTAGACCCCGTGCCATCGTTTATCCTGAGGATAAGCTTAGAAGACAATTCTTCAAGGATCATCCATTCGAATTATCAAGACCCAAAGTGCTAGTAGAGAATGATTTGGGCATTAATCGCACTGATTTCAGTAAACTCATGTTGGACGGCATGCATCCTTCTCAAATCGACGGTGAAGCGTAAGTTTATATCAGGCAGTATGGTTTATTCAATAAGTTAACAATATTCTAGTGTCATCAAATATCAACTCTATTTAATGACTCACGAAAAGATGCCTGAGAGAAAGGCCTACGCTAAAGCAACATCAGAATTCTACGAAATCAGAGCACAACAAGAAGAGGATGAAAGAGCCGCCAGAGCAAAGATGAACAATGTGCTGCAAACTCTTCAAAGCAAGAAATGGACACAAAAGGCATTATACCTTGAAGAAAGAGCTTTGAAGCAAGGTCAAGCGAATCAATTTTAGATGTTACAAAAAAGTGTGTATAAATAAATTTATGAATCAATTAATGTCTCAAGAAGAGGATGCTATGCTGTTGTTGGTGGAGGGCTGGTCTACTAATGCGACAGAAAATCGCTTTTTATCATCGATAGGTTCAGTAGGCTGAGGCTCAGTGTATCCCAGCTCTTCTGTCTGTGCCAGTGCCAAATTGAGACGAACAGCTAATCGATGCTCAAAGTCATGCTTTCCGTGATCCAAAGCCATTTCCCAGACCTGTCGACTCTTATTTTTGAGATCAAGCGACCAGCAAGAAACACCAGCCTCCCAAAGGGCATAGGGAACCGTCCACGTATCTTGCGATATACATTCTTTGTGATCCAGGATCCAATTGATATCCAACGTTGTATCTTCTGGTCTTCCGAGGACATTCAGAATGGCAGCCTTGACAACCAGCAAGCAGGCTCTCTCATCAAAATAATCAGGCGTTGGTGCATCTGGTGCTAATTCCATCATTCGTTGCTCTTGCTCTATATTCTCGCATTTTTGGATGGCAGCCAAACTTCGTTGAACACGATTCAATGCTTCAGTTAACAACTCGGGACTGATATAGGGAAAGACGTTCCAAATATACATGAATTCAAGAATGGGTGCATAGAAATCCAAGTTTTGATAGCCACTCTTTTGAAACATGGTGATTTTACGCAGCACATATGAGTCAATGTCGGATAGACGACCACCGAGTTTCTTTACGACAAGTTGAGGAACCTCTGCGAATATCAAAATGGCTTCAGTGCGCTCGCCCATCATTTCGTAGCAAGCACCTTGGGCATAGCGACAGAAAGCAGTAGACCAGTACTGCTGTTCATACAGATATTCAAATGCTGCAGCTGCATGGCTCCAGTTGCCAGTGAGCATGTGATTCATGGCCATTTCAAATCGACATGAGTTTGTAACAGCCACTTCAGCCCATTCACCACGGCTTATTTCAGCTGCATATAAGAATGATTGTGTAGATAGTGGTAAATCCAGGCCATTACGAGCCATACGGCCAGCAAAGAAGAGAAATACTGCAGAATTGGGATGATACTTTTGAGCGTCTAATAAAATCTATACAAAAGAAGAGGTATTAAGTAGCAAGCAATGCGATAGCACGAAAGCAGCTTACATCCATGGCAGTTTTCTTGTAGACGTCAGACATGATTTGAGGAGCAAAGGAGATGGCAGCAGTGTAGTAAGCCAGTAACATGATAGTAGCCATGGAGGATCGCACTCTTTTGCTTTGACGGCATTCGTTGAGCAGTACGAAACCATACTTCTTGTTAGGTTGCCATCCAAATGCTGATATCGCCTTGAGAATTTTGGCCGGCAAAGCGGATAATACGAGATGAACAGAGCCAATACTACAAGCAAGGTCAGTTGTCTACTTTGCCATGGCCCCTTTGTTCTCTTACCCAAATTGCACGCCAGAAATGGTATCCGAGTCCATGAATGCCAAGTGGTCTGCCCCCATCTTTTCATACTCTGACCACACATAACTGTAAGATGAATACGCTCTTCGCAAGTTTAAGCCACACTTGACATAGCCCATGACAGATTCCTGCAGTAATTGCAAAATAGCAATCTGCAGACAGCATTCGGCTTTCAAAACATGTGCACGCAAGACACTGTTGGGCGGATAGCTGGAAGTGGGACGAGCAGTTGAGGTCCCTTCTGGAGTAGCAGCGTCTGTTGGTGAATCGCCTTTCTTTTTCAAGTAGTTGTAGTATCCCGAGAAATAGCCGGATACTTTGGATGACTTTTTGGCTGCTTCTAATTGAGTATTTGCAATGTTGTATGTCTCATTCAAGGCATTCAATGCCATTGTTTGATCTTGATCTGCTGAGGTCTATTATATGTGGGGATGGTAAACATTTAATATCATTGTGCAACACTAAATATGGGTGCCTTACCATGACAGCTTTTGAGGTTTTGGTTTGTGTGAGAAAAAAGAGTGATTGAAGCAAGTGTTATTCATGGTACAAAGGTATTCTAGGTTCTATAGTTACCTTTTAAAAAGGCCATTGAGCTAAGCGCCAAAGCATTTAATGGGTCACTGCAAAGAAGTTTAGTCTATCCATGCCCACCGATCCCAAACCGCCATCATGCTCACCAGTCTGCCTTCTCCTCAAAGATGGTCTTTGCTGCCATAAATTGATTGTCAAACAAGTAACTCAATCCTCTGATCACTGATTCATCTGTGTAGTTTTCGTTCAGTTTGAGTCACCCCTGAATGGATGATTTCAGCCAAAACTTGCCTTCTTTCTCTTGTTCTCTCGGTGTAAGTGGGTTCAAGTTGACCTGCCCCTTCTTGATTTGGATCAGATTAGCACCGAACCGTTCTGGATCTGCTGCTTTGATCTTGTTTATCTCTTCTTCAGTGGGCTTCTGGGGAACAAATTTCCTTTTTTCTTTCTCCCGGTCAATCTGGTGCGATGTCAGATTAAGCTCATCTTTCAAGATGTTTGTGATGGCCTCAATTTTAGGCTCTTCTTTGGTGATTTCCGCTTCAGTCATGCTAAATGATATGATACAAGGAGAAAAGGAAAGGAAAAAGTGGCAAAGAACGAAGAATTTTATATAGATGCCTTTTTTCGGAGACGAGTCTTTGATTGTGTGTTACAGCTCGATTTTCACATATGATGTGCGACATAGAATTGATATACACAGATGGTACAAGTAGAGATCAGGGAAAAAGCAACATTGGCCTGTATCCATCATCCCACATCACCCTTGCCAGCACTGAAGCGCCCCCCAATAGGATCTTGTTGGCGAATTCAGGTCAAGTAATTTGTATACAGTGAACTCTGAAAATGATAGTGGCATCAACATCATATAATACACTGTAAAACATTCATATCCTTTCAAAAATTTAAAGAATTTACTGTACAAGGTGAATACACCACCGCCGTAGCCGGCATTGGGGAGAGACAGAACTGCCCTTCCAGTAAATTACAACTACCAAAGATGTGATTCATGGCATGCAAATAGAAACTATAAAACAAAACATAGCCAAATTTGACAGCTTTCAAGCCTTCATATCTTGGCATGTAGGCCTTTCTGAGCTACCAGAATAACGCCAAACAATTGTATTCGAGTAATAGTAACTTCCTGACACCTTTGCTCAACTTTTTGGAAACCCAAAAAACATGGCCAAAAATCGACCAAAAAGCATGAGGAGCACCTCATGGTTTTCATCGAAAATCAAACGATCGCCTTTTTTACCTTGAAAATGAAGGCTTTTATTATGGCATATGTTAAATCAAAATGCTTCTCTTGACCCAAAGCAACTTCTGAAACCACTTTTATGAAGTCTTCATATGCAAAATTTCGACATTTTGGCCAAAAACCTTATTTCATATTTTCTGAAATTGCTCCATACATTCAGTCAGAATATTTATTTTACTTGGCACCATTGGAAGCGCCTTGAAAAGTACTCTTAGATTGTATTAGGAAGCATCGTATGATCATCACAGTTTATATAGTCGAATCTTACAAAAATAGATCGATCAAGTCGAAAAAGAACATAATTTGTCCAATCTTGAGCAGAAAAAAGTTAACTGGGTTTGAATCAATTTTAGCTGTGGCGCTACTGTTGGCTGACCCAAATGCTTTTCTGATGATGACAAGGATGGTTGCGATACTGTTTAAATAAGGATCATGGAGTTGAAAGGACAATTGCTTAGCTTAAATACATTTTTTTTCTTGAGAGTATTTCCCTGTAAGGGTTTCTTTTGCAATGACAATATCGCAAGAAAATCGCTGTAGGTTTTACACACGTCCTGTATTTACAAATGGCCAGTTTTATGCCGTCATCTCAAGAGCAACATCAGCGAATGGATACCTCCCCCCCCCCTCCTGACTAGGATATAGCCTTACTACTAATTGATTATTTAAGATCTACTTGATATGCCTGATTTTTATTATCTCTGATTTGGCGGGAGCCCGTAGGGCGACGCCGTCATCGAACGTAGCGAGATGGATCGGCTAGTTGGTATATACTAGACAAAACTCATCACTGCAAATCATTGAAAGCTGCCAATAAAAAGTAGGATTTATTGCTGATATCACAAACATTGTTAACTTAACTTGGTTGTATCCAGTCTGGCAGCACATGTTTCCTGCCAACAACAAGTCTTGAGCATATATATACATACATGAAGCTTTTTTTCCCATGCCAGTGATTTGTAAATGTCACTCAAAGAAGAAAGAAGAAGAAAAAGAGAATTTTTATATGGAAAAAGAAAGAGAAGGTGGAAATATGTATAAACGTAATGTTAAAAAGGTAAATCAATATCTATCTCTTCTGCTACTACTGCCCATACGGTCTCTTGATCTATCTCTGCCACCACGGCCACCACCACCGTATCGATCAACTCTGTCTTTGTATCCTTTTGGACTTCTGCTTCGTGAGCGCATACGAGATCTCTTTCTATCGTCGTCTCTGCTATTATATCCTCCTCCGCCTCTATAACTGCTGCTGCCTCCTCCTCTATGTCTATCGCGATCACTGTAAGATGAACGATCACGACTGGCATGACGGTTGCTCATTGAGTGATGAGATGATGATGATCGTTGCTGTTCTCTGCCGCCAAGGCCGCCGCCTAATCTACGAGGTTTCCAACCCTTCACAGTACGAGCACGTTCAACATCTACCAAGATACGACGTCCCAGGATCTTTAAGCCGTCTGCATCCTTATAAGCCGCTGCAGATACCATTAGTACGCCAAATACGTACACCACTCTATTTTTTTTTTTTTTTTTTTTTTTTTTTGGCCTGTCAACTTACCACGCATGTCTTTTTCTCTCTCAAACTCTATAAATGCATAACAGCGAGATTTGCCTTCCTTGTCACGAATGAGACGAATCTATCAACCAAGATAAGTGAGTATGTACAGGCCAGTCAATGTGTGCTAGGTAAGTCGGTTCATTACCTTTTTGATCTGTCCATATAATTCAAATTCGCTCATGAGATCTGATTCTGTCAGTTCTGGGCTCAAATGGGTGACAAACAATGTGTTGAAAGGGTCGCCGTCGATATTCTCATCTTGCTCAGGGTCATCTATATATCACAAAAAGATGTTGATACGACTATACAAGGTGTGTTCTGCGGCGACATGCTTACATTTAGCTAAAGCCTCTTGTAATGCTTCCTCGGCTTTCTTTCGCTTCATCTCTGCCTGTCTCTCTGTTAGTACCCATCACACGAAAGGCGCATGGTATACTACTCACCTTTTCTTTTCGTTTCTCCTCCAGGGATTTCCAAGGAACATAGTCAGCATCGTAGTTCTTTAGCTCATCGACATAGGACGCGATGCCGCCTACGATGCAGCCCACACGCTTCTCAGGGTCCTTATCAAGAGGTGGGACATAAGATAAAGGAGGGCGAGGCGCAAACAACTTTAACAAATTGGGAGGAAGTTTGTCAGTCATATTGAAGTTTGCAGAAAAATGCTAAATTTGAAAAGAACTGAAAAAATCTTTTGAAAATAACAGGATAGGAGAGTTGCCCAGTAGTGCATCAAGATTACGTTCATGTCTTGCCATCAAGTGCTCTCTTGTGACTAGAAGCTGATCCAATGCTCCAACCAGATTTTGAGCTTTTCAACCTGTCGACATTTTTTTTCTCGCTCCTTTTGCCTTTCTTTCTTCTATTTCTCATTTCATACATACGCTATTTTGCCATGAGTGAATCATATCCCGGTGTAACTGCACCATTATCCTTGGCAACCCCAAGCCCGCAAGATATTCGACTTACAGCATCATTGGAAGAGACGCTGGAGAGATTTGGCATGTACGACAGCGAGCAACGCACGGTGGAAAGGTAAGTTGGGTGTACATTTGCCCATCACTATAGACTCACATTCAAGCAACAGAGAGAATGCATTAAAGCGATTACAGGAAATCACACAACAGTTTGTAATGAATGTGTGCGAACGTCGAAAGGTGCCAAAAGAAACATCAAAGCAGGCAGGAGGGGCCGTATTTACCTATGGCAGTTATAAGCTAGGTGTGAACTCTGCTGGTATGCATGCCTCAAATGAGTAGAAAGTGTACCAGTGCTAAAGATCCTGTTTAGATGCTGATATTGACACTTTGTGCGTTGTACCAAATGTCATTTTTAGAAGCGATTTCTTTCAGGAAATGCTCACATTACTAAGAAAGACACCCGAGATCACGCACATTACAGTAAGTATCCACTCACAAAGCAATCCAATGTTCGCCTACTTAGTTCATGCAATATATACACAGGCCGTGCCAGACTCGTATGTCCCAGTGATAAAGTTCAAGTTTAATGACATTCCAGTATGTACCACCCCAACTATGTAATCGTGTGCTGACACACATCTGTTATAGATTGATTTTGTGTGCGCTAGGTTAAATGTGTCCCAAGTAACACCCAGCATCAACCTGAAGGACTCATCAATTCTCCAAGGCCTTGACGACAGATGCATTCGAAGCATCAATGGTACAAGAGTTGCCGATGATATAATTCGTCTCGTTCCCAATGTCAATACGTTTAGAATTGCTCTTCGATGCATCAAATTATGGGCCATGAAGAAGGCTGTTTACTCCAATGTCATGGGATTTCTAGGTGGTGTTGCTTGGGCTATTCTAGTCGCTCGTATCTGTCAACTGTATCCCAATGCATGTGCTAGTGTGATTATTAGCAAATTCTTTCGTATTCTGACTCAATGGAACTGGCCATCGCCAGTCATTTTAAAGCCAATTGAAGAGGGTCCTGTTCTCAGCTCATCATTGAGACCTTGGAGTGCAAAGTTAAATCCAGTGGATAGAACGCATCGTATGCCTGTCATCACGCCGTCGTACCCCAGCATGTGTGCCACGCATAATGTTACAGCATCGACGCAACGCATTATATTGGGCGAGTTCAACATAGCAGCTCAAACAGTAGACAAGATCATGGCCAATCAGCTACCTTGGTCTGCTCTGTTCCAACCCCATACATTTTTCCACAACTACAAGTACTATCTGCAAGTGGTTGTGAGTGGCGATACGCATGAAAGATTTCTATCTTGGTCTGGGCTCGTGGAGGCAAGATTGCGACAACTGGTGCTTAAGCTGGAAGCCGTACCAGTGATTGCGCTTGTGCACCCGTTTGTGGATGGATTCAAACACGAGTACAAATGCCACAGTGCTCAAGATGTATATGATGCGACACACGGACAAATTGTCTCGCACAGCAAGGGAAGCAAAAAGAAGCCTGTGTATGTGTATACCAAGGTATTCTACATTGGGCTGTACATTCGCATAAGAGCAGATCATCCTCGCACATTGGATTTAACAAGACCAATCTATGATTTCACTCAAATGCTGAAACTATGGCCAGAGTATCAAAGAAATCATATGGGCATTGTGGTTGAAAATGTCAAAAGATCTGATTTACCTGAAGAGGTATATCCCAAGAAAGATGCTGCCATGTCCAAAAGAGCTTTATCCAAGGTAAGTAGCCATAGGAGCTGCTCTTCCATGATGGCATGCTGAATTTTTCTGTTAGTCGCCATCGCCTGTATTACAGCCAACAACCGACGTAAACCCACTCTCTCCCAACATCAACAAAAAAGTGAAAACAAGCACGCCATTATCTACTACATCACCGATACCTGTACCAGTATCAAACGAACAAGCAACTCCTATCGCCATGGCATCTACAGTGTAACTTTTGATCTATTTAGAACTGCTATCTTCTTCCCTCATCAGAAACTCGCACCCACCCACAAACACACGCATGAGTAAGACTAAGTATCAAAATATTTCACAATACCATATAGCATGGAAAGCAAGAAAGAGAGAAAAAGAAAGCTCAACTAGATGGAAAAGAAAAAAAAAAAGCAAAAGATGAGAGATGAAGGAATATGTTTGCCAGAAAAGAGGAAGGGTGTATTTTGTTGCCGTCGTAACAGAGGTGGAAAATCAACAAAAGCTAAGTATTTGGAAAACTAATCTTTTTTTCTTTACTGCTTACTTGCTTCCTCTTATTCTTTTGTCTCTTTTTTTTTTCTTTTTTCATATATGCTTTGCCTCATTTCTTTTTACTCCTTCTCAAACTCCTTTTTGTAAATTATAAAATATATAAGCTTGATTTCAGTACTAAAAAAAAACACACACACACACACACACAAAATATAGCTTCTGTAATAAAAATTCATGTATTCTCTTTATTCTGTTGTGCCTTTCGTCCAAAAATGTAATGAATATTGAGCCAACTTCTAAAATCTCTGCATTCAGATGATGCAGTTTGAACCATCTTGTCGTATTTGGAGCTGCTCATTGACCAGTCTTCACATAGCTTTGGCTTGATCGCATCAAACAGTCGTTCGACGGCTTCCAGCATGATGTCTCCATTTCTGCCATACCATCCAATGGGTGCTGAGCGATGAGAGGCCTCTATTTTGTCTAATCCTCCTATACTCTCTAACATGCCCTCTAATTGTGTTGCAATCTTAAGAGTAATGTCTCTTGTCTGCAAAGAGACAGTGAGCCGCATCATCCAAATGGACATGTTTGGTCCAATGTCTTGTATGACGCCTCCTGGCTCTACTAGTTCCACATACCCTCCTGGCTTCAGTACTCGAATTAACTCTGGTAATACAGTGTCCCAATCCTTCTGACTGTATCGAAATAGTGCATCATGTTGTGTCACAAAATCAAACGTATTGTCCGCAAAAGGTAACCCTTTTGATATATCTATCACTCTGAAATGACAGTTTGTAGGTGGTGTGTTGATTGGGTATATCATCTCGTCGCACCCTGTAAAGTGTGATTTGGGGAATTCTTTTGCCATGTCCTAATATCAAGTAGCATTAGAGAAGGAGTACTTTTTGATACATTCTATGATCATTTACTATCAACCACCAACCAGGACCAGCTCTAATAGTTTTTTTTTTTTTTTTTTTTTTTTTTTTTCAGCATCCAGGTTTCATCATCAACATTGTCTACTTACGACACATCCAATACTTTGATGCCTGATCTCAGTGCAGCTTCCACAGGCGAGAAATATTGCGTAATGAACAAAGATCTATACACACGTATGAGATTCAAGTGCGCTGCAAGAAAACGAGCAATATTTACTTGAATAACAGATGATTTACTTGTAATCGCTCAATCTCCTCATCATCGCAAGGCAGAAATTGGTCGTTTGGCTTCTTGGATTGTCTATAGTTTCGTCCCTCTACATAATCAAACTTTTTGATGGGGAACTTGGGCTCTACAATTCCTTGGTCCTCGTCATCTTTCTCTTTACTGTTCACGCTGCGGATGGTATCATGATTACAATGCTACACTTTCAAGTACTGACAGATGCTATCTTACCTTTTGGTAACAGAATTCGACAGACTTTTTGTATGGTGAGTGGCTTTAGAGCGTACCGCTGAAAATGGCATGATTTATTTGTGTATGAAGGGATAATATTATTAAGAAATGGGGTAACTGAAAGAGAAAAAAGGAAAACTCGAGAAAGAAGCGGAGTGGTTTGGCATTCTCCATCCTATTACTGTTTTTTTTTTCCCCTGCAGCAAACAGAACTATCGCCTCAGTCGTGGCAGAGAGTAACATTGGGAAAAAATACATCATTTTGGTACCACTCTGCTAATGCATCAAATAATTTTCAATATCATTGGACGATTTTAGTAATAAACTCTAAATTGATCGAGATATGCTTCTCTGAAATCTTCTGATTTGGTGGTTGTTTGTCTTTTTTCAAATGCTCGCAAGTTGCTTCAAGAGCAAATAAAATGATTTCAAGCATTCTAATTATCAACTACTTTATTGAGTCGCTTTGCAGTATCTCTCAAAAGAGATCGCATGTCCCTCGCAGGGCTCCCGGATACTCGTCATATATAAAATGTACACAAGTCTATGTTTATTATGTGTCTCCTACCTGAAATGTTATAATACAATGTGTTGTCATTTGTAGACGTAGGAAAAAGAAGAGGTGTGGTGGTATTGAGGATGAAAAGAAGAGAGGAGATTATATATTACACGAACTTTTCAGCTATTTTTGTTGGTGGCCATTCATCAATTTCCCTTAGATTTGATTGAACATGCAACACTTGCTCATAGACGACAAACATGATAGCACTCTGAAGACTGGTCCAAAACACACGGGGACCAATTCCTCTGAATAAACCAGCTAATCCTTGATTTTTGTAGTTCCAGATCATGCCGTCCATGATGCCATTGTAATGTTTGACAGGTGGATCCAGTAATTTGACTGGATTTGCTGTAGGTGTTGCTGCAACAGCTGCTGCGAGCGTTGGCTTCTTTTTCAGAGTGGCACTGCTGCTTTGTTGTGTTTGTAATAATGTCTTCATGACGTCTAGTGGTGTCGTGATGGCACCAGCGATGCCGCCTGCAAGAGAACCTGTGAGCATATCTATGCCAATGGGTAAATGCTCGCCAGACGCTGTAAACTTGCTCTGAGCAAATTTCTTGAATTGTTCTGTATAGTTTGCATTAGCAATGCGTATCGATCGTGGGCTGCTCAGTCATTTACCGTAACATGCAAATTGTATCGCTGAGTAGGGTACATCTCTTAAAATCGTCGCTCTAAATCCATGAAATAACGCACCAAATCCATCATATTTGACAATCTGATATCAGTGTAAGTATGGATGTGTCTGCTCGTGCTTCATTCACTCACCATTGTCGTTGCGTGCCATGTGTTTTTGTAATTGTATCCACTCACAAAATGAGGGTTGTTGTATCTCCCCTGTAGTTGCAAACGGGTCTTCAAAACTTCTGAAGGCACATAGATGAAAGATGCTGCAAGATCACCCAGTGAACCTGCTGTTAAATGAGACACAACTTCAGGCACACTCGTTTCGTTCAATGTTCTCTTTGTTAATTCATAGATGGCAAAATACAGCGTTGTACCAGGAACTAGTTTTTTTTTTTGGTGATTTTGAATAAGCTTTTTCATGTAGATCTCTTTTGATATTTTGGAGCTTACTTGATCCAATCATGGCAGGTGTTACGCCAGCATATAATCCTCTCATGGCGCCTTCTTGTTTGAATATCATTTTGTATGCTTGCACCATACTTGTATATTTCTGCACGCGGCTGTGGGGCTGTCCTTGAAGTCGAGTCTTCACAGTGTCCACACTAGGTAAGTTCATCGTTAGGAAAATAGGCTTGGTACATTGGATCCAATTCAAACCTGTGCATAATGAAATCAGCTGTTGAACCTCCAATACCACCTGCAATACAAGCCTACGTCAAGCAAAAGAATTGGCGTTAGTACACAAACTTGTGGCTGTGTAATAATCAGTGTAAGCTTACATCAAAGAAGGGCGGATACTGGCCTCCTCCATCCATGATGATGGAAGGGATTGCAAATGAAAAAGTGGGTTGCCTGGTATTTGGGCCTGGCTCTGGAGGCTGTATCATGGCAGGTTATTATATATAGAATGTATAAGAGTATGAAAATCCCCTCTTCTTTGTCTGCTTTAACTGAGAAGAAAGAGAGTGATGGACCTTCTTCATCAACAACAACAGGGTGTCGTGACAAGGTATTTGCGTCATTTGAAATTGCAAGTAAAAGGCTTGTGCCAGTCAATCAAACATTTGCATCCTTTTTCATTCAGCTCTCTAAACATGTCTGCAGTTGCGCCTGTAACAAACGACATTCTCAAAGAGAATGGCAATGCTGCCAACAAAAAGGCTCAACACAAGATGAGAAAGAGAAATAAAAAGAAGAGCAAAAAGCAACGTCAGGAGGAAGAGGCACAACGTAAAGCTGTAAGTAAAACTAATGGTGTATGAGGCGTGTTTCGCAGTAGACACTAACTCGGCAAACCAAAGGAATTGGAGCAGCAGCAAAAGAAGGAAGACGCTCTCGATGATGTTCAGATTGAATACGTTGTTCAGCCTGTTGACATGTCCGCATTGAAAAATATGGATGGTATGTCAAATCTTGACGAAAATACGCTTCAGCAGTTCTCAGACATTTTCAAACATTTTCAAACTGGAAAGCCTGAGGAAGATGACGAGGTAGGTGAATCATGGTCTCATTTGATGGGATTGATTGTTCTAAGTAGCAATCTGTTCAACGCAGGAATTCCCTGTACAAGACAACACTGTCGAACCAGAAAATGAGGAGAATTCAGACGATGAAGAAAAGGACGATCAACCTTTGTCAAAGAAAAAGATGAAGAAAATCCAACGCTTGACTGTAGCAGAACTGAAGCAGCTCGTAAAGAAACCAGAGACTGTCGAGGTATTGTAGAATTTGGAATACTCATTCACGAACTATTCGCTAATCAGATATCCATAGTGGTGGGATGTCACAGCCAGTGATCCCAAGTTGTTGGTCGCTCTGAAATCATATCGCAATACCGTGCCTGTACCTGCTCATTGGAGCATGAAGCGTAAATATCTTCAAGGAAAGCGTGGTATCGAGAAGCCACCATGGGAATTGCCTGGTAACTACTTTTTTGTTCTTTGCATGAATACTGTTCGATGCTCATACGTTGTCATAGATTTTATCAAAGACACCGGCATTATGGAGATGCGTGATGCTGTCAAAGAAAAAGAAAGCGCAGCTGGTTTGAAGAGCAAAATGAAGGAGAAAGTAGCACCAAAGATGGGAAAACTCGACATTGATTATCAAAAGCTGCACGACGCCTTTTTCAGATTCCAAACTCGCGGCAAATACACATTACATGGTGAACTATACTACGAAGGCAAAGAATTCGAAACAAAACTGAAAGAACAAAAACCTGGACAATTGTCTGAAGAATTGAAAGAAGCATTGAATATGCCTCCATTGGCCCCTCCTCCATGGTTGATCAACATGCAACGTTACGGCCCTCCCCCTAGTTACCCTAGTTTGAAAATTGCTGGTCTAAATGCACCAATACCCGAGGGTGCTCAATGGGGATATCACCCCGGTGGATGGGGTAGACCTCCTGTGGATGAATACAATCGTCCTCTTTACGGTGATGTATTTGGCGTCTCCCAACCTACAGCTGCACCACCAGAGATTGTCGAGCCTGTTGATAAACAGCTTTGGGGCGAACTTGAATCAGAGGAAGAATACGAGGAGGAAGAGGAAGAGAGCGAAGAGGAAGAAGAGGAAGAGGAGCAACAAGAGGAGCAACAAGAAGTGGCTGCATCTGACGACCTTGCTGATGGACTCGTTACACCTTCAGGCATGGCGTCGATTGCTTCTGGATTAGAAACACCTGATCATATTGAGCTTCGTAAAGATCGCAAACGAGAGGAAGACGAAGGGCCAAAACAATTGTATCAAGTACTGCCTGAAGTATCTAAAAACATCACTGGCTTTATGGGCTCTCAGCATGGTTACGATTTAACAGCAGTGGATAAACCAATTGCACCACCACCTACCGGTAGAGTGCAAACAGCAGGAGGAAAACGTAAAGCAAATAATGTAGATGTTGCTATTGATCCAAGCGAATTGGAAGGCGGCCTTGATGAGGCTACTTTGCGTGCTAAATATGAAGCTCAGATGAAAGCTAAATTGCCCGGTGGCAGTGTGAATGATGAAGATTTATCAGACATGTATGCTGAACATGCTAGTAGACAGGCTAAAAAAGCCAAAACACAAGATAGTCGAAAGGAAGGAAAAAAGAAGGAGTTCAAGTTTTAAATATTATTTTTCATTTCATATTACAATAAAGAGCTTTGTTTCTTGTCAACTTGATTACCATTGAGACAATCCAAAAGGTATATAACAGTGGGTGAGGATCAAACCCATTCCCTCATATAGTTAGTTTAGATAATTTTTTCTTATGTCTTTATCTCAATTGCACCCGCCTCTTCACTCTGACCTATTACTCTTAGTGTACACGGCTCAATCAATAAACAAAATTAAATAAGAAAAGAGTACTTAAATGTGAGCCAAGAGAAGTATAGCATAGACATAGTATATAACAGCAAACAAGATACATACTTTGCATTGTTGAATGAATGCCTACAGCAAATCATTGTCGCAAGAATAATAATACTTGAGCTTCTTGCATAATGATGGTGCTCACACAAAACCATCTCACGTTAATATCCAGAAAAATATAAACACAAATTGAAGCACACCAGGATTCGGTGTTGTTGCCTCACGATTTAGATCTAGGCATCATACTCGGCTACGGTCTCGAGTTTGATTATATAATATAAAAGTTATATATAAAGACGGCACGCAGATTGCTCGACCAAAAGTCATCCGCCGCGACAGAACTGAAAAAAGCTGTAAATCAAGCATCGTTGCAGTCTAAACTCGTTATTCAAAATAAATATAATACTTCGCCAGATAATCCAAGGTGGTAATATTGTTCAATTGATTTTTTTTTTTTCATTCACTAGAAAAAAACTTGTCCCTAAAATGCATGTCAGTTTGTAGTTAGAAACACCTCGAGCTCCTAATAGCTTGATGACGCCAAAATAGTGCATACTGACATCTTTCCATCGCTTAGACGACGTATTGTTTTCAGTAGTAACAACCATTGCCCCTAGTTCATAGCAATTCTTCTGGACAAAATTTAAGCGCGTATCAAATGAAACCACTCTTAAAAGTAATTCCACAGCTTGTACACAAATATGCATGTTTTTCAGATATTGTAAGAGGTTTTAAAAGAACACAGCACGTACTAATAAGTCTGCATCAAGACAACTGTAAGAGTTGTCATTGTGTAAACCCAGAATTTACCTATCGTTTGAGGTCTTATTTGAAGCTGTAGCTCCATTTCTTATAAATCAACAACACTGAATAGGCCAGTCCCCGTCAAATCATTGCCAAAAAATGATCACTCAAGGCTAACTTTTGTGTAGTCGCGCATATAAAATTCTTTTTGTGCATTGCTATTAGTCATACCACGCCCTAAATTTATTTTATAGACTTTAGCACCACCTAGACGGTTCTGTAATGTTATTCAAGAAAAACGTGTTTTTGCCACTGTAAAGAACTCCAATTTGGAGTGTAATGAAATAGCCACCCAAACGCAACTTGATTGAAAACCGAAATTCACCAAATAGCATGAATTTGAATGAGTGCTATTTGGTGAATTTCGGTTTTCAATCAAGTTGCGTTTGGGTGGCTATTTCATTACAGAGCATACATCTTTAGCATGTATCTGGATATATGGCATGTCTATAGCATATCGTATGCATGTCTATAGCATATCGTATGCATGTCTATAGCATATCGTATGCATGTCTATAGCATATCGTATGCATGTCTATAGCATATCGTATGCATGTCTATAGCATGTCTCATATATAGTACAAGTCTGTAGTAGTTCATAAAGTATCTATAGCTAGTATCACGGATATAAGCATGTGTCTTATAGCGTGGATCATGAAGTGCACATCTGAAGCAACAAGCTCATATTGCATTAATCTTGGTGCCTATCCAGATATGGTAAACATCCGTAGTCAATGTCGGAATACAAGTATAATAAGTCTATAGCGCTATCCATGTTCGTGGTGCCATCTATAGCCTATATCTTATATAGTATGAATCTTATAGTACTAGCGTATCTGAAGTCCATATCTTCTTATAGTATTATAAATCGATACCGCACATCCAATCCAGTGTACATAATACAGTTTATATCTAAATCTGGTAACTGGATGAACTGTCGGAATGCAGATCATAGTGGATGTATTCCGCAACAACAATTGTATAAGTGTGTCAATGCACCAGAACACAGCACCAACCAGGAGTAATCCGTCAAGTAAGACATAGTAGATAAGGTAGAGAATTATACCTTGAATCCACCACCTTGCGCCTTTTCCGTATACGGTATATCGCCTTTTTAGGAAATCGAGATAGAGCCAAGTAACCAAAAGAAAGATACACACGTATCAGTGTGTCAGATGCTAATACGTAGAGGTAGTATATGCAATCTGAGATCTGATCGAGATATAAATGGAAGTAGATATAGAGAGTGTGCAGAAAGATGTTATAGTCTTTTAGTTGAATGGATAAAAAAGGTGCTTTATTAATATTAGATTTGAACATTGATTTTATCCAATATAGTTTGTGTAATGTTGTGCGCTATCCAGGTTAATCGTTGTTTAATGTTCCTGGTAGCTGGCGCTCAAGGCTTAAACCTGCGCTTCTTATTCTTGTTTGTGTTTAGTCTGTCAATAATATCCTGCAGATCTAAATCACTGTCAGAATACCCTTCAACCCTGACAAGTGTCGTTTACTCTTCGGTGGTATAGTTGAAATGTTTATTGAAAAGATATAATATTGCAGCTGCGTCCCTGTAGGGCAAAGTGCTCATTATACTGCGGATCAAAATGATGACAACTGGAAATAAATTCGGAAAGAGAATATAAAAAAAATAACAAAAAATTTAAAGATTAAATCCTTGGTTCAAAAAAAGGCAAACGAAAACAGTTGGAAAAGGACAGCAGAGAAACAGCATCTTAGTGAGACAAAAGATGTGGAATAGCGACAGTAATACCAGCACTATCTGAGGAAGAGATAGGAGGCGTACCCGAAACAGAGGTAGTTGAGGAAACCGGGGTCAACCAGTTGAGAAAGGCAGAACCAGACGAGTCCAGAGCTTTACCAGTAAATTCAGCATCAGGATGACAGATCATGTCGATATCCAAAAAGATTTGGAGCATGACAGGCCAGCGAACAGACCAAAAGGAGCGAGACGACACGAGTTTAGAGGCAGAAGGTTGCATACGAGGTAGTCGATTGAGCCAAAAGTCCAGAGGATTGGGCAAATAATCAGCACCAAGAGGATCATCAGTAAACAAAAGCTTTGAAGCAACACCAAGACACTCTAGCAGATGGTTGCGGCTAGCGTGAGGAGCACCACAACGACATGGAACTGGCCTAGCAGGTAGCCATCCCATGCGCCAACGGAGAATACGACTACGGTCAAACACAGACATTGGAAGATACAGGATGGGATCCACCATGAGTGAAGGACGACAAGCAGAGAGGAGAACAGGAGGAGAAACAGGAGGAGCAGGATGTAACCGACATTGGAGGGAATCAAGACGATACACCTTGATCTTGTCAGCAAGACCACGACGATCCAAAGCAAGAGAATTATCAGCACCACCACCAGCAAAAGTAGGATCCCAGATTGGATTTTTGACGGCCAACTTGTTCAAACGATGCTTGAAGGACACAAGTGAGGGAGCCAAAACCATAAGAAGAGTATCACCAGGCAGTTGCGTATGCACCCGCCAGAGCATTTTACTAGTCAGAATATCAACACGTTCCTCCATAGTGGGAAGATTGGTTAAATGTCGAAAAACCACGACGGAAGAGGTACGATGGCCACCAAAAGCCAGACGGAGACACTGATTTTGAGCTTTTTCCAAAAGCTTTAAATGACGTTTCAAGAACCAGGAAATAGACAGACCAAACTCAAGTTTGGGCCGAATAAAGGCCGCATACAGTTTAGCAGATAGGAGCTTGGAGAAACCAGCAGAATGAAGGCCAAGAGATTGCAAACCACGCATAGCACCTAACGCTGATTGACTATTTCTAGTCAATAAGAGATCGGTGTCCAAGCTACCCTTCACATTGAACGGCAAACCAAGGTAGGTAAAAGAGTGAGCAGTAGGTATAGCTTGACCATAGAGAGACAGAGAAACACCAGCACCAAGACCAGGAGAGACACCAGTAGCACCACCACCAACACCAGCATTGAGGACGACAGATTTCAGAGGGTTCCACCGATAACCCAGAGACACAGAATGAGCTTCCACACGAGCAAGTAACAAAGGCATAGACTCGGCAGTTCCAATTAGCACCACATCATCAGCATACATCAAACTATTGATCCAAAGACCGTTATACAAACGAGGAGGACGCTCCACCACCCGAGGGTTAAATGGAGCACGCAACACCGCAGGCAGAGAGTTGATGTACACGGAGTAAAGAAAAGGACTCAAAATGGAGCCTTGCAACACACCAGTACCAGGCCAAAAACCATCAGAAACAGCACCAGACACCAAGACCTGAACAGACACTTCATCAAACAAATGCTGAAGGAGACCAAGCATCGCATCTGATACATACGTTTCGAGAGCACGCCAAATGACAGCTCTGTCAACCGTATCGTATGCAGATTTGATATCCAGAAAAGCCAAAACAGGAGGAGAACCATAATCAAGAGTATGGTGAAGACAGAGTTCATGTAGACAGAGCGCCTGATCAGGAGCACCACGACGCTCACGAAAACCACCTTGCACCACATCCAACGCAGGAGCAGAAGACACCAAAGGATCATAAAGGCATCGTTCCAACAACTTTCGAAACACAGAAGTCAAAGAGATGGGTCTATGATTACCAGGATCAAGAGGATCACCCTTCTTGTAAATTGGCACCACCTGTGCTAATCGCCAAGAAGCAGGAGTACGAGACCAACGCCAGCACAGCTGAAACAACAGATAAAGTACAGGCACCAGAGATTCACGGATAGGAAGGAGCATTTCCGCACGGATATGGTCCCCACCAGGAGCACGCCGCCTGGCCAAACGCTTTCTTAAGTAGTAGTCAACATCATCGGCATCAAACGGACATTCATCCACAGAATGAGGCACAAGAGGAGTAGGAGGAGCATTAGGCCGGTTTGGAAGCAGGGAATCACCAGCATAGATACCACGAAGGTGTTGGGCCATAGTAGAAGCAGCAGCAACAGGACCTTCAGGGTGGGAGAAAGGAGCACTGAGACTACGACCACGGATAATCCGCTTGAGCGTACCAGTAGTATCACCTAAAGGCTGTGTAGCCATCTTGGTACAAAACTGTTTCCAGCTTTGACGACGCCGACGACGAATAGCCTTTTGGAATGCCTTCTTAGCAGCAAGATATTCACCCCAGCGTTTACATTGTTCGAAGGGGTTAGGAGAACGAACCCAGCGGGTATGGAGATGCTCACGAAGGTCAAAGGCAGCTTGCAAATCAGAGGTCCAAAACCAGGCATTACCAGGAGGCTTTGGTAAGCGACGACCCACAGGCTCTGTCAAGGACGAATGAATACAATCGGTGAGAGTATTACCTAATGCATCAAAGTCAGGACAGGCAGTAGAGGGCAACAGAGACACCAGGTCATCGTGAAAGGGAGCAATACGATTTGCAAACAGAGGAGCATAGGAGCAACTTGGGTCCTCCAACTTTGATAGATTCCACATCCACCGCGGGTGATCCACACGAACAGGAGGGGGAGAATCAAAGGCAAAGGACAGCGACACAGGATGATGATCAGAGTTGATACTCATATTAGAGTGTACGATCAAGGAAGGATGCAAGAGGCCATGGGTACCAATGAACAAGTCAATGATACTACCAGCAGCGTAGGAGATGTATGACATTGGATCATTCACAGGTTCACCATCATCCGTACAGTCACTATCATCACTAGAATCAGAGAGCAGATCAGAATTATCAGCCGTAACACCAGACACAGCACCACCATCGAGGGAGACACCAATACCAGGACCACGACCAGAGACACCAGAAGCACCAAGAACACCACTACCACCAGAGTCATCAAAAGAGCCACCACCAGAGACAACACCAGAGACGACACCAGAACCAGCAGCAGCACCATCAGGGACACCAACAGGAGCACCAACAACACCAGAAGCACTAGCACTTGACGACACATTCGCATCATCGTGATGGACAATACGACGACGACGTTGTTTGACAAGTGTAGGCTCACCAAAAGCAAAAGAAGCATTCCAACAATAGAGACCAGTATCAAGCAGCCACTCATATAGAAGAGTACTTCTAGTAGTAGTCTTAGTATCACCCAATAAACGAGCATGGCGAGCATTGAGATCACCACATATGATTGTGTTTGTTTGGGAGGGACTAGGATGGAGAGGCAGATCACGGAGTACAGCTAGTGCATCAGAGTCAGAAAAAGAAGCAGTAGGAGGCAAATAGACACAGTGAATCAAAGTGGATGCAACCTGACAGGATAATACATAAGGAGAGACAGAAGGAATATGCGTAACAGGGTAAGGAAAATCAGGATTGACCAGCAACGAGATTCCCATTTGACCACGACGCATGTTGGGGACAGGCAAACCATAGGTATGGAATTGCTGCCACGAAGTAGGGAGATGGAGAGGAGGAAGAAGCCATGTTTCGGTTATAAAGATGAGAGAGGACAAAGGAAGGGATTGGGTAACAGTATTAATTGTCATGCGATCAAGACAATTAGCATTCCAGATGGTTATAGTGATATCGCGAGAGTCACTCATTACTGAGGTGCCTCTGGTTTATCACCACCAGGAAGGGAAGCAGAAACAGTTGAACCAGTATCATTAGCAGCATCAGTCATGGTAACATTCTCATTATCCGTCTCAAAGACACCACCAGCACCAGAGTCACCACCAGCACCAGAGTCACCACCAGAACCAGAGCCATCAGAACCAGAGCCAGAATCACCAGAAACAGAATCACCAGACACCACACCATTAATCGTAAAAGAACCATTAGACTTGAACTCACGCAATTGATCATTAGAGATCCATTTCTTGTGGAAAAAGTCAGTAGCAACAGCAATCGAAATAGGACGACGACCAGCATGCTGGTACAAGTATTGAAGACCACGCAGAATACGACCCTGATGAACCTGGATAGCCTTCTCCACACGCTCAGCTTCAGTAAGGGAAACAAGACGAGGATCCTCCAGAATTGTTGGATCACGAGGATCAAAAGCATCAATGGGGAGGACCTTAGCTTTGGCAAGAGTATCAAGTAGCTCCTTGGCATATTCATGATGGACCAAAAGGGCAACAGCCTTGGGAGCAGGGTAGTGGATATCCAAAACACGCCAGTTTTGGACTTTCAACGTATGCAATTGTTCACGAACAGCCTTGTAAGACTTACGATGACGACTACGAAAGTAGATGTATCGATAGCCTTGCTCATATTGCTCAGGATAGTCAGAAAAGAAGCGGGCGGCAGCCTCAACCTTTTGAGGGGAAGGCTTTGACTTGGATTTTTGCTTGCTATTCTTACCTTTTTTAGCAGCTGCCAAAAAGTTATAGGTAGGAGTAGGAGTAGTGGAGGCAACACGAGTGGAAGAAGCAGCTGCTGTAGCAGGAAGAGAAGCATACTTGGAAACAGAAGAGTTACCAGCAAAGAATGAACCAGAAGAGACACCAAATGCAGCACCAGAGACACCAGAGACACCAGAGTTACCAGAGACACCAGGGACACCAGAGACACCAGGGACACCAGAGACACCAGAGACACCAGAGGCAGCAGCACCAGCAGCACCATCAGATACACCAGAGTCATTAGAGTCACCAGAATCACCAGAAATACCAGAGGCAGAGACACCAGACACATCAGACATAACGGCATCTACAGAGACGTTGTTAAGTCGCTTCACCTCCTCCTGAAGTGTTGCGATCAACTGATGTGCGTCAGACAGAGCAAATTTCAGCTGAGCATTCTCAGCCGTAAGACGTTCAACTTCATTCAACCGATTTTCATAAGCAGCAAATCGAGTATTCATAGCTCGCAATTGAACCTGAAAATCGATTGCCCAGTCAGCAAGAGAAGTAGTTGAAGAAGCAACGGTAGAAGTATCAGAAGGAAGATCAATAATAGTAGTAGTAGCAGTGTTAGAAGAGACAGCAGTAGTATTGATCAACGGATCAGTAGTGGTATTAGTAGCAGGAATAGCAGCATTTGGTTGTGGCAAAGCTTTTTCGGCATTAATGGGAACCTTAGAACCCTTGGGAATCGGAATTCGAGTGATACGAGAAGCAGGGATCACCTCAGGGGGAGCATTGACATTGGCATTGACAACCGTGGGAGAAGAGATCACGCCCTTTTTAGTCAAAATCCGTTTTTGGGGCATTTCACCGAAAGAGGAAGTTGGGGAAGGCACAAATGGACGTTTCGATTGCGAAACCGTGGGGGTAGGACCAGGAGTAACAGAAGTGAGGTTAGAACTAGTAACGTTAGGCAAGGCAGTGGCACTTGGACACGAAGTAGTGGAACCAGAGGACAAAGTAGTGTTACTGTGCACAGAATTAATGAAAATTAATTGCTTAGCAGGTGTAACTGTAGTACGGGAAGCAATAGAAGGTTCAGAAGCCTTGGCACTGACACGAGATTTCTGTTTTGGGGGAATCTTGATGAGTAATTAAAGAGTTGATGGGAAAAACTGATTTTGCGAAAAAGTATAAAAAGGAACGATAAATATCGCGCGCTGTTCGACTAACGTCTCTCTTCGGTAGTATAGTGGTGAGTATCCCCGCCTGTCACGCGGGAGACCGGGGTTCAATTCCCCGCCGGAGAGATTTTTTGCAATCTTTTGTAGTGCATGTAGCGTTAATAGTTTCTTTGTCTGTGGAGTCCATCGGCTATGGCAAGCTACTGTCAGGTACACATAGTCTTTGTGTGTAACCTTTTAATTTAGTATAAATATCAAATCAGTTTGCAAAACATTAAAGATCATCTTTTATCTCAATTCTATTCTTTTATATACATTTGCCAAGGTCTACTCAATAACCATATCTCTATTAACGACACTACGATTGCTTAAGTGTCGTGTGTATAAGTATGATATGTAAAGCCGGTTTAAACAATGTATACAAAAGAATAGATATAAGCTGAAAGACAATGTTTATTGTGTTTACAAATTGATTTGATTTATACTATCTGAAAGGCCTACACACAAAGGTTGTGTGTTCCTAACACAAATACATGTACTGTGGTCAAAATCCAGCTATTCCTATAATCTGCATTAAAGTAACAGAAGTGTTTTTTTATTGAAAAGTCGATGAGAAAAGCCATAATTATACAGGATACAATATTATAGTATGAATAGTATTTGATTTCAAAAAAAAAATTTCCTAATCTTTTTCAGGCTTAATACGGATCACCTACTGACTCCATACTTATGGCACTTGAACGCAATAGTATGTAGATATATTGATTCATATAAGGCGGAATGTCATACACTTTTACTTGCCTCTTTCTATGACGAAGGACATGCTTGAGTTCTAGCTTGTCATTTCTTTACATTGTTTACATGCATATACGGAGAAGCTGTCTTGCCAATATTAGGCAGCTAGTCATTAAAGTCGCTCATTTATCTTTCTCTAATATATGCCTCTAATTTGCTTACTCAAAAACTATTGTAATGACTAATCAGAGGCATCGAAAAAATCAAAGCGTCAAAAAAAAAAAAAAAAACTACCAGCGAAGCCGGCATGGGGGAAGGTGTTTGCGGGAAGGTTTTAGCCCCTGCTCCGAAAACATAGCGCATCTAACTTCAACATTTGATAGCAGACCTATAAGAGAGGTTTCCAGTAGCGAAGCAAAGTAGCAAAGCCATAATATCCAAGCAGCAAATATGGGTTTGCATTTCCATTATTAATAAGCTTGCCAACAACATAACATATCGAAATTTGCATTAATAGTCTTGTCAATATCGGTATGCCTCCTATTCAAATTATAAATTGCACAGGCTGCAGAACTGCCATTCCAGTAAATTACAACTACCAAAGATGTGATTCATAGCATGCAAATAAAAACTATAAAACAAAACATAGTCAGATTTGACAGCTTTCAAGCCATCATATCTTGGCATGTAGGTTTTTCTGAGCTACCAGAATAACGCCAAACAATTGTATTCGAGTAATAGTAACTTCCTGACACCTTTGCTCAACTTTTTGGAAACCCAAAAAACATAGCCAAAATTCGACTCCAAACCATGAGGGGCACCTCATGGTTTTCATCGAAAATCAAACGATCGCATTTTTGACCTTGAAAATGAAGACTTTTACTACGGTATACCTTGAATTAAAATGTTTCTATCGATCCAAGGCAACCTTTGAAATCATCTTTGTGGGACTTTGATATGTAAAATTTCGACATTTTGGCCAGAAACCTCTTTTCATATTTTCATAAATTGCTCAATAAGTTTATTCAAAACGTCTATATTACCAGGTACCATTGGATGCGCCTTGAAAAGTACTCCAGGGAAGCTTAAGGAAGCTTTTTTTGTTTTGTTTTTTTTTGTAGTTAATATTTTATTTTATTCAAATATTATTTTATGAGGGACACATGGCCGAGTGGTGGACCTTGAGCAACGGAATGAGCATCTAATCTAAATTACGTAGTAGTAGATAACAGTCTATCGATTAGAGAGGCTGTCCTGGTGGGGAAGCGCTCGATTGAGGCAGATGAGAGTGGGGATGGATTTTGGCTACCGTGAAGCCAGTACAGGTTCCACATTTGCCAAAAGGTTGTAGATATTACGGCCAGGTATTTCGAACGATCTTTGATAAAACAAGGAAGATGTAGGTAACGCACTGTGCCATAAATGATTTCGGGCGCCAGAGGATAGTTGTGGTAGTGCTGAGACAGGACGGATTGCCATAGTTGCCATTTGACGGGACAGTCAATGACGAAACGCCTTAATGTATCAGTGCTTTGGGCGCAGAAGGGACAGATCGAGTTTTCCACAGAGCCAATGGTACGCAGATAGGATTTGTGGGGGATGCATCGTGACAGTGCCCGATATAGAACCGTTCGTGCATCTGGATGAGCAGGAGAGGGCCACAAAGCCTTGGCCATGGATTTGCTGAACTGATGTTCGGAAGGGACCAGCTGTTGTTGCTGTTGGCGATAGGTGACTCGGTGATATTGCTTCCAGTGTTCGGTAATGCCCAATTTGTCAAAGAAATCAAAGCTCGTCCAATCCAAGATAGAGGTGGAAGGAGGCTGCAGGATGCGAGTCCACACACCAGGAACCAGTTTGACGGTTTTGAGCACGAGAATTTCTTGGTAACATGAGGCACAAAAAAGTGAGTAGCTAGAATACTCAGAAGCAACACGAAGACGCAGCCGTTGCTGCTGGTTATCAAAGATCAGCAACTTGGTGGCTGGAAACCTGGGGTGACACCGGAGCCAGTGATCATCGCTGAGGCCTATGAGCAGCTTGTGCAAAGACAATTGCATGATGGTCTGGAACGGTAGGAAATCCACTTGTTGAAGTCCATTGAAATCAAAGTAATCATACATGGCGAAGATAGAATGCCAGATAGAGAGATCCTTGTGTGTCAGGGAGGACTTGCGGTATTCAGCATCTAAGAAGGCCATGTAAGGAAACTCTGATGAAGCCGGTAGCAGTGATACGTGATAGAGCATGAAGGGCAGCAGGAAGGACGGATACTTCTGCGGTTTAACGAGGTAATTGAGCCAGCGTTTTTGGAGAATCAGTTGTTGAAGAGAAGGGTTGAGAACAGCAAGACCACCTCTGGACTTGGGTAGGAATATGAGTTCTTTGCGTAGTAATGGCCGCTTCTTCTTCCAGACAAATTGATAAACACAAGACTTTACTTTCTCTAAAAACCGTTTGGTAGGCTTCAGCATGTGTAGACTGTAGCACACCTTGGGCAAAATGAGGCTGTTGACGATGGTGACTCTACCCAGGATGGACAGTTGTCGTTGTCCGTAGACCTGACATTGAGTTCTGATTGAGTTGAGTAACATCTCTTCTGTTTGAGCACGTTGAGCATGGTTGTAAGCAAAGTACAAACCAAGATATAGAAACGCCGTAGTGGAGCCTTGGTGGTGGTATGTGTGAACGTTCATGTCTTCAAAGGCTTGCACCCACGCCGAAGAGCGACGACCAGACAGAGAAAAGGCTTCCGATTTGTCTTCATTGAACTTGGCATTGGAGACTGCGGCATAGTTGGCCATGTGAAGTTGGAGGCGATGCAGATCGAGTTCGTCTCGTAGAAGGACACAGACATCATCAGCGTACGCCAGGCATTTGACAGCTGGTGAATCATGAGAAGAGACCATCTCCGCAGATGCACTATTGCTCGCCTTAAAGCCGTGGAAAATAGGGTCTTGCAGGATGGACAAAAGGAACGGCTCCAGTGCAATATCAAATAGTAGAGGGGGGCAAAGGATCGTCTTGACGGATACCACGTTCCTTTTTGATTGCTGAGGCGAAGTGCCCATTGACATTGATATACATATCATTTCCAAAAAAAACAATAATTTGACACGTGATACAGAGCTGGCTGGAAACCCAAGACAATGAAGGACAGCACACAGATAGTCAGCATTCACCCGATCATAAGCTTTCTCCTGATCTAATAGAATACCATTACCCTTGCGGTTGAAGGCCCGAGCCTCTTCCAAGACCATCGATAATGCCATGCCATTGCCACAAATAAAGCGTTGTTGTAGGAATACTGTCCTCATTAGAAAGGCATTTGAGTCAGCCAGCAGAAGCGCCAGCCACCGTCACCAAAATTTATTCAAATTCAGCTTTTTTTGTTTGTTTGTTCAAGATTGGACAAATTTTGTCTTTTTTCGACTTCTTTAATCTATTTTAAGAGATTCGACTATATAAACTGTGATGATCACCCTGCGCTTCCTAATACATTCTTGAAGTACTTTTCAAGGCGCTTCCAATGGTGTTAACTGTAACAAATGTTTTGACTGAAATTATTGAGCAATTTAATAAAATTTGAAATGAGGTTTTTTAGCAAAAATAGCCATATTTTGCATATGAAAGCCTCATAAAAGTGGTTTCAGAAGTTGCTTTGGGTTTAGAGAAACATTTTGAGTTAATATAAACCATAGTAAAAGTCTTCATTTTCAAGGTCAAAAATGCGATCGTTTGATTTTTGATGAAAACCATGAAGGGTACCTCATGGTGTTTGACCAATTTTTGGCCATGTTATTTGGGTTTCCAAAAAGTTGAGCAAAGGTGTCAGGAAGTTACTGCTACTCGAGTACAATTGTTTAGCGTCATTCCGGTGGTTCAGAAAGGTCTACATGTCAAGATGTAAAGGCGTGAAAGCTGTCAAATTTGGCTGTGTTTTATATATTTGCTTGTCAAGAGGCGCGCTCTTGTTATGATACAAAGGCGCAAAAACATTGCATGCATTAATCTAGGTTTAGAGCATGCTGTTATGTCCAAATATTAAGCTTGACGTATAAGGTTAAGTGGCGCTGTTGTATCGCAGTATTAAGGCACAATGATACAGCTTATGAATGAAGTGATGGTGGCTGTAAGACACACTAGACATTCTGGACGCATTAGATAATCTGCATCTAGTAAAAACTGCAATATATAATCAGCTCAAATAATGTATTCGTAATCAATAACTCTTCTTGTAGCTCAATGACTAGGTGGCTCGCATCATATCCAATTTTTTATGCTTAAGCGTTCTGGTCTCCACATCCCACGCGCGATTGTCTCACACTGTATTTCATTAAGGATTGAGCACATTGATTACACACAAATGTTTGGTGCCTATAGAATTTACGAACAAGAGCAAATGCCATCCATTTTGCTAATACACAAAAGAGAAGGCATTCTTAAATCATTAATAGACAAAGCATTTTATTCAACGGCAAAACGAACCATCCTCTCAAAACGCTATAGAGAGAGTTGCTCAGGAGCTACACGAACATCTCATATCCTTCTCCTGCAAACATATTGTAGAATGAGCAACACTGCTCATGGACGTCAATTGATCTAATAAATACTTACAGGTACAGGGCTATTAATCCAATCTTCCACACGTTTATCCTCATAGTGGTCCTTGAATGGATTGATACAGGCATTCAAGCAAGCGTTTAGAATTTCCTTGGCTTCGTCTTCGTTTGTGTCATCATCAAAGGCTTGAATGACATCTTCAGCGATAGAATTTCGAAGTACAAAGCGAGGATTCACTGCATCCATGCGTTGTTTACGGTCATCATTATCCACCTTGTCCTTCAACAGGCGATGGCGATATATAGCCAACCAAGGTTTCAAAGCTTCCTTACTCGCCTCAGCTTGAGTGTCTTCTTCAGTTTTGATGTCAAGCCATTCTGTGATTGCCTTATCCGCATCTGCGTCTTCACCGTGTTCTGTAATCCTGTAGTTTGATAAAGATCTGTAAAAGCGATGGTAATCAATGTGATAGGTAGTCAGCCAATTCAAGAGAGGAATAACCACATCATCCATGTCGCTCTGAGAGCTCGAGGCTTCCAAAAGACCTATCTTACTTCGCATTTTAGTCAGGAGACGGTCCATAAAGTAAACTTTGAATTCATTATTGAGCAATTCTTGCACAAATGCTCTGCCTTGGTTGCGATATTCTTCCAGTGTGTCTTCATCAGTAACGCCTTGTCTAGTTTCATTTGTGATGTCTGCAAACACCAATTCATCTACTTTTTCACCTGCGCCGATCAATTCAAATAAAGGCACACTCAACTTTACCAAATTGAATAAGCAAACAGAAGGCTGACGATGAAATGCATACCCTAAAGAACAGTATATTCAGTATATGAATACCCATTCAACAGCATTTGCACTTACGTCCAGACTCGTCCGAGTGATTGCAAGTATATGAAGGGTCATAGTAATCCATGATTTGGAACGGTCCGTAGTCCATTGTCAAGCCCAAAATTGACATGTTGTCTGTATTCATCACACCATGGTTGAATCCAATAGCCTGCCATTCCGCAACCATCTCTGCCGTACTCTTTGTGACATTTCTAAAGAATCTTGCGTACTTGTTTCCAGGACCTGCATGTTCGTTATCCTTGACTACTTGATCTATAGCATAATCAGCTAAACGTCGCACATTATCCATATCATCTCGAGAGTAAAACATTTCAAAATTGCCAAATCTTAGCCAAGAGGGTGACATGCGAGCAACAATAGCACCAGTTTCAGGTTGCTCTACTTGGATGATCAGATAAAAGAAAGCCTATCAATGTACCACTTGACACTTACTTCCTTTGGGCCCATCATCTCGATACACATCTCTTGTTGTCTCAATCAGTGCCAGTGCTCTGGTCGTCGGCACACCCAAAGCATGCATGTGTTCAGACATCAAGAACTCTCGAATACTGGATCGCAGCACTGCATAGCCATCACCAAAGCGAGAGTAAGGTGTGCGACCTGCACCCTTCAACTGTATTTCCCATGATTCTCCTCTGGAATTTACTGATTCAAACAATGATACTGCTCTTCCATCGCCCAACTGGCCCGCGAAAAACCTAAGATTTGGCACAGTGCGTCAATACACAGTTGTATTTGCGACTAAAGCACGGTGCATTTCATTACCCAAATTGATGTCCTGCATAACAAAGCGACCAAGGTCGAGTATCTGGCAGAATCTCATTTCCAGAAAATACCGATACAAACTTTTGAGAGTCATTCAATATATCGTTGACATCTAGATCCAAATCTTTGCATGCAGGTTTAGATAATGCTAATAAACGAGGATCGGGTGCTTTTTCGGGATATACGTGCGAATAGACAGCTCCGTGGACAGGCCTAGGTGTGCGCATCAAGTTGGTTTGATTTGTCTCGGTTACTTTGGCTGTATAGATATCGCATGGCAGCGATTTTGTAAACTTGGTGGGTACTGAAGGCAGGCTCTCTAATGTTCTGCTTGACATTTTGAGTACAGTGTTCATAGTATGATCAAGTGGATATAAAAGGTGAATGAGAAACACTCTAAACATTTTTTTTTTCGTAGCATTTTTATTTAAGGCCCCCCATCAGTCTAAAGGCCAACCTCAGTAGAAGCATTGACCAATAAAATCACCATCCACCTGGCATCATGTTCGCATCATGTAGTAACATTGCAATTAGACGAGTCTGGAGCAAGCAATAGGGTTAGCAGCATCCTAACTAGCTTTATTAAGTGTAGTATATCTTCATTAACGTTGAATTAAACCGTTTGTACTGGCTTTGGCCATTGATACCTTAAAGAAGCCTATTTCAGAGTGAGTCATTGTTTTTCGCGATATCATATCATGTAGACATTTATATAGCTTCTGTAGCAAATAACATTGGGTACTCTGACTAGAACATGATCTAAGTTTGGTTTATTATTGGTTTTTGCACAGCTTTTTTTTTTAGCATCATTCTGCAAACACTTGTATCCAGAACCGAATCAAACATCTGCTCTCTCAGCAAACACGGCTTTCACTCAGCTATACCAATCCAGGGCCATCAACATGTCAAGTATGAGAAATTTACACATTTATTTAATCAAATTTAATACCAAAGGCAAAATCTTTCCATTCTTCGATAGTTTTCAAACCGTTTTCAGCTCTGCCCTTAACCATCTGGTAAGCATCCTCACCAAGAGGAAGGATATCTGGGAATGTACGGTTAGCAGCACCATTTTCATGTTTGACCACATCCACGAGCAGTTTAGCCAGCTTGTTAGGGTCACCAGGTTGTTGGCCGTGGTATAAAGCAGTGTTGTTTTTGTAGCCGTCCAACATTTCCTTGTAAGCCTCATGCTCTATAATATTCACCATGTTCTTTTCTTGGAAGAATTCAGTTCTTGTCATACCAGGCTCAGCAACGAGCACTTTGATCCCAAATTGCTCCACCTCCTTTCTCAAAGCGATACTAAGACCTTCAACAGCGAACTTGGAAGCAGCATATAAACCTGTAATAGGGAAGCCATCCCAACCAGCACCAGAACTGACATTGACAATGACACCTGTCTTCTTGGATCTCATGTGAGGGAGAGCAGCACGGGTAACGCTAAGCAATCCAAAGACGTTGGTATTGAATTGATCATAAGCTTGCTTGGTAGAGGCAAATTCAAGCAGATTTTCTTCAACATAACCAGCATTGTTGATCAAAAAGTCGATTTGGCCAACCTCACCAACAATCTCGTCCACAGCCTTCTTGATCACCTCAAAATCATCAGTAACATCAATCTTCTTTAACAGCAATCCGTCGTTCTTGCCGTGCTTCTCAAAAGCCTTCTCCAGCTTTTGCAGATTTCTTGATGTAGCAACAACCTTGTCACCCCTCTTCAAAGCTTCAACGGCAACAGATTCACCAATGCCGGAGGAGCAACCAGTAATCAACCAAACTTTAGACATTTTGAGTTTTTTATAACTTTATAAGAATATGCAGTTTTATAATGGAATTGTTACGATCTCTATATACTTTTTCTTTTCTGATCTGACAAGTGAAACCCATTTGCATGTTAATGAGTCCTCGGAAGGCACAGACATTGCAGAGTCCAATGAAACATTGCAACTGTGACGAAAGAGATCGAAGGCGATAACTGCGGTTCCATGTAAACGACACGGAAAGGGATTAACCAACAAATTCGAGCTTTTATGCGATCTTGATTATCAGCCTTGTATTGCCTTTTATAGTAGGGTTTACCTAAGCGATTACGTTGACTCGCTGCCATACTTGTCCATTGTCAACGTATGCTCATATCCAAATTTGGAGATAAAGTTCTACTCGAACAATCCAGAATTGCCGTTTTAGTAGACACAAATATGCTGAGATGTATATGTTGGGGCCTATTTGGATGATAGGTGATATTAATCGAATAGAGAAACCTTCCAGTGAGGGTCATGGCAAATATGACAAGCGGCTTGAGCCGAGCAAGGATGTGTAACATGAATACGCCAAATGTTGCTGACATGATTTCATATTGTGCCTGACTGTTGCAAGCATGAAATGTAGATATTCGACAATCCATCGGATCCTTAGCTTAAAAAAATCCCTCTTGGCCGATGTTGAGAGCAATTCATAATGAAGTGATCTACCAACCCATTGATCTACACCAAACTGACGATATGATGGAAACTATCAAGTACTTTATTGTTTTCAAAGAGATATATTATAATAAAATGTAAAAATAAATGGCTATGAGATGATGAAGGGGGAAACGAAGCACTGTACATGACTTTCAGTTTGAAAGGGAAGAAACATACCAATGTATAGTATAAGTTTAGAAAAGGGGGTAGGATAAGAAGGACATTAAGAGAATATGCAGAAAGTAAGGGGAGGGGGGGTTTTTGTATGCGAGGGTGTGTATAATTTACTCTAAGCTACGAATAGAACCAGATGCAAATGAATGAGCACCATTATGTTTGGAAGAACGAGAATGCATCGTATTTGATCTCTCATTAGAATTCCAGGGCACACGCTCGTTTCCTGCAACATAGACTGAGGGAACACAGTTTTCATTACCCCCGAGATACTTTTCACGAGTTGCAGGGTTGAAGAACAAGAAACCAAAGATATCATCAGGAATGAGACGAATCACCACACCGATGGGAAGAGACAAGAAGCCAATTACAATAGCAATGCCCCAGTGAGGTCCATCAAGAGCAACGACTTGGAAGGCAGCACCACCGAATTGAACAATGACGACTTGGCCAAGCACACAGATGAAGAAGATGCCAATGAAAAACTTGTTGGCGAGGATGTTGGTGAAGACGTTGATATGGCTATCAATTCTGCGGCAGCTATGAATGGTATTAGTATCTGCATTGCGAATACAGCGTTTAGACTTACTTGACTTCGTTAAAAATTTGACAAAACACAAAGGTGTTGAATACCACTGTCTGCAACACAGCATTATCAGTAGAGTAGTTGAGCACATTGCTGTACAAGAGCACCAGGGTCACCACCAGCTGGAAGATGGCTTGTCCGATAATCATCTTCCACATCTTGAATGTAATCAAAGGAGCAGAGCGAGGCTCGGGTCTACGGTTCAGTAATTCTGTAGTGGGTGGATCTGTAGCTAATGCAAGAGCAGCAAATGTATCCATAATCAAGTTGACCCAGAGCAGTTGAACAGCGGTAAGGACAGACTTTTGATCCGTACTAGCAACAGCAGAGATAAAAGTCAAGATCACAGCAACAATGTTGACAGTAATCTGGAACTCCAAGAACTTCTTGACGGCGTCGTTTACACAGCGACCCCACATAATGGCCTTCACGATACTTGAAAAGTTATCATCCATCAAGATGATACTGGAGGCTTCCTTGGCGACTTCAGTACCAGCAATACCCATAGAGAAACCCACATCAGCCATTTTCAAGGCAGGGCCATCATTGGTGCCATCACCCGTTACAGCAACAATATCACCCAGTTCACGCAGGCGGCTGACAAGGATACGCTTGTCTTCAGGGCTAGAACGAGCCAACACTTGCAGACGAGGCAAGACGTTGTCCATTTCAGATTGAGGCAGTTTTCTAAAGACAGGGCCTTCCATGACGATACCACCAGGAGTATAGATGCCACACTGCTTTGCAATGCTCTTTGCAGTGACGAGATTATCGCCAGTGACCATACGGACAAATACACCTGCACGTTGACATGCTTGTACAGCTTCAGGTACCCCTTCACGAAGAGGATCTTCGATACCAACAACACCAAGGAAAGTGAGGCCTTTATCTCTAACAATATCGTCGTAAGGTACATCATCATCTGCATTGGCTCTAGGTCCCCCGGGAGGCCACTGCTCGAAATCACGATAAGCAATGCCGATGGTGCGAAGACTCTTGGTGGCATAGCTCTGGATGACGCGTTCAATTCTACTCTCATCATCGCCTGTGAGTTCACGGGTATTAGCACCACTGTAATCATCGTTGGAGACTTGAGCAGACGACTTTTGTAACGATAAAATGTTTGAGCAGAGACCCAGAATGATTTCTGATGCGCCCTTGACATGCACACGGTACATAACTTGGTCCGGATCAGATGGGTGAGGAATTTGTAGTACAGTAGCCATAGCCTTGCGTTCAGAACTAAATGGATAGACTTGCTCAATGGGCCAACGAGATCGAAGTGTGTCATAATGCTCAGCTTTGATGTCACGGGAGAACTGCAAGAGAGCGGTTTCTGTCTTATTGCCTACAAAGCAAGGCTCTCCTTTTTCGTTTTCGCCTTCAAACGCATTTGAATTGACAGCGATGGACTGATTGATCATGTTTAAAACTTCTTTAGGAGCAGTAGTAGCTACGTTCTTGATATTAACGAGATCGGAGCGGGATGCAGGTGGATTGCTGATGAAGCGATAGGACGATCCAAATGTGCCCGCAACCACCGTCATCTTGTTTTGAGTCAAGGTACCTGTTTTATCAGAGCACACCGTAGTGGCATTACCCATGGTCTCGCATGCAGCTAGTACACGTACCAAGTTGTTATCCTTGAGCATGCGCTGGGTTGCATAAGCAAGCGCTAAAAAAAAAAATACAAATGTTGGTTAGATGTGTTCATGTGGCTATCATTGGATACTATCGTTCCCCTACCTAATGTCACGGCTAGCGGCAATCCTTCAGGAACAGCAACCACGACAATAGTAACGACCACAATCAAGATCTTCATAATGTCCATGACAATGGCTGTAGGCTGGTCAGGCACACCGTCCTTCCATGTCACAAAGTAGCGGATCAACAGGACAATCAGCATCAGTAAACCAGCAGCAGAGCCCAGCTTCGCAATCAATTCAGCCAGGGCGTTCAGCTTTTCTTGCAGTGGCGTACTCTCGGGCTCAGAACGCAGGGCCATCATGGTGCGGCCATAGTAGGAATTCTCGCCTACGCTTGTCACGAGGTAAGTGCAGACACCTTCCAGAACCTTGGAGCCAGAGATGATGAACGGATCGGGGACAGACTTGTGTTCAGTAGAGACAATAGGAGCCTTTGTCTTGACACCCAATTCAGAAGAAGAAAAAGACGAAGAAGCATGCGTAGTTGCAGTGTGAGCATTGGCCAATCGTTCGCACATTTGCCAGTTCTGTTTGCGCACAGCATCTGATTCACCAGTAGCAGCAGATTCATCGCATTTGAGATTGTGGCCCTCGATAAAGATACCATCCACAGGCACAATGTCTCCTGGTTCCAGGTGAAGAATATCACCGACCTGAATGTCATGCACAGAAATCATGCTAACAGTAGCCTCACGAGTTGCCTGGTTCACGGAAAATTTTAATATGTGTTTATATGTTTATAGTTGCTATTGTTTGTTTGTTTACCTTGACAGCACGATCTTCCTTCTTTGCGTTCAATTTCCGGAACTGCTTCTCCTTTTGATAGTCATTGACACTACCGACCAGAACAACCAGCAAGATGGCCACAATAATAGCGACACCTTCCACCCACTTGACACCAGGGATACGGTTACCAAAGGTGTCGTATTCAGGAACAGCAATGTCTTCGTACAGGCCAACACCGAGAGAGACGACAGCAGCAATAGCCAGTAGAATCAGGGTTTTGTCTTGGAAGGCAATCCACATCAATGCAAATATGCTCTTTGATTCAGTCTCAGGTAGTACATTAGCGCCAAACACAGCCTTTCTCTGAGGAAATGCAGTTAGATCAGGAGCTGGTACAGTAGCGTCTGTTCGATGGGTCAACTGTCTGCCGCCCAATGAATGCACAGTAGGAGTTCGCTTGAATTCGATTTCCTCCACATAGACAGAATCGTCCTTGTCTCTAATAACTTGATCTAGTGTAATGTTTTGATGCGCAGGTGCATTTGGTGTTAAGCCAGATGCCAGGTCGACATGAAGACCACGAGCTACGCCTTCCAGACCGCCATAGATGCGTAGCAAGGGTACGTTTTTGGGGTCCATCAGAGACGACAGCTGCTCAGGTACAAATGCAAATGGGTTGCTGGGATCATTGTGAGGTGTCAGGTTGTCTCGAAGATCAATCTTTACTTCATCGTTCAGGACCTTTTCATCCAAGACTGTGGATGAATGAGTTTCAATCAATGTTGGGTCCTCGCTTTTCAAGTTTAAATGCTGATTTGACATCTTTATGCTGCTTCCAATTGTATAGTAGTAGTAATAAAGTAGATGTGCAAATTCAAAATGCTGGTGAGTTTGACGGGTCTACTCTAGAGTGGATTTTTTAGTGTACAAAAGTAGAGAGAGAGAGAGAGAGAGAGAGAGAGAGAGAGAGAGAGAGAGAGAGAGAGAGAGAGAGAGAGAGAGAGAGAGAGAGAGAGAGAGAGAGAGAGAGAGAGAGAGAGAGACAGGAAGAAAAAGAAGAAAGAGATCAAGAAATAGCAACAAGCAAAAAGATGTTGAGCTAGAGGGGATTTTAAAGGAAGAAAAAAAAAAAAAAAAAAAAGAGTTGGATTCAAGGAGTTCACGGATGATGATGAAAGTCTTTTATAAGCTTCATTGATTGAATATACACGGGGTTAATTGAGCGTATAGATAGAAACACTGTTTCTGGAGCAAAGCAAGCAAATCCATGTAGAACTTTCCTGCAGATTAAAACTTCTTTTGTTTATTGCCAGTTGCATTAAAGGCAGATGATCAACAACTACATGTTGGTTTTTTTTATATCTACCAAGCATCTCACTGTAGTAATGTAGATAAATGTGGGGCTCATCGTGGTAGATGGATATATGATGTATATGCATAGTTTCTATTCAATCTATGCAAACACTAAGCCATTCCCCATCATTTTGTCTTGATTCCATGTCCTCCAGGCACAGAAAAGACTAAGAGGGGGCGAAAAAGGTGGCATACAAACAGGGCCCTTAAAATACGTATGATACACTCTTTCTCATGATCCAGCCCCTTTGGATGCCTCCCTCTCTTCTTTGAGCCTCTCCCCTGACTAATGCACTCTGAAATAAAACATAAATAATAATGAAAATCCCTTTCAAAGAAAGCAAGAAGGAAAGGAATGTCCATTGTGTGTGTGTGTGTGTGATCTGGCAGAAACTCTAGGAAAGCTACACACACCTGAACGTGTGTGGCACACCAAAAATGTAGTATTGTTATTTATTATGGTTTCCATATTAAGGCCAAAGAAGAATGCCTTAAAGTTGAATTTCTAATTGTCAAAACTTGATTCTCTTTATTTTTCCTCTTTTATTTTCCCTACCTTTTGTATACATCAAGCAAAGAAATTAGAATGGCACCTATGGTAAGTTGATGTTGGAATCCAGTTCTTTACTTTGGCTTGGGCTTTTCATTAATCCTCCGTGCGCATTGTAGAACAAGAGACGTCAAAATTCAAATGTGTTTGCCATGTTCGATAAAGCACAAGTCATGGAATTTAAGGATGCATTCAGTATTATGGACACAAACAGCGATGGATTGGTGGACATTAATGATTTGAAAGTGACATTTGAAAGATTAGGTAAGAAACCAGAGATATCAAGGGGGGGGGCGTAAATGAGAGCACATGAGTTAATTGAGATAATTATTGCAAGGTCAACCTGCTACAAATGAAGAGATTGAATTGATGATGGGAGATGCAACAGGCCCCATTAATTTCACCGTCTTTTTGACACTGATGGCCGATAAGCTAGCAGATACAGATCCTGAAAACACCATCCTCAAGGCATTTTCTGCCTTTGATGATAATAGAAACGGAAAGATCAATGCGGACTATTTGCGAGAATGTATGACAACTATGGGCGATAGGTTTACAGATGAAGAGGTATGAAAAGGCGTTTTTCTCCCCAGAGGAATCGTTCAAATATCAACTCACACACTCGCGTGATGTATTGTAGGTCGACATTATGTTCAAAGGCTCTGTCGTAGATGAAGACGGCAACTTTAATTATAGGGATTTTGTTCGTATCCTGAAACATGGAGAGTAACCCTCTTTATTATTTTACCTCAATATTTTGTCAATAACTGTAAATAGTATATCCCACACACACACACACACACACACACACACAAAAGCAAACATGTACTCCTACTCGATCGCTTTTTTGGTGTTATCTCTAGTTTCTCATTTTTATTCAATAAAGAGACAAGATGATATAATAGCTACACAACATACCAACCAAACACAAAAAAAACTCCTATTCTTATCATCTCATGTTTAGCAAGATCTTCAAAAAGAATTTCAAGAGAAGGGGGAAGCTACTGGTTCAATGCATGCTATTTGTAGACGTTACATTCATCTTATGCAATGCAGAAAACCACATTTATCATTACGTTCTAGCATGATTCAACCGAAGTTTGTTGATGAATGGGCACGTGTAAATGTGGTTGTATTGTAGAAACAGAGAGAGAGAGAGAGAGGGAGAGAGAGAGAAACGGGAATATCATTGCAAATAATAGATGATGATAGGGTGATTGACATTGTGCATTTTTGTGTTTTGTTGTTTGTTGTGGGTGATGAGCGTTTAGGAGAAATTGTACAAATCAAGTATAAACACAATGTATATGTTAGGGGGTAGCGGCAATCATTGAATACTAAGCATTAACAAAAATATGCCATCATGTTATATGGAAGCATTCGAAGAATAGCATTGTATTATTAGTTGTATAAACTGCATTAATTCGAATGCATTCAGCTAAAACACTCGCCGAAAAAACTGAGAATATCAACCCTGCTTGACCAGTGCAGTTGACCATCAGGTATAGATTCCAAACAGGCATTCCCCATCTCAAATGACGAGCACCTTTAATTTGTTTAAAATACTACCATTTTATTTCATGTAAAGCAGACATCGTTCATCGCTGTGGCAGTGGCAAGATTAGAAACAGAAAATTGTAGGGATGATAGTTACTAGTAGTTATATACTCTTCTGTAATGCTACTCGACTTTTCCTTCAAGGACTACAGACAGCATCTTGATCCATGGAGATGCCAAACAATGCTCTTTTTCCGACATGTGACCACTACAGCGAGAGAGCACCTCATGCGCCTTTTTGTAATTTCCTTTCTTTACATGATAAATCCAGGCTACCTTGGGCAAGTGCTGTTGCTCACTGGAAAAGAATGTCTCTGTAAACGCTGGATACTGTTCACAAAAGTACCAAATGTTCTCTCGCAATTCAACATCCAGCTGTTGCAGTAGGCTTTCAAAGTAAGGATATCCAAAGCGATCCACAAAGTGTCTCGACGTTTGTCTGAATTCTTCTGGACTCAAGTTGAGATGTGGAACTGAGATGACAATAAAGGTGATATCATTATGCTTATCAGCAAGATCAACTACTGCTTGATGCAATCCCACTGCACACAATCCTTTAAACACTGTTTTCTTCATGTCGTCGTATTCTTCAGTGTACGGTTGTTGTCTGTGGATGTCCAATAAAAGGGTAGCCATGTCCCGTAACTTGGCCTTTTGGCCGTTGTCTGGGCAGGATATTGTGTAGTGAGCCACTTTTTGATCAAAGATACTAACCAAATGCTTACATGCCTTGGCTATTAAAAAAAAAAACCAGTTACCATATGCAACTTTATATAGCGTGTGTAGATGGATGGTATTACCAGAGAAGTTATTCTTGGGCGGTTGCTGTATGCTATATCGAGGTAGATTTATGTCTTCAAATGACCTGCATTTTTGGATGATTCTCTACATGGCAAATCATGTTAGTAGGTGAATATCACACAAAAGGGACGAATGGACATTACTGGTATAATATCGTCTGCGCAACTGGATACGTTATTAGTGGAAATTTGCGAGAGGAAATCTTTAATCTTGTCAATCTATAGGCACACATGCTGATGAGTACGACGAGATCCTGCAAGCATACAAACAAATACTCATTTACATGGTGTGTGAGGAAATCCGCCCACTGCTGAGATTTGGTGTTTGGTTGATCTGTTGTCTGGAGCAGCACTGCTTGGCTGATTTGAGTGACAGTGTCCATCCATTGCATATCAGCGGATCTGGCTCGAATGTCAGTTTACAGGGTTTCCCCTTCTCGTTTAGATGGAGACTTACTTTTCTAGCGTAATCTTCCACAGCTGCTTTGATAAATAATACAATTCCAGCAACTCAAACAATTGAGATCTTTGCTCGGCGGACAGCTACACAAATAGCAAACATCAGAGGGCATTGAACGCATCAAATAAACAAGATACATTACGAATCGGTCAAGCATCTGATCTTGCAGTATCTTGTACATGTGATTCTGAAAGTAGAATCTAGATTCAATAGGCGAGATTTCCAACATTTTTGGCAAGAAAGAGCAGGCCCCAGTACGAATCTCGCGAGTCAAATCCATCACTGCAGAACCCACATCCTCATGATGTTCGACAGCAAGAGGAAATTGCAGCGGTGACTGAGGGAAACAGTGTTTAGAAGGGTGATGACATGAACAAAATGCCAGTGTACTTTTACCTCATTAAACACACCAAAGAAGAGGGCTTGCTCTAGTCTTGATTTGAATACCATTGTGTTTCTCTCCACCTAGTTTCATTTAAGTACATACTCGGTCTGAAAGCAGCCGGCTTCAACTTACTACATCATCAACAATACCAGCATAAATATTGCTATTCAATATCAAATGAGTGTCGAGCCTAAGGCCACCACTAATCACTACTCACCCTGGCCCCTGAATCTCGCTCTTGTTCACCTGAAACTCGAGCACATCACTTTTAGCTGTAACCACCTTGGCTGTATCGAAGCTCTCCGAAGAATCTGTAACATGCACAGCCAATATAGCATTCTCTTTATCCTTCAACACCAAAGATTCCTCAAACACCGACTTTTTGCTGAGGGATCTCGCTACAACCGTGCCATCAAATGATGCAAATGCAATGTCCTTTGTGATGTTCAGTTGAGGGATTTTTGAGGATGGCGAGGGTATTTCGGAATAGGGCAACGAAGCTGTATGCTGAGGATACATCATTATTGTGTCATTGCTGTGGATCATGCTGAATTTTATCACTGCATATTGCACATATTCACTTAGTCCAGGAACCGTGTAGGATACTAACAAAACCAACTCCTCCTTACTAGTGAGGGGGGGAGGGGGTGCGTCATGTTAGTTTACTGCCCATGTATGACATTTATGGCGCTTCACTCACATTTCAATGTCCATAGTTACTATTCTACATTGGAGCATGGATTTCGTGATATCGGAGGGTACATGTTGTGATATGCAATTGACAATGTCGTTTTGAAGAGGGATACGTGCAACTAACTATCACATAGTGAGTATGTTGGACGACCCTCAGAGGTTTAACCGACAGTACCTGAGCCTCTGTATTGTTGATGATCCACACACACACTTGATGATGACTGCACATATACACCATATTATCCACTGTACTAATATTTACAATAGATCCACTCTCTTCAATCTTTGGTAATGTACATTCTGATGCATGTGGAAGAGATGCTGTGTACAGTGATTTCATGAATCCCCATGGACCAGGCATGCTTTGTTTGCAGAGTGTCATTACACGGTGTTGAGTATTAGTCGCTGTGGAGTTCAGCAAGTAAGCCTGGCCTGTGGATGACCCAATCAAGGCTTGATCCGCATGAATCCATTTGACAGCGGTAATGTACTCGTATGGTTGATATAAAGGGATGTCGTAGAATGCTTGTGTGAATCTACCGTCATAATGTACAAATAAAATGGCTTTGCCTCGACTGTCCACTGTCAGTATCTTGACTACTTGCTCATCCTCCCGTTGTATGGTGTTGTCTGTTTGGAGAAATATATCAAATAAGGGGTTGATACTGTCTTCTTTGTACAAGTGGGCCATGGGATGTGCAATATGTCTGTGTGATTTCTATCCAATAACTCCCAGTAAGCACATGCTTCCATTGATATATTGAGTGCATTTTACCTTGAGATACAGGTAAAAATGCGTAGTCGTCAGGAGCGCCATGTATTCTGCCTGCAAACTAGCCTTCACGCGAAGGAATTTACCCAATTCTTATCGAGACGAATGCATTAGCAACAGTGGACGATGCCATTCAACATATACATACCTCGGTGTATTATCGTCTGATATCTCTCGGGAAGCTTGCAGTTTACTGTTATTTGGTAAGCGTTTGATTTGCAGAGGATGTTTGGATCAAGCCAAGGCTCTGTAAAGGGCGCACTCATGCTCTGCTGCTGATTGTTGCCAAACAAGACTCGCTTATCTGCTATAGATTTGCTTTCTAATGTGGGTTCTCGTCTCGACTGAAGCAGCACTGTAGATTTAGACTTTGTCATGGTAAAGGTTATATGAACGAAAAGGTAAAGTAGGATTTTATTGTTTGGTTTGCATGTAAAACGGGAGAAAGGAAGGACTGCCAATAATGATTGGCCTTTTTTATTTCTTTTCCGTCTTGACCTTCTTCTTATTGTCCTGAAAGTAGTTTGTAATAGCACCGTTAGTAGCAGCAGCAGGGTAGTGCTTGATCCAGGTATCAAACAGGGCCATGGGTTCAGGGTAATCACTGCCAATTTGACACTTGTACTTGGCTTGATCTTCTTTGGTCATCAGCCATGGACAGTGGATGAAATGTGTAGGCAGATGCTCCAGTTCAGGGCACCAAAGCTTGATGTAATCACCATCAGCGTCGTAGTCTTTGCCTTGCTTGATGATATTAAAGTGTCTGAAGCCTTCACGAGGATCACAGCCCACACCAGCCACTAGAAGAAACGTATTGTTAGTCCATCCTATCAAGAAAAGTGCGATGCAGAGCATTCTCACCATACTGCCAGTTGCCGTAGTTGGAGTACACGTCATGATCCAGAAGCATAGACTCAAAGTATTCAGCACCAATACGCCAATCAATCTCCAGATCCTTTGCGAGGTAGCTAGCAACATTTTGACGACCACGGTTATTCAAAAAACCAGTGTACAGGAGCTCTCTCATGCAGGCATCGACAAAGGGAGTTCCCGTTTGACCATTGCACCATTTACTGAACTGATCATCATCCGATCTCCATACTTTGTCTGTGTAGCTGTTCTTTGGCTTGGGTTTCTCATCCACATGCTTCTTGTCATCTTCTTTGGCTATTTCTGGCTTTTCCATGTTTCTGAATCCATGCAGCATGAAGATGCGAGAACCATAACCTGCAGCCAACAATCTAAAAAAGTCTCTCCATAACTAAAAACAAGCTTGATTACTAGGCAGCTTCTTTGACGACTACGCAACATCCCTCAGACTTACCAACTCAAAGCGCACCCAGTAAATACCGTCATCGTCTCCCCCAGCCTTGACACTGCGCTTTCTCTTGCGTTGTTGGTTGAATTTATCCATTTGATGCCAAATCAGTCGAGGTGACAAACACCCGTGAGCCAAAAAAGCAGAGAATTTGGTCGAGTACTCTGTGCCAATCATGCCATTACGCGTATGTTTGTACTCATCTACAGCGTGTGTCTTGAACACATAGCTGTTGAGTCTATCCAGGGCAGACTGTTCACCACCCTTCCAAGGATATGCAGATCGAGAATCCTTTTTGACGTGAATGTCCTTGTACAACTCTTCCAGGCTCTTGTAACCGTCCTTGGCATGCTCAAAATCCCAAGCGACTTGAGGGAATGCAGGCAACTTTTCAGGCATGTCCAGTGGCGCTCTGACGGGATGATCCATCTTTTCAATTCTCTTGCGGAAATGAGTATACACCTTGTAAGTGCGTTCGCCTACGAAATCCAAATCATCTGGATGCACCATCATTGAATCGTGGTAGTATTTGACATTGCCCTTCATGGATTTTGAGAGATCCTTTTCGATCAATAATTCCTCATAGGCGTACTAGATTGCGCAGATATATGTCAATGCCAAACCGTGATGAACGCGCTGCAGTACCTACCTCCTTGGGTGCGTGTACATTCTCCAGCTGATACTTTTTGGTGGCCAAGTACTTTTCCAGCCTGGGGAATACTTCCTCTGGACGTCCAAAGAGAATCATCAGATCACTGCCTCTGTTGACGAGCTGCTGCTTGAGATCCATGATGGATTCGTAGTAAAATCTAGAGCGGAAAGCCTTGACACGGTCGAGCTTGAAGAACCACGTCTTGGGAGCCGCATTATCACCTTGATTCTTGAGATTACTGATATCCGTCATACGCGGATCAATGCAAACCACCGGCAAGATGTCAGCACCTGGCTTTGCTTTCAAGGCATGAAATAAGGACTGATTGTCGTGAACTCGTAACACGTTGCGAAAGAAGCACACTTGAATAGATTTTGAAGCTGTCATTTCGTTGCGTGATGTATATAAAAAGGAAAAAGGTGAATTCGCAGCATGCATGATGGCAGCTCTTTTTTTTTTTTTTTTATATCAAATCCTTCACATCAAAAAAAAAAAAAAAGATCGAGATCGGATCGTCAATGAAACAAGCTCGATGAAACTTTTTTATGCCTGTTCTCCCAACTGGTGCAAATCGATGCTATATAAAATGCCATTTATTCCTGCTAAAGCAATCCCAATGATTTTAACAATCCTTCACTGGCTCTAGTCACTTGTCTAAAGTTATGCTCAAATCCATCATTTCCGCCATAGTAGGGATCCTCGATGATGAGCTCGCCTTGAGGATCGTATTCGCCAAATAATCTGACAACTGCCTTTGAACCTTTAGGTGCAAGTCTCTGTTTGTACAATGCCAATCACCCCCCCAAAATTACGTCAATACTCACAATCCTCTCGAGTTTGAATGATTTTTAATTTACCTTCAAATCGCTCAAATTAGATTCATCCATGCAAAGCACATAATCAAAATCGTCAAAATCCTTTCTGGAGACCTGTGATTCCGTAGTCAAATCTCTGATCGTATATTCTCACAGGACACCCTACCTTTCTAGCCTTGTGCTTGACGGGCACGCCATGAGCCTTACAGCATGAGGAACTACGGCTATCGGGAACACTGCCCACCTGTGCAATCTGTCAAAACTGCAATGCCCTCCTTCGTCCATCCACAATCACTTACATGATAAGAAGCAGTACCAGCAGAATCTATCTTGGTGATTTTGTCTTGAAGGTTGTGCTGTTTTACGATGTGAGCAAAGACAGCTTCGGCCATAGGAGAACGGCAAATGTTGCCTACGAGAATGCATATTTCACATTAGGCACAATGCCTTCCCCTCTTCCCCTCTTCCCCTCTTCCCCTCTTTCTATTTGACTATGTCGATGCTTACCCAAGCATACAAATAAAACACTAATAGGTTCGCTCGACATCCTTCTTTGCTGCTGTAAATGTAAAATAAACAAAGAAAAATAGGTGTGAGGCGCGCAATTTGTAGTTTTTGTATGCAAATTCTTTTCACCTCCGAACAAGAGGAGTGCGATATCTGTCAATCACTCTTTGGTTCCTGGTGCATGTGGGATGAATGAGTCATTGATTTGTGCGGATGGATAGTGCCTGTGAGAAATACACCCTCAGACTACGTGGCACTGGCTTCCACAAGAGATGCCAATCAGGGGTATAGTATTTGGTACGCTGCTGCTCGCAATTAGCCATTGCTATTACTGCCCAATGATTGATTGTTTGAAAGAAAAAGGCAACCCACGTCCTGCCTGAAATGCAGCGTGCTTGCAACAGCAAGCTCTTTCCCAGGTCAACATATATGCTTGATGCAATACAAGCAAAGTGATTCAGCAAATATGACAGGCGGCAGGAGGCAGAATACGAGAGTCTCAGGAAATTACATCTAGCTGATAGCTGCAAGCTGTCATAAACAAACCTCAATGAAATTGCATTCAAACATTGACCATGACATGATTACTACAGATATTTTCAAATCCGTCTGCCTTGCAATATTTTTAACATGAACGTTTCGGCAACTGTAAATCCATATGCAGAAACCAACATATTAGCTATTATCGTTTGTTTAATTAATAATCAGCAACAATGACACTTTACACACTTCTTGTTAAAAATTGGAGGCTGCTTTATTTCCTGGTTGTGTCACGCTACGTCTGTGCTTATATGTCCAGCCGATTCTATGGATGTACTACGGTATACTCAATTTCGCAGCTTTGAACAAAGGATCATTCGAAAATCAATTTTTGAAATATTGATGCTAGAGCCCTGAGACTAGTATATTCCTATACCAATTTGCTGCCCTTTAAACGATGGTGCAATTGAAATTTGCGTAGGTAGTCTGGTTGTTGAGAAAAAAAGAGATTTTAGAAAATAGTTAATTTTGAATAGATGCTGCTAGTAAAACTTTTTAAATTACTGTATGAATGTGAGAGGTGTGTTTAGTGAAAGTTGTACAAGAAGCTTTTTTTTTTGACTAGGCATGTTTGATGTGGGGTTATGGAAAGTAATGCGAATGAGTAATGACGGAAAATGTTCAAAATGACCGATTTTCAAAGGGCTATATCTCTGAATTTTACTGTGAACGAGAGCTTCAAACTTAAAAGCTTCTGTTTCTTTTTCAATTCTCTATTCAATGGTATGGTTATTATAGATAAATAAAAAAAAAAGTTGAATATCCCCTGCTTGTAGCTCATAAAATATATGATTCTGAGCAAATTTATGAAGGAAACGTACACCTGGTACTTGAAACACTTATATTATGATGGATATAACGTAGGGCTATCGAATGGTCTTTGTTTTGTGCGAATTGAATGAGTACTTGTCAAGATACGGCCAAAAAAGGGTATCCTGCAAAATCATGGATTTTTGTTCAAAATCTACGTGTGATATAGCAAGCAAAAAATCTGGTGACGATTTTTTGGTCAGGACAAGATTGTCAATATTTCATGATAGAGTCATGCCAGAGCTTCGGGCAATAGCTCGTTCGATAGAAAATGTTTTGGTCTACAATGTTTAGTAATGCTTAACAAAATGTTTTGATGACAGATACTGATTAATCTTTAGAAAACAGTGAAAGAATCGCAAAAGTTAACTTATCAAATATCAGATGAACAACGTATACCAGAGACTTGAAACAAATACCATTGTATTTTTCTTGCAATTCTTGCAAGCTTTGTATAAGCTTAAAGGGGTGTTTACTATCAAGAAACGCGTAAATTTAAGGTCGATAGGTTTTGGAGTCCCATGGATCATCATTCAGAACAATATAAATTGAAGCTCCGTTTAACGTTTGCATGTGTAAATGAAGACCAGACACGACTGCCAAACACTCACATGTATTTCAACTATGGCATCAGCGCGTAGTTGAACAATACCAGAAAAAGGGTTCTACACTTCAATAACAAACGTCGCGTCTTAAACTGTCAAGATTACATTAAATCATGCTATGAGGATAGCTCATCCAAGCCCATCAAGAATACTTTAATTGACCTTTGTGGCCAGTGCTCTTACATTGATCACCTCTTTAAATCAAACATCAACACCATTTGCCAGATATCGCAATGGCAGCACCTATTGCTCTCTATCATCACTCATCCTACAAGCTAGTTGCAAATGTATAAATACTCTTCTTTTTTTTACTCAATTCCAAGATCTTCAGTTCATTTTATACACAAATAAAATACAGTTGATTTCTATTGTATTTTAAAACTACTGCTTTATTTTTTTTTTTCGTGAAATCCCTTAAACCCAATTTCATTGCAGACATATCAATCAAGCCATGCTACCATCAGCAGATAAGCATACATAATAATGGTATTAGCATGATGACAGCAAGGGTAAAATATTCTAAAAATAAAGGATGACAGATATCAAAGTAAATTTCAGGGGTATTGTAATGTGCTATAATATAAATAAACCTAAAAAAAATACATACACAACAATAACGAGCTATTTTTTACGCATGGTTAGCAAACCATGTATTGAAATACCATTCTTAATCCATCAGATCAAAAAAAAATAAACCAAAAATAACATAGAGAATAATGGAACCACTGGCAGCTACTGTACTGCAGCCAGATAAGAGATATAAACTAGATAACATAAATAACGGCTGGTGTTTAGAATAACGAAATATAGACAGTATATACAATCAGTGATTTATCAAGGATCAAATGTGAATGAGATCAGCATAAAAAGTACCGTTTATTATGGTGGATATAACGTGAATATTTATAATAATGGATTCCGGGTGATGGGAACTAATGGATAGGGCCCCATTAGATCTACTGTAGGGGGAAAAACTGTCCCGTTCGTTTAAAATTTTGTCTTTTTGCACAAGTTTTTGGTCATTTCTTTGTATACAAAGTCGAAATATATATCGTTTGAATGAGAGAAAGTATTGCTATCTATACGTAATTATAACTTTTTCAAAAACTAAAATCCAATGATTTTATTGGTTAAAAAATAAATATAGAAAAATGTACATTTTATTATAAAATCATTAATAGTGAGTTGAACCACCTTTGCTCTTGATGACAGCCTTGATTCGGGCAGGCATACTATCAATATATTTCTGGCACTCTTTTTCTGTTATTTTTTACCACTGAATGTTAATACGCCGCTCTAATTCTTCTTTTGTAGAGGGCCTAGTGGGATACTTATTAAGTCGAAGCTTTAGGAGATGCCAGACATGTTCAATGGGATTAAGATCGGGACTTTGGGGTGGCCAATCCATGATTTCGTCTATGTTAAACCCATTGTCGGTGAACTATTGTTTAGTAATGCCCGATGTATGCGGTGTTGCTCTGTCTTGTTGAAATCGCACATCAGATGGTGTCTTCCCAAAGTGCTCAAGAGTGTCGTTCAATGATGTCTTCGAAATATCGACATACAAGCCCGAGTTTATTGCGTCTTCAATAATGGTAGTACCATAACCAGACCCCTCCGCTGTTATACAACTCCAGAACATGACCCCACCGTCATTTCCCTGCAACTGAGACTTGACTTGATACGACTGCATGATTCGGCCACCATTCGTCCAGTAAAAAGAATTACCATCTGAGCCCCAAAGGTTTATTCTTGTTTCATCCGAAGACACCCAACGACGCCAATCAGCAATAGTAAGATGCCTATGCTTTTTAGCCCACGCCAATCGAAGCCGCTTGTTTGTCTTGCTAACAAAATTGGTCTTTACTTTTCTACGAGATTTAAGTCCATTTCGTCTCAATGACTTGCGGATGCCATTAATTGACATATCATGGCCCATCGATCTTAAAATTTCTTGTGCTGCTCGGGGATTATCTAAAGCACCTGATCGAAGTCCTCTTGACACTAGGGACATAGTTTTAGCACCAAGTTTTTTCGGTCTTCCGCCAAGAGGTCTAGTTGGGTCAGGGCAATATAGTTTTCTGAGCCTTGTAAGAGTAGAGTTACCCACTCCTGGATACAAATTTCTTATCTTTGAGAACGAAAGACCACGTTGGAGCAAAGATTGAAGAGTGTTGCGCAAATCTTGTGTTAAACGAGCAGGCATAATGAAAGTTTTGAAAAAAAATAAGAAAGCAAAGAAATAAAGAAAGAAATATGAAAAAACTAGCTTCTTTTATACTTTTAGAATGCTCCTGGGATATTAAATATCCTGAGCATACCGCGGGTAGTTTTTTAGATTTCTTCGATACGTTTATTGGAAGTAAAGATATCAACCACTTTATATCATCTAGAATTACCCACCTAATATTTTTGCTACGTCTCACTTTAGCTGGTTATACTGGAATTAAAATATAGTCCAGCCATAAGGTTTTTTTGTTGCTGTAATCTTTATAAGCTGTTCTATCGAACGCAGTATGGGGCAGCTTTGTTTTCTGAGTTTTGGCAATATACTGGGTAAAAGTCAAGATTATTTGAACGAACGGGACAGTTTTTCCCCCTACAGTAGTAGCCGTATGAGAGTAGTAGATGGAATTATGCTACATGATATGCTTCAATGGTGATTTTGCTATAAGGTATGTTTCATTTCTGTCATCTTGGGTATTTAAAGTAAGATTATCCGTCAATCTATTTCCAAATGCATATATTGTAATTCTGATGGATCAATTAGTGTTGCATACAAGCATGCATCTTGGGGTACATTCACTTTCTCCTCAAGCCACCGTTTACAGTGTAGCAGCATAGATGATGTTTATCGTATCACATCACATCTTTGTTTACAAGTCCAGTCAATTGTGTGTGCACAGGTGCCTTAGGAACTACAATAGATTCAATCTCCCTAATGTCAATGTGGAATTTGAGGCTTAATAGACTAAAATTTACGGAAAAAAAAGAATAAAACAGTAAAGTCAACTTGATAAAGGTATGTTTTATTATCAAACTGACAGGTGTAAATTAAGCTCCAGTCTCTCTACTGGCCAGGTAGATGATCCTTCTTATATACTATAACAATGGATAAAAGTTCTATTAATTATATTAGATTGACAAATAAGTCAACTCAGATCAACTGATGTCTAATCATGCTAAAAGACAACTCCAGCAAGCTAATCATGATTTAGCTTTGCCTGGATGAATAATTAGACTCTCATCCAAAGTACCCTGATCTATCCTTTCTATAAGGATAATTAATATTGATCTAGTAGCATTTATCCGATAGTAGGTACAGTCTCCTTAGTTTATATCAATAGTACATACCTGAGTGTATATCGCTGAGCATACATCGTTAGCATGTATCTGGATATATGGCATGTCTATAGCATATCGTATGCATGTCTGTAGCATGTCTCATATATAGTACAAGTCTGTAGTACATAAAGTATCTGTAGCTAGTATCACGGATATAAGCATGTGTCTCATAGCGTGGATCATGAAGTGCACATCTGAAGCAACAAGCTCATATTGCATTAATCTTGGTGCCTATCCAGATATGGTAAACATCCGTAGTCAATGTTGGAATACAAGTATAATTCTATAGCGCCATCCATGTCCGTGGTGCCATCTATAGCAGCCTAAATCTTATATAGTATGAATCTTATAGTACTAGCGTATCTGAAGTCCATATCTTCTTGTAGTATAAATCGATATCGTACATCTAATCCAGTGTACATACAGTTTATATCTAAATCTGGTAACTGGGTGAACTGTCGGAATGCAGATCATAGTGGATATATTCCACAACAGCGTTTCCCAACACCTAATCCATCGATCTAATACATTTAATCATTTGCAATTACAACAGCTTTCAATAGTAGATTTTATGCATTTGTCTTTGTTCAAAATAGTCTACTTTTGGAATCATCTGTATTTGGTCAACAACCCACCTCCCGACCTAATAAGACCCAACTACACTATCGTTTTCCTCGCAAGATTTTGTTATAGAAACATGCTATTGTCAGAGCTCTAGCATCAATGGCATTTCAAAACCTAATTTCAGATGACCCAAACTTCAAAACCGAAAATAGTTTGGCATCTCCAGAGTCTTGGACGTTAGGTAGAAAATATCAAACCATGATGAAAAAATTGAAAAAAACATCTATGTTGGAAATCAATGATGTACATTACATGTTTGGCGGGGCATTTCATACTGGTAGAATCCTGTGCCTAGTATACTACTGTGTAGTACCTACTATTACACAAGCTTTTTTCACTATAAAATAAATTTAAGATACATCCCTCATATGAAAGTGTTTATTGGATGCTAGATCAAATGGTTGCACCTTGTCTTGCTTTAGAATATATAAAAGAACTTAAATTGTAACAGTTTAGGTACCCTTTTATTACAAACATAATATAATGTTAAATGACAGATCAATAGAAGATCAACTAGTTGTAACCCTTCGTTGTTCCAACCTCTTAGCCAATCAGATTGCTTGAAAACTCCGCTGACCTAAAAAAAATTTTGCGAGGGTTTCCCCCTGTTTTGATGTGAGGTAAAATTTTAAGCGCCGCTATAATAGCAATATAGCCGCTGCTATCATCAAACTTCCCTCAGGTGCTAGAGCATGCCTTACTTACATTACCTAGCTTTAAATTCAGGCATTGAGACCCTCAATCATCACTAAAGTAAGTAGCGATAACCAAGTGGAGGCGGCCTATCTACCTCCTAGCCTCGGATAAAGTCTTGTTGAGCTTCAGGGATAGGCACATCCACACAACGTAAAGAGGTATGCTTCAAAAGAAACATAATAATAAAAGAAGCGAACATAATAATACTAAGGAGTATAGCAGTATATGTAGGCAAAAGAAAAAAAGAATGCTCACACGAAGTGAACCAAAGGAAAGCATGCTATGAATAAATTATTAAAAATGTTCAAGTTATTATATTCTTGTTATTGCAACAAAAATACATACATGAACAATGTGCATGGTAATAGTCGGATGTGAAGCAACACAACCAACCAAAAAAAGAAGAAAAACGCAACAAAAAAGTAAATGTCATGAATGCATTATCATGAGAAAGGAAGCAATAATACAAACGCTTAAAGAAGTTTTATATCATTGCGACCAGAAGAAAGAAGATACTTACCACTTACCATCACTGTAGATAGACCAGAGGATACGCAATCACCGGATATAGACCAGAGAACGAGCATGCACCAAAGACAGTAGACCAGGAAAGATCCGATTAGCAGCAGCAATACCAGCACCATAGACAAACCAAAGAACGAACGACATCAGAGACCAGACAAAGACCAAAGAAGCAATGCCAGACATGACAGACCAAAGACGCAGACGGCAGAGATACCAGAGAAGTAATGACAGTAACACTCACGTCAAACAGGCAAAAAAAATTATCGAAACCTAATAAACACATTCGATTAGTGCTTGTTCTACATCTTTCTGTGCTTGTTATCGAAAGGTACCTACTATATTCCACCTCAAAGAAGCAGTACCAAGTACTTTTAACAGTGCAAGGCCGTGCTATTAGAAGCTAGAGTGTATTTTCAACCAAAAGGTTTCCAAAACCAATATGGTTTGATACGAAAACGCGTTTTGCAAAAAGGGAAAATAAAATGGGGTATCGAAAAATGAGAGGGTGCTCTATCCAACGTCACGACCATGAGATTTAGTCTCATCCTTCTGCCGTGGTAGCCGCAACTGCTGCACTTTAATTTGAAATTGTGTAGTGGGTATTTTCGTATTCAAATTTGACTTCATTTCACATCCTTTAAACATTTTTGCTAAATTTGACTATGAGAGCTCTCGTTGTTATACTTTACTCTCTAATGCATTTATAAAGAGTCAATGAAGGCGCATCGAATGATGTTGGTTACATTCAGATTTCAGACCGAAAATAAAGAGAAATCTGGAAATTTTTGAAAATAGGTTTTCTGCGGAAATGTCAAAATTTAGCATATGAAAGTCCCAAAAAGTAGTCTCCAGTGTTGCATTTTATCTTTGCGATCAATTTGGTCTAATATGTATGATAGAAAAAGTCTCCATTTTTGGGGTGAAAAACGTATCGTTTAATTTTGACGAATTTTCCCTTGCTAATACTCATGTAAAAACGACGATTTTTATGAATTTGCAATGGCCCAAAAAAAATTGAGATAAAGCATCAATAAGTAAAGCGCAACTAAGAAAATCTGTTTGGCGCTATTTTAAGCATCCAAAACGCTTTGTGGCATAAGTTATTCGAGCTTGAAAATGGCTAGTTTTGAACAGAATTCGACCTAAAAATAAGGTATAGTAGGCTACGTTGCTTAACAAGTAAGTAAACCACAGTTCTTTTTGATGAATCAGATGTTCTCTATTGTATGGAGCTCTGTGGAATATATCCACTATGATCTGCATTCCGACAGTTCACCCAGTTACCAGATTTAGATATAAACTGTATGTACACTGGATTAGATGTACGATATCGATTTATACTACAAGAAGATATGGACTTCAGATACGCTAGTACTATAAGATTCATACTATATAAGATTTAGGCTGCTATAGATGGCACCACGGACATGGATGGCGCTATAGAATTATACTTGTATTCCAACATTGACTACGGATGTTTACCATATCTGGATAGGCACCAAGATTAATGCAATATGAGCTTGTTGCTTCAGATGTGCACTTCATGATCCACGCTATGAGACACATGCTTATATCCGTGATACTAGCTACAGATACTTTATGTACTACAGACTTGTACTATATATGAGACATGCTACAGACATGCATACGATATGCTATAGACATGCCATATATCCAGATACATGCTAACGATGTATGCTCAGCGATATACACTCAGGTATGTACTATTGATATAAACTAAGGAGACTGTACCTACTATCGGATAAATGCTACTAGATCAATATTAATTATCCTTATAGAAAGGATAGATCAGGGTACTTTGGATGAGAGTCTAATTATTCATCCAGGCAAAGCTAAATCATGATTAGCTTGCTGGAGTTGTCTTTTAGCATGATTAGACATCAGTTGATCTGAGTTGACTTATTTGTCAATCTAATATAATTAATAGAACTTTTATCCATTGTTATAGTATATAAGAAGGATCATCTACCTGGCCAGTAGAGAGACTGGAGCTTAATTTACACCTGTCAGTTTGATAATAAAACATACCTTTATCAAGTTGACTTTACTGTTTTATTCTTTTTTTTTCCGTGAATTTTAGTCTATAAAGCCTCAAATTCCACAGCTGTAGTACAAACTTGGTGATATCTTCCTTTGTTGAGATTTGGCAAAACGTCAAAAATGTGCCGTGTATTCTAACAAATCTTGAGTAATGAGCTTCATATAAATGCTTGCTAGTTACGAGTGACTACGAGTGGTAGACCGATAGAACAGATGTTGGAGAATGCCGTGCAAAACCACTTGGTGGTAACTTGTTTTGTTGTGTTGTTGTAAATCTATGCTGCTCATTTTATGAAAAAGGAGGAACGGCTATTCCAATCATCATGCTGATGCTAGAGCCTTTATATCAGGGTCATTATGTGTTTACGTTGAAGGGCTACTAAACATATAAAGTGATTTTCAGTTGTTACGTTTGTTGTCAAATAATTAAGCGAGGAGATTGTAACGAAACCAATTCAAAAGAACAGCGTCCAAACGCTGTTATGTATTAAACTGCCAACTCAACCGAACTTCTCTATTAATTAAATTTTGTTGCCCTGTGTATGCTCTACAAAATGAGACTTCGTTTGGCCACCTACGATGTTTCCTTTCAACATCGATTTATTAGTCCCTAAATTGGAGTTTACAGCGGTAAAAAAAAAACGCGGAAACGTCTATTTGGTGCTCAAATCTATGCAATAAACTTGGGACATGATACGATTAGTAATAGTGCACAAAAATAACCTCATATGCACCGCAGTAGCAAAAGCTAGCCTTAAGCGGTCATTTCCCTGCATTCTGACAAAGGCTGACCTATTGGATGCTAGAGATCCATGAGAACTAATGCTATAGATTCAAATAAAACCTCAAACGATAGTTAATTCTTAGGTCTAAACAACAAATAGTGTTACAGGTAAATTGGTACAGATTTCGTACGTGTTTTCCTTTGAAAACCTTCAAATATTTGAAAAAAAGGCTCTCCTGAATGGAAGTCGTGCGATAAATATTGAGAGTAATATCAATCGATGCGCATTTCAATTCTGTGCAAACTTACTATGGAATGGTGGGAGCAATAGTTACTTTGGAAAAGAATTGTTTGATTTTCACTGCTTTGAGCCTTTTTTGTAAAAGATGGTTTTATTTTATTTTTCTGACGGGATAGTGTAGGATATTGTGGTGCTGCTGATAGATGTAATAGAAGAGTCTAGAAGTGAAGTTAATACGTGGTCTAAAATACTTCTCTTTTTTAAAAGTGATTTCAAGATCAAACAGGCGTTATATGTAGTTTTTGGTGAGTGGATACATCAAATCATTTAGATAGAAGATAAAGCAGGAAAAGTAAATAAACTACAGTGAACCAACAAAAAACCAAATGTATATGTCAGATTCAAGGGATCCTTCGAATGAATAGGTTCAATAAGTGAAAACAACGATAATGGGCTGCAATAGCTGTATACATAACATTGAGGCAAAAATAGGATAAAGATTTCACTGTGTCTATTCAATTGTTTGTATTTATACTAAATAATGTTTCCATTATTCTCTACTTGATGACTTGTATACTGTATATTGATAGTTTTCTAAACTAAAATGGCTCTTTCTTTGATTTGTGTACATAATCCATATAAGTCTGTTCATTTAGCGCTAAGGATGATAATGATGCATCCATGGCATCGCCGTGCTCCTTAATCCGTATTCCAATACTTTGTGATTGGAGGATGTGGTAATAGTTTGGCCAAGGAAATGAAAAGGGTATACAATTTTACCTTCAAAATGTAGATTAGATGCTTCAAAAATTGCGACTTTACGAGCGAATATTTTTCCTTGTTTTATTGTCGAGTGTAGTAGTAAAGGGGATGAAATGGCTGCAAGGTTAATTGCTTAATTTACATCGGCGAAAACGCACGTTAGCCTCATGAATGCCAACTACATCTTTGTCTCGAAAAGATAAAGCATTTGCCATAGACAACACTGCTAGGTTGCAGCAAGAGAATGATGTCCTATACCATAGAAACTTGCAATGATAATAATCGCGTTATGCTCTGTTGTAATGCCTCATTCTTTGGATCTTTTCAGCTAATTACTGTGTCACAATACACAGAAGCTATTTCATAGTTGGCATAATTACCCGGATTGGCATACTTGATGTGGACGAATTATTGATCATTTGTCGCACTAATTCACACATCTATTGTATGTAATTTTTCTAAAGTGTAAAATAATGTAGACTCTTGAAATTGTGCACGAGGATATGTGCTTGAATATAAACCATAAGAGGCAGCCATGGATTGTAATCCATATTTTTAGGTCGTTTATCTCGGAGACCACCGAAGAAAATGAATAATACCTAGGAGAGATCCGGCGGAAAGATATGTTGGAATACAAAGACCCCATATTACACTAAAAACTAATATCCGGATAGCTCTAATATTCAAGAATCTCGTGACGGTAATGATTGTTCAAGCCAATCAATATACCATACCATGTTTCGCTTTATATCATGTAATTATTCAGGCCTATCACATCTAACAGAGCATCGCGGAGTAAGAAGACACTGGAAGAAGTAAAGACAAATGTCTGATAAGAAGTTAATCTCTATCTGTCACGTCGGATATTGAGCAAATTTATCCTTATTTAGGGCATTTTCTTGTCAGGGTTCAATAAAGTTTTCCCACATTCAAGCTCTGCTACAGCGGAGAACGTGAGAAATAATTTGATAGGTTACATGCTGTATTTAGGCAATATAAAACCATTTATCCAATTCTAGTCATTTCTGACAATGTCTGATGTAATTTCATGAAAATTCTGCAAGCTTAGTCAATTACACTTACAGGGCATGTCAGAGATGTGATCAAAGAGTTAATCCAGTTCAAATTGGCTGCTAGTATTGTGCCTATTTACCATGAGATGGAGGTCATCAATTGAGACTTGATTGATGCCAAATGCGATTCTTTACCTCAATGCTACGGATAATACGACAATGGTTGTTTCAAGCAGCTTTTTTTTTTTTTTTTTTTTTTTTTTTTTTTTTTTTTTGTAAACGGCGAACGAAACAAGAGTAAAACTTAGTATATATAAAGGCACTTATTTTGCCATGTCAAAGTATCATTTACATTACGTCTATTTCTTGTTTATAAAATACCATGGAAGAAGAAAAGAAGAATGAAATTCTAGAGTCAACAGCCATCACCTATAGTGATGCGACAGATATAGATCCTGCTCCTTCTTATATAGAACATGCTGACACTCAAGGTCCTGAACCCACAGATGAAGATTGGGCTGAATTACCTGAAGTAGCTGATTCAATCCCCAAGGCTGCATTTTTGGTCATTCTAGTCGAGTTTTGTGAAAGATTCACTTACTATGGTCTCTCCGGACCCTTTCAAAACTACATTCAGAATCCTGAGCCCCCATCATGTAAGTTTATTCGGCATGTTTCTCTTTCATTTGGATAAATAATTAATTATATTCCTATAGATCCCGCCGAGCTACCTGGTGCTATGGGCAAAGGTCAACAAACTGCTACTTCATTAACTACCTTTTTCCAGTTCTGGTGCTATATCACTCCTGTATTTGGTGCTATTGTTGCTGATCAGTTTTGGGGTAAATACAAGACAATTCTTGTATTCGCCATTGTCTACTTTGTCGGTTTAATCATCTTGACTCTCACATCCATTCCTCCGGGTATTGCAAGCGGCGCCGCTTTTCCCGGTTACATTGTAGCTATCATTATCATCGGTCTTGCTACGGGTGGTATTAAGGCTAATGTATCTCCTTTGGTCGCTGAGCAATACCGTAGTAAATCCGCCTATGTGAAAACCCTCAAGAATGGCAAACGTGTCATTGTCACTCCTCAAGTTACTTATCAAAAGATTTTCAACTACTTTTATTTTTCTATCAATATTGGTGCGTGATCATTCTATGGATGCATAGCCAAACTTCTAACTCTCTATCTCCCATACAGGTTCTCTCTCGGCCATTGCCACTACCGAATTGGAGAAGAATGTCGGTTTCTGGCCAGCCTTCCTCTTGCCTACACTCATGTTTATTCCAGCAGTCGTTATTGTCCTTCTCGGTCGTAAGCATTACGTGCAAACTCCTCCTCGTGGCTCCGTATTCATGGAGGCAGGTAAACTATTCTGGCTCGCCATCAAGACCAAAAGCTTGGAGGCCTGTAAACCCTCTAATCTCACTCGCAGTCGCCCCGAATTGGTTGAAAAATGTACTTGGGATGATGTGTTCGTCGATGAGCTGAAGCGTACCTTGAAGGCATGTGTCGTATTTTGTTGGTTCCCCATCTACTGGTTATGCTATTCTCAAATGACCAACAATTTGGTTTCTATGGCTGGTACCATGATGACTGGCAATGTTCCCAACGATATCATGCAAAATATTGATCCCATCGCTTTGATTATCTTGATTCCCCTTATGGACAAATTATTCTATCCTTTCCTCCGTAAAGTGAATATTCCCATGCGTCCGATTACTCGTATCACCTGCGGTTTCTTCTTTGCTGCCGCATCCATGGGCTATACTGCTGGTATTCAAGCCAAGGTGTATGCTTCTCCTCCTTACTATGATGATCCTCAAGGTAGACAAAACTGGATTTCTGCAGCTTATTTGATCCCCTCTTATGTCTTGATCGCCATCTCTGAAGTGTTTGCTTCTATCACTGGTATGGAATTGGCCTACAAGAAGGCTCCTCAGTCTATGAAGTCTATTGTTATGGCTCTGTTCTTGCTCACCAATTGTTTTGCCTCTATCATTGCTTTTGCTTTGGTTTCCGTTACTGTCGATCCCAAGTTGGTCTGGATGTACACTGGTATTTGTGGCGCTATGTTTATCTGTACTATTCTCTTTTATATCTGTCACCACAAGATGGATGAAACTGATGCCGCTGAAGATGCCATTCAACGTGATGTTGAGAACATTCAGAAGCAAGCTGTCCTTGATGAAGAAGAAGTTGTTGTTGAATATGAAGCTCAGAAGAATATCTAATTCAATTCGTTATTCACTATTCTTGCTGTATTTCTATCACCCTGTTTTTTCTTCACTTGTAAATAGCTTGTTTCTATGCAATCTTTAGATATTTATATCACCACATGTTCTATATGACTCAACTTGTATATATATATCCATACAATTCACTGCTGTGTGAATCATTACCATGAAATAAAATTCATCAAAATATCTACTTGCGGCTGGCTTTTATTATTTGTAATAGCAGGCAATCTCATCTAATTTACCCCTTATTAATGGCTCTTTGCATTGCTTATCCATAAAACTTTTAAATTGCATGTACTGTGTACAAGAGCTGCATTTCTCATAATAGCGCATACATACACATCTCAATTCGATGTAGTTCTAGGCGCGCTCATGGTATTGGGACATGAGATGTTGGAAAGTGTATGCATATGACTCTTTATGTATACATAGAAACCCTGTTTGAGGTTTTGTGATTCCATCTAAAACGCCCACTTGACAATCTTCCCCGTATGGCAATTTTGGTGATGGGCTTTCGCAATTTCACTATGACCACGGGAATGTCGCAATAACTCAATGTGAATTAATGCTCGACCCAGTTTTGGGATAGAGTCTTCGAGACATGAATCAGCCATCACATTGAATGCATAATCCATTGTTTTCCTATATTGTTCAGTAAACCACCAGTCTGCTATTTTCTGCATTTATCTACTCATAATTGATACACTGGCAAAGCATCAAAAGAGATAAATATTCATCGTTTTTTGATATGTTGCAATCAAGCACTTCATATCATATTCCAGTTGCGCAATTGAATAATGAAAGGCGCAATGTTCCTGTTGTGTGTAACCTTTATATTAGCATACAGCTCCGCAATGCAAGATATATAGATTAGCATTGAATCCTACATAATGAATTGCTCTTTTTTTCTGGTCTCCCTTTGGCTTTTTTTCTATTGCATTCGATTTGCCATGCCTTCAATCAGCAGTGAAAGTCAATCTCTGTTACGAGGAACAGCATCTGATGAAGGTATACAACAGCGATACGATGGTACCGCTCATCATGTTTCGGTAAAGAGCATAGATGAAGAATACCTGGTTGATGGCAGTGACTGCAGTGACTGCAGCACATCTACAGTAAACATCCATGATCCAGACTATATCGTCAACAATAGACTAGGCGATGTGTCGTTGTCTATGATTGTGCTCTGGTAACATCTCGACCTATAGATACCCAGTCAAATGTGATCTAATTCAAGCCATATCTAGTCTTTGTACCGGTAGTTTCTTGGCTGCGCTGGACACTTCTATTATTATTACCATTTTCAATGAGATTGGCACAGAATTCAAAAGGTAACAGATATAAAGATCGTGCAAATCTCTAGCATCTTACCCAATCTTTACCTAGCGCGAATCTTTCAGTTTGGATCATGACATCTTACATGTTGAGTACATCAGCAATCCAGCCCCTATGTAAAGTATAGCAATCAGACACAACATTCAGACAACAGTTAATACTAATAAATTGTATCGTACAGATGGAAAATTGTCAGACATTTTTGGACGTAAATCAACACTAGTCGCTATTGTATGCTTCTTTTTGTTGGGTTCATGGCTTTGTGGCATTGCTAATGGCATGGCTCAAATGGGAATTGCTCGAGCTATTGCTGGATTGGGAGGCGGAGGCATCATGACAATGGCATCTGTAGTAATCCATGACTTATTACCTATGAGACGTCGTGGCCAATATCAGTCATACGTCAATATGGCACAGACTGTGAGTATACATATACAAACAAACAATGACACAGACTAAATATGGAATGCATGTAGATTGGTACTACAGTTGGGGCTCCTTTGGGTGGTATCATCAATGACACTGTTGGATGGCGCTACTGTTTCTACATCAACATCCCCTTTTGCTTGTTTCTCTTGTACGTCTACATCTACAAAATGGAAGACTACAACCTGGAGAGAGGTGTCAAATCCACTGACAATATTCGTGAAAAGTTTGAAAAGATTGATTTGGTGGGTGCCGGTTTCCTACTGACTGCCAACATTTCGTTTGTCACCGGCGCCTCTCTGGGTGGAAATACACATGATTGGGACCATCCTTTGATTGTAAGTTTGCTGGCTTCTGCTGTCTCGTTCTTTACATTGTTTGGTGTCTATGAATACAACTGGGCCAAGAATCCACTGGTGTCTCGTACCTTGATCAAGAATCGCAATACAGTTGCTGTCTGTCTCAACAACTTTTTTCTCTGCAATTCGACTATGGCATTCACTTATTTGACTCCTCAATTCTTTATGGGCGTCCTGGGTTACAATGCTTCCTCTGCTGGTTTGTGGGTATTACCTAGAACATTCATGGTCGCTGTTGGCTGTTGGGTAGCTGGCCGCTATTTGGCTGTCAAGGGCAAGTACAAGTACTTTGTAATCATTCTGGCTGCACTTCATGTCACTACATCTTTTGGCATGGCCTCATGGAATCCCACATCACCCATCTGGTTCTTGTTGAGTTGTATGAACGTGGAGGGCTTCATCTTTGGCTCTGTCTTTGTTGCCACAATGGTTGCTCTTGTGGCTGATATTGCTCATTCCGATACTGCATCAGCTACGTCCATGATCTTTCTGTGTCGTTCCACTGGTTGGTTATCTGGCAGTACTATCACTGCTGCCATCATGCAATATCAGTTTAAAAACAACCTGTACAAGCAGATCAAGGGTCCTGAGGCTGCAGAAATCATCGAGTTCGTAAGAACATCCATCACCAAAGTGCGAACATTAGCTCCGGAAGTGCAAGCTGTCATTGTTGTCTCGTTGCAGAAATCGATCCACACTGCGTTCAAGTACGGCGTTGCTGCTTCTATTTGTTGCTTTCTGATCACACTGACATTAAGAAATTGTAAGCTAGGTAGTAAGAAATAATATACCTTTTGAGAGTGTCTCTCTGAATTGGCTGTGAATCTGTGAAAATGATAAATGGCAGACTTGGAGTACAAGATAACATGATACACAATCAAATAAAATGAAATAATGAAAGTCTTTAATTGATTAATCGAAGAAAATTACGCATCATACCATAGGGCTTTAAGTTTCATTGCCGAGGTTGATAAAGCTGTTTCCGTTGCCAATGAGCGATTCTTTTCGACCTTTGAGCTCATAGTTGAGAGGGATGTTATTGCTTTCACCACTGATATCACCCTGGTCACATACATCATTTGGAAGAGGACTTACCAAGACGCTTGTGCTGGTTTTTAGACTTGACCATGTAATACTCTCTGAAGACTTTATATAAAAGCTTCTTGAGATCGTTCACGTCAAGGTTGTCAGACCAGTGAGTTCAATATCTGCAGTCATTATGTTCAACGAGTCTGTCTACGCTACGGATGGCTCTTTACCTTCGCTTTGCTTTGATGGTGACAACCAACCTGTGCAGCGGCAGTTTGCGCTACCGATTTTCCTTGCTCATCTTATCAAAAATAATGCTACTTTCATTTTGACCCTCCACTTATGCATGGAACCCCTTCATATTACTCGTGAATCTGATTCTTATGTGATGCTCTACACCCATATACACATAGCTACTTCATATGCGGACAAACAGCATGCTGGTATTCCCCCTCTTTATTCCTTAGTGTCCCTGATACAGCAAAATCTGAGTGCATTTAAGTCTCGTTTTCTCACGTTCAAGGCAGTTTTAGATCGTCAGAATAACACCAAACAATTACTCTCATCTGGCACTTACTTCCTGACACTTTTGCTCAACTTTTTGGGGATCAAAAAAACATGGCCGAAAATGACCGACCAAAAAGCATGAGGTACCCCTCATGGTTTTCAACAGAAATCAAACAATCACGTTTTTGACCTTGATAATAAAGACTTTTACTATGGTATATATTGAATCAAAATGTTTCTATCAATCTAACGTAACCTCTGAAATCACCTTTGTGACACCTTGATATGTAAAATCTCAACTTTTTGGCCAGAAACCTCTTTTCATATTTTCATAAATTGCTCAATAAGTCTATTCAAAACATCTACTTTACTTGGTACCATTGGGTGCGCCTTGAAAAGCACTCCAGAAAGCTTAAGGAAGCATTTTTTTTTTTTTTGTAGGGGAGTCGAGCTCCAGGTTTTATTTAAAGTCCTTAAAATGTCATGCTGAGGGATAGAAAAGACTGTTGGTGGACCCAATGTCTGCAAAGAAGGGGAATAAGATATTTTTGAATTAAGTTGGGAAAGAAATCTACTGCTAATAAGGTGCGACACCTAGAGCCAAAACAGTCTTGCGGAAATCGTCAAAATATAGATAATGGATAGAGTACAAAACACCAAACGAGGACATCAGTACTACTTCAAAAAATCAAACAACTTGCGTTCACCAGGATTTGAACCGGGATCCTCCCGTTGGCATACGGGAGTTTTACCACTTCGCCCTACCACCAGGGGCGCGCTTAAGGAAGCATTTTTTTTTTTTTTTTTGTAGGGGAGTCGAGCTCCAGGTTTTATTTAAAGTCCTTTAAATGTCATGCTGAGGGATAGAAAAGACTGTTGGTGGACCCAATGTCTGCAAAGAAGGGGAATAAGATATTTTTTGAACTAAGTTGGGAAAGAAATCTACTACTAATAAGGTGCGACTCCTAGAGCCAGTACAGTCTTGCGGAAATCGTCAAAATATAGATCATGGATAAGAGCACAAAACACCAAACGAGGACATCAGTACTACGTCAAAAAAAATCAAACAACTTGCGTTCACCAGGATTTGAACCGGGATCCTCCCGTTGGCACGCTTAAGGAAGCATGGGGTGATCATCATATTCTACTTGGTCGAATCTGCAAAAATAGCTTGATCTAGTCCAAAATCATCAAGATTTGGCCAATCTGGAGCAAACTACGGGTCTGAATTTGAATTGATTTTGACGGCTGGTGGTGTAGGCTGACAAACTCAGTGTCCATCTAATCATGAAGGCGGTAATGATGATCAACCAGGATCTCATTCATGCCAGTCTATAATTTGTCCTTTTTTTAAATTGTTCTCATGCATTTGTCTTGACATGCAATGTCACAGAAACTTGCGCCTGCCACTTGATTACAGTCCTGCGACTAGTTTATGCGGAGCAAGTAATTAAACCCTCTGAAGGATGCTTTTGAAGCCAATGGAAAGTAGGTAGCAACTTACATAGTACTACCGTTAGCCACGTTATTTTATTTTCAAGCCTTGCATATAATAACGCAGTTCACCGAAAAACTTGTAAAAGGAACTTAAATCAAGCAGCTTCAGGCTGCAGCCAATTTGTCAATGTAAGCCTTCCTTTAGAGAAGCAGCAGCACCAGAGACATACCAAATAAGCAATCGCCAAAGATAGGTCACCAAAGAACAAGCAAGCGCCAGAGGTAGACCAAACAGGATGTTCTTCACTGCATAACCAATCCTAGTAGATGAGTCTTCAGCGGTGTGGATGAATTGCGTTACGGTGAATGAATCCAGGTCTCCGTTGAGCTGCCCTGACATACAAGCTGACAAGATTGCAGGGTCCAATTACTCGATTCAACTTCTTGGAAGACGGCTGATAGTAATTCACTAGGTGGATAGCAGTAGCTCATAGTGTGGTCAATAGAGGGTATGGCGTTTAAAAGAAAAAGAGAGAGGCATTAAAATAGCTTATCAACAAGCATCAACGCATAAATAATGCCACCATCATAGTCAAACATTGATAAATAGGCTTGATGATTTCACAGATGCAAATGTATATATATATATATATGTTTATTACTGAAGAGCATAGTGTTTCAATGTATAGAGCAGAACATGACCCTTTTCATTTGACACTGCAAGGTAATCACTGTTGGGAGAAAAGGCCACAGCGACAACATCACTGAGAGGGGTTCTATCAGTGGGCCAGTTGCTGTAGGCAGTGGCTGTGGGTACATGAATCACTCGTAATTGATCCTTCTTTGACTGACTGGCAATCACCATCAACTGTGAGTCATGGTTAAAAACGATATTGTTGATTCTTGTTGTTAAGTTGGTGATGGCTTTTATAGGTGTGGGCCTAGCGTTGTTGGGTTCCAGTACTGATCTGTCGTAGAGATTGACAACACCAGTGGATGAACTACAATACACAGTCTTAATTAGCACTCGCATACACTCATCCTATCGACTTGTTTGCATACCCAGTGGCATAGTATTTCTCGTTGGGACTGACTCGCAAAACAGAGGCACCAATACAGCCATCATCCACCCAGCGTTTGACGCATTCTTTGTCTACCACGTTGAACTGATACACCTCACCAGCAGATCCAAAACCAAAGACAAATGTACCATCAGCACTCCAACTCACTGAATCCACTGTACCGTTCATTTTCAGATCACAGAACCATTTCTTTGTTAAATAGCTGACAATGATGATGGTACCACTTGAGCCCAAAAATGCGATATAACGACCACAAGGACTGATGGAGAATTTTTCTAGTGATTTTTCGTCTTTTCCCCAGATACCAGGACATTTGTCAATGATACCCGACTGAATGTCGTAAATGTAAAAGAACTTGCGACGTCCACTGACAATGATCTGATCTCCAGAAGGGTGAAATTCGGCGTGATAGATGGGCATATCCTTAAACATGACAGACTGGATCTTTGGGTTGATTTTGCCGTCGATTTGGAATAATCTGAGTGTTTTATCGAGGCCAGCTGTCAACATGACTTGTGCGTTGGGGTGGAATGCGATAGAGGTGATTAATTTCTGGCAGGCCTGTTAATTTACATATCCTCCACATGCTACTGATACAAAACTTACATAGGATCTAGGCACTGCACGGTTGGCATTCTTCACACGCAAAATGTCTAATTTTCTGGGTGAAATGGTATTCTTTCCTGATCTTCTCTCTAAAATGCCCATTGTACTCTTCAACAAGTCTAATCTAGCTTTGTCGTCCAGCTCATCCTCATCTCTATCCATATCATCATCGTCTTCCTCGTCAGAGCTGTTGGATGATGCTTTACGTTTTCTCTGTTCTGCCTTGATCTCTGATGGAAGTCGGGCCCAATCAGGCTTTGGGTAGATTTTGTTGAATCTACATTTGGGTAATTAGTATAACCACGCTTTGTCAAATGTCTATGCCGATATTTACTGTTTGCGTAGTCTGCGAGTGTATTCGACGCCATCAATGACATCTTCTTCTTCGTCGTTACGAAGCTTCTTTGTAATGTTGGTAGCAGTTAATGAAATCTTTAAGCGTTGATCGTCTTCATCTTCCCAGGCAGCATTACTGTCGTTATTCGCACTGTCATCACTATCATCGCTGTCGTCTTCCTCGTTATCCTCTTCATTTTCTTGTTCTGCTTCATAATCAATTTCACTGTCTGAACCGTCAGCACCTAATGTTGGCGCATCCATTGTAAAGGTAACTGGTCCAGAATCAAAGAAGAAGGCCTACATGTCTGATAAATATATTATCTCCACCAAATGCCCTGCTCATACTATACCTCTTCGTTATCCTCCTCATCATCATCTTCAGCATTGCTGTCTTGAGCTTGATCAGCATCGAGCTCTTGTCCAGTCTTTGTCCATAATTCTTCAGTAGTATCACCAAACAAGAAGCCTTCTAGCTCTTTCTCGGACGATTCCTTCTTTGCTTTTTTACTGATAGGTGACATGATTCTATAGATTGAACGACTTGGAAGGGTTAAGAAATATTGAAGAAAAAAGAGAAGTTTTGATGGGTGGAAAAAAGGTCACTGAATGGTCGATTGTCAAATGCCAATAAGCCACTAGACATGTTGGGTAAAAAGTAGGGAGTATTTGACAGGTCAAGCTAGGAGAGCCATTTCTGGGAGCAAAGAGCCAAAAAATAGACTCAAGATTTTGACATGTATTAATTGAAGTTTGCATTTAATAAGAACCACGTTAACAAGTTAAACTGCAATAAATGTAGCTCTAAAAATCAGGTACATTTTTATGTCATTTTTTTTTCTAGCGTTTTTGATGATTTAAATAAGCGCGCAATGTTGTGATAATGCAAAGGAGTGAGAGATGGGCACAGAAAGCAGCGAAATACAAATTAGGAAGAGAAAATCAATGTATACATTTTGAGGCGTGTAGTAGTAATAGTGTGTGTGTGTGTGTGTGTGTGTGTGTGTGTGTGTGTGTGTGTGTGTGAAAAGCAGATTGTTTTGTGTTTGTTTGTTTTTGTCTCAATCCGAGGGCACTACTACAATTTGTGATTTTTTTTAGAGCTGTAAAGAACAAAAAAAAAAACTCAACTAACAGCCAGACTGATCACCAAATCCATCCTTTCTGATATCAAACAATCTTCCCATATCTTTACCGGCACGAATTAAGCGGATACTCTTGAACGCATTTCCATTCGGGCGCTTGTCCTTTGTCACCTTGCCATGATGGTCCAAGATTTTTGTTTCCAGAGCAGTGGGAGTCTCAAAATCTTCAAAAATCTCTTTATCCAGCTTGATGGAGATACCAGAAAGCCCACATGCTTTAATAACCTATGAGATACACAAGAGTTTTAATATAAACATATTGTAGCATAGCGCGAGATTTTTATCTTACCGTCATTGATTTTGACACAACTACTTTACATGCACTGAAATTGCGTTTATACACAATCACATCCTGTTCACGAATCAAGCCTTTGCGGCACATGTCTTTCAACGTGATACTTTTAGAGTCTCTAGCAAAATGAGTGGATTAGACTTCAGCTGTATACATTTATAACCCATTGTGCAACTCACCCTGCAACATTATGCGCCCTATCCTTATCAATCAGCTCGCCCCAATACGACTCAAATGCTTCGTCCTATTCATAATGTTAGGAGCGTATTGGTGACATTGGAGCCAAATTTTACCTTGAATCTATCTTTTTTACATGTGGCCCTGAATGATTTGTGTGATTTTGATCCATAGGATGTAGTCGATTTGTTACTACTGCTATTATTTGTTGTAGTTGGAGGAGAAGGAGATAGCTGCAATGGCGATTCAGAATTCACAAAATCACCATGACCAAGCATGGTTTGCCATTCTGTCAACGAGTTCCAAAAGATGGGATTTTCAGTTTTCGAAAAGAAATCAGACGTATTATTATGAAGATTAGAGGAAGGGTTATAGTTTTCGTTATTGAAAGAAGGGGGCGGGTGATGTTGATGGTGGTGTTGATAAGGTTGCTGATAGTTTTCATAGGTATTTGAGTGGTTTAATAAGGCATTTTGGTCAGATTGTGGTAGCATGGAGCATAATTCATCCCTCTTGTCCTGTGATAAGAGATGAAATGTAGACATATTAAAAATTGACTGGATGAATTGTAATGTTAGTACACCTTTATGTAAGCTTATACGACGTTTCATGTACCTCTAGGTCGATTGCAGCGAGTGGACTACAAGGATGTGTGCAGAGGTTGTCTAATGTCCAGCTAGGCTCATATCTGGGTCTTTTATTAGAGTGGTGAAGATGATGATGAGAAGCAGCAGTAGCAGCAGGAGGAGGAGGAAGATGGCCATGGTGGTGAAGATGGTGAGAAGCGGCATTGACATGATGAGGTGGAGATCGGATCATAAGCTGACTTGTTTCTAATGCAATGTTGCTATTCTCTTGATGTTCGCCGCTATCAAACACACGTTTATTCATAATTGGCGATAGTACAATGGAGGATTGATTTGATGGATGATACATGCTATTTAAACAGGGCAGCAAAAGAGGAAAAAGAAAGAAAAAAGAAGAAAAGAGGAAAATTAAGGAGGTTCATCTTTGTATCCATCATGGACAGAGAAAAAACGAAACAAAGAAGGAGGCAGAACAAGGGTGAAAGGGGGTGATATTGAGGCGTGTGATCGATGTCATATCATATAAACAACAACATCAGCAGCAGCAGAAGCACTTTCAAACTTTAGTAATTTACAGTATCCACACACACACACACACACATACATGCCTCTATTTTCTATAGCATGGCTTTTGCAATCGAAAGGCATGTTGTCAAATGCCCCCTTAGGCCTCTTGTTCATTTCTTGTACGCAAGCTGTATATATATATATATGATTTCCAGGCCTAATGTTAATCAAAACAACAACAAGCTCTTAAAACGGCGTTTCAACCCTCCATTCTTGAAATCATGTCAATGTGAGATGAATAACGGAACATTTGAGTAGAGGCTATCACTCGTCAAAGAAGTGCACTCTTTTGATTTCCCTCCCTTTTTCCCAATTCTTTGCATACAACTCGGGTAATACAGATTAGGAAGCACTAACCCTCTAAACAACTGTGATATGACCCCTTGATGACAAGTGCTTTTTATGTCTAAATGGTGTTTGCAAACCTCCAATGTTGAATTACCAAGTAATGAATAGCGCGCAAATTTCTTTTGATCAAATGCAGATGCACAAAAGCACTGTTTGTCACCAGAGACAGTCATGTAAACATTTCAAATGGCTGGAGAAAAATATCAGATTTCTTTCCCTATTGCACCACACAACATCAAAACTCCTTTAAATGAACATCATTGATGCGGGACACATTGTTATTCCATTCAACACGCCATATCATGACTCGCATATTACCAGCATAGAGTCGATCCAACCGTACATTCAAAACGAACACCAATTGAAGAAAATTCATCTAATACATCGCCTTGAGAAATCACACATTATCGGCACAAATTGCACCCTTCTCAACACTATGTTGTGTAGAATCCAAATACAAGTGTTCTTGAGCAAACAAAATGAGCCAAGCAAGTTTCTGGATTTGATGTTGTTCGTCAATCGATCCCCTGACCCAATGGCCGAATTTCAATCAGCAATGGGCATCCCATCCACATCAAGCCTTCTAGATATCTTTATTCATTTACCTTCGCCTCATATAGACCATCACATATCAGATTGGTGCAAGAATCCCGATATCTTGGGTTTTCTGAATGAAGACATACAAGTTGAAATACCCGGCATGAAAACGAAGTTATATACCTATCAAAAGGTTAGAGGAGAAAAAAAAAATACCTTAGAAGAATAATGCAGCTCAAGCCTACAGTACATAGCACTCTTTATGGAAGATATTGCAGCGAGAGTTAGCTCCTTCTACAGTGGAGCCCTATGAAGTCGTCAGATTAATAGCCACGGATAATTCATATTACTATTTTAACCAGATGACAGGTGAAATTGCATTGGAATCCAGGCATATACCAGATGCACAAGGCGGTATCATATGTGAAGATATGGGTACAGGAAAGACCTGCATTTGCCTAGCAGCCATTATGGCGACCAAGGACCTGTCCAATCCAATGCACCATGCGCATACACTGAAAACCAACTATCCAAAGCATGCCTTGGGGGCTGTTCCTAGTCTAAAGGAGATTGCAGCGGCAATGATGCTACAGCTAAGCATCAATTGGAAGCCTATGAGACAGCAATTGCCGTCAGAAGTTGTCGATTGGTTTGAAAAGTATCCCATCTACTATGAATGGACAGATATACCTGCACATTATTACGAAAGGTCTCGCCGCATTGAACCCAGTTTCACTACCCTCACAGTCTATTTATCCAATGCTACATTGGTTGTGGTACCGGACAACTTGGTTGCACAGTGGACAGGGGAGATATACAAACACATCCAAGATGGTCAATTGCGATTTTTAGTGTATGATGATGTTAAACAAAAGATCATTGCACCCATTCAATTAGCCGACACTGATTTAGTGCTGATCAGTCAGAACAGATTCTCGCTTGAGAACTCAAGAGGTGGTCTTGATTTTAAAAGTAAGTTGTACGGATACACAATGCTATTTCTGTATATGCTTACAGCAATAGGTCAAGTGTGCCAGTGTCCTTACATTGGCTCGACCAGAGAAAGAGCTTGTATTTGCTCAGTGGCCAATGTGGAAAAGTATACCTCGCCATTACTACAAGTCCATTGGAAGAGATTGATAGTTGGTACAACAAATTAATTTAACCATATAGTTCTTGGTAACAATAATAAACAAACATTACTATTTTTTTTTCTTAGATGAAGGGCATCGATTATCTTCAAAAAACAGACAATCCGAACTATCATCCAAGCTATTTTCCAACTGGAAATGGATTTGTACAGGTACACCCACTCAAAATTTGACTGAATCAGCTTCTATGAGAACCCGGCAAGAGTCGCAAATGGACGATTTAAACAGGTACTAGTCTGTTGGCATATTTCTCAAGTGTGTTTGTTTTGATTTTTTGTATTGTGTCTAGACTTGGGACCTTATTCGGACAAGCATTGAATATAGAACCTTTCAAATCGAACAAGAAACTATGGAATAAAATGATCAGCAAGCCGTTTTTGGAGGGAAAGCCATGGGCTATCACTAAATTAACAAGCATCATGGAACGTACCATGGTCAGAAATCAACGCATCGATATGGAAAAGGAAGTAACTTTACCTCCTTTGCACCAAAACATCGTGTATCTCGATTTCGATTACTACCAGTGGGTTGCGCACAATTGTCAAATTGCCATGATCAGCCTGAATGCCATCTTGTCCAAAAGAGAGGGTCCCGACTATCTATTTACTGCAAAGAATCATAAAGCGTTGCGTGAGACAGTATTCAATCTATGGCAAAGCTGCCTCTGGCACTCGGTGGATCTCAAGCTATTGCAAATGGCGTACGATAACTGCGTTGAAAAATGCCTGGACGTGGAGCAAGGCGTATCAGATTATGGTGAAGAGAACAAGGATCTTGTCAGGATTCGGCAGGTACTCTTTGATGCATTGAGCAACAAGATATTTGTGTGCATGATGGGTCAACATGCTCCGTCATACGTTGTACAGGGTCTGCCGCCTTTGTTTAAGGAAACGTGGGGCTGGCTCAAGGGAGATCATGGTGTCTATGAGCCTCTGGGAACTCTGCCCTGGGACGACCATTGTATTGTGAGCGCACAACGTGTGTTTGAAGCCATGGATGTTGTTGCTGCCACCAAAAACGACGATACCAAAGACTTGTTTGTCTACGATGGGTCCAATCGAACATTGGTGAGTGTGCAAGAGTTCGAATTAAACAAGAAAAGGAAGAAACAAGCACAGGAAATGGCCATGAGAAAGAACAAGTCTAATGTGTCTGGTAAAGCGTTGCCTGGTGGTCGTAGTAGTAGTGGCGATGTTCAAACGCCGGCGGAAGAAGCATTGTATATGAAGATGGATGACGACAGTGACAAAAAAGACGAGCAGCACCAGCAGCAGCAAGCAGAAGGTCAACTAACCTACTATACTCGCAACGCGTTCTCTGATGCTCGGGTGCTGTCTAGCTCAAGTGTAAAGATCAACTACCTGGTCAATCAAGTATGTAAATATCAAGCCACTGAAAAATGCATCATCTTTTCGCAGCATTACAATGAAATGTATGAAATCTATCTCGCTCTAGAGCTTGCAAGAGTGCGTGTGCTCATGTATCAAGATAATAAGCTGGTAAAGCAAAATCCCGTATTCCCTGGTTTACATGGCTAATAATGACCATCTATGTTAGAACAATGCAAAACGATCTCAAATGATCTTGACCTTCAACACATCAGACAATGCAAATGTCATTATCATGGCTGTACAAAAAGCAGCGTATGGCATTGATCTGTCCGCAGCGACTCGTGTCTTCTTTGTCAGCCCTGTGTGGCAAACAGCGATGGAACAACAAGCGATCAAACGTGCACATCGTATTGGACAAACCAAGCCCGTCTATATTGAGACATTGGTCATTCAAAATACTATTGAAGATGAATTGCTGAAAAGACGAGAACAGGTCTCCAGCGGTGAAGGTATGTCTGCTTTGTATCTTGCTGATTTGCAAACTAAATTTGCGTTGCAGAGGTGGAAGAAGACAGGGAAAATCTAAAGAGAGGCGAATTTTTTGCTGATTCAAAGCTTCGCAACATTTTGAACCATGCTCGCTTTGTACCATTGCCGAGAACTATTTATAAAGATCACGAAACTGGAGAATATCGGCAAAAGATTATGCCTCTTGATGCACCACTAGATTTCGTACCCAAGAAACCATCTGTAACAGCCGACACAGTAGAGGGTATGGATAATACTCAAGGGGCGTCTTTGACTGAATCGATACAATCGCCACTCGCTTTGTCGCCTAGTGATATGCGCCAGATGTATGATGAATTCGACATTGATGTCGATGCATCTGACCAAGACGAAGGACATTCAATACAACAGGATGCTCACACATTTACTGGCGCATTCGACGTGCACGGGGACAGTCTTGAGCACAGTAGTAGCAATAGCAGTGCAGGTCAACAAGAAGATGAAAGCGATATCATCTTAGACATTGAAGGTGACGGTGATATCATGGATTCAATTCCACCTTGGAAATTGCGATTAATGGCCAAAGAAAAACACCATCAAATCAAGCCAACACTATCGCCACCAAGCACACAATCAAACTACAGTGGAAAGAGAAGGCACTCTCTATCGCCACCGCTTGTTGGAGAAGACAATTCGTCCGCACCATATTCAAGTCAAAAGGAGGATAGTTTACCTGAAAAGAAGAAGAAAAAGACGGTTCGATTTGCTTGATTCCAATTATAGTCAGACTAGACATGTAGTAATAATAGAGTAGCACACAATGCCAGTATCTAGGGCAATGGTACTTTTTGACATTGCATTGATAAACCCCTCAATTAAAGCCTGTGGAATCGCCAGATCCATCATAGGTACATACGTATGCATTTTAGTTTGCGTCTCCAAGGCAGTAGCAGCGTTGAGTCCCTCTCACACCTACTATGGCACACCTTTCAATATTCCACCATAGTGTCAGAAGTGTTTAAAACTACCTATAAATGTAAATCTGACTCTTTTACGATGCTCCACGTTTACATCAACAAAAGCGACCCATATTTGCGCAGACAACATGCTTATAGTGCCTGTTACTACTCAAAAGAATGCAAAACACAGCATAATCTGAATATATTTGTGCAGTGATTTCTCGCATTGGAAGCCATTCTAGACCGCCAGAATAGCACCAAACAGTTGCTCTCGTTCATTAGCAACTTTCTGATACCTTTGTTCAACTTTTTTGGGATCGCCAAAAATCGGCTCAAAACCATGAGGGATACTACGGGTGGCTAACATACCAACAAAATATGATTTCCTATGGACACACTTTGGTTAACGTACCAACAAAATATCGTTTTCTATAGACATACGTTGGCTAACGCAATAGCAAGATATTCTTAAAGTACCAACAAAATATTCTTAGCGTACCAACAAAATAGCATTTCCTACTACAGACACACTTTGGCTAACGTACCAACAAAATATCCTCTTCATTCGCCATACATTTTTTTTTCGATCCTGACATGTCAACTAAATCTAACAATGTATTTTATCTCTTGTATAAGACAAGTAGCCGATCGATCTTGCTACGCTAGATGAAGGCGTTGCCCTGCGGGCTCTCGCCGAAGACATCTCAACTCAGAGATATCACATAAATTTTAGACATTCAATTAATAGTGAGAGATTATTGTCATTGCAAAAGACACTTTTACAGGGAAAAACTCTGAACAAAAGTAAATATATATACATATATTTGGACTAAGTAACTGTTCTTTCAAATATATGGTCTCCATTGGGTCAGTATCATAATTATCATTGTCATCATCAGAAAGGCATTCAGGTAAGCCAGCATCAGCGAAGCCTGCCAAAATTGATTCAAACTCAGACATTTTTTTTTGTTCAAGATTGGTCAGATATCGTCCTTTTTCGACTTGATCGAACTCTTTTGCGAGATTCGACTATATCGGTTGTGAAGATCACCCTACGCTTCCTAATACATTCTTGGAGTACTTTTCAAGACGCTTCCAATGGCACTAATTATAATATGTGCTTTGAATGAAACTATTGAGCAATTTGGTAAAATATGAAATGAGATTTTTAACGAAAATAGCCATATTTTGCATATGAAATCCTCATAAAAGTGGTTTTAGAAGTTGCTTTGGATCGAGAGAAACGTTTTGAATTAATATATACCATAGTAAAAGTCTCTATTTTTCAAGGTGAAAAAGGCGATCGTTTAATTTTCGTAAAAAACCATGAGGGGTACCTCATGGTTTTCAGTGGAATTTTGGCCATGTTTTTTTTTGGTCCCAAAAAGTTGAGCAACGGTGTCAGGAAGTTACTACTACTCGAATACAACAATTTAGTGTTATTCCGGTGGCTCAGAAAGGTCTACATGTCAAGCTATGAAGGCTTGAAAGCTGTCAAAATTGGTAATGTTTTTTGCTTTACAGCTTTTATTTACACAGCGTGAATCACATCTTGGTGGATGGATAGCTGAAATTCTTGAAGAGGGCAGTTCTGCAGTCTGTGCAACTTCTAATTTGAATAGGAGGCATATTGATTTTGGTAAAACTCAAAATCATTCTCTGGACTGCACAAATTTACAACTATTCCTCAGTAATGTAAATCAATAAATTACACCACAGCTCAAACTGAAAGCCTATATTGACAAATTTATACTTAATAGGAACCAGAAACTTGCATTTTTGTCATTCATCGTCTTGTATTTATATTACTTGCAATACGAGAAGTTTGCAAGTCTATCAATGTCTAGAGATAATTTGTTGGTACGTTAGCCCAAGGAAAAAATAGCAGACAAAGCAAGCACTGCGACAGCACTGCCGGACAGGGTGTGCATTTATGAGCTTTAGTATTTTGTTGGTACGTTAAGAAAAATAGGAAATTTTTTGTTGGTACGTTAGCCACCCCCAGGGATACCTTATGGTCTTCATCGAAAATCAAACGATTGCGTTTTTGACCCCAAAAATGAAGGCTTTTACCAAAACAATATTGACTTAAAATGTTCCTCTCAATCCAACGCAGCCTCTGAAAGCATATTTGTGAGACCATGGTATTCAAAATCTAGACATTTTCGCCAAAAACATCATTTCATATTTCCGAGTATTGCTCAATATATTCAGTCAAGGCGTTTCGTATAGTTAGCACCGTTAGATGCGCATTAAAAAGTACTGTTAGAAAGCTTAAAGGAGCATAGAAGGATCACCGCATTTTACATAGTCGAACTTGACTAAATAGATCAATTAAGTCGTAATTTAATCGAAAATGAACCATTCAGGACCAAAAACAAATTGAGCGGAGATTGATTAATTTTGGCGCGCAAAACCAATGCCATGCTAATCACACAGGTAAACAATCCTTATGGAAGCTCCATATAGAGTGGATTACGAGTTAAGCAATACACCATATCCTGATTATTATTTGCCATACTTGGCGGCTTCAATCGTTGCGAAAATTCCCTACGAAAATTTTAAATCGAAATGCAAAATTGAAAATTCTGTTGATATTTTGAGTGTGAATCCTGGTTTGTATGCTAAAAACTAGTACATGTGGAATACATATTCAATAGCATGTTGGAGACTTTGATGTTTCTCGTGGTAACTAGGGGCACTTTAAAACTGCGGTCGCCTGCATGTCAAGTTGATGGCAAAAAGTAATCGGTGATGTTCTACTCCATACTTTATAAATGTAAAAATTCAAGCATATAGTATATAATGGTAAGCGCATGTTTTGCTACCCGTCTCTACTGATACACAAAACAATGGTTCAGGATCGGCATGTACATTAGTATAATGCGCAGATCTGTTGTATGGCTCTTGAGATGCAAGGTTATTGTCATGTACATCCGTATCCATTGAATGCATGTGCAGAATCCAACTATCAACCTAACTTTTGGGAAATTCTACCTTGGTCTTGTAGATCCGTACGCGTGTGTTGCTGTTTGAGGTTCTATCAAGTGCTTTGACTTTATGGTAGGCACTCGAATCAACTATGAGAGCCGATTCGTATATCAAACTTCGGAAGTGTCTACGCACTGACCACCGCTTTGGGCAATGTTGATGCAATTATATAACCGAATGACATGGTTTGGGAATCATGGTTACATCAAAATACTCAAACATACAGCTCTAGACAATCTATCATGGCGTGATGATCGAATTTGTAGCAAGTTCCCACACACAGTATCAAAAGATGCGATTTGCTTGCGTACAAACGTATGGTGTAGGAAATCAAATTATGTCTTGGCAACGTCAACCATATTTGTTGGGTTTTAGATATTCCCCTCTCCTCCATGTAAGTTAGATGATTCCCAGTTTCTGTGAACACCATATCATACAGCTTTATTGGGTTATGATCCAGAATATATTAATAGAATGAGATCTCGCATTTTGCGCTAATTAAGGACCAGGTCTTATTTTCAGATTCTTAATAAATTCTTGTAGGTGGAGAAATTGGGTATGTGATGCTCTCTTCTCCAGATGCGTATGGGCTCTTTGTTAAGCATGGACGTTCTCGTTATCACATATAAAACTAGTACATGTGCACTTTTTTTTTTTTTTTTAGTTCAGGGCAGCTTTGTATTATATTTATGTTCTAGATTTGCTAAACATGCCGTAGCACTGCCTATTGCTTGATATGGTGGAGTTACGATCATGCCTGTCAAAAATTAGGGTTTACTGACCGTAGCACTAGCAATAATGTGTGAGCGTCAAAAATACTGTACTTTCACGGGATTGAGACATGGCCTATAAAAAACCCATTGTTTCTTTTTTTTTTCTTTGTCTCGGCCCTCAGATTTAAATATCGCCTTATTTTTAGTAGCATCCCTGTCTGTCATTACTATGTTTAACCAACCAGTTCTATATCCAGTGGATAGATGAGAGCCATAGAGGCAAAATGATCGTGTCGCAAGTCCACGAATCATACATTAACAGATACAATTTGATATCGACAACATTGGAATAAAAAACGAACATACACATCGACAATAATTTGAACAGTATATTTCATTCTTTAGCTATCTTCCATCACTGAATCAGAAAAACGGATTCCCCGATTTCAGTACTCATAGGGAGAGTTGGAGAAAAAAAAAAAGCTTAAATAGGGTCTCAGGTCGAGTGATCCTTTCTTTTCTCATTTGCATTTCTTTTGATTGTATAAATCTTTCTTGTAGCATGTATATCTCCAATCTCTCTCTTTGCGCTGTTGCTCTTTTTGGGGCTGTTGCTTCTGCTGCCACCTTGAATCAATGTACCTCAGGCACTACCGAGTTTTCTAAAGGCCTTGGTAATTGGAATGAACAAGGAGGTTTGACTAACGGTTGGAAGATCACGAATGAAGGCCTTGTCATGACTCTTGAAGCTCCCAAGCAGATCGTTAGAATGACCAACTCATCTGACAATAGTATGTATTCTTTTTTAATGATAAGCTTCTGTTTCTAACATAGCTACCGTAGATAATCCATACAACAAGTACGCTTCTCCTACTTCTCCCACCTTTGTCTACTCTACTTTGTTGCATTACGGTACTGTTTCTTTCGATATTCAAGCTGCAGGCAAAGCTGGTGCTGTGACAGCCGCTGTGGTTCTTGCCCCTGGAGGTGATGAAATCGATTTTGAAATGCTCGGTGGTAAGTTGTTTATCAAATTACATTGCTCAAATCTCTAACATGCTCGTTCATGCACAGCCAATCATAACAAGGTTCAGACAAACTTCTTCTATGGCAAACGCCCAGTTTATGGTGTGAATAGTGCTAGTACTGAGGTTGCTATTAACACTGCCTCTGGTTTTCACAATTACACCTTCGACTGGTAAGATTTGATGTCCACATCTCTGATCTGATTGCTCACCTGATTGATTTTCAGGTCCCCCGAAAGAATTGAATTTTTCGTTGATGGTAAACTTATTCGCACTGCTAAAAACAAGAACGAATGTAATAATGCTGGAGAGTGTACCTATCCTACTCATGCTGCGTAAGTTTTTTATCTAGTACAGACTGAGCATTGTTCTCACATTTGCATCGTTTAGCGCTATCCAAATCGGCCTCTGGGATTCCAGTGCTGTTTCCGGCACTACTCAGTGGGCTCAAGGACCTATCAACTGGGTCAAGGGAGAAACAATCAGTGCTACAGTCAGATCTGTCACAGTCAACTGTAATCCCAAGTACAACAAGGCCAAATAGATCCAACATCCTACCTTTTATATATAAACATGTATTTTCATTCATTTAGCTTCTTATTTTGCTTAGTATAATAACATAATAAATGTTCAGTCCGTAAACACTTTCAAAGCCTCAAAAAGGAAAGAAGTTGATCTAGAAAGTATTTTGATAGACTGGCTCTATTAAATATAGAATGCAAGAAAAATAGCACGGATAACGGTAGTGCTATGCAATTTGCCATCTACTTTTCATACGCTTCAAAAGCACCTATTACTCTATTGCCTTCATAATGGAAAGGGCATTGAGTTTGCCAGCCAGCCCACCAGCCGCCAAAATTGATTCAAACCCAGATTTTTTTTCGGCCCAAGATAGAACAAATTTTGTCTTTTTTCGACTTGATTGAACTCTTTTGTCCACGATGGTCGATCTATCGCAAATGTTCCGGCTTCGGCCAAAGAATTTCGGCTAGCCGTTCTCTCGTCTGTCTTCCCCCCGTTGACCTTGCGGTATATCTCGGCAGCAAGCTGGAAATTCTTTTGGTCCCTGTCGCTTACCACTGTCCAACGTAATGTGATATACCGCCTCATTTTGGGATGTATTCCCCACCGTCGCTTTCTCCATCGCATCATACCTGCAATGTTTGAGTCTCCTCTCTGTCCCGTGTGTTTGTCTGTCAAAGATTCCTTGAGCCACCTCCTCTTTCTTTGCCCATCTAAAGAGAAAGTGTGGCAGGGAGTCATATTTGAATTTCTTTGGTCAACTACCTCGATCGCCGACATCCAACAAGCTCTGAGGTATCTTGATTTTGCCGACATCTGGTATTGCCAGCGTGAAGGCATCAAGCCATACCGCATTTTATTCATCACTCTTGCTGAATTGTGGCTTGCCCACATGCAATTTATATTTGATCATGTTCCTATTGATCATACAGCTATCTTGAGCCGGATCCGAAGCATTGTCCACCAGACCATTGCAGAAGATCAGTGCCACTCCTAACTGTAACATAAACTATCTAATAGGTAGTTTATTTATTATTTTATCTTATTTTTTTTTTTAGTATATTTTATCTTATATTTTATCCGTATGTTCATATCTAAATTGCACCCGCCTCTTCACCATGACTTCCTACTCTTGGTGTACGCGGCTCAATCAATAAAAAAAAAAAGAACTCTTTTGTAAGATTCGACTATACAAGTTGTGATGATCATCCTTTGCTTCCTAATACAATTTCGAAGTACTTTTTAAGATGCATCCAATGGTACCAAGTAAGATAGATGTTTTGAATAAAATTATCAAGCAATTTATGAAAATATGAAATGAGGTTTCTAGCCAAAAAGTCGAAATTTTACATACTAATGTCCCACAAAGATAATTTCAGGGTTTACGTTAGATCGATAGAAACATATTAATCTTATATATGCCATAGTAAAAGTCTTCATTATCAAGGTCAAAAACGTGATCGTTTGATTTTTGATGAAAACCATGAGGGATACCTCATGCTTTTTGGTCGAATCTCATCCATGTTTTTTTGATCCCCAAAAAGCTGAGCAAAGGTGTCAGAGAGTAACTGCTAGATGAGAGTAACTGTTTGGTGCTATTATGACAATCTAAAACGGCCTTGAACGCGAGAAAACGAAGCTCAAATGCACTCAGGCTTTGCTGTATCAGGGACACTAACGACTAAAAGGGGAAATGTCAGTATGCTGCTTGCCGGTATATGAAGTAGCTACGTGGATATGGATGTAAAGCATCACATAGGAGTCAGATCCACAGATAATATGAAGGGCTTTCATGTGTAAGTGGAGGTTCACAATGAAAATAGCAGTATTCTGATAAGATACGCCATGGCAACCGGTAACGCGAGCTGTTGCTGTGCAGGTTGGTTTCCACCGAAGCGAAGCGTAGGTCAGGAAATCACCCAAAGTGTCTCAAGGCTCGTTACAATAAAAATCATTGCATATTATTTAATACGCACACCCTAAGCATAATGGACCATGTATCCCAATGACGATCACTGCATGCACACAATTATATCGCCGTTATTGTAGAGTCTGCATATCAACTGCATTTGTAGTCTTTGTCTGCTCATCTTCGAGTTGGAATGAAACACAGGAAGATCAGCAAATGCCTCTTTACATTTCATCTCCAGCTACCATTTGATATGCAAACCGTTTCCATACTTGATATACTGAAGGTTCACATACCCTGGCTGTATAATAAAGACGAAGCATTTTTCATTTACATTCAACAATTGCAGTGTTGTAATAATACAGGCGAGTTTATTTTACGATACGATAAATTTCATTAGAGAGGTTTTAAAGAAAAGGGGTAACCAAGGCCAGAGAGAAGATCGCAGTGCTACATCATTATACAAAATACATACAAGTTTTTAAAAGTGGTCGTATGAAGCAGAAGGAGGATGTAATGGCATCACAGGTTTTTGAAGTGCGTTGCTATTATCAATAATAGCTAACTGGAGCGGCTGTTGCTGTAGTTGTTGTTGAATTGGATGAGGATGACGAGGCTGGTGGTGGTGCTGAGTCAAACGATTCTCTTGGTTATTCGACATCAAATCGGTCGATTGTGGTTGATACAGAGGTTGCTGGTGAGCATCTGCCATATAACTGTGATGAGAGCTACGATCAAACGCATGTTCATCTTGTGGATACTCGTTGTGAGGCTGCTGCATGATATTGTCAGTGCTGGTAGATACGGGAGAAGACATCACAGAATCAGTTGCCAATTCTTCAGCAGGATCAGACTGACTTCTTGGAGTGTCATCTTCCTCCAGAGGCAAAACACCGTTAGCACCACCATTACTCTTGTATACTTTCATGGCCTCTTCATAGTCATCCATCTCTTGTTTGAACATGTCGTAGTATACCTACAAGGATTTGGTTCTATCAGTCATGCTACTCATGCGTTGGCGCAATGCTCGAAACACTGACCCGCTTCTCCTCTCTCGTCAAACCTTTCCATTTAAGACCTAACAATCTAGTAACGTCTCCGATGCTCTCTTCAGGATTTTCTTCCTTGATCTTGTCACGTTCATGGCGGCAGAATATAAAAAACACATTTCCAGGGCCTTTGGGCGCATTTGGATCCTTTTTCTTCTTTGGTGGTTTGATGACAGTTGTGCTAGTTGTGCTACTATTCTTTTCGGCCTGTTTAGATTGTTTGTGGTTGTGATGTTGTGTTGATATCTGTCGACTATGTCAGCACACGTGTACTAGGCAGACAACACACAATAAACGTACCTTGCTCATAGTCAAGTCATTATGCGACAATGAATCATAATTGGTATCAGAATCACTGCCGTTCTCAAAGCCTTTATCTATTCTTTCCAGCAGAATACTTTTTTTTTTTGATTTTGAATGTTAACATCAAAACACTTTTCATGCTCATCATCAAGCTTACCTTCTTTCGAGTCGAAGTCTTTTAATGCTCTTGTGTGCTCGGTTTAATTTCTCTTGCAGCAGATCATTTTCCTGGTCAAAATCATGAGCAACCTGAGCTACGAAAAAAAGACCCTTAAATTTCGCTTCTTACTCCTTCTACTTCTCTGAACCTTTTTTTCAATTCTTCCATCTTGAGTTTTTGCTTGATTTCTGCCTCAAATTCGTAAATTTTCATATCAGATATAAGGGTAGCAGACATACCTTCAGCCATGTTGTTTGTATTGCGAAAAGAAGGGGAGGAAAGAGGAAAGAGGGAAAAGAGAAAATCTTATTGTTTCATTCGTTTCCTTCCCAAAAAGATAATGTGGTTATGGGAAGACAGTCAAAAGGGAGTGCTAAGTCCTTTTTCATCCGAATCAATAGTACACACACACGCTCATCATTCAATTTGAACGAAAGCTTCCATCATATTATTAATGTTTTCTTGTGTATCTCCGCATTACCCATTTAGAACTGGAACTGGAGTCCGTATTGGGAAAAAGACATGTAAATCATTGTTGTACTTGTTTCGTCGTCTTGTTGCTGGTAGTATTATTCCGCAAGTGTTATTGTAGAGCATGTGGCATCTCATCAAGGCAAGAGTAGCCATTGCCTCATTTGCGAGATGTGTGGGAGCACATACCCTTTCAATGACAACGATCCAAGAAAATCGATCTTTCCAGAAAAAAAAATCATCCATGCCAGCAAGTATACGACAGGTCCAAGCATGCCATTACAGCAGTTTCTTTCAAGCTGACCTCCTAGAAGTATCTGAGTAAAGCCTGCTTGTTTGATATTGAGTTACAAGCGAAATATTCATAGCAAACATGTGCTACTATATTGAGAAATAGAGCATATGGTTCTTTTGTATCCAGACTCTTATGTATAGTGATTTTCAAATGTGTTTCTCGCAATATTTAGTTTATTATTTGGATCTACAAATTTGACAAAAATGGTGGTGATGATGATAAAGCAAAACCTTTTAGTTCTTTGCTGCTGACTCCTCCTCTTCTTCTTCTTCCTCACTGTCATCTCCTTCAGGCTAATAGAACAAAATTAGTTTACAGTTTAGATTTATGACCACACTTGATGTCTAGAGTCTTACCATATTGTCCATGTTGGGCAAGCCACCGCTGGCACCAGCTTGGGCCATCAAACTTTGGAAATCTAAACCGCCCATGGGATCAGGCTGTTGAGTTTCCTCATCCTCATCATCCTCATCTCTCCACTTTTGGAAATCAACCTTAACAAAATTGAGCTTGTTGCCCTTTTGAAGCTTGGGCCACCAAGCCTCCTCCTTCTTATAAATGGCCATTGTCAGGTTACGGGCTGTCAAGTGTTGCTTGGATTTCTAGTCATGTTATGCTGTGTGAGATTTCAAACATCCTCATGCTGTAATCCAGCAAACTTACCTCAACATCAACGTTACCGTAGAACTCAATCTCGGCTTCATATTGGTTCTGCTCCTTCTCACCAACACCGGTGAATCTAAGCTTGGTTTCGGTCAAATCAATCTTGTGCTCCTACGAACAATTTGTGTGTTAGTCAACAGAGACCGTTGTATTAACAGCAGCAACCTACTTTGATGTCAGAGATTTCGACGGTCAAATAGAGAACATCGGCTCTTTGAGCCCAGAGAACAGTAGGATGGAGAGGCATGGTTGTAATAAAAGTTTTTTAAATGAAAAAAAAAAAGATGAAAGCTTTTCGTTCGTATGGACGCGTTCTCTTGAATCCAACTAGAAATTACGGCCATTAAAAATATCTTACGATGACGCATGTTGCATGTTGATGTTCTTTCACTTTCCATGTTTCGAGATTGGAGATTTATGCACACCCTCAGCCAGTTCTCCCGGCGAGACAAAATGTTCATTTGACCAAATGTCCAATGTATAATACTATTACAAGCTGATCTTGACGGAATCTCATGTCTGATGGTTCATTTCAATGTTTGCCAAATGTATCCACTAGGTCGTTGCGTAGAAGAGTTCAAATGTTCCTGAGATTTGCACTGACTACTACTGAAACATTTGTGCTAAGCATCAGTCGAAAGCAACTGCTTGGTGTCACTCGGACAACCCCAAACGGCACAAAAAGGAAAGATCAGTGCAATGTTTTATCGTCTCATGCAACAGCAAGAGCTTATTCCGAAATGTTGTTCATTTGCTATAATATCCCTTAATCTAATATATATACTGCAAAGCATTCAAAAAAAAGTAGAAAAACAAATCATATTCTTTCAAAATTTTAAGGAATTGTGTGCCATACAAGATGAATAAAGCCACCGGCAAAGGTGCAAAGCCATAGTACTCAAGCAGCAAATTCGGGTTTTCATTTTCATTATTAATAAGCTTACCAACAACATAACGCATCATAATCGCATGAATTAGCTTTACCAGAATTAAGATGCCTCCCACTCGAATTAGAAGTTTCACAGGCTACAGAACTATCCTTCCAGTAAATTATAGCTACCAAAGACGAGCTTCATACTGTGTAAATAAACTCTATAAAGCAATAAATAACCAAATTGAACAGTTTAAAGCCTTCATATCTTGACATGTAAGCTTTCCTGAGCCGCCGGAATGACACCAAACAATTGTACTTGAGTAGCAGTAACTTCCTGACACCTTTGCTCAACTTTTTGAGGACCAAAAAAAAAAATGACCAAAAATCGACCAAAAACCATGAGGTACCCCTCATGGTTTTCATCGAGATTCAAACGATCGCGTTTTTGACCTCCAAAATGAAGGCTTTTACTATGGAGTATTTTGAATCAAAATGTTCCTCTTGATTCAAAGCAACTCTTAAAACTTTGTTTATGGAATCTTTGTATGTAAAGTTTGGACAATTTCTCGAAAAACCAGGTTTAATATTTTCTAATAGTACGCAATAAGTCTATTCAAAACATTGCAATCGGTTAGCACTATATGAAGCGCCTTGAAAAGTGCTCTAAGAAAGCTTAAGGGCGGATAAGACAATTATCACAACTTATATAGTCGAAGTTCATAAAATAGATGAATGAGGTCGATTTTTGTTAATATTTGTCCAATCTAAAGCAGAGCGGTAGCGGAAAATGAATCCATTTTGGCTGCTTGCTGGCGAATGATTTCACCTCTACTTGGCTCCCTTATGTCAACCTTGTCAAGGAAAGCTGTTGTTCTGGGTTGGGTATTCTGGTAGAGAATTACAATATGCCATGTGTTTACGCTTACATGGTATATGGCCTTTTCTTATGAAAGGAGAGTGTAGTGCCAGCGGTGGTGTAGTCTATTGCAGAAAACTTTGATTTCACCATCAAAAACTTAAACAGTGATCTTGACAAATGTAGACGTTCTGAGTATGTCACAATGTGTCGCATCCAGCCATCGGAAGGCTTCTTTTCCTTTTCTAGCTGTTCTTTTCTTAGTGGTGGTGACAAGTTGACAAAAGCAGACTGCGAAGCTCGAGCAAGCAAAGACTATACTTCCTACAGTGCTGACAGACCAAAGGCCCTTTTTACAGCTGAAATTTCAAGATTTATCTATACTATCGATTACAATTGTCATAGTTTGTGTCATTGATGCCAGTAATAAACGAATGAGGCGAAGGCAATCAATGATTTCGAATCTAATGAAAAAGGTATTGTCGTATGAAAAGCACGATCGCTTATCCTTTTTATTATGTTCCCTATATTTGATTGATTCTATCATTGCAAAGTGCCCCCACCAAATAGAATTCTGATGCGAAATGTATGATGATCATAACATCTTGTGATATCAGAGTTTTTTAGCAAACCATAGCCATAATATTTTACTACAAAACTATATAGGGGATAAGGCAAGGCTCTTGCTAAGCATTGGAGAGACCAAATGGTCAAATTCTTGAACTAGACTTTTCAAAATGCTATGATCATTTATTGTAAAGTGGATCTATTCGTATCTGTCATTTCTACAACAACGGCAAGCACCTTCGTCAGAGTCTTCTTCATCGTCATCACTATGTTCTACAGCTGGTATAGTATAGTTCAAATCTTTAAGATTGATCAAGTGTTTACGTAGATTTTCTAGCTGATCATTTGACACCTTTGCATTTGCGATGACCAGCGTTTCAATTTGTGAGGTTGTATCTTTGTATTCTTCAAGTTGAGAGTAAAAATGGTCGAATTGCTGTTGATTTTCAATAACGACTGTGCTAGGGGTCATATTGATGATGGATTGTAGTTGTAAAGTAGTATAAAAAGTAGCATAGTTACATGGCATGTGGGCTAAAGTTGGTTTATGGCGGGATTACATTTTCTTGCCGAGATGCAAAGAATCAGCATTTGCTCTTTCATCCAATTAAAAAGTCATTGCGCAATTCAAGTAGATCTAACTCGCACAAAGATCATGCTTGCCATGCCAAACATTCACCGAGTTTTCGTGAATTAATCAAAACAAAGTTTATTTTAGCACTTTATGTAGCACTTTATGTAGCCTGCTGCGTCTTATTTTTGAAATGAAATGTTGATGTGTGATTCTCCCATTTGATATCTAATGCAGCTCAATGAATATTATGATCGACTTGATATATCAAACCAATCTTACCTGTTGTACTTTCTTCGAAAAGTAACAGCTAATTCGACACTTGGAAATACCACGGTTGCTGAATTAGTGTTCGAGTCCAATTTTACATCATGTGCACCGTTTGCCATATTACGGATATCTTGTAATTTCGCATCTTTGCCCAAACCTGTGATGATAAGTATATTCGATTTGCCGTTGGTAACGATGGGTAGCACTGGAGTCGCTGTGATGGATGCAGAAGATCTCTTGTTGGGAGTGAATGGGGCTTTAGATGGTGGGGCAGGCGTTGATGAATTGCCTGGCTTCCCTAAGCGACTTGTAATACTAGGTTTTCTGTCATATGGTGTTGATACTCTTCTCTCAATAGAGACTTTTCTTTCGTTGGGTGGTTGATATGGAATATTTCTAGGCGCTAGGTTGCCGTTATTACGAGCTGCCGCTGCTGCCACGCCTTTGATAGAAATCCCACCAGCAGGAGATTGCGCAAATCTCTCGAGACGCTTAGTAGCACGATCATCGCTATGGTTGTTGGTTTCGTCTGGTCTCAATCGCTTTTCACCGGTCTACATGTAACAGTCAATACTTGTACAGCGTGCACAATAACATGACTCAATTACCTCTGTGTTCCTTTGCTCTCGCTTTCTTTTCATGGTTTCGGCCGCTTCACGGCGCTTCTGATCCAATTCAGCTAATCTCTGCTGTTCTTGCTGTTGCTGCAGCTGCATTTGTCTTTGCATTAAAAGCATACGGTGTGCTTCCAGCTCCATAAACTTTCTCTGTTGCTGTTGCTGAAGCTGCATTTGTTGAGAAGCACCACTTTTGTTGAACTTTGGATTCACATAAATACGATTTGAGAATGGCGGATATTGTGGAAACATGTTACTATAAGAAAATGAATACAAAGTGGAATAAACAGAATGAATACATAATAATGCATGTATGTATCAAAAGAAAAAAGGAATTCAATGTGTGTGCAAATACCCCTCCTCTTCTTTTTTTTTTTTTTTTTTTGGGTTGTCAGTCTACCTTTTCTTCAACATTGATTCAATAATGAGAGTGAAGGGGAGATACGGCATGAGCGCGTCAAATAAAAGGGTGGAAAGAAATAGGGCGAAAGGGTGATAACAAATAAAATAAAATACGAAAACCTACTTCATTGGCATTGATGGTTGATGGCCATAGAATCCATTATTCTTGTAATTGTTGTAGTTGTTAAATGTTGATTGATGCTGGTGCTGTTGATTTGAAGAACAATGCTGCAATTCTGCTGACTTGCTTGGAGCTGTTGGGCCATCATTAGGTGTCTCGCCTTCCTCTAACGTATTATTTACAGTGCCTTGATTTTCTTTTTGTGTCTCGGCAGCAGCTGGCTTGGTTGTTATAGCTGCTTCAGTAGTAATGGCAGCAGAAGACGCTGCCTTTTCAGTAGTTGTCTTGTCCTCATCCAGTTCGGTTAATAGAGAGACATTCTCAGAGCGAAGCTCTTGCTCTAATGCCTCCAACTCTTCATTTGTGAGCTCGGGCCCTTCAATATCTCCCAGATCTCCAAAGTCTTCGAAATCCAGCTCGTCTTCAGGTAGCATTTGTTATATTTATATTTCTACGTGTACGGAAAAAAAAGCTTTAAGAAAGGGTGTGATGTGATAGTGAGAAATTTAGGACATTGCTTTTCACAGCCGCAAAATGGTGACCATCACTGATGATTGGCCATGCGAAGAAGCTGGCTGAAAGCTTATATCATAACATTGAAGGCTGTTTAGGTTGCTCTCTTTGTCCTGAAGTGATCAAAACACGCACTAAGCACATTGTAGTCAATTTAGCATTGTACGATAGGTTGTCATGGCAACGGGTGTTTGTCATTCTGTATTCGTTTGCATCTCGAACGCCCAAAATGAAGGAGTGCGAATGAGTAAAATGGGAGTAGCAAATTAAGCACTGCTGTATTGTAAACAGTTACACTATTGGCATGTATAGTCTTAGCTCTCTTTTTTACACAAAGACAACGTGCATTTATTTTAGGTTTAACTTGCACACAAGATTTTCTTTTGATAAATGTCAAATGACGATAACAATACATCCGTGATTTTTAAAGTATACTTTATATATATAGGCCGAAGTCTGCGCCGAGTACACCCATTTTGTTTACGAGATATATCAATTTCTCGGCTCAAACAGAGGGATTTGATAAATGTATAGACATTTCCATAAACATTGCGGCTTCTCATCATAGGGATGAGCAGGCATAGGCACAACAACCATATAACATTTTAAATAAAGTTTCATCAACATCCTGATCTTATGATTTTTCTTTTTTTATTGAAATGGGAAATCATGAAATATAGCTTAATGTTGCATGATTTGGCTTAAACAATTGACTCAGGTCAATGTTACAAGAGGGAACCAAAGCACGAATCATAAGAGGGCTGCGATGTTGACGCAGACAACCATTAACATAGCATTCAGAGCAAGATGAGAAGCAAGTGTGAATATTTCACTCATAAGCTACCACAGGGTGGTACATGACAAGTTACAACTTAGATGTATTAGCATCATCAACAAGTTTTTTATATTGTTTTTTGGGGGGGGGGGAATCTGTTATATATGAAGAGAGAGAGAGAGAAAAAAAGAATGAGATAAACGGATACTTGTTTTTACATGCATTTTTTTGATTTTCGAGTGGTATTTTTGATCATTTGCTGGTATTTCTTAAAAAAGATAGTTTGTATATACATTTTGCTGTTGCTGATGATGTTGTTTTTGTTGATGGTGATGATTTGGAAACGCTTCCCATGATGAAAGCTGTTGTTTCATTGAATCATGCATAGTGGAGGTTGATAAGATTGATGCTGATGATGAAGATGAAGATGACGACGAAGAGGAAGATGCTATGGGATAGTGATAAAATGATAAGGATGAAGGTGATGTTGAATACGAATACGAGAGACGTCGATGATATGCTATCTCATAGCTAGGACTGGTTGTACTAGATGATCGAACATTGGCAATGAGCCGAGAAGGAGAGTAGGATGAAAAGCTGGGAGATGAAGTAGATGGATTGTTATACACAGGTTTAGATGCCTCATTTGTCTGACAAACAGAAGAACAAAAGTTCATATTCTAGTGTAGACCGATTAACAATGAATTACATTCTACAAAAAAACCAAATGACTTACATCCTCGTTCAATTGTTTCTCGCAGTAAAGACAAATGTTCAAATCCATAATATAGTAACAGCTAATTGATTTCAAATTTCAATGAGAAAAAGAATGCAGAAAGGAAGAGAAAGAGATGAGAAATGGCTGAAAATACAGGTATTTATACAAGATGTAAATTGGGCTAAAGTCACATAAAGCATAGACTTATAGTAGTAGCTGATGATGAGGGGTAGAAAGGGGGGGATCTTAGGGCTATCATTGTACAATGTAAACATGTTATTTTTGACGAATGATTTTTTCTTTTTCTCTAGCCCCATAAAGCGAGATTCAGGAACAGCAACTGGCCCCTAATACACAGAATTGCAGTGGCACCGATATACTTTTCATTCAGGACTTGTATAAAGCAGTGTTCTTCTTGGCAATTGCTGATTCAAGTAGCTCTGGGCATAATTGAGAAATGTGCGGATAAATACTTCTTCATTGCGCCTTGAAAAGCGAATTCTTCATATAAAAAATGAGTACATGCTTGACATAAACTGATCTTATGTACGCTTAAAAGCCAAGAGTGATATATAAACATTTCGCTAGACTAAAGTGGAATAATCTTTGTTGTTACTTTCACGAAGCCATCAATGTGTAATCTAGGGGAAATATTATTGAAGTATAGGTCGTTATCTGCAAATTTAGCTTTAAAAAATTCGTTTCTAGGGTGGTCTTTTGTATCCCCTCCCCCCCAACTCGCAGTAAAGTTAAAGTAATAAGTATGTTACATAAATATTTACGTCTGTGCAATTGTTGCATGAAATCATCATCCCACAGACCATCATCAGTACCACAACAAAATGACCCAAGCATTTCTTTTTTTTTTTATAGAAAATCTTTCTAAGCTGATTGAAAATACAGACACTCATGGGTTAGTGTAAAACCCGTATTGGAAAGCGAAAAGGAAGAAGACGAAATTAATGATGGATTCAAGGATTGGCACATATTTGCAATCAATTCGGCTGCATTGACACGCTTGGCAGGCTCACCCCTCAACCTATGTTCATTGCCTCTTTCAGTTACTCACTGAGCGATTCGAGAGCTTCGAAGGTTTCTTCACTACACCCAATCTCAACGAGCAAGAACTCTTTTTTTTTTTTTGCATGAGCAGCTTCATTGAACTATTTTGGTTGCAGCACACGTTTTAGCAGACATTGGCAAGGAAAGCAGCCCGTGATTTTTATTTCGCTAATGCAGCTGAGCGGATCACAGCCGTTTCAACAAGACTTGTCTCAGTTGTTCCTGGAAGTGTTTTGATTCAGTTCTAGCCTCTGGAGAAAACTGTAGTCCTCGTGTAGCAGATACATTGGTGTGATAAATGGAAGGAGCAATTCGTATCTCCTGGGTGATGACAATGAGCAGGCATACATGAGTTCCAACATTGCAAAGGTCTTCAGCAAATGAAGATAAACTTTATCGAAATCACCAAGCCCCTGAGTTTTTGTTTCTCTTTGTCCGTGCATTGCATTTGCACAAACAGGTCTTTGTCTTGTGAATTTAACCTACCGTCACAGGAGTTGGCTTCTTGCCTTGGATTGAAGCTTTTGCTCAAGCGCGCTTCCCATCTTTGTTTGACCATCTCTTTACTCTTCAGAAAGAATGTCTTCTGTAAGCATACATAGAGAATAGCAACTCTACCAACATTGCAATAAAATACTTATGTTTTTAATTGATGTATAGGATACAGAAAGTGATAATAACGTAGACCACTCATCTTTTATTAAAAAAGTTCTCTCACTAATATTTTCCTATTAGAACGAATCAATTGTAAGGGATCAAGACAAGCGTGCTGAGGCGGCTGTAAAGAGATCCTTGAAAGAGGCATTTGTTTTTCATAACACTTATGTGGCCGATATCACCGAGCGCATAAACAAGAAGCAAAAGTCACCAGCTGAACAAGATCGACCAGTCGTGAATTCTACGAACGAAGAATACATCTCAAAAGTAAGAGACCTTGCAGAACTTGACCTTTCGCCCATTGACATATTCATCTTCTTCACATCTAGTTAGGAGAACAGGATGCTTTGTTCTTGGAAGGTGTTGAGAGGTCAATAGGATACACGATCAAGAGTATAGCAATCAAGTCGCACGCCTTATATTACGATATTGTAGGTGTCAGACCTCAAATCACGTAAGCAACTTATTGTTTTCGTCCTGGAGGAAACAGCAATGCTAATATTAACCTTATATATTAGACTTGGATTGAACAGTATCCTTGATTTGTCTTACAACTTTCCTCGTGGCCAATCCACTATCTTCAGTGCCGTACAGTGGTCTCATCTCCGAGAAAAATATAAATATTCGTATGTTTCTCACCCCTTGTCACTGTCAAGGAAGGCGACCGAGGTGTTGAAAAACGCGGAGACAATTGCGAAGACAAACGTAACAGAAGCCAGCGATCAAATTTATAAATATCTCTACCTGTACAAGAATCGCTTTACCAATGATGAACAGTTTGTATTGTTTGCACATGCTTTCATTCTCGAGTTCCTCGAATCCAATCCGTACATGTTCAATAAGCAAGTGAAGAAGAACGAGCAAGACTGTATTGTAAAGTTGTGGGGGCCAATTATGGAGAAGCTAGTGCAGAAAACGCCTCTGAGACTCAAGTGGTATGCTTACCTTTTTTTTTAATTTATTCGATGCTAATTGTTCATTAGGGGCGAGAGTTCTTGCTCGTTGCTTACAAACTCTTTGCGCGCTGACCTCCGAGTAATTTATGACCAGGTTGAAGACCGCCAGGTCCAAGAATACGACATGATGCAGATGGAAGCCACAAGAATTTCGCCCACGCCACAAAAATTCGACTTTGACCATGTTAAACTGCTTTTAGAGACCAAGGATAACATTGACCTCCTCCAGGAATATATTGGTGATGGGTTGTGTTGCATTCAGTTCTGTGGTCTGGAGCTATTCAAATATAATCTCAAGCATGTGTCAGACACTCTTTACATTGGCAACAAGGTCACCACAAATGTTATTCTCCCCGCCGTCAAGGATTTCAAATTTATGACAGACCTGTGCAACACTTTGTTAACCACAAGAAAAGAATGGACTGATCTGCAAAGGACGCTGGTGTTGGTAAAAAATAGCCCGAAGAGCGCCGATCGCAGCCTGCAAGACCCTCCCACGCAACAGACTCGTCTTAAAAAAAGCCCATCATGGTATCCCCCACGACCCGATCAAAAAACCGCCCCACTGACGCCCATTCCTCCAAACCTATCATAATCTACACATTCTAATATAAAGAAGGGTGATGTTTCTTTACAACTGTAAATCGAGATACATACCTTGCACAAATATTCACTGTTATATTCACAAACCTATCATTCCATTCTCTTTTCATATTCCCTTTTCGTGGTAATGCTCAACATAAAGTAGTGATTTATTAAATCCATTGAATTTTCCTATTTTACCTTGCTGTTTGCCTATAATTGATAGGAATGCCTGTAGTTAAGCTGCGTATATATCCACGTATATCATCCCTGATACACATTTATGCTCCTGGTAGTAATTTATTTTGCAGACATACCACTGACGCTAATGTCCTCCAAGCAAAGCAACTTCAAGTCATTTGTCAACGAAAACAATTGCAATGTGTCTCAGGAAACTCCAATCTATGAAGGAATTAAGGTTTTGTTTAAAAATTGTCTTTTGAAACGTAACGATGCTTGCTGAAATTAATTGTATGTTAGACTTCTATCTGGATTTCTGTGCAAAGTGTTTGCCTATCACATCGTTGCATGTCAATTATAGACATTGCTTAACAGGCATAACGTAAATAAGTCGTGGTGCGTCCACTCTCTGATTACCACCTTGTATTATCATCTTCCCCGAGCATCCATCATCTAGATGCGTCTATTGAATTATGTAAGCATATTATTTTCTCAATTCGATTGCGATCGAATCGAATTACGATATAAATTTTATCTTTCACCTCAAAAGAAGTTTGGTGTTTACATTAAAGCTTTCATGGTTTTGTATACTGCTTAATTATTGGTGTGTGATTCATAAATATTTGGAGTTTGTGCAATTATTGCATGAAAACATCATCCCACAGACCATTTTCATCATCACAATAAGCGATTTTAATGCCCTACTACTATATGTTTTGATAATGGATTGCGAAAAGATTCGCATATGAACCCTGATTGAAACATTAAATAAAAATACTCTACGGCTCAAGTGTAGTCTAGCAAAGGCTATGCTATTGCTGTTAGCTCAATATAGAAAGAAAAGCATCGTAGTGACCCATCTGAGATCAAAAGCATAACGCATCTAGTTCAACATTTGGTAACATCAATCTATTAGGAAGATTTTACCGTAACAAAGAAAATGTGCAAAACCATGGAAACTAAGCATCAAATCCAACATTTGATGGTAGTAGCCTTAACGAAGCTTTTACGGTGGCGGAGCGACGGTGCAAAACCACAGTATTCAAGCATGTTGAGTCTGTAGAAGCTACGAGAGCTCAGTAACTCAGTGGTAGTCGGATCATGATTTACATTGTTACTCGCTGTCTATGTTGGGACGCAAGGTTCAACAAGAAGTGAACTATATGGTTGACTATGAAAGTCCGTGATTGCGAATGACGATGATAGGTTGTGAATCGTATCATCGTAGCTGAACTGACGACCGGATCCTTCATAATGATCGGTATTGGAGATACAAAACTCGATGTATTGACTCATGCTAAACAATAAGATAGATTGATTGATTTAGCGATGATAATTTAGTATAAATAAGATGTGCTCGAATCAATTAATAAATCATTAAGTTTTCATATCTGGTTACTTTTTAGTCTTCCTTTTGAAATATATCTTAATTTGTTAATATTGTATCTGTGGATACAATAAAGCAGCAAATTATGTTTCCCATTTCCATTTATTACTAAAGCTTACCAACAACATAACGCGTCAAAATTTGCATGGATTATCTTACCAAATCAATATGTCTCCTATTCGAATTAACAATTGCACAGACTACGGAACTACTATTCCATTAAATTACAGCTATCAAAGATGTGATTCATGCCGTATAAATAAAAGCTATAAAGCAACACATAACCAAATGTGGCAGCTTTCCAGCCTTCGTATCTTAACATGTAGACCTTTCTGAGCCACCGGAATAACGCCAAACAATTGTACTTGAGCAATAGTAACTTCCTGACACCTCTGCTCAACTTTTTGGGCCAAAAAAAACATGGTCAAAAATCGACCAAAAACCATGAGGTACACCTCATGGTTTTCATCAAAAATCAAACGATCTCGTTTTTTACCTTGAAAATGAAGACTTTTACTAAGGTATGTATTGAATCAAAATGTTTCTCTCAACCCAAAGCAACTTCTGAAACCACTTTTATGAGGTCTTCGTATACAAAATTTCAACATTTTGGCCAAAAACCTTATTTTATATTTTCTGGAATTGCTCAATAAGTTTATTCAAAACACCTATTACAAGTAACACCATTGGAAGCGCCTTGAAAAGTACTCCAAGAATGATTTAGGAAGCGTTTTTTTTTGTAGGGGAGACGAGCTCCAGTTTTTATTTAAAGTCCTGTAAATGTCGCTATGAGTGATAGACAAGACTGTTGGTGGACCCAATGTCTGCGAAGAAGGGGAATAAGATATTTTTTGAACTAAGTTGGGAAAGAAATCTACTGCTAATAAGGGATTTAGGAAGCGTAGGGTGATCATCACAATTTGTATAGTCGAATTCCATAAAGTAGATTAAAGAAGTCGAAAAAAAACAAGATCTGTCCAATCTTGAACAGAAAAAAATAAGCTGAATTTGAATCAATTTTGACAGGCGTCGCTGCTGCTGGCTGACTCGGATGCCTTTCTGATGACAACAATGATGACAACAATGATGGTTGCGATGCTGATTAAATGGGGGTTATGGTGTTGAAAGTAAACTTGCTTAGCCCGAATCCTTTTTTTTGGGAGTTTTTCCCTATAAAGGTGTCTTTTGCAATGACAATATCTCAAAAAAAAAAATCGCACAAGTTCTGTATCTACACATGACCAGATTTATGCCGCCATATCAAGAGCAACATCAGCGAATGAATACCTCCCCCTCCTGACTATGATATAACTTTTTTTTTTGCTATTAATTGGTTGTTTAAAATCTACTTGATATACCAAATTTTTAATATCTCTGATTTGAAATGTCTTCGGCGAGAGCCCGCAGGGCGACGCCATCATCGAGCATAGCGAGGTTGATCGGCTAGTATATATATATATAGTATATGTAGTGTTTCTTTGTATACCCTGGCTTAACATCCAGTAATTGAGATGAAGAAAATCATTTTATGAATGACTCAAAGCAATGCATTCGTCCATGCCTTATCTATATCTAGGGTACAGAAGCCAGTGCTCTAAATAGCGAGGCTAACAGCAGTACATTTAACCATGTGAAACTGCTTGTGGAAACCAAAGATAACATTGTCCTCCTTCAAGGAAATGCCGATAGTGGTTTGGGTTGTATACAGTTATGTAGCCTAGAGCTACCCTTCAAGTATAACCTCGAGCATGTGTCAGACGCTTCTTGACTTATAAAAAACGTATGCAATGCTTTGGTGGCAAACGTTCTTAACAATATTCATTATAAGGTCTACCACAATAAAAAGGTTGCGATTATGTATCTCTTTAAGAAACACAGTTTCTTTGTAGATTTGAGCTACACGCGACTCAATTTTCTTTGCAGACATGCTAGTTTATTGAACAGACTTGATAATCTCTATATGCATATGATGCTCTACTACTGCTCAAAGCCTCCAGGAACAGGAGCACGAGGGGCCTCAATAGTAGGGATCAAATCCTTCATTTGATTGGCAATTTCTATTTGGCTTTCTCTATCTCTAGCAGCACGGATAGCCAAGTATTTACGGCAGAAAATGTTTACAGGTTCATTGTCTGATTTATCGTTGCCGCCAGCCAGGACAAGGCCACCAGATTCTGCAACAATGACAATAGCGGCAGCCACATCCCACTCCCAGCATCCTACTTCCCAATACACATCAATGATACCTTTGGCGACATTACACAAATTGAGAGCAGCAGACCCAGTTGTACGCACACTGTGTGCTTCAGCAGCAAAAGGATTAGTCTCTGATTTCTTTTGAAGCATGTCATGAATAGCAGCAATTTTGGCATCAATCACCAGCTTGGATCTGTCAGATCCGGCTTCAGTGGCGATCAAACAATGAGACAGATTCACCAAAGGCTGAGGAGGGTTGAATAAGGGTAGTTTTTGAGTCTGATTGAGATAGGCGCCCTTGCCCTTGGCAGCAGAGTAGAGCTCGTTAAGGAGAGGGTTAAAGACAACACCTACTGTTGGGATCTTGTTGATTGTCAATCCGATGGAAACGGCGACAAATGGATATCCATGAATGAAATTAGTGGTACCATCTAATGGGATTATATAAGCATTTTAGAGTTAAAGGCTAGGTGGATGATGCGTTTTCACTACCAATGGGGTCAACAATCCAGGTTGGTTCATGGGTGAATTCTGTCTTTGCACCACCAGCAAAAGTCTCTTCGCCAATGAACCTGTGCACGCATAAATCAGAGGAATGAATGGATAGCATGGACTCGCGCTTACTTGTGTTCAGGATACGTGCGAGAGAGACGCTCCTTGATGAACTCTTCAACTGCTTTGTCCGTCTCTGTCACAAGATCTGTGGGGTTCTCTTTTTTCAGTTCAATGTTGGAACCTGTTCCTGCCATGCGAGAATCAACGGCAGTCTTGATGATAGCACCAGCTTCTTTGGCTAGATTGATGGCGAAATCGAGGTATTCTTGGACGCGAACTGTGGATGTGGATTAAATGGAGGACATGTGCGTTGGAGTAGTATGCCGAAATTTACCTTGTTCAACAGACATTTTTCTGTAAAATTAGAAGGGAGAGAAGAGAGAGAGAGAGAGAGAGAGGCTATATTTCCATCAACATAATGTGGAGTAAAAGAGTGTATTTATAGAAATCTCGCCCGGCCGTCAATCACCCATCCCATCATTCACCATCAAATCATATGACATTTGAGACCCAGAGAAAGGTGGTTTGGTAACTGAAGAACCCCTTGTTTGATGTTGTAGCATACCCGACAAGCAGCAAGGGTAGGATGATGAGATCAAATCAGCTACATGACAGGCAGATGTTTGCTCACTATCCAAGCAATGGAATAGAACCCTGCTTTCTGTTACAACCCACTCGGAAAGGAACAATTAATTTGTGTGAAATGATAGGTTTATAATTAGAATGTGTAGCACCAAAAATAGAGCTTTAAAAGAGGGAGCTTTATCGTATAAATACAAAAAAGAAAATTTTTCAGCCCTTCTCCTCGTTTTACTACACTTTTTTCATAGACAAGAATCAAAATGCGTCTTATTCCCTTAGTTTTAGCAACTTTTATTGCAATCGCACATGCAGGTACAGTAAATATGATCAGAGAATCATAAAATGCTTGTTTATTGACATTTTATTTGATTCCAAACTAGTCCCTCAAGGTAATAAAGAAAAAACAGCATTTTACTGCTCTCGAGATTAACACATGTATAGCTCCTGGCATCACATCCACTGCAGCTCCAGCTCAATCTACCAGCGTGCAAGCGCCTGCTGCTTCCACAACACAACCTCCAGCTGCTTCTTCAGGATCAGTGCCAGCATCAGGGAGTCAACAACCCATTGCTACAGCTATTCTTCCCGGTAATAGCACAAATAGCAACAGCACACAATCAGCAGTGGCAAGCAATGGCGGAGCAGCAAACAACACATTGGCTGGCTTGCCTACATCCGCAAGTTATGGCAATAGTGTCTATCCTGGTGGTGCTTCATTTGCCACGCCAACTGCTAGTAAATCAGTTTCACCATTATACCGCATCGATCCCAAAGAAAATGTCACATTCGTCTGGTCATTCACTGATTTGCTTGTTCAACCTTCCAACTTGACTTTGGCTGCTGTTGCGCCTAATAAGGTCACCTATACCATTACTGCCATGCCTGGACTTGCTACTAGTGCTGTCTGGCAAATCAAAGATGTACCAACTGCTTCACCACTCATGATGGGTATGTATCAGATCCAGCTGTATGATCAAAGAGGTGTCTCTGCTCCTGCCCAGCCTGGTTGGTTGGCTCCTTATACCAGATTGTCCATTGCATTCTATTCTCCAGAATCGTATTCAGCCATGTCAGGATGTAAGTATTCATTGGGATGCTGTGCGTTTGTTCAAGATGGACTGATCTTTTGTCTCTTGTAGCTGATTATTGTCCTACTTGTTTCTACAATGCTGGGAGAAGAATTGCAGAGAGTTTTGGCCCCATTGCCGTCGCTTTGAGTGTAGCTTCTGCTACATCAGCCATAATCTTGTATGGTCTATTGTGGTAACTTTTTATAGCTCTGTAAAATAAAGATCGTAGTTGTGGGATGCAACCGTGTTTGATATTGAACTGGCAGTATTGCTGAAATTACATTGTATATACGCCTTGCTAACTGAAGGCAAATAACATGCCCAGGACTTAGCTAGACACTGTCAATTGGCACGGTGGTATATTGGGAAGTGAGAGTTGTAGAAGAGCATAGAAATATCAAGAAAATAGTAGGTGATAGACTGACTCAAACAAGTCATTTTGTCTATCTCGTTGAGTATGACATGAGTAAATAATATTTTAATTGCAGATATCAATTGTATAATAAGCATACAGAAGTATATATTAGACATAGCAGACATAGCACCGATGTGAACGCAGTGGCAGTTTTGTCTTCGTAAGTAGACTGAGACACGATTTGTTATTTAGTTAAATCACCAAGCTCCAGGTAAAATTGGACCGTCCAACCAAGATAAAGAAATGCTAATTGGACAAATGCAAACAAGATGAAATCAGAAATAATGTTGCAATCGTTTAATTCATAATAGTGCTTACCGCAAAAGATGAAATTTCCAAAAGCAACAACAGACTACTCAGCTGCCTGACTAGACGACCTCATCGCCAAGTATAAGCAGCAAAAAGCATAGCAAAGTAACGCTTTTCCAAAACCACAACTGCAGTAGTTTTCGGAAGTAGCCTTTCGCACCAAAACCGACGCTCTCTCATTGTTTACCAATGAACCATTTTTGTAAGGAACCCTCAGTTCTATACTACTAATGATTCTCGTGCTTTGCACCAACGCCAGCCGCAGTTATTGCTGATTGATAAACAGAGATTGTGTACGTGCTGTATCATAAACTCCATAAAAAAAAGTATGAGTGCACTGTATGATATTATACTTCGTTATTCTAACTTACCGGCTCTCTTAAAACGTTGTTAATTCGAGACTACTCAGCTGCCTGACTAGACGACCTCATCGCCAAGTATAAGCAGCAAAAAGCTAGCAAAGTAACACTTTTCCAAAACCATAACTGCAGTAGTTTTCGGAAGTAGTCTTTCGCACCAAAATCGACGCTCTCTCATTGTTTACCAATGAACCATTTTTGTAAGGAACCCTCAGTTCTATACTACTAGTGATTCTCGTGCTTTGCACCAACGCCAGCCGCAGTTATTGCTGATTGATAAACAGAGATTGTGTACCTGCTGTACCATAAACTCCATAAAAAAAAAGTATGAGTGCACTGTATGATATTATACTTCGTTATTCTAACTTACCGGCTCTCTTAAAACGTTGTTAATTCAAGACTACTCAGCTGCCTGACTAGACGACCTCATCGCCAAGTATAAGCAGCAAAAAGCTAGCAAAGTAACGCTTTTCCAAAACCACAACTGCAGTAGTTTTCGGAAGTAGCCTTTCGCACCAAAATCGACGCTCTCTCATTGTTTACCAATGAACCATTTTTGTAAGGAACCCTCAGTTCTATACTACTAGTGATTCTCGTGCTTTGCACCAACGCCAGCCGCAGTTATTGCTGATTGATAAACAGAGATTGTGTACCTGCTGTACCATAAACTCCATAAAAAAAAAGCATGAGTGCACTGTATGATATTATACTTCGTTATTCTAACTTACCGGCTCTCTTAAAAGTTGTTAATTCAAGACTACTCAGCTGCCTGACTAGACGACCTCATCGCCAAGTATAAGCAGCAAAAAGCTAGCAAAGTAACACTTTTCCAAAACCACAACTGCAGTAGTTTTCGGAAGTAGCCTTTCGCACCAAAACCGACGCTCTCTCATTGTTTACCAATGAACCATTTTTGTAAGGAACCCTCAGTTCTATACTACTAGTGATTCTCGTGCTTTGCACCAACGCCAGCCGCAGTTATTGCTGATTGATAAACAGAGATTGTGTACCTGCTGTACCATAAACTCCATAAAAAAAAAGTATGAGTGCACTGTATGATATTATACTTCGTTATTCTAACTTACCGGCTCTCTTAAAACATTGTTAATTCAAGACTACTCAGCTGCCTGACTAGACGACCTCATCGCCAAGTATAAGCAGCAAAAAGCTAGCAAAGTAACGCTTTTCCAAAACCACAACTGCAGTAGTTTTCGGAAGTAGCCTTTCGCACCAAAACCGACGCTCTCTCATTGTTTACCAATGAACCATTTTTGTAAGGAACCCTCAGTTCTATACTACTAGTGATTCTCGTGCTTTGCACCAACGCCAGCCGCAGTTATTGCTGATTGATAAACAGAGATTGTGTACCTGCTGTACCATAAACTCCATAAAAAAAAGCATGAGTGCACTGTATGATATTATACTTCGTTATTCTAACTTACCGGCTCTCTTAAAACATTGTTAATTCAAGACTACTCAGCTGCCTGACTAGACGACCTCATCGCCAAGTATAAGCAGCAAAAAGCTAGCAAAGTAACGCTTTTCCAAAACCACAACTGCAGTAGTTTTCGGAAGTAGCCTTTCGTACCAAAATCGACGCTCTTTCATTGTTTACCAATGAACCATTTTTGTAAGGAACCCTCAGTTCTATACTACTAGTGATTCTCGTGCTTTGCACCAACGCCAGCCGCAGTTATTGCTGATTGATAAACAAAGTAAAGAAGAAAGAAGAAAAATGTTGTTTTCAATGTAAAAAGTCCCGTAATTGTACGCGTACAAACCATGATTAAATCTTCACACACTCAAAAAAAGTAGACAAGCCAATCATATCCTTTCAAAATTTTAAAGAATTGTGTGCTGTATAAAGTAAATAAAACCAACAGTGAAGCCGGCATCGGGAAGGGGTTTTGGAGAAGGTGCTAAGCCCATCCACCAAGAGTATAACGCATCTGATTCAACATTTGGTAACATTGACTTATGAGGCGGTTTTACCGTAGCGAAGTGAAGATAAAAAACCATGGCAACTAATCATCTAGCCCAACAATTGGTAATATTAATCTTAATGAGGAGTTTACTGTATCGAAGCGAAGATGCAAAACCATAGTATTCAAGCAGAAAATTCGGTTTTCATTTCCATTACTAGTAAGCTTACCAACAACGTAACGCATCAAAGTTTGCATAAATTAGTTTTACTAAAATCAATATGCCTTCTATTCGAATTAAAAATTGCTCAAGCTACAGAACTGCCTTTCCAGTAAATTGCAGCTACCAAAGATGTGATTTATGCCGTGTAAATAAACTTTATAAAGCAATACATAGCCAAATTTGACAGTTTTCAAGCCTTCATATGTTCACATGTAGACCTTTCTGAGCCACTGGAATGACACCAAATTGTTGTATTCGAGTGGTAATAACTTCCTGACACCGTTGCTCAACTTTTTGGGACCAAAAAAAAACATGGTCAAAATTCCACTGAAAACCATGAGGTACCCCTCATGGTTTTTTACGAAAATTAAACGATCGCCTTTTCCACCTTGAAAATAGAGACTTTTACTATGGTATATATTAATTCAAAACGTTTCTCTCGATTCAGAGCAACTTCTGAAACCACTTTTATGAGGTTTTCATATGCAAAATATGGCTATTTTCGCTAAAAAACCTCATTTCATATTTTACTAAATTTCTCAGCAATTTCATTCAAAACATCTATTACAATTATCATCATTAGAAGCACCTTGAAAAGCGCTTTAAGGATGTATTAGAAAGCATAGGGTGATTATCACAGTTTATATAGTCGAACCTCAAAAAATAGTTCAATCAAGTCGGTTTTTTTTTTATTTGTAAGTATGAAGATTTATTGGTTAAGATAAACACATAAAAGATATTTGGATAAAATAAAAAAGGAGAGCAGGTGTAATGTAAAGTGACCTGTCCTGAAAGGCAAAGAAAACAAAATTAGCTTAACAAGTTGAGAGAGGATATTCTACGCAAGTTGATCATGGCACGGTCCATTACGGACTGATTGTCAAAACCAACGCTATTATAATGATCACGCCATTTGGCGCGCCAAATAGCTGTGATAACACAGGTTACGGCTTCAAACGTGGACACCTTGAGGAATGAATCCAAGAGGCAGTACGAGGTGAGGTCCAGGGAGAGGACATCCGTAGCAACTTGGCTCATATCAAGTGGCCCAAGAGGCACAAAAAGCAGGGCAAAGTAATTGGTCCAAATGTCCCAATTGGCAGGGCAAGTAAAGAGCATGTGAGTGGTAGTCTCACGGTAGCCACAATACACGCAAAGATCATCTGGTAGCTTGAAGATCTTGTACACATTGACTTTGGAAGAGACCTTATTATGAATCAACCGGAACCAAAGATTACGAGCTGCACTGGGCATTTTTGTTTGAAGAAAAGAGGCCACGGTGAGTCGGTTTACATCTACCCGAGGGTCGGCAGCAGTATGGATAGAGTATCCCTTGATTTTCTCATCGTTCAGAATAGCCAGCAGAAGAGGTTCCAGAGCAAAGTTAAACAGCACAGGGGAGATGGAGTCGCCCTGACGAAGCCCATGCTTTTGAGACACTGGTTCCGTCATAAACCCATTCACATTGATCGCAATCTTGGTCTTAAAGAACAGATTACGAACACTGGTAATGAATGTAGAGGGGAAACCAAACTTCTGGAGCATCTTGCAAATATACTGTTCGTTTACATAATCGTAAGCCTTGGCACTGTCAATTGCAACACCAATAGCACAATTAGAATGTAATTGGGCGTCCTCCATGAGGAGTCTCAGAGCCAGACCGTGGTCACCAATAAATCGTGTAGGCATGAAGCCTGCTTGATGTCCAGTGATGACCTTGTTGGCCGCTCCAATGACCCTTGAGTTCAAGATCCTGGTGAATACCTTGCAATCAGTATTGATAAGTGAAATCGGACGCCAGTTTGCCAAGTTCCACAGATCACCCTTCCTAGGTAAGAGGACGATGCACGTCTCCTGCCAGGAAGGTGGGAACACACCAAGGTTATGGGCATCATTGTACACAGCGAGGACGAGTTCTTTGCAGGCAGGATGAGCCATAGCCAGATGTAGAATGGGATACGGAAGGCCATCTCTGCCTGGGCTACTGACCTTCGGACACCGGCGAGCTGATTTCAGAATGTCATCCATGTTAATGGAGGATATAATGTATTCAGCGTCATCAACGGATATGGTATTCTGAATACCACTGAGCAGTTTGTCCATCGAGTACCGGTGGGATGGCTCGGGAGAATACAAGACATCATAATAGGCGCGCACCGCTTCCAGCTTATCCGCTGTAGTAGTACAGGGAGCTTCTGTCGTTGGATAAGTGATAGTGTCCATTGTCCGTTGAGCAAGACGCCTTTCATCCGTCTTCTTCAAGAAGCCGACCGAGTGTTTGTTGTTGTCTAGCCAAAGTCTACCCGCTTTGAGAGTGGCATTGAGGGCAATTTCATGTTCCAACTGAGCAATAGGTTTCTCAACCTTGGGGAGTTCCTGCTGCAATACTTCCTGATCACCTTTTAACTGACGGATAAGCTGATTCCGAGAGCTTTGGAGATCTTTGAGACGCTGTTTCCTCCAGGAGGCACGGTTACTGCAGTAAGCTTTAGCCAATTTTCGGATGTAGCCCTTCAAACGGTCCCATTTGATCTGATTGCTATCTGAGGAGTTAGCAAGGACGGTCTGCATGAAGTGGCTGATACCAGAATTGATCTTCTTCACATAAAACTTGCAGTGCACCAGGTTGGGGTTGGCCCGCCATAACCCTTTGTCCGTGTTGTTGAGTTGAAGACGCAGCTTGATGGTCAGTAAAGCATGGTCAGTCCACACCGAAGAGACGTGCTCAATGTCATTGTCAAAGTAGAGATCCTTCAGCTGGCGGCCCACCATGATGTAGTCAAGCGTTTTAATGACCTTGCCCCGTCGAAAGGTTGGAAGAGTTTCAAAGAGGGAGTCACTATAAATGTTGTTACAATCATGAAGGAAGGTATCCGTAAACAAGACAAATGCTGCTGGTCGTTTGGTGGGTGCGTTATTGGGCAAACGAAGGTCGTATTGAAAGTTGGAATCGCCCGCCAAAATCAAACGCTCCAATATGTCACCGTATGAATCAAGAGACTTGATGTAGTTCATAAGGCTGTTGTAGAAAATGGCTCTGTTCTGAGATGAATCCGCAGGCGCATAGATGTTGAGCACATAGATGGGCAACAGGTCTGGTTCCGCGGGTATCGTCAATTTTGCAAATATAATTCTATCATCATCAGAAATGTGTATCTTCTCCATGTGAATGTTTCAATTGAAGTTGAAGATGCCGCATTTCGATGTCCAAATACTTTGAACGGATTGAAATTTCAGCTCGAGCATTGCAATCCGGTCGTCAAAGTTGAGTGAGGGTATGTTGGTTTCCTGACAAGCAAAAACATCTAAATCTTGCCCCCTTAAGTATCGAATGAAGGAATCTGAGGATTGAGGATTGTTGACTTTGAGTAGATATCGACAATTCAGAGATCCAAATTTGATATTTAAGGATTTCCTATAATTAATATGATTACTCATAATAATTATTGACGTGATGAGGGGTTGGTAGAAGCCTTCTTCTTTGAAGCCGTTCCACCGTAACGAGGGCGTAATGCCTTGTCCTTGTTGTCCTTGTGCAGTTGCTTTGCCTTGCGACGTTGGAGTCTGAGTTGGCGTCTCATCTTCTGGAGAACCTCATCCAGAGGTATAGAGCTGCTTGCCGCCTCCTTGGCCGCTTCCTCCATGTTGATATCGCTATCATCAACGTCGTCATCACCATCCATCTCATCATTAAAATCATCTTCCGCAGTGTCGCCCTGTTGCTCCTGAATAACCTTTGAACGCTCTTGTTCAGATTCACCCGCTTCAACCTCCTTGGTGAGCTGCTCCTCCCCAGTGACAGCGACGTCCTTTCCATCCTCATCACCAGATGGAATGGGTGCTGTCTCTCCAGCAGTGGAAGAGGATTCCGTGATGTTGGAATTGGTGCTGGTTGCTTCTTGAGAAGATGCTGGAATGATTTCTGTAATAAAGGGTTTAGTAACCTTCGCCTTGTCAGAAGCACTCTCGTCTACCTTAGCAGATGTAGGTACTACAGGTGCTGCCTCCTTGTCAGTGGCCTTCGGCTGATGTGGTGATGTGTGGGTTGTGTTCAACTTGGCAGCCTTCTTGCGTTGGTTCCACCAGGTTTCCGGATATGTGGCTTGCAAGTGATTGGGGCTATTGCAGATATGACAGTGCTTCACTCGTTGGCTCATAACAGGACAGTTACCAAAGACACAGTCAGTGACATGACAGCGACTACAGGTAGGCTTCATACCAGTGTAGGTAATCTTAAAAGTTTCACCAGAGTTGCGAGATTTCAGATCAAATATGTCCCTGGTTTGATCCGACTTCAGGATTTGTGCATATGACCGCATAGGATCCTTTTGTTTGGTGGCGTTGTGGCGAGAATCTGTGGCTTTTCCGCTTTTAGGATCTCGTCCTTTAGGCAATGTTTGTTTATCGGGAAGAGCCATGATCAAGTCGAAAAATACCAAAATCTGGCCAATCTGAAACTGGACTTTAGTTTGAGCTTAGATTTATTTTGGCTAGTGGTGCTGGCTGGCAAACTCAATGTCCCTCTAATCATGAAGACAATAATAGATACTTTCGAAGCTAATGGAGAGTAGGTGGAAAATTATATAGTACTTTTGATAGCCATGCTACTTTATTTCGAAGCGTTGCACCTAATAACGCCAGTCCACCGAAATACTTGTAAGCCCAATTTCATTCCTTTTTTGGTTTTTTGACAGTCTTTAGGGACAAAAAGTTTATGCTATCGCACTGGCAGCATGGATGGGAGCCAGAGCTTTAATGACTAGAAGCTAATAGCATGCCTGTGGCGAAATAAGCTCAATTAGAAACAAAAGTAAGCTATGATAGACATAAATGGAAGAGCATATATAGATGATAGATATTTTAATCAAAATTTCAAAATATTTAGCTCATGCGCTGAGGCTGATAAAAGCCACCTTGTTGAGGTGGAGGAGGCACTCTTTTAGCTAATGGAGATGGGGCAGCAGCGTTCATGGGTGGTGGAGGAAGAGGATTGTTACGAGGAGGAGGGTTCATGCCCATAGGTTGTTGCTGAGGTGGTCCGCCCATCATACCTTGAGGAGGAGCCATAGGACGTTGTTGGTGTTGCTGTTGGAACTGTTGTGGTGGAGGCGCTTGCTGCTGCTGAGAAGGAGGATGCATCATACCAGCACGAGGAGGGCCTTGTGGTGGAGGAGGAAGATGGCTACCTTGCTGCGACATATGTCCACGGCTCATGGGAGGTGGGGCAAATGCGCCTTGAGGCGGGGGAGGCAAGGCAGATTGTTGCTGATGATGAAGCGGTTGATGCTGATTGCGAGGCGATCCAACAAAAGCAGTAGAAGAGGGTTGATTGGGGAAAGGTGAAGTAACACGTTTTGTGGGCGTGGAAGCCATCTTAGGGCTCTTCATCTTCTTGGCAGCGGCAGCAGCGGCAATCGACATGGGAGGGTCGTTCCAAGCACCTTCAGCCTTCTTGGGTGGTGTGGATGCTTCTTGAGATTGAGATCGAGCAACAGGTGCAATACCTCCAATAGGTGGAGGAGCAGGGATGGTAGGGCGAGCAGCAGCAGCGGTAGCACCGTAGTTGTTATTGTATTGACCATTACTGCCGTAAGCATCGTTGTTATTGTATCCACCGTAATTGGGTTGATTGTATCCATAGGATGGAGAGGCTGCGCTGGCTGTAGCTGAGGTAGCTTGAGGAGCGTAGGCGTTAGTAGGAGCTCCAGTTGCAGTAGTAGGGGCGTATGAATGGGCGTGAGGAGCAGCTGTGGGAGTGTAAGCAGTGGTAGGGGCGTAGTTGGTGGCACTGGTTGCAGTGGAAGCATAGGCATTGCTGGTAGGAGCGTAACTTTGAGCAGCCAATGGTGAGCGAACGGGTGCATAGGATGTCTGCTGTTGATGATTAGTTGAAGGTTGATAGGATTGGTAACCTGATTGCTGCTGTTGTTGTTGGTATTGAGAAGGTTGATTGTAAGCATGTTGGGTGTGTGCCTGTTGGGCTTGATTCTCAGCAGCGAAAGCAGCAGCCTTGGTGGTGATTCCCTTGCTCTCAAATGGTGTAGCAGGTTGCGTGAATTGACTAGCAACACTGACAGGGCAAGCTTGGTATACACGGTCGCGGACAACAGCGAGCTTGTCAAAAGTAGCCTTGCGGTAGACAAGAGGCGTCAAACTCAAGTAGGTCAAGGCAGTGGTCAATTTGCCCTGATCTGCCAATAGTTCAGCATATTCACAGTACTTGTCATACAAGGGAGACAAGGGATACTCATAAGACATCTTTGTCTCGGAGGTCTCATAGAGATCAGCATCTTCAAAGGAAATCACCTTGCGGAAAATAGTAACCTTTTCAATCAAATGTTGAAGACTGGTAGCCTTGACATTCTCTGCAGCGTTCTCTTGTTGCACTTCTTCCTCTTGTTCTGCAATCCAAATACGAGACACCTTTTCCAAATTGCCAGCAGCAAGGTAGCAGAGAGTGGCATGGCGTCTATATTCCTTGGCTTGTTCGGGCTCACTGCTAGAGCTCCAGCCTTCTTCGAGGCGAGCACCCAAAGCCTCGCAAAGAGGTCTGAAGTCTTCAGCCTTGGCAAAAGTACACAGCACAACAATGACAGATGTCCACTCCTCCAATGACACGCTAGCGACAACAGAGTTGAGGTCCTCGTCAATGATGCTTTCCAATAAGCGCAAGTAAGAGTTGGATTTGGATTGACGTTTGAAATAGGCTTGCTGAGTGCGGGCGAGGAGATCGCCTCCACCACAGATGGCAAACAAGAGTGCATCAGAAAGTCTGTCTGTAGAAAGACACACATTGACAGCTGATTCGAAATCGCCCAAAACAACAGCACGTGTGATGAGGCGATCTGTTTCTGAGCTGCCCTCAGCGTAGAGTTGAAGAGGCTCATGAGCGATGGCTGATTTCAGTGCATTAGCAGCAGCGGCAGCAGCGCTGATGCCTCCGTCATCTTGTTCAGTTTCTGCTGGCTGTTCAACGGCATTGCTGTCAGTTTGGATCAAGAAATCGTCACCAGCATCATCGCCACTAAAGAGACCAGAGGCAGAGTGTTCAGCTTCATCAGGCTTGGATTCCTTGAGTTCAGGAATGGGTTCATTCTCTTCTGTGGTGGTAGTAGTGGTAGTAGTAGCAGTAGCAGGCTCATCTTTGGTTATCTCTTCTGAGGAGGGCTCTTGTTCAGTCTCTTGGGTAGAAGCGGTGGCGTTCATTTCTTCAGCGTTCTCAGCAGCACCAGCTTCGCCTTCTCTTTCTTCCTCATTCAATCCCGCTTTGCTAGCAGTAGCTTTAGCAACGGCAGCAATCACTTCTGACTTTTGGAATCCAAGGTAATTCATCAACTGTTCTCTTGCATCAACAGCTAAAAGAGTCTTAATGACCTCCCAGCTTTCCTTTTCATCCTTCTCGACAGCTTGTTGAACACGATCCTCTACAAGTTGTTCCACGCTCTGCTGCTCCAAGGCAGTTTCCAGTTCAGCAGCACGCTGAACAGTGTCCTTATCGGTGACAATGGCATTGATATGAACAGTACGAGGCACAGATTGGGGAGCAGGAGCTTGACCAGGAGGCAAAGCAGCAGCAGCTTGAGTAGCAGCTTGTCCAGCCTTGTTGTTGAAGGAAACCAATTTACCGCCAAATCCAAATGTTGCGCCTACAGGACAACGAAGCCATTTAGGAGGATGTCTAAGAGCAAATGCAGAAGACGAGGCAGAGTTTGTATTAGCAGAAGCAGCATTCAATGCAGCAGAGAATGGATCGTCATCAGTGATAGTTTGAGCAGCATTCTTTGAGGACTCTTCAGACTCGGTGGCAGCAGAGTTCTGAAGCGAATAAACGCCAATCTTTCCATCAAAGGAAGCAGAGGCCAAAAGATCGGGATTGCGAGGACACCACTCAGTTTGGAACGTCCAGTTAGTATCTTGAGCCAATTCGCCCAGCAACTCGCCAGAATTAGGATTCCAAATCAACGTCTTACAATCCTTACCACAGGACATGAGCAAATCAGAGTCTTGACGACACCAGGAGACATCCAAGACGCCCTTTGAATGACCAGCCAAGGTCTTTTCAGGAGAATGAGCATGACGAAGATCCCATAGTGTAACCACTGGATTCGAATCATCTTCAGACGCAGTTACTAATTGTGTAGCCTAACATAAATCCATGTTAATCGGTTTCCTTGAAAATACAATGTAATCAACGTACCACATCAGGATGCCAAACAACAGAGGAAATGCTTCTGCGACCAGTATTGATACCGCCCGTATTGGGAGCAGAAAGCGTCATGACTTCCTTGCGATTACGCAGATCCCAAACAACAGTGTGGCCAGTTGAAGATGAAGTAGCTAAAATGTGTTGCACTTGACCGTTCCATCCTACGCTGGTGATATCGTCTAATTTTTGAGATTTCTGACCAGGTGTATAAGGTGTATCAGGCTTGGTGAGATCCCAAATGTAGACTTCATTGTTACTGCCAGCTGAAGCCAATAGATTATGCTGAAACTTATTGAAATCGAGACCACGAATCTGACCTGTGTGAGTAGGATTGGACAAAATCTTAGCTTCTTCATCACTAATATAGGTGTCAGTTCGATCTGTGGCCCATCTATGCCTCTGTAGTACTACTATACCTCTTCCCGTCGATGATCTTGCTAGGATCCCAAAGCGATAATTCACCATTTTCTAAACCACCAGCAATGATGCCATAGGGACTGGAGGGCGATACATTTCCCCACACCAGCTTGTTGAATCTACAGTTCATATAGAGGATGAGATATGGTAGGCAGGATCAAACATTGCAATTCATAATACCTTGAGGGGCTTGCAATTTTGCCAGCGGATTCAATACAATTAGATGACGATGAAAGATCGAGTTTGAACAGCTCAAGCTCTGACGCGTTGGAAAAGGAATCATCGAGAGCACCAGCAGCAGTACCAGCGGCAATGATGGGGGTTTGCTGTCCTGGACTCCAAGCAAAGACGGCTGTTCTATTAATCTCATCAAGTCTCTTTACCATGCTATGATTTTATTCTATGGATTTAGTCAGAAGATAGGTAAGTTGCTAGAGAATTACTGTTGCTACCTAGTAACCAATGTAATGTATAGAGTAAAAAGTTAAAGAGAAAGAGAGAGATTGCAGATATACTGCAACATTGATACGTGTTGGCTTCTCCAAAGATCAACTGAGTACTAAATGTTGTCGTCACATTCGCTTTGTGAGGATGCAAACGCAGGACAAACAATGTCAATTGGCTTCTTTAGAACTGTGGATAATTTAATTGGCATTGGATCTATTCACAGCTATCTCTCAAGAAAATTTCATCAAACATGTCTGTATACAGCACCTTTTTCCGACATGATAACGAAGAGGACAGCTTACAGTGAGTACATGTCGAGTTCATGAGAGCATAGATTACTCATCCAGTGCAGATCAATCATCGCAGTGATACTGGATACGCTGAAAAAACGCTCAACAGAGTCATCAGAAGCAAGCATGTCAGAATCCACGAAGCCCTGGGCTCTTGTCATTACAAAGGATGTCGAGTCTATCAATAGCGCATTAGCCAAGCGATTTTACCAAAAGCCGGATGACCGGATGTGGTTTGATTCGATTCAAATATGGTAAAAAAAGACTCATTTATACATTGCTTGCATACTGAAAAAAATTTCCTTTAGCCGTATCGATGCTGCGAATCAATTAAAGACCAAACTATGTTCGCTACATGTGTCTGTACAAGAACAAAAAAACGACATTTTAGACATCATTGAATACGAGAAACAAGGCCAATCCCCAAGCATGGTTGTAGTTATCGATGTGATTGAGTATCTGGCTCATGATCCATCACTGAATGAAATGCAGTACTTGACCATTAGGTAAAGACAAGAAAAAATTTTCACTTCTCAATAGGAAAGGTATGACACAAATGACTAACGAGCTCTGTTGTGGAACCAATGGCAGTTTCAATGAATTAAGCAATCTGCTGGCTTGTCTCTTGGAATCTAGCATCTACCTGAGTACAAGGAATGTTGGAGTCAATATGAATCATTTTGTCGAATTGCTCTTGACTGACTCTCTGCCCTCCAATGTCAATGATGTGATGAACGAATTTCAGCGATCCTACACTGCCAAACTATACCAAATACTGCACTATTATTTAGACCATGTCTACCACACACCCAACACCATATAAAAAAAGAATAGCGGATAACTCGGAAGCGCTATTTGTAGCTTATCGAGCCAATTGGAGTTTTACAAAACGATAATCTCTTTCGGTGCATCTTTTGACAAGGGACCACCACAGTCTCAAATAGAGTTATGGCTCCTCTTCAAGAGAAAACAGTATAAATACACGTCAAATCGAAAAGTATGCTTTTACTCTTCTTAAATACATTATATCCATACAACCAATACAAAATGAACTCTTTACATACTACATCAAATAACAACTTGGACCTGATTAACCTTGATTCCTTGGACGATTGGTTAGAAAGCGACCTTCGTCAATCTGGTATCATCTTGCCTGCCAAGCCTAATGACAAGTCCATCATGACTCCTGCCACGCCTGTTACTCCTGCTCAAATCCTCATGGCCTCTCCTCCAATTTCTGAATGCACACCCCGTATGGACCCTCTGCTGGAACTATCTACTCCCAAGATCAAGTATGAGCCTCTCTCTCCCATGGAAACTCCCAAGATTGAACCTCAAGACCTTTGCAATAACACAACAACTTCAATTGACATTCAACCATTTATTAAGGCACTTTCACTATTAAGTTCAATTCAACATCAAGACAAACAACAACAACAACAACAACAACAACACCAAGCACAACAACATACACAACAACACAAGCGTCAAAGAAGCGAGTCGATAGATGAAGACCAGCCTCAAGATTTGGTAGCTTTAAAACGACAAAGAAATACCGATGCAGCAAGAAGATCTCGCCAACGCAAGGCTATGAAGATGGACTCTTTGGAGAAGCGCGTGATGGATTTGGAAGCCGAGAACGAACGTTTAAGGTTGCGTGCTGCAGTGGCCGAGAGTGAGCGCGCCAACATTGAAGCCAAGGAGAAGAGAAGTCGAGTTCGAATTTTGGAATTGGAGAGACAGCTTGCCGACACCCACAGATCATTATTACGACACAACAATAAGGACTCAACGACAGCAATGACAGTAAAGGTTTAACAATTGGATTCATCAGCACCCTCATCTATATAGTCATCACATCACACACCATCCATTTTTTGATTTTTTTGTTTGCTATATCAATTTTCTTGTGTTGATATTTGAAACAATAACAATACTTTAATGCGATAAACTATTATACAAACTCAAGGAGGTTGTGATCTATCGCACCTTCTTAACCATTCACACAAAGCGTGTACCCCATGACTTGATAGTGTCGAAAAAATGTTCTTTTTTCATGGCTCTTTTGATAGACTGGTCTTCTCGCTAACCCCCCCTTTATACCACTCTTATTTATGACAGTTTTACTAACTAGATTGATTTTTTTTTCTATCTATTAGGTGCTTCTTTATGTTTTAATGAGAAAAGAAACTTAAAGACTATTCCTCTTCTGGTTCTTTATGTTTTAATGAGAAAAGAAACATTTAGATATTCCTCACTGGTTCTTTTAATGTTTTAATGAGAAAAGAAGCATTCAAAGATACATCTTCTGGTCTTTTTTTGAATAATGTTTTAATGAGAAAATAAGCATTATGAAAAAAAAGTAGTTCTGGTTCTTTTAATGTTTTAATGAGAAAAGAAGCATTTAAAAGATACATCTCTCGTAGGGCTCTCTTTTGACATGTTTTAATGAGAAAATAAACATGGATAAAGTGGGTATGGTTCTTTGGGATTGCTTTAATGAGAAAATAGGCATCTTGAAGATAACTCTCTCTCTCTCTCTCTTCCTGGCTCTTTATCTGTTTTAATGAGAAAATAAACGATAAAGAAATCCTCTGTGGGTGTCTTGACTTGTTCTAATGAGAAAATGAACACGGAAAGATGTTGGTTTCCTGCATGTTTTAATGAAAAAATAAACATAAAGGATGGCTCCTCTGTTTTATTGTTGGTTTTACTAGGTATCTCATTTCTGTAGATTTATTACAGGTTACTAGATGCTCTTTCTTCTATATTGTAGGCTTTGACATGTTAACCACCACCACGACTCCGTTAACGAACCAGCACCATCAAAGCAGCATCACCATCGATTTCTTAATTGAGTAGACCCAACACTTCTCACGAGCATTAGCCGAGTATCATCACATACCAACGATCATTAAGTTTCAGGGAATGCAACATTCGATACAGCATAGCGACTTCCTTTTTCAAGTCGATAGCCTTTTTCTTGAGCACCGATATCAATCAAACAGCTTTTTTTTTTCTTTTTTTTTTACTCGGTGGAATCGTGCATTTGCCATTTTCGAATATTTTGGATGCCTCCAGCCTTGATTGGTTTCAGTTTGAGTCGATTACTTGACATTGAAAGAGTCATTGTACGCTTTTAGAGTTTGAATCAAGGTCCGAAATCCTTCTCGTTGTTGTTCTTTGGTATTGCAATCGATACGAAATCGCATATTTGACATATGGACGTGCAATCAAGGTTTAATGAAAAATTAACATAACGAGTAAAACGTCGAAAAAAGTTTATATCGAAGGAGAGAAATAATAGCTGATGATAGTCAAAATGCTGAAGAATGCACATCGGAAAATCAGTGGTTACATCTATCTGTCTCTCATTACATGAACCCGAATATGCGTGCTTAAATTGAAATGCTAGACTCGTTACAAATGATAGGAACTGATCGTATCCTTGCCAATCTTAAACAAATCTAGTTTTAAACGAAAACAACGGATGTTCGCTTGTAAGATCTCAAAAAAATGATACTTCAAATGTCATACCGAGTAGTGTGGTGAAGCATACAAAATGAGGCTTGTGCCTGACAATAGCTACAGCGAAGGAAGCTGAAAAGAACTAGATTCATATCCCAAACTTTATATTTCCATGTTACATCTGATTCTCCATATATTACTTCCGGAAAACCAGGACAACCCAGATGAAATGATCAAATAGAAAGGACATGTGAGATCCCTATCATTTTCAAATGCCTTTTTTTTAAAATGACGATCTATAGCAATTGTACCCCCATTTTTCAAGTTAACATGTATAATCAACGGTAATCAGAATCTTTGTTTTGAGCTTCTCTTATCTCTAATTTCGTGGAGGATACACAGGAAAAGTTGAAATGAAAATTTTTTCACAATGAGATTCGTCCAGTCCTTGTATGATTTACTATTCTCAGAAAGCACGTTTTGATTAAACAAATCTGACAGACGAATGAAAATGTAAATCATCAACTGATTTTCTCACGATTATGTGTTCTTTTGGAGTGTGTTGCTAAAGCCTATTATTATTTAAGATGAGCTCTTTTGCCTGTGACCTCACATGGTACCCAAATGTAATATCATGGTGCTACCTTCTTCTTGCCGTGGATCAATGAGACTTCGCTAAGTGCCTAAATAACCTAAATGGATGATTTAGAGCATCCAGCGGTTATAATTGGGGCCGAATGATGAAAAATCTTACTTGGATTGTAGAAAAGGATCATTATTTTTTTTTTGCAGTGAACAAAAGAAAGATGGAAATCCCAGATTTTGAAAATTAATACACTACTTTAGAACAAGCATACGTCGTATGTACATAGCATCATTGAAAGAGTACTATAATAGATCTTTTCCTGAGCAGAAGATAACCAAACTTGGGATGTCATAAGTAATGCTAACGAAATTGAAAACCACCACTTACATCATGGCAACAATAGGCTTCAGTATCTCAGAAACGACATTTACATATCCTTAAGGCAACTCTTAAGCAAGCTCTTTTAAGCATTGTTCTTTCTTCTTTTAAAAACATTCTTCAAATGACATAGCGTATCATGTTGGCTCAGCATTCGCTTGTATATCTCTCATTTTGGCTTCACCAAAGCGAGCAAGGCTGCAAAAGGACTGCTGCATATCGTTTTACCTTGCTTATCTGTACTTCGGATAGTGTCGAGGTCTCTTCAACCACTCAAGATCAATGTTTGCTTTGACATTCGGAAATACAATTATCTGAAATGAAGGGTATGATGGAGTCATGAAAATCTTTCAGGGCAACCATGAAGGAAGCTTTCATATGACTTGATACTCGAGCTAATTCACTAATAGATGCCAGCGGATACGAATATAGACCTTCGAATGGTTTTTATCAAGTTTTTTTTGCTCTAATTCTCGGCTATAACCCAAATGCAGACACAAAAAATACTACGAGCACTTGTGTTGCACAAGTGCGAGTACCATACATGCCCTGGTATCTGCTTTCTCTGGATGACAGTGAATCGCATCAGGCGTTGTCTTGAGCTGATGTGCTGAAAAAAGAAAAAGAAACATAAGAAAGTTTCTGTAATTTCGGCTTGTGTACTATAGATAAATTGAATTTCTCTATTGGGAGGGTCACGCCTTGATACCTAATGTTCCAGATTTTCAACATTTGCGGTTACTCCTCTGTCCCCATCTGTTTATAGTGATGTCGCAAACGAATTAGGCAATAAAACTGAAGTGTGTTCAGACACACGATATCAAGTGACAATGGTGAATACGATATTTCGTAGTTTGACATGATACATGAATTATTTGCTCCAATTGTGTATGCTTGCTCAGCGATAAAAGCTCAATTGGAAAACTTGATGGTTTATCAATTTCTATACGAATTTATTTACTGTCATCTGTAAAGCTTTGATATATATTGTACTTTAAAAGAATAGGAGACAAAATGCTTGTTTGTTGGGTGTTGTACTATTATATTCACAAAATTTTACATTATCAAAACGAAAGAGGAGGAGGAAAGTAATGTTATGAGGGATATGAGGATACGATGAAATAGCATGTGTACAATATAACTATGAGATCAACTGATAGTATATTACTTTACAAGAGGGTCAAAAGAAATTTTACAAAGGAGAGGGAAGGAGAACATGAACAATGTTCTTGTTGCAGGTCTTGACAATGGTCAATCTATTGAATATACCAATCAACCTTGAGGATGCCGGTATCGAATTTGCCAATTTGTGCAAAGGCAGCAGGAGAAAGATCAATATGAGTCTTGTCGCAGCTTTCGCAAGCATCCTTGATAGTAACAGTAACACTCTTGCCATTAGCCTTGTTGACAACCTTGACCTTCTTGTTACAGTACTTGCTTTCATGACTGTAACTACCGTAGAGAGAACCACCAATAGCAGCAATGTAATCGTGGTCATCATTCCAATCGCCACAAGCACCTTGGTTGGGGGTGAAAAACGTAGCCTTGCCACTGTAATGTTCACCGCTGGTAGAAGAGGCAGATCCACCTGATGTTTTCTTTGTAGTCTTCTTTGTAGTCTTCTTGGTAGTCTTCTTGGTAGTCTTCTTGGTAGTCTTCTTGGTAGTCTTGGTAGTCTTCTTGGTAGTCTTTCTCTTGGTAGTAGTCTTTTTTCTTCTAGTGCTGTGCTTGGACTTCTTGGTAGAAGTAGAGGGAGTAGTAGAGACATCCTTGTTACATTTGATCTCTTCAATGAATCTGAGGGGAACGTAGACTTGGGTTTTTTTCTTGTTGTCATTGTATTCATCAGGCTTGTTGTACCATTTGGCAGTGATATTGCACTCATTACCAGAATGAGTGACATGGTTGGCATCTTGGAAAGAAAAGTTCTTCTTTGACTTGAAGATGACAGTGGTGATAACATTGTCAGTATCATTGCTGGTAGGCTTGCAATCATTGTTGCCGACATCAATGTTGCCACGAATTCTAAGATGGGTAGTTGAGGGACTCAACTTGGCCTTCTCAATTGACAGTTGACAAGCAGTGTCAGCAATAGCAGTGCCAATAGCAGCCAACATGACAACGAGGATACAGGATTGGATTTGCATTTTCAAATTCTTTCTAAAAGGTGATTAATATATGAAATGAAATGGAATTGGCTTTTTTTAATGACAAAAAAAGGGTAGAATTCAGAAAATATAGTAGGGAATGAAAACGAGGTTAGTCGAAAAAGTGGCTAGCTATTTATACAAAAATCGACTGTTGCATCCGCTGTATAACGTTTTTACCAAGGTATGCTAAAATGTATTGTTACCCGCATTTTTTTCTTGCTGTTACTTGACAAACGAAGCACAAGGTATCGTAAAAAAGAGAAAGCAATTTATTATGGTGTTACACGGCGTAAAAAATCAAGGGATCTCTACTTTCTGGTCCTGGTAGACCTGTTGTATAATGGCATTTTCTGTAACTTGGGCATATAGAGTTTGCAAGAAACTAGGTTGGTATGGTCAAGTAATTAAGAATTGTATAAATTAGTCAATGGAGAGGATGTCTATTGTACCTGAAAAGGCATGAGTGATTTCTGAGTTGACAAACACCTTACTGTTTAGCTTGTCTTTGAAGCAAAATTTGTAATTGGTAGCACATATCACTTGTGATTTTCTGTATCTCTCATTATCATTGAGAATTCTTGGTCTACTGGCTTGTTACAAAGAGTACAATTATAAATTGCTCCTTTTGTTGCATTGTTAAAAGAGAATCATTGAAATTGTGTGTGGCATCTTCAATGCAATGACAAGAGATGATGAAACAGGATCGAGATTTGAAAAAAGGAAATGCCGGCCGAGTGTATTACGACGATGAGCAGGGTACATGCCACCTCATTGTCTTGCTATTTCTAATTGATGGGGGCTGGGGGGATGGTATTATTACCCAACGCACGAATGCACGCACGCGAGCACGCTTTACTGTTCGCTTGAATAGCGGAGATGGCATAAAATGGGCTTTTGTTACTCCATGTACTCAGCATACGATACCTCATACGCCTTGACCGCATTTTATTTCGAGGTTAATTAGCAGTGTAATACATCGATTTGATCTCCTACTCATTGAGCATGCCTGTTGCCTATTTTTCTGTTCTTTTTTACTGTCTTGATTTGATCGGAATTGTTGATTTGATGTCTTTAGACCCATTACGCAAGTAGAAGGGGATAAGAGAGGATGCAATTCATTAAATTCTCGGCTTGTAACTTACTGTTTCACAATATAGCGGTGTAGTAAAGATGTTGTTCCTTAAAAACTATGCCCAAATAAGACTCAGATGGGGCATCATTATTCTTAGTGCCTTTTGAGTGAAGCAATCTGGACCTTTTTGATTTCACAATATAAATTTAATAATTGTATATACAACAGCAAAAACTGGAATGGAACTTGACACTGGTTGCGAGCTTGAAAAGGTATGTGAGACCTCTTCAGAGTATTCGGAACAACGTCCATGGCAATGCTGATCTAGGCATGTACCCGAATTTTATCGTTTTTAAAGGGTGCTCTCCGTCATCACCGAAATCATTATCATTATCACATCTCTTTGTTGGGTTGCATACCACAAACCGCACCATTTCAATGAGTAATGGCTACACAAGCTCACAAACCAGGAGATGATTTGAAAGGGTACTGTTGAATTATGGCATTTTCACATCATCTCGTATAATTCTAGTCCACGATGTACAATGTGCTTTAATTCACTGAAAAAACAATGTTCAAGTAGATGCCGTGCCACAAAACTGATTCCATATTCTCTGTCAGGATGTGCAAGATCTCCTCCTGGACGGCTAATGACAGGCATTTCTTGTGAAACATCAACAGCCCTCTCGGATCAACACCAATTCGTTTGTATACCTGTTTGGTTTGTAAAGATTTACAATATTTTCAAATGGGATATTCATTATATGTTTCCGTACACTCTATGAAACCTATTTGTACTCTATTATTCCGTTTCCAAGAAAGCAATAGCATGTTGTTTCGCATTTATTTCCATGTATTGCGATGGATGGTCGAGAATATTAAAAATGCTACTGACTTGTGTCACTATAAACTACTTGATTTGTATCAGAAGGAAAACAACAATGAATATTAGGAGAGGCGGGTACTGTGTGTGTGGTGTCGATGAGCGGGAGATGCATCATAGTGAAAATAGTTGTGGTTACATGTAAGAAGACGGGATCCCGCATCAAAAACCAGAAACGTGTCTCTGGTGCAATAAAAGTGATGCGCTTGCTGCCATCCTCCACAGCAATATAAACAAATGCAGATGTTGGCGAATCTGTCTTGTTGACAAGATGCTTGGAGACGTTCCAAACGACCCGCGGTTATAAGTGAGATGAGTGTTTGATTGTAGTTTCCTATGTACTAGCCGATCAATCTCGCTACGCTCGATGGCGGCGTCGCCCTGCGGGCTCTCATCGAAGATATTTCATATCAGAGATAATAAAAATCTGGCATACCAAGTAGATTTTAAACAATCAATTAATAGTAAAAAATAAAAGGCTATATCAGAGTCAGCAGGGAGGGGGGGCATGCATTCGCTGATGTTGCTCTTCAGATGGCGGCATAAAGCTGACCATGCGTAAATACAGGACTTGTGTAAGATCTACAACGACTTTTTGAGATATTTTCATTGCAAAAGACATCTGTATAGGGAAAACTACCAAAAATACAAAGTATTTGGGTTAATAAATTGTCCTTTTAATTCCATATCCCTATTTAATTAGCATCGCAATCATCATTGTCATCATCAGAAAGGCATTTGGGTCAGCCAGCAGCAATGCCGCCAAATTTGATTCAAACTCAGTTATTTCTTTCTGTTTAAGATTGGGCAGATTTTGGGTTTTTCGACTTGATTTTTTTATTTTGTCTTGTAGTTTAGATAGTTTCAATAGTTCTGTTTAGGTTAGTTTAGTTAATATTTTATCTTCTTTTTATTATTTTCTTTTCAATTGCACCCGCTTCTTCACTTCGACCCATTACTCCTAGTGTACGCGGCTCAATCAATAAACAAAATTTAACAAAAAAAATATTTTGTAAGATTCGACTATATAAATTGTGATGATCATCCAATGCTTCCTAATTTATTCTTGGAGTACTTTTCAAGGCGCTTCCAGTGGTGTTACTTGTAATAGGTGTTTTGAATAAACTTATTGATAAATTCCAGAAAATATGAAATGAGGTCTTCGTATACAAAATTTCAACATTTTGGCCTAAAACCTTATTTCATATTTTCTGGAATTTATCAATAAGTTTATTCAAAACACCTATTACAAGTAACACCATTGGAAGCGCCTTGAAAAGTACTCCAAGAATAAATTAGGAAGCATTGGATGATCATCACAACTTATATAGTCGAATCTTATAAAATAAAAAAACCAAGTCGATTTTGATCAGATTAAAGCAGTTTTTTGTTTGCGGAGATGGAAAATTTTTGGCTGGCAAAACGCCTTTCTCAGGGAAGCAATCAATGTTTCTGAAGCTCGTAGGAGAGCTAGAAAGTGCTGTGGATTATCCTAACCACTATTTTTGCCTAATAGATTTAATTATTGAAAAATACTCCATCAAAGGGGAATTTCAATGCGAAATGCACCTTCCTACAATAGCGAGCTTTGCAGCAGATCTCAACTCAGGTGTGAGCCTATGCTTATTAATCTACATAGAGCTAATCATGCCTGAATATATATGCGACAAATATATCGCAATTGAAAGGCATGCAGCGCTATTTTTTCACTGCAGCCATGACTCATTGATCTTGCGTTTGTAAGCATTGACCATTTCCATTGTGGGGAAGAATAGCTGTTCGGTAAATCGAATTTGAATGTTCAGTACCATAATAAGCCTTGTTGTTTCAATCGATATTGCTGTGACACAGCCATATAAAAATCATCAAAACTAGTAATGCATGCTGTATAATTTATGCCATTTCAATATTAAAAAGATTCCAGTTGAGTTTTGAAGACCCTTCAGATTCTAATCAATGCATTATGGAGAGCGTACACAGTCTTCAAAATAGAGCTATTACTGGCATTGGCGGATCTATGACATGTTTGGTTTAATGAATATGCAAACATTGAAAGAATAACGACATATTGTGTTTGACTGCATGAATTTATGGCGCGGATTAATGCACTTGGATGAGACAACGATCAATTCAAAACATGAAAAAGAGGGGGGGGGGGGGCTTTGTTACTTTGCGAGGGAAAGTTTGACTAGTATCTGCGTTTATGTATAATGCATAAATATATGCGAATGAAATTGTGTTATGGTGTGCTACTTGGTAAATTGCCCATCTTATGCAATTTCGAAGCGGATGTGCACTTTCAACCAAGGGAAAAGTGAGTATCATGCAAATTTGCTCAGGTACGACGTTGTACCAATTACGCTATCAGATTGTTTATCCAATAATGGATAATAGTAGTTGAAAATTCCCTTGAATCAGCCTATTGTTATTGAAGCATATACAAGTTGCTAAAGGCAAGTGCATAAACCTCAATATACAGTAAGCTTACCAGTTGTGGTATAGACGCTAAATAGCATAACACAGCCTGGATTTATAATGATAAATATTTTAGTATTTGTATTTTATGTAGTTCCTAAGAATAGATCTCTTGCACGATTATAGACAAACAGACTTATAAGAACTCTTGGAAGAGATGATTAGATAAATGAAGCTCATGCACATGATAACAAGTGTATAGATCGCATGTAAAACAACTTTAAACAGAGCACACATTAACGGCTAACTTACCGATATTCATACGATGCAAAGATGAACATCCACCAGCAAAAGCAAGGATGCGTGTGACAAATACCAAAACTTCCCAAGACACCAATCATGATAAGATATAGACACTGTTTCGTTTGTTGAAAAAGGGAATAAAATATATATGTATAACAAAAGTATATGTAAGCGGTAGCATAGTATAGGATATGAGTAAAAGTTATAATGGGTTACAGCAAGAAAATAGAGCTAAAATCCAGGAGAATGATACAATGGAGCATATGTATAAGTGTTAGAAAGATGAATATAGTACCATACAGTGATAAATTAAAACAAGAGAGAGATTTAGCTATCTCTGCCAAAGTTTGCATGGCTCAGATGTGGTTGTATTCCAGATAAATCCAAAGGATGGCCAGGTGGGATCATTGTAGAGGTCTGCTGATGACCCATCCTGACACGATAGACTTCCAGTATATTTTCTAGTTCCTGAATGCGCTGCTGATGCTGTCTTAACTTATCATGTAGTAGACGAATGTGATCTACTGATTTTCTAAGAATGGTCCCCTTGTTTGATTTCACTGCATCTCTGTCTGGTAAGAGTGTTGCTAGTTCAGTGATGCGATCATTGATGTTATCTCTTCTTCTACGCTCCACCGCATTATGAGACTCTCTTCTGCGTCTTTTCTTCTCGAAAATGTGTTGCATGCTACAAGAGCGTTGTTAGCATCGTAGCTTCTACACAAGTATATCATCATTCACTTTCTTTGAAAAATCTCATCTTCTAGGCTACCTGGGCTTGTAGGAGAAACAAGTGCATCCGATATTTTGTTATCAGGAATAGATGAGCTATAGTAATTTTGGTGAGGACTTGTTGCCGAAGTAGGTGATTTTGTGTGAGCATTTGTGTTTGATGTAGCAGTAGGTATAGAGATGGGCTGAGGAAAGTTGTTTGAATTTGAGTTCATGTACATATCATACTGCTGTTGTTGCTGCTGTATTCTGTTTGTGTATGACGACGGCTTTGGCGAGCTAGGCAAAGGCATAGTGTTATATTGGTGATTCATCTTGTTGTTTGGTGGGGAGTCTAATGATGCGGTGGTCATTGGCGAGGGCATAGCAGGTTTGTTGTTGCCGTTACTGTTCATTTCATATTGAGACTGATCTAGATAAGCAGAATGTTGAAATTGCATATTATACATCTGAAGACAAATGAGAAAGTAGTATGAAAAGGAAAAAAAAAAGGCTAGTTTCGAAGCGTAAAGTATATATAAATAATCAAAGTGTGTGAGAAACTCCAATATCTTATTGTTTTGATTATAAAATGACGTATTCTTGGTAGCAAAAGGAGGGAGATTTGGGGAACACACAGACATTGCAACTTGTGATACAGATCACGGGCCAAAAGAGTGGGCTCTCATTACAAGTTGTAATTAATGGAAATCAAGGGGCTCTCCTAATCACTCGAATGACATGACACTATTGAAGGGTCCTGTTTAACATATCAGGTACATTGGTTTGTATTGATATGTGTAGCTACCTGTGAAAAGCCTTGTATTCCTCCGTATAGCCTTACTTGCAATGGCAAATGGAAAAATCTTGCTGCGCTATCTGTGAACCTTGGCATGATAAGAAGGGCTTTCAACATGCCAACATGATTGGTCTGTAGATGATCTACTCAAAAGACATCAGGAAGCTCAATAACATCAAAACACATGCTGATGATCCAATGACGTACGGACGAACATCATTTATATGTCCCGAGAATTCTTTTCATTCCATAAATTACGCTTCTCTTCCTTTTCCTTCCCATTATTCCAATAAAAATGCCCAATACGCCAGCCGACCCCAACCATCCAACAAAAGAACCCTTCACATCTGCAGGCGAATCAAAGACTGGTGGTAGCAAGACCTTGTTCGGCATCGTGGCAGCTCCATTTGCTGCTGTTGGTGGTTTGATAGATCAAGTCTCTCGTAAGGTGACAAGAGCAGCAGACAACGAAGAACCTACACCTACTGCAACTCCAACAACAAAAGAGTAACTCATGTACATATGTATGAATACACAATTCCATAATAAACCTCAGCTAGTAATCTATGCGTTGATTCTGTGGGTATTTGATAGTGAAGATTCTTTCTTTGGAAGGCTCATAACCATAGACTGACGTATGTTCATATTGTTACTCGAAATCGGCAAGGTCAAATATGAAGGTCAGCTTAGGATTGGACAATTATTTGACTATAGACATGAAGCATGTATTGAGAACTGTTGCCAAATGAATGCATGCATTTACATATATTTCGGTGCTTGGTAACAATAGCACTCGAAGCATGCCTGAAGCTGCTTCATTTCTGCTATGAAAATTGAAGAAGCCAACGTTGTCAGTAGAAACTTACAGATATTCACAGGGATTTGAGCATCATACTCAATAGGAACAAAAACTACCGTGTGTTGACTTGAATCAGGTACAACATACAATCCCAGCTAGTTTTAAAGCGTTTGAAGTAGCGGAAGCCCGAGATTTTCTTCTCGCAAACACACTCTAACAAACTATAAGGGACTCATTTGCTGCTGATGTTATCATTACTGTATGATACATTGTCTAGGGGGGGGGCGCTTTATTAAATATATTGATCGTAAAAAAGAAAGAGTTTATTCTTGCATCATATCCTCATCTTCATCACCTTGATGATCGGGATCATCCATATTGATAGCCATTTCGTCCATCATTTCTTCCAAAGAGATTTCTGGGAACTCTTCTTCTGAACCATCGTCGTCAGTCATTTCATCGTTATCAGCTGGCGCAGCTGGTGCAGCAGCGGCAGGGTTATTCTGATTCTTGAAAATGTTGATGGTAGATCTGAATTCAGGATCTTCTTCGATATCGCGCATAAAGAGTTCCATATCGTTTTCAATCTTGGCTTGTTCTTGTTTACGGGGCAGCATCTCATCCACCTCTTTGCCCAATTGTTGCAGCTTCCAGTTTCTTTGTCTAGTCTTCTTTCTGCGAGCAGGATATGCTTTACGAACCAACACGACGTCAGGTAAATTAGCAGCATTCAAGTGATCAAAATCGTCGTTGTTAAAGTTAGCACGGGCGAGATCATAACCCATCACAGTGTCACCAGGACTCAAAATGGCACCCAAATGAGAACGAGCAATGAATTGTTCATCATTGCGGCCAAAATCCGACATACGAGCGACATGTACATCGCAAAGCACCTTCTTACCGTTGATGGGACCAAGAGGCTCGACATCCAGCACATAGTATTCAATCATCGATTTAGCACTGCCCAAAGGATTGAAGGGATAACGATAGTATTGTGTGGTAGAAACATCAGCCATGGCTAGTGTGTTGACATCCATCAAGTGAATCGAGTTACTGATACGTGTACAGATCAGCAATTGGTTGATGTTGCCAAAGTTGTTGGCTAATTTCTTGGGTATGCAGACAAGATCATCTTTACAAACAGGCACGATTTCAGCAGAGTATGTGAATTTGTAATTGCTGACACTTGTATGAATATCTTTTGAAATAAGCTGTTCAGAGGTTTTGTATCTATTACACATCATTAGTAAGCAATTCCTTCCATTGTACATGTTGCTGCGGCGGATCTTACTTCATGGGCACAACAGCTTGCAAAAATTCAACCATCTTGATAGCATGGCCACGAGCACCGTAGTAGAAATCAATACCATCCTTTGTCTCCTTAATGTTGGTTGTGTCCTTGTGTGCATTGTGCTTCAAAATCAACTGTTCCAAATACAAAAAGGTACGTTTGTGTTCAACCTTTTGACGGAGTTGCACAACAGCCTTCCAGGTGTTCTGAGCAGCTAAACGAGTACATTCATCACATTGCTGACCAGACACTACGTATTCGACCTCGAAAATTTGTTGTAAAATGGTGTTGACAAAAACTTCTTTCTGGATGGTCAACTTGACCTTGATACGTTTACTGTGAGGTTCTGTCCAAATGAAACCAGCGTCGATCAAACGCACTTTGTTGAGGCCCTTGAGTTTCTTGAGACAAAGCGTCAATAATTCTCTGGATTCGAGTTGAGCATTGACCCACAAGCCGGGAGGTTGTAAATAACGTTCGCAATTACGACAGAAATGAAGAGTTGCTTGCTTGGGAATGCCTTCAGTGATGTCGACTTCGTTACGGATACAGTTGACACACATGTTGGCAGCATTGGGAGGCGTAGGTGCACCACAGCCAGGACACTGCATTTAAACAGAGGGTTAGTATTACTGCGGTGCAATCTGACATTTCTGATGCATTGCAATTACCAAACTACATGACAGAAAGAGGAGTTAATACAGCGTATCAATGAGCCTCATAGAGCAATACATACATTAATTGTTCGACAATTTCAGGGTGGTAATCCATGATGATGCTTTGATTTTGAGAGAGGCAGTCGAGTAAAGATATTGATTCAAAGAAAGAGTTTTTTTTATTACCTATTTATTAAAAATTTACCATGAAAAGGTGTCTCCCTAAGCCACCTTTTTTTTTGAAAAAGGGACGCATTTGTCAAGAAGAAAAGCTTTTTTTTTTTCTGTTTGGTTTCTGTTCTCTTCTGATTAATAATATTGTGTTATTTGACTAATCAAAGATGCATATCACTCGCTGTTATTTCTGTTCAGGACCCTGTTATCCTGGTCATGGCACTATGTTTGTCCGTAACGACAGCAAGGTAAAGTCGCTTTTTCATCCAGCTATTTTTTTTTTTTTTTTTGCCTAGTATTCACATTGTAATCGTAGACCTTCCGTTTCTGTAGATCCAAATGTCACAAGAACTTCAAAATGAAGCGTAATCCTCGTAAGGTTCGCTGGACCAAGGCTTTCAGAAAGGCCAGTGGAAAGGAAATGGTCATTGTAAGTATATTATGTATGTGCTGTGGCAAGGGAGTGGATATTGATTGTGCTTTGCAATACAGGACTCCACCTTTGAGTTTGAGAAGCGTCGCAACGTTCCTGTCCGTTACGATCGTAACATGATGGCCACTACCATCAAGGCCATGAAGCGTGTACAAGAAATCAGAGCCAAGCGTGAGCGTGCATTCTACAAGAATCGTATGGCCGGTAACAAGGAGAAGGAGAAGGAAGATGATATCCGTGTTGTTAACCAAAACATCGAATTGGCCCCTCTCGAATCGAAAAAGAGAGTTCAAGCTATCAAGGCCGAGAAGGCAAAAAACGAGAATATGGATATGGAGGATTAATCGACTTGTCAGATCAGATCAGAATTATTGTGCATCGTTGCCATAGCTTTGCAGAACTTGTAAATAGAATAAAAGAACCTTTTTTAGAGAATATTACTAGAGTTTAATAAGCGTACGTGCCGTAATGAAGACGAAGATACTTGGGAGAGCATTGATACAAAAGCAGGAAGTGGTAGCAGCTCCAGAAATAACAGCAAAGTGTTTGTTCATCATGGTGAGAATGATATCCATTGAATTTGCCAGCCAAATTTTGTTTAAACTCAGTTGGTCATTTCTTGCTCGAAATGGCAAAAAAGTGATCCAAAACCGACTTGATTTACCTATTTTGCGAAATTGGATCATATAAGTCGTAGTGATAGCCCCATACCCCTGTAAGCATTTATAGAGTACTCTTTGAGACGCATCCGATGATGCCAACTATAATATATGTTTAGAACAAACTTATTGAACAAATTCTGTAAAAATGAATTAAGTGTTTTGGCCAAAATGTTGAGATTTTGCATATAAAGGTTTTACAATGGTAGCTTTAGGGGTTGCCTTGGGTCGATAGGATCATTTTGCTCTGATATATGCCATAGTACAAGTGTTTGTTTTTGAGGTGAAAATCGCGATCGTTTGATTTTCGATGAAAACTTTTTTTTTTTTTTTTTTTTTTTTGGATGATATTATTTTATTAGGATAGTAATTAGAAATAAAACAAATGCATCAAAGAGATGGACAAGTGTATGGAGACAAAGTGACTTGCCATATATAAATCTTGAATAATAGACTAATGGGAGAGTTGCCTAAGATTTGACAATCTTAACAGTTCTGTGCGGATGTGGCGACAGACTTGGATGGCATTAAAGGGGATGAGGTTGTAAAACTGTTGATAATGGTGTCTCCAGATAGTACGCATAATGGTGGCAAAGAGGTCATATATGGTAATGTGTAAGTCATAATTGTAGATATAATAATGCTTCAGTTTGAAGTGCATAATTGAGTTGTAGATAAGTTGTGGATCGGCGGTTTTGGGGTAGCTAAGGAACTCGTTGAAGGAGGAGTCCCAGACATCAAGTTTATGGACGCAACTGATGAGCAGGTGTTGAGCGTCTTCCACTTCATTGCAAAGGGTACAGCGGTCTGATGCGGCATGTTTAAGATTGCGTTGGGCCATTGCCAGTTGATTTGAGCTTTGTTTGTGGATCATTCTGTACCAAAGGTTGCGAGCTGAGTAGTGCATCGTGTTCTTGTAGAATGCCTTCCATTGCTGTTTGCTGAGTTGGTTACTGTAATGTCTACCGACATCGAGGTTAGCCATGTCTAGCATGACGAAACGGAGCTCTCTATTCGGCAGTTTGAAGATTGGGTGCTGTTGGTAGATCATGGATTCAACGAAAGGCAGGAAATCCATCTCACCGGCATTGTTGTGGTTGACAAAGCGTTGGAAGGAGATCTGATGGTTGGCTAGGGCACGACGAACTTTGTTCAAGGTGGTTGGTGTGGGGCATTCTGACCGAGGTCGAAACTGGAGGCTATGCTGAGCAAGGTCATATGCAAAGAAGTCGCGGATACAACTTCTCCTAACCGAATCTTTGGTCATGAATTCCAGGTCTGTTGTAACAGCAAAGGGGTTGAAGGCAGCAAGGAGGGGGAGACTCATGATGGTAGTGATTGTTGGGCGTCTATCCCAGTCTCTGTGAAGGCTGCAGATGTCCATGGCATTGAACATCGATAGGAATGGATGGAGACCATTCAGCGTATTCTTGTAGCGAGCAGATGGAAACAAGAGAGGCAGGGCATGATGAGCGACGTCGTTTGTGAGACGAAGTGCGTGAGTAAGCAGTTGATATGTGAAGCCAGGTAGGCGACCATGGTTACCGAGTAGTAAGACTCGTAGGTATCGAAACTGTAACGACTTTTGTTGTGCTCCAATGTCGATCAGGCCTAGCCCGCCTTGATCACGAGGTAGAAAGAATGAGTTTGCCTTGAGCGGTGGGAACAAACCGGACATCACAAATTGGTAAATGGTGGACTTGATCTTTTTCAAAACCTCTTGAGGGAGCGACACAACTCGGATAACATGCCACAGCTTGGAGAGGATGAGCGTGTTGGCGATGTTGGCCTTGCCGTAGAGTGAGACCTTTCTAGACCCGTAGATGTCAGTCATGACCCTGATATTGCCCAGTAGCTCTGAGACGAAGACATCGCGTTGGTGATTAGCAAACCAGAGTGGGTGTCCAAGATACTTGATATAACCCGTGGAGTGGCTGTCGTACCATTTCATACGCAGTTGAGTAGTGACATAACGTTTGACCTGTTGGCCATCAGTATCTTTCATCTTACCGCCGTGCAGCGGGAAGGCGACGGATTTACTGTAATTGATCTTGGCATTGGAGGCTTGATTGTACACTCTGAGACGATCCTGGAGCTCAACTAATTCATCTTGCGACTTCACAAAGGACAGGACATCATCGGCGTACGCGAGGACCTTGATGGGAGCAGGAGATATCCATGGGTTCTGTATTTGGTGTGGGAGCTTGACGTGTTGCAGGCTGTATCCTGTGAGGTTCACATTGTTGACTATGGAGAGTAGGAACGGCTCAATGGCCAGGTTGAACAAGACTGGCGAGATACTATCACCTTGACGAATCCCTCGTCGCTGAGAGATTGCCCCGGTTAAGAAGCCATTTACATTGACATAGATGGAGTTATCGAAGAACAGGTTGGTAATGCATGTGACAAACGCTTCAGGGAAGCCAAACTTTAGCAGTACTTGGGAGAGATACTTTGGGTGGACCCGGTCATAGGCCTTGGCATTATCAAGCATGATGCCAGCATAAGCAGTAAAATTGGAGGGGTTCCGCCAGCTAGCAGACTGAGCATTATCCATAATCACCTGGAGAGACATTCCATGATCCCCAATATAACGGCCGGGCAAGAAACCGCATTGATAAGGGGTGATAATCCTGTTAGCCACTTGGACAACTCTAGAGTTCATGATGCGAGTAAAGACCTTGCAATCCGCTGCAATCAATGTGATGGGACGGTAGTTAGCTAGATCACTCTTGTCACCTTTCTTGTGTAAGATAATGATACATGAGGCCTGCCAAGATTTGGGGAACTTTGCCGAGCGAACAGCGTCATTAAATACCTGATGGATAATATCACGACAGCTTGGGTGAGAGACAAGGAGGTAAAGTATCTCATAGCCAATGCCGTCCAGTCCTGGGCTACTCTGTTTGGGGGTTCGACGGGCACCGTCCAAGATATCATCATAGTCTATTGGCTCCATAATCATTGTAGCATCCTCCGGTGATACCGTACGGTCAATATGACCGAGCATGGTATTCAAGCAATCCATGTCAATTGGCTCCTCCGTGTACAGATCCTGGTAGAAGGATTCAGCAGCATTGAGTTTGGTTTCCGTGTCTAGGCAAGCTTCTCCAGTGCTAGGATGTTTCAACATTGCAATTGTCCGTTGGTCAACACGCTGGTCAATGGTGTGTTTGATATATCCTGGGGACTTCTCACTCTGCTCCAACCATCGGCGGCCTGCTTTCAACATCTGAATCTCCACAATTTCCTGCTGTAGCTTGGATAGCTCTCCCTCCACATCCGGCAGCAGCAGTTTCAAGCACTCAATGTCATTCCGGTAGCATCGCAGCAAGTTATTCCTCTCGCTTTGCAGCGCCTTGATTCTGGCCTTTCTCCAAGTATCATGATGTCTAGCAAAGTTGATAGTAACCTGCTTGGTCTTCCGCTTGATCAAATCCCATTTGTCTTGAGCTGAAAGATTGTAGTCCAATTTGGTCGCCACGAATCTCTCGATTTCATCAGCCAACTTCTGTCTGTACCTAGGATTTTTGGCAAGGTGAGGGTTTGCACGCCAAATGCCTTTACCACAGTTTGTCAATCCGGTTGTGTATGTTTTGGTCACAAGAGCATGATCAGTCCATTCAGGACGGAGGAACGAGTTGGTGGCATCGCTCATCTTTGAAGCTATACCCTGTCCAGCAAACATGTAATCCAAGGTAGACATGGTTGATCCGCGCTTGAAGGTGTATGCATGAGGTTCATTTCTCGGGTTGAGGCAATCAGAGAAATGGGTGTTCAAGAATTCCATAAACTGTTTCGGTTTACCTGCTCGGTGAGAGTGGTGATAACTAGCATTGTCAAAACAGTAGTTCATATCCCCTGCGATCAGTAATGATGGCAGAATGTTAGGCATAGTGTTGAGGTGAGTGATAATTTGACCAAAAAGCTGATTCCTGGCCCTATAGTCATCAGCATGTGCATAAATATTGAGTATATACATAGGTGGCATATTATTGTCGACAAGAGAGAGCTTAGCCAATATAGCTCTTCCATCGTCAAAGGTCTTTAGTTGTTGCAGGTGTAAGGCTTGATTGAAGTTGATAATTCCACACTGTCCGGTCCAGATGGCTTGGTGGTATTGGAACTGGTATTTGAAGGAAGTTGTAACAGTGTCAAACGAGTGTGATGGAGTGTTGGTTTCCTGGCATAGTAATATGTTGCATAGTTCTCCTTTGAGATATCTTATGAATTGTGTTGTTGTGTTTTGATTGTATTGTTTGTTAAGGTTCCTACAGTTGATTGAACCTATCTTAATTTTGATATTCTTAGTTTGGTTTGATTCACTCATTAAGATTATAATGATTTTGTTGTGGTGGAGTTGCCTTGCTCGGCCTCATCCATATGGCTGTCCTCTTGTTGCTTGGAAACCTTTTTGGCAGATCCCTCTTGGTCAGATCCCGGTGGAGTAGAAGCCAGTTCCCTGATAGAACGCTTCTGGGAAGCCTCCTGTGCTGTATCACCTTCAGCAGTAGAAGTCTTCTTTTTGCCCTTACTAAGATTGTATTTGTCCCGGTAGTTAGTATATTCTACAGAGCTTTCGGATGTATCACCGCCTTCATATTCAGATTCCTCACTGGTGAGATGAACGGTCTCCTGTTCATCTTTAGAGGCTGGTTCCTTGTCATCAAGGCTGTCATCTTGGTAAGGTTCCACCGTTGAGGGTGGATCAAAGACAGTGGTTGGTGCAACTGAAGGTAATGCTGCAGTCTGTGGCTCGACAGATTCAACTGAATCAACTGGTGCTACTTCCTCCTGATGGATTGAGTCGGCTGGTTCCTGAGCCTCTTGTTCAGGAGTGGTGGATTCATCGTCGGTTTCCATAGCGTCTTCGGCAACATCCACATCCTTCTTCTTGGCAAGGTATTTGGGTTGCTTGACATTCATCAGTTCTAAGAGATTGACCTCTCTTCCTGTAGGCTTTGATGAAGGGTTACTCTCCTTAGTAACGGAATTGCGACGACGTTCCTGAGTAGTTTGGTCCTTCTTTCGATTCCAATGAGCGCGGGGACACTGGGCAATAAGATGCTCGAGACTACCGCATTTATGACAGGCCTTCTTCTTTGCTCGAGGACAGTCGGCCTTGACATGTTCATCAGTATGACAATCCTTACAGATGGGCTGCATATTGGTCCAAACCAAACGGATTTTCTCCGGAAAATCTCCAAATGGGATCTGAGGTGCCAACTCAGCTTCATATTGCTTGGATTTATCCATATTAAGTGTAACAAAACCTCTACCAGTGAACCAATTACCATCCTTGGAGTGACAGAGACCGACATTGAGAATATCACCATATTGTTCAAATGTCTGGATTAACAAAGGTTTAAGAAACTCTACAGGCTTGTAAGGGATAGCCGAGACAGTAACTCTAACAACGTTGGCATTCTTGTCCAAAGCCTTGCTGACCTGAATAGTTTTACCCTGGAGGACGAACTCCTTCCCCAAGGCCTCCATACAGTCCTGTTCAGTGGGGAAGTTCATTTCAATAACCTTATGATTCTTGCCGACCATACGATGTCTAATACCAAGACCTTTGGGATATTGTGCACGAAGACAGCTGGGTAGCGTCTTCTCCTTGAACACCATGCCAATAAATTGTGAGCAGTCGATGATGAACGAGAAGTCGTCGGTCGCTTCAACAAAGGTGGAAGTGAAGTCGAGGGCCTTGCCTGGGGATGATCCATTATCAACAATGGAGGGAGCAACTTCAAATGGAGTGCGCTTTTGGTTGTGAATATCTTTGAAGAAGGAAGCATATGTGAACATATTGTTGCCTGGATTATGGCTAGAATCCAGCGTAGAGCCACCATAAGTGGAGACTCTGCCTTTATCTACTAGATTGTGATCTTTAGCGGAGAAAGCCATGATTTTCGATGAAAACCATGAGGGGTACCTCATGGTTTTTGGCGATATTTTTGAGATTTCTAAAAAAAAAACTGAGCAAAGATGACAGTAAGTGCTAGTCAAAAGCAATTGTTTGGTGCTATTCTGACGGTCCAAAACGACTTCTAACGCGAGAAATCACGACTCAAATACATCCGAATTACAGTGCCTTTCGTGTGTTTTTTTAGTAAATGAAAGTAATGCAAGTATACTATATGCCCATATACGACTCGTTTCTAATGATACAGACGTAAAGCATGGTAGAGGAGTCAGATCCACAGTGTTAGGTCGGTTGTACAGGTATCTCTGGTGATTTATGCAAAACTCAAGAGCGATTTTTCCGCGCATTTATTGGATATAAGCTTGTTCAGCTATTCCATCGCTTGAACTTTACAAATCAGATCAACACAACAAGATCGATGTAGATACTTGTGGGATAATATGGCTTTTTTTATAGGATGTACCGACTGCCAAGGCATAAGATGCTCCCTATATACGTCAAATTGATACCGTGCGAGTAAGGTTTGCTTGTAACGATAGAACCAGGGCAATCATACGTATGTACTTCTGTGCAGCATCCTGTCATATCAAATGCTTTCTTGTTGTACAAACGCAATCTTCTTTTGGGCATCTATTTATAGTCAAAAAGAGGTTGTTGTTGTTGTTGTTGTTATTCTTAATCCCTTAAAAAGCCATAAGATGGATTGAGTAAGTGTCTAGAGTGTAATTGCTGTCCAACTGTGCGTTTGACGATCAATTTAACTTGCTTTCCTACTTAGCATAAACTCTCAGAAGGCCGTCGCTGCTCCTACAACCAAGTCAATCATTGGTGTACCACCCCATAAAAGGTATTGTTTTCTATTTGGTCTCTTCTTGGCAAAGAATAAATTTCATCAGCAACAACATTGCCCCTTTTCCCTTTCCCTTTCTCTCTCTCTCTCTCTCTCTCTCTTTCTTCCATACAATTTCCCATACAACTTACACAATGCAAGAATCTTATGCACAACCGCCAGCCATGAACGGTCCAGTCAATTTGGAGCAGGCCGAATTCATCCTATCATTAGCCAACAAGAAGAGTGGTGCCTTTAAATCTATGATGCATCTTCTGAGACAGATAGAGTCTCAAATAGAGGCACGCAGAAAGCAGAACAGCCAATTCTGTCAGGTAGTGCGGGTGGTGGATGAACGTTACAAACGCAAAATATACGCAAACCAACAGCTGATACAACGCATTCACTCTGAAATCACCTACATTGTGCACGATATGGATCAATTGACATGCCGGCGTACTTCTCTCAAGGAGGAACTGGATGCCCACGAACAAGAGCTAGCCGAAATACGAGACTATGCTGAACAACGAAGAAACAAGAAATCGAAACGAGAGCGCCAATACCATCAACTCTACCATGTGCCTTTGGTGGCTACACAGTACAAGAAGAAATACATGCGTGCTCGTGACAAAAACTCGGATGCTGAGGAAAAGGTGTCAGAAATACGAGCCGTTGTGGATTCATGTCAAAGAGCCATCGGCGAACTTTCAAAGTCATTAGGGGATTGCCAGCGAAAGAAAGAGCAGCTTGCTCTCAACCAGCAAGATGTGCAAAACCAGACCAAAGAAACACAGGAGCTCATGACCAACTTGCAAGAGGGCTGCAAGTTTTGGCAAGGCTTTGATCAGCATCAGTCCATTACGGCTCAAAAAGCTGTAACTCATTTCATTGAATCTCTGCAAAGAAACAGCGCAAACACCACCTCGTTGCGTCAGTGTGTAGAGCCCAACAACGACATTGTCAAGTTGTTTAAGATGGCGCTGTATGAGTACGGCGAAGCAGAGAGATATGCAGATCAAAGATGGGGCCGTCTTCATGTCGAGTTTGATTGTGCCAAATGTCAGATTTCTCAAGTGGGATGGCCAAAGCCCGACAAGGTACGACCCAACAACTTGCTTTGCGCAGCCTGCTATCAAGAATACCGTACTTCCATGATCTTGGAGAAGAAAATGACAGGTGTATCACAGCAGTTACTCAATTTACCCGGTGGATCCATGCTCTCGTTCTCATCCCAGTCCACGTTGAATTCCACCACCAGCTCAAGTGATGACACTAGCACCAAGAGCAACAAGCCTGGTTTCAAAAAGATGTTTAACATGCTGAAAGGCAACAAGAAGAAGCACAGAAGTAGCAGCAATGACTCGACCATATCTGAATCCTTCATTGAGCCACAACGAAACAGCCGTATGATGATGGCATAGTCTTTTTGAGCGTTGTGAAAGTATATTTATGTACAAAATAAAATTCTATATGAAAATAAAGATAAAAAAAAACAGCCTTTTAAAGATCACCTAAACTATCCTTGACAGCCTTGTAGTATTCAGGAGAAAGAGTTTCTGATAACTCTTCCTTTGTCAACCAAGCGAAATCACTGACTTGCTTGCTAGGTCTCACTTGTCCAGCGTATACACGGGCCTTCATAAAGAATGTCTTGAGGCCATTCTCTTGTCCCTTAGTTGAAGCTTGTTTATAAATGCCAATAGGTTGACGTCCAACAAACCAGGTATCCATATCTGAACCACACTCCTCCTTCAACGTACGTTCTGCTGCCTATGATACAGATTGTTAATGTCCAATGTCTATCTCTGTTGCCATTCTCTTGTTACCTCGTGCAAGTATTCTGATGCATCCACAGCACCCTCAGGGAATTGCCAGGGTTCGCTGCCTGATTTCTTTACAACAAGATATAAAGTGCGTTGTAGACAACGATCTAAGCTCTGCTTGTTGTTCTCGGCATCTGCCTTTGTTGTGCGTTCTGCTTTATCTGCTTTTGTAGTGGTTGCTAATCCTTCATTCTCCTTTTCCCAAGTGGCTTGTGATTGCTGAACGGCTTGAGTGAGAGAAGAGACATTGTCCTTCATGGCCTCAGCACGAGCTTGCTCCTCATGTTTCCAACGGCGTTCTGCAACAGATCCCTTCTTAAAGTAGAATTCGGTAGGTGTAGCTGTGGATTCTTGACGTTCAAGTTTTTCACGGTAGTCAAAGTAAGCTTGCTCGAATGGAGTGGCATCGCGGGTGATTTGAGGTGTGCGTGACAAGATGACAGATGCTTGAATACGAGCATTTTTGATGACAAGGGGAGAGGCAGTAGCCAGCCCTCTTTTAGTGTTGAAAAGAGTACGTCTAAGCATGTATATAAAGAGAAAAGAAAGTCGACAAGGAGAGAGAGAGAGAGAAAAAAAAAAAAAAAAAGACAGTATGGTAATAGACTGGACCACCCCCCATATAATTCAAAGAACCGGGGTTGGTAGGGATTGAATGTCAAATTCTCTTGTCCCCTTTTTGTCCCTTGTGTGTGTGTGTGTGTGTGTGTGTGTGTGTCTATAAACCATTACTTTATTTCAGCATAAAGGCAATAAAGAGGATCAATGCACTATGAAAAGACATGTAGAATGCCACATGGCTTGATTGAGAGAGCACTCTATCGATATAAAGTGCGTTGAAATGGGGTCCAACTAATTTATAGGCTGCTACAGGACTCAGCTGTTGACAGGCTAACTCTCTTTTGACAGCTGATACATGTTGATTCACCACGGAAAGCAGCTCTCCCTGTCCTTGGCTATCGTACGCATCATAAGCTAGATCCCAAACTCCAACGCCTCTTGCATTCATACAGAGTGCAAAGTTGACTTTGATCGAGATGCTGTTTGGATCATCGTAACTGATCAGATGGCGGGTCACTATAAACAGTGTTATGAGGCCTTATATAGCTGTAATACGTGCTACTACTGTACCTGGATTGTATAGCCACGGCGTTTGCGATTCTTGATCCCAGCTTTTGATCCATTGGCCACCTGGTGTCTTTGCATCAAGTAACACATTTGACGTATACAATGACCTCCATTTCCATAGTCCCGAGTAGCCTCGTCTTTTGGCTCCTGGACATGATGATATTGCAGATAAATCGTCGTCTGGATCTCCTTGTGGCCTGGACGTATGTGCTGTTACCAGTAATCGCTTCAATGCCACGACGTCTTCTTTGGGTTTTGCCACATAGCCATAAAACGGCAATCCCATGACTATCTTGTTTGCTGGCATGTGTGCTGAAGTCCAAGCGTTCCATGCCTGAGAAAAGCTTTGTGGACTCGCGCCTGCTTGCATCGAAGTTTGTAAGGGAGCATTGGGCCCAATCACTGATTTTCCAACGTAAGTGTCGTACATCATGATGAATATCCAATCCAATACTTGAGCATAATGGCTGGTATCCACAATGGGCGTGTTATTCTTGAAGAAGGGGGTTGTTCCCACTGCTGCTGTCAGTAGTTTATGGCCATTATCCGCCGCTGCTGTGCTGCTCTGATTGTTGGCAGCTATTTGAATCGTACTAAACGCATTGTCTAATGATGCTCGAAGCTGTCTCAGCAGTGCCAAATAGTTGTCGGCATCGTTGGCATAGTCAATCGTGTTGCACTCCAGTGCACTCTTTCCAGGATGTTCCCAATCAATGTCCAAACCTAGGTGCGCAATGTCATTAAGATGATACGCCTTTCTCTATCGCTTGAAGCCTACCATCTAATCCATATTCAATTACCCAGCCTACAACCTTATCCACAAACGTTGTCCTGTTTTCATGAGTTGCAGCCATGGAGCTCATGGATCTACTGCCTAACCAGCCACCAATGGATAGCAGTGCTTTCACATTATGCTGATGAGCAATGCCAACTATTCTTATCAACTGAGCTTCGTTTGTCAGAACAGGCTCAATACCTTCATTCACTGAGGCAAACCCGTAGTTGATGTGTGTAATTTGAGACCAAGGTATATGCTCAATTGGCAGTAGTTTGGATTCCCAGTATCCCCAATAGCCAACAACGACTTTTTCAGGAGCGGTAGCGTCCTGCTGATGACAAGATACAAGAAAGGTCATGTACGCTAATATCAATGGTATCATGTATATCATGTGTAATGGGTATATGTGTATATGCAAAAGAAAGAGATGTTTAAAAGTAGCAAACTGTAAATCATTTAATAGTTATTGAAAAATGAGCCAGTTATGTGCATACACTATATATTCTGTATTAAACATTGATGCTAACAGTACCGCCATCTTTGTACAAAGGTCTACCTAATATAAGTCGTTGCTGTACTGATTTTGAGTGTTCCATTTGTTATACTATACAAGCCTTTCGACATTTCGGGCGGTTTCCTGACCTACGCTTCGCTTCGGTGCGTTCAAACGGCTCGCGCTGTCGCGGGCCTTTGGTTAATATCGCAAAATTTATATAGCTAAAATGTTAGAAGTGCCCTGATTGTTGATTGATATAAAATCACTAATCATACGAGTGTTTATGCTTTGGATGGTTCTTTACCTTCGCGTCGCTTCGGTGAGAACCAACCTGCGCAGTGGCAGCTCGTGTTACGGATTGCTCTTTCGTATCTTATCAAAATACTGCTACTTTCATTGTGAACCTCCACGTACACACGAAAGTCCTTCGTATTATCTTTGGATCTGACTCCTATGTGATGCTCTACATCCATATCCACGTAGCTACTTCATATACTGGCAAGCAGCATACTGGCATTTCCCCTTTTTAGTCGTTAGTGTCCCTGATACAGCAAAACCTGAGTGCATTTGAGCTTTGCTTTCTCGCGTTCAAGGCGGTTTTAAATCGTCAGAATAGCACCAAACAGTTACTTTCTGACACCTTTGCTCAACTTTTTGGGGATCAAAAAAACATGGATGAAATTCGACCAAAAAGCATGAGGGGTACCTCATGGCTTTCATTGAAAATCAAACGATCGCATTTTTCACCTTAATAACGAAGACTTTTACTATGGTATATCTTGAATCAAAATGTCTCTATCGATCCAAAGCAACCTCTGAAATCATCTTTGTGGGATCTTGATATGTAAAATTTTGATTTTTTGGCCAAAAACCTCTTTTCATATTTTCATAAATTAATAAGTTTATTAAAAACATCTATCTTATTTGGTACCATTTAAAGCGCCTTGAAAAGTACTCCAAGAATGTATTAGGAAGCATTATTTTTTATTTTTTTATTTTTTTTTTGTAGGGGAGACGAGCTCCAGGTTTTATTTAAAATCCTTTAAATGTCATACTGAGTGATAGAAAAGACTGTTGGTGGACCCAATGTCTGCAATGAAGGGGAATAAGATATTTTTGAACTAAGTTGGGAAAGAAATCTACTGCAAATAAGGTGCGGCACTTAGAGCCAATACAATCATGCTAAGTTGTCATACAGAGATACTGGATAAGAGAACATTCACCAAACGAGGACATCAATACGACCGTAACTAATTAATCAAAATGCGTTCACTGGGATTTGAACCGGGATCATCCAGATGGCATGCTGGATGCTTAACCACCTCGCCCTACCACCACGGGCTGCGTATTAGGAAGCATAGGGTGATCAACATATTTTATATAATCGAATATGGCAAAATAGTTCAATCGAGTCGAAAATCATCAAGTATTGGCCAATCTGGAACAGACTAAGAGTCTGGAGTTGAATTGATTTTGGCTGGTGGGGCTGACTGGCAAACTCAATACCCTTTTTTATCATGAAGGCAATAGAGTAATAGATGCTTTTGAGGAGTATAGAAAGTAGGTGGCAAGTCATAGCGCTATTGTTAGCCATGCTATTTTCTTGCATTCTATATTTAATAACGTTTGTCAGGCCTGACAGATGCTTCGAATCTCAATTTCCATATTAGGGTTGTAACAGTGTCTAGGGATTGAACATTTACTGTGTTATAATATTGTTGTTTATATCAGGTCCCATGCCACTGAGGAATGACAGCAATAATATAAATTCGGCATGACCAGCCTGACGGTGCTAGTGATATTTTGAGAGTTTTGTAAAGCAAATATAAATTGTAAGCCATCAGAGGCTATTTTGGGCTGCTTGTCTCGCCTTTCAAGAACAATGCCTTTTAGGATTAGAAGGAAATCTGCAATGAAAGTGAGCAAATCTTCAAATGTTGCAATAACGTGCCATGCGCAATCGACTAATGACAGTGCACCCGCGGAATCAGTCCTCACAAGCTGGTGTGATCCTCTCACTATAACATGTTTGAAACCTGATCTATCTGGAGGAGGGGAGTCAGAGGGTGCGCGCAGCAATTGCGGGTGGAGTAAGTCCTCCCTCCACATATTACAATTCAGGAAAAAAATATGTAATAGGAAAAAATAGTACAAAAAAAAGCCTCCTCTCTTTCTTTCTCTTACATCTTCTCGAAACTTCACATCTTCCTTTTCTAAAAAAAAAAGCAGCTTGCAAAATGACTGTTGCACCAACAGCATACTATGATCAAGTAATGTTGGCTATTGCAATGACCATGAGCGTCTACTGAATGAGCATTGCATTTGTAGGAGAATGGAGGTAGAATTCCCATATTTACACCGACTTGGGATGAATTCAAAGATTTCAAAGTATTTGTCGAAAGCATCGAGGAATACGGCAAACAATCAGGCATTGTCAAGATCATCCCACCAAAAGAATGGTACAAGGCTTCCATTGCAGTTAATCAGTCAAAGAAGAAGAAGGAGCTAATAGTAGATAATAGGAAAAATCAACTACCAAAATTACAGCAACATCAGATAAACAATATCAAAGTGACCAAACCAATCGTGCGTCTCATCACAAACATAAGCATGGATCAGTTGTTTGACAATTCTCTTGTAGACACAACACATTATTGGCGGCCGAGGCGTGTTCACTCAGACAAACATCGAAGACAGAAAAGAGTATACACTACAGCAGTGGTATGAAATCTGTCAGAAAGATCAGCATCGGCCAATCATACGGAACAGCCATCAGCAGAATCAGGGTAGGTGATTTCAGCATTAGACGAGACATCCTCCTAATAAACCTTGCGCAGTAATGCATCCAATGATCCACACTTTGAACAGCACCATTGATATACCATACTAGCACAAACGGCAGCTTCACCACATGTCTTTTGATTCAGAAACCAGCCATCTAACAGAAGATCAGTACAAGGAGATTGAGAGAAACTACTGGCGAAACATCACATTTAATCAGCCCATGTATGGAGCTGATTTACTGGGCAGTACGTATCTATGATGGTTTCCAGACCGACTATTTCATGTGACTCATCGATCCAATTTTGCATAAGCTTTATTCGACTCATCCATTACCTCATGGAACCCAAATACATTGGACAATACGCTCAACAAGCTGAACCAAACATTGCCCGGAGTAAACTCGCCTTACTTGTATTTTGGCATGTGGAAGGCGACATTTGCATGGCATGTTGAGGTTTGTACACCAAGAAGGATGGTTTCAATTACTGTCATTGACCCCACGTATTACATGCAACACCGCAGGACATGGACTTGTACTCTATCAATTACATACATTTCGGTGCACCCAAGCAATGGTATGTGATTCAGCCCTGTCATCAAAAGCGATTTGAAACTTTCATGCAAAGTAAGCAACACACACAAACTTTATCTTTATCCTTGGTGTTACTTACACACATATTGAATGGTAGCCACGTTTTTCAATCAATATAAATCGTGCCATGAATTCCTGAGACACAAGACATTTATTGTATCACCCACAGTGCTTGAAAACAATAATATCCCAGTCCAGCGATGTGTTCAACAAGCAGGCGAGTTTATAATCACTTACCCTTTTGGTTATCACTCTGGCTACAATCTTGATTTCAACTGCGCGGAAAGCGTCAATTTCGCAATGGATTCTTGGCTGGAGATTGGCAGAAAAGCGAAACCTTGTACCTGCATTGATGACTCGGTCGTGATTGACGTGAATAGTCTGTTCGATGGCGCTTTAAATAGCACCATTGATCATTCTACTACTGCTACTGGCACCACTCTCAAAACCAAGAGAAAATTGGATGAAATCACGCGAGAAGAAAACGCATGCGTACTCTGCTCCAACCCTACACTGCAGCAACAACATGAAGAACCCTTGCTAGCAACGAATGAAAATAGCCATCACAAGCACATTCACAAAATCTGCGCTGAATCGGTGGATGAGACATACATTGTAAAAGGCATTGTGCGCGGTATTGGCGATATTCCTGCCTCACGGTGGAAGCTGGTCTGTGTCTATTGCAAAGAAAAGGAAGGTGCTTGTATGCAATGCTGTTATGGACGATGCTGGAAGGCTTTCCATGCTACATGCGCCATTAAGCATGATGCAACCATGAAGCGCATTCATTCAGATGCATCCAAACCACATTCTCTGTACAATGGCTATTGCCCACAGCACGATCCAAAGCGAATAGATGAAAAGAAGCGCCTAAAAGAAGCACAAATCAAAGAAATGGCCAAAAAGTTTCAGGTAGGATTAGAGGTGCTTATGAAATGGAGAGGCGGGGGCATGTATACAGGTACGTATTAGGCTGAACAATGCGATAATGCTCGCTAATGGGGTGATCAGGTACTGTCAGTGAATGCTTACCGGATCAGAAAATGTGTCGAGTCTTGTTGACTGATGGCAGTGTTCGAAAGGTATCCTGGAGAGACATTGTTTAAGGCTTTTGTCCATCATAATGTGTATATTTTCCTCTTTAATCTGTATATATATATATATATATATGTATCAAGGCGACACATCTCTGTGTGTTCTTGATAAATATAAAAATTATTATTATTCACTACATTGCTATTAATTTTGTCTATCTCTCCCACTACTACTTGCATTTAAAAAATCATTGAATAAATCGTATCACTGCAATTGACATATACATTCGCTAATGACTCAAGCATGTCCCCTAATGATGTCCATCAAGGCAAATGCAGCATTGTAACCATAGCGACCTGCTTGCTTAACGTTGCTGGATTGAATAACCGCTGCAAAACAAAATGAAAGAAAACCTGTCTAAAAAGATACCCCGTCTTTTGTTTGTATGATATTTTAGCCATGCTTAAACAGAGTAAGCTATAGTACTTGGTTCAGTCGCATGATCAAGAATAACCAACACACCCTAGTTAGACTGCTTGGAAGGGCCACCCGAGTAAGCCCTCGATGCTATTCCACACAAACAGCATCTCCAAATGTGTGGGTTGTCACTGATGGTGGCATCGAAAGTTCTTTGCAAGCTGTAGCACTAGGAAAGCAGCTATCAGGATCCGGCAAACCCAAGGTCAAAACTGTGGTAGCTAGCAAAAGTAAAGCCACTGTATAGATTACCATAGAGCGGTCATGTCTAACTCTTTTTTTTTTTTCTGTACATGTAGAATTGCAAATGTTTCCTGCCATCATTCAGAAATACCTCATTGAGTACAGCGCATCAAAACACAAAGGCACATTGAGCAAATTGCCATGGTATTTGACAGCAAAAGATGAATCGTTTGATGAAGCCAAGCCGGATTACGTTATTACAAGTGGACAAGATGCCGTGCCTGCCTGTCTTTACCTGACGAATGCAGACCAAAACAAGAAATGCTTTTCGGGTAAGAGAATACGCAGTGTATTTGTTTGACATGATCTGACATGGGGTGATAGTCTATGTGGGGTATCCCAATATACCATTCATCAATTTTGATCAAGTTGTATTACCGAAATACGAAGCCAATGCGAAAATGGGTAACGTAGAATAGGCTTGCAACGCATTGAGGAGAATTGATCTTGCTGACATACGGGAAATACAGCTGCTCTTGGTCCACTCGCAAGGCAAAAGAATGGCATTATCACACCAGCACCCTTACTAGATACAACACCCACTACATACAAACAACTGGATCAAATGATACCGGCCACATTTAGCCAAGGATTTACAACGGTGGTTGTAGGTGGGCACTCTCCGAATTGCCGCTGGTATTCGGAAGATGCAGTTAACCTAGCTGATAACATCAAGGTAGGAGAGAGAGAGAGAGAGAGGGAGAGAGAGCAATCGATTGCTAAATCATGCCGACGGTTAAACTCTCTTGGATTAGCGCATGGTCAAGAACCTCAATGACAAGGTAGTGGTCGTGTATACAGACAGAACACCTCCGCTAGTCAAAGACAAGATGAACAAACGCTTCGCTGAATTAGACAACACACAAGCATCCGTAATAACATGGGATTCCACGTTGGAGCCATCCACAATGAACAAGCTAACATCCTATGAAAACATTATACACTTCTCACAACGTGTCGTGCTGACAGCAGATCTGGATTATGCCTGTGCGCATGCTATTTCAAAAGGGTAAAGTGTAGCTGTGAAAGAAGAGAGAGAGAGAGAGAGAGACTCAAAGAAACTGATGGGATTGCATGTAATAGGAAACCTGTCTATGTCACATTCGGTGGCCAATGTAGATCCTATCTATCTCACTTTTACCGTTGGATCTATGATGCTCATTTAGCCAGGAAGCTGAGACTGGAGCGTCATAATCACCGGTCTACAGTGGAGGATGCCTACAGCTACCTAGGAAATCATGTTACGTGGGGCAATGCGGCCAAAGTGTTTCAAATGAAGCACACCATGTCATATGTCAAGAGTGAAATTGTGGAGATTAGAGCTGAAAAGGTTACTGGCAAGAGAAGGAAATAAATAAACTGGGAAATATTATACGCTTTCGAGTTGCACAAAAGCATTGCTCTTTGTAAGTGGAGAGCAGTAAATGTTGAAAAATACGTGATATAGGGTGTGAAGGAATAAGAGCCACTGAGAAAAGTGGCCCATTCAAAAGAGCCTCTCAGCTTGCTCCTGTGTCAACTCGTCCTTGATGGCTGCTGTCATCCGTCTGCCTCTCCGCACTATGGTGTGTGATAAGACATCATAGCTCTCACAAATGACAAATCCTGTTTAGACCACCGTCGGTATATATTAAGGTTTTTCTTTGTGTGTGAAACTGCTCCCTCTTTCTTTCACTCTTGTATAATTTACTAAACATGTCTCAAGTCATTGCATCTGGAGCAGACCTTATTGCTCAAACACTCAAGAACCAAGGTGTTCAAGTCATCTTTGGTATTGTAGGTATTCCTGTTGTCGAAGTAGCTGAAGCCTGTGTCGCTGCTGGCATTCGATTTATTGGTTTCCGTAATGAACAATCTGCCGCATATGCAGCTTCGATTTATGGCTACCTCAGTGGTCGTCCTGGTGTATGCTTGAGTGTAGGTGGCCCTGGTGTGGTGCATGCGTTGGCTGGCTTGCTCAACTCCAAAATCAACTGCTGGCCTCTTGTCCTGCTGTCGGGTTCTTGCGAGACAGATCAGACAGATATGGGCGCATTTCAAGAATTGGACCAAGTCGAAGCATGCAGACAGTATTGCAAATACAGTGCTCGACCTGCTTCACTGGAACAGTTGCCTTTTGTCATTGAAAAGGCTTTCAGAACAGCGCTGTATGGTAGACCCGGTGCTGCATATGTGGATTTGCCAGCTGATTATATCCAATACCCCATTACCAACAAGAAGGTGTATAATGCTGTTCAAGTCTCTCGTGTACCAAATTCTCCCAAGTCCATGTCTGATCAAACCAACTTGAACGAAGCTGTTGCATTGCTGAAGAATGCCAAGAGTCCACTCATTGTCATTGGCAAAGGGTAAGTAGTATTGTCCTCTCTCTCACAGCGAGACAACTGACATGATATCGCAACAGAGCTGCGTATGCTCGTGCCGAGAATGAGATTAGAGCACTCGTTGAAAAGACACAAGCACCCTTTTTACCTACACCCATGGGTAAAGGTGTCATCTCAGATAGTCATCCATTGTGTGTTTCAGCTGCTAGATCGAAAGCATTGAAAGATGCCGACGTTGTTCTTTTGATTGGCGCACGCTTGAATTGGATTCTGCACTATGGACACTCACCTCGCTGGAGCAACAAGGTTCGTTTTATTCAAATCGACATTGCACCTGAAGAATTGGGCAACAACCGTCAAGACACACTGCCATTGTTGGGCGACATTCAGCTCGTTGTTTCTCAAATCACGCAAGCATTGAATGGCAAACTCAACAATATCAAATCTGATTACGTCTCAGGACTTGTCGACAAAGTAAAGCAAAATGTGGAAAAGACCAAGCTAGCTGGTAGCAAGGGATCAGATAGCGCCATTTTGAACTATTCAACTGCCTTTACTGTCATTAAGAATCTGCTCCCCGAAAACAACATTGTCTATGTGAGTGAAGGTGCCAACACCATGGATATTGGTAGATCCTACTTTGACGTTCATGAGCCTAGACATCGTTTAGATGCAGGCACTGGCGCTACGATGGGCGTCGGTATGGGTTACGCTATTGGAGCTCAATCCTACTACGGTGATACCAAGCGAGTTGTCAGCATTGTGGGTGATTCTGCATTCGGCTTCTCTGCCATGGAATTAGAAACAGCTATCCGTTCTCGTCTGCCGCTCTTGATCATTGTCATCAACAACAATGGTATCTATCATGGCTTGGAGGATGAAGAGTACCATGCTGCTCTCAAGGACGGTACTTTGCCCACTACATCCCTCTCGGTGGAGACACGTTATGACTTGATTTCAGAAGCATGTGGTGGCAAAGGGTGGTTTGTAAAGAATAGAGTTGAATTAGCAAAGGCTGTCAAGGAAGCCCTCGCTGCCAAAGATCAAACGTGCGTTGTCAATGTCATGATTGCTCCTGGAGGACGAACCAAGTTGGATTTTGGTTGGATGCAAAAGACTCAAAAAGCTAGACTGTAAAGAGTAGTAAATATTGAGATACTGTATGTAAAAATAGAATAAATCACATCATTTGAATGAAGTGGATATACAGACATTGTGTAAATATTAAAGGAAGCCTTGTCAATGAAAGTGTGTATGCATACACCAAGCTCAAAGCCCGTATACAACATTGCTTGACGCCTTAGACTAAATCAGCGAGTGAGCCCAAATGCAGTAGATTTATGTCTGGCAATGTAGACCACTTACTAGCGATGTTCATCCAATTCATAAAGCAAGTTTTGCGTCAATAAGCTTCTCACTTATTCACACAATACTACGTTGAACATGTTAGCAGTGTACAGATTATATAGCCATAGTAAATTCCATTAGTCAACCTCATTAAGTAGAACATTTGGCGATACCTACCACGCTATTCTTAGTGTTACGAAATGTATGTACATATTATCAGTCAATGTAAATATATTATTAGCTGCTTTTAAATATACATTATTCCAGAGAATTTCGTTGAAAAAAGTAAACATATTTCTTTTGCAATTATCAGAATGAAGAAAACAACAGCACATATAGTATACATCATTGAAAAGCGCAGGCTCTGGCCATTCTATTCATATAAGCTTATGTAGTTATTAAAGAAAGAAAAAAAGTTTTGGCGGCTTAATAATGAGTAGATCGACCCTTGTTCTCTTTCAATTCATTGATGCGATCAAGCATTGCCGATACTAAGCTGTTGATTTGCTCTATATCAATTGAATCCCAAAAGTCTATTATTGCTTGCTTAAACTGATCAAGTTTCATCCCTGGGTAGAACTTTTGTTGCACCTTCGCTTTCATGATCTTCCAGAGGCTCTCAATAGGATTGAGATCTGGCGATTGTGGTGGTCATATGATCTTATGTAGATCGTTCTCTTCCTTCTACTCGTTTGCAATTACAGCTCGATGGATTGGGGCGCCATCCTCCATCAGCACAGGATCCTCAAATTCGTCTAAATACCCATCATACACCTCTTTAACGAAATTCTTCGATGCTCGTTTGTCCTTGTCAAGTATGATCAGCTTGGACTTCTTACCCTACGAAATGCCACCCCAAACCATAACAGAGGATCTTGTGGATTTAAACGTGGACGCTAAGCATTCTTGCTGGTAGGCTTCATCACAAGTACGCCATACTTTTACTGGGCTGCTAGCCTTACCTAGCTCGAACGAGGCTTCGTCAGTTCAAATGACTTTCTTCCACTGCTCCATTGGCCAGTTCTTGTACTCTTTCGCAAAGGCACGTCTGCTACGAACATGCTCAGTGCGTAGGTTTGGCTTCTTTTTTTGCAACACGGTTGTGATAGCCTGCTTGGTGCAAAGCACGTCGAACAACACCCTCACCAATATCTGGTCGCCCAGAGTTTGCAATTTCGCGTAATGTTACATGCCTATTCTTCTTGGCGTACCTCACATAAGCTCGGATATCTCTATCTGACAGTTTAGGTTGTCTCCCAACAGGATTCTTGGGCTCTTCGCTAGGAGGTTGGCAAACGCGTCTGAATACTGCGTAAATAGTCTGCTCAGGCCTTTTCACTTTCTTAGCGATTTCTGAAACGGTCATGCCGCCATCCTTCAAACCGCGTATATAAGCTTTTTCGCAACAAGAGAGTTTCTTTATAATTAAAAATTTGGTAGATTAAAGTGGAAAGCGTATGAAATAATACTGTTTAGAATAACGAAATATAGACAGAGTAAATACAATTAGAACTGAATATATTTATTAAGCTATTCCAAGATTGAATGAGGATCAGAACTAGTGTAGATATCAAAGGTATTTATAGTTATTTCACAGTGCCGCAGCAATAGGACCTTGATCTTGAATGCTGGATAATTGTATAAGCCTTGAACCAATTAACGAGGATGTACTGTGTAAGAGCTCATGAACCACCAGTCAAGGACAAACAACAAAGATGATCCAGGATAGAATGTTCTTCCTAATAGCTTTGACGGAGGAACATTTGTCGGAATTGAAACTCACTTCCAGCGATGAAAGGCCATAGGCTACCACTCTCTAGGAACCAGGATATAGATTAGCCATTTGGTGGCATCACTCACGTTCCTTCGTGCTGCTTGAATAAAGACCTCTCACTTCTACTACGCACCTCTGCTCACTCTCAGATCCTCTTATGTAATATACAACGTCTAATACATTTACCTCTCAGAGATGATTTATATCCTAAACAATAACTTTCCTCACATTATAAATTCAATAACTATCTCTCACATAAAGCTGTGTAATGGATGCCCGATTTAATAATTGTTGCACCTTATGTTATTTTGAATAAAGAAAAATTTAAATTGTAACAGTTTAGACACACTTTTATTACAAACACACTATAATGTTAAATGACAGATCAATAGGAGATTAACTAGTTGTAACCCTTCGTTGTTCCAACCTCTTAGCCAATCAGATTGCTTGAAAACTCCGCTGACCTAAAAAAAATTTGCGAGGGTTTCCCTCTGTTTTGATGTGAGGCAAAATTTTAAGCGCCGCTATAATAGCAATATAGCCGCTGCTATCATCAAACTTCCCCCAGGTGCTAGAGCATGCCTTACTTACACCACCTAGCTTTAAATTCAGGCATTGAGACCCTCAATCATCACTAAAGTAAGTAGTGATAACCAAGTGGAGGCGGCCTATCTACCTCCTAGCCTCGGATAAAGTCTTGTTGAGCTTCAGGGATAGGCACATCCACACAACGTAATAAAGATGTATGCTTCAAAAGAAACATAATAATAAAAGAAGCGAACATAATAATACTATAGGAGTATAGTAGTATATGTAGGCAAAAGAAAAAAAAAGAATGCTCACACGAAGTGAACCAAAGGAAAGTATGTTATGAATAAAATATTAAAAATGTTCACGTTATTATATTCTTGTTATTGCAACAAAAATACATACATGAGCAATGTGCATGATAACAGTCTGATGATGTAAAAGAACACAAATGCGCACAATTGCAGGAGCAAGAGTAGCAGCAGTATAAGTGTTGTAATACAACATGAAGACCAATGTTGTTTTCATGTGAAGCGACAGAGGCAACACAAACAACAATCCACTGCTATATAACATAGTATCACAAGAAGAGTGATACAATTATATAGCAGTGTGTCATGCTTGTTGTTCGTAAATACAAAGCAACAACATTGCAAGTATTTGTTGAGCTGATTATATCATAGCCAACAAAAAAGAAAGAAAAGGCAATAAAGCAAATAGCATGAATGCATTATCACGGGAAAGGAAGCAGTAGTACAAACGTTCAAAGAAGTTTATATCATTGCGACCGCAAGAAAAAAAAAGATACTTACCACTTCTTACCACAGCATCACAACCAGAGATAGACCAGAGAACCAGCATACATCAAAGACAACAGACCACAGGATAAGCAAACACCAGAGAAGAACCACCGAAGCAACGATATACCATCAAAGCAGCCACCGCCAAGTGTGCAGCCAGTGCACAGCAAAAGATCAGAAATAGATCCCTAGTAGAGTTATTCCAAGTATAACCACAGTATAAAACGCGTTAACATTGTATCTTACGTCTATTGCGCAGCTTTCAATTATACTTGCTTCAATTCTATTCACAAAGGTAGCGTTGTTTCATGAGTAGAGAGCTTGCAAAGTATAGTATATATATATATATATATATATAAAGACGAAAAAAAAAGGAAAAAATGCTAATAAAAGGTTGAGGCTAAAAGACGTCACTGTTATCAATGTACCGCAAGGTAAGTATTAGAATTTGATAGCTTGCTACAAGACAGCAAAGCAAGATATGAATTAGCAATTTTCACCATGAGGTTCGCCAACACCTTACCTATTAATCCGTTACATGTAATTAAGAGGTTATATTTGACAAGGGTAGCGAATTTACGCTTGAATTGAGCTACATACTAAAAAAAGGCGGTATTTTAAACTATCAATAGCCCAGCCTCCATAATACTCAAAATGAGGATTCATGGATTTCTGAAATCGTTCATCCTTAATATCATGCGATTCTGATAACAACATTGCTTTCCAGCTAAATAAAACTTGGGATAGAATTTAAAGGAGAATCTAATGATACCAATTTTAAGTATTTTGGCCAACTTTATTAGGCTGGTTTTTGATAGAATAGTTATTGCGGTTTTTTGATTGTTTTTGGCAGATTACCAGGTTTCTGTCACCAAAGCCTTACTTGAAATACTTATCATAGTGTAGAACAGACAAGAACCTATCGAATGAGCTCTTACTCAAAGAGCTAGCATCATTTTATCATGAGATACCAACAGTTTTGTATTTCAAAGAAATTGTCATCCGGATTTTTGCCTTGCTACTATAGGCAAATTCTGGCCAAAAACCAGTGATTTTTCACGAGGGAATTTTTGGTCATATCTCGTGAGAGATGCATCGTATTTAGATGAAACAAAGACCATTTAATAGCTCTACTTTGGGTCTATTATGCTATAAAGAGCCTTAAATCCCAAATGTACGCTCTCTTTATGGTTTTGCTTAAAACCCTGTATTTTACAACCTTTAGGCAGAAACTTTGGGCAAAGATTCCCAAATAGACTTACATTAGCCCCCTAACTTTGTAGAAACCTGAAATGAGCATAAAATGAAATTACACAAGCGTCATATTATACTGTATAGGTTGTGCAAAAATACGCCTGTTTTTAACTTTTCGACAGTTCTCTCAGGGGACTGGTATGTACACAGCCGGCACCACTTCACCTGTTATAGTATTTTTTATTGTGGAAACCAAAGAAAAAACTATTGCGGCAATCGCTCAAAGCTAACTTTTGCTGTAATAGCGAATGTACTGTTTCATAAATGTCTGTTGGGTCGTCTTTGATACATGATTTTGTTGGCGGCCCCATCTTACTGAGGCTGACTTGGCGTATCTGGTATATCTATCATTTCTCTTTGATCATCATCATGAATGCTCAACATTGTGAATAGATTTTAATAGTTTAATAATTCTACGGCTAGATATGATATCACTTCTATTATAGCCGGTCACCAAAAGTGTTCTGCCAACCTGATGATTATGTCATTTCAAATTTGCATAATATCATTGACTCTCAAGCCTTAGGATTACTGTAATCACGCATTTCAAAAAGCACGATTTGAGCCCTAGAATTGGAATAAAAGCGTCTGTCACTTAGAAACTGAGTTCCGTACAATAGAGAACATCTGATTCATCAAAAAGAACTGTGATTTACTTACTTGTTAAGCAACGTAGCCTACTATACCTTATTTTTAGGTCGAATTCTGTTCAAAACTAGCCATTTTCAAGCTCGAATAACTTATGCCACAAAGCGTTTTGGATGCTTAAAATAGCGCCAAACAGATTTTCTTAGTTGCGCCTTACTTATTGATGCTTTATCTCAATTTTCTTTGGGCCATTGCAAATTCATAAAAATCGTCGTTTTTACATGAGTATTAGCAAGGTAAAATTCGTCAAAATCAAACGATGCGGTTTTCACCCCAAGAATGAAAACTTTTTCTATGATACATATTAGACCAAATTGATCGCAAAGATGAAAGACAACACTGGAGACTATTTTTTGGGACTTGTATATGCTAAATTTTGACATTTCCGCAGAAAACCTATTTTCAAAAATTTCCAGATTTCTCTTTATTTTCGGTCTGAAATTTGAATGTAACCAACATCATTCGATGCGCCTTCATTGACTCTTTATAAATGCATTAGAAAGTAAAGTATAACAACGAGAGCTCTCGTAGTCAAATTTAGCAAAAATGTTTAAAGGATGTGAAATCAAGTCAAATTTGAATACGAAAATACCCACTACACAATTTCAAGTTAAAGTGCAGCAGTTACGGCTACCACGGCAAAAGGCTGAGGCTAAATCTCATGGTTGTGACGTCGGATAGAGCGCCCTCTTATTTTTCGATACACTGTTTTTTTTGGCCCTTTTTCCAAAACGCGACTCGTATCAAACCATATTGTTTTGGAAACCTTTGGTTGAAAATAACACTCTAGCTTCTGATAACACGGCCTTGCACGGTTAAAAGCGTTTGATACTGCTTCTTTGAAGTGGAATATAGTAGGTACCATTCGATAACGAGCACAGAAAGATGTAGAACAAGCACTAATCGAGGTTGTTTATTAGATTTCGATAGTCTTTTTTGCCTGTTTGACATAGGTGCTGCTGCCATTACTTCTTTGCTATCTCTGCTCTTTGCTTCTTTGGTTGTTATGTCTGGCAGCTGCTTCTTTGTCTCTATCTCTGGCGGTTGCTTCGTTAATCTTTGTCTGGTCTCTGGTGTCATTCGTTCTTTGGTTTTTCTACACTGTTGTTGTTGCTGCTGGTGTTCATGCTGGCGATGCTGCTGGTGTTGCTGCTGGTGTTACTCATTGTGTTGCAAATGGTCTTGCTGCTAGTTTTTCTGCTGCTAGTCTGGTCTTTCTTGGTCTGCTGTCTCTGTTGTATGCTTGTTCTCTGGTCTATCTCTGGTGATTGCCTATTTTCTGGTCTCTCCTTGGCTATGGTAAGCGGTAAGTAACTTTTTTTTCTTGTGGTCGCAATGATATAAACTTCTTTGAACGTTTGTACTACTGCTTCCTTTCCCGCGATAATGCATTCATGCTATTTGCTTTATTGCCTTTTCTTTCTTTTTTGTTGGCTGTGATATAATCAGCTCAACAAATACTTGCAATGTTGTTGCTTCGTATTTACGAATAGCAAGCATGACACACTGCTATATAATTGTATTGCCCTTCTTGTGATACTTTGTTATATAACCGTGGATTGTTGTTTGTATTGCCTCTGTCGCTTCACATGAAAACAACATTGGTCTTCATGTTGTATTACAACACTTATACTGCTGCTACTCTTGCTCCTGCAATTGTGCGCATTTGTGTTCTTTTACATCATCAGACTGTTATCATGCACATTGCTCATGTATGTATTTTTGTTGCAATAACAAGAATATAATAACGTGAACATTTTTAATATTTTATTCATAACATACTTTCCTTTGGTTCACTTCGTGTGAGCATTCTTTTTTTTCTTTTGCCTACATATACTACTATACTCCTATAGTATTATTATGTTCGCTTCTTTTATTATTATGTTTCTTGTGAAGCATACATCTTTATTACGTTGTGTGGATGTGCCTATCCCTGAAGCTCAACAAGACTTTATCCGAGGCTAGGAGGTAGATAGGCCGCCTCCACTTGGTTATCACTACTTACTTTAGTGATGATTGAGGGTCTCAATGCCTGAATTTAAAGCTAGGTGGTGTAAGTAAGGCATGCTCTAGCACCTGGGGGAAGTTTGATGATAGCAGCGGCTATATTGCTATTATAGCGGCGCTTAAAATTTTGCCTCACATCAAAACAGAGGGAAACCCTCGCAAATTTTTTTTTAGGTCAGCGGAGTTTTCAAGCAATTTGATTGGCTCAGAGGTTCAGGGACCAAAGGGCAATAACTAGTTGATCTTTTCTTGATCTGTCTTTGAACGTTATATTTTGTTTGTAATAAAAGTGTATCTAAACAGTTATAATTTAAATTCTTTTATATATTCTAAAGCAAGACAAGATGCAACCATTTGATCGGGCATCCATGATACTATTTGTTGTGATGAGGGATGTCTATTAAATCTATTATGCACAGAAAAGAGATAATAACATACTGCGTACGCTTTTTGCTTTACGAGGCCTTGCAGTAAAAAAAGGGGTTAAAAAAGCAGGTAGAATACTGTTAAAATCCTTCTTTATTTGAAATTTGGATAATGTGCAATAAAATGTATATTCTACGTCTCTATTTATATTATTTGGTTTATATCTCTTATCTGGCAGCTGTTTAGTAGTTGCCAGTGATTCCATTACTTTATATATTTTTGTTGGGTCATTTAGTTGTTGATCTGATGGATCAAGAACGGTATTTCAATATATGGTTTTTGAATCATGCGTAAAGAATAGCTCTTTGTTGTTGAGCCTGTATCCTTTTTAGGTATATTTATGTTACAACACATAACAATACCCTTGACATTTACTTTAGTATCTGTCATCTCTTATTTTAGAGCATTTAACCCTTGCTATCATCATGCTAATACTATTATTGTGCATGCTTATCTGCTGATGATGGTAGCATGGTTTGATTGAGATGACATTTATTTTGGGCTTTGTTTATGATGGGAATCTAGTCTAGTTCATTTCAGGCCTGACTGACATTGATGAATTCGTAATAATAAGTCGATGATAATAATCAGTTGTCAACTGTATCTCAAAACGAAAGCAAAAAACTTCTTTATTACAGGGCATCTAGCTTGCTTAAATATGGTAGATCCCTGGTCAATGACTACTACGTTGAGATGGTATATAAATAGCAGGCCACTGGGGCCTTATGGATTGTTGGTATAGCTTGTTGAGAGGCCACCTAAGTCGATATGTTTCATGTAGTGTAGGTGGATCTCGATATCTTGACATTGGGGAGATTGAATGTATTGTAGTTCCTGAGGCACCTGTGCACACATAATTGACTGGACTTGTAAACATAGCTGTGATGTGCTACGATAAACATTATCTATGCTGCTACACTGTAAAAGGTGGCTTGAGGAGAAAGTGAATGTAGCCTAAGATGCATGCTTGTATGCAACAGACATCATATTGGGACGCTTTTTAATTTATATTTATTATTACTCATGTGTTGATTCAAGTCTTCGAAGATGTAATCTTTGTTGTATTGAGATTTCCTTTCCCAGTTGGATTGTCCTCGGCTTCTTTTGTTGGCTTCGGTTACTTGGCTTCAGCCTTCAATGCTTTTTTTCTGCAACTGCAACAAGGTCTTTAAGAACTGTCATATAAAAGAAATGTGTCGTCTCTTGATATTCTAAACGAATTTCAGAGAGTATGGCTGCTTCCATTATCTCCTATCAACTCTGGGGCTTCAATAGGAATGCCTGAAAGCTGACGAGCGTCTTGGGCATTGATTGCTGTTTTTTCTTAATGTGCCACTCATCGAGTTGTTTCTGACTTGATGCTTGGTTATGAGATAAAAATAATTACTGTAAGCATAGTTACTCAATTGCTCCAAAAAAAAAGAAGTATCACAGGCAAATCTCATTCAGAGCAAGCTTGCATTAATAACCTACTCTCCATATTAAATAACCGTTGCTCGACATAATTTGGAATAGGGGATATCTCGTTCCCTGCTTATATAATATGACCTCCTCTTCCCAATAATAGTAGCGATGCTCCGTTTGCTACCAAATATTGGTATTTGTTGTAGAATTGCTCTCTTATTTACTTAAAGACTATCCCAATTGATGCAATGGTCTTTTTCTGATATGTGGGCTACCTCGCGCGAAAAAACGCATGTGCTTTACAGAGAAAGGTGTACGCAGTATTATTCGCAGTGTATGTAATGGCAGACGCGGCCTTAAAAACCACTAAACGAACTACACATTATGGTGATTCGCTACATGTGTAGCCGTGGAGGTTGGGCTTAATCTATCATGGATGCTTTACAGCAAGTGGATTCACATACATATGATAATATTGATGAAATTCTTGGACAACAAAGAAGAGATAGTAGGAGTGGAGGAACATTTTGAGTCAGCTGGAAACAACAGGTTGCAGCTGCAACATTTTACATGGTAATTTGAAAAGCGTGCTTTCTCTGATGGTTACAACAGTGGTTTAGGATAAGCTTGCATATCGTTCAACCATCATTAACGGCTAGCACACGATAAATAAGATTAGCATCATGCGTTTGTTGATGCTTGTGCTGCTGCTGCTGCTGCTGCTGCATTAAAAGAGGGTACATGATGTAACAAATAATGAGAATAGACATCTCCGCCTTGTTAAATCTGTTGTTTGCTTTGAAAGAGACAACAAGACACATTCCACTCGGAATACCAGGTGCCGTCTAATCGTATGTAGAAGAAGGATGGGAGACACAAGCAGAAGGCAAATCACGTTTTCGTAATGTACATGCAACAATGTAATGAAATCAAATAGGGCCTCGTGTAAATCAGTTGTCTAGTAGTAGTACTTGCTCTTGGTGCTCATCGAATCAGCACACACAAACAGACATTTGAGTGTACACAAACACACATTCGGCTCACATTCGATATACCGTACTGTAACACAACCAATAGAAAGGATGTATATAAAATGTAGCATGGTTTAATTAAGTTGCTTTTCTTTCTCTTTTAAATATTTAAAAATGTGTAATATCAACGACCCTCGCATACTGAATGCTTATATAGCCATCACTGAAGAAGAGCCTACAGATTGGTAATGCTTTTGCTTTTATCGTAATGGCATGCTGCTATTGTATACTCAACACAGATGTATAGGCTGATTCTTGGATACAGAGACACTAGAGACGTTATCTCTTTATACGCCAGTGGTGTTCATGGCCTTAGGTATGTATGGATTGCATGACCCGTATGATCCAAGATGCTAATGCAAATGGCAGTGAATTTCGAGACAATTTGACAAATGAGATCTTATTTGGATTTGTCCGAGTGGAGGATAAATTCATCCTGATCACCTATGTGCCTGATAGTGTTAGGTAAGCCCCTGGTTTTGAACATCATCAACGAATAGCCCCATAACTCACTTTCTTGGTTTGACTTTAAGTGGTGTAAGAAGAGGTACACATAGAGTGAAAAATAGTCCTACGATGTGAAATATCTAACACGTATCTAGCTCGAGCACTTGTCCATAGTCGAGCTGTAGCTGGCGTATTAGAACTCTCGCATGCTCAATTTACAGCATCTAGTCTATCGGATTTGAGTGATACCAATGTACGGACTAGACTTAAATTAGGTCAAAATCAAGTGCCTAATAGACCTCGGTCGGTAACTAAACGAGCATCATTCGTTGTTCAGCAAAGGCGACGTAGATCTGGCACATACTCACCATCACCCACCACGCCAACACCATCATCACCTTCTCCGATATCCGAGAGGAACTTGAAGCTTCATTTAAACACCACAGAAGAACCTTATTCGTTTTACGAGGATAGTTCCGAACGCATGACAGCAACACCCACTCCCTCTACGCCCACATCTGTTGCCTCGTCGTCGTATAACAATAGCGAATCGCCGTACTTTGCTGTAGCAGCAGACAATAACACGAGCTTCAACTCCGTCGTCGATGAGCAAGAGCGCAAGAGATTGCAAGATCATACAGAAGCCATGCTTCAATTCCAGCTATCGAAGAAGAAAGAGTTGGAAGAAGCGAGATTTCGTCAATTTCAAAGAGATCAGCAAGAGGAACGATTCAAGCGAGAGCAATCTATCAAGCGCATCGAAGAAGAAGAAAAGCGACAATCGCTACTGCAGCAACAAAAGGCTACAAAACAGAAAGAGCTGCCCAAATGGCAGCAAGAGCTAATACAGCGCAAACTGAAGAAGCAGCAAGAGCAGCAGCAAGCCGCAAAAGATCAGCCATCAACGACTACTGTAGAGCTAAAGCCAACACAGCCAAATGAATACACTTTAAAGCCATTGCAGCAACTGCAAACGCCAATGCTTTCCAAAATACAGATTCCTGAACGATCAGTTAGCCCTGGTCCTCAAACACCATTACAGATGGTGCAGCTCAAATCAACACCTAGATCCGCGACAATGCCAGTGGAGCCTAGAAAACGAGAGTCTATACTGTTGAAGCAGAAAAGCGTACATGATCTTCAGACCAAGAAACCAGAAGATATTATACCACCATCTCCTGCCATTGCCATGCTTGTAGAAGAGCCTACTACTGTCAAAACTGCTCCTGTTGCTGCTGCTGCTGAGCCAGTGATAGTTGCATCACCTGACGTAATCAAGGAGGTAAGTTCCATTACACCCGAAGCATTTGGTAGCACATAATAAATGATACGATATTGTAACTAATCTCTGCTGTTTATTTCAGGTCAAGGTTCCTTCCGAATCAGCGACCACACTGATGACAGGCTTCATTTCCGTGCAAACAAATGTCAGCCCAGTAAGTGTAGATTTCTAACATGTCATGATTGTACATGTATAATTGACGTGTATACTAGTTTTGGAAGCGCCGTTACTTTGTTATCAACAACCAAGCGTTTTTGCTCTACAAGGATGAAATGGTAAGTGTGGCACCCGTGGTCCCAGATGCAAATGTACTTATACCTAAACAGTGCAAAGGCGCTATGTCGACTGTCAATTATAGCCATGATGTGAAGCGCATTGCTCCTGCCGACGAAGATGAAGATACATTTGTACCCAATTCTTACATGATCTACACCAATCAAGGCGATTCATATCAACTATTGGCTGACGACAAAAAGTTTGGCAAGCAAATCTATGCTACTTTGAAGCAACAACTTGTCTAAACATGTATCATTATTCGCTATCTCGTATACCACAAAAAATACCCCCCTTTCCCTTCACTATAAATTATCACCTCTGTTACCTATATATATATGTATATCATCCAATAAAGCACTTCAAGCACCTCAAGTGATTGATGGATAAGCAAAACTAAATACTTTTATTGGTGCTTTTTGGAGTAATAAGGCGAGTGTATATAAAATTAATGTACAAGGAGAGAATAGATGGGTGATATTAAGGTTATATAGATGGGTAGGTGAGTGAGAGTTAGAGTGTGTTATACAAACAGTGTCTCTAGATTAAATGGTCTTGGTCATTATCCCAGCCATTTGTATTTTTGATCAATCCTTTTCTATCATCCTGTCCCTTTTTTTTGTTTAATCCCAATCGTATGCTGCTAATCGAGTCGAGTGTGTCCTGCGCACGTCTGCTGCTATTAAACTTGGTGGAGTTGCTGCTACTGTTGGATTCTTCATAGCTATGGTCTACAAGCATGTCCACTAGATTGAATAGCATGTCAGTCGCTCGTATGCTATGGTCTTCCCCTATATAACGTACCTGAATCTCTCACCATGTCGTCATCATGTGGTGTTTTATCATGCTTGATAGTATTGAGGCTGATATTCTCTGTAAAACTATTGTCTCGGGAATGGCCCAACTCCACTTTGCTGTAATCCTCTAACGACGCTCTGGATCTGTGCCATAACGATGAATCCTTTCTCGCGTGTGACGAATATCTGCGTTGATCTGCAGTGGATGAAGATCCGCTAACATCTTCAATGTGATTTACCTCCTCCTCTGACGTCAAGTACTTTTCATTCTCGTACACGGGCAACAAACTCTCTTGTGGACTGGATGAGTCGCCCAACAATGGGTCTCCTCTGGTCTTTTCGCTTCTTGAGTGCTGTAATAAGGCAACGCCTGAACAAATGATCAAGAAACCAAAGACACATGTAACGACATTGACAGGTGATGCGTCGAAACCACGGTAAAACACAATGGAGCTGACAATAGTGAGTGTCGTAAAGATAACGTAATAGGTGGGAGTGACGACAGCTGTGTTGAAGATGTTGAGAGCTTTGTTGAGGTAAATGATCTCAATGGCCAAAGTGACCAATGTCAGGATCAATACTAGATACACAAACCAATTGGTAAACTGGTTCTCTACAGTGAATGAATGGACGATGGCACCACCAATGCCTTGAGTGAACACCACCGATAAAGATCCAATAAGTGAGCAGATACTAATGTAGACCAGCATGTTTGTTTTTCCCCATCTAGGTCCACAATAAAACACCAGGAATATTGATAGAGCTACTGCGATACAAGCGTATATCAGGAAACCTGTACAAATCAGTTAGATATGGGGTTCAATAAATGCCATGTGGGTACCGTCTCTTACCGACAGAGAGCATGAGATGTTTGAATGTCTCGATCGAGGTATCAGCAGCGCCCTGCTCTGGGGCATGCATGACAATGATAATAGCGCCCAGGACGCATTGCAAACATCCTACTTTTCCTTGGAATGACAGTCTTTCCTTGAGAAAGATGGAGGACAATACAGCACTGTTTTTTTTTATACGGTGATGAGTCCTTACTCTTCTTTTTATCCCCCCCCCCTCTCTCTCTCTCTGTCTCCAATGCCTACCTTAATACAACACTCAATGCACCCAAAGGTGTCACCAAAATGGCTTGTGTAAATGCATATGCTACGAAATTGCATGCCTCACCCACCACCACTATAGAATCAGATGTCAATGCAATGCGCCATGGTAACGTGGAGAGAATACACTTACTGAGGATCATTCCCGACCACCACATGGGCGATTTGAGATAGCCATAGCCTTCGCCTGCCACACCACCTGTCCCCCCAGGATATGTCAATCACAGATCCTTGCATGCATCATCCATCAATTTAATTACCTGATTTCTCTGTCGACTGCAATAATCCCTTCTTTTTAAACACAAAACTGCTACCAATAAAGATACCTATGTACATGGTATGAGTCTCTCTCTCTCTCTGTCTGCTTGAACCAGACGTCATGCTCTTACCACTGCAAATAGCTAGCGTGACACCAATTAACTTGTATAATGAACCATGTGTATCTGCTGCCAATCCGAGCGGGTTTGCCGTTGAATTTCCACTCGTTGAATTCATGTTGGAGGTTTTTTTTAAAAAAAAAAAAGCGAAAAGAAAAAGAGGGGAAAAGAAAGAGAAGGAAGTAAGGAAAGAAAGAGGAAAATTAATTACTAGTGGTGCAAAAAAAGATGATTTTAGTAATTTTGGATCAGAAGAAAACAAAACTCCACCTTTCTCGACTCAAATTGATATATATTAATTGAGAACGCACCACACCATTTCTTTCAAGACGTCAAATACATCGCTGCCATATGTCGATGATGCCAAGAAGGGCTATTTATAGTTGTTTTATTCAAACATTTGACATGTTGCCATCTCTATTTATATAACACAACAATGTCCTTTTCGTAATGTCTATTGGATTATAGTGCCTCCAATGCCAATTAGCGCTTTCTGAAAGCCTATTGCCGCTTTTGGACTTCCCAATTAGTGCTTTCGAGCCTTCCAATTCAAGCATTTGACGCAGGCTCGATGAATTTATTCAGCTTCGCTTGATGACTGCAAGTACTAAAATAGCTTTTATTGCTATGGTGCACTGTGGTCAAGCCTTTGTCATCAAATATGTTCCTCCAAGCAACATGATTTATCCGCCAACAGCTGGGCGATCCTAAATGATTGGCAATCAATTTGAGGCCGAAATCCCATTATGGTTGGCTCACGTACCCACCCAATCCATGGCCAACACAAATTATACATTACTCTTGGGATTTTCACCCACAATGCGTTCAAAATAGTCCTGTTGGTTCTTGCATTTTTCACTTGCTGATATTCCCCAGTACGCTGCACACTCCAACTTTACTTGCACTCAAATGATGGCACATCCAACGTCTTCTTGCTCGCCATGATATGAATTGGCCATGCTATCTGATTCCAATAGCTCGAGAGCAAGTGCTGTACAAGTGGAATAAACGTCAACATTTAATGTGTACATTTGGTTTGAGAATAGCCCAATCCTCTTGACATTTTCTAATGTGGCTAGATGGGTGGGAGTCCAAAGTTTGATGTGTCTTTCATGTCAAGCATGAACTAGGTACCGTTGATTTATGATGGAGCAGGTACTTAATGAAACCGTAATTTGTGTAAGTTCTTTATTAGGAAGTTGATACTATAATCTGCCAGGATGCCGTTTAAATGTAGCTGTAAACTGTCTTGTTCTCTGGCTTCTTCAGTGATTGATAGTCTTCCTGTGTCCAGGGGTCTGAGCTCTCAGTCATGGCAGGTCTGAAGGGATTGTAGTCTGATTGTTTGGCTAGAGCAGCAGCACCTCTTTCTGTAGCTGCTACAGGTATGGTGAAATGATCAGCATTTAAAGCATAATGAGGTTGCTGTTGTGGTGGTGCTGTCACTGGAGGCTCTGAATTCAACATGTTGGCCAGAAAGTTATATTTGGAGAGCCTAGCGTTGCCTTGATCGGTGCTGTGGTACTCATTGTTAGCGTTGGCTGTAGCTGGCAAGATGGTCGTAGTAGCGTCATAGAATGCTGGCTTTTCATTGTTGTGATTTGATCGAAATCTGTTCATTCTACGATTGATGATCTGAGATCGCTTACGCCAACGAATGAGGCCAAACAAAAGCACGGCAGCACCAGCCACAGATCCTATAACGCTGCCCGCAATTTTACCTCCTTGACCTGATTGCTTGCTTTCAGGTGCAGCTACGCAAATGTGATCTGTACAATAAGTAGAGGCACATTGAAAATCTTCATAGCATGCACTGTTGTCCTCTAGTAAAAAGACACAAGAATGCGTGGCAGCATTGCAAAAGTATTCATAGATGCATTTGCCTTCTACAGCGTGAGGATCATCTACGCATTCAGTAGCGCCAAGAACTAGCATTGGAGTGGCGGTGGAGGAGGTGACAGAGAAGGAACGAGTAGAGCTAGGATAGTAGATGGACCCACTCGACTTGGTGGGCGTGGTGTCCAATGATGTTTCTGCTGCTGCTGCAGCTTCAGTAGCAGCAGATGTGGTTTGTTCCTCTGCAGATGACGTTGAGGCCATGGTGTCCGTTTGGCTTACAATGTTGGCGATAGCTTCTAAACTATTGGAGGTTGCAGCAGCAGCAGGAGCAGAAGCAGCATCGGTTGTAGGCACATCATTGACTGCGGTGGCCATGTCAGTTGTGATGGCATTTGAGGCAGTTTGCTGTTGATTAGCAGCAGTAGAGTCCGTGTATATAATGCTTGATAGATAGGAAGACAAATGGCTATTGTCAAATTCAGATGAAGAGGATAATGATTCCTCATCCGTTGTATATGTTTCGTGGTCAGTTGTTTGACTTTCTTCAGTTGTAGCAGCAGGCTTTGACAAAGATGAAGTCGTCTCATCAACAGTTTCAGATATCGTTGTAAGCTCATGCTCAGTCGTGGTATCCGTTGCTGTAGGCTCCCATTCAGATGTAGCAGTAACAGTAGGGGTAGGTTCAGTTGAGCTTGTTGATTCCCATTCTTTGGTAGTGACAGTAGGAGTAGGTTTTCTTTCAGTTGAAAAAGTAGCCTCAGTTTCAGATGTTACTTCAGAGAGAGTTGGCTCCTCTACCTTTTCAGTCGATGTTACAGTAGCAGGAGGTTGCGAGTCCGTGGTATAGGTAGGTTCCTGTTTAGAAGTCTCTGCGGTGCTTTCAGCAGCAGTTTCAGTAGGTTTCTCGATTGTGCTGTGATGTTCATTTGTGGTAACAGTGTTGCCTACTGTGGCAGTCCCTGAACGGTCTGTCTCTGTTGGTTTTTCATTGTGTACATGGTCATCTGAAGAAGGTGTAGCAGCAGCATCAGTGGTTGCACCGTGGTCTTGAGTGCGAGTTTGTCTATCCTCCATGGCTGTGCTATTACTCTCAGCAGAAGTGGGCTTATCAGATTCGGTTTGAGTGGGCGTAGGCTTATCTTGCGTATGCTCATCTTGCATAGAGGTTTCTGTCGTTTGTGCTTCAGTTGCTTGGTCTTGAGTAGGCTTATCATGCGCATGTTCTTCTGTAGGCTGATCTTGAGAGGACTGATCCCGAGTTGTTTGAGCATCATCCGAATGATTGGTTGATTTCTCGTCAGATTGATCGTTTACACCTTGTCCTTGATTATTTTCGTTACTGGATGCATCTTTTGAGCTACCCTTATTAGTCTCTTCAGCATGAGCTGATGGAGCATCATTAGTTTTGGTTGCACCATTTTCATTAGTCTGATTAGCGTCATTATTCTGGTCGTGAGCAGGCGTGTCTTGCTGCTGTTGAGACTGATCATGTTGTAAATCTTGTGTTCCCCCAGGCTTTTCATTAGTTGACTTTTCATTCTGATAGTCATTTGAAGATCCCAGATCTTGTTGTCGTTTCTGAATGTCAGATACATGAGTCGTGGCTTCAAAGGTTAAATTTGAAATTTAGTATCTGTACTACATTGGAGGCTTACTGATTTGCAATGAATGATATATACCTCTTTCAATGAAGCTGCCATGTTGGATGTAATATTTCCCAGGCAGACTATCATAATTTGAGATGCCAAGATCATCAGGCATGCTGATTTCTGCGTTTTTTTTTCCGTAATAATGAATACATGCATGGATGCCAACTGAGAACATACACATTACCTTCTGCTGTCAAAGCAGTAATCATCAACAAGACCACGGCGATAGCCGTAAGGTGAAATGTGTGTTGCATTGGTAGAAATTGCTGTGTATATTGTGGCGGTAGGGAGGGATTGGATGTGAGCCTTCAAGGGTTGAGTATAATCTGGTTCCTTGATCTGAGTGGGAAGTGATGGATATTGCTTAAATGAATGTAAATTAATTATAAGGATTATAAGATGTAAATGTATATTAAATATCAAGAAAAAGATTCTTTCTTGGTCCAGATGTTGCCTGTATTATATATGAAACGATAAAACACACTAATCATACATAATGAAGCACAATGCCAGTAGTCTTAGTTACTAGTAGAAACTACATGTACACTCTTTCCAGTGTAACACTTAATTAAACATCACATCACTGAGGGGAAGTGCGAGATTTGGTTAGGCGGAAAGAGTATGAGTATGCATGCGCTGAGGAATAGACAAGAAGAGGTAGTGGTAACAAAATTCCAAACATTTCAATTTTATTTGGAATCGGGTTAGATATAAAGAAGACGACTGAAGATATACTTAAAGTGAATGGATAGCTGTCATCTCATTGATAACATCACGGTACTCCCAATGGTCGTACCAGAGATGAGGAGTTCAGGGTTTCCAGAGGCAGCAGATTCAATCATCCAAGACCTCTTATTTGCTTTCAATTTAAGGCAGCTGTTCGAATGTTTGCATACGTCTTCATCACTGCATCGGGTTTCCATGCTGTCTGTATATTCAGTTTTACCCCTATCCTCGTCACCACTAATAATCAAGAGCTTGTTTGAGCCTGATACGGATTTTGTCATTGATAGTAAAAGTTTCATCAGGTGCAAATCATCCAGATTTGTAATGATCTTTCGCAAGAGATCAACAGGATTCTTTTCGGTGACTGGAGGCAAAGGGTGCTCTGCGAGGATGGCATCACGGATCGGAAGCAATTCTTTGTCGTATACTGCAAGACGAAGAAAGTTGTCTATTACAAATTGATGGAATCAGCCTTAGCCAGCGTTGTACAAATGCGAATGAGTGCAGAGCGATAGGCAGATACAGGGCCTAGTGTCAATCGGGGCAGCAAGGAGCGCTCCAATGCAGTCATCATAGCCTCTTACTCTTTGAATTTTCTTCTCGTACGTAAACTTCTCAAACAAGTTCTTGAGTAGTACTCTCCTGAATTTGTCCGTCTTCAATTCATTGTATATAGGAGTTGGTCCATATGCTACCATAGCGTGTACATCATCCTGTGGAATATGACGAGTGATGAGCAAGTCAACATCGCCACCAAGAAAGTCTCCATTAGACATGTTCAAACTAATGTGAATATCAGACGTACCACGGAAAGCCTCTACTTCAAGTGCGCGAGCAAGCAGGTATTTTATCCGAGCCAAGAGAGATGTTCATATAGGAAGCATCTTCTTGATCTGCATGGCAAAGCTTGATAATTTGCGTAGTAAACGAAAGCTCAATGGATTCTTGGCCACTGACAGTGATTTCAATTTCAAAGTTGATATGGGCTGCTTTGTTTTCAGCAGCTGGTGAGATAAATGAGGAGGGGCCGGAGCTTGACACTGCCATGAGGGTGACAGAATCTGTACGAGCGCGCTTGCTACTTTCCTTCTAGACAGGCTCTTTGAACTTGAACATGTCTTACCGGTGGCCATTGTAAAGAGAAATGTCGAGTGAAAGATAAATAGAAAAAAGGAAAGCAGAAGGATTCACGTTTTTGACTAGACCCTGCTTGACTGTGCAATCTATGTATATTGGATCCACCGTCTTTATGCGATTTTTACGTCAGCTATGCTGTCAGTGCAAAAGCATATGGTACACACATGTTATTATGAGGCATTGAATGCAAATTATGCTAATATATATTTGCATCATGTTGAATAAATACTTGGAATATAGTCTCACTGAAACTTCAGTTAATAATGAAGGACAACTCCGTTAAAACCTTTTCAAAAGGGGTTGTAGATGGCTCCGGCTACGACGTCGTAACGAAATGATACGTTGGTATAAATCCAGAGATTAAATCAATTCATAAACGACAGAACCATGGATCAAAAAGCCGCCATTTTTACAATCTTGGATGTCAAAATTATTCAGATGGAAGCTATTTCTAGCTCTGAAAATGACACCAAACGAGTGCTACAGAGTAGTACTTTCGATTTGGTACCATTCTACAATTTTTTTGGAAAACTTTTTTCATCCTCAAAATTTGACGATTTTAGCCTTGTAGTAGCAAGGAAAAAATCGCAAATCAGACAAATGTCAATTTTTCAGTCGAAAAACGAGACTTTTTACTAAGGTGTATATTAGATGAAATTGCTCCAGAAGCTTGTCTTTATCTGATGAAAACGTTTATTTGGAGCATGCCAGCCAATGTTTTTGACTTTTTGCCAATAAACTGAAAAAGCAGTCTATTGAGACTATCTCTATAATCTCCAACCGTATTGCAAAAATAAAAAGTGCCATTGAATAGAGCACACCCAAATGGATGTATTTTGCTAGAGCGCCTATGAAAGTTTAGTAGCCTCATTGACACGAAAAAACGCTTTAAAGGTTCTAAATTTTCCAAAAATGTCAGTTTGGAACAATATCCATCCAGATTTACATCCAAGGTTCAAGCTCAGAATTCGCTCAGGAATCGCTCGCTTTGGGTTTGTGTCTGTGGATTAGGCGAAAGGAAGGTTGTTTGCTGAATGAAGCTTTGAATTTTACGTAAAATGCAGCTTATTGGCACACTTTATCCATACTCTATTGTTAGATCATATTATTGATGTAATTCATGGTGAATTTGCTGGATAGATCGTAGCACATTATTATCGCTGAAGTGGCAGTGGCATTGTAGTCCATAATTAAGTCGATTGATGGAAGTTATCTTACTACTGACATTTTCATTCCCGTATTTAAGAACAATACTACGGATCATAAGCATGATTATTACGGCTCATCAATCCCAGACACTCATACCGATATGTACAGCAGCGAAGAAAGTAATGCTGAAGAAAGTAGCATAAACTGCAGTAATAGTAAAGAAAGCAGCATTAAGCGTCATTCAAGCAGTAATTTAAGCAATAGCGATGCCGACTCAAGCAGTAGCAAACCAAATAACAGCAGCGACAGCTCAAGTAGCATCAGCGACAATAGTAGCTAAAGTAGTAGTTCAACGTTGGCACCGAAGGCAGCTCAAGTAGTAGCAAAAGTCCATCAAGTACTGACTCAAACAGCTACCCCATCTCAAGTAAGTACTACTCAAGTAATTTCTCAACAAGCTACGAAATCAACCTTCTAACAGCCCCATCATCTACTTGCTGCCCAACAGAAACCAGTAAGCTCTTTCAGCTTCATTTGAATTCAGGAATCTAACACTATCTCTCCTTAGGTACCATTCAATGTCATGTACATCAGCATCATGTCACAAGGACACAAAAGCAATATAAACAAGGATTTCTCCATGATAAACAAGTGCCTGTATGTCAGCATGACACCCATCATCACCATCAAATATACTAATACGTGGGCAATGACGAGGATATCTTTGAACATGGCTCAGAGTTTGGAGTATAAGACTTTAAGAGTTTGATGAAGAACGCGATGTCAATCATGGTGTTGTTGATGATCACGACCATGAATACATATATTATAAACATAAAGGCAAGAAACATTATGGTGAATATGAGGAAGATGAAAGGAGTGATCTTGGTAATGATTATGAAGGTGAGAACGAAAATGAAGACAGAGGCAAAGATAAACGCTACTAGATTTTCGTATGGACTGAAATAAAAGTACGCACTTTGCAATAATCAAAAGCACAACATTGGATGCTGCTCTTTCCTCACAATCAAGTCTTAACTTGTACACATACATGCGTGTCTATAAAAACAATGAATGACTGCACTGGCTCTGTTCAAAAATGCTATACCAGCATTGAAGATCCAATCGCATGTATCAGTCTTGAAGTTGCATTGACACACTGCTTTCCAAATCAAAGCACGACAACGGCCATCTTCACTGCGTATCATTTTTATGAATAATAGTATAAGCAAAGAGTTAATCCGATTATTTCTTTGGTGAAATCTAAAGATACCAATCAATCCAAGCATACTAGTCCATTGATTGAGGCGTCCAAGGCAAGAGCAATAGACAGACGCTTTGTATGACATGCCCAGCAATCAAGTACACAATCTCGGAGGAGAAAGGTGTTTGTGTCGCCTCACAAATTAAAAGACACCCCTTCTTATAAATTTAGCAATTTTTGCGATATTTTAAACCTTTCTTCTTCCTGCAACAATGTGGAGATCCTGGGTCGATAGAATAAATACGATAAACAAAAGCGCTGAGGAACCATCCATATCAAAGGAAGAGCTCCAGAGGTAACTTGTCATCCGGTGGATGAGAACAACCATTGGTATTGATGTAAATGTGTATATAGACAAGAACAGCAGCAAGCACGTATACGTGACATTTGGCAGCGATGCAATGATTTACTCTCCAATGAACAAGTAACACCACACAAGACTGAACCCTACATGTATCCACAGCTAATCACTCTCTCGCATACACCCATAGGAACGATCTCAAGGATTTCTGCTTGAATTTCTACCCATTTTGATTGAAACACACGAACAGTTTGGAAATGCATTTGTATTCGAGTCGATTCCAGATGACCGTGATTTCATGAGCAACTTGACCAAGGAGCTGATCAGTGGTATACGCAAAGTGCCAGAGCACAAGAGTAAATCAGAATCTAGCCAAGGCAAGTTGTTGGCAATTGTAAATTGGGCTGAAAATTAATTTCGAGAGAAATTAGCATTGATGGATAATTTAAGGTCAAAATCACACCTGTACAATGTTATACGAGCCATTCGAGTTGTATCATTTGGGCCAGTAAGTGATCTTGCTACCCGCATTGTCTATCAGCTAACGAGGTTTGTGCGCAACAGAATGCCATCTTACTGCTGATGCTGCAACAGAGAATACCATCCGTGATTATCAAATTATTCAGATCCTTCATCGATTTAGCACCGTCATACTACCAACAGCCACCACCCGTCGAGGACATGGTCAGCATTGAGGATGTGGGGAATACGATGGCCGATATTTTGAAACAGTGTGTAAAGAATGTGTCTGTATTACACAGACTGATTACAGAAGACACATTTTTCATGATGATACGAATTATGACAGCTAAGCCCATCGAGAGTGTGGCTCAAGATACCAGCGAACCTGCCTATTTGATGTGGAAGACAAAGGCGGTGGATATACTCACATCAGTCGACATGAACGGCGAAGTGTGTCAGTACCTGCATCATCGCCGTTGTGTTGATTTGGTCATTCGACTATGGAGGGACTGTATAGCCAAGGACTATTTGACATGCGTGGATTACCGAGAAATCAACCTTGGATTGAGTCTGATTTACTTTCAACTGGAGAGATCGGCTAAAATACAGTTTTATGGGTTATTCGAGGAGATGCTGCAAGGATACGAACTGTTGTGTAGGATACTGAAACTGGGTCCATTCAGTGATGCTATAGTGGATTTAAAGGTTCCCATAACTTGTGTTCATGTTTACCGTTACGAGGTAATTAATACTTTCCTCTTTTAGGTGGACATTGTGAATAGGCTAGTGGATTTAAGTTTTGTAGGTAAGCCAAGTCCAATTCCATCTCTCTCAGATGGCCTTCCCTACCAGCATGCAGACTTTTCGACTCCACAGCCAAGAGGCCACACAGGTAACTGGCATGCCTCACGATGAAAGCAATAGCGTTACTCATGCCTGGAATGACAGACAAAATTGTAAAAAATACACCAGCATATCAATGCCTGCTAGCGTCATTTCTATACCCAACGACACCCACCCGACATGAAATACCCGCTCCATTGCGATTTCAACTGTTCAGTGCCATGAAGGATATTATCCAGGTCCATCCATGCAATTATTTTGTTTTAGAGTATACCAATTCTGTCCCTCAATTCATTGAGAGCATGGAAAACTATGATATTCAGATTCAAAACGGGATCATGGAGCTACTGATCTTTATCATGGTGGACCTCAATTTTGTGCCACTCAAGGAGTTGGCTGTATTATCCCTCCATCTTCAGAGTAAGTTGCTGGCTCTGCATCCCACATCCAATGCTTACACACATCCATAGGCAGCTCATCTGGAAAAATGATTGCTTTGATCTGTAAATACCTGACAAAACTTGTCAAAACATCACCCAAGTTTTATACTGTCGTTCAAGAGGCTGGCCTTATCAACATTATGAGTTTGATGCTGTCAGATGTCACTGAAAAAGTGCAAGCACACGCTACGAATGACGAGTTCCTGCAACATGCGCTGCAACACTTTGATCAGATCATTGATTGTATCATCGCCATGACCTGCACTCCTAGCAATGTAGTAGCGTTCAGAAAGTTGTAAGTTCTCTAGAAATCTGTGTGTATATACTTGTGCGTGCTCTAGATTACTTACATTTATCCTGCAGATACAGGGGCAACTTGTTTGATTTACTGCAATATCCAGAGACCCGTATTGGCGCATTGCGATTATTCGAAAGCTTGTCCAGTCATGCGTACGATGCCAAATCACCTTCTTCTCTCAGTGAATCGCCCTCGCCAGGATCACCATCGTCACCTGGATCCGAAGCAGGCAATGCATTTAGTAGGGTCATGGAAGCCATCCAATACATTCCTCGAGACGACCTGGACTTTCGACTGGAAGTGCTCAAAACCATCAAACGCATCTTTAAAGCGCACAAATCCACTCGCGATATATTCAGAAAAGTAGGCGGCTATGTGAGCCTGGTATCAATGATTGTAGCATTGGAAGGTGCCTTTGAAGAACCAGAGCGGTTTGAAAACCACCAGAGCTTGGAAACAGTGCAAAACAAGATTGTTGCTGTGATTCAGACGATATTCTCGGTACTGGCTGAATCTATGCATGATTACGATGTCAACAAAAAGTATTTCCTCACTAATGTGGGATATGGATCATTGGAGAATGCCATTACATTGACAGGTGCACTGAAAGAAGGCTGTATACCTCACCAGATATTTGGTATCCTGTTTGCATTTGCCATGGACGATGAATCTGTGCATGATTTGTTTGTAGAGCCTCCTCCTCCAGCTGGCGCGGAACCTCAAGCAGTGACATTGGATCTGCTGAAACGCATTGAATTGGTGCTCAAATCATCTGGTGCTAGAGTGGTCAACCCTGAAATCACGCCTACCATCTTGAACTTGCAGCAGCAACTATCCAAGAAGGACGCTAAACTTTCTCGCGCTGTACTGTGTGCCATCTACGCTCTGGCTCAATCCAGCCGAGGCAATCAAGTTAAGCTGAACACCAGTGGCCTCATCTTTGGTTTATTGCAGCGTGCATTTCCTCACAACCACCAACAACAAGAACCTGTACAAGACGCTGAACGAGAGATTATACTGCAAATCATCAAAAAGCTAATGGCCATGGGTGTCAGCTATCAAGAGATTCTCTACATGTTCCAGCAATTCAATGTTCATGAAGGCGCTACGCTTGATACATCAGGCGGACTGATGGATCTCATTTTGCAAGGTGCTTCTCGCAGTCGATGGCCTAATTTCATTCAGTTTGATATGGGTGCCAATCCAAATGCTTGCTTGGAACTGCCTCAGCTAGACGACTTTCCTCCCTCTAACCCTGGCTACACCTTGCTCTCCTGGATTCATATTGAACAGCAGGACGATATTTCCAATTTGTCGCTGTTGACTGTGTGGGATGACACAAACCTCATCTTTAAAATCTATATTGATGCTATTACTAAAAAGCTCAAGGTGTACAGTGCATCTTCCTCCAAGCAAGATGTTGTATTCAAGTCGTTCGAGTTCCATGCGGGTTTCTGGTATCATCTGACGCTTGTGCACCACAAATCTCGCCTCTCTGTCAAGTCAAGCAGCATGCAATTGTATGTCAATGGTGTAGCGATTGAGCAGGTAAGCTGTCCATACATCACACAGTCTTCTGTCCCAACAGTACCGCTGAGAGCCGTAATTGGATCTTTGGGTGATGAACATCTGTTGGAGACATCACAGCTGGTGTGGGATCTGGGCCCGACTTACTTAATGTCAGAAACACTGGAAAAAGAAACCATCAACCTCTTCTTTAATCTCGGTGCTCGTTACAAATCCTTGTTCCAAGACTCGTTGCGTCAATTCCAGACGTACGAAGCATCTACCTCCTTGTTTCTGACACTGAGAAGTATGTCGAAATCCAAATCAAATCAAACTACGCGCAGAGATTCTGTTCAGACGCAAACAATGCTGGCAAATGTTATGAAGAGCACTCATTTCCAGAGTATACCCGAACACAAGATATTGTTTGCCTTCTTTGCCAGCAACGCGCTCGCTGAAGGCCATCGTACTGGGCTGACACTGTCTGGTTTGAGTGATGCAACTGTGGCTACCATTGCCATGGAAATCGACCACTCTCATATGGTAATCAACTCTGCTATCCCCAAGCTGGATACTGCAGTATACATGCCGAGAAACATGGGCTATTTGGCAGGTGGGCCTACTGTAGCGTATCCTTTTGGCTTGGATGAGTCTATCTGGAAGATTGGTGGTTGTGCTATTGCGTTAAAATTGGTTGAACGTTCTGAGGTAAGAAGGTAAATTCACTTACTATAAAGCATACTCACAAGATGAAATAGACATCAGAAACACTGTGCAAGGCGACTGCCATCTTGTTTGAAATCATTCGTTATTCATGGCGTAATTCAGAGGACATGGAAAAATGTCATGGTTACGAGATTCTAGCCTACTTGTTAAAACAGAAAAGAGATCTGATTACCCCTGAATTGATCGAATTACTGCTCGTCTTTATTGGCAAAAATCCTCATTCTCCGGAGTAAGTGGTAGATGTTGGATACTAGATGATACATGCTGATCTGCTCTATTTCAATAGGGACTCTATTATCAACAACCCACTGGCTTACCGTTATGTTATCTTGAATTTTGAAATCTGGAAAAAGACGGCCATCTCTGTCCAAAGAGCCCAGCTGGATCAATTTATTCTGTTCCTGAATACAAGCAAGCTGAGAAACTTCAACTCAAAGCGTCTTCCCAAGATTCGTAAGTTGGGACTCATTGTTGATCAATTGTTATGATGGTACTTACTAATTTGTCTATGTAGACTTGGTGAAAAAAGTCCTGCTAGCCTTTAGAATGAATATTTATGCAAAAGAGCTAGTGCCTCACCTGATTGACGCCCTCAAGGCCATCATGCTGAGTAACTGGACAACAGAGAGCATCCGAGCCGTCGCTACCTTCTTGGCTTCCACTGTATCCAAAGTACCATCGTCTTTGAAAGCACCTCGTCGCTTGGGTCGATCTGACAGCACCCGTTCCACTTCATCCGTTTCCTCCATCGATTCAGAAATACCTTCATCAACTACGATAGAAATCATCACAGACGCCAAGAGTCACCACAGCAATACGACCAAGAGCGTTCAGATGCGTAATATCGTTCTTGAAATGATGCATGATATTCTGTGCGATCAGGCCAATGGCCCCGACTACATTAGCAAGTTTGCCACCACCATCACCAACAAATGGCCACTGCTCTTCTTTGCACCCAACTTGAACCCTTTTACAGTAGTGTTGACAGCGCGCATCTTGGCTCGTATTTGCATTACACAAGGCCCTGCTTACGTGCAAAAGTTCAGATCTGCCTCTGAGGGGTTTCTAGTGTTGCGTCATTTACTGCCTTCCTACTGGCATCTCACTCAATTGCATGAAACGCTCATGTTGATGATGATTGGCATCGATGTAGCCGAATACCCCATCTACAGAACGTTTGATATCAACCATTTGAGAACCTGTTTGCACGACAGCAAGGAAGGAAACAAGATGGCTGTGCCTGATATGCTGCCCATCATCATTGCCATGTGGGATGAAGCCAGAAAGGCGATTGACTTACCGGCTACCAAGCTGACCAGTACACCAACCTTGATGCGACCTCGTACCAGAAGCAACAGTGTCAATGTCAGACCCATGGCTGAAAAACAGGCCCTCTCTCCCGCCTCACGCGCTCAAATATCTCGTACCATGGAAGACTTTATCCAGCTCTTTGATGAACTGTACGATAGTCGGTCCGTATTCAAGGAAGCTTGCAACAAACAAGAGGTTGTGGATTGTATCGTTCAGGTGCTGTTTCCATCTGTGTGTCCTACGCATCAAATGACAGCAGACGACGAGCTCATCTCCAAAGATGTTGTGCTGACCAACTTTGACCTGGACCATCTCAACTCTCCCTCATCTGCTGCTGCATCGCCTATTGATAGCCCCTATTTCGACCGCTTTGGTAAATTCACGGATGATGATACAGCGTCTATCGACAGCAACACAGCAACCTCTGGAAGCAGCATTATCAAGCGTGGCGGCACATCGGCTCTGATGACCAAGACATCCCCGCATGTGTCAAAGAGAGGCAATGCCTTCATGACACGATTGAGATCTGCTTCGTGGAGTCAAGCCGCTGCCACGCCCACCAACACCAAAGTACTGCAGGACGCCATGATGGATTCCTTGCTTAATTTTGTAGTGGATATTTGCATCGAGTCCATCACAGATCCACAGAGCAAAAATCTCGGCGCTTTATTGCTTGTCTTTTCTGCTTTCCCTCCTAGTTCGCATGAACAGCAACTCTTGTTCGAAAGCTACTTACTGACACACATCGCACAAAACCTGAAAAGCACGTTTCAATTGGAAATGGAACTGATGTTGGATCCTCGTGTATTGGCCAATCTTGCCAAGTTCTCTCAGATGGCTGCTGATGCTGTGATTCAGGGGCGATTTAGAGAAGGCGGTACTGAGCAGACATATGATTTGTTGGCTACCTTGTTAGAGATTTTGCATAGCGATGAGTTCAACAGTCGCTATGGTATCAATGATGCGTCTGTAGTTACCATCTATCGTGCTTTCAACCGCATGATTCTGGTCAAGATATCTGATCTGGAGCACGGCGATTTGGACTCTCTCAAGACAGTCGCCTTCCTTGACTACTGCATCCACCATCAAAAGATTATCCTCAGTGCCAAAAACAGCGACACGGAATTCATGAAATGCTTCTGCTATCATCTTTACCGTTATCTGCTATCCAACGATGATAAGGTGCGAGATGCCGCTGCCAATATGTGGAAATTACTGGTGCTGCAGAGACCAGATACCGTCGACGCCATCTTTAATATACGCATCAAGGGTGTGGAATTGGATGATCTGATTGATGGCTTCAAGCAAATGCTGGAGATGGATGTGGAATCATTCTACAGATGGCTGGATTCGCGCAAGGTGGAGCTCAACATCTTGTTTACGGAGCACATTAGTAAATCTTGGGAGAACACGATTGTCCAAGAAAACAAGTACAGCAAAGAAACGTTCAAAAATTACATTACCAGACGCATCAACAAGCTGAAAAAGATGCAGAAGCGAGAAGCCTACGAGCAAGAAGTCATGATGGACTACACACAAAAGACCCAATCCTGGTCTCAAAGCATCCAAGAGATAGAAATGGGCCGCTTCACCAAAGCATTGCAAGACTTTGATGGACATGAAAACTTCATCTCGAGTGAATGGACTCGTATTGCTGCTGATTTGGTAAGAGAGAGATCCATTTGGGGTCCTCGCGTATCACTTGACTTGAAATGGAGACTCGACTACACGGAAGGTCCTAATCGTATGCGTAAGAGACTTCAGTACATCTCCAACACGGACTACTCGTCCTATATGCCCAAACAAACCACAGCTACACATAATGACAGCTCTCCTCAGCCCATCAAGGCTTCCATCACTGCTAAACATGGCAGTGCTCTCAAGTCTGAAGTGCAAATAGACAAGGAACTCACGGAAGAGCAATCCTCCATCATGAGTAAAGAAGACGAGCCACCCACTGCTGAAAACGACAGCAACTCTATCAATGGAAGCGTCAACAAGGAGGAAGGCGAGGAGGAGGAGGAGGAGGAGCAACAAATCTCGTATGAAGAAGACAAGAATCGCAAGGTACTTCGATTGTTGGATCAAGGCGACATGGTGCTCGACGTGTACAATGTCAGTCAAATTGCTGGCTTAGATGCTTGTGAAGGTCTCCTCTTGCTGTGCAAAAACAACATTTACCTCATTGACAATTTCTTCCAGCTCAGTGATGGTGAAGTCGTCGAAATTTGGGATGTCCCTAGAGAAGAGCGCGATCAGTACCTTCTCTTGGTGGCTCAAGCCGCTGGCATGGAAACAGAGCCTTTCATCAGCTCTTCTGGCGATTTGCATACATGCAGGAAATGGGCTACTGCTGACCTTCGTGATGTGTTTAAACGTCGCTTCTTGTTTAGAGATGTAGCGCTTGAAATCTTCTTTACGGATGGTCAAAATGCCTTGATCACAGTAGCTCTGTCTGAGCGAGATGAGTTGTACTCCAAGCTGGTGAGTCGTGTCACTGTGCATGAAGAGTCTGGTGGTACTATATTCGGCAGAGAAAAAGACAGCTACACTACAACGGGTCTCAGCAGCACGTTTAGACTGTCCAGCATATTTGGTACCTCCACTTTACACGATCTAACGCAGCGCTGGGAGCGTAAAGAGCTCACCAATTTCCAATACTTGATGTACCTGAACGCCATTGCAGGTCGATCTTACAACGACTTGACTCAGTACCCTGTGTTTCCATGGATTCTGGCTGACTATCACAGCGAAGAACTTGATCTGACTGATCCAAGGACCTACCGAGATTTGACGCGTCCCATGGGTGCCCAAACAGCTGAACGCAGACAAGAGTTTGCTGAGCGATATAGACAATGGGGAGAGACCGACGACCCAACACCTGCTTTTCATTACGGTACGCACTATTCGTCTGCTATGATTGTGTGCTCCTTCTTGATTCGCCTCGAGCCCTTTACGCAACATTACCTCAAGCTACAAGGTGGCACCTTTGATCACGCTGATCGACTATTCGATTCCATTGGTAAAGCTTGGGAGTCTGCATCAGAAAAGAACATGGGCGATGTCCGAGAACTGATTCCCGAGTTCTTTTATCTGCCTGAATTCTTGACCAATGTCAACAAATTCAACTTTGGTGTCAAGCAAGGCACTGGGGAGGCGATTGATTCCATCGTGTTGCCACCATGGGCGCATGGAGATCCCAAGATCTTTATCCAGCGTCATCGTGAAGCTCTGGAGAGTGAATATGTCAGTGCTCATTTGCATCACTGGATTGACTTGATCTTTGGTTTCAAGCAGCAAGGACAGCAGGCCATTGATGCCCTCAATGTATTTCATCACGTTTCGTATGAAGGTGCTGTTGATTTGGATGCCATTACAGACATTGTGGAAAAGACAGCTACAATTGGTATCATTAATAACTTTGGTCAAACGCCACGTCAATTATTCAAAAAACCACATCCAGCAAGATCACCAACAATCACTGATCCCATGGCATTGGGTTACTACATCTTCCAGGAGCATTTAGACAAGTTGGTCCAATCACTGATGCCTCTGCGTGGTAAGTAATCCTTATATTTGGCGTGGAACGATGGTACTAACATGCATAACTGTGAATAGACATTAAGCAACAAATTGAAAGCATTGATTTATACAATGAGAAGCTTGGCGTGACATCGTGTCAGCAGTTGCTGATGCCTCCTGATGGTCTACGATACATTGAATGGGGATTCTCTGACAACAGTTTGAGAATGTTCTCTACTGAAACTGGAAAGCCTTTAAATGTGTTTGAAAACATGCATGTTGGCTTCATTAGTACAGCATGTTTCCCTGATTCTCGTACTCTGGTTACAGGTGGTACTGACAATGTAAGTTCGTGCGTATTTGATATTGTTGGATGTAGTCTGCTGACACCACGTTCCGTTTCATAGCTTGTGTGTATTTGGCAAGTTAAGAATGAAAAGACAACAACCGACTTTGTTTTGGTTGAATGTCTCAAGGGCCATTCTTCTGTTGTCACTACCATTGCTGCATCAAGAACGTATAGTATTCTCGTCACTGGTTCTGAAGTATGTATCGTGCACACACAGCAGGGTGTAAACTGTAACTCATAGCATGTTTTGATAGGATAAGACAGCCATCATCTGGGATTTGAATCGTAAGCAATATGTCAAGACGTTAGGTGGGCATGAAAATGGCGTTCAAATTATCAGAATCAACGATAGCACTGTAAGTTGTTGAGTCCTGCAACTCTAAATGCCTGCTTCTTACTCTATTCACTTTAGGGTGATATCATTACCTGCTCTGGTCATATCATTCGTGTATGGACCGTCAATGGCGACCTTTATCTTACAAAATCAGCCTGTCCTAGCTCAGAGTCTATCTTGTCCTGTATCTTTTACGAGGTAAATTTTTCAGGCGCCAGCTGCAACATGAGCATATGTCTAATCTATGGGATACTTTAGCGTAAACTGACTGAATGGAACAGCAAGGACTTGATCATCACAGGCCATCGAAGAGGTGTCGTCAAGTTCTGGCTAAAACATGTGGAAATAGATGCAAAGACAGGCCAACACAAATGGTCTCTTGCTTTAATACATGAACTGCGTCATAAGAGTAGAGTAGATGGAAGCTTGGATACATCTGACATTGTGGCATTATCCATGTCTAGCTCAAGAAAGACATTGTTTACAGGTAGCAAGCAAGGGCAAGTGTATGGATTTGTGCTGCCAGATACGTCAGACACGTATCATGTACAGAGAGAAGATAAGTGCAGGGAATGCATGACATGCAAAAGAGCGTTTTCTGTGTTAGGTAGGATTAATTAGAAGGGAATTCCATGTGCAACTGATATACTGACACAAATGTCTACTAGAACGCAAGAGTCATTGTAGAGCATGTGGTGGCATCTTTTGCTCCAACTGTATGTCTACTGCTGCATTGGTCTGTCCCGATAAATCAGCAAGATTCTGCAAGCCTTGTTATGATCAACTTTTGACCAGTTGTAACAAATCAAAAACGGAAGAGGATGAAGAATGAAAGCCATGTAAATAATTTACAAACAACATCAAAATAAAATATTGTATATCATCAAAGTCAGTCCTTTTACTGGTCTTTTTTCAGCAAAGCATGTGGATGCTCTTAATATTATAAAATATCATTGCAATTAGTAGTAAAAAGGGCTCGTCGACTACATCTATATGTCCATCATGATATCTGATGGCCATTTGGTATAGCCAGCAGCCACTGCCGCTGCCAAAAAACGCTTGAATCTCCGCCAGTCACTCTGCTCTGATTTGATGATTTTAAAGTTTTTTGGACATAATTCAACCTATTCTAACAGATTTGACTATGTAAGTCGTCATGATCAATCCATACTTTCTAATACATCCTTGGAGTACTTTCCAAGGCGCTTTGAATGGTGCTAATCTCGAGAGTTATTGTGATTAAATTTATTAAGCAATTTTTGAAAATAAGAAATGAGGTTTCTGGCAAAATTGTCGAGATTTTGCATATGAAAGTGCCACAAATGAAGCTTCAGGGATTGTTTTGGTTCGATAGGAACATTTTGATTTAATATGTATCATAGTAAAAGTCTTCATTTTTGGGGAGAAAAACTCGATCGTTTGTTTTTTGATAAAAACTATGAGGTACCCCTCATGCTTTTTGGTGGTATTTTTGATATCCCAAAAAAAGTTGAGCAAAGGTATCAGCAATCAGCTAGCACTCGAGTATAACTGTATAGCGCTACTCTGGGCGTTCAAATCGGCCTGTAGTACCAGATATTCGTGCCTGAAAATGGCCAAATTTGGCTCTAAGTTGGCATAAAATTGAGGAGCGAGGGGCTATGTCGCCAAACCGCGAAACAAAGATACGTAGTATTCGATGATCTAGATATGCTGTATCGTACAAAATGCAAATCTCAAGCCATGGGTGGTTTTTAGGGATTTCAGTGACATATTATATCAATGAAATGTGTAGTAATAGGTTATATTGTACTATTTCGTGAGGCGGTGCATGGCTCAAGATAAATTTGCATGCAATTCATAATAGTAGATAGTTTTTGACATGATCAATCCTAGCGACGCACACTTAGAGCGCAATGGGTGTATACCCAACAATTTGCAACTAATTGGAACAATCACTCGCACAAAAATGTGTGCAACTTTGCTGTTCACAAGCCAAGTATATCAATACTATAATTATAGTAGCAATATCAGCACATCTTCATAAGAAATCAAAGAGAATGTCTCGTCAAGTATTAGGATGGTGAGGTTCCTGTCACCTAGAGCGGGACATTCCAGTCATTCCACTTGTCAAATGTGAGACGTTCACTTCAAAATCGTTTCCAACAGTAGGATCACGATCTATAAACAATAGAATAGTATGTTGTAGACAGAAGACGCTTTCAACTGGATTGAATACCCAAATTACCCCTTTTTTTTCTTTGATGGCAATAGTATTCCATTGACTGCTTAATTTATGGTCACGTCAAGAAAAAAAAATGGAAGCATCAACTTGATGTTAGTTTTTTCTTTGTAAATCACTACAAAACACATTCATACATTATGTCTCGAGGAGGACGTGGAGGTGGATTTGGCCGTGGAGGAGGTGGAGGCGGCCCTCAGAGTGGAGCTATGCAACTTGTATCCTTTGATCTCTTGAAAGACCTTGGTTCTGGCAATCTGTTTAATGTCAACACTGCCTTGTTTCCTGTATGTCCATCATGATTGCATATTGTGCGCGAGACATTCCTACTGACATGCTCTTTCTGTCTGCTAGGAAATGGATGTACCTATCCCACGTAAACCTACATCAAACGAAATTCAACAGTGGAAACTAAGGAAGGAGTATCTCGGCATGATTAAAGATTCACCATTTCATTTAACAGCACCACCACCACCACCCGACATCGAACGTTATTCAGATAAATACAAAGTGATAGCAGAGAAACGTAGCTTGAAGGATATTGAAACCAGTAAAGTGTCTGATATGTGGTATTTCAAGCGAAACATGGATAATTAACGTTTTGGCAACTTAGATCTCGATTTTTTCCCTGAAGAGCTCCAGGCTGTTATTGATCCCAAGCGAGGAAAGAAGAGTGAGTATGACGAGACGCCAATAATGCGCTATAGGACTGACAGGATGTCAATTAGAACAAAAATCTCGAGCAGTCGTAGATGAGTATGGTCAAATTGAAGCATTACTCAATGCAGAAAGCAAAGAGGGAGAAGAGGAAGAGGAAGACGGTGAAAAGAAAGAAGACGAAGATGCTGAAGATGAAGAAGAATATGAGGATGAAGAAGAACTGGTGGATGACAACGATTATGCAGAGAACTACTTTGATAATGGTGAAGGCGACGATGACGACGATGGTGATAATGAAGATGCTTATTCTTAGATGCAATGAATAAAGAAAACCTGTGTATATTTCAACGATTCATCCACCATGGTATCAATGTTGTTGTGCAACATGCCGTGAATCTCCAGCTTGCCTTGTCACATCAGGCCTGTGGTGCATCATTTGGATCTATTTTCAAGTGCCTGCGCCTATCAGCAACCTTTGAGCAGTAATGAATGTTTATCCATGAATTGCAATGGAAAAAGCAGGGTAAAGAAGCCCTTTAATTTGGTGTTTCGGCTAACTTGTCTCCATTTTGAATGATTGGCTTTGCATTATCTGATCTGAGCATAATTGGAAGCCATCTTATTGTTCTTTTGTGCAAGAAAAGTCTATATTTGATAGCCTGAATATCCAAATCAAATGATTTTTACTGTCGTGTACAAGATAGCAAGTGCGGCAATAGCCTTATAGCACTCAATATCAAGAGAACTCACTACTTGCGCGCTTTACAAGGCTTTTCATAGGTTTAGGATCGGAATGGTTTTCGTATTCTCAACCGAGATTTTGACTCATTCGCAAGGTGAATGAAGGGATCTTCCCGAACGATGCAGACCTCTTTGTAGTCTACTTTTGTTACCCCCGCCATGTTGTAAAGTGTCGTATCAAACAACATGGACATGTATATGATGCCATTGCGCCTTACAAATAATTGCCAATGTTAATGCAATTTACATATGCTATCAATCATGGTGTAACCTACATGCTGTGAAAATTGACTGATCAGATCATGGGAGACGTAAAGTCCATGTGCTTATCAAAGAGTTATATATGAAGTTGAAGGTTTGATATCAACATAATAATGCGGGGGGGCTGTTGTATTTGTAATATTCAAATGGTCCTACGAATTAGCTTTGGTGACAATCCAATCAGATAACCTTCCTGATGAAGTCATTCTTACCTTCGAATGTCAACATTATTGTTCTTCGCTATAAATCAATCTAGGAAAGCTCTTTTTTTTTAACATTTTCCTTTGCCTTTTGCTTATAGAATATTCTCGTCTATTTAATTGCTAGTGAAAATGATGAAATTCACTGTATCGAATTATAACATTAAATGTGCCACTGCCAGCTGGCAGTTGCTTCAAAAGAGATTCAACACCACCACTGTCTCCACTTCATTGCAAATCACAAACAACGCATTGACATTGCCTGCTGCAAAACAACAGTGTAAGTTATTCACAGAAGCGTATTGAGATCAAGCATTGACTGAGTATATGTGTATTTAGCAAAGCATTTTACAGTGCAAACCAAGACTAGAACATTGGGTAAATCACAAGGTAGGTTTGACATGGCATTCAATGATGAGATAATGATGCTTATAGTGCTGTTTATTCCTGTGTAGGCCGAGTTGTCATTTTGGGTAAAGTTGCCATCAAAAAAAAAATAGTTGAGAAGATACTTGATTAACTCTTGCTTTCGATCTTTATCGAGCAGGTTCAGGATGGGCAGGTACGCATGCGTGTTTGAAATTTAGTCGCTGCAGTAAGATTCTCATGTTCGCATAGGGTTTCGCTTGATTCGAGAATTAGACAAGAAAAACTACGATGTCTCTGTAGTGTCTCCAAGGTATTGTACGAGAGTATCAGCTTGATCTTGTGTAATGCTAACTGATCCTGAATGATCCCCTCTAATCTGCAACAGAAACCACTTTGTGTTTACACCGCTTTTAGCGAGGTTTGTATAGTCAAAATACAACTCCACAGCAGAAATACTCATTCCAAAATATAGCACCTCTGTTGGTACCTTGGAATTTAGATGTATTACTGAGCCTGTTAGAACCTACTCAAAGGAAACCAACTTTTACCAAGCTTTTTGTGACAAGATTGACGTTAAAAATCAAGTGATTCACTGTACATCCAACATTGATGCCGGTAAATTCAGGTTCCAGGCTGTATTGGGCAATGCATTGACATGAAGCTTGTATAGACCCCACCAAGAAGGAGGAATTCACGCTTGATTATGATAAACTGGTCATTGCAGTGGGCGCCTATACAAAGACATTTGGCATTCCTGGTGTCAAAGAGTATGCCTGCTTTTTGAAGGAAGTGAACGACGCCAGAAAGATCAGAAAGCGGCTGATTGATTGTAACGTATACATAAGAATTGACATGGTGTTTTTGGACTAAAGTGCATATAGGCTTTGAGTATGCCTCTCAGCCTGGTATCAGTGACAAGGAGAAAGAAGACAGACTTCACTTTGTAGTAGTAGGAGGAGGTCCCACTGTAAGTACATGTTGTATAGCAAAGTCATGATCTTTTACTGACATCTTTTTATCCCAAAGGGCGTCGAGTTTTCCGCTGAACTGTATGATTTCATTTCGGATGATCTTTCAAGACTCTACCCAGATCTCATGAAGAAAACCCGAATGACCTTGTATGATGTTGCTCCCACCATTCTCGGTGCATTTGATTCTCACTTGTCAGATTACGCGTCTAAAAAGTTTAGTCGCAAAGGCATCCAAATCAAGACTCGTAAGTACACTATCTGTCTAAAAATGATGTGACCATGATGTTGAATACAACAAATGTAGAGCGCATTGTTGACAGAGTTGAAAAAGACCATCTTGTTATCAAAGATGAAGGAAAAGGTAGGTTGTTGTTTGGTGCTGTAAACACGGGTTGCTCATCCAAAACTGTAGTGCCCTATGGACTGTTGGTATGGTCCACAGGCTTGACACAGAACCCATTGGTTGAGTCATTTACTTCTGCTGCCAAGGACAAATCGGGACAAAGGTGATTTCGAATACACTGCAACAGTCAGATACCAGCTGCTAACCGTAACTTGCTTAGAATTTTGACTGATGGGCAATTACGAGTAATTGAGAAAGAATCCAATGCACCCTATCCCAATATCTACGCCTTGGGTGATTGCGCCACCATCTTGGACAATGATCTGCCAGCCACAGCTCAAGGTTTGTAGTAGCTTTATCAACCAATAATTTTCCATTCGACCAACGTGTATATACAGTTGCATCCCAAAAAGCCGGTTTTCTTATCAAAAGTAAGTGAGGTACACGCCTTACAAAGTCAAACGTGCTAAATGCAGTACCAATAGATCTGAATGCCATTGCTAAAAAGGGTTATGAGATCCCTGATGGAAAGGAATTCAAGTACAAGAACAACGGTATCATGGCTTATATTGGTTCATATGAAGCATTGGTGGACATGTCTGCCTGGCACAACTGGGCCAAAATGTCTGGACATTTGTCTTGGCTCCTCTGGAGATCAGCATACATCAGTAAGAGTGTCAGCATCAGAAACAAAATGTTGATTGCCTATCACTGGTTCCTGACATTTACATTGGGAAGAGACATCAGCCGGTTCTAAATAAACCAAATCTATAATTACACATTTTATTCGCTGTTTTCTACAAGAAGAAGGGTTTCTTTTTAGTGTCCTTCTTTTCAATGCCATCTGCATTTACTGAAGATTCCTCGCCCTCGTCTTCCCTAATCCAGGTTGACTCCATTGCTGGTTTTTGTTGCTGTGGTTGGACCTTCGTTTCGCTTTGCTGGTGTTTCTCGGATGAGGCAATCACTACTCCATAGTGTTAGTTGTACTATATTTGACAGCGAACCATTGCACTTACAGTGGTTGAGGTATTCATCATCAATATCATCATCGGAACCACCAACTATATCACTATGGTGCTTGTTGTTCATCAAGACCATCTTTATCTCCTCTCGTAAACTATCATCAATTTGCTCTCCATTCTCAATTCGCTTGATGAGTTCTTCCAGTAATTTGGTTTTGTGAGCTGTCTTTTCTTTGTATTCTTTGTAATCCATCTTGAGCCAAATGAGATGCAGTGCTTCTGAACCAAAGACAACCCACATGAGGTATTCTAAAAAGTAGGGCATGTGTCGTTGTCTTTTGAAATGATGAGCTGCTGATTGCAAACCGTTGTAGTCTTTAGGAGCGGCATGCACTGAACGCACAGGCACCCTTGTCAACAAAGATGTACGCTGTTGTAACACTGTGGGTCGAGGTAAAGCTACATTGAAGGCTCTGGCAGTGAGTATCCTCGAGAATAATAAGCTTGTTGGTTTGGACATATATATAAAAAAAAAAAAAGGTAAAATAATGAAAAAAAAAAAAATGCGGGGAGGTGGAGGGTATGGAAGGGGATGGTGGATGATGGGCAGACTGAGAGACAGAGAGAGAGACTTGCCACCTGATTAAACCTCAGTGATTGCTTCTGTGACTATAATAGACATCGCGTGTGTCAAACATTGGGTTCTCGAATCCATTTCACGCGCAAATCTTTTAGTGATGCCTTTCTCTCATTCTCAGCATTGCATCATGGAAGCAGCTCAAGACAAAATTGCATCATTCCTACTGCCATCAGTGACTCTGCCCTTGACGAAATCATATACCTATTTCAGCAATGTGCCATCCGCATTGGTAGAGAACAGACCTGATAAAGTCAACGAGCCTTGTGTACTGGGTGTCGATGAGGCAGGAAGAGGTCCTTGTTTAGGCCCCATGGTGTATGCCGTGAGCTACTGTCCCCTCTCTAGACACCAGGAATTCAAGAAGCTTGGATTTGATGGTAGATCAGCCAGCCGAAAGAATGCTTTGACGTGAGATTGACATGTGCAATGTAGATTCCAAAAAGTTGACAGAGGAGAAGCGAACGCAATTAGCAAAAACGATCGAAGCCAGCAAGGAGTGGGTAGGCTGGGCCGTCTATGTCATCTCACCACAAGACATCTCCACCAACATGCACAAGAGGTAAGGGAAGAGCCTACTGAATGAGGTACAAAACTAACAAGCACAAGGCCTGTGTATAATCTGAATGAGATGGCTCATGACGCTACCATCAAGTTGATTAGACAAGTTCTAGACAGCAGAGTCAATTTAGAAGAAGTGTGTATGATTAGCCTCTTTCATACACCAGATGCTCACTCACAAACCCTGTAGATTTACGTTGATCCTGTCGGCCCATCCAGCTCGTACAAGTCCAAACTTCAATCCCATTTCCCTGGCATTGCCATCACAGTGGAACCCAAAGCTGATTCATTGTATCCTATAGTCAGTGCAGCCTCCATCTGTGCTAAAGTTACTCGAGACCAAATTGTGCAAAACTGGCAATGGACAGAGACAGATCTTGCATTATCCAAGGACTTTGGATCCGGATATCCGTCGGATCCCAATACTGTCAAATGGATGAACGAAAATGAGGAGGATTTCTTTGGATTTCCCAGTATTATGCGGTTCAGCTGGAAAACGATCAGTCAGCGCATGATGCACAGTCGCAATATAGAGTGGTCAGAAGACGAGGATGACGAACATGAGCCAACAACGAAGCGAGCAAAGAAGATTTTGGAGGAAAAGATTGCACAAAAGGAGAGGCTACGAAAGAGAGCTGCGAAATACAATCACCATCGTAGAGGCAAATTGAATACACAATTTAGTTTAGACACAACTGATAGTCTTGTATGATTTGGATAATAAATGGAGACACTTAGTCAGTTGATCCTGTGAGGAAGCAGGCGACATGCTAAAGGTACCGCCAATAAACGTCTCATGATGCAAAGGAAGTAAATGGACCGAGGAGGATGGGTGTCTTGGCTGACTGCAGTAGTTGAGCCTTAATCTCCATGTTTATACGTCTAGAGTTGACACGTTGCAACGATAAAAGCCAATATCAAACAAACAATGCAACAATTGGGGCAAACTAGTATAGCAGTGCTTGGCAGCTAAATACCATTGCCTTGGAATCGATACCCAGCTTGCACCTAAATGCGATAAAAGAGGACTATCCTTGTAATGAGATCCAATCATCCAAATCAATGTTACACTTTTTGACACTCAAAATAAGAGTTTAAATTGCTCGTCTTGCGGCGTTGGTCACCGAAGACGTGTAACACTGTGTAATGTGTGCTATTGTAAAATCTTTTTGTTTGTATTATATAAAAAAAAAGAGAAGGGGAAATAATGTAAATATGAAAACGACTAATGCATTATTAAGAAGATTGGTTGTATATGTATAAAAGTATTAGTTATGTAATTTTTCTGGTGTGTTGCGAGAGATAGCTCTAGTTCATCTTCAACTTGCGACGCTCCTCAGCTTGACGTTTACGATAAGCACGATACTTGACATCTGTGCCAAAGAGATAATCCCACCAACGGAAGCTGGAAGCATAGTTGCCAATGAAAGCCTGATGGTGGTAATCATGGTGGTCAGCACCGGCCCAGAAGGGAACCCAATTACAGAGAGACCAAGGGAAATCGTAGCCTGAATGAGCATCAATCGCTTGGAAAAGTCTCAACACGATCCACAACAACATGGTGACCAAATGAAGACCCCAAGCATCGTCCAACTTGAACACCAATGAAGTCAAAGCATGGTAAATAAGAGGGCCGCCAATAGTACCAAAGCCCAAAATCATAGTTTCAATAGGATGGGCATATTCAGCAGCAATACCAAATGGAGCAGCGTATTCATGATGCACCTTGTGGACATTCTTGTAAAATGGTGGCCAGTGCATGAAACGATGCATATGGTAGTGATAGAAATCCTCAAAGATGAAGAAAATGGCCAATTGTGGCAACATATTTTGCCTATACAGATCGCATTTTTGCTTATCAGATGTGGTGTTTTTACATCAAATGTAGTGAGCTCAACTTACCAAGCGGGGAAGGGGGCAGAAACCTTCATACCTAAAATGGTAGCAAAGGGATGGAATAAAAAGATCAAGGGACCTTCGAATACAAAGTGAGCATAGAGCACTTTTTTAGTACAATTCCAGTAATCTTGATTTGTGTTTGCTTTGTTCTGTTGTGTATACCCGTGGTTAGTTTCTAGTTTTAATTTCGCATCTCCAAGACAACATTCTTTTTTACCTGCTGTAATTTGTATTTTTGAAAGTATGGGATGAAATCGCAAATCAAGAAGGGGATAAAGCGGCCGAAATAGACAAGTTCGTGCATCAGGAAGGCGAATACACCAGTAACCAAGAGAGGGTTACGGCCTTCATACATTTGCTCCCACTTGGATTCTACCCAACTGAGATCTGTGGTGGTTGCCATGGTAGCATTGCTGTTTAAAAGGATGTCCATAGTGTCTGCTTTTTTCTTTTTTTCTTGCTGTTGTTATGTCTATCCAAGAAGTATGAAAAAGTGAGAGAAAAGGTATGGAAAGCAAGAAGAAAAAGGAGAACCAGACATGAATTTCAACCTAATAAATAGACAGTTGCATTTTACTACGGGCCAATCGTGTTTGTCACGGATGAAATTTTTACTTGCAATTCTTCTCTGAGATGCTCCGTACATGTTACACGCGTAAATTGCACACGTGAATAGTGATTTATTACTTTGGATAGTATATAAAGTATGGGGTAGGTAGGAATTATGATAATATACAATGGACTATATGAGCGTATAACTAGATGCTTATCAGATTTTTGATACACAGAGAAACAATGGCATTGTTGTAAAGAGTAGTAAGCAAGCCATATAAGGGATAGATAAGAAACATTGCGCTGGGGTTTCGGTGTCGAATTATTTCAATTGTTGTTGTTTGAGAGACTCTTTAAAGTCAAACGTTGGATCAATCTGGACAAAAGGATGTTGCAACAGTTCGGTAGCAGTGGGTCTGTCTTCCGGTTTACTATGTGTACAATCAATCGTTAGTCATAGGCATGCTATCACACGCTATGTCCACTTACATTCGCAAACATTGTCCAAGGAAATCCTTGGCCTGATCCGATATATTCTCTGGTATAGCAGGTGCATTATGTAGTCCAATCTGGTACAGTGCTGCCAACGTTGTCAGTTCCATCCAAGGATGTTCGCCAGTAATCATCTCCAGCACTGTACAACCCAGGCTCCACACATCCACTTTGGCACTGTAGTTGTTGGTGAGCACCTCAGGCGCCATCCAATAGAGGGTGCCTTTCATTTGTGTATGACTGGAATGAGCATCATAAGCACCGTTGCTGTCCTGCTGCTGGTTCTTGGACAATCCGAAATCAGTAATCTTGCAAACACCATTCTGATCGATGAGCACGTTGCCGCCCTTGATATCACGGTGCAAGATGTGTTTTGAGTGTAGATAGTGCAAGCCTTGTAAGATTTGTCTCGTAAAGAACTTGGTCAATGGTTCGTCCAAAAACTTGTACTCGCATAATAAGCTTGAGATGCTTCCACCTGGCACGTACTCTAAAAAGATGTAGATATGGCCCTCTTCCTTGTTGAGATTGTAGCCCAAATACTGCACAATATTGATATGATCCAGGTCCTTGAGCAACAAAATCTCTCGGTATAATGCATCTGAAGCCTCTTGAAGATCAGCATTGCGTTTATCTGACTGTGTCACCACAGCGTCTACTTGCTTCACTGCAAACCACTCTCCAGTAGCGATATTATAAGCATGATAGACTCGACCAAAAGAGCCACGTCCTATCAGGTTACCTCGCATCCAAATCATCTTGCTGGGCGTTACTCCTATTGATGAACTGTCGGGCGGTAACTCGATGCTGCCTTCTTGGCCAGGCTTCACTCGTTCAACTGGTCGATCCCACATTTTGGTAGACTTGCGACGCATCATGAGGTTGTTCACTACCATGACATTGTTGGTTGCCTGCTTCCAACGACGATGTGCTTCTTTTGCAACCACGCGAACGGATTGACGGTGGTTTAGTCGACGCGGCGTAGCAGGTGTAGCCACCGGTGCTTGCTGCTGTTGTTGCTGTTGTTGCTGCTGCTGCTGCTGTAATTGTTGATCTACAAGAATTTCTTGATCCAAATCATGTCCAGGAAGGTACTTGTCGATGTCTCGATAGAGCCTCTCCACAGTAGGTCTCTCTCCAAACATGTCTTCCTCACTGCTATTTTGTCTCATGGGTGTTGTGATGTTGGTCGTGGTAGTCGCTGTTGTAGTGGCAGTAGAGGAGCTTGCGCCGCTCTTATGCGATTCAGGCCGTTTATCTGATCCAACAGGTGAGGGAGGTGATTCCACAGGTGAGGTCGATGATGCTGTGGCAGTCGCCGGAAAGTTGGATTGAGGTTCATCATGGATAGGTGTAGGTGGATCGTACAATGAGACGCCCTCAAACACTCTGTCGACAGATACCGCTGACGGATCACTGAGTTCCTGGCGCTGGTCTCCTGTGGGCCATAGTGCACTTGCAAGGCTGCTGTCTGACGTCGAAGGCGGCACATGCCATAATGATGTTGCAGAAGGGCGTCTGTTGTCTGAGCATGTTACTGATGGCGGAGTTGCCCAAAATGCATTGGAAGGTGATGCAGGAGTGAGATCAATCAGAGGTGCGTCTTCTTTGGGTGTTTCTGGATCGACGAGCTGGATACCGCCGTAAGTTGTTGGACTCTGTGGACAGGACAATATATAGCGGACACTGCAAATGAATGGTGTGAGTAGCTACCATTTGATCTTATGTACACAACGCTTTACCTGGTATGTAACTGTTGACGAACCAAGCTTAACCCATAATGAGGCACTACTAATATACGATTGGTTTGATTATCATTGGATGTTGTACAAATAAACACTAATTCTTCATCCACCAAAGGTTTCGCTGAAAACAAAAGAAGCAAATGAGTTGTTTGTATTAATTTGTACTGTTTATATGAGCGCGGCTTACAAGATTGTCGACCATTCTCGTGATAAAAGTAAAAATAAATAGGATCTGCATCCACACACAATTTGTACAGGATAGACCGTTTGATATCAGTAGCAGAAGCGTCGTGCTTGATCCACAAACGAACAAATGTATCTGCATCCAATGTCACTTGAATACGACTATCTTGCGGTTTAGGACTTGGCACAGGTAGTCTTTTCCCAAACAGCTTGATCAGGACATCGGGATCAGTTGCATTGATGCGGGGACTTTTCGGTTTATTATTAAGTGTGTTTATTTTAGAGATGGTAGGATGGAAGTTTTCGAGCATTTTTGATACATTGGTGTCGCTGGAAGATGTTCTTTTGGGTATAAACTGACTGATATCAAAGTTGATGGGAGTAGTTGGCGTTGTGGTGTTAGTAGTTGTAGTTGTATTAGTATTAGCATTAAGAGTAGATGTAGAGGTATTGATGAGAGGTGCAGTCGACGAATGCGCTGAATTAGTGGTGGTTACTGATGAGTCAGAAGTTCGATGAAAGGTGGGGATGGCTATTCGAGGCTTTTGCTGTTGTCGATGCTGTTGTTGCAGTGCCTGGGATACGAAATACAGCATGTTAGCTCAGCTTTTCATTTTGTGATTTCATCCATTACTTGATCCTCTGCTTTCAGTTTTTTGATGGACAGTATCAAACGCTGTTTGTCAATCGACGAGATATTCAAGTTTTTCAGCAATTCATTCACATTTTCCTCGCTTAAATTTAGAAAACGATCATAATGAATGTTATAATCTACCCACTAAAGTCAGTTTCGAATCATTGCTTCTTGTTTTTCAATATTCAAACCATTAAATGTATCCACTACTGAACCCCACCCATTTGATATTAGCCACTGTGTTACATTTTCAGAAGACCAAACAACTTTATGTTGTTGGCTGTCGTTTTTCATATGAAACAGATTAGAAGAAAGCACAAGGAAAAGATGGGAAAACGAAAAAGAAACAAGAAGGGCTCTCTTTTTGTGGGCTTTACATCTCTCTTATTCCCAAAATAATCATAATCCAACGCCGTGGTGTGTAACAAATGTGACGTTTTGGAAATCAAGCAATACCTTTACAGAAGTCTCATCTTGACATATACAGATGCTACATTACTGTGTTTTTGACAAGGCCAATGTTCCTGATTACTTATTCTCACTTGCTGCCATCACAACTAACATTGGTTTTGCAGAAAAAGGGATTGCCAAGGAAGAGCTGAAAAGGGATTTATGCCTGCGCTTGAAATTTATTTTTGATGAATGAGTCTTCTTCAATTGGCTATGCCCATTTATACCTCAAATGAGTTCATTTCGTGGAGACTCTTTGTTCAATGGATCCGTACAATGTTGGCGCCCTCCTTTAAACCAATAGTATATTAAATACCAACGAAATTGGTATCAATGCTAGTTCACTTTCATCCGTTAAATGCCTATGATATAGACAAGCTTATCATCATACTATCCAGCAGATATGCCAACTCCTGAAGCCAATTTGAAATGTATGATCCAGTGTCAAAACTGCGTCGCTGGTTGTGATGAGCCATTACCGGGTCATCTTCATGTGTGATGTATAATAACATATAGTGAGAAACTTATGGCATGAATTAGCGTATCAGGCAGCTGCAAAAAGGAATACACAGGCTGGATTAATTATACTGATGAATTCGTAGTAATAAGTCGATGATAACAATCCGTTGTCAACTGTACCTAAAACGAAAGCAAAGAGCTGCTTTATTACAGGGCATCTAACTAGCTTAAATATGATAAGTCCCTGGTCAATGGCTACTACGTTGAGATGGTATATAAATAGCAGACCACTGGGGCCTTATGGAGTGTTGATATAGCTTGTTGAGAGACCACCTAAGTCGATATGTTTCATGTAGTGTAGGTGGATCTCGCACTGTGACTAAAAAAGATCTGAATATTGCTGAATATTTCTGAATCCATTTTTCGGAAAACTGCCACTTTACGAAAAATTTGTCGAAATTTTTCTGAATGGCATTCTTAGAAATTCGGAAAAGTGCTCACTTAATTCAGAAAAATTCAGAGAAATTCATTCTGGAAAATTCAGAAAAATTCATGTAGTTTAGGGTGGTTTGCAAAATATTCATAAAAAAATAAATCAGAAATATAATAGCATTTAGTGCTATTATAATAGAAACCATTGTTTATTTCTTGACATATAATAATTGCGCTACTACTACAGAGAAACATGATGATATTACATTACGGGCAGTAACAACAAAGCGTAGCCTAATCAGAATAAGCATAGAGATCAGAATTCCTTACGACTTGCGCACTCTCTTATTGTTGGGTCCCTAATACACAAAGATAAGTAGCTCCATCTATGATATCAATGCCTTACGATTACCTTTATGTTTCTACAATTTAAGAGATAGAGAGAATATCAGCATAAAATGGCTAACTCCAGGTGATGATGAGAAACTTACTGTCTTTGCAAATCTTGCGTTTCTGGTGATGAATATCTTCTGTGCTTTTCATATTCCTTTGCCTTTGATTTGTTTGATGCAGATACATTTTTTGATACTGGAGATGGCTGCATTGGCTATAGTGATAGTGCACATTATAAAATGGAAAAGAAATGTGAGTTACTGCGCTATATCTATGAAAACTTAATTACTTGTTCTACTAGAGGCATATGTTGCGTGCTGATTCTTCTATAATATTACGATTAGTATCAAAGAGTACTTTTCTCTATGCAGCATTTACTTTTGTGATCCAGTATTTCGAGAAACATGAAAATTGATCTTGTCTACAATCGAATTTTCGTCATCGTCGACAGAATCTTCTTCGGATTGCGCTTGGGATCCCTCAGAAAATACCAGATCATCTTCATCGAATTGGGTTTGGTAAGTTGCGGTGTCATTGCTTGGCCTGGCATTGTATTTGTAATCGATTATGCCAGACAATGATTTGGAGACAGCAAACTGCGGCAACCAATCTTTGAAGAACCCAGAGATGTCAACGCCCTTTTTGGCTACATCGTCTATGACGGTCTTGATTAACAAGGCTTGAAATCTGTTGTCCAGCTTGCTAAAAGTGATATTTGGGAACTGTCTATCAGCTTTCTTTGCCTGGTTGTATGCTGCATCTTTGACAAGCTCCCAGACCTTCTTGCCATCAAGGTTTTCCCCACCTAATCGATGCTCTTCAAGGACGTTGATGCATAGCTCAACAGAAAGCTCCTCCAGATGTTTGCTATCTGCTTTGCTTGGACGGCATATCACTCCATCTAGTCTCGCAACATTGGCCGTGCTCGAAGAGGTAGATTGTTGAACAATATGCTGCAGCATAGCTTTTACTTCGGTCTGGTTGTCATTACATTCCTTGACCTGTTTGCTAAGATTGGACAACTCCTGTTCAATGTTCTCCAATCTTTGTAAGAATAGTTGTTGTGCTTGATCCATTTTTGAATAAGTGATTAGTGTAAAGTGTAAAATAGAGCAGTGCTTTGAGATGGTTGTATCAATTGCGATAAATGCGTAACAATCTATGAAAGACAGAGAAAAACTGGTCTAGTAATGTTTCCAATAATTAATAGCACCCGCTATCACAGACATTGATGTTTCAATCATGCAGATTGAAACGCATGCAATGTGAACTATTAGATTTCACTATAGATATTCACATGGCTATTCAATACCAATCAAAGTGTATTCTATGTTCAATATTGCATGCGTTTCAATCTGTATGATTGAAACGCATGCAATATAAGGAGCATAAAAGACAATCCAGACAGATTTGTGTTTAACCTTTATTTCTAATATTATTTACGATGCCATTTTTTTGTGCCCAGTGTTGCCGAAGAATTCGCAATAGACATGAAAAACAGCATAAACTTTGGCACTCTTCAAATGACACAACAACTGTAGACTTGCACAACCTGGAGACTAATCAGTATCAAAGAAAGAAAGCAAGAACTGAACATGATACTCAGGCTGGACCTTACACTGAAAGAAATAGTCAGCAAGAAAACAGCGATGGTGAACCTGGTAGCGATGGTGAACCTGGTAGCGATGGCGGATATGACTTTGGAGACTCTGATGGACTCGGCGCTAACTATAGTGACAATCAGATGTCTGACAGTTGCGAGGCATTACCACCACTGGATGCTAAAAATACTGAGATCCACAAGATCTTCAGGGAAGAAAACTTGACAAACTCAAGCATCCGAAGACTTGTTCAATGGCACAACCAAACGTATCCTTGTAAGTAACCATAACAAAGTTGGTTGTTTCAAAGCGCTAACATCTACTATGATAAGTTGCAACGCCTATAGTCTCAACATTCAAGGCCAGCTCTGCTAGGAAAAGGGCAACTTCTTTTGCACCTTATACAGTCGATGTGTGCATCAGGTATTGCTATGCCTTTCAACCAGAGGATGGGGACGAATGTCCAGTGTGCTTTGAAAAGAGATTCGATATTGATGGTAGCCCCAGAAGAACCATCAAGATGCTGCCAATCGGTCCACAACTTGCCACGTTGTTCGAAAATCCAAACTTTATCAGAGTGCTTGATGACGAGAATTCATCCATCAGAGCAAGGTTCAAGGGCGATATAATGCAAAATTTAGTGAACAACAAGCATCTATTCAACAATAGATACGACATTGGCCTGTCCCTGTACGTAGATGGATTCCAATCACACAAAAAAGGCGGTGCAAAGTTGAACTTGGTCATGCTACAAATCTTGAACCTTCCTTCTGCCTATAGATACAAAATGGAGTTCCTGATTGATTTCGCCATTATCCCAAACACCAAGAGATTAGACAGTTACCTTCAATACCTTGTCAGCGAATTGGAAAAATTGGCTCGTGATGGACTACAAGTGCAGAGAAACAACTCAACAAATATCTCGCTCAAAGTCCACCTCATGGGATCCTTTGGTGATATCCCCAGCGTCAGCGAACTCAATTTCCTCGCATCCCATACGTCGCTTCAAGGCTGCCGTTTTTGTACGATCATTGGCATCAGCAAAAATGGTGTTATTTCTTTTCAACTAGCAGCTAATGATGAAGATCGACCACTACGATTGCTAACAATTGAAGAATACAAATCCAGTGCACCAGAACTTGGTATCGAGAGGCCTTCTTTGTTTCGAAACCTGCCATCATTCATTGATCCAACGTTTGTGGGCTTGGATGAATTTCATTTGTTTGGACAAAACATGGGACCAAGAATCAAGAAAATGTTTACGGACAAGGAATCGATTCTTCGCTTGAAGCCGCGACAAATAGAGAAGATTAGCATTTGCTTGAACCAACTTGCAAGCACATCACCTTTGATCTTCGAAGGCAATTTCATGGATGTCTTCAGCAAGGGAGGGACAGCTCGAGGAGTAGATTGGTTGGTGTTCCTGAAGTACTTTGTGCCCACAGTTCTTATCGACCACGTTGATTTATGCCATTTGGATCCTACTGTCTCTGAAGCTGCCAAGGAAGCCCTACGTACAATATCTCTGATTTGCTCAGTATGCTTGCAGCAGGATATATCTGAGAGCGAGATACAAAAGTTGGAGGAACTAATAACCAAGTGGCACCAATTTCTTCGTCTTCACATCTCAGCAAAATTCTTTCCAATCAGTGAACATTATTTGGAGCATATCACGATGGTGATTCGAAAGATAGGCCCCATGCCTCAGTACAGTTGCCGTGTTTTGGAGAGAAGGATCCAAATGATCAAGAAGAGGATCCATGGCTGTAGTCAAGTTGCAAAACAAGCGGAAAATATCATGCTGGATATTGCATGTAACAGCTATGAAAAAAGAAGGACAATTGCATTTGACAATTCGACGGATACTGCCATCACCTTCTCGAAATCATTGAATATGGGCGACATCAAGCTGTCACCGTCTATTGCTTCTATGTTGTGCAAACATTACAACACTGCTCGTGTCAATCCGCAGATCAAGTGCGCTACCTCACTACGACTTGGCAACAACATCACGATCGACTCTACTTTCGATCCACCAAGTAGAAAGAAGAAGCTGTCAGACCATGCCCTGGTCAATTGTGCTCGCCGCAGTTCGCTACCATTGCTGGTAAAGGTGTTGCTCATCTTTGAGCACAACTTCTCTGGTGCAACACATGCTCTAGCCGTTTGCCAAGTCTATCAGAACGTAACGGTATCAACGTCCGGCATCCCTGAATGTTTCCTTGACAATGCCAACTCGGATACTTCCAATGGTGCATGGGATCTGGATATAATAGCTGTCGATGATATTTTGTCTTCAGTTGCAATTCTGAAGTCTGCCATATCTGGGAAGCTCTTCTTTGTTTGGCCTGATATGAAAAGAATTGGTTTGAAAGTATACAATGATGATTCTATATTTGACTTTGCATAAAATAAATATACGCCAACATCATGGTCACCTTTCTCTCAAACTGATGTTTGTACATCCTTCCAAATTACTAGCCATCCCACTGTTCTATATCTTAATGCTCATTCTTTTGCCCGGTCGCATGCAAAGCTGAAAATTCATTCCTAATAATAATAACTAGTTAATATTGTTTCCTTTCTATTGTTGCTCTGTAATAATATATCTTCTTTCTTTCTTCTTCCTATCCTATTATGACATTCAGAGACCTCTAAATAAAAAATGGAGCACGACTCCCTTACAAGAAAGAATCTGAAGCAGTTGACAAATAAGAAATAAAAATGGCGTAGCGATGACTACTCGCTTTTCTGATGAAGATCGTTTCGTGGTAAAAAAAATCGCTGAATAATATCTAAATTTTTCTAAATTTCTCCAAATTTCTCTAAGCTTAATTTATTAATTTTCATCTGCATGAATTTATCTGAATATTTCCAAAGGGATTTGGACAAATTCAGAGTGATTAAGACATTTTTAGGATATTTCAGAAAAAATTGGTCAAATTCTAATATATTCAGATAAATTTGAATCTTTTTTAGTCACAGTGTCGACATCTTACGTTAGGGAGATTGAATCTATTGTAGTCTCTGAGGCACCCGTGCACACACAATTGACTGGACTTGTAACCATAAAGTAATTTAATACGGCTAGCATCATCTATGTTGCTACATTGTAAAAGTGGCTTGAGGAGAGAGTGAAGGTAGCCTAGGATGCATGCTTGAATGCAACAGTAGCAAAAACATGCTTTTTTTTACTAACCCCACGGAGACGTCCATATCGTGCTCAAGTCTATAATATGAATCCAGAGCGTGCATAGGCAAATGTTGGCGCATAAAAGAGAACTTATATGCGCCACTGTAGCAAAAGTTAACTTTGAGCTAACAGGTTTGGACACTTTAGCTGGGACAGACCTTCTTGGAAATGTATTTTCGTGAAACCATTTAAGCTCGATTTCACTAAAGTCTTTTGATTATCGACTCTTGATTCAAAGAATCTGTAGGCATCATGAAACCCTATTTGCTTGATTTGGATATAAAATTTTGTTATTTACTTCCCCAATTGAGCTGACACCGACTTGGCGTGTTCGGCATTAGCCATTTCTCCTTAATTATAACTGTCTAACATTGTGGGTGGTAGACTTTATTAAGTCTAATTTTATGGCTAGGTAGGATATCTCTGTTGTGGACGACCATCAAAAGTGTTTTGCCGACCTGATAAGCATTTCATTCAAACTGAGCAAATCGTTATATTCAAATTTGCATAACATCATTGACTCTCACGCCTTAAGATTCCTGTAATCCCGCATTTCAGAAAGCAAGATTTGAACCTTAGAATTAGAATAAAAGCGTCTGTCATTTAGAAATTGAGTTCTGTACAATACAGAACATCTAGGTCATCAAATAAAACTGTAATTTACTCACTTCTTTGACAACACAACCTATTACACCTCACTTTTTGGTCATATTCTGTTCAAATCTCGACATTTTCAAGCACGAATAACTCAGGCTACAAAGTGTTTTGGACGCTTGGAATACGGCCAAACGTCTCTCCTTCGTTTTGCTTTACCTACTGATGCTTTACCTCAAATTTTTTTGGGTCATTGCAAATTCATGAAAACCATCGTTTTCTCATGAGTATTAGCAAGGGAAAATTCTTGAAAATCAAACGGTCGCGTTTTTCATCCCAGAGATGAAGACTTTTCCTATAATACATATAAGATCAAATTGATCGTAAAGACGAGATACAGCACTGGAAACTCTTTCTATGGGATTTTCCTATGTGAAATTTTGACATTTTGGCAAAAAACATGTTTTCATATTTTTGCAAATTACTCATTATTTTCGGTCTGAAAGCTGAATGTAATCAGCACCATTCGATGCGGCTTATTTATTCTTTTAAAGGTATATTAGAAAGTTGTATGAGATAACGAGAGTTTTCATAGTCAAATCTGGCAAAAACGTTTAAAAGATGTGAGATCAAGTCATGTTTGAACACGAAAACACACATTACACAAATCCAAATTAAATTACCGCAATTACGGCTGCCGCGGCAGAAGACTATGACTAAATCTACTGGCCGTGACTTCGGATAGGGTGCCCTCTAATTTTTTCATATCCCGTTTTTTTTTCCCTTTTTGAAAAACGCGTTTAGTATCAAACCATGGCTGTTTTGGAAATCGTTTGACTAATAATAACATTCTAGCTTCTGACAACACTGTCGTGCACTGTTGGAAGAACTTGATACTGCTTTTTTGAAGTGAAATATAGTAGGTACCATTCGACAACGAGCACTGGAAGGCATAGAACTAACACTAATTGAGTTTATTTATTCGGTTTTGATGATTCTTTTTGTCTGTTTGACATGGGTACAGCTGCCATTACTTTTCTGCTATCTCTGATGTCTGCTTCTTTGGTTTATCATGTCTGGTGATTGCTTCTTTGGTCTTTGTTTGGTCTCTGGTGTCGTTTATTCTTTGGTTTTTCTATGGTGCTGGTGTTGCTGCCGCTAATTATTAATCTGGTCTTTCCTCGTCTACCGTCTTTGTTGTATGCTTGTTCTCTGGTTTATCTCTGGTGATTGCCTATATTCTTATGGCCTATCTGTGGTGGTGATAAGTGGTAAGTAACTTCTTTGGCTTTTGTCTGCTCTCTGCTGATGACGTTCGTTCTTTAGTTTTTCTATGGTGCTGCTGTTGCTGCTGTTGCTGCTGTTAATATGGTCTTTCCCGGTCTACTGTATTTGGTGCATGCTCGTTCTTTGGCCTGTCTCCGGTGATTGCCTATACTCTTCTAGTCTATCTGTGGCTGTGGTAAGTGGTAAGTATCTTGTTTCTTCTGGTCGCAATGATATAAAACTTCTTTGAACGCTTATATTATTGCTTCCTTTCTCGTGATAATGCATTCATGATGTTTGCCTTATTGCGCTTTTTTCTTCTTCTTTTTTCTTTTGCTGGTGGTGGTTCCTCTGTGGCTTCACATGAAACTACATTAGTCACTATGTTGTATTGCAAACTTATAATACCACTGTTGTTTTTGCAGCTGTGCGTGTTTATTTTGCTTTACACCCGACTATTATTACCATGCGCGTTACTCATGTACGCACTTTTCTTGCAACAGCAACGAGCTTTTTTGAACATCTTTGATGTTGTGTTTGTTATGCTTTTCTTTGACTCGCTTCGTGTGAGTGTCTCTTTTTTGCCTACATACTACTATACTTCTATAGAACAGTAGTATGTTCTTTTCTTCTTTCTTTTATTATTATGATGTTTCTTTGAAGCATACCTTTTTTACGTTGTGCGGATGTGCCTATCCCTGAAGCTCAACAAGACTTTATCCGAGGCTAGGAGGTAGATAGGCCGCCTCCACTTGGTTATCGCTACTTACTTTAGTGATGATTGAGGGTCTCAATGCCTGAATTTAAAGCTAGGTGGTGTAAGTAAGGCATGCTCTAGCACCTGAGGGAAGTTTGATGATAGCAGCGGCTATATTGCTATTATAACGGCGCTTAAAATTTTGCCTCACATCAAAACAGGGGGAAACCCTCGCAAAATTTTTTTTAGGTCAGCGGAGTTTTCAAGCAATCTGATTGGCTCAGGGGTTGAAACAACGAAAGTCTGCAACTAGCTGATTTCCTATTGATGTAGCATTTAATATGGTCTTGTGTTCGTAACATTAAAAAGGTGACGAAATTGATACAATCTAAATCCATTTTCATTCAAAAGTAATATAAGGTGCAATGATTGAATTCATCATCGAATAAACAGTTTTATGTGAGAAATGCTACTTTTAAGCCTATTATGTATGGAAGATTATATATTATGCTGTACTGCAGCAGTACACTGGGCGCAGAGTTTATCCAGCAGTACGAACTGCCCTGCCAAGCATGCAATGTACATCATCATGGTCTGCTATCTTTTATCTCATATCCAAGTCTCTGGACGTACAAAAGTATCTCCTGATTTGAAATATTATTGATGCGAGATCTCTGAAAATAGCGTGTTTCTATAGAAAACTGCCGCGAAAAAATCATTAGTGTAGTTGAACCTTAGATCGGATGACCGGTTATTGATCAAATATAGATGATTCCAAAAGTAGACGATTTTTAACAAAGGTATATGTATAAAAACTACTATTAAAAGCTGTTGTAATTGTAAGCAATTAAAAAGTATTAGATCCATGAATTAGGTGTTGGGAAACGCTGTTGTGGAATTTGAGGCTTTATAGACTAAAATTCACGGAAAAAAAAGAATAAAAAAAAACAGTAAAGTCAACTTGATAAAAAAGGTATATTTTATTATCAAACTGACAGGGGTAAAGTAAACTGAAGTCTCTCTACTGGCCAGGTAGATGATCCTTCTTATATACTATAACAATGGATAAAAGTTCTATTAATTAGATTGACAAATAAGTCAACTCAGATCAACTAATGTCTAATCATGCTAAAAGACAACTCCAGCAAGCTAATCATGATTTAGCTTTGCCTGGATGAACAGTTAGACTCTCATCCGAAGTACCCTGATCTATCCTTTCTATAAGGATAATTAATATCAATCTAGTAGCATGTATCCAATAGGTACAGTCTTCTTAGTCTATATTAATAGTACATATCTGAGTGTATATCGCTGAGTATACATCTTTAGCATGTATCTGGATATATGGCATGTCTATAGCATATCGTACGCATGTCTATAGCATGTCTCATATATAGTACAAGTCTGTAGTACATAAAGTATCTGTAGCTAGTATCACGGATATAAGCATATGTCTTATAGCGTGGATCATGAAGTGCACATCTGAAGCAACAAGCTCATATTGCATTAATCTTGGTGCCTATCCAGATATGGCAAACATCCGTAGTCAATGTCGGAATACAAGTATAAGTCTATACCGCCATCCATGTCCGTGGTGCCATCTATAGCTTATATCTTATATAGTATGAATCTTATAGTACTAGCGTATCTGAAGTCCATATCTTATAGTATTATAAATCGATACCGCACATCTAATCCAGTGTACATAATACAGTTTATATCTAAATCTGGTAACTGGATGAACTGTCGGAATGCAGATCATAGTAGATGTATTCCACAGCTGTAGCTAGTGAGAACTTGGTTATATCTTCCTTTGTTAAGATTTTTTTGGCAAAATGTCAAAGGAATGCTGCTTAATTTAACAAGTTTTGAGTAATGAGCTTCATACAGAGACTCGTTAATTACAAGCGACTAAGAGTAATAGATCGATGTAGCTGTTTAGAATAACGAAATATAGAGAGAGTAAATACAATTAGAACTGTTGTGCCAGAAAGGCTACTACAACTGTCTATAAAGATTAAGGTATTCTTGATGGGTAGATATGTCTGTGTTGTGCAACAACATGGACAAGCTATGATAATTGAAGTGCATCTCAGCTCATTCTCAGATCCTCTTATGAAATATACAACGCCTAATACATTTGCCTCTCAGAGATGATCTATATCCTAAACAATAACTTTCCTCACATTATAAATTCAATAACTATCTCTCACATAAAGCTGTGTAATGGATGCCAGATCTAATAATTATTGCACCTTATGTTATTGCGAATAAAGAATTTAAATTGTAACAATTTAGATACACTTTTATTACAAAAACAGTATAATTTTAAATGACAGATCAAGAAAAGATTAACTAGTTATTGCCCTTTGGTCCCTGAACCTCTGAGCCAATCAGATTGCTTGAAAACTCCGCTGACCTAAAAAAAATTTTGCGAGGGTTTCCCCCTGTTTTGATGTGAGGCAAAATTTTAAGCGCCGTTATAATAGCAATATAGCCGCTGCTATCATCAAATTTCCCTCAGGTGCTAGAGCATGCCTTACTTACACCACCTAGCTTTAAATTCAGGCATTGAGACCCTCAATCATCACTAAAGTAAGTAGCGATAACCAAGTGGAGGCGGCCTATCTACCTCCTAGCCTCGGATAAAGTCTTGTTGAGCTTCAGGGATAGGCACATCCGCACAACGTAAAAAAGGTATGCTTCAAAGAAACATCATAATAATAAAAGAAAGAAGAAAAGAACATACTACTGTTCTATAGAAGTATAGTAGTATGTAGGCAAAAGAAAAAAAAGAATGCTCACACGAAGTGAGTCAAAGGAAAGTATGTTATGAATAAAATATTAAAAATGTTCACGTTATTATATTCTTGTTATTGCAACAAAAATACATACATGAGCAATGTGCATGATAACAGTCTGATGATGTAAAAGAGCACAAATGCGCACAATTGCAGGAGCAACAGTAGCAGCAGTATAAGTGTTGTAATACAACATGAAGACCAATGTTGTTTTCATGTGAAGCGACAGAGGCAACACAAACAACAATCCACTGCTATATAACATAGTTGTTGTGCCAGAAGGGCTACAACTGTCTATAAAGATTAAGGTATTCTTGATGGGTAGATATGTCTGTGTTGTGCAACAACATGGACAAGCTATGATAAGTGAAGTGCATCTCAGCTATCTAAATACTGAGGTTCACCAGATGTGATAAGCGTTGTACAAGATAAATTGCTACTTTGGCATTCAGAACTTAGTATAAATAGAATAACTCTTGTCTTCATCAATAAATCATTAGTTTTTGTGTCTGATCTTATTCAAATAAGTCTTTTCTTGTTTTTATAATATTGAACATTTTTTATAAGCTACAAATAATAATCCTTTTATTCTTTGTGCTTAACAATAGTATCACAAGAAGAGTAATACAATTATATAGCAGTGTGTCATGCTTGTTGTTCGTAAATACAAAGCAACAACATTGCAAGTATTTGTTGAGCTGATCATATCACAGCCAGCAAAAAAGAAAAAAAAGGCAATAAAGCAAACAGCATGAATGCATTATCGCGGGAAAGGAAGCAGTAGTACAAACGTTCAAAGAAGTTTATATCATTGCGACCGCAAGAAAAAAAAAAGATACTTACCACTTCTTACCATAGCATCACGACCAGAGACAGACCAGAGAACCAGCATACATCAAAGACAACAGACCACAGGATAAGCAAACATCAGAGAAGAACCACCGAAGCAACGATATACCATCAAAGCAGCCACCACCAAGTGTGCAGCCAGTGCACAGCAAAAGATCAGAAATAGATCCCTAGTAGAGTTATTCCAAGTAAAACCACGGTATAAAACGCGTTAACATTGTACCTTACGTCTATTGCATAACTGTCAGTTATACTTGCTTCAATTCTATTCACAAAGGTAGCGTTGTTTCATGAGTAGAGAGCTTGCGAAGTATAATATATATATATATATATATAAACGAAAAAAGGAAAAAATGCTAATAAAAGGTTGAGGCTGAAAGACGTCACTTTTATCAATGTACCGCAAGGTAAGCACTAGAATTTGATAGCTTGCTACAAGGCAGCAAAGCAAGATATGAATTAGCAATTTTCACCATGAGGTTCGCCAACGCCTTACCTATTAATCCGTTACATGTAATTAAGAGGTTATATTTGACAAGGGTAGCGAATTTACGCTTGAATTGAGCTACATACTAAGAAAAAAAAAGGCGGTATTTTAAACTATCAATAGCCCAACCTTCATAATACTCAAAATGAGGATTCATGGATTTCTGAAATCGTTTAGCTTTAATATCATGCGATTCTGATAGTAACATTGCTTTCCAGCTAAATAAAGCTTGGAGTAGAATTTAAAAGAAAATCTAATGATACCAATTTTAAGTGTTTTGGCCGACGTTATTAGGCTGATTTTTGATAGAATAGTTTTTGCGATTTTTTGGCTGTTTTTGACAGATTACCAGGTTTCTGTCATCAGAGCTTTACTTGCAATACTCATCATAGTGTAGAACAGACAAGAGCCTATCGAACAAGCCCTGATTCAAAGCTCTAGTATGGTTCTATCACGAGATATCGCCAATTTTGTACCTCGAGAGAAATTGCTATCCAGATTTTTGCCTTGCTATCACAGGCAAAGTTTGCATAAAAATCGATGATTTTGCAAGATTACATTTTTTTGTCATATCTCAGGAAAGACGTGTCGTATTTGAATAAAACAAAAACCATTGAATAGCTCTACGTTGGATCTACTTTTATGTAAAAAGTTCAAGTTACAAATATACGCTCCCTTCATGATTTTACTTAAAAACTCTGTATTTTACGATCTTTAGGCAAAAACGTTGTCGAACAGTTCTAAATAGAGTTATACTAGCCACGGAACTTGGTGCAGAACTGAAATGTGCATCGAATAATACCATACATAGATAATGTTATGTATCTTGTACACAAATAAGCTTATTTTTCGTCTGTTTTGGAGATTCTCTAAGGGGAGGAGTATGTATCGAATCTGCACTACTTTATCATCTATGCTGTTCTTCAATGTGTAGACCAAAAAGAAGGAACTATCGTTTAAGGCCTAAATCAAGGAAAAAGACTATCGTTTAAAGCCTTACATTTAAAGCGGTACCATCAGTTTTAATAGAAGAGCTACACTACCGAAAAGGTCAGCTCCAGCCAAACTGTCGAAAATGGATCGCTCAAAGGTAGCATTTGCTACAGTGGCGCATATAACTTTTCTTTTGCGCACCAGCATTCGTCAGCACTAGTCCATGCATGTGCCCTGTGTTTATTTTATAAACTTGAGTACCGTATAGGTGTTTCCGTGCTGTTGTCAATGAAGAAAAATGTGCTTTTGCCACTATCAACTCCAATCTTGGGGGGAGAGGGGGTGGTTGAAAACTCCATTTTGGAAGAAAAGTATCATAGATAGTTATACGACGCCTTATCTTGTAGAATAAAGAAAAGGGAACAAGATGCAATGAATGGATTAAGTTGATTGAGTTGGGAGATTTATAAAACATGGCGTTCGTTTATATAATACATCATCTCTCAACAACAGCCCGCCATTCTATTATCTAACATTCAATTGCACCATTACTATTACTATTATTATTATCATTATTTTCTTTTTATCAACATTTGGCTATAGCAACATGCTACTTTCAATGCTCTAGCACTAGTATTTCAAGACTTGAATTTATATGGCCCAAATCTTGAAGCCAAAAATATTATTGTACTATGCGTGGAATACATCTACTATGATCTGCATTCCGACAGTTCATCCAGTTACCAGATTTAGATATAAACTGTATTATGTACACTGGATTAGATGTGCGGTATCGATTTATAATACTATAAGATATGGACTTCAGATACGCTAGTACTATAAGATTCATACTATATAAGATATAAGCTATAGATGGCACCACGGACATGGATGGCGGTATAGACTTATACTTGTATTCCGACATTGACTACGGATGTTTGCCATATCTGGATAGGCACCAAGATTAATGCAATATGAGCTTGTTGCTTCAGATGTGCACTTCATGATCCACGCTATAAGACATATGCTTATATCCGTGATACTAGCTACAGATACTTTATGTACTACAGACTTGTACTATATATGAGACATGCTATAGACATGCGTACGATATGCTATAGACATGCCATATATCCAGATACATGCTAAAGATGTATACTCAGCGATATACACTCAGATATGTACTATTAATATAGACTAAGAAGACTGTACCTATTGGATACATGCTACTAGATTGATATTAATTATCCTTATAGAAAGGATAGATCAGGGTACTTCGGATGAGAGTCTAACTGTTCATCCAGGCAAAGCTAAATCATGATTAGCTTGCTGGAGTTGTCTTTTAGCATGATTAGACATTAGTTGATCTGAGTTGACTTATTTGTCAATCTAATTAATAGAACTTTTATCCATTGTTATAGTATATAAGAAGGATCATCTACCTGGCCAGTAGAGAGACTTCAGTTTACTTTACCCCTGTCAGTTTGATAATAAAATATACCTTTTTTATCAAGTTGACTTTACTGTTTTTTTTTATTCTTTTTTTTCCGTGAATTTTAGTCTATAAAGCCTCAAATTCCACAACAGCGTTTCCCAACACCTAATTCATGGATCTAATACTTTTTAATTGCTTACAATTACAACAGCTTTTAATAGTAGTTTTTATACATATACCTTTGTTAAAAATCGTCTACTTTTGGAATCATCTATATTTGATCAATAACCGGTCATCCGATCTAAGGTTCAACTACACTAATGATTTTTTCGCGGCAGTTTTCTATAGAAACACGCTATTTTCAGAGATCTCGCATCAATAATATTTCAAATCAGGAGATACTTTTGTACGTCCAGAGACTTGGATATGAGATAAAAGATAGCAGACCATGATGATGTACATTGCATGCTTGGCAGGGCAGTTCGTACTGCTGGATAAACTCTGCGCCCAGTGTACTGCTGCAGTACAGCATAATATATAATCTTCCATACATAATAGGCTTAAAAGTAGCATTTCTCACATAAAACTGTTTATTCGATGATGAATTCAATCATTGCACCTTATATTACTTTTGAATGAAAATGGATTTAGATTGTATCAATTTCGTCACCTTTTTAATGTTACGAACACAAGACCATATTAAATGCTACATCAATAGGAAATCAGCTAGTTGCAGACTTTCGTTGTTTCAACCCCTGAGCCAATCAGATTGCTTGAAAACTCCGCTGACCTAAAAAAAATTTTGCGAGGGTTTCCCCCTGTTTTGATGTGAGGCAAAATTTTAAGCGCCGTTATAATAGCAATATAGCCGCTGCTATCATCAAACTTCCCTCAGGTGCTAGAGCATGCCTTACTTACACCACCTAGCTTTAAATTCAGGCATTGAGACCCTCAATCATCACTAAAGTAAGTAGCGATAACCAAGTGGAGGCGGCCTATCTACCTCCTAGCCTCGGATAAAGTCTTGTTGAGCTTCAGGGATAGGCACATCCGCACAACGTAAAAAAGGTATGCTTCAAAGAAACATCATAATAATAAAAGAAAGAAGAAAAGAACATACTACTGTTCTATAGAAGTATAGTAGTATGTAGGCAAAAAAGAGACACTCACACGAAGCGAGTCAAAGAAAAGCATAACAAACACAACATCAAAGATGTTCAAAAAAGCTCGTTGCTGTTGCAAGAAAAGTGCGTACATGAGTAACGCGCATGGTAATAATAGTCGGGTGTAAAGCAAAATAAACACGCACAGCTGCAAAAACAACAGTGGTATTATAAGTTTGCAATACAACATAGTGACTAATGTAGTTTCATGTGAAGCCACAGAGGAACCACCACCAGCAAAAGAAAAAAGAAGAAGAAAAAAGCGCAATAAGGCAAACATCATGAATGCATTATCACGAGAAAGGAAGCAATAATATAAGCGTTCAAAGAAGTTTTATATCATTGCGACCAGAAGAAACAAGATACTTACCACTTACCACAGCCACAGATAGACTAGAAGAGTATAGGCAATCACCGGAGACAGGCCAAAGAACGAGCATGCACCAAATACAGTAGACCGGGAAAGACCATATTAACAGCAGCAACAGCAGCAACAGCAGCACCATAGAAAAACTAAAGAACGAACGTCATCAGCAGAGAGCAGACAAAAGCCAAAGAAGTTACTTACCACTTATCACCACCACAGATAGGCCATAAGAATATAGGCAATCACCAGAGATAAACCAGAGAACAAGCATACAACAAAGACGGTAGACGAGGAAAGACCAGATTAATAATTAGCGGCAGCAACACCAGCACCATAGAAAAACCAAAGAATAAACGACACCAGAGACCAAACAAAGACCAAAGAAGCAATCACCAGACATGATAAACCAAAGAAGCAGACATCAGAGATAGCAGAAAAGTAATGGCAGCTGTACCCATGTCAAACAGACAAAAAGAATCATCAAAACCGAATAAATAAACTCAATTAGTGTTAGTTCTATGCCTTCCAGTGCTCGTTGTCGAATGGTACCTACTATATTTCACTTCAAAAAAGCAGTATCAAGTTCTTCCAACAGTGCACGACAGTGTTGTCAGAAGCTAGAATGTTATTATTAGTCAAACGATTTCCAAAACAGCCATGGTTTGATACTAAACGCGTTTTTCAAAAAGGGAAAAAAAAACGGGATATGAAAAAATTAGAGGGCACCCTATCCGAAGTCACGGCCAGTAGATTTAGTCATAGTCTTCTGCCGCGGCAGCCGTAATTGCGGTAATTTAATTTGGATTTGTGTAATGTGTGTTTTCGTGTTCAAACATGACTTGATCTCACATCTTTTAAACGTTTTTGCCAGATTTGACTATGAAAACTCTCGTTATCTCATACAACTTTCTAATATACCTTTAAAAGAATAAATAAGCCGCATCGAATGGTGCTGATTACATTCAGCTTTCAGACCGAAAATAATGAGTAATTTGCAAAAATATGAAAACATGTTTTTTGCCAAAATGTCAAAATTTCACATAGGAAAATCCCATAGAAAGAGTTTCCAGTGCTGTATCTCGTCTTTACGATCAATTTGATCTTATATGTATTATAGGAAAAGTCTTCATCTCTGGGATGAAAAACGCGACCGTTTGATTTTCAAGAATTTTCCCTTGCTAATACTCATGAGAAAACGATGGTTTTCATGAATTTGCAATGACCCAAAAAAATTTGAGGTAAAGCATCAGTAGGTAAAGCAAAACGAAGGAGAGACGTTTGGCCGTATTCCAAGCGTCCAAAACACTTTGTAGCCTGAGTTATTCGTGCTTGAAAATGTCGAGATTTGAACAGAATATGACCAAAAAGTGAGGTGTAATAGGTTGTGTTGTCAAAGAAGTGAGTAAATTACAGTTTTATTTGATGACCTAGATGTTCTGTATTGTACAGAACTCAATTTCTAAATGACAGACGCTTTTATTCTAATTCTAAGGTTCAAATCTTGCTTTCTGAAATGCGGGATTACAGGAATCTTAAGGCGTGAGAGTCAATGATGTTATGCAAATTTGAATATAACGATTTGCTCAGTTTGAATGAAATGCTTATCAGGTCGGCAAAACACTTTTGATGGTCGTCCACAACAGAGATATCCTACCTAGCCATAAAATTAGACTTAATAAAGTCTACCACCCACAATGTTAGACAGTTATAATTAAGGAGAAATGGCTAATGCCGAACACGCCAAGTCGGTGTCAGCTCAATTGGGGAAGTAAATAACAAAATTTTATATCCAAATCAAGCAAATAGGGTTTCATGATGCCTACAGATTCTTTGAATCAAGAGTCGATAATCAAAAGACTTTAGTGAAATCGAGCTTAAATGGTTTCACGAAAATACATTTCCAAGAAGGTCTGTCCCAGCTAAAGTGTCCAAACCTGTTAGCTCAAAGTTAACTTTTGCTACAGTGGCGCATATAAGTTCTCTTTTATGCGCCAACATTTGCCTATGCACGCTCTGGATTCATATTATAGACTTGAGCACGATATGGACGTCTCCGTGGGGTTATTAAAAAAAAAGCATGTTTTTGCTACTGTTGCATTCAAGCATGCGTCCTAGGCTACCTTCACTCTCTCCTCAAGCCACTTTTACAATGTAGCAACATAGATGATGCTAGCCGTATTAAATTACATTTATGTTTACAAATACACTCAGGTTAGATATCCTGTAATAAAGAAGAAACTCTTTGCTTTTGCTTTGATAAAGCTGGCAGCTGAATATTTCATGAATTATAATTTAACGAGCCCACCGCCATCCATGAATAAATCAAGAGAATTGTTTGAACCATCAGCAGCTCGAGTTTATAACAGCATGGGCCGTTCTTATCACAAGCCTTTTACTATGATAATAATAGGAGCCATTTGGGTAGTGATAAATGCCACCATTCAAGGGGAGAAATCGCTCGTTTGAAGCACGAGCTTCCCAGCTGTGTACAGCTAGGCATATCGTATGATGCCACCACGGAGGAAGCCAAACGCTAACTACAGTAGCCATGAGGCTTGAAAAAGCTGAGAAGGCGTTCAAGTTGCTATTTGGACCAGAAACCATTTTGCTTCTTGCAGAAGAAAGCATCCCGCATTCGATGCAATGGCCATGTTTTAACAAAAATAAAGCACTTTTGAGGATAATTTGGACCATTATAAACGTGTCTTATTTCCTCATCAATTAAGCTTAGAGGGCAGCTGGAGATGCTTTTTAACACCTACTCGTTTGTTTACCATTATGGCACTTCGTTATGCTAAGCAGTTGGTTAATGGTCAATTTTAATCATGGTCTGATTTGCGAAAGAAAGGATCAAACAAGCGTGGTCGAAACCAAGCAGGCCTGAAGAAGGAAGCTATGAAGAAGATGAAGAGAATTATGTACGATTTTTGAAAAATTTGTTGAACGATTTCAAGATCTTAACAATACGGCTGATATTCAGGAGTATCATGTCAAAGTACAATGTAGAATTGAATCTGCCAAAGAATTAAACTTTTCTGGAGAATGCACCCAGAGGATGCATTGATATACTTTTCATTATGCTAAGGCTTACAGCATGATGCTGAACTATAACTTACTATCTACCCAACAGATGATTTGTGACCCAAAAGAACTAAGAATAGCCCACGACCTTTAGTGTGAGGCCTTGCTAGGATATTTGATATAACATACATTACGAAGTTCAAAAAGAATTGATTGCTCTTAAGTTGATGCCAAAGACGCACCAAGAAGCGAAAAAAAAACAAACCCATTTCTTTATTTTATGTAAAGATCAACTTCAGAGTCCAACATGTCATTATCATCCAATTCCTTTCTATCCAAGTCCAGCTTTGTATTCAACGTTCTGCCGTATTTTGCTCGATAATTCAGGGAATCAGACATGCCGCGTATGGTTTTCTCTGACCAAGCAATCAAATGCTCTTTTTCGTAGCCCATCTTCATCAAATTGTAAATGCAGTAACCTAGAGATGCGTGATTTTCGGGTTCGGTGCCATTATCTAGATGTTGCTGAGCATTTTGGAACATGACTTCGTACTCTTTGGCCAATTCAGCACCCCTCTTTAAAAGACTGATGGAATATTGATCGTCAGTGAGCTTGAGTGAAGGCTCTTCTTCTCCCTCCTTTTTGGCATACAGATCAAGAATGTCACTCAGATAGTAGTGCACATGTTCGGCTTTGGGATCCTTGATCCAGGGTATATTCTGCGCGCAAACTAATAAGAAATCGGTGTATTCCTGCAATCTCATCCTGAGAATTCGAGGACCAAAAGCGCAGCATTTTCTAAAAACTTCAAGACGACGACCAAGATAGATACTCATCTTTCCTGAATATTTGAACTTGGGATTGCTGATGAGGATTGAGGCATACGAGATTATGGCTGCGACAATGACGGTGGGCCGTAGCTTTCTCCCTGTGTTGAGCAAGTATTGATCACCCATCTTGATCAAAGCCTCTGTTCTGTGCTTTAGACGTATCAATGTCGTTTTTGATATTTTAGGGGATCCATCAAACTGATTTCTGAGATGGGGTATAATGGTGACCAGAAACCTTTGCAGTTCCTGATGAGATGTTTTGCATTGTATATCCTTGTAAATCACTGATTCTCGAGCGAATATAAATTGAATGCGCTGAACCTCGAATCTGTCAACAGGTACAGGAAAGTTTTCAATGAAATCGTCTACAGACCAAGCAGACAACCAGTCTCTAGCGACCAAGTAGACAACAAGCAATGCCAACTCCATACTGTGTCGATTGGAGAGTTTGGTAGAGTGCTGTTGAATGAGCTGCTTTGCTTTGGTAGCGAGATCCTCTGGGATATGAAAATAAGCCGCTATTTTGTTGACACATTCTTTGGCACTTTTATGCTATGGGAGAACATTAGCACAAGCCATTGACTCCAAGTAGCTGAAGATTCCTACCTTGCCAGTCTGAGCTTTCTTTGTCTTTACAAAGTATTCAATGTTGTTCGAAGCAGAAGTGAAATTGTTGTCTTGAAAGAAAGCATCCTCCAAGACTGCGCCGCAAGATTGGCACGCCAAGACGTCGTCATCATGAACCACATCACTGCTGCTACATGATGGGCAAGGCATTGTCTATCAGAAAGAGCCTGCTGACTGATTCAACAGCTATCCAAATGCCAAAATCGTCTAAACCATGTAGCGTCACAGTGTCTTCAAACCAATCATTCCATTGCAAAATAAGTAATGGAATTGGTCCGTGGTTGGTAATAAACTCTCTTTCTCTCCTGTTTCTCTCACTTTTTTTTTCTTCCTTCCAATACAATCATTAATACAAAATGGCTAAAGCAGAGTTCATGTCGCCCAAGGATATTGGCAATCGTATGAAGGTATTTGTGCATGACATTGGAAGGCATTTAGTTGCAATGTACTTACCGCTCTCTATCTTGCAGTCCAAAGGTCTTCAAAAGTTGCGATTCTATTGCCAAGCTTGTGAGAAACAATGTAGAGACGAAAACGGCTTCAAGTGTCATACTATGTCTGAATCGCATCAACGACAAATGCTACTGGTAGCGGCAAATCCTGGCAGATTTGTTCATAACTTTTCATCAGAGTTCAAAAAAGAGTTTTTGGGCATCCTGTCTCGCCGTCATGGCACCAAACGAGTGCTGGCAAACAAGGTGTATCAGGAATATATTGCCTTCAAGGAGCACATTCACATGAACGCAACCAAGTGGAACTCATTGAGCGAGTTCTGTAAGCAAATGGGTAGAGAAGGTATTTTGCGTGTGGATGAAGCTGAAAGAGGATTGTACATTACTTGGGTTGATAATAGTCCAAAAGCCCTTGCCAGGCAGGTAAGTTCAGAGTGAGATCTGTAGATAGGAGCATGTAGACTAATGCCATGTACAGGCTGCAATTCAAAAGATGGACAGAGCCAAGAAAGACGACGAGGAAAGAGAGCTGGAATTGCTGAAAGAACAGATCGAAAAGGCATCCAAGACTGCTGAGGAGCGTGGCATTGTGGAGCAGGAAGCAACGGAACTGAAAAGAGATGGCGAGCAACCGATTAAATTAAGTTTGAACATGAAACCAACCACGATAGCCGCTGAAGCACCCAAATCAACTGGATCCAAAATGATGTTGGGAGGCATGAAGAAGAGAACCGGTCTTTCAGCATTAGCTAAGAAATCAAGCTCCTCATCGACAGCAGCTCCCACAGCATCATCGACTTCAAGTGGAATGAAGATGGGAAGCATGATGATGAAACGCAAGAGCAACACTGATCAAGATCAAGAAGACTCCAACAAAAAGATCAAAGTTTAAGTTGGATGGCATGTACATATCAATTCTTGAATAAAATTTTGCTTGATAAAAATAACTGAACAGCGATTTACGTCGCTATATGGGCATCTTTGATTTCAAAATACGTGGATCTGACATGGAGATGACTCTGGATATTACTTTGATGGATCATAATAACAACAGCAATCACTCAAAATGCATAATTGGACGCATGAACCTATGATTAAATGGAACCAATCCATGCAAAGCAGTTTGATTTTGAAGTCTATGAGTCAGATTATACATGTCATAGAGATACCAAGAACTACACGCATCCAAGGTTGCTGTAGCTTGTTTTTCTTTGACAGGTTGCTTTACCGCAGCTCTCTTGTTTGAATTTGAGTAGTGCATCAATGCGGTTTAGGCCAGTCACTAGAAGCAAGTAAAGCTTTTACCTGCCATGCTTCAAATTATCATCTTTTCATCTTTCCCAAAGTCATAAACAGACGCACAAAATGGACTTGCACTCTTGGGTATCTGACAATACCATGAAGGTATGTTATGACAAACCACATGCTGATACGATACAATGAAACTCATGCTTGATTGCTGATAGCTTCTTGGTATGTCTGAGACTACCATTGTTGATTTTATCATCGCCACAGGTAAACAATTTTACTTTATATTGACATGTCAGCAAGCTAATGCGCAGTGATACAGCACAAAAAGCATCCTCACCACAAGAGCTATATCAGAAGCTAGTCAGTACAGGTGCACCTAGCGATCCTACCACACAACAGTTTGCATTCGAGCTATTCAACAAAGTACCACGCAAACAGAGTAAATCTGCCGCTGCTGCTGCTGCTCTGGCAGAGAAAGCACAACGCAAGAAAGAGCTAAAGGAAGAAGCTCGACTTCGCAAAGCCAACGAGTCATTCAAAGTCGTTTTGGAAGAACCCACTGCTGATCAAGAAGAGGATGAAGAAGAGAGACGCATTCGAAAAAAGGAAAAGAAGCTTCGCAAAAAGAGAAGACAAGAGGATTTGAGCGACGATGATACAGAGGTCAAAATGACTGAAAGTAGTAGATACAAGAAGCGTAAGTTGTGTAGAGTTAGTGGCATAAGCATAGTAGCTAACGCCATAGATAGATGAAGGCGAAAATTCAGAAGAGGAGCGAGAACGAGAGGCGGAATTAGAGCGTTTACAAGATATCAAAGAGCGCGATGAACTAGCACAACGACTCAAGGACAAGGACAAGGAGAGAACCAAGAAGCTTGTCGAAGATAGATCCGCTAAAGAGGGCAGTGAGGCACAAAAGCGTCGTAATTTAGCAGATGACAAGAAGGCTCGACAAGAAGCGTTGCCAGAACTGAGAACTCGATCCAACCAACAATACTTGAAATACCGTGAAGAACAACAATTAGCGCTTTTGGAACAAGAGATTGCAGATGAAGAGCGATTCTTTAGTGGACAAAAGATGACTCGCCGAGAAATTAAGGACTTGGAGTACAAGAAGGAGGTGCTTCGTTTAGCAAAGGCTCGCATGAACATTGATACCAAGGAAGACGGTTATATGATGCCCGAGGATTACATTACAGAGAAGGGTAAAATTGACCGCAAAAAGAAGGAGAATGCTCTGTACAAGCGCTACGAAGAAGAGGAAAAGTTCGAGACAGAACACGACATTTGGGAGAAATCACAGATCCAAAAAGCAACAGCCAAGCCATCAGCAGCACAAGAAGCAGAGGATGAATACGACTATGTATTTGATGAGGACCAAAAGATTGATTTTGTCATGGCAGCCAAGTTGAACGAACCTGATCCAAAGGATGTCGAGTTGCTGGAACGCATTGATGCTGCAGAGAGAAAAGCGCAATCCATAGAACAGATTAGAAAGTCGCTGCCCATTTACCAATACCGTGATGATTTACTGGCTGCTATCGATGAATACCAAGTGTTGATCATCGTTGGTGAAACTGGATCTGGTAAAACAACACAACTTCCTCAGTACTTGTACGAACATGGATTCACAAAGGACGGCAAAAAAATTGGCTGTACACAACCTCGTCGTGTGGCTGCTATGAGTGTGGCTGCTCGTGTCGCTGAAGAAATGGGTGTCATGATGGGTCAAGAAGTAGGCTACAGTATCCGTTTTGAAGATTGCACATCAGACAAGACCTGTGTCAAATACATGACAGACGGTATGCTGCTGCGTGAGTTCATGACGGAACCTGATTTGGCTTCCTACAGCTGCATGATTATTGATGAGGCTCACGAAAGAACACTGTCTACTGATATTTTGTTTGGCTTGATCAAGGATATTGCTCGATTTAGACCTGATTTGAAGTTGTTGATCTCCAGTGCCACTATGAACGCTCAAAAGTTCTCTGAATACTTTGATGATGCTCCTATTTTCAATATTCCCGGCCGTCCTTATCCTGTCGAAATCTACTATACAAAGGCACCAGAGGCAAACTATCTGCGTGCTGCTATTACTCAAGTACTGACTATTCATGTCACGCAAGGAAAGGGTGATATTCTTGTATTCTTGACGGTAAGTTTTTAATGCATGTCATTGACCATGATCTGATCTGTATCACTAGGGCCAAGATGAAATTGAAGCGGCACAGGAAGGCCTTACTCAAGCATGCAAATCTCTAGGCAGCAAGATTTCAGAACTAATGATTTGTCCAATCTACGCCAACTTGCCATCAGAGCAGCAATCTCGGATTTTCGAACCTACACCAGAAGGCGCTCGTAAAGTCATTTTAGCTACAAATATTGCAGAAACCTCAATTACTGTCGATGGTGTATCATTTGTCATTGATCCTGGATTCAACAAGCAAAAGACATTCAATCCTAGAACTGGCATGGAAGCATTGACAGTCGTCCCTTGTTCTCGTGCCTCGTCCACCCAACGCGCAGGTCGTGCCGGTCGCACGGGACCAGGTAAATGTTTCCGTTTGTTTACGCAATGGGCATTCTACAATGAAATGGAGGAGAATACAGTACCTGAAATACAGAGAGTGAATTTATCGAATGTAGTCTTGTTGTTAAAGGTGAGTGTTTGGGTTGTATTTGCTCACTATGGCACGTTACTGACTATGTAGTCCAGAGCTTGGGTATCAATGATTTGGTCAATTTTGATTTCTTGGATCCACCTGTTGAGGACACAATGATTCGGTCACTTAGTCAACTATACGCATTGGGTGCTTTGAACGATAGAGCCGAATTAACGAAGCTGGGCAGAAGAATGGCTGAATTTCCTATGGATCCATGCTTATCCAAAGCCATTGTAGTCGCAGAGAAATACGAATGTACAGATGAAGTAGTCTCTGTGTGTGCTATGCTGTCAGAGCAAAGCTCTTTATTATACCGACCCAAAGACAAGAAGATTCTCGCAGACACAGCACATCAAAATCTAGTGAAACCAGGTGGGGATCATTTGACACTACTCAATATCTGGAATCAGTGGGTCGAAACTGATTTCTCTGTTCAATGGTGCTATGAAAACTTTGTGCAAGTCAAGACATTAGAGCGTGTGCGTAATGTGCGTGATCAACTAGTGCAGCTGATGGATCGTGTGGAAGTCAAGTTGGTCAGTAATCCCAACCCTAACGATCCAGTCCCTATTCAAAAGGTGAGTCTATGATCCATTGTTTTATTCGTGACATATTGGCTGATGTTTCTGTTGTTTGTAGTCCATCACATCTGGCTTCTTCTTTAACGCCGCAAGACTAAACAAATCTGGCGATTCTTATCGCACAGTGAAGCAAAATCAAACAGTGCATATTCATCCTAGCAGTGGCATGCTTGAAAAGAAGCCTAAATGGTTGGTTTACTTTGAATTGGTATTGACAAGCAAAGAGTACATGAGACAAGTCATGGAGATTCAGCCTTCTTGGTTATTAGATGGTATGTAAAAAATTGGTTTCTGTTAACAATCTGGTCGACTCACGCTCATTTATTCGACTAGTTGCGCCTCATTATTACAAGCAAAGTGATTTGGATAACTTGGATGATAAGAAAAAGATGCCAAAAAAGGGGCAATGAAAGAACCCTTAAAATAAACCTTTTCCTTTCCTTTCCTTCCCTTGAATCCAGCAGTAATTTTACCCCTGATCTCGTTGTTTGCTATTTTACCTCTATGCCATGTTACTTAATTTGATTAATGAACTTACTACATGAAGGATGCCATGATGAACAACATGATGCCCTTCTACACGACACGCATGCAAACACAAACAAAGACGAAATGCAACATCTCAGGCACCATTTTCATTCTTCGATCGGCTGATTCATCACTCACTAAAAAGAGATCTGGATGTGTCAAAAATTGTCATATGGAGTCGTGAGATTGTTACCCGAATTTTGCCATGTGTAGTTTGCAGTGATTTTTGAAATAACCTTAAATGACAGTATTTCCAAAGTTCTATAGAATATATCCATCTATTAACAATAGACCAAGCTACATGCAAACATACTTTAAATTAGCTAAAAGAAGTACTTGCAAGTAAGTCACAAAAACTAAAACAATCTGTATATCAGTGACGCTTATCATTGCTTTCTAAAGTGCCGAAAAGGCATATTGCAAATGCAATTGGAAACCTAATCGAAAAATCAATTGGTCACTTTTTATGAAGTTTGCAAGAGGAATGAAATGACTAACTGCTCCAGTGCATGGCGACCTGGGTATACTTTTTGCGTGTATTAAATGAAGGCTTGCAACGGTTTTTTTTTTTGGGTGATTTCAAAAGTAAATCACTTCATTTTGGCAGTGCTTTTATTCACGGATAAAGGGACATTATGTTTCTCAAATACAACTCTGTGTATTTTAAGCCAGTCCTTTCATTACATCTTGCACAATCAATCTTTGGAGTTTGCAACGCGAACATCTAGTTTAAGGTTAGTTAATATAAGATAAGAGGTTGATAATACTGATCTTTCAGGTTATAGTTAGACCCAGGCAATATTGTCCACAATGAGTTACTTACGCCTCGAATCTACTTATCTCACTGGACATCAATAACTACTGCCAACTACGGAAATCCACTAAAGTAATAAACAATAATATCTACCAATATGCAGCTAGTGAAACCCTGAACTATCAAGAGAACAGATCAAGACCCTTGGATTATAATAATCCAATATGAACCTTCATAATAATATTTTGTATAATTTTTAGATTGACTTTGATCTTGGTAAATTATAAACATTCTTAACAGACTCGTCGTACTAGTTCTAATATTAATATCAAAGGCTCTCACACAAGAATTAGCTTTACTTCCTGTCGTGTATGAGACCTCGTAGTGTTCCTCTTCTAATTCTCGTTGCTGCAAGAGTCACTTTTTGTTGAATGAAGATTGAGAATTTTATCCCAAAGTGTGTCAGTATGTCGAAGACGTCCGTCTTGAGGAAGCGTTTAGATAAACTAGGATACTGCGGATTATCAGCGTGGAGAGTTGGAAAGCGCCGTATCGTATACAAAGAATCGACGTGCAAACAGCAGGACAGATCGTTTCTTGATCTTTTTATTATTATTACGAGCCTTTCAGCACTTCGGGTGGTTTCCTGACCTACGCTTCGCTTCGGTGAAAACCAACCTACGTTCAAACGGCTCGCGCTGCCACGGGCCTTTGGCTAATATCCCAATATTAATATAGCTAAAATGTTAGAAGAAGAACCCTGATTGTTGATTGATATATAATCACTAATCATATGAGTGTTTATGCTTCGTATGGTTCTCACCGAAGCGTAGCGAAGGTAGAGAACCACCCTGCGCAGCAGCAGCTCGTGCTACTGATTGCTCTTGCGTATCTTATCAAAACACTGCTACTTTCATTTTGACCCTCCACTTACACATAGTAACCCTTCATATTATCTGTGGATCTGATTCTTATGTGCTGTTCTACATCCATATACACGTAGTTACTTCATATACGGGCAAGCAGCATACTGGTATTCCCATTTTTAGTCCTTAGTGTCCCTAATACAGCAAAATATGAGTGCATTTGAGCTGCATTTTCTTGCGTTCAAGGCTGTTTTAGATCGTCAGAATAGCCCCAAATGGTTGCTCTCATCTGGCAGTTACTTTCTGACACTTTTGCTCGACTTTTTGGGGACCAAAAAAAACATGGTCAAAAATCGACCAAAAAGCATGAGGTGCCCCTCATGGTTTTCATCAAAAATCAAGCGATCGCGTTTTTGACCTTGATAATGAAGACTTTTACTATGGCATGTATTGATTCAAAATATTTCTATCTATCTAACGTAACTCCTGAAATCATCTTTGTGGGACCTTGATATGGAAAATCTCGACTTTTTGGCCAAAAACCGCTTTTAATACTTTCGTAAATTGCTCAACAAGTTTATTAAAAACATCTATCTTACTTGGCACCATTGAATGCGCCTTGAAAAGCGCTCCAAGAAAGCTTAAAGAAGCAGAGAATGATCATCATATTTTATATAGTCGAATATGGCAAAATAGTTCAATCGAGTCGAGAATCATTAAGTTTTGGCCAATCTAGAACAGACTATGAATCTGGAATGAATTATTTTTTGCTGTTGGGCTGGTTTAACATATATGAGCCAGGCTTGACAGATGCCAGGCAACTCAGTTTCCATATTAGGGCTGTAAAAGTGTCTAAGGACTGAGCATTTATTATTTTTTTTGGAGGTTCCAAAAAAAAATTGGGTTCCCAGCAAAATTGGAACCTGATTGGAGTGATAACTTTTGTTATAAGCCAATACTTTGTCAAATAACAATTGTTATTGATCTTTGGGTTCCAGTTTTCGTTCCAAGTGTGTATATTTGACATTTACATAAAAAATATTAGGACTTAATACATTCTAATGATATGTGCGTTATCCAAGGCCTTATCATAAAAAATATATGTATTCTTTTGGTTAATTAACACCTGAAAGAACTTTTTTTTTCGCTTTTAGTTTGTACTTATGTTCCTGAAATTTAATCAGAAACCCACTCTTTCTAGAATTTCAAAGGTATAAAGCTTTTTTTTTTCAAAATGAAAACTGTGTGTCTGATCTTTTTGCTTTATTTATAGAAAAGCAAAAGCTCACGTTGAAGAAAATGAAGTGCCCCATTCATTAATTATTGAAAGATTTGCGCCTGAAGTACAAGAGCAGCTTTCCAGCATCAACCGAAGTATAGCAAATACAATGCGAGAATTGAAAGAACGTCAAAAGAAGTCGGATGAAATCCAGCAGCAAATGCAAAAAGTGTTTGACAATATAGTCACCGGAAAGCAGCAACTGCAACTGTCTTTTAGAATGGAGCAAGGGAACCAAGCAGTAGCGACAACAGGAGCTGTCGCAAAAACCTCTGCCTTGCCAAGATCAGAAGATGTATCGCAATCAAAACAATTTTCGGAAGCATCCCAACAAAGCCCACCACCACCAGGTTACAACAACACCGCAGTTGCAACTATTTCACTTCCATACAATCAAGAAGGTGTACCGTTATACAAAATGAGTCGACAAGTGACAATTGTGTGTGATCTTTGGGACGAGTGGACAATAGGTCGAGATGGATTCTGGTCTGTTCAAGAATTAGAAGACAAGTGGGGCGCTAAATGGAGAAAAGACGACAGAAAATGGTTCAATATCCGTAAAAAAAATCATTGATTCCGTTGAAGACCTTCAGCTGGATCTTGGTCTCTCCCCCACTTCTGCTGTAGGCGCCCTACAAAAGGTGCTCAACACTCGCCACTGGTCTTTGGATCGCTTGGGCATCGAGCTCCAAAAAGGCGCTTTTTTTCCTTGCGAAGAAACGAAAAGAAGAAAATTGCAACACTTCTAGCTGAGCCTTTTTTACCATCAATAGTTGCATTTTCATTAATAAATATCTTTGTTTTCCTGTGGATTTTGTAAAAATCGCGTAAAATGTGTTATGTAAATCTGGGTCCCAAAATAGCAGGGAACCCCAAATGGCACCCACTACTGAGAGTTGGTAAATAATCCTTTATTTTTGTAAAACAAAAAATAAAAATAAAAAGGGACCAATTGACAGCGGAAATACAGTACTCAAATGGTTGATTTGCACTTTCGATTTTTCATCGAGTTTATCCATACAGTATAGTCTTACAAGACATTGAGTGATCCATTTTTTTTTATAATACACTTTTTTATATCAATCAAAAGGAAGTTTTTTTTTTTTTTTTTTTTCATTTTAAGGTTAACTCGGGAAAGTAAATTTTGGTTTCCCCACTTCCTTTCAACTCCCCACAGCCAAAACTTTCATTTACATTCACATGTTCTCACCACCATTGGTTCCTTGTTCGAGAGCATTGGTGTTTTATAAATGAAATGTCTATGCAAGAAAGATAGGATGCGCTGTCATGGCAACCAATTGCTCCTCCTTCATCACCCTTGGATCTAGATGCATTTGACATACAGTACATTTATTCAAATGTCGTTGATCTATTAAGAATGGCAATTATTAAGAAAGTCAAAGTGTTTGATGATATGATGGATGCGATTGGTTTGGATTTGTAATCCCCTCCCGATGTTTCCGTACACCAGAAAAATTTATGGTTATTTTTGGCCCCCCCCCTCTCTCTTTGTGTACCTTGAATTCATCCAACATTGTGCGTGTGTGTGTGTGAGTTGTGAAGAGTTGAATATCGTATTAGTAAAAAAAAAAAAAAAACTTTCTCTTTTCCCCCTCTTTCTCTCTTCTTTAACCTTTTTCTTATTTATTCACTCTTACAAACATGGCAGACACAGTAAGTCGTTTAGAGTACTATCGCCGTACATTCCAAAAGTACGCTTCCGTTGACAAGGAGGGAGAGAAATACATGACCAAGGATGATTTCTTGTCTGCTATTGCACCTGGGGAGGACTTCAAGAAGATTCAACGTGAACAATTCGAACTGTTGTATAAATTGGCTGATAAAAACAACAAGGGTGTTGTCTCGTTTGATGATTTCGTTATATTTGAAGATTTATTGTCAAAGGCTGATGCTGAATACGAGGTCGCTTTCCGTGTGTTTGACGTGAATGGTACTGGTAAGGTTACTTTTGATCAGTTCAAGAGTGTTCTCTCGAGCAACATGCCTCAAGATGCTGTTCCCTTTGATTTTGATTGCGATTGGCTCAAGCTGTACATTGGGTCCAAGGAAGGTCACCATGAACTCAGCTATCAAGAGTTTACACAACTGATCAAGGGTTTGCAAGGCGAGCGTCTGCGTCAAGAGTTCAAGCACTATGACAAGGAGCAATCTGGCTTTATTCAACCCGAGGATTTCAAAAAGATCATTTTGGATGTAGCAAAACACAAGTTATCAGATGATGTGATTGATCATTTGCCTACACTCTGCAACCTCTACAGTGGCAACAAAATCAGCTTCTCCTCTGTTGTCGCCTTCCATAATGTCATTCGCAACATTGACATGGTCGAGTCTGTTATTCGCAAAGCTATCGAGAACAACGCCAACCAAAAGATCACCAAATCTGACTTTTTGAAACACGCTCATGAGGCCAGCCGATATACCGCATTTACGCCTATGGAAGTTGATGTTATTTTCCACTTTGCTGGTGTTGATGACGATTCTGGTGTGCTTGGGTTAGATGATTTTGCTCGTATTTTGGATCCTCGTTGGACTGTATCACAAAAGGACTTGGCCAAGACAGAAGACCTCCACGTCGATCACCCTCAGCAACCACACAGAGGCGCTCTCTGGCAACTCGTTGAAAGCATGTACTCCTTTACCCTCGGTTCCATTGCTGGTGCTGTTGGTGCCACTGCCGTATACCCCATCGATTTGGTTAAGACTCGTATGCAAAACCAGAGATCCAAGGTTGTGGGTGAACTCTTGTACAAAAACAGTTTAGATTGCTTCAAAAAAGTCTTAAAGAATGAGGGTTTTACTGGCTTATACAGAGGTCTTGGTCCTCAGCTTGTGGTAAGTGTTTATTACAAATTATGTGTAACAGAGATGAGGGGATTTCTTGTTATTCATCATTACTCACTGTCTGTTTTTTTTTTTACCGATAGGGTGTCGCTCCTGAGAAAGCTATCAAATTGACAGTAAATGATTTCGTTCGTAGTAAGTTTACTAGCAAGCAAAATGGAGAAATCAAGTTTTGGCAAGAGATGATCGGTGGTGGTGCCGCTGGTGCTTCCCAGGTTGTTTTTACCAACCCCCTTGAAATCGTCAAGATTCGTCTTCAAATCCAAGGTGAACAAGCCAAGAATCTAGCCGCTGATGCTGCTCCTCGTAGATCTGCCATTTGGATTGTGAAGCATTTGGGTATCGTTGGTTTGTATAAGGGTGTTGCTGCATGTCTGTTGAGAGATGTTCCTTTCTCTGCCATCTATTTCCCTGCCTATGCACATTTGAAGAAGGATCTTTTCAAGGAAGGACCTGATCATAAGCTTGCCATTTCTGAGCTTTTGATGGCTGGTGCTATTGCTGGTATGCCAGCTGCTTATTTCACAACACCTGCTGATGTGATCAAGACTCGTTTACAAGTCGAGGCTCGTAAGGGTCAAACTACATATACCGGTATTGCTGATGCTGCTAGAAAGATTTTTGCAGAAGAAGGTTTCAAGGCCTTTTTCAAGGGCGGTCCTGCTCGTATCCTTCGTTCTTCACCTCAATTTGGTGTTACTTTGACTGTATATGAACTCTTGCACCAAATGATCCCTCTCCCTGGCCATGGTACTGCTGCAAACACTACTTCAACTACAACTACAACCGCTGCCGACCCAACACGAATTATCGAACAAAGAGCCACTCTTCGCTCCACTAATGCACTTAAAATGTTGTTGGATCTCGATTATAGATTTGGTGTTTATCAACCAACAAAAAAGGACACATAATTTAAAATCTTTCATATTTTATAGATTTCATTTCTATTTGTTTATTTCGTCTATTCTGCTTTATTCCTTACTGTAAAACCTTCTTTCTCTCTTTTTTCCGTGTACTAATGACATTTTCCTCAAAAACTTTTGCATAAATATATGAACCCCCTCTCTCTTTTTGGTATGATAAAACAGTTTTTGAGATTGTGTACAAGCATGGATTGCCCTAATGAATGAAGAGACAAACATCGAAATTGCCAGCCGAATTTGATTAACGCTTCGCTAAACATACTGTTCAAGATTGGCCAGATTTTGTTTAATTTCGATCTATTTTTTCAGATTCGACCATATAAAGTATGATGATCACCCCGTAGTTTCTAATGCATTTCCAGTCAAATGGCAACTTTGGCAATCCGTGCTCTCCCAATACTACTCCCACTATCCTCTGACTGCCGAGATCACCTATGGCACAGTGCGGTACTTCCATCTTCCGCGTTTTATCAAAGATCGCTACAAGTATATCGCCGTCATCTCTACTACCCTCTGGCAAATGTGGAACTTATATTGGCTTCACGGTAGCCAAAACCCATCATCACTCTCCTCCGCATCCATCGAACACTTTTCCTCTAGGACAGTTTGTCACATTGACAAACTGCTCCCTGCACATACATGGTAATTAATTAGATAGTCATTCCGTTGTTCGAGGTCCACCACTCCGCGATGTGTCCCTCCAAATTATAATATTTGAATAAAATAAAATATTATCTACAAAAAAAAAGTTTCTAATGCATTTTAGGAGTACCTTTGAAGACGCATACAATGGGGCTAATTTAAGAGGTTATTTGATTGAGCATGACCAGTAATTCTTGAAAATATGAGATAAGGTTTTTGATCAAAATGTCAAGATTATATATATGAAGGTGTCACAAACAAGATTTCAGGGGCTGCTACTTTAGATAGAGAAGATCATTTTGATATAATCCTTTTGCACTTTACAACCCTAATATGGAACCTGAGTTTCAAGGCATCTGTCAGGCCTGGCTCATATGTGGATAATGATTTTACGATCAATCAACAAAAACTACTTTTATTTTTACCATCTTTCCTCTGATCAATGCTGCCAACCTTTTCCTTGAACGACGGTTCGGAGCTTCAGAGATTTCAATACTTACTGCAGACATTTTACGCAGCCCATGGATCGTCAATGTCCAGACTAAAGTTATTAAATATAGAATGCAAGAAAATATTATTATGAACGATATAGAATACAATAAAGTATCATAATAAACGATAGTGCTATGACCTGCCACCTACTTTCAATACGCTTCAAGGGCATTTAGTACTGTATTGCCCTATGAAAAGGGTATCGAGTTCTCCAGCTGGCCACACAAGCCAAAATTAATTAAAACACAGACTTACAGTTGTCATGTCATATTTAACCACAGTATAAATAACCATATTTCACAGAACATAATAAAGTCAGTCTCTTTCTCATCAACATTAGTTTCCGTTACTTGAACAATATACAGTCTGTTCCAGATTGGACGAATTTTGATAATTTTGGGCTCGATTAAACTATTTTTGCAGATTCGACTAAGTGAAATATGATGATAACCCCATGCTTCCTTAAGCTTTCCTGGAGTACTTTTCAAGACGCTTCCAATAGTACCAAGTTATATAGATGTTTTGAATAAACTTATTGAATGATTTGTAAAAATATAAAAGAGGTTTCTGGCCAAAAAGTCGAAATTTTACATATCAAAGTCCCACAAAGATAATTTCAGAGGTTGCTTTGGATCGATAGAAACATTTTGATTCAAGATATACCATAGTAAAAGTCTTCGTTATCAAGGTGAAAGATGCGATCGTTTGATTTTCAATGAAAGCCATGAGGTACCCCTCATGCTTTTTGGTCGATTTTTGACCATGTTTTTTTTGGTCCCCAAAAAGTTGAGCAAAGGTGTCAAAAAGTTAGTATTAGAAGAGAGAGATTATTTGGCACTATTCTGGCGGTTTCAAAGGCCTTCAACACGAGAAAGTACGGTTCAAGTGCAACCAAATTCGCTGCGACATGCATACTTCCTGGTATTAAAAAGTAATACAAGTATACTGTATGCCAGTATATGAATTGCTCTTTAAGAACAGCTGTGAAGTACCTTGGAAGAGCTAAATCCACAATTACAAGTTGCTTATGGAAGGATCTCGTGCGATAGTGGAAAGCTAAAAAGTGGAATACCAGTGAATGTTATCAAGATTTTTGGTACATTGTATTTGTGTACATATGTGTGTGCAATTTAATCTGATAAATTCGACCATCTGACATAAAAATCTGATAAAGTTATTCTTCCTTCTTTTTAATATTCTTGGCTTGCTTGAGTTTCTTGATCTCCTTTAATAAAGCCATGGCCAACGGAACCGAGATAGGAACAAATAAGGGCATGTAGATGGCGTATTTATGCTCGTCAGGAAAGTAAAGCATGGAGACCATTGTAGGATCAAAGAAAGCCTTCTCAGCTAACTCAACCGTCTCGATGGAACTCTGCAACGCCTTGATATAATCCTCCGCGCTCAGGGCCTTACTCACTGCATCCAATGCATCGAGAGATTGACGCACCTTGATACTGATATGATCCTCTACTACCATATTGGGAATCTCATCCACTAATTGAGCTAAAGATTTCAGAGTAGAGATGGTATTGACGACATTTTCCAGTGTTCTCGAGCGGATCAAGTTGTCTTTTTCGAGTGTTGTAATGCCAGATTTGATGGCAGGCTCAAATGTAACATGATAGTTTGCAGGCTACGCAGAAGCGTTAGATTTGGGATGATTTTAAGTCGTTTCATACTTACAAATTTGTTGGAAATGTTGTTTTGTAAATCATGAACACCGATCAAGCTTCTCAGTTGAGAGATAAAAATCTTCATGATGGGCTGAAGATCCTTCTTGGTGAATGTGTATTCTTCCGTTGCTGCCTTAGGTGGATTCTTAATGACGATGCCACCCCAGCGAGGAATCAGAAATGCGCTGGTTAATAATGGTTGTCCTGAGCCTGAATGTCAATGCATGCCAGATGATTTGATTGTGTACCTGAATTACCTTTAGAATCATGAATACGGAGTGGTGCTTCTTCTGCAGAGGGTACATACAAAACAAAGTTGATACTGGGATATGATGTGATTGTCGATGCCAAGTTCCACTCTGCTGAATTCACAAAATGAGGTAAATGTTGAGGCTCGAAATAATAATAACTTGGTTTTCCAACTCTCTCTTTGAAATGGGGTTTCAAGGATAAAGGCGCATAGTTTTGGATCTGTCAAGCGAGCGTTAGTAGCTGTTATATGTATGCATTAATGCCTGTTGTACCTGTGAATCAATGGTGAAATTAGACACAACAGAAACTTCTTTCAAAAAGGATGAAAGGTACGCATTGACGGCATCTCGAATCTCCCAATCCATTTTCATATTTTCAGGATTGTTGTTCATCAGACTGAATGTTGTTTCGTACTGTGAGGAATACTTGAATGCTCGCATGCTGGAAACATCGTTCTATGTGAAACCATCATTAGTGCCTCATCAAATCCTCTCAATTCTACTGAAATTACCTTGTCCTTGTTCTCGATATGACATGCCATATCTCCCAAGCTCTGATACTCGCTCAAATACACTGGAGGAATCACTGTAGCTAATGTCTCGGCTATGCTGTCTAAGGAGTGGGTGTAAGAACAATGCCTTGAAGGGGTACTTGCAAATATTTACTGCTGGTCATGTCACTGATTTTGAGAAAGCTAGATCTCTCACTTCCGATTTTAAGGTCTATCTTATCAGCTTGGTCAAGGTAGATGAAATAATGTCCAATGCTTGCTTCTTTATGCCCATCCACTTTATCTAGAAATGCATTTACTTAGTACGCATGCCAATATTGTGTCTGAATGCTGCTATTATCCAACCTTGGTCAAGAACAGAGATATCGATAGGGAAATTGGTCTTGTATTTAAAGCTGGAGAGTCTATCTGCTAATTTGCTTGTGATTTCTGTTGATAATTGATCATTATCTATTGATGGTTGGACGGTAGGTGGTATAAAAATGGTGAACTTCGTAGGCATGACAAAATCACAAGCCTAATGGTAGAGTAATGGTCAAAATAAGGCATAGTAATACTGTTACTATCTACTTGCCTGTTTGATCTGCCATGAATCAATCTCTGAGAACGGTAAACTGGCTCTGTATACTTCAGTCGTCTTCCACCAGAAAGGTAGACCAACTAATACAACACTCCAGAAAGCAAACACAACAAGGCGTGTTACCTTGCCTGAGTAAAGAAGTTGAGAAATGAGATTGTACAGATGTCACTGTATGATTCTACCTGTATTTTCTTGGTCCATTACGAATGATGTAGATGTGTAGAATAGAAGTACAAGCAGAAAATACGACACCTCCCAATTACTTGATGCCAGGTAAGGTCACAATGTAAGCATTTTGAACATCCGGTGCAAATGGGAGAACACTATACAGTGCATTTGTAGTATTGTTCCTACAAATTCATGAATTCTATATTGTTAAAGCTTTTATTCAAATGAGAACATCTCTTGGTAAATTGCAAATAAATAGTGAAGCTCTACTCAGCCTGCTCTTTTAATCCTTTTTCATGAAAAAAGAGCTGATATCAGCCGTCTTCATGGTCTTTTTGACAACAACCTTCTTTTTCAACGGTGTGGGTGTTGTAGTCTACAGCCAAATGTTGGTTTACGAGATCAATATGTATTACAAGAATAGCTACCTTAAATTTCTCCAACAATTTCAAAGCCTTTTTCAAACCAGTGGGAATAGGAGATGCTTTCAGTTCTTCCAATGTCACCCATTTCACTTGAGCCTCATCCACATCCATCAGATCTTGATCATGTTGATATTGAATCCACTCGATATGGTATACTTTTCTGATATGCGAAAATAAGTGGACAACACTTCCCAAATCATGTCTAGTGGGCTGATCTAGTTCCAACTGATATTTTGTTTTCAAGAACTGCGTTGATTTGCTCAATCTCTCCTTGTAGTCTGTATCCAGCGAATCCAGCTCCAGACTAGGAAACTCCCAAAGACCTGCTAGCAGACCAGTATTAGGTCGCTTGGATATCAGATATAGTGGTTTGCTTTCTTTGGACACAATTCTTTCAACAATAGTAACAGCACATTCTGTAATTCAGCAATATTAGAATAAGATATCCTTGTCAATTTGCAGATAGGCTTTACCCTCATCTCGCGGTGGCTTCTTATCCACCTTCAATGGGTATCTTGTCACTGCATACGCTGCTTCATCTAAATCATCTGGTAGCTCTTGGCAAACAGAGCAATCTAATAAAAAACTATCAGTATTGAATATATTACATACAATATCTCTTTCTAATTTACCATGCTCACTATCTACTGTCTTTCTCTTTTTCTTTTTCTCGTCGAAAAAGCCATTCTTTGATAATTCTTTCGCGCATTTTAACTGATTGAGAGCCTTACATTCATTGCTGATAGGGCATTTGTCGCAATCAGGGTTTTGTGGAGTACAGATACGGGCGCCCAACTCCATCATGGCCTGATTGAAATCGCCTGGATTCGATTCAGGTACCAGGCTAGCTGCGATGTCCCTGAAAAACTCAATTATTCATAAGCTGATGCACACATGTCAGTAATACAATATACTCACCAGAATAGCTCCACTGATTTTGCTTTCTTGGGATCTGCATGAATGGCTCTCCATCTTGCAATGACTCGAATCACATTTCCATCCACCACAGGTGTAGTCTCGCCAAACACAATAGATGCCACTGCTCCTGCAGTATAACGCCCAACACCAGGTATCTCACTTTGCAAATCCTTTGCATTATCCGGCAACAGTCCGCCCAGTTGATTCACTACCTTCTGAGCACCTTCCCATAATCTTTTGGCTCGAGAGTAATAGCCTAGGCCAGCCCAGAGAGTGTTCACTTTTTCGATATCCGCATTGGCTAGATCCTGGATCGTTGGAAATGCTGCCATCCATCGATTGTAGTAGTCAATCACAGTAGCTACTTGTGTCTGTATTCTTTGATCAATTGCTGTTTGTCTAATTCTATTGCAAGCCCAACTTTACCTGCTGAAGCATTATCTCACTGACCCACACTATGAAAGCGAAACGACAACTGAGCATTCTGACATATTTTGACAGGTTGTGATATTGATTTTTCTTACCTTCGTATGCTCTCTGACCTAATGTCTGATTGCGCAACAAGATCAATACTTGAAACCTTAGCTCAATCAATAACCCATACCTGCTTATCCCATGTCTTTTCATTGTCCTTTCTCCATGGCATGTTGGTTCTCTTCTCAGATTGATACCAACCTAGCAATTGCTTTTGAACTCTATCCTTCTCATCCTCTGATACTACATGATACTGATCAGAATGATACAGGCGTTTGCTGGAGACGCAATCTTCAATGTCTACAGTCGATATCCGGTCTATGTCCTTCATTTGTGTGATATTTAGAGAGAATGGGGAGCTTGTTTAATGCAGGAAAAAGGAACAAGAGCTGAAATGAAATCTCGAGTCTCGAAAAATTTTAAATGATGCACGCGACGGGTGTCCAATTCTACGTGGTGCAGTAATCAAAAGGGTTTGCATTAGATGGAGTGATTCCTTTATTATAGGTAAAAGGGTATGATGAGTATTAGATTTGCTTTTAAAATTTGACTAAAACTATGAGATCGAATCAGTCATCCGTGGCACAACATCATACAATGCACTACTTACCCTAATTTGATAAGATCCTGCTTTTGTCATATATCTCACCCACTTGACAGATTGATATCCACTCTTCTCAAACACCTTCAAGAATCTCACAAGCAAACCTGAGGAGGTAAACATCAACACTTGAAAGTCCATAGATATAGGAGGTCTTGACCACACACGCTTATGGGTCATTGATGTCAGCTCTGCCTCTCCACTCAAGTTGAACTCTGCTTGGCCTTGGAAACGAGGGATCCTACATTATTGTCAGATTAATCTCCTGTGAATCCATGCATCTCAACAAAGCCTTACTTCCAAATAATACAGTTCTCGGATGGTGCATATTTTGCTTTTCCTCCTGAACCTACTTTCACCTCCACCTTGGCAGAATTCAAAGGAGTGGGAATCTTCAATACAACATTGTTGGCGTATAGTTTAGGCGAGAAGTTTGCCTTGACACTGATATTGTATTCCACTCGAGTGTTTCCGATTTCAGTAACAACAGGATGCACTTTGAAAGGCAAATTGACGTTTTCAGTTGTACGATATCTACATGAATTGCTAAGCATCTCGACGAGTCATCTGGTCAACATGGCGAGTAGCTCTTACTTCATTAATTCGAATTCACCATCGGGGGGCACAAAACTGATGCTTCTATCATTGTCAAATTTGCCCAGTTTGACGCATTGATGGAACTGGCAATCATCAATTTCAACAGCATTGGCACGACGAGCTCTACACATTCATTGTCAATCCGGGTGCCACTTCAATATGCTCAATTCGACTTACGTAGTGCGATTCACAGTGTCCTTGTCGAGTAACAGCTTGTCATTCAAACCAAATTTGCATTCGGGAGTACCAGATAGATATGCTCTCATCAGAATTTGACCTGCTACATCTGCCCTGAGGATAGTACCTGTATTACTCATCAACAGATTGACGCTCTCAATGACATCGATGAAGGCTTCGTTCTTTCTGTATTTGATGTCATTTCTTCTCCAGGAAATTGCGCCCGTTGCCTGGATGGTAATTCTGCTGGAATCCTCTGCTGCTCTCTCGGATTTCACGCCTTCTGTTGTAATGTACATTTTGAGTGTGTCTGTCTCGCTGTTCTGAGGATAGCCAAAATCGAGAATTTCTAGTGTGGCATGTCAGTAACTCGAATTAGCTCACTTGAACCTGCCCTTTTTACCATCCAATAGTTCGTAAATCAACACAAAGTTGTTCTTGACAGCCTCTTCATCAAACTTTCCAAAGTAGCTTCTTCCAATATTCACAACTCGATAGCAAAACTCGAAAATTAAAGCAGCGTTAGCATTCCATTTTGTAACTGCAACAATGTAGAGGTTCTCGTGTCGAACATGGAAGAATGAGGTTGAGCCCAAGGTAACAATAGGTGAGCGCACGTCTGTGTTGGATATCACTTGGATACGAAAAATATCTGCAACTGAACGTCTATGGAATTGCAGTGGTAATTGAGTTCACTGTGTACAATCAAAGGATAGCACAGTCTTCATCACTTACCTCAAGTCATGTCTGTATAAACGTGATATAAGGACCTCGCCCTTCTGATTATAGATGAAGAAGGCACTAATCATTGTAAAAACAACCTTTTCTTTGAGAGGAGAAGTGAGAAGAAGAAACAAAAAGAGGATGTGAGGTGTTAAAGACTCAAGTTAATTACCGCGGAGTTGCTCCATTGAAATAGTACGAAAGAGGGGTTGCTCTACATGTGTAGTGTGCACAGCTAATTAGATGTTTATGGTCTTGCTCCATGAGCTTGTGCTCTGGTACGAAGATACCGAATGTAAAGCTATGGGTTTGCGCACTGCATTCGGCGCAATCTACATAGTGTTTGGTGGCAGTAATACTTCAAGATATTGGCCGCTGCTAATGTCACCAATGCTAATGATTTGACATCTCAAGAGTGATGTTATCCCTGTTTCTTTAGCGGTCAATGAGCTGGCCACATGTTTAACGATTATCATGTCATACCCATAATTTATTTGAAGCCACTATTTGCAAAGGTTGATCAGGCGAAGAACATGCCTTGCTCATCCACATTTCCTTCTGCAACAGATTGTTTTTTCAGATTTCATGCATCTCTTCTACGCCTCGATATGCTTCTTTTCTGCCTCTAGATACGGTTCGGCCAGTTGAATAGAGTCACGATCGGATGCTGTGAGTTTCTCTTCGAAATTGAACTTTTTGCTTCTGAAGTATGTCGTGTTTTTGGTTCAATGTCGCATTTTGCTCTTCTAGCATCTTTATAAGGCTTTTTAATCCATTCTCCAGTTCGCTATCCTAGGTGAACTTTTCACTTTTAACAGCAAAACCTTCAACTACTATGTTAAGTGATGCGATTGATTTGCATTTAATGTCGAATGTTTGGCGCTTTGCAGAGTACAATTGTAATTCCTCTTTTGGGATCAGCATTGGCGGTATCTGCGGGAATAGCATGTAACATTGCTCTTGGTTCTTGAAATTTGAGCACGATATCCTGAACCTTCGTAAATTTATGAATTGACGTATAATACTCATACAAGGCCATCTCCCCGTTGTCATTCTCATCAAAATTGTTCAGTTCGCTAGGCGAAGAGAGAATCTTGCGTCTATCTTATGCGATCAATACCAATATAGCAAAAGCTGTATTAAGCATGTGTATAGCTGTTCTTTGTGCAAAATTGCCATTCGAACTTATCAGACATGAAAAAAGACATAGAGTATGTAATTTTGGCGAGACTCTGCTTATTGTTGCCAACTCTCGAGAGTTATTTTTGATACCCCATAAATGGATGGTGTGAAGGTTTGGCAGCATTTATTCGCTTGTATCCAGATGCTGGTACTTGATAAAAGCGTTCAGGAAGAAAAGATTCTCTACATGAGGTATTCTCTTATGCATGTTATAGAACGACATTAAATACATTGACGGCCTCGAGTCATAAGTTACAGTACAATCCCTATTATGAAGACAATCCACAGCCAGTCTTGAAACGCCTGAAATACCAATGCTTGACAATAAACGTTGGAGTACTTTGTGGGGCAGATGTCTTTCTAAATGAACTTCACTTTGGCTCAATTCCTTAGTAGCATTTTTCCACATTGTGAATGTAGGCTCTGATAGCTATGATCCTCAATCCATATAAATCGTGTTATTGGGATCACCGTTCGTCAGCGGGCTAACTTTTCGTAGTCGTCAGGGTTTTCAAGACTGCAATTTTCCAGGCCGATGAAAGGTAAGCGTTTGCCTATAGATGTGAATTTTTCCAAATTGTTGATAAATGGCACATCAGCCAAAGTTAAAGGCGCAATAAAGAACAGTTATCATTGAAAGAAGCAGCTAGCTTACAGAAATTAGAAGGAGACGACCGATTCAATGAGCTATTTCTAAAGATTGTATTGAGCAACGTCAAATGCAATGCGTTGATAAATCCAAGATATCATAACATAATAAATGTTCGGTCCCTAGACACTTTCAAAGCCTCAAAAAGGAAAGAAGTTGATCTAGCAAGTATTTTGGTAGACTGACGCTATTAAATATAGAACGCAAGAAGAATAGCAATACTAAAGATAGCGCTATGTAATTTTCCACCTAATTTCCACACGCTTCAAAAGTATCTATTATTGTATCGCCTTCATGATTATTAGAAGGGCATCGAGTTTGCCAGCTTACCCCATAAGCCAAAATTAGCTCAAACCCAAACTCATAGTCTGTTCCAGATTGGCCAAATTTTAATAATCTTCGACTCGATTGAATTATTCTTGCAGATTCGACTATATAAAATATGATAATCATCCTATACTTCTTTAAGCTTAGGTCTTTACCAGACTGCTTGCTCTTCGCATGGCTCCAATTCTTGGGCGGATCATTAACCCATTCCAATCTGGTTTCCTGCAACAAAGGTTCATCTGTGACAATGGCCTAGCGTTATCGATGGTCTTGGAAGAGGCTCGGGCCTTCCATCACAAGGGTGCTGGTATCCTACTTGATCAGGAAAAAGCCTATGATCGGGTGAATGCTGACTATCTGTGTGCTGTTCTTCGTCGTCTTGGGTTTCCCGCCAGCTGTGTGTCATGTGTCAAATCATTGTTCTTTGGCAATAGCATGTACATCAATGTCAATGGGTACTTCACCTCAGCCGTCAAGCAGGAACGGGGTATCCGTCAAGGCGATCCTCTGTCCCCTCTTCTTTTCGATGTTGCACTGGAGCCTTTCTTATTATCCATCCTGCAAGACACTTGTTTCCATGGTTTTAAGGCAAGCAATGGTGCATCTGCGGATATGGTCTCTTCTCGTGACCCACCAGCTGTCAAATGCCTTGCGTACGCTGATGATGTCTGTGTCCTTCTACGAGACGAACTTGATCTGTATCGCCTCCAACTACACATGGCTAACTATGCAGCCGTCTCCAATGCCAAGTTCAATGAAGACAAATCAGAAGCCATTCTCTCTGTCTGGCTGTCGCTCTTCGGCGTGGGTGCGAGCCTTTGAAGACATGAACGTTCACACATACCACCATCAAGGTTCCATCACGGCTTTTCGATATCTTGGTTTGTATTTTGCTTACAACTATGCTCAGCGTGCTCAAACAGAAGAGATGTTGCTCAACTCAGTCAGAACTCAATGTCAGATCTACGGACAACGACAACTGTCTCTCCTGGGTAGAGTCACCATCGCCAACAGCCTCATTTTGTCCAAGGTGTGGTACATGCAGTGAAATCAGGTTTAATGGATTTCACAAAAAAAAAATAAAGCAAAGGTAAAATACAATAGAAATCAACTGTATTTTATTTTGTGTATAAAATGAACTGAAGATCCTGGAATTGAGTAAAAAAAAAGAAGAGTATTTATACATTTGCAACTAGCTTGTAGGATTAGTGATGATAGAGAGCAATAGGTGCTGCTATTGCGATATCTGGCAAATGTTGTCGATGTTTGATTTAAAGTGGTAATCAATGCAGGAGCACTGGCCATAAGGGTCGATTTGAGTAACCTTGATGGGCTTGGGTGAGCTATCGTCATAGCATGATTTAATGTAACCTTGATGGTTTAAAGTGTGATGTTTGTTATTGAAGCATGGAATTCTTTATCTGGGATATTGTGCAACTATGGCAGCAGGGCATAGTTGTCATATTTGAATATGCTTGTTATTGATTTAATTCTATTTGGATAAAGATACCATCACCTATTACGACCATCATGGGTGTGATTGAATACACTGTGATCAGGAGTGATTCATTCACACGATGTGCGATATAAGCGTGTATCTTTACTTTAGTATTTTTAAATGGGTTTTTTGATGTACATTTGAGCGCTTTCATTAATAGATCCAAATAGCATGAATTTGAATGAGTGCTATTTGATGAACTTTGGTTTTCAATTAAGTTGCGTTTGGGTGGCTATTTCATTACAGTACAGTCTGCGCATGCTGAAGCCTACCAAACGGTTTTTAGAGAAAGTAAAGTCTTGTGTTTATCAATTTGTCTGGAAGAAGAAGCGGCCATTACTACGCAAAGAACTCATATTCCTACCCAAGTCCAGAGGTGGTCTTGCTGTTCTCAACCCTTCTCTTCAACAACTGATTCTCCAAAAACGCTGGCTCAATTACCTCGTTAAACCACAGAAGTATCCGTCCTTCCTGCTGCCCTTCATGCTCTATCACGTATCACTGCTACCGGCTTCATCAGAGTTTCCTTACTTGGCCTTCGTCGATGCTGAATACCGCAAGCCCTACCTGATACACAAGGATCTTTCTATTTGGCATTCTATCTTCGCCATGTATGACTATTTTGATTTCAGTGGACTTCAACAAGTGGATTTCCTTCCGGTCCAGACCATCCTGCAATTGCCTTTGCACAAGCTTCTCATAGGCCTCAGCGATGACCACTGGCTCCGGCGTCATCCCAAGTTTCCAGCAAGCAAGTTCTTGATCTTTGATAGCCAACAACAAAGGCTGCGGCTTCGTGTTGCTTCTGAATATTCACGCTACTCGCTTCTTTGTGCCTCGCTCTATCAAGAAATTCTCATGCTCAAAACCGTCAAACTGGTTCCTGGTGTGTGGCCTGACATTCTGCAGCCTCCTTCCACCTCCACCTTAGACTGGACGAGCTTTGATTTCTTCGGCAAATTGGGCACCAAAGACCTATGGACTCAATACCATCCCGTAACCTTTCGTCAGCAGCAACAACAGTTGGTTCCGTCGGACCATCGTTTCAACAATTCAATGGTCAAGACATTATGGTCAGCACCTGCTCATCCAGCGGCAAGAACGGTCCTCTATCGGGCACTGTCGAAATGCATCCCTCATAAATCATACCTGTACACAATTGGCACTGTGGAAAACTCTATCTGTCCCTTTTGTGCCCTAGGCATCGATACGTTGCGACATTTCCTCGTTGACTGTTCCGTCAAGTGGCACCTATGGCAATCTGTGATCTCACAATACTACGCCAAATATCCTTTGACTTCCGAGATCATATATGGCATAGTGCGGTATCTACATCTTCCTCGCTTTATAAAAGATCGATCCAAGTATATCGCCGTCATATCTACTACCTTATGGCAAATGTGGAATCTGTATTGGCTTCACGGTTCACAGAACCCTGTACCACTTTCCACCGCCTCCATAGAACACTTTTCCTCCAGAACAGTCTGTCTAATTGATAGACAGCTACCTACTACAATATAATTTAGATTAGATGCTCATTCAGTTGCTCGAGGTCCACCACTCCGCGATGTGTCCCTCATAAAATAATATTTGAATAAAATAAAATATTAACTACAACAAAAAAAAAACTTCTTTAAGCTTTCTTGGAGTACTTTTCTAGGCGCATCCAACGGTACTAAGTAAGATAGATGTTTTAAATAAACTTATCAAGCAACTATGAAAATATGAAATGAGGTTTCTGGCCGAAAAATCGAAATTTTACATATTAAGGTCCTACGAAGATGATTTCAAAGGCTACGTTAGATCGATAGAAACATTTTGACCCAATATTTACCATGGTAAAAGTCTTCATTTTCAAGGTGAAAAACGCGATCGTTTGATTTTCGATGAATTTTTTTTTTTTTTTTTTTTTTTTGTATGGATGTTGCTTATTTATTAGTAAATATACGAATATGATAAGAACATCAAATGATGGACAAGTGTTTGTAACAAAGTGACTTGCCACATATAAATCTATTGAAACTACTACTAATATTAATGCTTGAGATCTGGCAATCTCATCACTTCAGCACAGATCTTGTTGGTGACATTGTTGGTATCAAAAGGCACTTCTTCGAATGTTAGTAGGAGGTGGAATCTCCATATCATACGAACGGTGGCAGCAAACAGGTCGAAGGTTGTAATCTTGATGTCTAAGTTGTAGATGAAGTATTGCTTCAGGTTCAAATTGACTATGGATTGGTATACTTGCTGTGGATTAGCAGCTTTGGGGTATCCCAGGAATTGTTCAAAGATGTCGGACCAAATGTCGTTTTTGTGGGGGGCAGCTAACCATGAGATGTTTGGCATCTTCAGTATCATTACAGAGGGTACATTTGTCATCTTCGACGTTCCTCAGGCGTCGAATTTTCGAGGAAAACCATGAGGGGTGCCTCATGCTTTTTGATCGATTTTCGGTCATGTTTTTTTGATCCCCAAAAAGTTGAGCAAAGGTGTCAGGAAGTAACTGCCAGATGAGAGCAATTGTTTGGTGCTATTCTGACCATCTAAAACGGCCTTGAAGGTGAGAAAACGCAGCTCAAATGCACTCAAATTTTGCTGTATCAGGGACACTAACGGCTAAAAAGGAGAAATACCAGTATGCTGTTTGCCCGTATATGAAGTAGCTACGCTACGTGTATATGGATGCAGAGCATCACATAAGATTCAGATCCACAGATAAGATGAAGGATTTTCATGTGTAAGTAGAGGGTTAACCTGAACGTAGTAGTATTATGATAAGATACGCAAGGGCAATCGGTAGTGCGAGCTGCCGCTGTGCAAGTTGGTTTTCACCGAAGCGAAGCGTTGGCCAGGAAACCGCCCGAAGTGTCGAAAGGCTCGTAAAGGATAACGAATATTAACTGTTCGAAAAGCTGCATGCAAAGTTGAATTCTGGCTGTAATGGAAAGCAACTTTGCTAAGGGGCAACCTCGATATCAAATACAAGCAGTGTTTCCAGTGGTAACCAACTCCTGGATCAGCCCAACCATTTGCTTAAACTGCTCAAACCGAGCAATAATACACATTGAATCTCTCACCTTATTCAAGACCAATGTGCCTCTCCAATGTCTTTTGCATATAAATCATCATCACTCTCAAAAGCATGTCTGCAAGCCAACAAAGATCCTCGTTCTTCTTTCATATTTGACACTCTATTCGGTTTATTGATCTTATTATACAATTCTGGGTGCAAGAGAAACAGCCTTCATCCAGTTCTTTGTCCTTAATTCTGCAGAGACGACACCCAAAACACGAGTACCAAGAGGCTCCTTCTTTTGGTTTAATAAAATACAGGCATTATCATCGAAGCGAATGGTGCGGCCATCAGGGCGAGACATTTCCTTCTTTGTGCGAACAACAAGTGCATGGCGAACATCACCCTTCTTTACTTTTTGTGCAGCTGCTTGGGTGCCTGCGATATTTGGGTTGATAGGTCTGGCACGCTTCACTACACAAACAATCTCATCACCTAGTCTGGATGTTAGTCTCACCCTTGTCAAATGTTTTTTTTTTGCAAGCCTTCATATTTACCAGCTCTAGCAAAACGAGCACCACTCATCACACGAATGCATTCAGCAACAATAGCTCCAGAGTTGTCAATTACGTTAAGTGTACCCTTCAATCCAATCATGATGTATAGCTGATATAGAGGAAGAAAGAAAAAAAAAGCTTTATTTGTGGAGGGGATGTAAAAAAAAGTATGGCTGCTGGGGGTCGTACCAAGCAACGAAATTTGGCTGATTGAAACTCATTCCTTTGACAGATTGGATCAAATTCAAGGTGTTGCTCTGCTGTTTAGCTTCGAATGCTATCTATTATAAACATGTAGACTCGAAGTTACAAGCCTTGGTTCAAATTGATGCTTTTTCTCGCTGTAGCATGTGTACCTCTTGCTGTCGTACTCATATTCAGTGATTTAGGTACAGTCTTCTGTATAGATGCTGGGTATAATGTCGATCCCTGTTAGGTCGAACGTTATTGCGGCATTGCTGGCATGCTTTATGCTTAGGATATCAGCTTCATTCATTGCAAATTGCGTTTAATAAAAGCATTCGCTTACGTGCTACTTGATCAAATGTTGACGGTGCTGCAAAAGGATCATTTAGCTATAATCCCAATGAATTGCATCAAGTTACAAGTAGTGCTTGCTTGGCCTTCTACACGCAGGTCCAGCCACGTTCCACATGTCGCTTCGGGATTAGTTTTTATAATGAAATGGCAGCATTTATTCCCTTTTCTTTCTTTTCTTATTTCATTCAATAATGGCATACCCTTCCCGGAAACCAGAGCCTTACATTCAGGCCATTTGCAAAGAATGCTCTCAACCCTTGGAATTCTTACCATCTCCTGGTGTAAAGAGCACCAAGGTGGAGGTGCAATGCTGGTCGTGTCGAGCTATTTCGTCTTTTGAAATTGATGTTACTGGAACCAAGCTCAAGACGAATGCTAGCAAGGCGACATCCAAGTGGTCAAGAAAACGAGGCACTGGTGCGTATTCTGGATTAATGCTTGATGAACGATAGAGTAACCTCCAATTCTATACTAGACGAGAATCCATTGTCAACAGATTACTACGACGCTCTTGGAGTAGCACCTTTAGCAACACAAATAGAAATCAAGAAAGCATATAGAAAATTAGCCATTAAATACCACCCAGACAAGAATCCCAATGACCCTACAGCAGAGGAAAAGGTAAGCCCAGACCTATGATCTCTTGAAAACGACCCCTGATTTAGCAATGGATACGCTTAGTTTAAGAAGATATCTGAAGCATACCAAGTGCTATCCGATCCTGCATTGAGAAAGAGATACAATGAATTCGGTGAAGAGAACGGCGTGCATCCAGACGGAGGATTTAGTAGCTATCAAAAAGCAAATCAATGTTAATACAGACTACTTACATTGCAATGCTCTGTTTCTTTAGTGGATCCTGAGGATTTCTTCAAGCAATCATTCGGTGGTGATCGTTTTGTAGACATTATTGGCGAGATTTCCATCGGCAAAGACATGAGAGAGGTATTGGAATCACACGAGCAGGAGCAAGAAGAGGTGGATCCCAAACTACTGACACCAGAGCAAAAGGCAAAACGGGAGGAAAAGAAGGAGAAACTAGAGAAGGCGCGCAGTGCTGCCCGAGAAACCCGAGTGCAAACATTAACGACGAAATTGATCAACAAGCTTAGCTTATATACCGAACTCAACGATATCCCTGAGGAAGCTCGATCAGCAGCATTCTCCAACATCATCCAAATTGAAGCTGAAGACCTTAAGCGGGAGAGCCATGGTGTAGAGTTGTTGAATGCCATAGGTTATACATACGCAGCCAAAGCACAGCAATACATTAGCAAGGGATTTGCGTTTGGATTAGGCGGCATGTTCCATTCTATGAAGGAGAAGGGATACATACTTAGTGAGACTGTAGGTACACTTAGGTCTGCACTTGATCTGCAATCCAGTTATACAGAATTGCAAAAGGCAGAGGAGAAGGGTATCTTGACAGAGGAACAAAGAATCAAGTTGGAAACTGAAGCTGCAACAAAGGTATGTGTTCAAGATGTAGTGTGGGATGCAATGTCATTCATTAAGAGACGTAATTACAGGGTCTTCAAGCTATATGGAGAGGCTCCAAGCTGGAGGTTGAGAGTGTGCTGAGAGAAGTATGCGATCGAGTATTGACAGATCCCACTGTGCCTAGAGAAACACTCAAAAGCCGAGCCATTGGGTTGAGAATCATTGGTACCATTTACATGAAAGTGAAGGCTGATGTAACCCCTGAAGATATCCCGATTCCCACCACACCACCACAGCCTAAAGCTACACAGCCCACTGATACATCAAGAAGCAGCACGAGTAGTAACAACACAGCACCTTATGCTGCATTGTAATAATAAAGACATGTGACTCGAAATACCCTTTGCTTCTACATGCGTTGATGAGAAATGAGCCACATCAAATTGCACATAATTTTTTGACATTTTTTGTGTACGAACTCTTGTTTCTTTTACATTACTAAACACAAAAACAATCATGGGCAAGACAAAGAAATTGAGCAGTAACAGCAGCAAACAAAGCGTTGAAATTCAGGAAAAGACACCCAAGCAATTGGAAGATTTCCAAGGCTTCAAAGTGCTCCCTGTCATCATGGATGAAAACAACAAGAGTGTTCGCCACTATTTTTACATTAGAAAGCACGAAAGCAAATCACTTGTCGATGAGGACATCAAGGACCGCACACTCTTCATGTTGAATTTACCTGCTGATACTACAGACCGCCATATCAAGAAGCTTTTCAAGGGACATGGCATTGATCAAATTACCTACAGTGATTCCGGTTCATCCGTTTCTGAAGATTACTGGAAGATTCAAGCAAAGCAACAGCAACAACAATTAGAAGAAGCTGCCAACAAGAAAAAGAAGAAGCACCAAAAGCAACAGCAAGAAGAAAAAGACCCAGAAGTGAGAGAATTAAGGAAACTATTTACAAGCGGATCTTCAGCACACATTGTATTCAGTACGGATGATGATTTGACTCAGGTGCTGTCGATGCGCCGTGTTGAGAAGAAGTGGGCAAAGGAAGACGAATTAGTTGATCAGCCATTAGGCTTTGAACGTAAGTGTTTTTCCAGTTGATTGCCGCTGTATAGATAGGGATCTAATATGTGTATGTATGCTGTGCACAGGCTACATTTTAGCATACGACTTATCACGACCCAATGCCGAAGATCTTCAACAAGAAGTGGATTCTTTCATGATGAAGTTCAAGGCCGATGAATACCAAAAAGAGCGCGAAAAGTTGGAGCGTATGAACCAAATGGACGATGATGGATTCACAGTGGTGGTTCGTCACAAGAAGACCAAGGCGACTGACGGTACTATTCATGTGGGATCCATTACTGCAGAAGCTGCGGAGGCTCAAAGAGAACACCAGCTCAAAAAGAAGAAGGAATTAGTCAACTTTTATCGCTTCCAAATGCGCGAAAAGAAGCAGAATGAACTGGTGGAGTTGAGAAAGCGTTTCGAGGAGGACAAGGCAAAGATTGCTCAATTGAAACAAACTAGAAAGTTCAAACCTTATTAAAGAAGAAAATGTGTGTAAAATAAAACTAGCTTGTAGATCATTTGATGTGTATAGTTTTGATTCAATGATAACATGAGGCAGTGGTGGCCATTACTCTTATCATCACTGCATCATTGGACATCTGGATCTATTTTATTAGTCTATGCTACAATTTAATACCCCAAAGATGTTAGAAGTTGTAGCAGGGGCAAAACGCAGTAGTTAATATAAGCTACAGTGCTTTGCAATGCGCAGCTCCCTTCTCATTAGATTCACAAACACTGATTGCTTTCATCAAGATGGCATTTTGTCAGCCAAAGCCGTTCAAACTCTGGTCTCATTTTTTTACTCGAAATGGTGAAAATTTTGTCCAGAATCAAATTCGACTATGTAAGTCGACATAATCATCCTATACTTTCTTAAGCTTCCTTCAAGTACCTTTGAAGGCGAATCTAATGATGCTAATTATAAAACATATTATGACTAAACCTACTGAGCAATCTTTAAAAATAGGAAATGAGATTTTTAGCAAAATCGTCGATATTTTGCATATGAAAGTATCACAAATGAAGCTTCAGAGGTTGCTTTGGATCGATAAGAACATTTTGATTTAATGTATCATAGTAAAAACCTTCATTTTTGGGGTGAAAAACTTGGACGTTTGATTTTCGATAAAAACCATGAGGGGTACCTCATAGGCGCTTGCAAGAAAATCCTGAAGCAAATCAACGAGAACAAAGTACATATCCAACCGTACTTTAACCTCATGCTACAACCCCCCTCAGGATGGCACCAACCGCACAACCGACATCTCCTTCGAACCGTTCATTGACTCCTATGACTTCAACAGCCAGCAAGGACTCACTCGACAGATTTCAACCAGAACATTCCGCACAGCATGCATCGAGGCTCATATCTTCAGCATCGCCAGGTCCAACTGGAATTTCTTCTGGTCTCTGTCCCTGAACCTTGTCCACCGTAATGTCATCTATCGCTTCCTCACCCACACCATCCCGACCAAACGCCTGCTACACTACTTTGAGATAGCCGAGTCACCTCTCTGCCCAATCTGTGGTAACGAAGAAAATGCTGTACACTTGCTTTTCCTCTGTTCCAGTAAGGCATCCATCTGGAAAGCTATCATCTTTGAATTTTTGTGGCCAACCGTTTCGATTGGTGATATTATCCAAGCCTGTTCCTCGCTTGACTTTGAAAACATCAAGTATGTCTCCAAATCATACACCACTGCTCACATGGTCGTACTGGTAACACTTGGCAACATTTGGCGAGCTCAAGTTCGTATGATCTTTCACTCGACTCCATTTATATGGATCGATGTGGTCCAGCAGATCAAGAACGAGCTCCTTCAACTACATGCCCAAACTGAAATTCACAAGCAATTGTAATTCTCTAATCACAATTGTCATCTATCATCTGTTCCTGTCATCTATCGCTTTATCCTAAATACAATTGAATATCATATCAATTGCGCCCGCCTCTTGGTAGTGCCCTAGGGACCTACTTACACGGAGCAATCAATAAAAAAAAAGTACCTCATAGGGTGGCCAAAGTTGTTTTTGGGCGTTTTCTGGTTAAAAAACAGCGCCAATCGAATGCCCTACAACATTGGCCATCCTTGATCTGCTGCTGTCAATGTGGTCTCGTATCCTTTCCTTTTTATCAATCTACAACTTGTTTTGATTACATTTATAATTTGAAAGAAGCGTGAGTATATCAAGAGATGAGAGGAAAAATTGAAGGAGCAATCAGTGGCAGAAGAAACAGCTAGATGTAATGATCTACATTACATACGTTTCAATCCGCATGATTGAAACATTAGTATAACACACACACACATATATATATATATATAGTCTTTTTTTTTGACAAGCATTGAACGGTAGTGAAAATATCTGTCATTACTACTCATTATATACAGTACTTTTATCACAATAAATCCATCACTTGATCCTAATATTACTCGCCCAAAAATATTTTTCATGTTTTCTAATAAATATTGCCCAAGTTTAAAGACATGCAAACAGTAACACCAATCCGCCCCTCCCTAGTAGATATATATATTATTTTTTTTTACAGAATCATTGCACTCTTATTACATTAGACTTGTAACTGTTTTTTCAAAAAATGAAGAAAATTATGCAGAATGCCCAACTCTTGAGGTGGGCATTATTTAAGGTTTTGGGCGTTTTTTTCGACCAATTGGTTGCAAGACCAAAAATAACTTTGGCCACCCTATCATAGTTTCTTGGCGATCCCAAAAAAAAGTTGAGCAAATGTGTCAGTAAGTAAGTGCTAGATGAGAGTGATCGTTTGGTGCAATTCTAGGGACCTAAAACGGCTTCTGACCTGAGAAATCACACCTCAAATGCATCCAAATCAAGCTGTATTTTACTTACTTTCGAGTAGTAAGGTCTGCTGCTAGTATGCTGTGGGCCCTTAAATGAATTTTTTGTATTGCTACAGACGAAGTGCATTGTAAGAGAGTCAAATCAACAGCTATGAGTGGCTTTCACATGCCAGTGGAAGGTCAAAAGATTCACACTATCAGGGTATTTGATGCTTTATACGATATTTTGCTCGATAATAATTTTTTGATCCCGTCTTTTATGGACATTGCTGTTCAGGATATAGATTAAGCTCAAAGCGGTAAGACAAAACTCCTCTGTGATCTTGTGATGACTTTTGTTACACAGGTATAGGAACCTGTAAAAGTTTTTGTTATGAAAAGTGTTGTTGCAAAATTGAAGGGAAAGAGGCTAACACTACATTTGCTTCTAACTCTACGGGAAATGATAATTGAAAGTTGCTTTACTTTTGGTGATGTCTCAAATTAACTGTAGAATACATGGGGGAAAGTGGCATCTCATTCTGTCATGCTTTATTGACGCGTATTGCTATCAAAAAAGAAACTAAAACACTATTTTTTTGAAGGCAATTGAAGGTATAAAGGTGCATTCATGCTGTAAATTCTCCCTCTTTACCTTTTGTTCTCGTTTGAATAATTACTATTAAAATGTTGTTACGCTCAGGCTATGAATACAGTGTAAGTATCATGACACAAGACAACTACCGCGAAGCAATATTTCGTACTGACATATGAACATTCATGCCTAGTTCTCTACTCCCTCCTCTACCACTAGCATCCGCAGCAGTAGAAAGAGAAAGTCGGCAGATGATGAGTTGGATGAGCGACCTTTGAAGAGACAGGATACTACTCTTGTCCTTCAAGGGGAGCCATCTATCTCCTCTCATCTTACTCCTCCAGTTGCACCTCCCTCCTCTTCCAATCCGTCATTACCTCAGTCATCTTTATCCGAATTACCTTCAGTGGGGGATGGAAGCAGCTCTTTCAATGATACAGTTCCTGTGGAGAAAGAGTTTGTTGGCAACGAGAGGGGTTCTCGGCGGGTACGTTTCCACAAAGACGTGGTTACGTACCTGTTTGAGGCCGACGATGAGCCTTGTAGAGCGGCAGACCACAAGTATGTTGATTACCTTGATTACATCTAATGTCTGCCAATCTCAAGGTTCATCATTCTCTTTCTACTGTCTTTCCCTTTTCTTCTTTTCCGCAAAACAACGACTTTCAGAATACACACAGTATGCAGCCAACTATTTTTTTTTTTCACTGATGGATAAGAGGCACTTTGATCTGTGTTCGGTATCGCCTACAAGACTCTGGAGCAACCTTTCGATACATGACGGCCATCTACACCCTTGCATTACCAGTGCCAATTTCTATAACATGTCAGTATGCTCTATCAAAGAAACCGTGCTTGATCTTTACTGACATCCATAAAAGATGACTGACGCAGCTTTATGCTGACTTGCAATACATGGACATTCTACCCCTTTTTTTCATTCTTATCATATTCCAAATTGCACACATAAGCAATGGCATTACTATAAACATATTTATTTAGTCTCATTCTACCCTTTCGTATAATCCATATCCATGCCATTACAATAAAATCCTAGATTTTGTATTAAATTCTGTCTATCCAAGTTGTCCTGAATAGTGATATTTTACAGCCGTTATTCAGATAGCATATATCGTATATAATCCGAGAATACAAGGTCTTGCTTGCTTCAGATTCGATTAGATATTCAAATAATAATTTTGACTAAGTGGTTGCCATGGTTACAATTGGCCTGTCAAGAGTATCTTTTTATGTCAATGATTTATTAAATAATAATGTTAGCATGATATGAGTTTAAGGGATAACAATAATGGATTTAGATTCTAAAGTAACATTGCAGTCTAATTTCAAGGATGATCCCAACGTAGTTTCATCATCAGAGAGGATGGATTCTGCAAAACTCTCTGGTCTTGTATTATTGACGATGGATTTCTTGCTTGTACTTGCATTGAACCCTGTCTGGCTGCCGCTATTTCGAAACAATTTACCCTTGGGAAAGTAAGCCATGAAAGGCACACATGTAACTAGTAGCATAGAAAAGACAAAACATAACCAAAAGAATCCAATGATATCATTCAGCTTGGATAGAAAGTAGCCCAAAAACAAACCAACCCCTGACATGAGATAGATGGTGGCGAAGATGGCTGGCATGTGCTGTTGTTGGTATTGCTGTTGCTGCTGCTTGGTCTTTTCAAATTGCTGCTGTGATAAGATCTTTTGCATGGTTTTGATCGTGCTATAAACTGTGGATACAGACATGCCTGATAACGTAATGCCGCCAACAACAAGAGCTGAAACGACACTCTGGATGTTCTGATTAGGAACGCCAATCCAGATGAAAGCAGGGATCGAGATAATCATGGAGGTAAGTCCAACAATTTTTGTACCAAATCGATCACATAACCAGCCACTAACAATTGCTGATACTGCGCAAGGTAATAAGAATGTGCTGAGGACGATATTTCTGTAAGCCATGTTGAGCACGCTCATTTGAAATTCGAGTTTGATCATGAGAGACGGCTGTACAGTGTATTGATTAGTATGAGAGCATTGCATCAAGTATGACTCATACCTTCAAAGCACCAAGAATGGCTGTGATGGCTATTACTTGGTACAAGCAGGCCATGAATTCCGCTGATCCCACCAGACGAACCACCAACAAGTTTTGGAGCGTTACTTTGGCGCTAGTCTTTATGCTGCTCTCCATTTCCTTTTCAAAAATAATGGGTTGATCGCGCAAGTTGATAGTTGACATGGACGAACTCTTGCTCCACATGGCGCCCTCTTCCATGATATCTAGCTCTCTCTGCATGTCCTTGAAATGATGCTCTTGCATTTCACTTTCGTGGTCCATTTGAACAGTTTCCTTGCTTTCAATCCAATCGCTTGGAATGGTGCATCTTTCAATCACAAAAAGTTGCATTAGCAACGTCAAAAAAGATAGTGTTAGTGCACAGAGGAAACACGCCGTGTGGCTGGCATGCTCAAAAATGGCTGTAGTAGAGTGGGTTAGTCGCATAGCAAGGTTTCTTTCTTCAACATGTAAATTACCTTCCCCAATGGTCAAGCCAGACGACATGCCCAGTGGATATGCGCATAGAATAAACCCAATCATGGATCCCCATTTACTCTGTGGCCACACGTCTGCTACCAATGCAGTACACATGAGCCAAATAGATGCATTCGAGATACCCTGCAAGAACTTTGCCGGAAACAGCATCCAATACTCAATGGAGACCATGAAGGCGCCTCCTGCTAACATTGACGCACATGTACCTATCAGCAGCAGATATTTTCGTTGACGTATTTGACAACCCAGCCATCCAAACATGAACGACCCAAGCAGCAAGCCAGAGAGATAAAAGCTGGATAGCACATAAACCACGGCATCGTCAGAGAACATGTCCATGTCGCTTTGTAGAGTGGATTGTGCTGGTTTGATCTGGCTTTCGATAATGTAGAATATGATGGACGATAGAGAAATACTCGAGTAGATCTAATGAGAAATTGGTGAGTTTACAAGCATCATCTCTAAGACGACTCTCTTTACACTTGTAAATATGCCCAGGGCAGCTGTAATAAACACGTAGAAATTGGATGCTCTATACTTGAGCAAGCAGGGATACTTGACGCCATTCAGCGTGGCCTCATCGTTGATGGTCTTCATGGTGCCCTGATTGTATAGCTTGATGATTCTTAGTATATCTTCATTGCTGTCATGGATATTACTGTGGTTGGTATGGTGCACTCGTCTCGTTGATTTTTTGCTTCGAACGGGCGCAATGGCAGAGAAGAGCCTTTTCAACATGTTCAAGCGTGTCTTTGAGATAAAAAAAAAAGAAAAAAACAAGACAGCAATGGATCTCATTCACCTCAAACACACCAATGACTACATAGTTGATGAAAGCTTGGTTCAATTTAAAAATGCCACCAAAGCAATAATGTGTGTATGTAAACAGACAACAACAACAGTTCATGTAAACAAACAAAATATGCCCTTTTTATGTGTTACAATTCATCTTTGAGATGCTCCTTTTTACCAGAAATCACTATTTGCTCACCATGTTCATCTGCCACAACAGCAGGAGGATGGCCCAAAGACACACGTTTGCGCAACTGATCAATCTCGTTGTCGTAGTCTTCCCATTCAGGTATTTGTCGACGAGCACGGTCCAGCTTGGGCTCCTTGGTCAATGGATTGTTACACAAATCAATCGTCTTTGCAGTTTTCAAGCTCTCATCACTACACCAGGTCTCGCACCAGAGCCATTCCTGAGGCAACGAAAAGATGGGCACAATGTGCTGCATATTGTTGGGCAGATCTTGGTCCAGATTGGCCAGCGAATTAGGATCTGCGCTCAGCTGTTGGTACTGGGCACGCAGACGATCACCAGCTGCCAATTGACGGAAACGGACAAGATCAACGACGTAGAGAGCACTAATGTGGTAGGGTTTTCCTCTCAAATGTGTCTTCCAATAGCCCTCAGACCAGAATCTAAACCCATCCATTTCAGTGCGATCTGAGCAGAAGGGTGTATAACCGTAAGGGGCGCCCTGAAGATCCATATCGACCAATTCCTTGAGGTCGGTTCTGACAATCTATCCAGCAAGTTAGTCACTGAATCACCACAAACAGACCTTACCTACCTGATCAGCATCTACAAAGATCACCTTGTCCAAATCAAGAGGAAAAAGAACATCCAGGAACAAAATCTTGTAGCCCCAAATAGTACGTTGCTTTTCATGTTGAGCGCGAAGCCAAGCAGGCCACTTGTAGGTCACCATCTCGTAATCAAATCCATACTCTTTGGCCATATAAGGCACGAAATCCTTGAATTCAGGCGACAAAAAGTTCTCAATGAACCAAAATTTGACGGTGCTTTGTGTGTGTTCCATCACAGAGGCAATCATAATAGAAAGAAAACGTTCATACAGCTTTCCAGAGGCCACAGAAAAGATATTGATGTCAGCCTGCTTGGGTTTGGTGGCTACCACATCTTGATCCTTCCTACCACCGCCAAACAGCTTGCTAGAGAACGAAGACCACAATCCACTGCCATCACCGTGCTGCTTACGATCGTCTGCACTCTCCAAGACGTCTACTGATTCCATGCCAGGGTTTTTGTGGACCAGAGGCATGACAGTAATACCCTCAAACGAGGTTAATGCCAAGACCCCGCTGCCTTGCTCTGCCTTCTTGCTCTGTTTAGACGCATCCCAGTTCCATTTGCCTTCTGTGCCAATATCTTCAATAGAGTAGATGGCAGAGGAGCGTCCCTCACGCAATCCCAGATTCCAGACACCAGGCAATGCCTTGAGTTGAAAGTAGCCCAAGTTGGCCATGACAAGTGTGTCCCTGTGAGAGTGATTGGAAGGCGTTGCAATCTCGAATTCAAGGCCACGAGGAGGAGACTTGCTGTTGGAATCCAAGCAATGGCCCTCTAAAAGGATATTCTCTAGTTCATACACAGCAGAGACACTGCTCTCCTCCTTACTGAGTGATTTCAGAACAATGTTATCGAGATCCATGTTGGCCTCACGCACAGTGACATGCCAGGCGTTTGTAGTTTCAACACCCAATGTGTACAGAGGATCCGTAGGCAAATCATCAAAGTAAGCAGTGGGGATTTCTTGTACGCCAGTAACAGGATCGAAATGAGGCTCCTTGTCAAACACGTAACGATAGAAACGCTTTAAGGGCAGCTCTTGTAGTCCATTGACAGGGTTGAGATACATGGTGACAGAAACACCGTCGATTCCGGCTAACGTGTTGATCAATGGCACCCACTTTTGAGCTGTTTCGCTCAAGGGATCAATGATGAATCCAATCTGCAAGAATGCGTTGTCTGGATCACCAATAGTGAGACGCGTGTGCTTGGTGTTAGGGATGTTTTCATAAACACGATGACGATACACGGGCTCGTTTTCTTCCACCAAACTTCTGCTAGTAACAGCCTTGTCAGTTTCAATTAGCACAGAGATCTTTGTCAGGACATCAGCTACGTCTTCGCCTACAGGCACCGTATACTTGACTTGAGCAATGGCCTGTTCAATGGGCGCAATTCTCTTGCTATACTCCAAATCCACCAAAGCAGCGAAATTCTCTTTGCTAAATACAGTGCTGGGAGGAAGAGGACCTACGACTCTGCCATTGACGACGATGCCCTGAAAAGACGTGCTGAGACCGTCCTTCTTGAGTGCATTGACCAAGTTTCTCCAGTTGATGGATTGCGTCTTGGCCTCCATTTCAATGATGGGTGAGCCAGGGATAATGGCTTCAGGTACCACGTTGCCTTCAAATGATCCACTGTCGAACTGCTCGATCGCATTTTCCGTCAATTTGACCAGTTGCTCAATGTGAGTATTTTTGTTGGTAAAGATGACGCTGCCAAGTAAATCAGAGAAAGTAGGCTTGTGATGCTGATCATCCACCACAGGGACAGAGATCTCTGGTGCGTCCTCAGTGCTGACACCAGCAGGATTGTGGATCAAAGCAATTCGGACCTTGGAATTGGATTCAGCGTACAACAGTGCTTCTGATGCGAGTCTCAAACCATGAGCCGTATTTAAATCAGCAGAAACCCACAGGTTGATAGTGGCATCCTGTTCACCCATTTGGAAGTACTTGAGCTCCTCTGACTTGCGAGCAGTGGCAAACTCCTGGATGACAAGAGGATGCGCATTGGAGGGCACAATGAAAGAATTGCGATGTGTTGCAACGTGAGGCTGTGCCATGACATGCTGATAGTAATCAAACTTTTCGTCAAGGAAGTCTCCCAAGTAGACCATCTTTTGAAGGCTTCTTGTGATTTCGTGCAAAGCAGGCATCAGCACTTGGATCCAGGGTCTTTCCTCGTTAAACTCGAGGAGCTTTCCGTTGATAAACATAATACCATCTTGAGCGCCTAGCTCAGTGATGCCCATACGCTGTAAGAACTGGCTGCTGGCTTGTGTGTAGCTGTCTTGTGTTTCTAGCGCTTCTTCAAAAGTGATCTTTTTGCCAGATTTGGGCTTTCCAGAGCTGGAAACAATCTTTGCAAAGGCATTGGTAATGATGTCCGGAGTAGGCTCATTCTTGCCCTCTGCACGAAGTATTTCTAGTACCTGTATGTCATCTCATATTAAACCCTGAGTAATGGCATGTCGGATTCATGTACTCACTGTTGCCAAAAAGTTCATGCCAGCGCCTTTGCCATGCTCTTCAATAAGGTAGTTCAAAGATTGCGCCATCCTGGTCGATACACTGTCCTTGTCCTTAATAATGGAGATGATGCCAAAGCGAACAGGAACCAATCGCTTGATCATCATATGAAGCTCGTTCACAACGCGTGCAATGGAGCCTTGCTGACCCAAATCCTCGACCATAATCAAGTTGAATATATTTTTCTTGACTGGCAATAGCTGTCCTGGATATTGTGGTTTGACATAATCTTCCATGCTAGAAGTCCAATCATTGTATCGCTTGTCCTTTTCCAAATCGTTCCACCAAATAACAAAGGGCTCCTCAGGTGAGTCTCTCATGTCAAATATCTCAACATTTGCACTGTTGCTTGCTTGAGAGGCCACGGTGAATGCAGGGTGAGAGATAAGTTCAATAGCATCCTTGGGCTTGAATCCAAGCTGTTCAAACGAAGCGATCAATTCTCGTTCTTTTCGCAAAGCACGAATGAGGCTATAAAATCACAATTAGCCTTGAATCACTCCCCAGATACGATAATCTACTTACAAAAAGGGATCCATCTGGCTAAACTCAAGACCTTTACCGTTGAGCCATACAGCACTCATGCCGCTGTGAAGAAAGTTCAGCTGATTGTCCAAAATCTCTTCCTCCAGCTCAATATCCACATCCAATTCACTGACACTTTTGGCGTATTTGGGGAAATCCTGTACCAGTTGATTCAGCGTTGCTAATGGGTTGCTGGATTTTGAAATGTATTGTGCTGCTTTAAAGCTAAGCCTATGAATTTCGCCAGGTGTTACAGGCTCAATTGTCTCCTTTTGAGTTGCTTGAAATAACGACTGTCCAAACTTTTTGCCCATATTTGCAATTTTATCCTTGATGTTGGATGCTTCTACTCACGTCAATGAGTCACTTCCCTCCCAATGCAAATGACTGAGTACTTACTCTGAGACGATCTGTCGTCAATCACCAGGTAGTCTGTTTTTTTTAGTGCCATTTCGACACCATAGCCAGATAAATACAAAGGGACAGGCACATTAGCAGTGTCTGGCCTGTAGCGAATAACGTGTGATATACCCTGTTGGTTCAGGGCGTCATGGAATTCAGCAAACTTGGCCGAGAAGCGGTCAGTATACAGTGCCACGATAGGATCCGCTTGGCTCTTTGACACGATATGATCGAAAGGGAGCAATTCAATAGGCTTCGTTGATGTTGCTGATTGGCTTGTTAATGCATCAATGAACTGAGTTATATCACAGAACTGTTGATCTTCAATTTGAGCCCACACATCACAATCATCATTGTATGCTGAAACGCCAGGCACGATGCTTTCTCGATAGAATTGGTTGTAGGCTTCAATACGAGGCGCTGCTTCATGGATGGCGAGCGAGAGCTTGAAAAAGCTGGCTTCGTCCACGCCCAATGAAGAGATGACCTTTACTGCTTCTTTGTACGTTTGATGTGGTGTCCATGAAACAGATTGTTGTTCCAATGAAACGAAATCATGAATAAGATGCAAGTAGGCTGACTCGTTGTAGGTGGCTATTGTCTCGCTTCATTAAGAACATTAGTCATTGGATGATCCTGAATATACCAGCAGCTTTATTCTTACGCGACTTCAACTACTAGATTTGGTGCAGACCAAGGTGCAATCATGGTCAAGTCAACAGTGGGTGATGCATCTGTGCCAGCAGAGGCAGATACGCACTTCAGATTGCACAAACCCACTGTGACAAGACCAAGGATAGCCTTGAGTATCCTAGGTGTTGCTGTCATGCTAAATTGTGATGAATACAAGGAAAAGAAAAAAGATGAACTGAGTTACACTCAAATCATATTTAAACACGAATCTAGCCCAGTGAAATTAGAGTTGCCGAAATTGCATTATTCATCCGTCAACCTCGCTTGACATGTGTTAAATCGTAATATAGAGTATTTGATGCTTTGACTATCTCTGCTTCTAGTACTCATTCTAAAGTCTCGTCGCGTGATTCCCACTATCAAACCGCATGCCAAAGAACATTGTGAGCAGCAGGTAAGCGAGTTGTACGTGGCTGTTTTGCGGACTGAGCCAACAGCCTATCCAGATTTACCTGATGTAGCTCAGCAGATACTCTTTAGAGACATGTCTATCAACTATATACAACTAGATGTATTCGCCCGTTTGCTTAAAAGCAGATATCCTGGGCTCAGTCTTGCGACCAAGAGTTTTGACTTTTTTTTTTTTTTTTTTTTTTTTTTTTTTTTTTCCTTCTCGTCTGATCCACAAGTCGACTGGGCTTCCTTGTCAAGATGTGGATTCAAGCAATCAGACAGCCGCCATCCTCGGCACCTACCGCTTGCAGGATAAACTGGAGCAGTTTGAGTTGCAGAGGAAACTGATTTTTAATGATTTCAATATTAGTGCGTTCCTGCACTCTTTTGATCAATACTTGCAATGCTGCCCTCAGACAGTGCACACCCTTTGTTTTCCAAGTTTAGAAGTGTTAGTGTGTGTCTATAAGCTCAACAATATACAACCAAAAAAAAACAACATCACAAGATACATATTCAGAGACTTCACCTGCCTATAGAAGTATTGAAATATAAAGCACGGAATGGAAATATATGCAACGACTCATACAAGAGCTTTCGTAGCACTTGTTGGAGCAATATATACAGCAGAAGCGAGCTGCGTTGGTTCGTTTTCAAAGGTGCGGTATCCTTTGCCAATTGGGTTCGATCGCCAATTCTTTGCTTCAACCAAATCAATTTGGACCAAAATGACAGATGCAGGAGAAACCGACGATCAAAACCAACAGCGATATCACCACCAGGATAAATATATCTCCAAGTGTGCCTTGTCTAAATCAATCATCAACAATGCGGCACTACCACAAATGTCACTTTATGTACCAAAACTTGACAAGCTAACCGTCAACACATGCGCTATTGATATGGAAAATGCTCACTGTACTCGTCTCTTCTTTCCATCCACCACCGTCGATGGAATAATGGTAAATGTGCTTTTGTCAAACCACGATTTATACGAGCAGTGTGCTTATCGAAGCACTGTCAATACTAAAAACCCGTTGGAATCGTAAGAGCTTTATGATGCGGCACATCCAGAGGGGCTCTTTACTGTTGTTGAGATAGAAGCAAAAACTAATACGTATGCTAATTTTGTGTGGGAGGGTGGTGGAAAAGACGATGGTGACAGGAACTCCTCGAATCAACTATTTGATTTTTTGGATACGATGTAAAAAGCTTAAAGAGCTGTATATTGGGAGTAGATTTGGGTTCACAGTTAAACGTAAACTGAAAGATGATTAAAGGCTCAGTTTGTCTATTCTTAGAGAAAGTCTGTAGTGGTAATAGGTGGTGGAAATCTAATGAAATGTAACATTCTGATTTATCAGAAATAAATTATTTATATAAGAGAGTATGAAATTAATCAGGTAAAGAATATCGTTTATTACATTGAAAATAAGAGGGTTTATATACTGTTCGAAGTGAGGGATTTGATGTGAGGATAAGGTATTAGATGGGTTGATTTGGGTGATAGGATAATAGATCCAATCTATTATCCTGAACATGCCATGATATGGATAGTAACTGAATCCTGTTTCATGTCAAAGTTTATGATCTGATGTGATCGGTGCTTGAACTGCTTGTTTCTACGCATTTGGAGATCCGGTTTAGAAATGATACATCAGATCCTTTATTAAATGAAATGCATGGTCCTTTTTTATATCTTTCTGAATGTCAGATCCTGAGATGTAAATTTAAGTGTGATGATCCAGTAGATTGTTGTAAATGATATGTGTGTGTGTGTGTGTAGACTATGGTTTGATGTGTGCTTTGCAGTGTATGTAGAAATAGATGAGATGTTGATGTGCTGGATCAGGTGTAGTATGACGGATTATGGTGTAGAATGCATCATAAGTTATGTTTTCAAAGAAGTGACTAAATTACAGTTTTGTTTGATGACCCAGATGTTCTGCATTGTACGGGACTCAATTCCTAAGCGACAGACGCGTTTATTTCTATTCTGACGCTTAGATCTGCTTAGGATATAAATCATCTCTGAGAGGCAAATGTATCAGGCGTTTTATATTACATAAGAGGATCTGAGAATGAGCAGAGATGCATAGTAGAAGTGAGAGGTCTTTATTCAATTCCGACAAATGTTCTTCCGTCAAAGCTAACGTTTAGTACAGTCGACGAAAAAAGGTTGGCCCAATAAAAAAAATAATTGGTCAGCTTGAAATGAAAATGAGCCACCGATTTTGAAAATGGGTCGGCCAATGAAAATGGGTCGGCCAATGAAAATGGGTCATAATTTTGAAAATGGGTCGCTAAGACAAAAATGGGTCACTGTTTTGAAAATGGATCATTTGATACGAAAATGGGTCACCAATAAAGAAATTTAATGCATGCTTTTTATTTTGCCTCTTATAATCCTTTTTCACAATTCAAGCATCTCTGCCAGAACGTCAAAGAATGCTTTATCCAATTCTCGCAGTCTTCTCTGCTGATGTAAAAAATGATGCGTTGCGAATACGATCAGAGATTTTTTCATTCTGCCTGACAGAAGAGGGATCGTTATTTACAACAATCTTCAGCTTGGACCAAAACTCTTCGATTGGATTCAAAAAAGGAGAATAAGGGGGCAAAAAGAGAAGTTTATAGCCACGTTGACCGACCCAATCTTCAATAAGTGCAGCCTTGTGAATGGATACATTGTCAAGAACTAGATATTTGTATGTAGCTCATGCTAGCCGTATCAAGTGTCGTGAGGACTTGCTCTATATGTATTCAAGGAAGTCGCTGCTGGTAGTACCCTTTTTCTTGAGGGCCTGAGATTCCTCACCAGTTCGAGTTCGCTTTCCACTCCTAGCACCAAGTATAACTTCTTTTCTGGATAATGTGATTAAACCACACTTTTACAAATAGCACCCAAGATGCTGACATTTGCTCCCTTCGTTTGAACATCAATTTTGCAAGGTGTTCCCGGCCTCAGACCATCCATATGAGCGATGCATACTCCTATATATTAAATCCAGCTTCATCTAAAAGTACGCATTCATTCATAAAATCTATGTTCTGGCTAACCCAGTATGCTACCGCATCTCGTCTTTTGGCAACAGTCTCATCCGTGTTCCTGCCATAATATCTAGGAATGATATACGCTTGTAGGTTAGGCGACACTTCTTCTTCATATGATTTTCCACTGATCTAAGGGTGTGATCTGTATATCTCTAAATTCTTTTGACAGGTTGTCTGTAACAGCTTCGACTGTCAATGTTGGCTCATTAGCCAGCAGCTCAAAGATAAATACAGTATGTTCGTCTTTGAGTATTGCTGGCCGTCCCTTTCCTACTTTGGTTGCGATAGAATCAGGGAATCCCTTTTCAACTATTTCGCTTGTCATTTGATTCCACTGCTTGACTTTACGAATAGCTGTTGACTTGGAGAGCCCTACCTTTCTATACCCGCTTCACTGATAGACATATTCTCAAATTCTTACAATAAATTGATCAAATTGACTACCTTTGCTTCGTTCTTGATGATGTATGATCCCCTTTCCTTTTTTACTACATCAAGGGGTGGGGGGGCTCTTCGGAGTGAGGTTTGGTCTTCCTCTTAGCTTCTTTTTGTGCTGCATTTACTGCTGCAGTCTCTTCCCAGTTCATATATGATTGTGTCATCACAGGTACTGTCTTACTGTCAAAATTGTATTCTTCGTTCATGTTATAAGCAATATAAAAAAATTCAAGAAGAGAAAAAGAAGAGAGAATTTGGCTAGTCCTCATATTGCATTTCTTTATTGGTGACCCATTTTCGTATTAAATGATCCATTTTCAAAACAGTGACCCATTTTTGTTAAAATCGGTGGCCGATTTTCATTTCAAGCTGACCTATTTTTTTTTTATTGGGCCAACCTTTTTTCATCGACTGTAGAAACTAAATCTCGAATCCTTTTGATATAGTACGAATTTGGTAGCTTATCGTTCCCTTTAGTTTATTTTCATTTATTTCAAAGTATCGATAGAATAAGACTAACTTGTGCTTTGGATTAGACCGTAGTCAAATTCAACGTCGCGATTTCATTGCAAATTTACAGCGTCAAGATATGGCTTTGTTACGTTACAGCGGAATTTAAAAAATTACGGTTTTGTTACGTTACGCTTTTGTTACGGTTACGTTACGCTTTTGTTACGTTACGGTTTTGTTACGGTTACGTTACGGTTTTGTTACGGTTACGTTACGGTTTTGTTACGTTACGGTTTTGTTACATTACGCTTTTGTTACGGTTACGTTACGCTTTTGTTACGTTACGGTTTTGTTACGGTTACGTTACGCTTTTGTTACGTTACGCTTTTGTTACGTTACGGCTTTGTTACGGTTACGTTACGCTTTTGTTACGGTTACGTTACGGTTTTGTTACGTTACGCTTTTATTACGGTTACGTTACGGTTTTGTTACGTTACGCTTTTATTACGGTTACGTTACGGTTTTGTTACGTTACGCTTTTGTTACGTTACGCTTTTGTTACGTTACGCTTTTGTTACGTTACGCTTTTGTTACGCTACAGCGGAATGTAGAAGTTGCGGTTTTGTTACGTTAAAAGTTTTATTTATTTCTCTTTTTTTTGTAATGTCTAGCCACCAATTTTCCTCTTACGACTACTTGAACAACGAACAGGTTTGCAAGATACTCTCTGAAGATCAAAATATCATCGACATCATAACGGAGAATTTATTGAATGTGTATGAAAATACATACATGTGTGATTCATTCGAAATTCTCGGGAATGGAGTAAGCATCACATATAAACCACGTTTAGTAAATCATTCTGCTTTGCCTCCTATCGTCTTAGATTTTCAGCCATATATTAATCAAGATGTAATGACAAATGCCATTGATCAATGTTACCAAGTTCAGGTACAAAAAAATCAACTTCCGTTGATATTATCCATTTGTTCTGTAAGACTCTCGGATCCAATTTTGGACTTGCTTGTACCTTTACAAGGTAATTCGTACTTGTATTATTTACCAGACACTTTCTGGTCACAGAAATGTCTATTAATATCTGAACACTCTTTCAAACGAAATATCGGTGACGACAAAAATATTAATGGACTTGCCGTTCTATCAATGTTTCTTCTCCAAGAAAATCAGGCAATAGCAAAGATTGGGAAATCGAAAGACCCTGTCACTCAGGAACTGTACATTAAATGCAAAAATATTTTTTAATTTGATTAATCTCCTTGTTAAATATTAACAGGAATGACAGTATTTATAAAATAAAATAAAAAAATGAAAAATAAAAACAAAGATTTTAAAAAAAACAATTATATAACCAGGTTAAATTGTCATGTAAAAGTGTTTTTTAAAGTAAAACTAAAGAGAAATCCTTATTTACAATATTAAGACACTGATTGAGACTTGAGTTTCTATTAATGGTAAAGATGTTAAACTTGACTACTCAGATAACGTCTGTTATAATAGTTATTATATATGTAAAAGACCCCTGTATCAACGATGCTAAAATGAAGTTATTATAGATGTGTTGATAATGACACTAAATATAGATCATGAATCAGATCTATAATCTAGCTATCTAAGCACTGTGTATACAACATCCCTTCATTAACTGCAACTTATTTCAATGAATATGGTAACAATGTTTTTTTATCTTTTCTTTTCAATTGAAAGAACTTATTTGAAAATAAAAGCACAATCAAAGAATTCACTTTTGACTCTAAAGTTTGGTGAAAACCATTCATAGTAGCAGATAATTTTAATGTTTCTTACGAAATATGAACAAATAATACAAGTAAAGAACAAAGGGATTTTTTATTTTTTTTACGTGAATTTTGTTAAATGATAAATACGGTGTTATGAATAAGGAATTGCTATAGGTATCGAGTTTATGACAAACATATTTATAATTATAGTGGATACGATGGTTAAAAAAGACACATTTTAACTTCTTGTCTTGAATCTGTTATACACTGTGCGCAACACTTCTGAGGTTTTGTAATGGATAACGTTGGTTTGTTTCTTTAGTATATCATGACAACCACGCCAGTTCATTCGATTTCTAGTTTCCTTGTACCGCTGAACAAAATCCATGGTGTTTTCAAATCTCTCTTCATCTTGGCTAACCAGTTGAGTATTTTCTGGCTCCTCCTCATCAATATGCGCATCGTCAGCTGATCGTTTTACTTGCTTTAACTTTGATATTCCAAGTAGAGCTTCATTTTGAATACACGGGGAATCATATTGTAAACGTTCCGCTATCTCTAGGGTTTGTTGGTAATGTTTAACTCCCACATCACAAGCACAGTTGATAACATTAAGTAATTGTTGCTCTCGATCAATATTTTCTCGTAAGACTTCTGTTGCAATTGAAAATAATTGTCTAATAGTCAGATTTTCCAACGAGTTATTTTCCAATAAACTAGTCTGTTGCTGAAGTATAAAATTTGAAACTGCAGCAAATGGATCAGTTGAGCTGGTAAGCGTAGAAACATCTTTAAGTCTGATCAAATATCCTTTTCTGGTCCAATATTCACAGTTAAGTAATAAAGCACCATTAGCATTTGATAGGCGCATATTTTCAGTAGGTATTGATACATGTTCGGGAGCGAATACCAGTAGTACAGGGAAGACTTGATAACGACGATAAGCCATTACATAGTAATGAACAACTCTTGCCATGAAATTGACATCAACTGTTCTCTGAACTTCAACGATTATAGGTGATTGCTTTAGGGATCTATCTAATGGTTCATATAAAACGTCCGATCTTGATCCGTCAGGCCATTCTGCATCTCCAACTCTGTAATTATCACCATTAACATCCAAAATGGCAACTGTAATGATGTTTTTTACGAAAGGATGTTTTAAAATAATTTTACTGATCTTGTCAGTACCAGGGCGCTCGGTAAATGGAATTATTGATGTTAACAGGGATTCTATTTAACAGTAAATTAATAACTTGTCTAGTTGAAAAGAACTAAAAGGTTATATAGACTTACGTTTATCAGTCATTTCGTAAAAAAAAAAAAAAAAAAAAAAGCGTAACGTAACCGTAACGTAACAAAAGCGTAACGTAACCGTAACAAAACCGTAACAAAACCGTAACAAAACCGTAACGTAACAAAACCGTAACGTAACAAAAGTGTAACGTAACCGTAACAAAACCGTAACGTAACCGTAACAAAACCGTAACAAAACCGTAACGTAACAAAAGCGTAACGTAACAAAAGCGTAACGTAACCGTAACAAAACCGTAACGTAACCGTAACAAAACCGTAACAAAAGCGTAACGTAACAAAAGCGTAACGTAACAAAACCGTAACGTAACCGTAACAAAACCGTAACAAAACCGTAACGTAACAAAACCGTAACGTAACAAAACCGTAACGTAACCGTAACAAAAGCGTAACGTAACCGTAACAAAACCGTAACGTAACAAAAGCGTAACGTAACCGTAACAAAACCGTAACAAAAGCGTAACTGTTAAGCACAAAGAATAAAAGGATTATTATTTGTAGCTTATAAAACATGTTCGATATTATAAAAACAAGAAAAGACTTATTTGAATAAGATCAGACACAAAAACTAAAGATTTATTGATGAAGACAAGAGTTATTCTATTTATACTAAGTTCTGAATGCCAAAGTAGCAATTTATCTTGTACAACGCTTATCACATCTGGTGAACCTCAGTATTTAGATAGATGAGATGCACTTCACTTATCATAGCTTGTCCATGTTGTTGCACAACACAGACATATCTACCCATCAAGAATACCTTAATCTTTATAGACAGTTGTAGCCCTTCTGGCACAACAGTAACGTAACAAAACCGTAACGTAACAAAACCGTAACGTAACCGTAACAAAACCGTAACAAAAGCGTAACGTAACAAAACCGTAACGTAACCGTAACAAAAGCGTAACGTAACCGTAACAAAAGCGTAACGTAACGTAACAAAACCGTAACGTAACAAAAGCGTAACGTAACCGTAACAAAACCGTAACAAAACCGTAACGTAACAAAACCGTAACGTAACCGTAACAAAAGCGTAACGTAACCGTAACAAAAGCGTAACGTAACCGTAACAAAACCGTAATTTTTTAAATTCCGCTGTAACGTAACAAAGCCATATCTTGACGCTGTAAATTTGCAATGAAATCGCGACGTTGAATTTGACTACGGTCTAATCGAAAGCACAAGTTAGTCTTATTCTATCGATACTTTGAAATAAATGAAAATAAACTAAAGGGAACGATAAGCTACCAAATTCGTACTATATCAAAAGGATTCGAGATTTAGTTTCTACAGTCGATGAAAAAAGGTTGGCCCAATAAAAAAAAAATAGGTCAGCTTGAAATGAAAATCGGCCACCGATTTTAACAAAAATGGGTCACTGTTTTGAAAATGGATCATTTAATACGAAAATGGGTCACCAATAAAGAAATGCAATATGAGGACTAGCCAAATTCTCTCTTCTTTTTCTCTTCTTGAATTTTTTTATATTGCTTATAACATGAACGAAGAATACAATTTTGACAGTAAGACAGTACCTGTGATGACACAATCATATATGAACTGGGAAGAGACTGCAGCAGTAAATGCAGCACAAAAAGAAGCTAAGAGGAAGACCAAACCTCACTCCGAAGAGCCCCCCCACCCCTTGATGTAGTAAAAAAGGAAAGGGGATCATACATCATCAAGAACGAAGCAAAGGTAGTCAATTTGATCAATTTATTGTAAGAATTTGAGAATATGTCTATCAGTGAAGCGGGTATAGAAAGGTAGGGCTCTCCAAGTCAACAGCTATTCGTAAAGTCAAGCAGTGGAATCAAATGACAAGCGAAATAGTTGAAAAGGGATTCCCTGATTCTATCGCAACCAAAGTAGGAAAGGGACGGCCAGCAATACTCAAAGACGAACATACTGTATTTATCTTTGAGCTGCTGGCTAATGAGCCAACATTGACAGTCGAAGCTGTTACAGACAACCTGTCAAAAGAATTTAGAGATATACAGATCACACCCTTAGATCAGTGGAAAATCATATGAAGAAGAAGTGTCGCCTAACCTACAAGCGTATATCATTCCTAGATATTATGGCAGGAACACGGATGAGACTGTTGCCAAAAGACGAGATGCGGTAGCATACTGGGTTAGCCAGAACATAGATTTTATGAATGAATGCGTACTTTTAGATGAAGCTGGATTTAATATATAGGAGTATGCATCGCTCATATGGATGGTCTGAGGCCGGGAACACCTTGCAAAATTGATGTTCAAACGAAGGGAGCAAATGTCAGCATCTTGGGTGCTATTTGTAAAAGTGTGGTTTAATCACATTATCCAGAAAAGAAGTTATACTTGGTGCTAGGAGTGGAAAGCGAACTCGAACTGGTGAGGAATCTCAGGCCCTCAAGAAAAAGGGTACTACCAGCAGCGACTTCCTTGAATACATATAGAGCAAGTCCTCACGACACTTGATACGGCTAGCATGAGCTACATACAAATATCTAGTTCTTGACAATGTATCCATTCACAAGGCTGCACTTATTGAAGATTGGGTCGGTCAACGTGGCTATAAACTTCTCTTTTTGCCCCCTTATTCTCCTTTTTTGAATCCAATCGAAGAGTTTTGGTCCAAGCTGAAGATTGTTGTAAATAACGATCCCTCTTCTGTCAGGCAGAATGAAAAAATCTCTGATCGTATTCGCAACGCATCATTTTTTACATCAGCAGAGAAGACTGCGAGAATTGGATAAAGCATTCTTTGACGTTCTGGCAGAGATGCTTGAATTGTGAAAAAGGATTATAAGAGGCAAAATAAAAAGCATGCATTAAATTTCTTTATTGGTGACCCATTTTCGTATTTTTATTTTTAAAGGTTTTTATTACTTGCTCCGCGTAGACAATAGTAGCAGGACTATAATCAAGCGGCGGGCGCAATTTTCTGTGATAATATTATATATGTTTAGACAAAATATGAGAACGATATAAAAGAGGGACTATTATAGGCTGGCATGAATGAGATCTTCGTCGATCATTTTTGGATGTCGAGTCGGATACTATTCAGCACAGCGGCGGGAGCGAAGGAAGTTTGATCGAAGATTAGACGATAGTGAGCAGCTTTCCAAATGCTAGACATCGCAATGATGATTATATGATGGGAGGAAGCACGAGGCCGCTGACTATATCGAATATTGTAAAAGTCGAGAGTGAGGAGGGAATGGCGGATATCATCAATGGTTACCGTGGGCCAGAGGAACTCAGAGATAATACCCTGCCAGGCCGCTGCCTTGGGTGGACATTCAAAAAGGAAGTGGTCAGTGGAATCTTCAACTGAGGAACAGACAAAGCACAAGGGGGACAAGTAAACAGAGGGGAACCTCAGATTCAATAGAGACTGATGGGGAATGCAGTTGTTGATGAATCGATATACGACATTTCTTTGGATCATGGTCAGGGACAAAGACCAGAAAAACGACCATTGGGGAGATGCTATGGCAGCCAATCGTTGAGGAACGACGGAAGCAGACGAGCATGCTTGCCGAAACGATTCGGATCTACAGCCAGTGGAAGTCATTGCAAGGTTGTTGTCAGTTGTGAGGTGATCAACAAATGGTTGCAATGAAGGACTGGATGGTGAAGGAAAGACAGCGGAGGAAGGAACACACAGAGAGAGAAAGAAGGGTTGCAACTTAAATGTGCCTTTTGCAATGCCCTGAATCAGTTGTCGAGGTGCACGCTGCCATACAGCAAGTGTGGAGTCGAAGGAACGTTTCCAATGGAGAAATTGCTCAGTTGTATGCACAGCAAAGACGTCGGCGACAGTCATTGAATGGATTTTGCGAGGCAATCTGACACCAAGTAGAGGGTCGGAAAATATGACGATGGATAGAGGTAGCATGAGAGCAGTGGGCAAGTTGATCACGACGTCGTCAAAGTTCCTCGGTAACATGTCGATTGATTTGTACATCATATCAATGGTGTTTGCGCGTCGTATTGTTGTGAGCCGTCGTCGTGCAACTGGAAAGAGCAGCGGTAGTTGATGATGAGAGGAACGGTTGTGGTTGTTGATATGATATACGAGAATAGCCAGCAGTGGATTATTAGTGGAAGACGAGGAATCCAATTGTAGTAAGGGAGATACCCAACGAAAGTACAATGCAGCATACTGGAGATTGACGTCGAGTATGCCGAGACCACCTTGGGAGCGGGGGAGAGTCCATATTCGCCAGGGAATGACAGGAAAAATGCCTTGTTTAAGAAATTGGATGGCAACAGAAGTTGATTTGTTGAAGGTCTTTTTGTGTCAGAGGCATGATGCGAAGGATGTACCAGCATTTGGATAGCAGTAGGGTATTGAAAATCGTGGCTTTCCCAAGAATTGATACGGACCTACAGGAATGGGGCTGTAGAGTCTTCCTGAGCTTAACAATAAGGGAAGCCATGAAGTTGTTCCGTTGGAGAGTGCTTTGAATGAGTGGGAATCCGAGATAAATCAGAGGATCAGGATCCAAAGCAGTATGAAGATGGTGAATGTTCATATCGGCGAGGGACCGGCTCCAATAGTCACTAGTATCACGACCAGACAAGGAGAAGGCATCCACCTTGGAATAATTGAAGCGAGCATTGGATGCTCGGCAGAATAAGTCCATGTAATACTTCAACAAACGAAGATCCTGTTTGTCATGTACAAAAACGAGTGCATCATCGGCATAGCAAAGTATTTTCGTAGAAATAACGGGAGCGGCAGCATTCACTTGATTTTCCATTTCGTAGCCACGGAAATCCTGGTCCTGTAGAATGCTTTGTAGAAATGGCTCAAAAGCTAAATCATAGCATATGCAAGAGATAGGGTCACCCTGTTTGAATCCACGTAGCTTAGCTATTGGATCAGTAAAGTATCCATTGATGTTGATCTTGATTTGGTTGTGTGCCATGAGATTGTAGAGACAATTAACAATACTCACTGGAAACCCAAAATGATTCAAGACAGCCCGAAAGTAAGACAGATTAACACGGTCATAAGCTTTTTCTTGGTCAAGGAGCAGCCCAATGTCTCGATGGATAGTAGAAGTTGTACCCTGCTGGTTGGCGAGCTTCCATTTCAATTCAGCATCCTCCATCAGTATTTGACAGCGAGGACCATTCTCAGCTATGTATTTGCCAGGGATGAAGCCAATTTGGTTTGAGTTGATCAATTTGGGTGATACAATCATCATGCGTTGGTTAAGAATTTTGGTAAAACATTTGTAATCGCAGTTGGCCAAACCAAGTGGACGATAATTTCCCATGTTCTTTGAATCGCCCTTCTTTTTCAGCAAGGTCATAACAGAAACGTTCCATGAATCCGGGAAGAGAGCTTGTTCCAACGCATCATTGAAAACCTGGGTGAGTATTTCTCTGAGTGGTGGAAAGCGGACCACAAGATTCAAGATTTCAAATGGTAAGCCATCTGCTCCAGGACTTGATTTCCGAGGGGGTTCCTTCAAAACCTCCAGGATGTCCTCAAAGGCAATCGTAGATGTCAACAGAGATTGGTCAGTATTATCTAGGCGTAGTTCGGCAGGGACAGACGACAACAATTCTTGAATAACTGTAGGTTCTACCACATCTGGGGTGAATAGAGATGTGTAAAATTCCTGGGCAATTCTGAGCTTATTGGGTTGATCGGTATGGACAGTGTTGGTGTTAGGATCAAGCAGAGCATTAATACTCCTCTGGGCCTCCTTGGTAGTAGCTGTGCGTTTAAGATAGCCAGCAAACTTTTCCCCTTTTTCACGCCAATTCTTTCCCGCCTTCAAAGCTTGTACTTCGGCTACTGATTCCTGCAAGGCTCCAATCTGAATGTTGATTGTCTCCAAAACTTGAAAATAGAGGCCTCGGTTTCTGGACTGTCTAAGCATCATATTTCGTTTCTTTTGTAGTCTCTTCAATTCCTTTGCCCTCCAGTTGTTATCGGCGAGTTGGTAGGATTTGATAAAAGTTTTGACATCCCCTTTGACCCAATCCCATGTTTGTTGAGGCGTTGAGGAGGATTGAATAGAAGCAAGGTCAGATTGTCTAGACTGTAAATGTTGAGCTAATTCTGATCGAAACTTCTTACTCTGAGCAAAAAGAGGGTTTGCTTTCCATACACCGGGACCTCGACGGTTAGGATTATCATATTGGAAAGTTATGCCTAGGAGGTCATGATCTGTCCACGTACTGCTGATAAAGACCTGTTCAACATCATTCACTCTATGATGCGAAATTGTGTCACAGAATATATAGTCAATAGTAGATGAGCTGGAGTTGACGGACCAGGTGGGTTGTTTTTGATGCTTGAAGCAATCGACGTAATGGTCATTGAGAAGTGAAGTCCATGAAGTAGGAGCACTTGTTAAGGATCCATCTGCTAGTCGGTGCGTGTCAAAGGAATAGTTGAAATCGCCCATGACTAAAGTAGGAGAGTGATAGGCGTTGTTGAGAGTGGTTGAGACGATGGGAATACTGAGCAGTTCAGAGAAAAATGCTGAGCGCTGGGGGTGGGCTCCAGCTCGTCCGTAGATGTTTAAAACTGTAGCTACGGTGGGACCTGTTGTTAAGTCATCCTCCGGTGTTGCAGTAAGTCTGATATTTGCTAGGATGAAGCGACCACCATCGATACCATCCTGAAGAATATCTATGCTGTATCTATTGTTAAGACTAACAATGCCACAGTGTTGAGTCCAATGACTTGAGGTTGTTAGGAAGAGGAAGTTGAAGTCCTGTATTATTTGTTGGTTGATTGCATGAGTTTCTTGTAGTAGTAAAACATCATAGCCCAAAGAGCGTAGATGTCGAATATATAATTGTCGTTTTTTTGGATACTTGATTTTTCTGAGGCCACGGCAATTGAGTGTGGCAATTTTGATTGTAGAGGGTGTCATAATATTAATTATTGTTGGGTAGTATGAGGCTGACTGCTGTCATTAGATTCAGCATGGTGAAGATCACCTTCATTTCTTCCCGATATATTAATACTCTGCATATTGTCAGTATTAGTTGGTTGACCTTGACTCCGTTGGTTGCGACGGGCAGTGACATCGCTAGAGTCATTGGTTTTAGCTATTTTCATGTGATCTTGTGGCTCGGGTGATTGTGAGCGATTCTTATACTGTTTGGTGGAGGTTGATCCAGCTTCATTAATCGGTGCAGCTTGTCCGACGTGGTTGTCAATTGACAATTGTTGGTGATGAGGGGGAGGATTGGCTTCGTCCATATCAGCATCCTCGGGAGGAGCTGGAGAGCCTGAGTCTTCAGGACGAGAGCCAGAATTTTCCTGAACAACGACAGGAGATTGTGTAGGACTATCCACAATCATGGGAGAGGTAGTCGAGTTGTTAACCTTTAGAGGAATTTTACGACTCGTCTTCTTGGCAGCTTCAGGAACAGCTCGAGCTTTGCTGGGAGCTTCGGTATCTTTGGCATCATTATTGCGAGGGCAGTGCTTCCATTCATGTCCTTTTTGATTGCAGTTGTAGCATTTCAACCAGCTCAGACGATCAGGGCAGTCTGCACGACAATGGTCGGAGGATCCACAGACTCGGCAAAAATCTGGCATGGCATCCCAGGTAAGTAGAATCTTACGTAGGTCCCCGTCATCCTCGGTCCAAGGAACAGCCCGTTGAAGGGGCTCAAAGTGAGTATGGTCCAATTGACAGGACTCTTCAGCGCAAGGTTTGCCGGGAGGGATTGCAATAGTGGCGTAACCATCCTTCTTGCTAAGCCCAAAATCTAGCACTTCACCAAAGCGAGTTAGCCATTCTTTCAATGCCTTCTTCAATAAAGGAAGTTGGAGGAAAGGCAGTCCAGAAAGAGATAGACGGACGATGGAGGCGTCAGCAGGGTAAGACGGAAATCCTTTTATGAAGGTATTATCAGAGAGAATAATACCTTCATAGACAATCGTATTGTACGATGCCGTATTAGCAGCCCAGAGAGTTTCCATGTACACATGATTCAGATAGGTGCGGTTCTTTTCACAACGACCTAGAAATTCGTTGTAGCCCCTACCGCTAGTATCAGCATCCTTGTTAAAGGCATCCAATGCTTCACGCAACAGGTGGAGATTCTTGACGTGGGTGATGTCAATAAGTACAGAGCCTTTCTCAGCACCCTTGATGTAAGGTACAACAAGCTCAACAGGAGCTGGAGGAGGCTGGTCAGTCAAAGCTTGGGTGGATTCCGTGGTGGAAGCTCGAGGCTGAACAAACGTAGGCTTGAAGGAAATAAGCTGATGTTGCTTTTTACTACGATTTTTACCCTTGCCAGCGGTGACAACTGACCATGGAGTATCCATTTGGGTGGAAGAGGGTGATCTAGCCGCAGCTGGATCGTTTGAATTTGCTCTACTACGTGTAATGTTTGCCATACGAAAGAAAGCTTGACCCATTTTCGTATTAAATGATCCATCTTCAAAACAGTGACCCATTTTTGTCTTAGCGACCCATTTTCAAAATTATGACCCATTTTCATTGGCCGACCCATTTTCAAAATCGGTGGCTCATTTTCATTTCAAGCTGACCAATTATTTTTTTTTTTATTGGGCCAACCTTTTTTCGTCGACTGTATATTAGTGGCGCATATAAGCTTTCATTTGTGCGCAAGCATTAGTTAATACACGCTCTAAATTTATTTTATAGACTCGAGCACAATTTGGCGGTCAAAAAATCAATTTTTGGAAGGATGTATCGTAGTACGTGTCCAAACGAGGTCTCATTTTGCATAGCAAACACAGGAAAGCAACATTTAATTAGTAAAGAAGAAGCCTGGTTAAATTGGCTGTTCTACTAACAATAGTATCAAAACACAGCTTTCTTATATATTAGCTACTTTACACTTTACTCGCTTAATTACTTGACAGCCAATGTTGTGGCGATTGAAAATACGTTTATTGTGTGTATAGCAACCCCTCAACATGGGCATACAAAGGCCCTGATGTAAAGGTTGTAGCATCAACATAGGTCCTGGAATAGCTGTTCCACCATTTTCGTAAAATACGCGGCCATCCGATCTAGAGTCCAGTTACACCATCGTTTTTTTTTTGGCAAGATTTGGCTATAGGAGCACACTACTTTCAATGCTCTAGCATCAAAGTCTCAACATTTGACTTTGGATGTCCCCAATTCTGGAATCAACAACAACACTATTGTACATTTAAGACTTGTACGGGGTACTAGTTTGCAACCCATGAGATCGAAATACTTTGAGCGAAAAATTGTCCTTCTATACAAAAAGAGAAAAGATGCCGCCTTTACTCGATGGCAGTGGTTTGCTTGATTGAGTAATTTTATTTCTTGTTTCATATTAAATGCGCCAATGCTTATATAAAGTAAATATTACCATTCAAGTAAACTAATATAAAGGTATAGTGCCTCTGCCAACTTTGCATGCGTTTTAGTGGAAGGATGCAAATGATCCCACCATATACGGCTATATGAAAGGTTGAATGAGACTGTTACTGAGATGAGACAAGGAAACTTACTCTCCACAATCTGCCTTCTTGTTGCAATGCGATAAGGCATTGCTTTCAAATTGTTCATTATCAAAAAGCTGCTTGAATAGCATATTCATATCAAAGAATGATGCATTCACATCTGGCTTATCAGCCTTAAAATGGCGCAGAGTTTCAGCGAGTCTCGTGTTGTATTCTGATACTAGCGTTTGCAGCTGATGTCTTGTCTCAGGCGTCAATTGACAATACACAGGCAGATTCTCTAATGGAATCAGTCCAAGAAGTAGCATATTCTTTGCTCCTACGTTGTATAGTTTCTCCTAAGAGTAAAACGGCATTCAGTACTGATGCAGCGCACACAGCTTGATTAAACAAATCACCATATCGTAACGGATAGTAGTCATGATACCATTGATGATGCGTTGTCTTTGAGGCGTGTCTAAAGGATGCTTGCTGAACAAGTCTGTCATGTCATTAACACCTATCCATATGGTAAAGAGCGAGTTTTCTTTGGGTTCCCTTGCTGCACCAGATCTCAAGTATCTGTTCACTTGAGTGTCCATATCCTCTGTGTTTCTCAAAATCAATTTCTATGCATGATGTCTGAGAGCCAGTACTGTATGATGACATTTTGCTCTGCTTACATTATTTGCAGTTGCACCTGATCTCGCAAAATCGTACAGATAAGCGTCGTCCATTAACCCTGCAAGGTACTCAACCCATAATGGGCCATCCGCCTCTCTTTTAATCTAGACATAAAAGAAATGAATGCATTTCCAATTCAATGACAACGCACTTGTATGGACCTTACCCTGGGTGCAGTAGCTGTTCTTAAGCTGTGATTTACAAAAGCAAATTAGTAGGCATGGTCCTTCCTGCTCACTACTCGACTGTACCTTGCTCGATTGATCTCATCCGTATTGCTCATGTAGAAATCATTGAATGAGCCATTATCGGTGTATGAATCACCAAATGCGAAAATGGATGTGATCCTAGCACTACTTGCGTTTCTGGGCGCAATTGACCGCGATTCCGCTACAATACATGCACAGAATACAAAGATCAGGTAGGAAACAAACCTCGATGATTTCATGCTTGATTGAAAGAAAAAAAAAAAAAAAAAAAAAAAAAAAAAGGAATTCAAAATGGGGTTTCAGGCTGCAGTATTCTGCTAAGTATATGTGGGAAATGACCGAGGTGTTTTACAAGAAAAAAAAATACAAGAAATCAATAACGGGATGTTTTGTCTTGATATTGTTTTTCAAAGGAGTCATTTTTCCTCCTCTTGCTAAACTTACTCCCAACAAACGCTTTGTTACTGAAAAACAATGAGGCTCATGAAGGGGTTTAAATGTGTATGTGTGTGCAAACTCTTTTTCCAAGGTATTCGTTTTAATATACATGCAACTCTCTAATCCGCTCTGTGTTTGAGCTTGCGTCTGTTGAACACATAAAATTGTAAAAAGATCTTGTTTTCATATCAAATTAGACGCATGACCTCATCTCAAGTTGAACCAACTCACCATAATGTCAAAGATGACAGTTGCCAAACTTCCAATAATCCATGGCATGTTTTTGATGATATATCCTCTTTCCGTCGATCTAAGAAATATTGACTAGCATAACAAACAAATAAGAAAACTATTGGATCTGCATCAAGATTCAGCATTATTACCAAAGCGAAAAAAAAATTGCCAAACACAGCGCACACAAACATGCCAGAACTGAGGCCATCTGTGCTTTGTTGGCGCCAATTCTTGATCAACTGCGGCACCCGACTGCCAATGTATAGCACGGCACTCAACCAGCCCAATATGTGAGGCACTAGCTGTATCGTTTCATCATCGTCTACTATCTCTATTGTTGTTGCTGTCATCATGTAGCCATAGCATGATGCTGCGATCAACACGATCATCATGCTTGATCCGATTAAATTGACCCACATAGGTTTGACCTTGGGCTGGATTGTGTGTCTATCTCGGTCAGAGCTACTGCTGGAGAGATTATGACATGTGATGCCATCGCCATTGATCATGTCTGCATTGGAAGCTGCTGCTGCCACTGCATGATTCTCATCGTCATCTAAAAGTACATCATGGACACTTGATTGCTTTTCCAATGCCACTGTGTCTACTTTGCTCAGCATTGTTGGTTTCTCCAGACTGACTCTTCGCTGAGTGAGTGAGGTTTTGCGATTCAGTAGCACAATAGCTTCGTCTTGATCACATTTGATCTCTACGGCGAGACATTGTTGGTAGTAAACCACCTGCCAAAGAAGACCAATGTCTGCAACAGTGTACCACAGAGCCAATAGGAACTAGAGATGGTTTCCCACGAACAAACAAATTTTTCAATAACATGTTACATATTTGACAAGCCAGTGCCCTAATTACCATTGTAAACATGAGTTTCTCCATAATGATACCAGCTAAATTGAATAAATCTCCAGCAAGCCAGATCAAAAGAAATGTGAGTGAGAGCCCATCTCCGTTCTTTCGTCTGTAATTCTCTTGTAACTGTCTATAAATGAGGGTTGACATGTATTTAGTATCACTGTAAACAAAGCAACAACTGTAGCAAAGACATGTACGGTATAAACACAACTAGCCAGAATACGATTGAAACGTATCCAGCTACAATAGACCCTGTGGAGGATGTCCAGATCATCTAGGCTGTGAATTGTGTGAAGTAAAAAAAAGAGTAGTGGATCCATTTTTCTCGGTCGCTTGTCAGATTTTTTTTAGCTTGATTTACTTATAAAATGGTCACTGGAGATTGCATTGATTCGAGCCCCACACTCATGATCAATAGTATCACTTGCGTGATGCAATTGAATATGGCTCAAAGCACAAGGGCCAATTCAACGTGGTGGAAATGAGTGCACAGGATCAAACTTGATATACCAGCTTTGCTAGACTGAATTCTCCCTCCCAGCCCGCTTTTTTATTTACATGGCACTCCACTATTTACACATCTATCTTCTCTTTCTACCCGACGACGGCTTTCTATCATACATTCTGTGCTTCTTTGGATCGAACCAACAGTTTGTTTTGAATACACAACCCTCCTCGTGCATCCTTCTGCCGATAGCCACTAGATTCTTTGCATCATCCAAGCCCGAGTGCTCTCTGCCCTGAAACGTCAGTCCCAAATGCTGCAACATCAAATTGATGTTCTTGTTGTCCTTTTGCTTGTAGAATTCTCGAAACAGTTTGCGAATATTGACCCAATGCATATCAAAGTAAGCAGGCCTTGGCTTGATTTTGCTGTGTTTGAGCTGCTTGGTGATGAAATCTCGAATGTCAAACGGGCCATCTGTCACAAATGCTGCGGATTTGGTTTGGAATAGATCGTATTTAGCCATGAATTCTTGAAACTCGTTCAAGACATCGATAAAGATGGGACTCTTGTCCACGGTTTCCTGTGAGATGCCTGTCAGTTGTTTGCAAAAATCGGAGAGTGTCGAATTGATGGTGGGTTTGACGTAGGATCTGAATTCATCGACAATGTCAAATGTCTCGCCATCCACCAGCACAACAGGGAATTCAATGATCTCGTTGGGAAATGTGAATCCTCCATTGGCCTCGCAAGTGGCCTCCACATCAAAGAACAGATAGTAGTCAAAGGGCTGCTTTTTTCTGGTTCAAATTAGCATAGAGCAACATCTATGCGAAAACGAGGGTATTTACTTTGTTTCTGCTGGCTCCTCAACAGGCTCTGGTGGTGCTTCTACAGCTTTCGCTGCTTCAGCTGTCTCCTTTTGTTTCTTTACTGCCTTTCTGTATCTCTGCTTGAGCTCTGGTTTATGTCCCTTTGTACTGAGCCCCATCTGCTCCAATGCCATCCTGAGCGCTTCGACGGTCGTTGCATGCTTTACCGTTGCGGTATGTGTCTCCTCTGCGGGCTCCATTCTTTGTGTGTATAATTTGTGAGAATAAGAGCCAAAACAAAGCCTTAAAAATTTGTGCTTGCAATGTAGACAGTGTGATTTTCAATCGCCTATACGACACCACACGTCTGTAATTAACAGTTTTTTGATTTTCCCTTTCTCTCTCACACACACACACACTCTCTCTCTCATTTTTGCGACTAGGCCATGAATAGAAAAGAGGATCTACTACAATGGCTTTGAACAATAACCAAGACAGTATTTACCAGGAATCAGCACTGGACGCAACATTTCGAATCCACGAATCCGACGCTGATTCACTTTTTAGCACTGGCTCACACCAATTCAACAGAGATGGCCAAGATGAGGAGGAGGATAGGCACAATGACATGGACGACGACCACCAAACGCTACTCCCATTAACGCACCATGATAACAGTTCCTCCAACAGTGTTTTTTCGTTCGAAACTATACCCATGATCCCATTGTCGCAGACGCAGACACGAGGGCCTGAACTGCAAAAGAAGGTGTCGTTTTGGAATGGACTGGGGCTGGTGGTAGGATTGATGATTGGCAGTGGTTTGTTCAGCTCTCCAGGTAGGCGAATGGCATAGCGATCACATGGAATGGCATCGCATAACAGAATGGCATAGGGCCTGTCTTGGAATCATCCGGTGCGTATGGTACAGCACTGGTGGTGTGGCTCATCTCTGGCTTGCTGGCCATGTGTGGTGCCTTGTGTTACGCAGAATTAGGCACCATGTTGCCCATGAACGGTGGTGAAGCAGTGTATCTAGGCAGAGCATTCGGTAGTCTTATCTCCTTCATGTTTGAATATGTTACCATTGTGATACAGAAGCCTGGCAGCTTAGCGATTATCTGTATCGTGTTTGGTGATTACGTCTCACGTATTGCATATCACACCTACTTTTTCAATGTGCCACATGACTCGGATGCTTCTGTTGAGCTGGCAGACTCTGTGATCCCTCCGTTTTTGCCGAAATTATTGGCGGTTATTTGTATGTTTGTATTGACACTGATTAATGCGCTCTCTGTTCGTGCTGGCATTCGTGTGCAAGACGTATTGACCGTGGTCAAGGTGCTGACGGCTATTGTGATCTCTGTGGTGGGTGTGGTGGTGTTGACCAACAAGGGATTAGTGGTTGGAAACAGCCTGCAAGGAGATCCGTTTGAAGGATTTGAATCCATCAGTTTTGGACAGTTTGCCGTGGCCTTTTATTCAGGTACCATTGATTGTGACTGAACATGAATCATATACTGATCCCATGGATTCATAGGTCTATGGGCTTATGAGGGTTGGAATAACCTCAACTACGTGTCTGGCGAGATGAAGGACCCGCATCGTGATTTACCACGAGTGATTATCTTTGGCATCCCAGTGGTCATCTTTTGCTACATGCTATCCAACGTAGCTTATTTGGCTGCTTTGAGATCTGAAGTTGTCATGCATACGAATACGGTTGCCATGGATTTTGGAAAGAAAATATTTGGACCAGCGGGTGGAATCATCTTTGCAGTGTGTGTTGCACTGAGCTGCTTTGGGGTACATGCTGTATTTTTTTTTATATTCGTTGTTCTATTTGCTAAATCCTACTCCTATAGTCTGCCAATGCAAGTGTGTTCACAGGAGCACGTATTATCTATGTGTCTGCAAAGCAGGGACATATCCCAAGCTTTTTTGGCAAGCTCAGTCAGTCAAGACAGACGCCCATATTAGCATTGCTTTTGCAAGCTTGTCTGACGACCGTTATGATCATGATTGGCTCTTTTAGAGTGCTGGTGAACTTTTACTCGCTTTCATCCTGGATGTAAGTGTGTTGGTTTCGAGGGAGACCATGTTACTGATTCTATGAGTGCAGATTCTACTTTTTGGCAGTGCTTTCTTTGCTCGTCTTTAGATACACTGAACCCGATCTCAAGAGGCCCTATCGTGTATGGTTATCAACACCCATTTTATTTTGCATCGTCGCACTGTTTTTATGTACGACCCCGTTCATAGAAGCCCCTATTGAAAGTGTCATTGCATTGGGGATTGTGTTATTGGCCATTCCGATATGGCTTGTCCATGTCAAGTTTAGGCCATGGATTGCTAGAGGGTGGGAACGTAAGTCAATAAACTATAAAAGAAAAAGGAGCACGGTACACTCTAACAATGATCATATACACAGACATTACCAGTCGAATCAAGGGGCACAGAAATAGACAAGGCTATCGCGGCATGGAAATGGCCGAAGCAGATTAGAATATATATATATATATATATATATATATATATATACCAACCACCACACTATAGAAAAATAAACATGTATACCTCTTTTATTACATGTGCTGCTTTTATAGAGTACATACATGATAAAACCAACCTGTTTAACAACTCCTCGCAGTGTATTTATTAACGCAAAAAAAGGGGGCTATCATCAAGCATCATTTGGCCCAATTGAAATTTTGGGATTATCACTTTATATTAGAAAGAAAGGGGGCTGCTCAAAAGTGAAGAGGTAAGAGATATAAAGAATATACTGCTTGGTTCTCTTTTTGTTTTTCCACTTTCTTCATCCTTCTACTTATTTACAAACATGGCTGTAAACGAAGAATACTATCAAAGACTATCGTTGCCGCCTGTCCCACCGCTGCCATCGCCCTCCTCCATCAAATCACCCACACGCCTCGTTTTTCATCGACGATACCAAGAAACCGAACATGAAAAACAGCTGAGAGAGATAATAAGCCAAGTCAATTGCGACGATCTTCAACAGAGACTGAAATTCGCCATGGACAAGATTGTCACTTGCTGGACAGACAAGCACGACGCCATGATTGACGCACTGGATCAGCTGGAAAAGGCCAGAAAAAAGTTGGAACATCGTTTCAACGTGCAATCACAAAACTATGAGCGTTCTCTGAGAGAGACACAGCTCTACAAGTCAAGATTGGAGCAGCTGCAGCAACAAAAGGCGATCTACAGCAGCCGAAGACGATCCATCCTATCAAGCAATGCAAGCTGCATCTCATCCAAAAGCTTCCTGTCATCGTCGTCTGCACGATCGTCGTCATCTTGCTCTTCTTCTATTCGACAATCCTTCTCGCTGGCAGACGAAATCATTGATCCCATCCTATTTGACAGCCACTTGCTTGTAGATAGTGATAACGATGAAGATATTGATACCAATAATAATAACGCATTTGAACCCTATTCTGCCTTGTCTGATCCTGGCCCTTCCACTTTGCCTCTCTCCCCCAACATCACCCCTGTCCCCTCTCCCCTTTCCTTAAAGCCGCCTATTAACGATGGCAACAGCAGTGCAGCAATAGCACCAGCTGCTAAGCATCCTGAAACACCGCCAGAAGACATTTTGACTTTTGCTTGCGGCGATGGCTTTTGGAACACGATTGCAAGGGGTAAAGCAGACAAGGCAGGTGTGGATGCGCTTGTAGGGTAAGTTGTTCAATGTTCAGCTTGAAAAGAGACACTCATCCGTTGAGCTTAGCAACTACATTCGCCGTGGTGGAAATCCAAATGTTGCAAAGAATTCAGATTCTGTCAAGAGCGTAAAAGAGGGATATGGTCTCATTCATGCATTGATTGCAGTCAAAAACACATCCGCTTTACAGAGAGTCATTGACGCAGGAGCGAAAACAAGCGTCTACCCACTGACATCCAAGAAGGAGGACAGGATCACTCCTATTGTACTGGCAGCTAAATTAGGCTATATGAATGGTGTTCGGTTACTGAAAGAACACGGCGATGCCAGCATACTGAATGACCGAGGACCCTACGGAGAAAATGCACTTCATGCCGCTGTTCAGAGTGGATCAGATGAGATGGCAGGCTACATACTGAGACTATCTCAGAATGCACTGCTGGACATGGCAGACGACAATGGTAAGGTACTTGAGTGTGCCATTTGACCCTATTGACTCATGTAAACATCAGGAGCTACACCGCTGCATTATGCCTGTATCACCGGCAAGACTCGTCTTATCACCTTGTTTGTCAGAGACTGTCAAGCCAAACCAGACCCAAGAGACAAGAAGGGCGAAACTCCACTCCACTATGCTGTTCGCAATCGAAAGCTAAAAGTGATTGCTAAACTGGTTGGAGAGTTGGGTGTGTATCCAAACCCTTACATATTGAAACAGGTGCCAACCCCACTGGATCTTGCTAAATCAGGAGGGCTCAAGACCATTGCTGAGTACCTTAGACGTGTGGGTGCAAAGACGACCAAGGAAATGGAGAAGGCGAGTCGCAACAATGGCGCAACCAACACACATTCTGTCCATAGCAGTAATAGTAGCACATTCAGTGGTGAGAGCAGTGCGAGTGGCGATAGTCATAGTAGTCCGTCCACCGCTGTCGTAGGCGTCAGACAATATCTCCATACCAAAACTTCTCAAATCTTACGAGGCACCTTTGATTTATAATTCAACCCGCTCCTTTCTTCTACTCTTTCTCTTATGTTACAGTATTTTTATATCATATCCCTTTGTCTCCCTGATGCTTATCCCACACACAAAGCTCTTCTCTCTCCAACCCCTCCACAGCAGCTCCCCCTCCCCCCTCCTCCTTTCCTTCCTTCTATCTTTATCCTTATACCATCACAAACCCTACTTGAATAATATCGTAATTTTCATAAATATACATATATATATCTTACTGCACACATCAAAATAAAGTCTTGTTTTATTAAATCTCTTCTCAGGTTCTAGGGCCTTGGAGAATATCCTTGAGATTGCCTTGAGCATCAGAAGCTGATCGTTCCCAGTACTTTTGTGTCTTTTCCAAGCTTTTGATATTTTCATCTGCTGCTGCAATCGAGTCTACGTATTGCTTCTTCATGTCGCTCAATGGGCTTTGAATGAACCTATGGATAGAGTGTCAGCATGGATATGTATGTCAGATCTTGATGGGTGCTTACATTTTGCCAACAGGTCTGTACGTCTTGGTATTGTCATCCAAGCCATCCAATTCACGTCTGGTAAGCTCTGCCAATTTACGCTCGCGTTGTTTGCCTGCTATTTGAGCCTTTACTGTATTTGCTTGTTGTTGACTATGGATGAATTTGCTTTGTAATTCCACAAAGACCTAAGATGGGCCAGTGAGTGAGTGGATGTCTTGACTAGATGTACAGTGTGAGTATTATTACCTTGCGAATAGTATCGTCAGAGAGTGTGGCCATGATGAGAAGAGGTTGGTATATCAAACAAACAGAAAGAACAGGTTGGATCCACACCAAATAAACGTGTTTTATTAGTGCTCAGAAGTTTAGCTCGAAAGTATCAACGGTCACTGAGACAGATGCTTTGTTGATTTGAGTCAAATTCAGTTACCAATGCCATGGTGAATGCAAGAGCAACTGGCTATTTGTCCATTATAAGCGCTCTATACATTGCTATTGTGGATTGCGATAGCAATGTAATTAGTGCCGATTTTACAAATCTTGGCGTTGAGCTTTTCGTGGATGGTTCGAGAAGAGCGTGCATGTCAAAGATTAACATCTCGTAAAAAGCTCGACTGTGCCATTGTAGACCGTCAGAACAACGCGCCAAGAAGGGGTTCGTATGGCCGACTTCCATTGGATTCCATCGAATCCATTTGATTGCGTATGCCCCTTTTGCTTATGCAATCCAGGATGATTCATTTACTACTACGGATTGTGCCAATTGGAATCCAGCCCAATATAGAAATATAAAGAGAGCATGTTCCTGTAATTTCTTTCCTTCTCTTCTCTTTTCTTTATTGATAATTGAATACGTAATGGAATTCCCTGAACTTGGCAAACGCTGCACAGCCAAAAGCTGTAATTTGTATGGTATGTGTACATGAATTCCATTGATCCTACGATTTTGACACATCGAACAATAGACTTTTTACCCTATACTTGTGTGAACTGTAAAAAGGTATTCTGGTAAGTGGCACCATAGTGGAGGAATCACAAGCAAGAGGCTGACTTCATTGAACTAGCCAAGACCACTTTAAGCTACAGGCGCATGATTGCCCTAGTCTCAATGACCCAAGTATGGATGTTCGGTAAATTATTAGAGCTTGCCAAAAAAAAAAAACAAGCGCATATACTCATCATCAGTTTCAATTTCAGAGTGCCCATCTGTCCAATTTGCGAGAAGCCAGTGCCGGCGAAACGAGGCGACGATCCAAATATTAGAGTAAGTTGCAGTTCATACTACATCTTGGAGTGCTATTGACGAATGTCCATGCAGATGAATCAGCATATACAAAGCAATTGCTCAGATTTGGAACCCAAAAACGACAACACATGCCGCAAAAAGGGCTGTACAACAAAGATGTTGGTGCCAATGCACTGTCCTGAATGTGGGCTTTCGTTTTGTGTCAAGCACCGATTAGAAGTGGATCATCAGTGCAAAGGAAAACCAGCAAAAGCAGCGACTCCTATGATGAAGATGAATCCGTTTAATCACACATCGAAACCAACACAGCAACAGCAACAGCAGCCATCAAGGACAGAGATGGAAAGGCAGAGAAGGGATCGAGTGAACGCAGCTAATCAAAGAAAACAAGACATTGCTCGATTACAAGCCAAGGTAAAACAAGGAAACATCACGGACAAGGAGCAAATCCATTTGGCAAAGCTGTTATCGTTGAAAGAAAAGGATGGAAAATGCGTGGTGTGCTAGAACTTTTTTATACTCTAGAGTTACACATAGACAGATTGTTTGATCCAGTTACTTCTCGTAAAATGGGTGTGATGGATGCAACAAGATAAAGTCAATAAAGTTGTGAATTATACTTGGGGCGAACTTGGGCATAATGCGTATGGATGTAATCGAGGATGGTGGTTGAGTAATAATGAAAAGTACGAGATATAAAAGATCGAGGCGTTACTGATCCACTGTTGTTGTTATTCCATTGCTTGATTTCTTGATCATGGACGAAGTGCAAGAGAGGAATGATGGTTGTGTTTTAGATTATTCGTTCTTGTTGCGTTGTGAGATGCTCCTGGATCCTTGTTGAATGTTTATAATGGCTTATATTTACAAAGGGAAAATTGGGGTTGTGGCATTCCGTCAGACGGATGTATGGATATTCATAAACTTCAAATGAATGCTTACTTTTTTGATTCACAGCATCTTTGATAGCTTTGATTTCAAGTAAAAGTGCTAATCCAGTAGAATAATCCTTTTCATATACTTCAAAATGGCTATTCTCTTTATAAGAAAGCATTTTGCAAGCCAAACCAATTGAAACTCAGTTGTTGTTGTTGTTTTTTTTACTAAAAATGGCAAAAAGTGTACTCGGAATCAACATAATCGATTTATTTTGCAAAAATTGACTATATAGGTCATAATGAACGTCCCTTACTCGTTTAAGCATTCTTTGAGTACTTTTCAAGCCGCATCCAATGTTGCTAGTGATTATAGGTATTTGAGCAGACTTGTTGAGTAATTTATGAAAATACGAAAAACGGTTTTGGAGGAAAATGTCGAGATTTTGCATATGAAGTTCTCACAATAGTGGTTTCAGGGGTTGCCCTGAATCTATAGACGCATTTTGATCTATTATATACCCTAGTGGAAGTCTTCATTTTCGCTGTCAAAAGTGCGATTGTTTCATTTTCGGTGAAATCCATGAGGTACCCCTCATGCTTTTTTCGTCGATTTTTGACCATCCCAAAAAAAGTTGAGCAAAGGTGTCAGTAAGTAGCTGCTAGTTAAAAGCAACTATTTGGTGCTACTCTGGCGGTCTAAAATGGCTTCCAGCTTGAGAAAACACGAATCAAATGCATCCGATTTTTGCTGTGGTTTGCATACTTGGGTAGTGATAAAAAAAACGCCAGTATGATGCCTGCGCGAATATGAATTGTTTTCATTGATAAAGACGTGCAGCATCCCAAAAAGATTCAGATCCATAGTTACTGGTTGCTCAGGGAAGATCTTTTCATGATATATAGTAGTGTGTTTAAAAGCGAACTTTCATTATGTGCCAGTTGTTGAATTCTGGTATTTACCAACATTACAAATCTGTTTTACATTTGCCATTTTATTTTGAAACAACATCAGCGAGCATGAATCGGCAAACTGCGTCCTACCATATCACTTTTCCCCATTGCAATGGACCTATAGACCAAATGCCAGAGTCCTCGTCTAAAATCTTTACAAACACATTCACCCAAGCTTCCTTTTTGGTTTTGGGTAACAATTCACGCGTTTTCGATTTGGGTAAACTGAGCAACCCCGTATATGTAAAATATGAATTGCGCACGTTGGCAACGTATACAGTAGGTGGCTGCACTAATATGGACTGCAATAGCAGCGTGAGTCATCCAGAAACGATGCAGAGCATGTGGCAATGTACCTGATTATTTTCTGCTTGAAGCATTTGAGCTGGTTCCGAGAAGATCATATTGACACCAATGCGATCATCCAAGTGTAATATCTTTTCTGTTGTTACAAAGCATACAATCACTGCCTTTTGAATTTTTTTCTCTAGATCTGTGTTAAGATGTTCAGTAACAAATGCTTGTGATCAAATGCTGACAGCCTACATTTAACATGTGGATTGACTTGAACGAGTCCTTCGAATTCAATGACAAGGTCTTCGTTTTGCTGTAATGTAATAGGCTTCAGTTCGCTCAGCATAGGTTCTGTTGTGAGTTGGATATTAACATTCTTTCGACTCTTGAAGAAGGATCGAGGGATTAACAAGGGCTCTGCTAAAATAGCATCTAGTATATACACAAAGTCTTGTTCGCAAGTCTACCAAATAGTAGGTCAGCGTCATGCCATTACCATGCTCCCGTTTCAAGCCTCACCTGTCTACGGTCATTGCCCTCTAAGTGAGCTAACTCTTCCCATGCTGTCACCTTTCTCAAGAACTGTTTCGATTGATGCATCATGTATCCTGCTGTATCGACCATTCGATGTGGTGCTGCTGTTTCTGTCTGGGTAATCAAAGGTATCAAAGACGGATCCACGCAAAAGAACACTTGATCAGACCCCATAAATGTACGAGCAGCATGTTCGCAAACCAAAGCACGTATCTTATAGGACTCTATCACATTCAACACCTCCTTATCAGCACCAAACTGCACTTGTGCAATAAAATCATATCGAAATGCTATCTCGCGAAACATGACGGCGCTTGTTTGCATCTGTCTTGCCAATTTCTTGGGCGACAAAGTAGCAGCAAGAATAGCTTTCGTACGCTCGATGGCTTGTATAAACTCCATTCGTAATTGAATAAACCACATTTGGTCGAATCGAGGTTGGTCAAATGATCGCAGAGCCTGTGGTATGCACTGAGCCAACGAGTGTCATCTTTTTCTAGTGAAAATTACCTTGAGTTCAAGCATGGATTGAATATATAGATCTGAAACGGCATCTTTGTTGGATAAACTGTGCTCTGCCTGAGCCAGTGAGGATAAGGCACTCAACCAGAAATAGCTGGCTTCCGTGTCCACTCGTTTTCGCAAGTCTTTCATGATCAAGTACATCAGTTCGTACCACTGACAAGACCCTGCTTCTAAGCCAATCAAATACAGATTCCATCCATTCTTGGAGTAGCACTCGGTGCTTTGATCCCACTGTCCAAATTCATGTAGTAGCTGTAACAGGGTTGCTGTGATTTCATGGTTGCTTTCGGTTGTTCTCAATAGCAAACGTATCAAATTGACATAGACAGAGGGTCTATTGATCCTCTTTTGCAGCTCCTCAATTGCTTCTTGTGGAAACCAGTTTGCTAACTGTCTGCATTTCTTTGATATCGTAGACAGATAGGGTAATAGCACAGCAGCAGTGTCATCTATACCACGGAATCAGTCGCTGCTATGTACGACGCCACTATCTAATTCCGAACTCACCATCAGCATCTGTGAGTAATGTGTATGTATGTCTAAATGTCGCATCGCAATCCCAATCATCCAGTAGCAAGCAGAAGTTTGCTTTGATCTTTAATAGCTCTCGTAACTAAGCGGCTCTGTTAGTGCTTATGAATTGTCAAAAATACGCTCTTCTCACCCTCGATTTGTTGGACTGAGTGATTGACTTTTCTTGAGTGATCAGCTTCAAATCAACCTGTGTGATGGTGTCTGCCACTCGATGCCCTAATGCCGACAATGTGGGCATGACTGGGATATCGACATCCATTGCATTGCCATCCACTTGATGCGTAAATGCGATTCTAAGGATACTGTACAAAAGTCGTGCGCTGGATATCATGTTGGTATAATGCTGCAGCTCGATGGAGCGATGCATGATTCTCTCGCATTCCTCTACATGGCTCATAAATGTGGCTAATCTTGTCTCGTTTGTCATGATGCGTACAATCAGTTTGCGATGCGTCTCAATCAGTGTCTGCGCACAGTGCATGGCTCTTTGCTGAATGCGTCGTCGTTTCGTGGTTGTAATCATCTGCAGTAGACGAATAATATGCGTCTCGTCAAACATAATATCGTTTTTTCCAAGCAAAACAAGATCGTACAACACGTTGTAGCAAATATCCTCTCTTTGGTCATTCAAAGCGTAATCCAGCAATCGATTGATCTGCAAATCAGGTGAATACATTGGCGCCTGATTGAGTCAGAGGGATGCTTACCTGTTCCTTGCGATCAATGACAGCTTGACTAAGCAGTAGAGTCAATGTCCTGAGTGTGACAATAACGAGCTTGCTGTCTGTATGTGGATCTTCTAATAGTACGAGACATGTCAATTTAGCCTGTCTCGCCATGCCAATGTCTTGATGCATGTGTCGAAATATCTTGACGAGTCGCAGCTTGATGTCAAATGGCGTTTGTTTATCTGGCCCTTAGTTGTGAATAGCTGAACTAGGCCACGGCTAAAACCCTCTTACCTTGAAGTTTGTCCACTACTTTTGAGAAAATGACAGACGGAAATCTGTTTGATCTGGCGCAAATCTGATCACCGGCCCAGATGGCTGCCTCCAACTCAATTCGGTCTGTAGCTAATTCCAATCGTTGTATAATACTAATATTTGAATCAGTGCATAAAATCCAGGCTTTTGTGATGGATACCTACGCAAACTGAACATCTAATTTCTCTGCGATAATCATGGACATGCAGCCCAATACACTATATCAGCATGAGTAAACAACACAAACACCACACACGAAACAACATACCGAAGCGATATCGATCGAGCAATGGGATCATTGGAGCCTAATATTGGCAGAATACGTCTCACAGTCTCCTCGATATTGATCACCTTCGTCAAATGAAGATCGGACGCATCCTTAAATACCTTGTACACATAGTATTTGACGCTGTTGTTACTACAATGGCCCGTTAGTGGATGTGTAATCCCAATCGTGATGTAGTCTACTCATTACTGGAGTCGAAACCAATCCGCTAGTTTCAGAATGGCAGCATTAATGACCACAGGATACGGGTATTGTTCAAACATGTGAATGAAGCCAGTGAGGGCCTGGATTTGAGAGCCTTGAATACTCAAAGTCGCTGCTCTTGCTTTTTTGTTGAACTGCTTTTCTAATTCCAACAGTGCTTTGTGTCCATCAGATTGATCTCGAGCCGTTGCATAACTGTCTTCCATAGTAGCGTGCTGAATGGTGATTGAAAAAAGGTAACCCGTTTGGCAGTTGTTGAATGTGATTTTAAGAGCTTGAATGTGACCAGTAGTTTTTTTTTTTTGGCTTCCACAGTGCAATCGATTTGATCTCCCCTTGATATCGCACTTTGCTCACTCTTTAACGTAGCATACTTTTTAGGAAATACTAAATTCGTCTTGCCTTTGAGATGGCCCTGACAGGTAGCCCATTTGATCTGGCATTATTCACATCTTTATACCAATTTTTAGTTGTTATATTCGTCTCACCTGTGAGAATCTTCCACAAATGATCTGAAATTGTAGGTTTGGCTCTTTTGCGATGCTCCACATCGTTGTCAATGGGAGCAGTTTATATACGGGTCTATAGCATGCTTTTGATATACTGAACTACTCAAAAGTATGCAAACCACAGCAAAAATCGGATGCATTTGATTCGTGTTTTCTCAAGCTAGAAGCCATTTTAGACCGCCAGAGTAGCACCAAATAGTTGCTTTTAACTAGCAGCTACTTACTGACACCTTTGCTCAACTTTTTTTGGGATGGTCAAAAATCGACGAAAAAGCATGAGGGGTACCTCATGGATTTCACCGAAAATGAAACAATCGCACTTTTGACAGCGAAAATGAAGACTTCCACTAGGGTATATAATAGATCAAAATGCGTCTATAGATTCAGGGCAACCCCTGAAACCACTATTGTGAAAACTTCATATGCAAAATCTCGACATTTTTCTCCAAAACCGTTTTTCATATTTTCTTGAATTGCTTAATATAATAAGTCAAAGTATCTCTTATAAATAGCACCATTAGATCCGCCTTGAAACATACTTTTAGATTGCATTAGGAGGCATTAGATGATTAGGACAATTTATATAGTCAAATCTGGCAAAATAGATCGATTTGTGTCAATTTGAATCAAGATCTAGCCAATCTTAAGCAGAATATAATTCGGAGATTTAATATATCTTTGCTGGAGGTAGGCGGCTGGTGGTGGCAAAATCAATGCGATTATTGTGATTATGAACATGACACCAAGTCCCATCAACTTGGAATGCAATCAAGTTTGGTCCAGCAATTATTCGGGTGATGCTAGGGTATTGGCATGAGTCCTAAAGAAGAAATCAAATGAAATTAACCACGAAAAGCTTGCGGAAACGATTTTAAAATGAGCATGATGACACCGTATTGCCTTTCTGAAGACAACATGCATGTTTTTCTAGTTTTGCTATTGCAGCATCCGCAAGGCGAGACATTGGCAACATGTTGCTCTTCTCCAACTTGAACCACATTGTCTTCATGCTGCTTGTACAACGGCAAACGATGGTACCCAGCATAAAAAAAAATGGGCGAGGCATTGACAGTGCATAGAGGCTTGCCCAGAATTAGTGCTTCAGATCCAACTACCAGCAATTATCAAAGTAGTCTACGCCTTTATTGCTACAGCCCCACCAGGCGTTCTTTCATTCCTATTTATATGTATCCATTTGTAATCTATATTAGTGCGACCGTATTATGTAAAGAAACAATGCGTATTGCGTATCACATTAGCCAAGTGTTCATATTGTGGATGGAAGTTGCATGAAAAGAGACACCCTGCTGTAAACTGCCCATCGTTTTTTACTTGCTAGTTTGTTTGTTTGTTTGTTTGTTGATGTGTCCAATTGTAGGAAAGAGGACAATTAGGCTACTGCCATCTTCTTCGGAGATCTGCCGCAATGATTGATAATAATAGAAGCTGAATTGATTGCTACTGGTGCTGATTGCCTACTTGTAATTTATAGAAACCACTAAAAAGAACTACTCAAAGATGCAGTACCTCATAGTAATCAATAATACGTACACTAGGCCATCCGTATTAGCCTGTATTATGTACCTTCTCCTTCAACTATAGCGATCGACACTCTATTTATCGAGTACAATTTTGGCCTTGTGCAACTTGAACTGCTGCCATAAAACGTATTCCTTTCAACTCCTAAGCCCAATAAAAAAGATAACCCTCTTTCATTTTTCTGTCTGCACTCTTCTCTTCTCTTTTTTTTTTTTTCTCCTTTTACTCTCTCTCTCTTTTTTTTTTTTTTTTTTTTTCTTTATCCACACAACCTACTAAGACCATCATTAACCCCTGAATTGTCTCCATTGAGGGTGTTGAAATATTAGATTATGAAACCGCAAATCAACAGTCGACTTGTTCGACTTGGATCCATCATCCTCGTCATTTTCTGCCTGTGTTTTCTATTCCGTTACTTACTAGACCTCGAACAACAAAACACACTGCGCAAAGAGCAAGAGGAAGAAGCAGCTAGACTCACACTGAAAACAGAACAAGAGTTAGAAAAGAAACTGCTTTTGGAGCAAGCGATAGAAAAGGAAAAGGAACGCATTCAAAAAATCCTCGACAGCAGAGCCGTCATTGAGCCTGGTAAGTCAGGGGAATAAGGTTTATCTGGTTATCTGATCGTCTCATTCTCTGAATTCTTTTCTGTGCAATACCAGACCTCACTTTAGAAAATACCAATCAAGACTTGTTCAAGAAATACTATATCGCCGTTCCAACACCCGTAGAACCATGGACAGGTAAAGAAATAGGCAATATAAAAATGTGTAACCAAAGCTCATTAAAGATCAAACAACAGACGAAACGCTTCAATTACTGAAATCGCCCCTGGGCCAGCAAATCAAGGCTGATTTACTGACTGTGCCTGAAAGCATGCCAGATTTCAAGACGCTGACAACCCAGGAACGAGTTTGGAAATCTCTGTTTCAGTATTTTGACCCCATCTTGGCAGAAGGCAAAGTGGATGTCATTCGAGATCCGTTGTATAAGGACACGTGGAAGCTGTACAATCAACTGGAAGAAGCCATTTTCCCTTGGATCCGACCTTATTGGAAGAATGTTTTTGAAATGAACCTGAAATCACAGCACACGCAAGGTATCGTCATGTGTGTGGGCAATGGACAGTTTAAGCACGCAGCCACCTCTGTCCATGCTGTTCGAGAGATCCTCAAGTCAGACTTGCCAATCGAAATCTTTTATATCGATGGAAACGACTTATCGCAGGAGAAGATTGACTATTTCAACTCAATCCCCAATGTCAAAACGCAAGACATTTCGAAACGCATCAACAACTATTACACTCGATTTGGAGGATGGGCGCTTAAACCCTATGCCATTTTGGCCAGTAGCTTTACTGAAGTCATTTTGATGGATGCCGATGTGTTTATGGTCAAGAAGCCCGAGTCATTTTTCCAAGACGAGGGCTACCAGAAGACGGGTGCTTTGTTCTTTTTGGATCGCACCTTGTTCAACAACTACCACGAGGGCCGCAAATGGCTCAAATCATTCTTGCCCACGCATAGTACGTACCTCAAAGAATCGAGATGGTGGAAGACAACCTCTACTCATGAACAAGAATCTGGTATTGTTGTGATTAACAAGAGAAAAGGGCTGTTTGGTCTGCTGGCGACATGCAAGATGAACGACAAGCTGGAGAGAGACCGAGTTTCCTATAGACACTCACATGGAGACAAGGAAACCTTTTGGATTGGGTTTGAGATGATTCAAGCACCCTACGCATTTGTTAGATCATACGGTGCTGTGATTGGTGGATTGGGCGATGCAGGTGCAGCAGGAACTGTCTGTGGCAATCAACTTCATTTGGATACAAACAATAGACCTTGGTGGTGGAATGGCGGCATCCTCAGAGACAAAAACAAGTGGGACAATAGATATCTGAAATTTACACACTTTGCTGAAGGCGAGGATTGGGAATTTGGCACTTCTTGCATTAAGGAAACAGACAAGATCAAGGAATTGAACGAGCACGAAAAGTCTATAGGGGCTCAACTGATTGCCATGGATAAACAGCGCAAAAAGGAGCAACAGGGTAGTAATTTAGCTGAAGACGATGAATAAACATCAAGTGTCATTTATATATTACAAAAAGGTCTATGTTTATTAATAAAATTTCAAACAACTGTATCCATTGAAATCAAAGTTTTCTTCTGGTCGGCATGTACATCTCGAGTACAATGACTTTTCGCTGGGACAGTGGGTAAAGTAATTCGCAACACGGTAACCGACATTGTCCCAGAAATGAATGTCGTCTTTGGTGAGGAACAATGTTGCGCCTAACGATTGAATCACTGGATCTCCCCATCTTTCGTAGAAAATGCCGTTTGATGTATCCAGATAGTTGAAGAAGGATTGATATTTCTCTCCTCTATAAAAGCTCACATCCGCAATCTATTGCATCCCAACCGTCAGTAAGCCTGCTACCCACATACACACACTCCTCCTTTTCGTACCTGAAAATTATTCCACAAATGGCACCCATTGAACATGTTGTTTTCATCCAAAACAAAATGCCACAAGGTTTTTGGATCGCCTGATGGTTGAATCCAGTAAGAGTGCTTGGAGGCGTAATCCAACACAGTTTGAAATAATGTCGGGATCGTTTCTCTGTATTCGTATAATGCCATTGAAAACGATGTCGTCTTTTTGTTTTCAAACATAAACTGGAATGGATCCTCTTCCATGGGGCAAATATACTCTGTTCCAGCTTCAAATCTCCAAGTATAGTCTAGTTCTTGCATGAGAGGATGTCTATTACCCGGAAAGTTAGCAAAAGTAGCGAAAAAGGAGTGATATTGTATATATATATATATATATATAAAAAGGGGGAAAAGGAAAGAGGAGTACCTGTAAATAGTGCCTGCCATAAATCTCGATTGAAACCGATAGTCTTCACTATCACCAAACATGGTGTTATTCAGAGCAATGCGAGCCTCTTCTGCCTTCTTGAGATCAGTAGTGGGTTCGTAGCCGTACAAGTCGCTTCCAACTTTCTCAAATCTCATAGTAGCTTCACCGGCCAAAGAGCTTGCCAACTCTCTAAACTCGTCATCCAAATCCTGATCAGTAAAGATGATATAAGGGTAGTGATGGTGCTTATTAAATTGATCCTCGAGATTGCGAACAGTGAAACGAAGCTTTGATAGCGAAGCCTTATCGTTCTTTACAAATGTGATGAAAGCAGCCTTGAATCTGTTGTGTGGGTATGTCAATTTCTCTGGATTTTCATGCTGATAAAAGGAGCCGTAATGGAAATAATCGTCTGGGAAGCTTATGCGCTGTGGTGCGTCGTTTGTGCTGGATGATGTCGATGGCTTCGTAATGATGTCCTGATGGCTGTTGTTTCTGAAATGATTTTGATAGTAGAATGATTGTGTAAACAGATACACACTTGTGAATAGGACAATGGAAATTGCAATGACCCTGATTGCAGTCTTATTGACATGTATCATCTTGGTCTTTCCAGTGGAGGCAGCAAAGAAGTGAGAGAGCGAGAAAGAGGGAGTGAGGAAAAAAAAGGGAAAGAGTAGACTTATAGGCTCAAAACGAACTGAATGTTCCAAGCGGGGTTTGCCTTGATTATCATTTCAACAAGACGGATAGACGATTTTGCTCGATGAATCGGCACAGTTGTGGCAAATGTAACTGTGGATCTCTTCTCAATTCTGGGCACAATGAGAAATTTAATTTGTGCTACCATCATCTCTATCATTTTCGAACTAGTAATCAAAAGAGCAAGAGAAACAAGCATTTCTTTATAGATGTTGTAGACAGCACAACTAAATAGAAACATTTAGGTTTGAGACTTAATTTGAATCATGGAAAAAAAAACTCTGTAAAAATACATTTTACTGCTTGGATTCATCAACAATAGATTTACCGTCGGCTGTAACCACTTCTTTAATAGGAAATTGGATTCCGTTGAGTGCTGTGGATGCAAGTAGCACATCAATGAATGTGTACAACCAAGTAAATTGGCAAAATTGCTCTTAAATAGAATCTCAGGTGGAATACACTAGGGTTGTACGATGAAATCAGATTAAAATCGCAGAGCTACATCTTGTAAAATCTCGCAACCCATAGAATAACAAGAGCATCCCAACAAAGTAGCCACCACTGACAATGGATCCACAATGGGATTGTATTCTCGAAATAAATCTACTTGGTAGAGTTGCACCAAAATATACCTGATGCCAAACATATCTGAACAAAGCAGCGACTTGACACTAGGTTGGATCGTGAGCTCACGCGCCTAACGATAAACCATTTCACGATGGAAGACAGGGCAGCTATTTCGCGTGACTCATCTCGACTCGTTGTCTGTACGCAAGACGCACAGAAAAGCTATATATTGAATAGTTAATGGAGCGTCGCGTAAAGCCAGAACGAAATTCATGAATAGATTGATCTCTCGACTGATTTGTATTACTCTTATTATCACAGCAGCCGTACAATGTACATTTGATCACTTTGTTTATGCTCATTAAGGCCTTTGATCCATTTAGACTATATGCTCCAGTTATAATACGATAGTTAAGCTCTATGTCAGAAATTATGGCACATGTCTGGCCATACATCGTATCAAAATTAGCTCTCGCTCTCCACTTGTATACTATAACACTGGGATCTCAGTCATTTTCAGGCACTGATTCCTACTCAAAGGATGATTGTAGATTGCGAAAGTGATGTTAGATAATTTTTCTTTTCTGCTGTTTGAGTCAAGGCACAATAGCGAAGACTTCATCTGAAAGCCCGTGGTTTATGAATTTCCAATTGAGTCATTATTGGCATCCAAGCAAGGCTTTCAAGTTGGAACAGGGGCAACATAGGTATATCGAATGCCAGCCTTTCCTTGTTGGAGACAGTTTGAAGAGTTTAGAGCTTTTCGAGGCAAAGATGCTAGTCAGATAATATTGCAATGTAACTGACCCTATTGCTTACACCCAAAGATGTTTCAAAATACTATTGATCCATTTACTTTGCCTGCAAATGCCTTTAGCAGTCGAATATAAATTCTGCAGTCCTGACTTTTTGCCAGCAGGATGCACTTTACCTCTTTTTCCATTCCAACATCACTATGCAAAGGCCATCAAAACCCGACTACTTGACTGAAATGCGAAAGTAAAAATCATACAATACACTTTGCCAAAGTTGTGTTTCTCATATAGTTTATTTAGAGAAATCGAGCGCTTCAAGGACGAGAAGCTTAACCTTGATGAATCCCAAGAGGAATACAAGAACAAAGTTGGATTATCCGGCCACGCTCGAAATAACCTGCCTTTCCATCCCAAAGCGCTCGGAAATGAGCTAAAGGACATCAAGGTAGCATAAAGACTTGAATTGTTGTTTCATAGATCTCATTTGACGCTTATAGGAACACTTTGCGAACTTATCCGAAAACTACATGGAAGCTGTTGCAAAGAAAAATTTTCTTCAATACATGTTGCAGGAGCCACCATTGGAGATTAGCGAAGGAGAGCAGGAGCAAGCGTCAGCAGAGGAATCAGCATTAAAGAAAGAAATGGAGCGATATATACTGTTGGTGGAGGAATTAGAACATCTAATTAGCTTGCAAGCCCAGTCAGTCGAGCAATGTAAAGCATTTCAGTGAGATAAAAGTAAGCACTGGCTAATATTTTAGAATAGCTAGAGCTACGGCATTGAAGATTGCAGACAAAGCAATCGATGATTTGGACCTGATTGACCACATGGAGGAAGAAATGGCACGCATTGAGGAAAAGGTGTCAAATCAAAGTTCATATACAGTCGAAGAGGCAAAAGCATTACTGAATCAACAAACGGACGAGATTGCAAAGATCAATAGAGACTCGTACGAAAAGAAGATCAGAATTCCTGACATGAGATGGCGTGTCGAAGACTTGGAAGCAGATATAAAGCAATTGGAAGCCGATCTGGAAAAGAAGAACGCAGAAGCAGAGCAGGCTGTTATCAACAAACGCAATAGAGATAGAGAGGTGGAAGAGAGCTATTATCATTTCCTAGATGCAACAGATTTATGCAATCGATTGTTTGGTGTCGAGACAATCAAATTTGAGTCAGACTCATCAGTCTCTATCCACTATATGAAACCAAAGAATTCAGTTTTACATGTGGAGATAGACACAACTAGCAATCAAATACACGATGCAAAGGTAATTATCCACCCCTTAGACTTGAATGGTGAGTATAAAGATATATTAAATTTATAATTAATTGTAGATCACAGGAACTGTAGTTCCAATTCAAGATATTGTTGAAATGACAAAAGGAAGAAGTGCAAATGAAGGTATACGGATTATCGCTTTGGAGACGCTGGCAAGATTAAAGAAGCTTTAACAACATCCTCCCTGAGTCTCATCAGCAAGTGCACTTTGCGTATGACCCAATCTTATACCAGATGTCTATCAATTTAAAATAGTGTCAATCATAGTCGATATAAATAAAACCAAGCAATATGTACCTCATTAGGTGAAAAGACACCAGACTTGATCTTTTCGTAAACATCTTCAGCTGTCTGAGCAAATACTTCTTCTACGTTTTCAGCTGATTTAGCTGATGTCTCAATGAATAGCGGGATATCATTATCACGAGCAAACTTCTCTCCTTCCTCTCGAGTAACTTGTCTCTGACGACCTTCCAAATCACATTTATTGCCGACCAACACAACAGTTGTGTGAGGGTTGGCATGTTTTCTAACATCTGCCAACCACGTGGATACGTGCTCAAATGTCTCTCTTCTGGATATATCGTAGACTTGCAAATATTTCTAAATCAGTATATATCCTCTGCCAAACATCACTGATATCTTAATTGCATACCTAATAATGCTCCTGCTGCTCCTCTGTAATAGCTTTGTGTAATGCTTCGAAAGCTTTCTTGTCCAGCCTATGCACTCTCATCAGTCGTCATGCCATAATCTTTTGATGATTGACTATTTACGGTATCCCATATCTGTAGCTTGATCTGCTTTCCATCTTGCATTGTAATGAAACGAGTACCAAATTCGACGCTGTGGAGACATAGCTCAGTATGTGTATGCGTAAATATACAATCATGCGTTCCTTTCATTTACCCAATAGTGAGCTCACGTCCTGCATAGAATCGTTTATCTGTAAATTGGAGCAGTAAACAAGACTAAATTCAACAGATTTTGAGTATACAGTCGCATTATCCAAGGTGTCTACATACTATACCTTTCCTACGCCTTTTGTATTGAAAGGTGATGGTTAGCATCATTTGATTTAGCAATTTCAAGCATAAACAATCGACCTACCAGAATCTCCGACGATAATGTACTATCATTTGGCAACATTAGTGTCGAAAAGTAGTATATACTCACTCACTTACCTTGATAATATAGTTATAAGTAGACATGCGAAATATACAGAAGGGGTAAAATTGAGAAAGAAAAAAAAAGATAGGGAAGAAAGAGAAAAAGGAAAAAGAGTTGTGGATGCACAAACCAGATGCCTCTCCTCACGTGGATTGATCAGTTATGAGGATCAAACAACTGCGTCATATGCCTATTGGGGGATTGAGACATCTCTGATGGTATTTGATAGGTCATGCTTGGCTTTAAATCAAGTTTTTGATGGATTTCAGTTTTTGATGGATACATAATGGTGGCTTTTTCTGTCACTATTCGTTCACATTTTGTAACTTTAATCAAGTATTATCGCTACGCATCAAAGTCCTACGCTACTAACAGAACCATTGCTGAAAGTCTTTCAGCACATGGATGCCGCAAGGCAACTGCTGCAATGTAAACTTGTGTGCAAAGCATGGGATGCTCCTGCTGAGAATGTGATGTTCAGTAATGGAATGAGTTTCTGGGAGAAGAATTCGTCAATAGAGAAGGTGCACCGTCGACTACTTCAAAAGCCTACTTTGGGCCTGCATGTCACTGATGTTGATCTAAATATTCCGTTCAACACAAACATGACAACAGTCATATCCATCTTGAAATGGTCCTGAATCGCAATATCAAGAATACCAGAGGTTGGGGGGGGGGGTCTACAGATCCTGAATACACAGCATAATTCTTTAGCTAGCTCAAGAAGCACCATGCAAGTATGCTTGGGTGAAAAATCTTTCAAAACTCTCGATTTTTATTCTCCAATGAAACAGTTAGACATTGTATGTATGCCCTGAAAGGACAGATATATGATGTTGGTTTGGAACGAGAAAACTTCCACTTTTTGGAAAAGGCGACCCTGGTCAAGTCCAACTTTCGTGATATGAAGGAATTGAGCACATACCTAACTAAACCCTCATAGAATTCGTTGATATTGATTGCCAGCGTCGCATCAATCGACGATGCCTTGGAGTAAGATAGCACAAAGGCTGAAACTATGAAGAGGCTGGAGCTCATCCCTATGGAGGAAACAAAAGGCCTCGCTCTTCTTCTCTTCCTTTTGTTCCAGCTCTTCAAATTGGACACTTTGATCATCAACGAGATGGACCTTAGTCGACATTTCAGAGAGCTCTTTGATGCTATCAAGCACATCCCCAATCTTGATTTTGATGTCAAATTTGTTGAGCCTGAAAACGCCAATGGATGCATTACCATTACCAAAGGAGCCAGAAATTCCTTTATGATTGGATATTGCAACAAGATTGAACTAGTGGAAGAGTTTGCACCAGTCAAGAGTTTGAAATGTATCGACTATTTTATCAGGCTCTCAACGAGTTTCTGTTTTCTTTCGTATCGCGAAATTGTAGATCATTTCGAGTCGACCGAAACTTTACTTTTAAAGGTTCACGCAGTAGAGCTGTCCTTACATGACCTCGTAAATGGTTAACCCTTTCATCATATGATGCTACACGCAGCACATCCCCATTTAATCTGCATCGCAATCATCATTGTCATCATCAGAAAGGCATTTGGGCCAGCCAGCAGCAGCGCAGCCGCCGCCGCCGCCACTGCCGCCAAAATTTATTCAAACACAGCTTATTTGTTTCTGCTCAAGATTGGACAGATTTTGTCTTTTTTCGACTTGATCGATCTATTTTGTGTTATTCGACTATATAAACTGTGATGATCATCCGATGTTTCCTAATACATTCTTGGAAAACTTTTCAAGGCGCTTCCAATGGTACTATTTACAATAGGTATTTTGAATGAACTTATTGAGCAATTCCAGAAAATATGAAATAAGGTTTTTGGCCAAAATGTTGAAATTTTGCATATGAACAACTCATAAAAGTAGTTTCAGAAGTTGCTTGGGTTTAGAGAAACATTTTGACTCAATACATACCGTAGTAAAAGTCTTCATTTTCAAGCTGAAAAATGCGATCGTTTGATTTTCAGTGAAAACCATGAGGGGTGCCTCATGCTTTTTGGTTAATTTTTGGCCATGTTTTTTGGGTCCTCAAAAAGTTGAGCAAAGGTGTCAGAAAGTTACTACTACTCAAGTGCAATTGTTTGGCGTTATTTCGGTGGCTCATAAAGGTCTACATGTCAAGATATGAAGGCTTAAAAGCTGTCAAATTTGGCTAGGTATTGCTTTATAGAGTTTATTTACACGGCATAAATCACATCTTTGGTAGCTGAAGTCTTCTGAAAGGGCGGTTCTGCAGTCTGTACAACTTCTAATTCAAACAGGAGTCCTATTTTTTTTTTGGAAAAGCTGATTCATGCAAATTTTGATGCGCTACGTTGCTGGTAAGATTATTAACAATGGAAATGAAACCCCGAATTTGCTGCTTAGGTACTATGGTTTTGCGTATTCGCTTCGCTACAATCAAGCCCTCGTATAGACCAATCCTATCAAATGCTGCATTGGATGCTTAGTTGCCATAGGTTGCATCTTTGCTTCGCTGCGATTAAGCCCTCATATAGGTCAATGTTACCAAGTGTTGGATTAAATGCGTTATGTTCTTTCCCCATACCCCCTCCCCATTGTCGGCTTGGCCGGTGGTTTTATTCGCCTTGTACGGCGTACGATTCTTTAAAAAAATTGAAAGGATATGATCGGTCTGTCTACTTTTTTTTGAATGCTTTACAGTATATATAACGAAGATAATGATTAGCAACAGTAGACCATCTTCAAAGACGCCCTTTTTGGGCACCTGCAGGCTATGCTTTGGAAAAGAATCCTTACAAGGCATTTAGCCAGTGACTATGTCTACTACTTCTTTGGAGCAGTTGGTAATTGCCTGCATTGACCCTGTTACATAACATACGCTCAACATCGATGATATGGTCGACGAGTACAAATACTCATCATGTATCAGAAATAATGGCAGTTTTGAAGACTCATTCAAGCCAGAAACCTGGTCATGTTTATAGCATTCAACCGTGGCGTTACCGTCAGTAAGGAAAAATTTGTCTCGCAACCTTTGGACTGTAACATCTTTGACTTGGAGCTCAAGTCTTTAAACGTTTTCAGGTATCTCTGGGACACTGCGAACTTTGAGCAAGTTTACAATTTGAGCCATAACATGTACTGTCATGTATGTTAGCGTCACAAAATTTGCTGAATAAAGCATCACATTTATGCATGTGCACATGAGCAGATCAACAATGCGCCTTTTTAAAGGACCATTACTGGCTAAATACCATGCCTAAAATGAGGCATATCATAATCACTTGGTAACATGAAGGGTCGAGATAGAGGCTCAGTTCAATGATAAGTTTACCTTCATTTGATAAGTGGCTAGTAAAAACTAAGCACATTACTACTAAAGCACGACCCAATTTCAGGCACGGAAAAAAGGCACCGTTCATTAGGTGGTGCTTCCACGAATTTTTTGGATTGACCTGAGAAACTCTCATGCTTCTGATCCTACTACCATTGTCGATACTTGCTGTTCAATTAAGCAAACATTAAATCCTTATCAACTAGGGACTAGTTTGATATTTTTTAGGACACATTACCAGCTCATTTATTTTAGCTCAACGAAAGCTGCAATAAGGGTTTGTACTACAGATGCAATTCCAGATGCTTCGACCTTAAAATGAGTCCAATTACCGGCTCAACTGTTGCCTGTATCAGTTACCATCATTTCCGTCCATAAAGACACAAAGTAGGACCTCACGTAAATGAGAGTATTGCTCTGAAGATGACAGCAACTCATAAAATGATATTTGCATGTTAGAAATAGGCAAGCAGTAAAGGGTCATAATCATGGCTAGTCTTCGACTCCAGTATTGCCATACCTATTTGCTTATCAATATTTAATCGTATGAAATGCTCACATGTGGAATGGGGTCGTTGTCAAGTAACATGTGTTGCTTCTCAGACTTTATAAATTTGCCGTTCTCGAGTGTCACTGATAAAGCCAGAAGAGGCGCATTAGATGGTTATTTATACGCCTTTGAAGGCAGACGGTTTCAATATTGATGATGATGTTCAAATAGAGAAAAAGGAATAGCAAGACATGCTACATGAAAATTAAAAATAATAGACGTCAATGCTTCTTCTGCCTCTTCTTTTACACGTTGAGCTTCCAAACGTTGTGTAAGTATGATGATATGCATATGAAACGATTCATTTTATTACGCATATTAGTCCATACATGTATTTACATACAACTGCGATAGGAATCCCATTTCCGTTCTAGCTAATGTAGTCTTCTTTAATACACAAGATACCGGCTTGCTGTTACATTGGGAGATTGATGGTGGGGAGGAGCTCCAATGAAGGAACTAATTCCGGAACTTGGATGTTTGGTGTTTACGCAATATATGATTATGATTTGTTTGTACATGATCACCTCACAAACCTAGATCAATCCAAAAATTGAACTATATATATATATATATGTATTCAATTAATATACAATACATCCGCTTTGCTGGTAGGATAGAAATACCGGAAGAATTGATATTGCACCTTTTTATCATAATTATTGTATCACATTGTACAGAGTATCATTTTTTCGAGGCACACGTCTATTAACATGACAAAAATAGGTCAAAGGTCAACATATAATGTAGCACACACGCACACGCACATTGCGATTCTCCAGATTATAAGACTAAATTCTCACCAGGAAGCGTTGAATGATTGCAATCACTATGACTTCGGATATTCAATCTAATTTTACTATTCTTCTTGTGTAGTTTATAAAATGGAATTTGTAGAAAAAAATATAATTTCTTCTTCCTCTTCCTTCTCTTCTTTTGCTTTTGAACACCTTTCTTCTCCCTTTTTTGACAACATTTTAGTCACTAATATAGACATATATGCTACGTTTTAAATGCTGTTGGTTGTTGCTAGTGTTTCTAGTCTTACCTTCAGCTACCATCGCATTACCGTATCCAAATGATCGACAGCAGCTACATTATGTTGACATTCATCAGTTTTCGCAATTTTTTTCATCACATCTCCTGTTCGACCACCTGGATGGAACATTGACTGTTTTATCAAAACGTATATCTCAGCATTTTCAAGATCTTATCCAGGTCACTGTTCAGCCGTTGGGTGGTGGTCCTAATGATGATTTCGAGGTAGACGTGGACTTGCTGAAAGGTCAATTGCAAGGTGCTGTTGGATGTAAGTATTTGTGGTACCTGCATGCATGACAACTCCGCTCATCACGAAATTCTTAGCTTTCATTGAGGATTCACTACCTACCATTTGGAATACTCGATCCAGTGTCATTGATAGATTGTCTATCAGCCAATACATTGAAAAAACAACATCTGAATATTGCACCATTACGACAGAAAACACACTGATGAACACATGTATCGAGAAAAATGCAAATCAGATTGTAACTCGTGTAGATCAATATATTCAAAACCACGTTAAAGACATCTTGACATCTATCGTCATGGAAGATCTTCCACCTTTATTTCAGACAACTCAATCACATGTGAATGGCATTTTAGCGCATTTCAACCATTACCTTGTAAAGATTAGAGACAGAAAATCGTTCAAAGACTCAAACGCCGCACAGAACACTATTGTTATTCAACAAAATCTGGAGAATTCAGTCGAATTGATTACATACTTAGAAATGACTGTAAATTTGTATCACCAATCGCTGGAAGATGCATCCCATTCCTCGCTTCAGAAGTTTATCTCCCTTGCTCGAGTCAACTAATGAAAGAAATGCACATAAGAAACATATCCCAATATACATAAGCAACACATTTACATATTACATTTTATTTTAGCATTTATTTATTTATTCTGTATACATAGATTTCAATAAAAAGCCTTATTTATAAATTAGATGAGTTACTCTTTATAATGTCTGAGACATTCACGTTTCTCTCAAGACGGAAATCTTCCATGCGACCCTTGATGTAAAGTCTATGTCTGTTGCCCTTTTTCGACAGGTATTCAGTGCTTTGATACTGTTCATCACCGGGATAAGCCAAATAGAAGAGATAGCCATCATTAGCCTCCTTGGAATCAGGGGCACTGGGATTTGCCTGCGGCAAAATCTTAATGACCTGATTTGATTTGGTTCTGAATGCCTCAACGCCTGCTTGTGAGACGAGGTCTCTGTAGTCCTTGATTTGATTCATGAGTGAAAGAGAATACCATTGAGGAGGGATCATAACGACCTCTTTGTTCTGCTTCTTTAAGAGTGCTTCTTCAGGTTTGAGCCAGTCAAACAAGACAGTTTCTTTGCCATCAGCGGAAACCACGTTCAAATGCAAATCTTGCTCCTGCTTTGTCTTGAATTCTTCCAATACAGTCAAGAAGAACATGGTGTCGTATCTCTTCTTTTCTTGAGCGGGTGTTATCCAATTGGAGAAGGGGATCAGCTTGTCGACAGCAGGGCGAATAGAGTAGGTATCGCACATGACTTTAAATTGAGTGGCATCATTGTGAACCTTGTGTCTCCATACATTGGCGTCTAATGCCTTGATGGTGTTGGCTGGTGGGTGGGATAATAATAAGCCTGATTCTTCAAATGTCTCTCGAATAGCGCAAATTTTATTTGTCAGGATTTTTCCCCTGTTTTGGTTGATATTTAGTATCGCGTTCCTGGATGAAGCAGCATATTGACATTACTCTGATTCTGTGGTAGATGCATCATTGCTCCAATTTAAATAATGGTCTGCTGTATCCACAATGCCGCCAGGATATACATGAGCATTAATGAAGCTGCTTCGAGCATTTCTACACACACACACACACACACACACTGCGTCAATGCCCTATTCATGTATTATGCATCATGCGTTTTAATGCTGTACCTTTTGACCATCAAAACACGATAGTTGCTGCCGCCCTTTACTCCGTCTCCGGGTGTTGGAGCAGCTATAATCAATGATGCAGATGGTCTAATAAGAGGTTTTTGAGCAGCGGTAGACATACTACGAGTAACTGTTGGTAATGAAACGAACAAGAAGCAATGAGAAGAAAGAAGAAAACGATGAGGAAAACCACAGATTTATTATTCTTTTGCAACTCACACGATAATAGTTTTGTACCCATTTATTTGTCAATGGAAATAAGAGGGTGGGGAAAATGAAGGGGAGGGTTAGGTACAGATTTATAGCATACATTTGCTCGGTAAATTGTTTAAAACATCGGTGATTGTGGGAAAAATAATATATTCACATGAAGTGTATTTGACAGCTCAACGTGAGCTCTTTGCAAATTGTAAATCATAAGCCAACTGTCGAATAATATCATTTTTGAACTTGATTTTGCGCATCAGTTTATCACATTCATTCCTTTGTATTGTCATGCGTTTGGTAGACTCCATTTCATCCTGCTCCATGGCTTCTATTTCGTTCAAGAGGATTTGCAGCTTGTGCTCGTAAGAAATGGCCATCGCGTTGGTAGGTAAAGTAGATGACACATCAGTGAAATAAGCGCCTGTGGATTGTCTTCGCAGCTGCTTGGCAGTGTGAGATTGTGTTGTCCCAAATCCAGATGAGAGTATCCTTTGAAACCTGTCTGTGGCACGCTGCAAGCTCTTGATGTATTGCTTTGCTAATATTAATTCTTGCTCGTAATGGTCTTTGGCTAGTCTGTGCTTTTCATTTTGCTCCCTTTCAAGCAATATTTGTTGGCGCAACCGATGATTCTCTTCGTGGACGAGATGCACAACATTGTATGCATTCGAATCGCTGCTTGTGTTGTCAGAAATGGAAGATTCGGTTGTTGTGTGGTATTCGTCTTCCTCCTCTTCTTGTTCTTCTTTCTCTTTAGCTTCTGCGATGTTTTCTTGGGCTTTTTCCTTTGGCTGCGCTGCCTTTTTCTCCGAGATGCATACCAATTCTTCTTGTTCATTATCGCTCTCATAACCTTGAAGATACAGCGGCAAGGATCGGATGGATGCAGCAGTTTGCTGACCAGGTCGATTGACTACAATGGCACCATTTGCTTTGATAGGTAGGGGACCGCTTACAGGCACAGGAGGATACTTGTTTTTCTCTTCAAACAAATGCATGACATGCGTCAATGTGGTATTTGCAGCCTTGTGAGTGCGATAGCAGTGACGATCGGCAGCAGTAGTTGGATCAATGGCAGGCACAAAAATCAAGTTTCTAGGCGTTGTATTAAAGAAGCCCATTATATATGATATACAACAAAAAGAGAGGGAAAAAAGTAGCCATGATATATGAAATTAAGGAGGCTTTATAATTGATTTCAGGAGAAGCAAAGTGAGACACCGTGGCCACAATAAAGTGTAACCATCAACATGTAAACAATAGACCAAGTATTAAAGCTGTTTATTACTACTAAATTACAAAACTTATTTATTACACGTAATTGCACTTTTGTAAAATTGGCCAAAACCTTGAATAGCCTGGAACTCATCTTCGGTTAGATCAACGCCATCTTGTCTGTGCTGTTCGGGTTCCTGCTGCGGATGTTTACATTCTGGTTTATTATGCTGCTTGCTATCATCGTCCAGTGTCTCGATGGGATTAGACAGGTCCTGAATAGACAAACGTCGAGTGGGTAATCTAGGCGGCAATGGCTGTTGTTGTTGATGCTTCAACTGCATCTCTTGGCTATGGAATTTAGTCAGATAGCTTTCAGGAGACTGACCGGGATGATCAACGAGATATGTAGCTAATTCAGACAAGGCAGAGTTACGACGGGGGATGCTTTCTCGTGGCCTATTGCTCTGCTTTTCTGAACAAGCGTTGTTGTATGGATAAGGTTGGTAACGTACTTGAGGTGCGGATCTACGACGTCGGCTCAGTTTGGATGTGGTTGTGCTGTTGTTTCTCAAAGACGAATCAGAGGAGGATGCTGGTGAATCAGGGAAGCGAGAAGTAGAGGTGATTGTCTTGGTGTCGTTTTGGTAGAATTCATAATCATCATCGTCATCTTCACTTGTCATGAGCTCGTCCATGTCTTCATCTACTTCGAGATATTTAGGGTTAGGTAAAATGATTTGATTTTCCTTGATAATGTTGTTGGAGGAGCCTCTGCGAGAAGGAGGAGGAGAAGGCAAAGGTCCATATTCATCATAATCGCTTGATGAGGAACTAGCACGTCGAGATAAATTGTTGCCTGATTTCTTGCCACCCCGCTTAGACTTGGTTGAGGTCGTTTTAGTGCGTCGTGGGCCACGAGTTTTGTTGTGGGTTTGTGTATGCTGCATCATATTGTCAAATCTACTAAACATACGTTCACAGCCGGGGACGACACATTGAAACGGTTTCTACGTAATACAAAATGTCAAATTCAGTGGTTCTCACGTAGCTGCAAGTTGTCTTACTTCTCCTGTATGCTTTCTAAAGAGCCAATTGCCAGATTAGCAACAAGCGCATGGCTATCTGATACGACACTCACCTCATATGACGGGCTAAATGCTCGCTTCGAGTAAACACCATACGACATTCACCGTAACCAGTGCATTGGAACATTTTTGATTTGGCATTGCCACCCCTTGAAGACGTCTCGGACTTGTTATCTTGATTGTAAGAATCATCTTCTTCTCGCATGAACGAGGATGAGGCAGACGCAGCAACAGCAGGCAGCATGCTCTGATTGAATCTTTCATTATGATTCTGTAGATCAGCAGTGCTCATATTAAACATGTTGTGCGCTTGAGTGTATTTTGTAGGAAAATAGTAGGAGAAAAGAAGAAGAAAAAAAGAAATGTAATGGTTCCTTCAGGGTTTTACTTTTTTTTTTTTTTTCTTCTTCTCTCAATTGCTCTAAGGGCTAAATCAGGTCGTTGAATTATATTTGCCCGAGACGTTTAACAGCGTCCTTTTGGTTTTCGAATGCGTATACTGACTACTGCTTTGTGCTTGAGTGGAATTGCCCAGAGAGCTTTTCATTTTGCATTTAGTTCCCGAGAAAACTATAGATTCAAGCTTACTTTTGTAGATCACATTTGTATCTTGTTGCCTGTAAAATCCCTTATCAATTAGTCGACACTTAGACATGGCTTCTCATGCAAATCAAGCCCAAACAAATTGCGTTTAATCTTTGAGAAGGTTTGACTTTAGATCGGAAGTTTTAGCGCAACCACATCAAAAATCTAACCATTGGGTTGAGGTGTTTTGCTCGAAAAGGTTCCCGGAGACTTTCATTGTACCAGTTTTACATGCTAGAATTCAGGGTAAACAGGGCGACATCAGTGTCCTGTCATATTGGAAGTGAAACATGTGTTCCCATGCTTCTTGAGGCTTTGCATGAATAGAAGGGGCCCCCATATGTGGACATCAAATTGGCTCGCACGGATCACAGATGGCCATGTTCATGGATTATTATGCGAAACAAAAGAAAGCGAGCAAATGAGATATTCCACCGAAAACACATTCAGTGTATAGCTGGTATCCATACCTTGCTGTAGATTCTGCAAACAGCATTGGCATCGACAGAGTAGACATGTGCTTTCTGTATTCTGCCATGTCAAGCTGGAAATTTCTCGGCAGATGACCTTTTAAATTGTTTGTCAAACGTAGATCCTAAATACATCAATATTTGCTTCAGGTACAGGGTGAAAATTACTTTATTTTATAGCTGCATGATTGAAATGGAGAGCGAAAGGGAAGGGGGGGTATAAAGTTTTGGAAATGTGCAATCGTCTAGCTTATTCATCTTCATCCATAGCATCGTCTTCTTGTTCATCTTCTCCTTCCACATCTACTTGCAAGTCATTTTCTTCCTCCTCTTCGTCTTCATCGTTGTCTTGGATAATGCGTCGAGATCGTGTAGATCTTGTAGATTTCTGTCTTATTACCGGCTCTTCTTCATCCTCGTCTTCGTCATCTTCATCGTCCCTGATTGCATGCTTTGATTTGTTCTTTCTCAAATTGACAATAGGGACAATGTCATCTCCATTCTCCTCTTCCTCATAGTCTTCCTCTTCTTCGCTATCTTCTTCTGACTCAGATCCTATATCGCTAGGTTCATCCATGTCTTCGTCCTCACTGGTTTCCATCTCTTTTGCAACTCTTTGTCGCTTACGAAGTGGTTTCTTTGAGTCCGCTAAGGTGGTTGATGTCTCCTGGCTCTTTGGTTTCTTTTCATTTTTGACAGTTCTTCCAACTAGACATCATGTCAATACAACTGCGTCAAAGCCAACCATTTGATCGCGCTCTTTACCTTTCTTGGGTGATTTCTCGGCCTTCTCAGGTTCAGGACCTCTCTGCTTGGCAATTCTCTGCTCAAAATCGTCTACCAGAGCTCTTAACTCGGGTCTTTGATTCTTGTGATGAATACGACCCTGTATAATTAACCCGAAAAATGAGCATCCGTATCAGAATGTTTGCTTCTTTTGAGTGAGTTTGCTTACCTTTTGAATAATTTCCAAGAAGCTCTTGTGCACGGAATCCTCATGAATCTTGTCTTGATACGTGGGCCAAGCTTCAAGCAGCTTCCTAAAGGGCTTCTCAGACTTGAATGGCAACAACGACAGACAGTAAGCAATGTCTCGCCAGCTTCTTTCATCCTCTGCAGTCAGGAAACGTTGACACAGTTTGTCGACAATATTTTCCGCTTGTTTCTCCTTTTCTGTAAAGTCAAAACTAAAGATGAACTTCATGATTTTTCGGAATGATTCTTCCTCCAAACGGCTAGGCTGGCTGTTGGTCAAAGAACTGATGATATCGGGCAAATTGTTGTAAATGGCATTGTCTTTGGAGGCCAGTTCAGTAAAGAAGAGTTTGGCCAGATCGGAAATGCGTTGATCTTGATCTTCAAGGCACTTTGCCATTTCACTGATTTGCCCCTTGACTTTGACCATGCCGTTGAGAATCAAGTGAGTCAGTACCATCACTGCGTTTTTGCGTACAATGGTGTCAGGATCTGATAAACGGTTGTACAAGAAGGTGATGTTGTCATCAATTAGTGTGTTGAAACAGACAGCCATATCGCCCAATGCAATGACAATGTTGCTGCGAATACTGGCGTCTTTGGACTTTTCAAGGATGGTAAACAGCAACTGCAGTTTCTTTTCACAGAAATCAGAGCTGACACACATAAATTTGGTCAATGCCAGCGTGGCATTTACTTGAAGTGTACGGTCCTACAGGGCAAAAAAAAAAAAAAAAAAAAAAAAAAAAAAGTCAGCCATGCTTCTTTGGATAGAAAGAGTATTGCTTACTGTGTAGATCTTGTTGCGAGCACACACCTCGGTCAAGATGGGGCCAAAAACACCAAGCAGTGAATTGGGTCCAAACAGGATTTCTCTCTCTCTAATTCTGGTCATGGCATCACCAATGTCGTCTTCTGCTGTACCGCCAACTTGATCCAGTTCATCATCGACAGCTGTATGCCCTTCTTCCTGTTGCTTGTCCTTTTCCTTTTCAGACTTTTTGCGCTTCCAAGCAGCTTCGACAATCTCTAAATGAACAATCTCCTTCAAGGCGATGTGCCCCACTAAAAAGAACAACTGAGCAAGTTCCATGGGCTTCTGATAGGTGGGGTGCTGAGGAAAGGGCAGTGCTTGTTGAGTCATGTCATATTCCGTAAAGGAAGATTCCACCGGTGTAGAGTTGTCATTCAAGGGAGAAGGAGACGTGTTAAGGCTGATCTCTTTCACACCGAATACCTTGGCTGTCTTCTTACGGAGAATCTCCTCACAGAGCGATTCAGGATGTTTGCACAACAAAAAGATAGTATTGACCGCCTGCTCAGCTAAACTGAACCAGAGCTGACTATCGGTAGAGATCTCAATCACGTCTTTCAATCTTGCAAACATCGGATGGCTGTTGGGGAATCGAACACCTTCATGAACACCGCGACTCTTCTCCTTGGATCGAGTGCCTTCCAGACGTTGCAAAGCAATGCATGTGTATCTCGCCAACTCCAAATCTTCTTTGCCAAGAGGGCCCAGTCCAATCTTGAGCATCACATCCAGCTTATCAGACACTACCTTCGTTTTAGCCTTTGCAAGCATGCTGAGAATGACAATCGCGCCACGACGTTGCGACTTTTGTATGCGGCCCTGCGTGAACCCGTACACAGACCATAACTTTTGAATTACATCGACAGCAATCTTGTTTTCTGCCATTAGTAGACTGAGTAGCTGCTCCAAGGATGTCAATTCGGCCAATGTAGTATCATAAGTCAATTGAATCAGGTTCTTGGCAATGCGGTTGACATTGGCTTGTCTCGAGAGTTTGGCATCTCTGTCTAAATACAAGTTGCTGTAACATTTGATCAACTTCATCTTGATGCCTTTGCCTTCGTCGCTGGTATCCTTGGTCCAGATCAAATGAAGCATCTTTTTGACACCATCAGCAGCAGGCTTGACCTTGTAATTGTAGCCAACTACCAGGAAATCCATGGACTCCAGTACTTCAGCTTTGGATTTGGACGACAGCAATTGGATGATGGTTGGGATTGCTTCATGAATGAGTTTGATAAAGGCAGTGGCGTCTGTATGATATTTACACATCATTTCAAGTTGCTGTATCTTCTCGTTGGATACAATGGTCTTGGGTGCTGCTATCTTTTCGGCTGGTTGCTGCTGTGGTTGATCAGGTTCGGCTGTAGCTGCTTCAGTAGACGATTTTTCTTTTTCTTCCGAAGGCACTTCAGGCTGGTTTTCCTTGTCATCCTCTTTGTTTTCATCCATAACTGCATCAACGTCTTCCATAACAATGTCCTTATCTACGTCATCGGCTGGCTCATTTGCACTTTCTTCCTTCTCTGCTTCTTTAACCTCTTTCTGCTCTTCTGCCTCCATTGCTTGGGCTGTCAATATGTCACGTACTTCATCTTCAGATGCCACATGCTATCCTTTGCATTAGTGCCTTGTGCTGAATGACTAACACTGCATCTTTTACCTCAAGCTCTTCCTTGAGCTTGTCCAATTTGCCTTGCCATTCTTCTAAATCAAGCTCGCCGCCGTACATGCTGAAGGGATGGGTAGTGATCGATGCTGTCAATGCTCGAATAGTGTATTTTCGCACTGTGCTACTCTTGTCTTGTAAATGTCGGACACAGAGCTTTGTAATGGTCTGTCTTCTACTGGGAAACTTGTTCTTTAACCTAATTACAAAATATGTGAATGATGGCTCTCGCCCACTAGCAAAAAGACACTCACTCGAATAAGCGGATATACACTTGCAGTACTTTCTGTCTGCAATAAGCTACTGTATCTAACATGCGTTCTTCCAGTAGATCAAAGAATCCGTTGATCTGTTCAAGATGGTTGTTGTCAGGAGTATCATCGATTGTTCTGAATAACTCGGCGATCAATAGGCCCAATATCTCGATCAGTGCTACTCTCATAATATAAGACTACCCTGTTGATTAGTCACTGTCCAAGATCAATGCATGATCCTCCACTTACATCACTCGCCAAAAGATTGATCAACACGGTCAAGTTCTTTAAAATTGTCTTTTTTGAGAGCTCAGCAAGAGTCTGTAAAAAGGTAGCAAATGTCTTGGGATTGGGTGAATCCTTGACCTCTTTGCTGGTGGTGTCCTTAAATTCTCTGTTGCTGATCTCACGCAGAATCTCATCGGCCAATTGAGTGTAGTTTTGCTTGTCCACCATATACACTAACAATTCAGCCATGGGTTCAGCAGAATGCTCCCAATATTGAAGGTTTTGCATGATGGTCGCTTGTGCAGCTTTCGTAGATCGGTTAACATAATGAACCACTCCTTAAAGACTACCTCTAGTTACCTGGTAAATGATCGTAATGCTTTACACACAGACTGATCACGCGAAAGATGCGCTCCTTGATAGGGTTTGACTTTGCGTGTGCTGGATTCTCGAGCAATTGATATGCTGGCTTGGTGAATAATGTAACAAACGTCAATCTGTCGGGCGGTAATGTCCACAACTTTGTCAACTTGAGGTCAAGCAGCCAGCTTGCTAGATCGAATGCCTTCAGTTTTTGTGCACTCCAGTCGAATGTCTTCAAGTTGTGTCCCCCAGCTGAACTCGGCTTTGCTTTGCGAACCATGTTGGAAGATGTAGAATGTTCTTCAGCCAATAATAAGAACCAATGCACTAAGAATCCATACAGCTCTAAATGAAGACGATGGTTGTTGAAGGTTTCCTTTTCATTATTCTCCAAATCATCCGCTGTGGCCTTGATTTCGACTCGAAATGCTGATTTCAGTGGGTTACTATTAATTGTGATATAGTCTGCTTTGTAGTCGTCGATTTACCTGATAATAAAATGTCGAATAAACGAGAGAGGATACGAGGTGGAGGTGTGGTGAAGTATCTATAGTGCTGGTGTTTAGTGGGACGCTGTCTTTGAGAGATGTACACTCACTTGAGAAAGCTGCGTATTTTATCAAATACTAGAGGGTCTGATATATTTTCAGATGATACTTGGATGCTGTCAGTTATCTCTACCCACATGGTTTAGTATGTGTGGTTTAGAGCGTGTGGATGATGGGATTACCATTGAGATATCTTGCTAAATCTTGGTCGCTCTTTCCTTGTATTTGTGTTTCATTAGGAATGACATAGTCGTTCAAATCACTCTGCTGGATGTTGAGTACTTCGTCTGACAAGACAAACTGATCTTTCATGTTCATCCTAAAGAATCTCAAATGCAAAGAAAGAAAGAAACGGTCAAGTGAAAAACACGTCTTGCCCCTAAATTAAATTGCAATGGAATAGGGCGCGTTCCTCGAAATATCGTACCAGCAAATCTTGCCGTCCCTTGTTGGCAGCCTCGGGAAAGCATTGGCTTTAAATGCCATGTTAGCTACAACCTTTGTAACATCAACTAAACAGCCATTCATCCAACACACCCACAGATTGAAATGAAATGTCTCTGCGCAACATTTTATCAACAAATGCTTCGACTCTGAGCAATGTGGATTGTTTATTTTGACAGTTAGAAGAGTGCCTCCCATCAATAGTACAAAATTATCCCCAGCACATAGAAAGGCATAAGTGACCAAAACCATTAGACTGGATTCTGGATACGAAGTCTACTAGTTGCCACAAGGTTATCTCTTTTTGATACTTGTCTTTGATAGTGCTGCTTCTGTACAACTTCAGGTAATCGACGCAGCATGTCGGCTCTATGTTGTTCAGATCTGTCTGTAATGGCAAACTTGCTGCGGCGCTCCTTTCTATTGCGTGGTTCAAAAGCGACACCAGCTTCTCCCTGTGTGATGGATAACGGATCCGCACTCTCATCTTGGGACGAGCGTCTCATATTTTGCTTGTAGTATCTCATGAAGCGACGATGTCCCAATCTCTCTCCAGACTCTAATATCAACTCATCGTCTTGGTTTGATACTGTGTCTACAGTCGCGGCTTCGAAATCTTCTTCTGACATGGTGCCAAAGTTGTAAAATTTTAACAGATCTCCCGGGTTCTCTGATTCGTCATAAGCCATCTTGCAATGTCCCTTATCCAACTGCGGCCAAATACACAGGTCAGTCTGACGCTCCTGCCATGGAACCAAAACTTACCATGTGCTTTCTCACAGCTTCCTGAGATTTGTATTCCTTTCCACGTCCATTGCAGTAGAGACAGATGCAATCTTCTACCTTTTCAGCTAAATAAATGATCAATCCAGTGGGATCTTCCAAATATTCAATATCTGGCAAAAAGAAACCATGCACTAAGCTCATGTGTTTGAGGTTGGTATCAAAATCGCCATTAGCCATGTTACAGAATAGACAACGATCTTGGCTCAAGCCGAGATCTGCAAGCGAGGAGACGACTGAATCAGTGTCAGTGTCTTCTTCCGTGTCTGAAAAAAGTCGATCATTCTTCTTGTGAGCAACGACAGGCGAAGGCAGGGGTTCTTGGTCTGCATTGAATTCGAGATCTCTGTGCTTTTTGGACAAGAGATGGTTTGAAAATGCGTTTTCAGAAAAGTAAGATTTTCTAGCAAAGCACGTCTCTGTCAGCATACAACTCTCTCCATTGATTTTTCCCTAAGGTTACCTGCAAATGACACATTCATAGACGAGACCCTGTCTTTCCTCCTCTTCTTTACCCTTCATTTGCTGGGCTATCATACAATCAGCATGTCAGGTCGACGAACAACTACTCTTGGTATTCTTGTTGGCTTATTACCTAAAACTTTCTGAGCAAATTGTTCGGCATTGACGGATGGAAGTTGAGCAATCTTTCTCTTGAGGTTATACTTGTGCCAACTGTCAAATGGATAAGATTATGTCAGCATATATGTGTTTGACCGCAGCAAAACAAAACAACGTTACTCTGTACGATAATGAGCTCTTTGTCGGTCAGTGGTTGGAAAAGCAACTTGACATGCGAGACAGGTAAACAGTTGGTTACGAGGCTTCAATGGGTTTGAATGTTGAGCATGATGAATATGTTCTGCTTGTAGATTAGACATATTGATGTTATAGATAATGTTGCTTGTTTGAAACGAGTAAAAGAAAAGGGAGCAATCCAACTTCTCCCAAGGCCTTTCTTTTTTAGAGGCACTACATGATTGAGTCTCAACCCAAAGGTCACAGAAATGGAGAGTATAAATGTTCATGCAATTGCCTCTGCTCTTTCCGTTTCTTTTAACTCTTTTATACACTCTAAAATGGCATCCAACAACCCATTGGCTATGCTCTCCAATGTGTCTGAATGCTCCATCTCTGGTTTATTTCAAGAATTGCTCAACAAGGGCATGAAATCTCCTACTACACATACTGAACCATTGAAATTTGGTGACAGCGAAGGCAGTGATTTCAAACGGTTGCTCCATAAAAAGAAACACAATGGCAGTAACAACAAGATACAAATCACCAATTCACCTACCATGGACATTACCACTACCCCAAGGTCCCATCATCATACGCAGGACGACAGTGTGAGTAGCAAGAAAAAGACATTTCATCATGGCTCGCCTGATTTCAGGCCTGTTGTTTACTTGGATCAACAGCCGACTCGAAACAGCAATCGCTTTGGAAGTGCAATTTATAATTTCTTTTTCCAGCATGAAGATAGATACTTTAATCATGATCGAGATGAATTGAGCAAGGATATATTTCCGGTTGGCTATGAACAACGTGCTTGATAGGATGTACTAGATTGTATATATATATAAGTGAACCGAATAAAAATTTCGTATCAAACACATTTCTACTGTTTGTTTTAATGATCGTATCACGCACAACTCTACTTCAAAACAAACCTTAGCTATATTCACCATATAAACTAAATAAGCTATAATTTCATGCATAATGATGTGATTATGAGCTACCACTCAAAGAATAGAAACTTGATTTCAAGTGACACATGGAAAATTGACGTTTTGTTAGTAAAAAGGTAAAGGGCGTGTGTAATAGTTTTTTTTTTTTTTACAAATCACAATAGACGATTGTCCATCAATATCATTTCATCCGCTGCCATCAGAGCATGTCTCTGGTTCATGGCCGATTAGGCACATGAACAGCATCAGGCAGAGTGCCGCGATCCATAGCGTTTGGCGGATCAAATTAGACATCGTAGGCGGAGTGGCAAGCATGTAACACGAATTACCATCATGTCTACTCGATTCCGCCCTAGTTTGACGATGCCAAACTAACAATCAACAGCTTTTTTTAAGATGAAGAGCATCGCCTAGACGCACATAACAAGAGCTATATTTCGAAAAGGGTATAATCACAGTATGGCATAGAATTAGGTGTTTTAAGGAGTAAACAGTAAAGTTTAAACATCGGGTCAACATCCGTCACTTTGTGGGTAATAGTATCACGATTGGGAAGCGCCCAAGATGTGTTATGCATTAGAGATTGTATGTATTCCAATCAACAGCATCGATTGCATATGTGGTCATTCCAAACCTAATGGAGAAGCCAAATAGCCGTGCTGGTAATAAGGCGTTTGTACCTGGTTCATGGTTGATTTCATGTGAAACTCGAGAACTTTACACTCTTTTTTTGGATCAAAACGTGGTCAGTCCCGAAGAGGTATTTGTTTGTTTGCTCGTATGTTCTTACAAATGTGTTGTTTACTATTTGAACGATGAATATGCCTTGACCAAACAGAAAATTTTTATTGTTTTGAGGCATTATATTTGATGGATGCATTTGAATGCTCCTCACATATCAATGATCAGAAATGCAGCAGCATCATTGCAGTTAGTATTTACATGGCATACACATGGATCGAGCTGATTCACATGCTACATACTTTTGATACAACAAAACAGTCATAGGTTCTTTTGTTTGGGCAGCATTCATCAAAGACAGCTCAGTCCAAGTTGATAGATTTGGCTGAAAAGTGTGGCGTTTTAGCTGCGTTGCAGAAGCTAGCTAAATACTTTAGAGTTGCCAAAAATGCAACAATGATGTATTTTTGACTGGAGCATGAAACTGACGATGATACTACCATGTAGGCTGAATGGATTACGTATTCAAATGCTGCGTGATTACTAGTTACTTTCGCTGCGCTACTGTTATAGATGCTGATTATTAATCGCATCATTTTCCTAGCAATCCAGAAAGCGGCGGCTTGCTTTTTTTTTATCACTTTTGTTCATCTCATGGAAATACTGCAAGCTTTATCTGAACCATCCTTCATCACATTGGAGCCCTCCATAGATCATCTGTAACTGTGTATCTGACTTTTGTATGATGCACTATGTATTTAATAATGAAAAAAGTGTGTGTTCTGGCAAACACTACACCTGAATTACCTCTTAATGCTCGAGTATATGCAAAATACAGCCAAATCTAAGTGCATTTGAGCAGTGATTTCTGATGTTACAGGCCGTTTTCGACCGCCAGAGTGGCACCAAACAATTGCTCTCATCTAGCAGTTACTTTTTGACACCTTTGCTCAACTTTTTGGAGATCAAAAAAACATGGTCAAAAATCGACCAAAAAGCATGAGGTACCCCTCATGGTTTTCATTGAAAATCAAACGATCGCATTTTTGACCGCAAAAAACGAAGACTTTTACTATGGTATATATTGAATCAAGATATTTCTATCGATCCAAGGCAACTCCCGAAAGTACTTTTTTAGCATCTTGATATGTAAAACCTCAACATTCTGGCCAAAATATACATTTCATATTTTCATGAATTGCTCAATAAGTTTATTCAAAACATTTAATTTACTTGACACCGGTGGTTGCGCCTTGAAAGGTATTCCAGAAAACCTTAAGAAGGCATTTGATAATCATCACTTTTTGTATAGTCAAAATAAGTAAAATAGATCAATCAAGTCGAAATTATATTCAATTTGCCTTTTCAAGCGAAAAAAAAAAATAATATTAATACTGAGTTTGAATTGATTTTGGCAGCGGGCCAGCTGGTTAACTCATGAAGACCATGTATGTTACTGATGCTCATAGCTAGGGAAATACTAATTGAAAGATGCTATAGCAGCTGAATTTGCCTCAAAGATTACTGATATCTAAAGTGCTCTTCAATGCTATTTTCTACCTCAAGGTGTCGCTACATTACTGTTAAGATTTGCTCTGGATCTGTGCCTCTTTATCTACATTTGGGGATGGAAGGTGTTTGGTACTCACTATGCATAAACTAAGCTTTATTTATCAATCCATTGAAATAGGGGAGGTTACCAAGGATTCTTGTCTGTCTAATTCGTCTTGCTCTGTACTGATGCTTATTGGACTCATTGCTTCATTGATAGAAGACGATGGAGATACCATATTTGAGTGGCTACTTTGACTCGACTTGACTCGTCGTTTGGGGCCGACATCAATACGAGGATTTGCTGTATCTTTGAAAGATAGTTTTTCGTGATAGACTAGCAGATCCCCTCCTCCTGGCTTATGTTTTATATTTCCCAAAGAGCCGACCTTTGATGAGATTTCTTTAGACTTGATAAACTCAAACTTGTCGTCGTAGATTTTTAAATCGCCACCTCCAGGCTTGTGTTTGATATTATCAAGAGAACCCACTTTGGAATTGATCTCTTTTGATTTTATGAACTCGCATTTATCGTCGTATATTTTGACTTCTCCACCGCCAGGCTTGTGTTTGATGTTGTCCAAAGAGCCTACCTTTGAGTTGGCATCCTTAAACTTAATCAAAATTGATTTATCGTCGTAGATCTTGACTTCGCCTCCTCCAGGTTTATGTTTGATGTTGTCCTTTGATCCTACCTTGGACTTGACATCCTTAGTTTTGATCAGAATCGTTTTGTCATTGTAAATTTTTACTTGGCCACCTCCTGGCTTATGTTTGATGTTGTCCTTCGATCCTACTTTTGATTTGACCTCTTTCTTGATAAGCACTGATTTATCGTCGTAGATCTGCACAAGACCTCCTCCTGGCTTGTGTTGGATATTGTCCTTGGAACCTACTTTTGATTTGACTTCCTTGAACTTGACAAATGTCAATTTGTCGTGGTAAATCTCTACCGACCCGCCTCCAGGTTTGTGCTTGATGTTGTCTTTGGAGCCCACTTTTGCTGTTGCGTTGACTGTGATGCGCTCTTTCAGGGTATTCAAGTTTTCGTCATACACTCGCTTGGTACTACCACTTGGTCTGGGCTTCACATGACTATATATGAAACACACAGCATGGAATCATAAATTAATCTGTCTTTAGGCTTGTGTATTTCTATTGCTAATGGATATTTACCCGGAACCTGGTCGAGATGAGGTCAATGGCGAGGCAATAGACGATCTCTTTGACGTACTACTGCTTTTATCACTCTTCAATATGGAAGGCCCCTTTATATTTGTTGGCTGTGGCGTACTTTTCGTAACTGAAATGTGTTTTGGAGATGATTCTAAATTAAACCCACCCCTCAATATATTTAATATGATTGCATGATATGGTATTACGATCACTGTATATATTTCCCGCCCAAATTGAATAAACAGCACATACCTCGACTCGCTTTGCTGTCATTACTATCGCTACTCGCTGGTTTATGCTGCTGACGAGCCGCAGTATCTAGCTTGGGCAATTGGGAGGGCTTTCTAGTGAGTGTGGCAGTTGAGGCGCTGCTACTGCTCCTACTATTATTGCTACTGCCGGTGCTCCTATTGTTGCTCAAAGTAGATGGAGAAACAAAAGGCTTCTTACCAGAGTCTGGTGGCGTCAATGGTTGAGATCCTATGCGAATGGACGTTGTTGTCATTTTTAGTCCACCGGATTTCCGATGGCTATTTGTAGAAGAGGATGCCATCTTCAAACAAAAAGACAAAAGAAAGAGGGTTTTACAATCAATTAGCAAAATTGGAATTTTATTAATGTGCTTCTCCATACAATAAACCAACCAAGTTTCACAAAAATCCAGTAATGCTATCCTACTCCACGCGGGTGCACTTTTGCTATAGTGTTTTGTTCAAAAAAAGAGTTTATTTATGGTATGAAATTTGGGTGGTTTTCGTCTTCTTTCTTTTATATGATTAAATAAAAAAAAAAGATAGTTGGGATGTTTTTCGTTCTTTTTTTCCTTTTTTTTTTTCTGCTTTACACGATTCCTCTTCACTCTTCATCATCGTTAGTATCAAAGACGCCCTTGGATCTCTTGCTGCGCTCACGTTGATAGAATTCAGCCAATACCTTTTGAGGGATACGGTTCAAAAGTTCCTTGGGGAAGATACGGAGAAGCGACCAAGCGAGATCGAGAGATTCATAGATAGTTCTGGATTCGTAAGCACCTTGAGCAATGAAGGTCTTTTCAAACTTCTCCAAGAATTCCAAAGATAATTTATCTTCTTGATTCAAAGCTTCCTCACCGACAACAGCCTTCATGGCAGCAGCATCACGACCAATAGCGTACTTGGCATACTAAATCAAAACGAAATGTTAAACCATGAACACTCGCCCACTCTTTGTGCGTTCATATTTACCAATTGGTTGGAAACATCACCATGATCCTTTCTGGTCATACCCTCGCCGATAGCAGATTTCATAAGACGGGATAATGATGGTAAAACGTTGATGGGAGGATAGATTTGACGATTGTGAAGTTGACGATCAACGAAAATCTGACCTTCAGTAATATAACCTGTCAAATCAGGAATAGGATGAGTAATATCTATGGTAGAGATGGTGAGTTTAATGATGAAACAGTGCAAAATCAGCGTAACTTACCATCGTTAGGCATGGTCAAAATGGGGATTTGAGTGATGGAACCGTTACGGCCTTCAACACGACCAGCACGTTCGTAAATGGTGGACAAATCGGTGTACATGTAACCAGGATAACCACGACGACCAGGAACTTCTTCACGAGCAGCAGAGACCTCACGCAAGGCATCAGCATAAGAACTCATATCAGTAAGAATGACCAAAACATGCTTCTCGAGTTGATAAGCATAGTATTCAGCAGTGGTCAAAGCGAGACGAGGAGTAATGATACGTTCGATACTGAGTATAGATAGTGTTAGACATAAACAAATAACAAACAACTAGCAACTTACGTAGGATCGTTGGCCAAGTTGAGGAAAAGAGTGACACGCTCCATAGAACCATTCTCTTCGAAATCTTGCTTGAAGAAACGAGCAGTTTCCATGTTGACACCCATAGCACCAAAGACGATGGAGAAGTTCTCTTCGTGGCCATCATGAACACCCTTAGTAGGGGCCATCTTCTGCACAAGACCTGCTTGACGACAGATCTGAGCGGCGATTTCGTTGTGAGGAAGACCAGCAGCAGAGAAAATGGGAATCTTTTGACCACGAGCGATAGAGTTCATAGTATCGATGGCAGAGACACCGGTTTGAATCATTTCTTCGGGGTAGATACGAGAGAATGGATTAATGGGAGAACCTGTGGTAGTTATGCGTTAGCTGTATTATAGTGGAAATCGCGTTTCATCCAGTAATTACCATTGACATCCAAGTAGTCTTCAGCGAAAATCTTGGGACCCTTATCGATGGGCTTACCGGAACCGTTGAATACACGACCCAACATGTCTTCAGAGACAGGAATATGTTGTGTTTGTCCAGTGAATGTTACATGTGTCTGCTTAGCATCAATACCAGAGGTACCTTCAAAGACCTAAAAACACAGAACATAAAACGATAAGGGGGCAAAGAACAATGACGCAATTAAATGCTCTCTTTTTCATACCTGAACAACGGCCTTTTTGCCTTGCACTTCAAGAACTTGACCAGCACGAACTGAACCATCAGGAAGAGTCAAGTTGACGATTTCAGAGAATTTGGGAAACTATGTGGAATAAACACGAGACAAAGGTGTTTAGTGTTTCAAATGTAGAAACAAACAGGAGAGAGGCAGAGCCAGGTGCATGTTACAGAGTGAACATTTGGGCCCTTCGGTCTATTCAACTTACTTTAACATTGTCCAAAATAACAAGAGGACCGTTCACACCAGTAACAGTACGGTAATCTACACAGTATAATGATTTGAGTTCTCTCATTTGCTTTACATGGAATTGATGTTTCTCTACGCACCTAAACGAGGTTTAGCAATAAAGTCTCGAGTAACAGCAGACTTGTGAAGTTCAAATGCTTCACGTGCACTAAGAGTTTTGGCCATATTTGAGTTATTGCTTTGTTGAAGAGAAATAAAAAGAGAGAAAAAGGAACCAAAAGAGCAGAGATGGAAAAGAAAAAAGATCTGTCGGATGTAGTATCTGATATGAACATATTGTAAGCTCTCGATGTTTGAGTTCGTCAACGTCACGAAGATGGCAAGTACGTCGGGTATTCAACGATTTGGCTATGTGAATCATGTAAATCATGTTACCTTTGGGACGTAGAGGGCTTTAGCTTGAGAGGTAACACCCTTACATTAGGCAGGCTGTAGCATGCTCAGCTTGGAGAGTAAAGGGATGGAAAGGCCATGCATTTGGATGCTGAGTTTCGATGGCAACGCATCGTCTCAGGGCATGTTTCCAAATTGCATTGTGCTAGAAATGTGTTTGAAAACGAGTGAGACGTAGATACATCATTATTTCTTAGTTTCCTTTTAACTTGTAGCTGATAGCAGATGCTCAGTAATTAAGCCTCTCAAGGCCACAAGCCATGGCATTTCATCTACTGGATGATATAGATGCTCATTTGAAGAGAATCTTAGACTTTTGTTATGACAGCATTTATCAGAGGAATCCAAAGCAAATGCTCGTAGTATACTGGCATTTTGACATCCCACTTTTGCTGAAAATCCCTCCAAAAAACTATCTGTAACTGTAGATCTAGTTCTCCTACGATGATCTACGTCTGCGTTAACGGAAAGAATTCATATACAGAAAAGCACTATATCTGAATTATGCCTTACTGTTCAGATATGTGCAAAACACAGCAAAATCTGGGTGCAATTGAGCCGTGTTTTCTTGTACTGGAAACCGTTTTAGACCGTCAGAATTGCACCAAACAATTGCTCTCATCTGGCAGTTACTTTTTGACACCTTTGCTCAACTTTTTGGAGATCAAAAAAACATGAACAAAATTCGACCAAAAAGCATGAGGCACCCCTCATGGTTTTCATCAAAAATCAAACGATCGTATTTTTTACCTTGGATAATGAAGACTTTTACTATGGTATGTATTGAACCAAAATGTTTCTATCGATCTAACGTAGCCCCTGAAATCATCTTTTTGAGATTTTGATATGTAAAATTTCGACTTTTTGGCCAAAAACCCCTTTTCATATTTTCATGAATTGCTCGATAAGTTTATTCAAAACATTTGCTTTATTTGTCACCAACGGATGCGCCTTGGAAAGTATTCCTAAGAAGTATTAGGGAGCCTGACATGAGAACCACAACTTACATAGTCGAATCTGACAAAATAGATCAATCAAGCCGCATTAAGACCTTTTCGAGCAAGAAAAAACACTGAGTTTAATTTTTTTAGCGGTGGCCAGCACGTTGCTCATGACGAAATTGATGTTCATGAAGCAAATGGAAGAAGCTTGCGAGTTGGAACGCATTGTAGCTTTACCTGACCAGTATATTCTGATTATTTTTTTTTTACAGAACCTTATATCTTTGGAATCTTATCATTGTGGATTTCTCATCCAAATGCTAATTCTGTGTGGTTTATATTTAGTTGAACGTCAAATGTCAACGCAGGTAAGAAACCGATCATTTGGTACGATCAATAGCAAGCAAACGGATAAAAAGGAGATGCAAAAATCCAATAACTGCCAAATACTTATTAACAACACAACATAGTTCAAATGATGATACTAAGTTAGAAAATGAATCTAAAGAGTGCCATCAATAGCTCTCATGAAAGTGGGCGAACAGTGTCTCATGTTATGCGCTATAGAATTTGATTAGATTGCATCATAGCGTGCCTATCCATCAGCAACTTACTTCTCCAGTCATTTTGAGTACATGTACATTTCAGTTTGGCGTATTCACTGATATCTCGCGGACACACTGCTCCAGCAGCAAAGGTATAGCCTGGCACATCATCAAAGGCAATTTCGGAGCGCTTCAACAAAAGGCCAGCTGCAATTGTTTGTGGTAATGCGTCTCCCCATCTGTTGTGGCCTTTTTGTGAGCTTTGAGTGTTTTGCTACGGTTCACAACTTACTTGTGGTAAAAGAATCCTCCAGATGCATCCAATTCATCAAAATATTTTGTGTATTCCTTTGATCTAAGGAATTGAAGCGAGAAGATGGCAAAGTTGTTGTAAATCATGCAATTGGTAAAGTGGCCGATGTGTTCGCCCAATGGATTGCTTGGATCTACTGGCCTTTTTCTACTTTCCTCGTGCAATAGGCCCTTGAAAATACTCTTGCTTGTAGGTTGAAGCATATCCTTATTGTCGACAATGAAACCATTTACCACATTGAAGAACTCGTTAATATTTTCATGATTTTCAACTATGGTCAATGCAAATGCTGCATACATAGGCCGTTTAGTTGAGGAGTACACACACCCACCATCAGACAGCGCAACTTACACAATTTTTGGCTTTTGGACTTCATCTTTTTGAATGGGTCTATTGGAATATCGCAAGTGTAGCGGGAACCTGGTTGCACTTTCCAGTAATACTCTAAATCCTTCAGTAGCGGATGATGAGCAATGAATCCCATGTTGTATCTGGAAAAAAAAAAGATGGTGCAAATTTAATATACACGTTCAAAGCCATAAAAACAAATAAACAACGTGTTTTACCTAGTCATTCTTCGCCAGCTCATGCTCTCACCGCTATCAATATTGTGATCTTTGACCATCTGCTTCATGTTCTTTTCAGCCTTCTTGATATCCACCCAGTAAGGTTCCTGCCACTCAATTGCAGGTGCTTGGCCAAAATACACAGGCGCCCTGCTCGCACTCGTAATCCACTCTCTAAATTTTTTTGAAAACACTTGATCACTAATGATCACCCATGGATATCCTTCACGCTCATTGAACGTGCGTTCAAGCTCTATCATTGTGCCCCTCAGTTTGTAGATGTCTTTTTCCTGTACCAAAGCTACAAAAGCAGCCTTCACCTTGCTGGTGGAGTTGGCTACAGCGTGCCAATTGATGTGCGTATCAGGAGCAATGTAATCAGACCCATATGGCTTTAGTTTCTCTTGGTGAGATGCATAGTTGAAGAAGGAGGGATCGTTGAGCTTTTCCTTGATGCTCCTAAGGATGCTTTCTGCACTCGTATTGTATGTGTTAACGCCAGAGGATGAGTGATTAGGTGTCAGTAACAGATATCCCGCAATGGACATGATTGCAACACCTGTTAATGCCCACACAATGTTGCGTTGTATCCAGAAAAACATGCGGCTCCAGTAAGTGTGGTAAATAGTCTTGGGCCACCATCTTTTTTGGTCTGTTTTGATAGTGATTCGATGTGGAGTGACTATGGGAGATTGCTCAGCGTCCAAAAGACTATCGCCCGCGTTGACAACCATGCTTGTAAGATAGTTGAAAGAAAAGGGAGATGTTTATGCCTTGCTGATACGAGTAGTAGATACTAGTGAATACGTTTAATCTATATAAATTTGGCAAGATGAATCTGCCAGGGTATCGGATGTACGTAGAGTTTCAAGTCTATTATAGTTTGACCTGACAAATGCAAGCTACAGCTATAATAACATGTATCCACGTAAGAAGCATGTCCATGTCTCGTTCAAATCAGATTCGGAACATAATGTGGCATCCCGTAAAGACTATTTTCAAGGCATCACAGCAGTGCACATGTAAGAACACGTCAAGCACATTCTTGTATGACTTGATCTGCGGTCTTTATTGTGCCGACATTTCAGTGCGACACGCTTAAAATACAGCACGAGTTGTGCTACATGATTTGGAGACAAATCAACTCCACTGAATTAAAACAAAATAATGACAAAAAAAGATAGAGAGCATTCTCCCTCAATTTTTTATTGTGAATGATGTATAGATGAAGAGGAAATTAGTATTCTTCAGTATCCTCAATCTCAGAATCACCCAAGGAGTCAGAACCAACTTCCTCGTAATCCTTTTCAAGGGCGGCCAAATCTTCACGAGCTTCGGAGAATTCACCTTCTTCCATACCTTCACCGACATACCAATGAACGAAGGCACGCTTGGCGTACATCAAATCGAACTTGTGGTCAAGACGAGCCCAGGCTTCAGCGATAGCAGTAGTGTTGGACAACATACAGAGAGCACGTTGGACAGTAGCGAGGTCACCACCAGGGACGGCAGCAGGGGCGCGACAGTTGATACCGACCTTGAAACCAGTAGGACACCAGTCAACGAATTGAATGGTACGCTTGGTCTTGATGGTAGAGATGGCAGCGTTGGTGTCCTTGGGGACAACATCACCACGGTACAACAAACAACAAGACATGTACTTGCCATGACGAGGATCACACTTGACCATTTGGTTGTTGGGCTCGAAACAAGCATTAGTGATTTCCTGGACAGAGAGTTGCTCATGGTAAGCCTTGGCAGAGGAGATGATAGGGGCATAAGTGACCAAGGGGAAGTGAATACGAGGGTAAGGGACCAAGTTGGTTTGGAATTCGTTCAAATCAACGTTGAGAGAACCATCGAAACGCAAAGAAGCAGTGATGGAGGAGACGACTTGAGCGATCAAACGGTTGAGGTTGGTATAAGAGGGACGCTCAATGTCCAAGTTGCGACGACAGATATCGTAGATAGCTTCGTTATCAACCATGAAAGAGACATCAGAGTGTTCCAAAGTGGTATGGGTGGTCAAGATAGAGTTGTAGGGTTCAACGACAGAGGTAGCAACTTGAGGAGCAGGGTAAACAGAGAACTCAAGCTTGGACTTCTTACCATAGTCAACAGAAAGACGCTCCATCAAGAGAGCACCGAAACCAGAACCGGTACCACCACCAAAGGAGTGGAAGACCAAGAAGCCTTGAAGACCAGTACAGTTATCAGCCAACTTACGGATGCGATCCAAGACAGAGTCAACCAACTCTTTACCGACAGTGTAGTGACCACGAGCATAGTTGTTGGCAGCATCTTCCTTACCAGTGATAAGTTGTTCTATTTGGATATTTAAGGAGTGAGTACATGTGCTTGTACACGCATGCAATATTTGCTAATAAACAAACAACTTACCAGGATGGAACAATTGACGATAGGCACCAGTACGGACCTCATCAACGACAGTGGGTTCCAAATCAACCATGACGGTACGAGGAACGTGCTTACCAGAGCTAGTTTCACTGAAGAAGGTATCAAAAGAGTTATCGCCAGTGTTCAACTCTTCGGGAATATGACCATCAGGCTGGATGCCGTGTTCAAGACAGTAGAGTTCCCAACAGGCATTACCAATTTGGACACCAGCTTGACCAACGTGGATAGAAATAACTTCTCTCATTTTTAAAGGGTGTTTCGAAAGTTGATTATTCAAAAGTTAAGGGAGAATAAGCAACAAATGTTGAAGAAGAGAAAAAAAAAAAGAAAAGCAAAAGGGAGAGAGGTCAACAAGGTATTTTATATTACACAGTTTTAATCAAGCGCACCAATCAATGGGATGCAAATTAATGAATGATGGTAGCTAGATAGTCGTTTTCTTTAGAGAGGGATTCTAGTTCTGCCTTTAAAGCAAGTGCAGGGCCGTCTAGTTGGTGCAGGCTGATGATGGAAGCCTGCTTGTCCTCAGTATAGTCTCGACATTGGATCCAGCTTTTTTGTGGTGTCTCCATGTAGAACGAGATGTGTTGAGTTGATAATACCTTCATCTCCAATCTGGCCCAGCCAGGTCGACTCGTTAATGATGATAATTTAATAGATTGGACAAATTCCTGAGGGAATTCCATTTTAAACTTGGAGATGCCGTCTTGGATGCACCAGCTGAAGAGTTTGTTGTCTCTATCAAACTGGCATGAGAGGTCATTGGGTTCAAATGTCATTCTCTTCCAGGTACCAATTTGCAGTGCTTCGGCAGAGATGATTTGTATATTAGTAGTGTTTGTAGTGGTGGTGGCCGTAGCAGTAGAGGCAGAAGGGATATCATAGGTGTTGTTATTATTAGATGTGAATATAGAAGGTGTAGTAGGTGTCATCATGAGAGAGGGATCTTCATCTAGACAGTGTGTGAGTGTGAGTGTGTGAGTTTGTAGCTGTCTCTAATTAAGATACTTACAAAATGGCAAATCTGTCCACGTTAATTGCTGTTGTTGCTGTTGTTGCTGTTGTTGCTGTTGTTGCTGCTGTTGCTGCTGTTGCTGTTGCTGCAGTTGTAAATATGGATGTTGTTCATAGAATGACAAGTCTTGCATGGTTAGATTTGCAAATTGCTCATGCTGATTTGGCGACAAGGAGCTTGCAGTATTCATCATGGAGGTGTAGTTGATATTTTCTATTATATTACTTGTGTTTATACTAAGTGGTATCATAGGGTTCTTATTAGATAGTTCAGCTGAGGAGACGCGAAACTGTCTACTGTTGTTGCTGGATTGATGTTGAAAATTAGATGGATAGGGGCCAATGGTGTGCGCTCTTGCTCGTTGCTGATGGACCTCTTTCTTGGACCATTGACTGTATGGATCCGACTTTAATGTATCAGAAGGGCTAATGGAGCCAGTCGTGTCATTTACAATAGCAGCAGCGACAGAATGTGGAGGTGGTGGAGGCGGAGGAGGCATGGATTTTAGAGAGATGGGAGGCGGAGGCACGGATGAGGAAGAAGACGAAGAGGAGGAATGATAACGCTGATGTTGTTGCTGCTGCTGCATATATGGATGATACGTTTGATGGTGGTGCTTTTGACGGTGCTGCAACTGTTGCTGTTGATTAAAATAATAGTAATAGTAGTAATAATACAAATCAGGGTTGCTTTTGATGGGATCCTCCATTACTTTGCTGATGTCTTTGCCTTCTTTTTGTCGTTGTTGGTACACAGCAGCTTGACAGGCAGCAGCAGCAGCAGAAGAAGCATAGTATTGCATTCTCAGCGTCTCATCATGTAACATACTTGATTTCTTGGCTACGTTTTTGACTTTAGCTCTTCTATTTTGAAACCAAATCTGAATAGATCGCTCAGACATGCCAAGTTCTCGAGATAGTTGTTCTCTCACCCGATTATTAGGACTTGGGTTTACATTGAATGTCTTTTCTAGAACAGCAAGCTGTTCAGGCGTAGCACGGGTTCGTTTACGCGGTGTACTGGTTGAATCGACACTGGATTCCTTATCATTGGGTATAACGCTTTGTGGTGGTGGCGGTGGAAGGGGTAATGATGATATTGCTGAATATTGCTGATGTAATGAATGTAGTGATGGAGATGAAGATGATGGATTGTTCATTACCGATCTGAAATGAGGAGAGGAAAGGAGAAGAGAGAGAGAGAGAGAGAGAGAGAGAGAGAGAAAATAGAGAAAAAGAAAGAGAAAGCAAGGACCTTTTAGTACAAAGTTTTTCACTGTGCGTACGTGTGTGCCTTGGTGCATCATGTTATAAAGTTTGCGCACTTGTTTATTAATTGACAGGTTACCGAATTCGAATTTTATATTAGTCTCTATTCCGCACACTCTATCAACATCATGATCGTGTAAGCACGACTTTGCACGCTATTTCATATATATACAATGGATCCAAGGTACAGGACATCTAGAACGTTTTATTTTGGTGGTTAGATTCCAATTGGCATGGTTTTACATGCTATATGGAATTGACAACATTTGATATCGGAGATTCGATTGTATGGTGGTTGCGCAAGCCCACCCGTTGAACCGCAAAGTCGGCTGGCTCAATGTAATATCGCTTGGAGACAGAGCCCTTAATTTTTGTTACACATATTGTCGAACAAGCTTATATGGTACACGTGCTATACTTGATATATACAGGCTTCGTTTCTTTTTGTAATAAAGGTTTATTACAATCAAGACATGAGAATGGCCTGACATTGTCTCGACCTGTTAAATCGAATCATTTTTATGGCATACCGTAAATTTCGCATTACATGCTTTAGCAGTGGCAAAAGCCAAATGTCCTCATCCCCAACTTTTTTTTAATAAACACAAGAATTAATATTTTAATATCGCACAAATGTAATTTCATATAATATAGTATAAGGAGACAAAAGAGATTCAATTAAATCGATATAGAGATCAAAAGACACAGAAAACGTGGATTAATTGGAATATTTAGTACGACAAATTCATATCAATCGCCTTTTTTTTTTATTACTTTGGAAAAAGGAAGGGGGGTATATCAAATTGATGTGTTGTGGATCACTGTTTTTCAAGCTGCGTAATCAGGTGGGGGGATCGACGGGATACGATCCAGGAGTGGCATGGCCGGTGCTGATTCAGTTGGCAGATATAAAGCCTGTGATGCCAGTTCCATCTCTCTACAAAAGGCATGATAACATGCGCACAAATAAGGATGTGGTTGATTAGGTTTATCCATCGTTGTCACTGTCGATTGCACCTTGTACTTGTTCTTCTTGTTGCTCGTGCTACTGACAGTGAGTGATGGCTTCACCCCTAACTCATGATAAGAAGGTAGTCTTCCGTAATCCTCTTTCAATCTACAATCAAACACAGTGATGGCTGAATCTAATGTAATTGTTTCTCTGTTTCGGCCATCCTGAATATCTTGATCTACCTTGGTCTTGTTCAATCGAAGCAATACATTGGACCAACTTGCATTGTTCTGGTGCTGCTGCTGAGATAGTTGTGCCGCGGTCATACTAGAGGTTGGCGTGCTGGGTAAACTGGAGCTACTACTGTTGCTAGTGGGTGTCGGTGGTCTGCTTAATCGTGGAAGCACCATTGGAGACCCGATGGCTCGGGAGCTATTGTGGTGATTGTGATTTGCAAAATGAGCTGCTGGCGGTGGAGTGAGGGTACCCGTGGCTATTGGAGGTTCGGGTACTGCGATAGTGTCTTCAAGGCTAGTTTGACTACTGCTTCTGCTCATAAACTGACGATTGCCTTCAACATCTAGATACGATAACGTCAAGCTTATCTCCAAATGATGTCTAAACTGTATCTCCTTGATGTAGGTTGTATGGCGAATGTTTTGCTGACATGTGGGTGCATGAAACGCTAAGCGATGTGCAAAATCATGCACTAACTCAATACCATTTTGATTTTTATCAAAGATGGGTGCCAACTGCTTGGTTGTCACATCGACTTCACCAAACTCTGCTAGCCTGACTGATCCTGCAAACGGCATGGGAAATGTAATAGCGTCATTTCTCCATGCTCTCATCTCGGGTACACTATAGCGTCTGGTTTCCGTCACATTGACCTCCATATGTTCGATACGGGTGTGTTTAAGGTGTGGTTCGATAATCATGCGGATATAAAATAGATCGCCCGAAGAAAATGCGGCTGCTTCAATCAATACTTCAATGTCGCCAAAGACCATGTTTTTCTCAAATGTTCTCGATAAATTGGCTAGCGAGTTGTTTGTCAGGAGAGAGTTGGACATGTACGTCCTCAAGATCATAACAGGTTTGGAAATATGCCAGCTGGAAAGCATCACAATTCCAGGCCTTTGTACTTCGGCTTCTACAACATGACGGACTCTGCCAAAAGTGTCTTCAATAGTTGCAACAGTAGACTAAACAAAATCAAGTTAGTTTATATGCATTCTAAGGATCAGTTTCTTCTAGGAACCATATACATTTGGTACGACAAAGGCAAATGAGAAGCGGTGTGTTCCGGCCGGTAAAACCAAGACTGGTGCATTTTTATCAATGTTGGGAGCCAGGATCTCTACTCTCTGTTGTCCAAGCGATTTTTCTGCTGTTAACTTTGTTCCACGAGCACCAATGCCTATTTAGTAAATAAGACAGAATCAGGCATTGTTTTTATCTAAAGTATAGATATCATCTTACCTTCTGGCCAATAGGTAGTGGCATGGCTTTTCAAGGTGACCGATACGTTGGATATTTTGGTTGCTTTAGACAAATTCAAGACGACATTACCAGCGAATAGTGTAGATGCATCTTCTGTCGGTAATCCTCTCAGAATAATCGGCTTGAATGGATCAAACGTCAGTTGTCCATGAGACAAAAGTCCAAGTTGCATCTTGCTTGGCTGTTTGTAACAAGTTACAGATAGGAGGGGAGAAAAAGAGATGTAGCAAAAAGGGTTCAGATGAAAAAGATTTTTTCAATTAGAAAGAAAAAAAAAGCTCTATACTCCATGGTACAACCACAGGCGGGATAATCATAACCAACGAGATTCAATAGTGGCATGTCGGCTTCCTAATACATGGTGAAAAGCAAATAATCTACAATGTATTATCTTCCAATGAAATCTCATCATCTTCTCTTTGCGTCGAAATGTACACACTCCAAAAGAACAAATCGTGCTTCTGTTTTGCATGCCCTTAATGGCGGTCTCCTCCCGGAGCTGTCAAATCTTTTTTTGATCTGTTACACGATCAATGTGATAAGATTACTGCTCGAGTTTAGATGTGTGAAAGATCTGGGATCGGGCACATATTAAAGTTTGCCATTTTCTGCTTTCTTCATATCTCAAATGTACCCTCATCGGATATATTTTTGTGTAAGCTTCACAGGATGACTACCAGGCTTGGTGTAATAGTGCGTGAATAACGCTTGCAAGTGAACTTGAATTCACTCTTTATGCACACATATTACCATGTGGTTGCGATACATTATAAAATGTATCTTGAAATATAATGGTGCCTAGTAATGTTCGGCAAGTGCGTTGTCTGTGCTCGCGACTGCATTGTACATTTGTCGCTCTGATTGTCTGACATTCCCATGCATTGATGCAATCATGAGTAAATTCAACAGTTAGAGGCATGTTTAGACGCGTAGAAAAAACTGCAACCATTTATATGGCCATCATTAAATGGTCATTATTATCTTTAGATTTGATGACTTTAGATGGTCCCAGAGGTGATAAAGAACGTAGTGAGATGCTTCCAAAGCTTAGTATGCTCAGCAAAGTTAATTACACCATATTGCGCAATGTACAATTAGAATATAGCAGTAGAGGACACACGGCAAGCCATAACACTTGATAAAGCGGGTTCTTCATCCATGTGTACTACTGTGGCCCTTGATGGCCTGTATCAGAAAGCGAGTGATGTCCAGCAATAGTCCATGGCCTTCAACATAGAGATTGTCGAAGGCTATGTGCTTCGACCTCGATTAGTAGAAATCACCAGAGCTACAGCATATTTCCTGAAGAATAAAAACGTATACATTTTATTCAGAATTATGGGCACTATCAACTATAACAATGAAGCGGTCTAAATCCATATGTATGGTGCGAAAAAAGAACTCAAACAGACATGTATTCTTCGATGAGCCGCTCCCTGTAGATACAACAAAAAAAGACATTGATGCCTGGACGAGAGCTGACAATGATACAGTATAATTGTTGTTGTTGTTCTTTTGTCAAACGCGTTTGCATCCAAATGTCAGTGCCCAGATTGAAATGTAGTCTCAAGCTCGATTGCATTCAATTCAATGTCAAAATTGTACATCTGTGCTCCTGAGCCAGATTACCGAATCAATTCATTAGTTTAAAATAGCATCTTGACCTTACATTCATTGTAATTCCACTTTAATTTGGTCTGAACACTTTTCAATTAGTTTGTAGCAGGCCAGAGTCAGATTCCAGAGTCAACATGACAGTTCGAGATGACAATCCTCGAAATTACAACTCGCATTACCATTTAGATCAATGACAAATTAATTGATTTAGTAAACGCAGCCCCACACATTGATTGAGTGGATCATCCAGTAAACTTGAGATGAGATAAATGGAATCACAATACACGAGTATATCGATATCCATATAATATAAAAATACCTCATGCTTACACTGCATTTTATAGGCAATCATCAAATCAACGGGAATAAACCATATTCAGAGTACAGGACACCACCGTCTTGATAAGCATGTACCAAATAAAACCAAGTTAATACCAGTTAAAAGTAAACCAGCTGTACAACGTCGACGTTTTCATATAATCTCCAATAAATTACTTAGAAATAAATAGTAGCAAAATGACTTGCAGACCCACACTCTAAATCGAACAGCTTCACAAAGAAAAATAAATAAATAAATCCTTTTAGGGAAACTTAAAAAAAAATATAAACTACAGTGCTTACTTAAATGTTGCAAATGTGTAAATATATCAAATCCTCAATGGTCCAGTTTAAATGTTAATTTATTATAAAAGAGAGGATTTTAGGCTTCGTCCCAGTAGGGCAATACAATGGCCATCCCAGTAATTAAAGATAATTGAGTTGAAAAGGTGGAGCAATGAAAAAAACACTAGTAGAGAAGTGAAAAATTGCATCCAAAAGGTAAAGAAACGTCAAAATAAAGTTGTGTAAAATGTGGGGTAGATCACACCCAAAAAAAGGAATTGAAAGATATATTTTTGATCTGAAACAAACAAAGAAATAGCCAAAATAGGATTTGTACTACAAACAAGGTAGAGCACGACCACCTAATAAAAGAACAAGGGTTGAAAAAGAGTAGCTTCCATTCATGAAACTTCAACATCTCGAGCGAAACATATCATAAACAAGTAGGATCAAAACACCCAACCTCTCAATGAGAATCACAGGGAGCGAATTTCCAAAAAAATAGACTACAGAATGTGTTAGACATCATATACAAAGCGTAAATTTAAGGAGAAGATCAATGTTGTAGATGTTGAATGAGTTGTTGCTGCTGTTGCTGTCGTTGCTGTTGCTGCTGTTGTTGAAAGTGATGTTGTTGAGTCAAATAATGTTCAAAAAGCTCTCCAGAAGGAGGTTCCTCAGCAAAAGATCCAGCAGGATGGTTTGCAATGTCAATTTGAGTAATCAGCTCAAGAACAAGAGGCCAAGTTCTCTCCCAGTGTGTGCCCAGACAGAAAGACAGATTAGAAGGTAGCGAATTCAGAATACGATCCAAAATATGAGTGGTAGCGATACCTTGGTCATCATAGGATTCATCCAAAGGAATGGAGTCATCAGGCAGATTGAGATGGATGCGGTTGATAATGTCTTGAACCAGAGGACAGGTGGCTAGATAATGAAATCTATTTGCACTAGGTGCGCCACAACGACAAGCTGAGAGAGGGAAACTTGGGTGATGATGAAAACGCCATCGAATCAGACGCAATCGCTCCAACCGAGTACACGGATAAAACAAGAGAGGGTCATAGCCAGTTGTGTCTTCACGCAGAGCACGCAAACACGATGACTTTTGACTAGTCCATTTCAACATTTGAGCATCTTGAAACTCTTCGCAAATGAGACGGGGAGTGGTGTGAGTGGGGGACGATTTGTACAACTTCCAGATCTTGTTGGAGCTAAGACGACGCCACAGAGCAGGAGCAATTTTAAGACGCTGATGCGTATACAGGATGCATTCCACCAAAGTAAAAGGACGAGCTTTCAACTGAAGCGAATACCAAAACTTGAAAGTCAAGATCTGGGCACGAGTATACATGGTAGGCAGATTACCCATCATATTGAGAACCATGAACGGGGGGTTGTGCCGTTCAGATTGATTGAGAGTCATTTTCAGACAGCTAGCTTGAGTGCGATCAATAGCCATAGCAGAAGTAGCATTCAGACCAAGAAGAGCAAGAGCATATTTCATGATGGGGCGTACAAACACCCGATACACTTGAAGTGCCAACATGAGACCAAAGCCATACTGATGGACACCAAGACGACGAAAGAGAGCCATGGTAGACTTGGCCTTCTTTGTGCTAGCATTGAGGAACGCAATGTTATCAATACCAGAGGCATTGAAGGGCACGCCGAGATACTCATAGCTAGGAACAATAGGGACATTGATACCATACAATTGAATAGGCCTACGCCTAGAGTGATAGTTGACAAGAGCACATTTGGTTGGACTCCACTTGAAATCAAATCGCAACGAGTACTCCTCACACAGTTGAACCAGTAACGGCATATCACGACGATGGGCAATAAGACAGACATCATCAGCATACAAGAGAGAGTGGATAGCTGTTTTTTGACGAACAACACCAAGACGAGGAGAGCAGCTGCTGGCAGTTTCAGACAAACGTGGACCTGCACCGTATTTCACAAGAGCAAAACTAGGTTCAGTAATGTCAGCTGAAGGACCATCACCATCAGTACGAGCACGAGTAGCGATATCCACATAGAGTGGAAAGCGTACAGGCGCAGTACACAACAGAGCAGGCAGTTGATTGATAAAGATGGCATACAAAAATGGAGACAAGATGGAGCCTTGGAGCAAACCACGCTTTGGATGGATTGGCAGTGATGTAGCATTGTTGATGACTACATTGAGAGTGACATGATCAAAAAGATGCCGCAGGGTGTAAAACAGAGCCTTTGGTAGATGAGGATGAAGTAGTTGCCAGATCTTGGATCGAGTAACACTGTCATATGCTTTGCTGATATCCATAAAGATGAGTGCTGGTGAGACATCGTATTGCTGCTCAAATTGCTTTTGTAAAGCCAAGAGATTCCATGTTTGACTGATTCCACTGCGAGCGGTTCGAAAGCCACCTTGAGCAACACCAAGAGACGGCATATGGGTCAAAAGACAGAATTTGAGACATCGTTCATAGAGCTTTCTGAAAGTGTTGGTGAGGCTGATGGGCCTATAGTTTGCAGCTGAGTTGGGATCACCCTTCTTGAAGACAGGGACAATAAGACCAGATCGAAAAGAGGCAGGTGTCCAGGCAAATGTATAGCACAAAGTAAAGAACTCAGAGAGGAAATTACAAAGAGGATACCATATAGGCATGAGCATCTCCTTTACGATATGATCATCTCCAGGTGCCTTACGATTACCCATTGCTGATAGTTGCTGCTTGATTGCTGAAGCAGAAAAGAATGTTGGTTTAGTGGTGTGCTGGTGGAGTGGTGATCTGCTGGCTCTCCATGTTGAAAAATCCAATTGATCTCCCCCAAAAATGTGTCTTTGATAATCTGCCATTACATTTGCAGCTACCTCAGGCCCTTCACTATGCGAGAAACAATGATTAGTAGTGTGTTTCTTTCTTAAACGTTTTAGAACGGAATACACCTGATTTGAAGAGGAATCACTCATGTCATTACAAAATTTCTTCCAATGTCTTTGTTTAGCAGCCTTGATAGCCTTCTTGAGGTTGTTGCAAGCTTGTTGATAGAGAGACCAGAGGTGTGTTGAGCCAATCAATGATCTTCTGTGGTGCTTGTGTTGTTTCCAATCAGTGTAGCATTGTTGTCTAATGTCAGCCAAATGTTGTAACTCTGCATCCCAAAAGAATTTCCAGGTTTTAGGCCTAGGTGTTCTTGGTGTTACTGAATTATCAAGTGCTGAGTGGATCGCCTGGATCATTTCGATGCCAACACGGTTAATGAAATCCTTGGGAGATTCCACAACCTCGAAATAGAAGCCATTAGTAGCATTAATCCGTTGATTGATAGTAGCCTCCTTCCGATGCTTAGTTGCTGTATCACCAGAGAGCACAAACAAATTGGGGTGTTGCTGTTGTTGAAAAGCCATAAAGTGCTTGACCTCTTGTTGCAGTTTGAAAATGTTTGAAAAGAAATTTTTGCGATATAATTCAAATACGTCTTTTTCTTCCAAACGTTGCAAGTTCCAAAGACGACGGTTGCCAGCCAAAGTCGATGTTGGGAGGAGTTGAGGTTGTTGGCGTAGCTTAAACGAGAATTGCACAAGGTGATGATCCGAGTTGAGATTGATATCACTTTCAATAGATAACAAGGGATTAGCCGAGAATATATTGGGGCGTGAAATCACGAAATCAATGATGCTTGTGCCTCGATTAGACTCAAATGTAGGTTGTCCAAATGTAGAAATACGATTCCAGAGATTAGCCTGATGGACTGTAAGCCAATTGAGGAGATAGTTGCTACGAGGATTCGTACTACGGGTATCACCAGTGAATAAGCCAAGACGAGTGTTGAAATCACCAAGACAAATAACTGCCGATGAAGAGTTGAAGTCAACACTACCCAATACAGTTTGATAGTCTGCAAAAGATAGCGCTGGTGGTAAATAGAAGCCATGGACAGTAAGCGAGTTACCAATCACGATACTGAGCTTGTTGTGTTGTGTGGTAGTTGGATCAGTGCTACGGTGAACATAGTGAGGAAAATGAGGTCGAATTAGAAATGTCAAACCACCATTGCCTTTGGACGCATCACCTGAGATGGTAGCATATTGATGATGTTGAGCCCATTGAGTGAATAGATCGCCTTTGAGCAAGAAGGTTTCCGTGAGTAGTAAAATGTCGATGTGATGTGTTTCTATATAGTGTATCACTAAATCCAAGGACGTAGAGATACCAGAAACATTAAGCATTGCAAGGTTAAGAGTAGGTTGTGAGTCTACAATCATTGATTCGTATCCATGGGGCTGGAGCCAGCGTTACTAGCAGCAGTCAGAGGTGGAGGATTTGAACCAGGTTGAGAAATGCTGGCATCAGCATTGTTGGTGGAGGTAGTAAGAGAGACAAACAAGTTGGAGGCATCAAAGCCTTTGAGAACAGAGCGAGCAGTGTTGGCAGCAGCACTGATTTTGCGAACGCAATCCGGTTTCAGCTTGATGAACTCATCAATAATGACAGGCGGGACATGGTGATTATCAGCACTGTCAAGAGCATTGAAGAACTTGAGGATGGCCAGGCCCTTACGGGGTTCACGAAGTTGAGTAGTAGCTTGGAGCATGCGGTTGTAGTAGATGGCCTTAGCTTTATCATCTAATTGTTGAGCATTAAGAGTCTTCAAAAGATGGGGATCGCCCAGATTTTTACCAGAGATAGGATTGAAATCAGTGATGGGATGAAGTTCCTCCTTTTCACAGATCTTAAGGATTTCAGCAGCATAGTGGGAGTGTACCAGAAGAGAGACAACATGCTTGGCAGGACGTTGGATGGCATATACATGTTTGAGATTGATTTTGAGCAATTCTAAACGAGTGCGAAGATCGGCGTGCTTGGTTTTGTGGCTATAAGGAAGGTAGACACAAGTATAACCAGGAGGAGGCAGAGTTGAAGTGGCAGTATTAGAGGAGGAAAACATTTGCATATCATCACCATCAGTTGTGTCAGCAGCAGTAGGAGTAGAAAATAGACGTAAAGCCCATTTCTTGGCTTCAGCAGCATCAGAGGGGACTTTGGCTTTAGAAGAAGACTTCTTGGAAGCTTTCTTGTTAGAACCAGAGTTCTTCTTGGGATTGGCAGTAGTGCTGGCAGTGTTGGCAGTAGATTTGGCATTGGCAGATCCCTTTTTGGTACCTGAATTCAAGGTTGGGAAATCCTTTTCCGATGCATAACGAGATGCAGCAGATCCAGATTTGGTACGTGTGAAGTTGACATTTGGAGTAAAATTCAGACGATTGGTTGAGGCAGCAGAAGTATTAGTAGCAGTAGTAAGGGTGGATCGTTCCAGTAAACGGATGAGAATCAGATTCTGTTCTTGGAGCTTGACTACCAGATCAATCAACTCTGATTGCTTCAAGTTATTGTAATAATCACGGCCGGCAATGTCTTACTGCATTGAATCGCAGCGGCGCTTATTGGAGGTGAAGGTAGATGCATTGACAGGAGCTGAGGCAGATCCAGAGGCGGTCATAGTGGAAATCCAATCAGCGGATGATGCTTCGATTGATTGTGCTGCACCGGTAGAACTCGGTGGAGCAGGATTCAAATTTGGCGGGATCGGCGAACCTGGCATTAGGAAAGATGAAAGATCGAGATGGTTGAAGTGACTAAGCGGCTAAACAGGCGGCGAGAAGGCAAGAGGTTTTCCGAAAACGTTTGAATAATGCTGACATATACAGGCGTAGAGTCGATAATATCTCCTCCTCAATGGTCCAGGCGAAAATTTATGGTTGTTTATTGATTACAATGAATTAGCAATGTAAAAAATACAGACTTATATGCATGCGATCTTTGGATCATTAGTTGCAAGTCCTGAGAAGCGACGTACAGCAAAAAAGCTTAAATTGATAGTTTGATCTCCATGCAGGAACAACATGCAAGTGTCCAGAAAAGGGAAAAAAGGTCCTAAACTAAAAATTAAACTGGTAAAAAAAAGTACAGGCAGGAAAAAGGAGTAAAACAAGTGAGATAAAAGGGTAGAGAATAAGAAGCTATGGTGTATGAGACATGCAATTGAGGATACCTCGATGTTCAGACAGCAGCACAGACAAAATAAACCCACAGACCTCAGTGGCACAAAAAAAGCAAGAAAAAAAAGGAGAAAACGAGGCATTTGCATATAGCAAAATGAGTAGAGAGACAAGGACCAAACGAGAAAGAAGCAGAGAAGGAGGACAAAGTGAATGCAGACACTACCACAAAGGCAGCAGAAACAGAAACAATGAGAGTGGGAATGAGAGAGCAAAACGATTTTAACAACAAGGTGTCAATCAGTTATCAGAAGACTCTGACATTTCAAAATCCTTGGTAGCAGAGAGAGTGGGGGAGACAGCATAAGCCAAGAGAGAGGCAGTTTCAGCATCATGATGCAAGAGGTAGCCAAGATAACTCAAACGTTGTTTCTTGGCTAAACGCTCTTGATCAGAGGATCGAGATGGTGGTTTAGCAGCAGCAGAGGAGGAGGAACGAGCAAGCATTTCTTCTTTCAAAATGGCATCAAATTGGGCTTGGTTGATGCGATCATACAAAAGAAAAGAACGAGCAACAGAAACACGGACAGAGCGACGGACAAAAGACAGCGAACGAAGGCAGCGAAGGTTTTCGACCTCAATGGCCTTTTGGACACGCAGATCAGGAGAGAGAGAAGCAAATTTGGGATCTTTGAGATTGACTGGATCACATGGATCAAAGTCAACCAACGGAGAAGAGCCACGACCATGTAGATGCATGGCTTTGGTGAGGGTGAGAACATAGTCATTATGAACAAGGAAAGAAATCACATTCTGTACAGGATATTGAATATCCAGCACACGAGAGTTATTCAATCCTACGCCTTGTACAAGGCGACGCAGCTCAGAAAGACGACGGCGGACAGGAGTAGCATAGTACACAAATTGATAACCAGATGGTATATCACTTTGAGGAGCAAAAAGACGAGCAAGAGTAGCGGATGCCTTGGTGGCAGATGGAGGAGGACGAGCAGCAGGCTTCTTCTTACGCTTTGCACCTGCATTGGATGCAACGACGGCAGCAAAAGATGGTTGCGTTGTAACTTGAGATTGGGAGTAGCTGGGGGTAGACTTGGAGGCAGATGTTGTTGATGGTGGTGTTGGAGTGTTCGACGATACAGCGTCTATGGTGGTGGATTGAGCGTTGATAGCTGCCAATTGAGCCGCAAGGGCGTCTCTAGCAGCCTCTGATTCAGCCAGGGCTGTTTTCAACTGCGCAATTTTAGCATGGGCAGATTCTAATCTGCTCAAACGATGTCTGACCTCAACCATAAAGGTCGACAACGCAGTTTGATCAGTGGGCGAAGCAGGTGGGAGGGAAGTGAGACCAAAGTCAATCGAGTTGGGGTCAACATCGATCGAGGATGTGAAATGAGATGCTTTGGGGAGGTCTTGAGGTTGCATTTTCTTTGCTTTTAAATGTTGAGAAATATCAGCAGCAAAGAAAGGTGGAGAGAGGGTTGAAATTGGCCTTTTTTGACCGGACGAAAGGGTGTCAGCAGGTGTAATCTTGTTAAAAGTGTTTTGCTCGGTTATGGTATTGATATAGCAAGTACTTGATGAGAGATGATGGGTTATAGGAATCTTCGATATAATTCGGGCTATGAAAGTATATAAAAAATTCTTTAGCGGAAAGATCCTCAATGGTCCAGTTTAAATGTTAATTTATTATAAAAGAGAGGATTTTAGGCTTCGTCCCTGTAGGGCAATACAATGGCCATCCCAGTAATTAAAGATAATTGAGTTGAAAAGGTGGAGCAATGAAAAAAAACACTAGTAGAGAAGTGAAAAATTGCATCCAAAAAGTAAAGAAATGTCAAAATAAAGTTGTGTAAAATGTGGGGTAGAGCACACCCAAAAAAAGAAATTGAAAGATATATCTTTGATCTGAAACAAACAAAGAAATAGCCAAAATAGGGTTTGTACTACAAACAAGGTAGAGCACGACCACCTAATAAAAGAACAAGGGTTGAAAAAGAGTAGCTTCCATTCATGAAACTTCAACATCTCGAGCGAAACATATCATAAACAAGTAGGATCAAAACACCCAACCTCTCAATGAGAATCACAGGGAGCGAATTTCCAAAAAATAGACTACAGAATGTGTTAGACATCATATACAAAGCGTAAATTTAAGGAGAAGATCAATGTTATAGATGTTGAATGAGTTGTTGCTGCTGTTGCTGTCGTTGCTGTTGCTGCTGTTGTTGAAAGTGATGTTGTTGAGTCAAATAATGTTCAAAAAGCTCTCCAGAAGGAGGTTCCTCAGCAAAAGATCCAGCAGGATGGTTTGCAATGTCAATTTGAGTAATCAGCTCAAGAACAAGAGGCCAAGTTCTCTCCCAGTGTGTGCCCAGACAGAAAGACAGATTAGAAGGTAGCGAATTCAGAATACGATCCAGAATATGAGTGGTAGCGATACCTTGGTCATCATAGGATTCATCCAAAGGAATGGAGTCATCAGGCAGATTGAGATGGATGCGGTTGACAATGTCTTGAACCAGAGGACAGGCGGCTAGATAATGAAATCTATTTGCACTAGGTGCGCCACAACGACACGCAGAGAGAGGGAAACTTGGGAGGTGATGAAAACGCCATCGAATCAGACGCAATCGCTCCAACCGAGTACACGGATAAAACAAGAGAGGGTCATATCCAGTTGTGTCTTCACGCAGAGCACGCAAACACGATGATTTTTGGCTAGTCCATCTCAACATTTGAGCATCTTGAAACTCTTCGCAAATGAGACGGGAGTGGTGTGAGTGGGGGACGATTTGTACAACTTCCAGATCTTGTTGGAGCTAAGACGACGCCACAGAGCAGGAGCAATTTTAAGACGCTGATGCGTATACAGGATGCATTCCACCAAAGTAAAAGGACGAGCTTTCAACTGAAGCGAATACCAAAACTTGAAAGTCAAGATCTGGGCACGAGTATACATGGCAGGCAGATTGCCCATCATATTGAGAACCATGGACGGGGCGTTGTGCCGTTCAGATTGATTGAGAGTCATTTTCAGACAGCTAGCTTGAGTGCGATCAATAGCCATAGCAGAGGTAGCATTCAAACCAAGAAGAGCAAGAGCATATTCCATGATGGGGCGTACAAACACCCGATACACTTGAAGTGCCAACATGAGACCAAAGCCATACTGATGGACACCAAGACGACGAAAGAGAGCCATGGTAGACTTGGCCTTCTTTGTGCTAGCATTGAGGAACGCAATGTTATCAATACCAGAGGCATTGAAGGGCACGCCGAGATACTCATAGCTAGGAACAATAGGGACATTGATACCATACAATTGAATAGGCCTACGCCTAGAGTGATAGTTGACAAGAGCACATTTGGTTGGACTCCACTTGAAATCAAATCGCAACGAGTACTCCTCACACAGTTGAACCAGTAACGGCATATCACGACGATGGGCAATAAGACAGACATCATCAGCATACAAGAGAGAGTGGATAGCTGTTTTTTGACGAACAACACCAAGACGAGGAGAGCAGCTGCTGGCAGTTTCAGACAAACGTGGACCTGCACCGTATTTCACAAGAGCAAAACTAGGTTCAGTAATGTCAGCTGAAGGACCATCACCATCAGTACGAGCACGAGTAGCGATATCCACATAGAGTGGAAAACGTACAGGCGCAGTACGCAACAGAGCAGGCAGTTGATTGATAAAGATGGCATACAAAAATGGAGACAAGATGGAGCCTTGGAGCAAACCACGCTTTGGATGGATTGGCAGTGATGTAGCATTGTTAATGACTACATTGAGAGTGACATGATCAAAAAGATGCCGCAGGGTGTAAAACAGAGCCTTTGGTAGATGAGGATGAAGTAGTTGCCAGATCTTGGATCGAGTGACACTGTCATATGCTTTGCTGATATCCATAAAGATGAGTGCTGGTGAGACACCGTATTGCTGCTCAAATTGCTTTTGTAAAGCCAAGAGATTCCATGCTTGACTGATTCCACTGCGAGCGGCTCGAAAGCCACCTTGAGCAACATCAAGAGACGGCATGTGGGTCAAAAGACAAAATTTGAGACATCGTTCATAGAGCTTTCTGAAAGTGTTGGTGAGGCTGATGGGCCTATAGTTTGCAGCTGAGTTGGGATCACCCTTCTTGAAGATAGGGACAATAAGACCAGATCGAAAAGAGGTAGGTGTCCAGGCAAATGTATAGCACAAAGTAAAGAACTCAGAGAGGAAATTACAAAGAGGATACCATATAGGCATGAGCATCTCCTTTACAATATGATCATCTCCAGGTGCCTTACGATTACCCATTGCTGATAGTTGTTGCTTGATTGCTAAAGCAGAAAAGAATGTTGGTTTAGTGGTGTGCTGGTGGAGTGGTGATCTGCTGGCTCTCCATGTTGAAAAATCCAATTGATCTCCCCCAAAAATGTGTCTTTGATAATCTGCCATTACATTTGCAGCTACTTCAGGTCCTTCACTATGCGAAAAACAATGATTAGTAGTGTGTTTCTTTCTTAAGCGTTTTAGAACGGAATACACCTGATTTGAAGAGGAATCACTCATGTTATTACAAAATTTCTTCCAATGTCTTCGTTTAGCAGCCTTGATAGCCTTCTTGAGGTTGTTGCAAGCTTGTTGATAGAGAGACCAGAGGTGTGTTGAGCCAATCAATGATCTTCTGTGGTGCTTGTGTTGTTTCCAATCAGTGTAGCATTGTTGTCTAATGTCAGCCAAATGTTGTAATTCTGCATCCCAAAAGAATTTCCAGGTTTTAGGCCTAGGTGTTCTTGGTGTTACTGAATTATCAAGTGCTGAGTGGATCGCTTGGATCGTTTCGATGCCAATACGGTTAATGAAATCCTTGGGAGATTCCACAACCTCGAAATAGAAACCATTAGTAGCATTGATCCGTTGATTGATAGTAGCCTCCTTCCGATGCTTAGTTGCTGTGTCACCAGAGAGCACAAACAAATTGGGGTGTTGCTGTTGTTGAAAAGCCATAAAGTGCTTGACCTCTTGTTGCAGTTTGAAAATGTTGGAAAAGAAATTTTTGCGATATAATTCAAATACGTCTTTTTCTTCCAAACGTTGCAAGTTCCAAAGACGACGGCTGCCAGCCAAAGTCGATGTTGGGAGGAGTTGAGGTTGTTGGTGTAGCTTAAACGAGAATTGCACAAGGTGATGATCCGAGTTGAGATTGATATCACTTTCAATAGATAACAAGGGATTAGCCGAGAATATATTGGGGCGTGAAATCACGAAATCAATGATGCTTGTGCCTCGATTAGACTCAAATGTAGGTTGTCCAAATGTAGAAATACGATTCCAGAGATTAGCCTGATGGACTGTAAGCCAATTGAGGAGATAGTTGCTACGAGGGTTCGTACTACGAGTATCACCAGTGAATGAGCCAAGACGAGTGTTGAAATCACCAAGACAAATAACTGACGATGAAGAGTTGAAGTCAACACTACCCAATACAGTTTGATAGTCTGCAAAGGATAGCGCTGGTGGTAAATAGAAGCCATGGACAGTAAGCGAGTTACCAATCACGATACTGAGCTTGTTGTGTTGTGTGGTTGTTGGATCAGTGCTACGGTGAACATAGTGAGGAAAATGAGGTCGAATTAGAAATGTCAAACCACCATTGCCTTTGGACGCATCACCTGAGATGGTAGCATATTGATGATGTTGAGCCCATTGAGTGAATAGATCGCCTTTGAGCAAGAAGGTTTCCGTGAGTAGTAAAATGTCGATGTGATGTGTTTCTATATAGTGTATCACTAAATCCAAGGATGTAGAGATACCAGAAACATTAAGCATTGCAAGGTTAAGAGTAGGTTGTGAGTCTACAATCATTGATTCGTATCCATGGGGCTGGAGCCAGCGTTACTAGCAGCAGTCAGAGGTGACGGATTTGAACCAGGTTGAGAAATGCTGGCATCGGCATTGTTGGTGGAGGTAGTAAGAGAGGCAAACAAGTTGGAGGCATCAAAGCCTTTGAGAACAGAGCGAGCAGTGTTGGCAGCGCCGATTTTGCGAACGCAATCAGGCTTCAGCTTGATGAACTCATCAATAATGACAGGCGGGACAAAGTGATTATCAGCACTGTCAAGGGCATTGAAGAACTTGAGGATGATCAGACCCATACGGGATTCACGAAGTTGAGTAGCAGCTTGGAGCATGCGGTTGTAGTAGATGGCCTTAGCTTTATCATCCAGTTGTTGAGCATTAAAAGTCTTCAAAAGATGGGGATCACCCAGATTTTTACCAGAGATAGGATTGAAATCAGTGATGGGATAAAGTTCGTCCTTTTCACAGATCTTAAGAATTTCAGTAGCATAGTGGGAGTGTACCAGAAGAGAGACAACATGCTTGGCAGGACGTTGGATGGCATATACACGTTTGAGGTTGATTTTGAGCAACTCTAAACGAGTGCGAAGATCGGCGTGCTTGGTTTTGTGGCTACAAGGAAGGTAGACACAAGTATAACCAGGAGGAGGCAGAGCTGAAGTGGCGGTATTAGAGGAGGAAGACATTTGCATATCATCACCATCAGTTGAGTCAGTAGCAGTAGGAGTAGAAAATAGACGTAAAGCCCATTTCTTGGCTTCAGCAGCATCAGAGGGGACTTTGGCTTTAGAAGAAGACTTCTTGGAAGTTTTCTTGTTAGAACCAGAGCTCTTCTTGGAGTTGGCAGTAGTGGTGGCAGAGTTGGCAGTAGGTTTGGCAGTAGGTTTGGCATTGGCAGATCCCTTTTTGGTACCTGAATTCAAGGTTGGGAAATCCTTTTCCGATGCATAACGAGATGCAGCAGATCCAGATTTGGTACGTGTGAAGCTGACATTTGGAGTAAGATTCAGACGAGTGGCTGAGGCAGCAGAGGTATTATTGGTAGCAGCAGTGAGGGTGGATCGTTCCAGTAAACGGGTGAGAATCAGATTCTGTTCTTGGAGCTTGACTACCAGATCAATCAACTCTGATTGCTTCAAGTTATTGTAATAATCACGGCCGGCAATGTCTTGCTGCATTGAATCGCGGCGGCGCTTATTGGAGGTGGAGGTGGATGCATTGGTAGAAGCTGAGGCAGATCCAGAGGTGGTGATCATAGTGGAGGTCCAATCGGAGGATGGTGCCTCGATGGATTGTGCTGCACCGGTAGAACTCGGTGGAGCAGGGTTTAGATTCGGCGGGATCGGCGAACCTGGCATTCGGAAAAGCGAAAGATTAAGATGGTTGGGGTGATTAAGCGGCTAAACAGGCGGCTGAACGGCAAGAGGTTTTTCTGAAAAAGTATAAATACTGCTGATGTCTACACGCGTAGAGTCGATAGTATCTCCTCCTCAATGGTCCAACGGCTAGGATTTATCGCTTTCACCGATACGGCCGGGGTTCGACTCCCCGTTGGGGAAAATTTTGTTCTTTTGTCTTTTAGAGGTGTATGTAGATACATTATCAAGCCAAGCCATATTTTTTTTTTCATCGTTTTGTTACAAATCGATTTTGGTTTTGTAACTGAATCTCTCTTTTTTTTGTTGTAAATTGCCTACACTATCGTATAAACTACATTTCACTGCTTACTATATTGAATTCTACTTCTGTTACTACAAATTGACATTAAACTCTTAAATGCTTCTTATATTCGAATATACTCTTCTGAATCCTATCTCAATAATATATAATAACAAATCAGCTACCACACAGCCTCGTACCATTTTGACAGATATATATTCAAACTCTTAAACATCTCTCTTTCCTAATGGAAGCACACAAATGGGAAGCAACTCCACATTACCCATCCTTTCATCCTCTAGTAACATTATCAATATCATCATTCACCATCTTTCAACAACAAATATAGCTTTCCAGCTATAAAAACTGTTCAAGCTTTTAGGATTATTAAGGGTATCAAAGTCAATTTAACTATAGAAGGGTCAGCCCTTCATTACAAATTATAGCATATAGAAGCAGAATTCAGGACACATAATCCATAAAATTAATTTAATATAAATATTCAAATAGTATCAAACAATAAAATATTATTTTATTCCTACCTAAATCCATATCTATATAGCTCTATAGCTCATTGTCTTTGTTATTTCATAGAACTTATCAATTATAGGATCCCTTGAATTCTTTCTATACATTAACACCTCGATTCATTGTACTTTATCTACTTTTATCACTTTATTTACATATCCCTTTCTTTATTTCTATTATATTCTTTACTAGTTGGACAACTATAAACCTGGTGCTTGATGAATTCGTAATAATAAGTCGATGATAATAATCAGTTGTCAACTGTATCTAAAACGAAAGCAAAGAGCTTCTTTATTACAGGGCATCTAGCTTGCTTAAATATGGTAGATCCCTGGTCAATGACTACTACGTTGAGATGGTATATAAATAGCAGGCCACTGGGGCCTTATGGATTGTTGGTATAGCTTGTTGAGAGGCCACCTAAGTCGATATGTTTCATGTAGTGTAGGTGGATCTCGATATCTTGACATTGGGGAGATTGAATGTATTGTAGTTCCTGAGGCACCTGTGCACACACAATTGACTGGACTTGTAAACATAGATGTGATGTGATACGATAAACATCATCTATGCTGCTACACTGTAAAAGGTGGCTTGAGGAGAAAGTGAATGTAGCCTAAGATGCATGCTTGTATGCAACAGTGCTCATTTCTATAGACGAATCTGCTCTGGCTATTTATCCATATATCTACTCTATCTCCACTCTTACTATTCACACTACAATAAACCGCTTTGTAACAATATTTATACTAACTGACTTGTGTAACAAAAGATGTAGATAGCTAAGGCAGTGTGTAGATTATAGGCGACAGCCGAACATAAAAGGTAGGTTCGTTATAATTTTGCAAATGAATCTCACACTCTCACTCATACAGTTAACAAAGTTCAAATGTGAAACTTCCTACATTATCTTGTTGACTAGCCCTGCAAAACTATTTTAATAAGATGTAATAATACATCGTTGATTTTTAATAGTATCACTTTAACAAGGAAACCTTACGCAAAACTACCATACTTTCACATGTAGTGTTTGCAAAATGATGGCCATTTAAAAATCGGTCATTTGGAACATTTTCCGTCATTACCCATTTGCATCACCTTCCACAACCCCACGTCAAACATGCCCTAGTCAATAAGAGTTTTTTCTACAACTTTCACTATATATACATACCACATTCATATAGTAGTTTAAAAACTGTTACTAGCAACATCTATTCAAAATTAACTATTTTCTAAAACCTCCCTTCTCTCAACAACCATGCTACCTACGCAAATTTCAATTGTACCATCGTTTAAAGGGCAAAAAACTGACATAGAAACATGCTAGTCTCAAGGCTTTAGCATTAATATTTAGAAAATCGATTTTCGATCGTCCAAAAGTTGAAAATCTCAAAATCAAAAAACATTTTGTACATCCAGGTTCTCATAATAGGTAAAAAAAATCAGAATCATATAAAACTAAAATATGTTGTAGAATAATGATATTGGAGCAACTTCTTAGTGGGAACATTATATTGGAAATGCGTACTTCATGAGATAATCGACATTGGAGATGCTATTTTTAAGCTCGGGAATATGCATACTTTAAATTGGAAGACTTACTTTAATTGAACAAAGCAAGCTACAACTCTCTAATCTTAAAAGCAATATTCTTCATCATGTCAAGTATCTATCGATAACTTAAAGCCAGCAAGTTAATATGGCCCTTTTCGTACGCTCCGATTTTTATAGTGCTTGGCCAAATTCATCCTTGTGTGGTGTACACATGCGAAGGCTAAACGGAGCTTCAATTTATATTGTTCTGAATGATGATCCATAGGATTCCTAAATCTATCGACCTTAAAATTACGCGTTTCTTGATAGTAAACACCCCTTCAAACTTATATGAAATTTGTAGAGAATTCAAAAAAGGAAAATACAATGGTATTTATATCAAGTGTTTGCTGTACATTGTCCAGCTGATATTTGATAAGTTAAATTTTGCGACTTTTTCACTGTTTTCTAAAGATTAATCAGTATCTGTCACTAAAACATTTTGTTAAGCATTACTAAACATAGTAGACCAAAAAAATTTCCTATCGAATGAGCTATTGCTTGAAGCTCTGGCATGACTCTATCATGAAATATTGAAAATCTTGTCCTGACCAAAAAATTGTGACCTATCACACGTAGATTTTGAACAAAAATCCATGATTTTGCATGATACCCTTTTTTGACCATTTCTCGACAAATACTCACTGGATTCGCACAAAACAAAGACCATTCGATAGCTCTACGCTATATCCATTATAATATAAAAGTTTTAAGTACCAGATGTACGTTCCCTTCATAAATTTGCTCAAAATCATATATTTTATGAACTACAAGCAGGGGATTGTTGTGTCAGAAGGGCTACAACTGTCTATCAAGATTAAGGTATTCTTGATGGGTAGATATGTCTGTGTTGTGCAACAACATGGACAAGTTATGATAATTGAAGAGCATCTCAGCTATCTAAATACTGAGGTTCATCAGATGTGATAAGCGTTGTACAAGATAAATTGCTACTTTGGCATTCAGAACTTAGTATAAATAAAATAACTCTTGTCTTCATCAATAAATCTTTAGTTTTTGTGTCTGATCTTATTCAAATAAGTCTTTTCTTGTTTTTATAATATCGAACATTTTTTATAAGCTACAAATAATAATCCTTTTATTCTTTGTACTTAATAGGGATATTCAACCTTTTTTTTATTTATCTATAATAACTATACCATTGTATAGAGAATTGAAAAAGAAACAGAAGCTATTAAGTTTGAAGCTCTCGTTCACTTAATAAAATTCTGAAATATGGCCCTTTGAAAATTGGTCATTTGGAACATTTTCCGTCATTACTCATTTGCATTATCTTCCACAACCCCACATCAAACATGCCCTAGTCAAAAAGAGTTTCTTCTACAACTTTCACTATACATACATACCACATTCATATAGTAGTTTAAAAACTTTTACTAGCAACATCTATTCTGATGTGTCATTTCTAAACCGGATCTCCAAATGCGTAGGAGCAATTAGTTAAAGCACAGATCATATCAGATCATAAACTTTGACATGAAACAGGATTCAGTTACGATCCGAATAATGGCATGTTCAGGATAATAGATTGGATCTATTATCCTATCACCCAAATCAACCCATCTAATACCTTATCCTCACATCAAATCCCTCAATTCGAATAGTATATAAACCCTCTTATTTCCAATGTAATAAACGATATTCTTTACCTGATTAATTTCATACTCTTTTTATAAATAATTTATTTCTGATAAATCATATTCAAAATTAACTATTTTCTAAAATCTCCCTTCTCTCAACAACCATGCTACCTACGCAAATTTCAATTGCACCATCGTTTAAAGGACAAAAGCGGAGGTTCAAATTTAATAAAAGCTCCGAAATCGGAGTCCGAAACATCGAACCTGCGTTCTAGTTTGAGGAGCTTTCGTAAATATAGTGGTGTTTGGTTCATAGGGTTATTAGCATAAACAGAAGGAATATAGTCAAGATGCTTCAATATGAAGATATGCCATTCTATGGGGATACATTCTCAGTTTAAAATGTATGAAATGAAGCCACGGGCGTTTTGTCAACACAATGTTTGACTTATGTACTAGAAATTTTGGTCAGGGTTTATGAGTTATCAGAATTAAATAGCTAGTGGAACTAAGTTGCCCCGTTTTATTGATAAATAATTTGGTCTTAATTAAAACGAATGATTGAAAATTAGGATTATAAATCATGAATAACATAAAGATGAATTGTGTGAATGGATAATTAGAATAGATTAGGTATCTAGTGGGATATAATGGGAATAGATACGATGTAGACATATTGGATGTCCTCAATAGATTGTTAAGCTGCATTGTTATACTTGATGGATTACTGTTGATAACTGAGCTAACAGAGGAAACGCTGTGAATCCTCACTTCTTTGATCGACCAATTCACTCGCAAAAGCTTCTAAAAAATACCTTATTAGAATCTTCATACGAATACTCTTGCTATCATATTCAATATATTATGCCTCCCCTCCTTTTCACTTTCAATGAGGAAGCCGCTGAATTTATAGAATGCATTGCTTAATTCGTGTTATTAGCAAACCTATTAAAAATGCTAGCATTGAATACACTTTTTTCTTAAACGCAAGGTACCCGAACAAGTCTCATATCAATACTTAAACGATTATACGTTTCATCAGAGTCAATCAACAACCGTCCCAAGAGTTAATTGTATGCTTTGGCAAACGTGTATACTTGCCATATCGTTTTAATATGTATACATGAGTATGGCGATGGTATGTGTTGAAACGTTACATGTAAAGTTTTCGTTTTTATATGTAAAGCCATTGATGAGAAATTATAATATGTATATGTATACCGTGTAATTGATTCAATTCCTGAATTGTAATTTATCATAGAGCGGATTTATTATCCCTGATCGCTTTGCGTGTATATTTCTGCCATTTTTAACCATGATGCTGATACAAAATACATGCTCTCCGTGTGCGTGCTCTTAGTTATTTACTTTCAATTGTAAAATCTCTAACTGCCTTCAGGTTGCCACTATGTTGCTTGTTTGTAAGGCTTTTTCCTCTCGAGTCGCAAATGAATATTTTCCTCATATACAAACGAGCTTCAATGTGCAATGATCATATAGCACAACGGTTTTATCAGTGACTCATGTTCTAATACTCATCTGGCTGCTCTTCTGATCGACTGCAATTTTCATCGTTAAGTATTTGATTATTTGTATGAGACAAAAAGAGATTATAATCAAAATCCCCATAGAACGCACATTTAGGAAATAGAAATCGTGGTTGAACAACACTTTTGCCTTTGTAAGCGGTACACTCAAATGGTCATGGTTGCACTGTTGGATAAACTATGTAGAATTTGTGTTCCACAAAAAAGAGTAAGCATTTGACATTTGAATGGAGTTGCATCAGATAAATGTCGCTAATGGCGGCATACTGAATCTGCACTTCTTTTTGCGAAGCCCTTAATACTGAATGAGAATATGCGTCAATCAGAATGGATGCATCAAGCAGGAGGGACCAGTATTTGTACAACTACACTCGCCTCTTTTGAGACAATCTGTTATCAGATCCTTTTTACAATGGTAGATATTTCTCCGCTCTCTTTGTGCATATCAAGCGTATAGCCGAGGTATGGAGTCAATACACGAGTGCTCCATAGAAAAGATGGAAAGATCTGATTACATCGGTCTGCGAAAGGTGTACAAGACTATTTTTTTGGACTCACTCGAAAGCATCTATATAGTGGGCCATTATAATGATATCTCAAAGGAGATACAGAGTGTGTTGCATGTTTACAGACTGCATCATGGTGGAGACCATTGAACAAAGAAAACAGTCTCCAATATCTCCATTTGCTATTTCTGAATTGGCATCATATTAATCAAATCACATCTTTCTTAAGAATCAGATTATACAAATCACATGTTAGGTGCCGAAAGCATTATATGGTCATACTTGAGTTTATTAAGACAAATAAAAATTGAATTATAACATTGAGTGATATAATAATGTAGTTTGATAAGATGATGTTAAATTTCTGTCAATTTTCTTTACGCTATAAGTTATAAATTAGGTGGTTATGGTACAATGGGTGAAGATAGAATGTGTAGTGAAAGAATTTAAAGAGCAAAGTAAGCGGCACCAGCAGCCAATGCAATAACCAAGTTTTGTACTTTGGCAGAAGCCTGACCAGCAGCAGAAGTGGAAGCAGCGCTATCAGCAACGGCAGATGAGCTTTGAGCAGCACCAGCTGAAGAAGCAGAGGCAGAGGCAGAGGCAGAAGCAGTAGCGTTGGGTGAAGCGCCAACCTCACCACACTTATCATTCTTGTGTTCAGCCCACCAAGCACAGGCACCAGCAAATTCATTGTTGAAGAGTGCTTGATCATCAGGACAGCCAGCCATACACATACCAGCCTTTGACATGAAAGCCAAGTATTCGGAGGTACCCTTATTACACATGAGAGTAAGAGAAGGGATAAAGTTGGGAGAAGTGTGATCCATAGTCCAGCCAGGCACGAAAGAGTTACCGGCATTCTAACACATCACATTAAAATCTGATAAAAGACAGACACCTGCACACTTCGAATCACTTACCACATTACAATTGGTGAAACAAGTACCAGAAGTAGCGACATTGTATGAAGGATTACAATCCTCGGCAGGGACAGCAACGGCAACAGCAGCAACAACGGCAATGGCAAGGGCAGAACGCATTTTGATTTATAACAAGAGGAAAGATGTGGGAAAAGAAGAAACAAGTACGCAGTTTCGTGGAAGGCCATTTATATATGTGTGATCTGGTAGAACTGAAAGCTTTTCTCGTCGTTTAAACTCTAATGGATCCCTGTTTTCTCTTGTTTTCTTTTTACCATTCACAACCTAAATAAGATTTGAGACCTTTTAGTGTAATACCAAAGAAAATCAAATTTTATAGCAGAAACGGACGGATAAACCACCAGACCGCGCTTGGTTTGGCTCTCAGTTTATATTATCTGATTTCAAGGAACCTCTAGAAGGCTGTAACTCAAAAGAGAAGCCTCTAATGCTACCTGAATGCATTGTACATTGTACTATTATAACTGAAATGCTTACTAAAGAATACACTGAAGAAAAAATAGGTCACATGTGCTTGATTTGCTAAGTCGCTTAATTGCAGGGTTGCTTTGATGGCGATGGTTCCTGATATTTAAAATCTGATAAATATCGTACCATCAGATAACATCCCGCTACTACGGTATCTTTGAGAACGTGTAACACTAATTTTCAATTATACGGATTCGTCCTTAGTAACGTTCATCCATCTCTAACCTTCACTATAAAAGCCCTCACAGTAGGAAGCCTTTGATATAATCTGTCATTACATTAAGCTGATTTAAAGTGTCGCTTGAATGGTATTGCGATTTGCACCATTCAAGCCTATACCTTTCTTTATTACAAAAACGTTGATTTAGGTCAGAACAACATTCATTATATACGCTTGCAACACGACTACTCAAAGCACCCACTTTCTATCTTTTATTGAACCCATTCATATTTATATTTATATACTACGCATTAATTTTCAATTTTATTGGGCTTATTAAAAGTATTAACTTGTTCGCCTTGCTTTGAACTATCGGCAGCAGCCGCATCATTAGGGGTTTCGTTATCCTCCCTCTTGATATTGGTAGTAGTATTGCCTGCTGGCTTTCCCTTCTTCATTACCTTCCAAGGGTTGCTACATCGATCCTTGCCATAGTTAATCTTGAGATCAGCATATTCAGCATTGAACTTCTTCAAGCCCTGGATTGCGGCAACCGCACTACTCATAGATGTAAAGTTGACAAATGCGCAATTCTTCTCCTGGCATAAGTTGACCAATTCAATTTCACCATAGCGAGCACAATCTGTACGCAGTTTTTCGGCGGAAAACTTGTCATCGATACCACCCAGGTAAATGTTACGAGTTGCTCCATTCTGATAAGCCAATAACATTGCAAGAGGAATCTTACTTGGCTTACCCCAACCAACACGAGCCTTTCTTCCCTTGATGATGAATCCAGTAGTACTTGCATGATTGTGAACTGTCAATGCGGTTTCAGCATCCATGAATGTGACGAAAGCAATATGCTTCTCGGGAAAATAGCGAATTTGGAATAAGGTGCCACCACGAATGATGTTGCAGAGATCTTCGCAGGTGGCTTCAGGATGAATGTTACCAAAGTAAAGGGTGCGTTGAGCTGCGTTGTCGTTGGCTTGAAAGGGAGTATAGTTGACATTCATAGTGTAGGGTTCAAGCCCAATATGGGCAGCGTAATTGGCAGCAATGTTAGCGTAAGGATGGTTGTATGCAGCAGCAGGATTGAATTGCTCAGTCAAATCAGCGCAATGGTCTTTCCCATAGTTGACTCTCTTGTTCTTCCACACCTCGTCAATAGTCAAAGCGGCCACACAATTGGTTGCAGCAGCAATATTGAGAAAATGAACAAAAGCAATGTTCTTTTCACGGAGCAGCTTGATTTGCTCAATGGGTCCGAATTCAGATACTGCGGCTTGAATCGTCTCTTCTGTATCGGCTTCAGTCAAACGACCCAAGTAGACATTACGAGTAGCACCGTTTTGGATTTGTTGTTTTCTAAGAGGAGGCATCTTTGTAGGTTTACCCCATCCAATTTTGATCTCTGTATCGCCCACAATCAGCTTCTTGGTAAGGAACTCTTGATAGAACATCTGGGCAGCAGCTGGTTCAACAAATGTCAAGAAAGCACAGCTCTTTTCAGGCATGGCACGGAAGGAATCAACGAGGCCCGTATGAACACACTTGAGCACATCATGAGGGTCCATATCTTTGGAAAAGTTGCCTAAATAAATCGAACGCAAAGGCTCTGTTTGCATTGCACTGCCACCAACAGCGCCTGCATTGAAAGCCTGAGGATAAGCACCACCGTATTGACCAGCCATCATTGCATGAGGATTGCCATAGCCCATAGCGTACATGGCAGCAGCAGTATTAGGTTGAACAAAACTACCGTAGCCAGTAGTTGCAGCAGCACCTTGTGCAAATGGATTTCCTTGACCATACTGAGGCATCATACCATACTGAGCATACAGATCACTAGAGCACGATGAGTACTCCTGTCTAATGTGAAGGAGGCAAAACCTACCTGTGATTGGAGTAGCGAGGCTTCTTGTTGTCATCCTGTTGTTGAGCATCGTTTGAGCGTTTCATTGTGTTTGATTCTAAAGGCCATTGATATTTAGTGTGTTGTGATGTTGAATCTAAATAAAAGAAAAGACAAAGGAGAAAATTAATAAACCATTGTCAAATTGATCAGATTGCAGTGCTTTCAAGGAGATAATAAGGTTGAAAAAAAAGGGGGAAAGAAAACTAACATGAATGTTTGTATGAAATTGATAGTTTCGAGTAGAGATTTTGAAATTGAGAGCATGGACACACCAATGAATGTAATAAGTAAATAGATGTACAAAGTAGATTGCGCGATAATGAAAAAAAAGAGAGAAAAAAAGATACAAAAAGATGGTTAGAACGGCAAAAGAGCAAAGAATCTAGTATGTCGCGTCGCTCGAATGTAACAGATAAAAACAAAGCACTTACAAGCGTCTCTTTGAGGGTAAAAATGAGTTAAAAAAAGCAAGGTATTATGATCAAATAAACCTAAGAAAACAGAGATGCAAAAAAGTAAAGAAAAAAGAAAAGGATATAAACAAAATGCTTCTCTTTTTTTTCGCTGCAGATAAATGGCTTCCTTTCTTGCTACTTACTGTTGGTTTAATGCGATGTGAATCTACCTTATTTGCTGTTTAATTGATTTGAGAAGAAAGAAAAAGAGGTGCGAAAAAGGAGATTGCTTTTAAAAAGGGCGTAGCAGCTGAGAAAAACCGATCGCACGTCACCAAACACAATCAAAAGCGTTGAACCATGAGACACATCCAACTATTAAACACTGCAGATTCGATCATAATCATTATGCGAACTTGCTCGGATAGTAGCATACATTATTGATTTGATTTTGGTGCTGGGAATGCTCAAGACTTTAATGCCAATTTCAGGAACGGCAGCCATCTAATGCCAATGTTCGCTTGCATAATGCTAATTGCACAACTAGTCTCGATAATTAAAAAGAACAGCTTGGGATTAACCAACAGCATGAGATGGGCGACTATATTTATCTCATAGTGAAGGGTATGCTATCCATTCACTACATGTAGTCTAATCCCATGATAGATGATGCGGTCCTTCTGGGAACCATGTCACCGAGAGTAATTATCTAGGTTTTTTTTTTTTTTTTTTCTTTGCAAGAGCTACTTGCAATGACCTGTGTCGATTCAATTGCAATTCAGAGGGTTAGATGTCTTGCTGGCATGGTCATCAATATGTACCATCAAAGCAACATCTATGATTCCAGTGGTAATTTTACTTTGCATAGGAGCGATGACGGTGTAAATGGTAGTAATAGTCAAGTAGCTTGGCAATGGCCGATTTTGGCATAGGCATACATCAAAACCAGCACTATCAGAGCATCTCAATCTGCTTTGCTTTGCTATAATATTTTAAGTGCAACAGAAAGCTGTGAATTCAATTTGTTTTATTTGAAGATTGGATATTGCTAGATCCTGGAAGAGGAAAATATTGATTTAGAAGAGAATGATAAGGCAGAATAAGTAATTGAGAAAGAGAGAGATTGAAATGTCATTATTCGAGTCAACAGACTGTAGCCTTCGAGTTGAATGAGCTTCATGTCAGATTTTACACTCTTGGCTGAATCGTTATCTCCTGTACTCGACTGAGAATGATAAGTGTATGGTTATCAGGCACTTTGGTTTCGATGCTTTCCTTGTATGCTCCAAAAACCTCTGATTGAAGCTCGTAGGTTTCAGGAGTCCCAAAGATATTTGAAACAGGGAAACCAGAAAACTCCCGTGGAGCGCCAATCTCGCCCGTAACTTGCGAGATGGAGGTATTGGCATTCATAGTAGGTCGATTAAACATGTTGTTTGCGGAAGAGGCGTCCGTAAATAGGCACTGAATATCCGACAAAAAGGCGTTGACCATCAGTGAACAGGCGTTGGCAATGAGCTGACATGTTGCTTTTCATTGATGCACATGAAGAGAGAAAAGAAAGGGAAACACCTCAAAGCCTATTACTGATACCGAATATATATATAAGCAGGTTGAAACATCAAACAGAGTGTTGCAGGAATTACTGCTAGACACCAATATATCAGTTGCAGTATCATATTAAATGCGAATTGTAAATCAGGAGAGGACAAAGACTATCGAGGGAATATAATCGCATTAATGAAAATTTGAAAGGAGTAGCTCATGTCAGGGTAATACAACAGAAAAACGGGAGGCAGTTTCTTGTTATACATATTAAACGCTATCAATCCTGGAAAACGTTTCTCTTTTTTTTTCTGCTTCTTTTCTTTCACTTGCATATAATGAATCAATTGCTACCAAAAGTGTCCAGTGAGCAGTGTACTACACCAACACCTGTTTCACTGGATTGCAATCAGTCAAATCAAGTATTGTTTGATATGGGAGACATAGATCCTTTCAAGGAGAGTGTGGAATTACAAGCCTGCAATGATGCTACAGTGGCACAGTTATCAGTAGAGAGAGAGGATGCCATGGATACTGTGTCATCAGCCTCATACAGGGCTATACCAACATCGCTCAGTCTAGAACGTCAAAGCGGCACGGATTATGGTGATGAGGACATTGAAGACATCGACATGGACTATGATCATGAGCTACCAAAAGAAACTCAAGTGCATTTGCCAGCCATGGAAATTGTCATTCGAAACCTGGGCATTCTACAGGAACGCCAAAAAGCACAAGCAAATGCCCACTTGAAACCAGCACAAGAGCGCGGCATAAACAGCACGGATACACAGGACATTGAATACTCTTTGGGACCTCCCATCGATACTCAACTGTACAATAGCAGTTTGAACAACCTAGATAAAAGCATCAAGAACATTCCTGTCAATCGCTTAGGGCCTCGAGAACAAGAAGAAGCGGGTAAGTGCATGCCTTTTCAAAACGTACTTGGAGCTGCAGCTCATTTGTTTGGGTGTATAGATGAGCCTGTGCGAAAAGGCATGAAGTACATGTTTGACAACAATTTTTTAAAGGCGAAATCACTGTTTCAAAAGAGATGCTACAGGTAGAGCTCTTTTGCCATCCAAAGATAGACCGTCAACTTATAGTTATTAGTGATCCACTGTATGCTCTTGGTTTGGGAGCCATGACATTCATTAAAGCCATGATGGTAAGTGCCAAATATCAACAAAGGGTTTATATACCAATTTCGACATATAGACATACAATGAAGATGATATTCAGCTCGCCATGGATACCCTTACACTCGCGTACAATATTGCAGCAGTACAGATTGATAATGCAGCGGTTAAAAAGCCATACAAGAGCACATGGTCCTCCTACTTGTCGACTATGGTTTCTTCTAATCAGACTGGACTTCCCAGCTGTCCTCCTGTAGTGACAATGAAGACGGACGATACCAGCTACTCAAATGACGGTCCAAAATTCTTACCAAATGGCGTGTTGCGAGCCAACGTCGTAAAGGCAGAGAGCTGTTTACTGATGGGTATGCTACAGCTGACTCAGGAAAGCGTCGTTGGCTATGTTAAATGTGGACTCAATTTGAGAAGAGGTATGTTTGCATATAATCAAAGAGAGCCTTAATTGACTGACACGACCACGTACAAGCCTATGGATGTTACACGGTGGTGTGGCAAGAACACAAAAGAATGGGGCAGGCATATACGAAATACATGGACAGAAATACAGTATCAGCAATACAATTTGGCATCGGCACGGTGCACTTGTTACTGTCGTCATTGCCGCCAAAGATCCTCAAAATATTTTCAACCCTCGGCTTCAAGAGTGATAAACAATTGGGATTTGCGTTGCTCAAGCTGTGTCTTGAAGGCAAAGGCATTCGAGCTCCTTTGGCCTCCTTGGTGTAAGTATTGCAGATCAAGCAGATGTATAGGCCATGCTAACAAGACATGCTGTTTAGATTGCTGACATACTTTTCCATTCTATCATCATTTGTTCCTCAAATCTATACCAAAGAACTGATGGGACCCGCAGTGGAATGCCTTACAAACGCGCAAAAGAGCCACCCAAGCTCTTGCTTCTTCTTGTTTTATGCTGCTCGCATCAGCCGCATTGCACGCAATCTTCCACTATCGACGCAGTCATTCACGTTTGCCGTGGATTCTAGTCGTGGTGAATGGGCTCATGAGGCCATGTCACACATGGGCAGCTATGAGATTGGCTTCAACTTTGCATTACAGCTCGATTGGGTATCAGCAGAGGTGTACTTTGAAAAGCTGAGAAAAGAAAAGTACTACTGGTCTCCAGCATTCTGTCAATACTTTATTGGCGCTTGCCGTGGTATGCTTGGGAAACGCGCTGAGAGCATTTTAGCATTTGCAGAAGTACCTCAAAAAGTAAATGAGCAGCAAAGAAAGTCGTACATTGATGTGTACGTTCAGCAAAAGGTCGAGTTTTTTCAAAAGAGCGGCTATCAGGACATGGATTTTTGCTTGCCTGGACTGGAGCTCTTGCTGGTATGGAATGCCTTTGATCAAATGCAAAAGAATGCCCTGGAGGTGTGTCTCTTGATTGTGCAGAGTACGTTGGAATTGATATACGAAAGGGAGAGAGCAGAGTACAAGATCCGATTGCGAGAATTGGTGCCATCAGCCAATCCACCAGACTATTACGATCAACGCGCCATCCTCTTGCTGATCAAAGCATCAGTTTTGAACGCATTGAAACGATACAGTGACAGCATTGCTCATCTCAATTGGATCATGGATCACAAGCACCAGCTGAAATCAGAGACATGGATTATTCCATTCACCTACTGGGGTACAGTATATCAACATGCAGTTCAGAAGACATGCTAATAGTGTTGAACAGAGTCTGGAGTAACCAGCTGGGGCATGAAAAATTACGAAAGGAGCCGCAAGGTTTGGGAAAAGGCTCTGTCCTGTACAAAATATGCATTCGAGTACAGAATGGCAGTGCGATTGAGTTTGGCTCTATCAAAATGTGACGAGATTGGTGTCACCGTCAGCAAGTCAAAGAAGCATAAAGGCATTTCCACCAATGGTCGTAAGAGAATGCCAATTGTACCTTGCTAACAAATGTTTGTGAAATGGTAATTGCATGTTTGTTGTACAAGCACTGGTGTGTAGAGTAAATGTTTTCGATCGTGTCATTGAAAAAGCAACAACAGCATGAATCATGGCTATTTTTTAAGAACTAAATAAAATCACCATTTAATAAAAATCAAGAAGAATCTATTTAATGTTTAGAAAAGCACCATTCAGGCACCAATTATGATTGTATCATGCTAGCAAGGGATCAGCAGAATCAACTCTTTAAGGCTCCGCGTACAACCCGTTCAAAAGTTTAGGTTATTTCATAATTGATCTCTTTCTGTTTCTCTTTTTTATTTATATCCTCTAGACAAACATTGTGTATCAGTGTCACATCACACACTGATCCTATGCCAGCATCAATTAACCTCATTACAGAGGCAACTCCACTACTGTTGCAAGATGCAATTATACCTTTTAGAACATCCGTCTACTTATACAGCCTTATAGCCGCAGTGGGTGGGTTTATCTGCGGATTCGATACAGGCTCCATATCCAGCATCATCTCGCTGCCAATGTTTCAAAGCAGATTTTTTATTAATGGATCTTTAGCTTACTATGAGAGTATTCTACTGGCATCCTACCTGGTTACATCCATGTGCGGTGCCTTTTTTTCTGGTTATTTCTGTGGTAACTATCATTATGGTACATTCTCATGTTTGACAGTTTTAATAACTAACTTTTGTACCAAGATGGCATTGGAAGAACGTACGCCATGCTACTTGCTACTTGCTTTCTTGTGCTAGGTATTTCTTGTGAGCTATCAGGATTCAGTGCGCACACATTACTTCTTGGGCGGCTGATAGGCGGCTTAGGCACCGGTCTCATGACGAATGCGATACCCTTATATCAATCAGAGATTGCACCACCAGATATTCGTGGCCGACTCATCAGCATATTTGCACTTTTGGGATCATTTGGTCAGATGGTGGGCTATTTTGTCACGTTTGAAAGCAGCTACTATACTTCCCATTGGAGCTGGCGGATGCCTTGGCTGGTGCAGCTCATCACTTGTCTATTGTTTGCGGTCGCTATCTGTTTTCTGCCATATTCACCAAGATGGCTTATCGATAAAGGAAGAGAGGCCGAGGGTCTTGCTGTGCTGTCAAAACTGCATCATTTGCCACAACAGCATAAAGTGGTACAAAAAGATTATCTGGAGATCAAGACATTGATTGAAACTGAGAAGCTGGATGGCCAAGACCGCACTTATGCAGAGCTGTTTCAAGGTTCCAATTTGAAGAGAGCACTACATGCATTTTTCATATCCGTTGCTACCTGCTTCACCGGGAATGTGGTTATATCGTACTATGCCCCTCAAATATTCAAAAATGCGGGTTTTAGTGATGTTTCGATATCGCTGGCATTGACAGGGGGCATTGGGTTCCTTTCGCTTGTCTTTACTGCTCTATCACTGCAATGGTGGATAGATCTCTGGGGAAGAAAGGCACTGTTTCTTATCGGCTCAACCATTTCTGCTATATGCATGTTTACTGTTGGATTCATCTTTTATCTTTACACTTGTGTAGCTAAAGACGATACTGTGATTGTAGCTAATCCATATGCTAGGTATGTCATTATTTTATGCATTTACGTATTTTCAGCTTCCTTTGCCGGTACTTGGGGAGTCGCAAACTATGTATATACAGCAGAAATATTTAGTATGCGTTGTCGTGCCAAAGGGCTTTCCTTGACATATGCTATCAGCTGGGCTGGTAGTATTGTGATTACTTATTGCACGCCCTTCTTTATGGCTTACACCATCTCTGGCGTCTATCTATTTTTTGGTGCCTGCTCTGTATTGACACTCGTTGGTGTGGTGCTTATACCCGAAACAAAAGGAAAAACTTTGGAAGAGATTGATTTTATGTTTAACAACCATAAATGACTTGGGCGACGAATAGAAGATGTAGCATTTGAAATGAGAAGGGCCATATAAAAGAACAAATAAACTTTGATCGTTCTCACTGTTTTGGCTTAACAAATAATGCCAGGTCAAATGCAATCAATATTTGAGTCATTCGTTGGTCTGATATAAAGCGAATTACACTTTGTATGATTTATTACATTTACCATATTTGCGACATAAGAGATTGCTGTACAGTACTGTTATTCAAAGATATTTAGATAGATAAAATTTAATACAAAACATAGTTTTATTAGGAGTATGGGATTAAAGTATAAAAGGGCGAAATTACATTGAATACAATGCATTAAACTAATGGTATTGCTATTGTGCATCTGCAATAAGAGAGCATAAAGCTGCATTGGCCATTTCTCATAGATGTCACTGAATATTCAAGTGCAATTTCTTTGGTCTTGTTGGCTGGCATGTTATGGTAATCTGTACTGGTTTTAGCAGAGCGTGGGCAGTCATTAGACGTCAATAGCTTACCTTGATATCTTGTATACAACGGTGAACACTGATTAGATAGTATCCATCCATTAGTGGGTAGTAAGAATGCTTTTGCTGTAAATTGAGAGATTTGGGACGCTGTTGATGTTGTTGCTGATTTTGTACGGAAAGAAGGAAAAGGAAAGGAACGCAGTAAAAAGAGAATGATGAACCCTGAGATTGGCAGACATTAGATGTAATCAAAGTAATCAACATACTTGTGGTCTGCCGCTCTACAAGGCTCATCGTCGGCCTCAAACAGGTACGTAACCACGTCTTTGTGGAAACGTACCCGCCGAGAACCCCTCTCGTTGCCAGCAGACTCTTCCTCCACAGGAACTGTATCATCGAAAGAGTTGCTTCCATCCCCCACTGAAGGTAATTCGGATAAAGAAGAAGAAGGTAGAGGCGGATTGGAAGAGGAGGGAGGTGCAACTAGAGGAGTAAGATGAGAGGAGATAGATGGCTCCCCTTGAAGGACAAGAGTAGTATCCTGTCTCTTCAAAGGTCGCTCATCCAACTCATCATCTGCCGACTTTCTCTTTCTACTGCTGCGGATGCTAGTGGTAGAGGTAGGAGCAGAGAACTAGGCATGAATGCTTATATGTCAGTACGAAATATTGCTTTGCGGTAGTTGTCTTGTGTCATGATACTTACACTGTATTCATAGCCTGAGCGTAACAACATTTTGATAGTAATTATTCAAACGAGAACAAAAGGTAAAGAGGGAGAATTTACAGCATGAATGCACCTTTATACCTTCAATTGCCTTCAAAAAATAGTGTTTTAGTTTCTTTTTTGATAGCAATACGCGTCAATAAAGCATGACAGAATGAGATGCCACTTTCCCCCATGTATTCTACAGTTAATTTGAGACATCACCAAAAGTAAAGCAACTTTCAATTATCATTTCCCGTAGAGTTAGAAGCAAATGTAGTGTTAGCATCCTTCCCTTCAATTTTGCAACAACACTTTTCATAACAAAAACTTTTACAGGTTCCTATACCTGTGTAACAAAAGTCATCACAAGATCACGGAGGAGTTTTGTCTTACCGTTTCGAGCTTAATCTATATCCTGAACAGCAATGTCCATAAAAGACGGGATCAAAAAATTATTATCGAGCAAAATATCGTATAAAGCATCAAATACCCTGATAGTGTGAGTCTTTTGACCTTCCACTGGCATGTGAAAGCCACTCATAGCTGTTGATTTGACTCTCTTACAATGCACTTCGTCTGTAGCAATACAAAAAATTCATTTAAGGGCCCACAGCATACTAATAGCAGACCTTACTACTCGAAAGTAAGTAAAATACAGCTTGATTTGGATGCATTTGAGATGTGATTTCTCAGGTCAGAAGCCGTTTTAGGCCCCTAGAATTGCACCAAACGATCACTCTCATCTAGCACTTACTTACTGACACATTTGCTCAACTTTTTTTTGGGATCGCCAAGAAACTATGATAGGGTGGCCAAAGTTATTTTTGGTCTTGCAACCAATTGGTCGAAAAAAACGCCCAAAACCTTAAATAATGCCCACCTCAAGAGTTGGGCATTCTGCATAATTTTCTTCATTTTTTGAAAAAAACAGTTACAAGTCTAGTGTAATAAGAGTGCAATGATTCTGTAAAAAAAATAATATATATATCTACTAGGGAGGGGCGGATTGGTGTTACTATTTGCATGTCTTTAAACTTGGGCAATATTTATTAGAAAACATGAAAAATATTTCTGGGCGAGTAATATTAGGATCAAGTGATGGATTTATTGTGATAAAAGTACTGTATATAATGAGTAGTAATGACAGATATTCTCACTACCGTTCAATGCTTGTCAAAAAAAAAGACTATCTATATATATATATATATATGTGTGTGTGTTATACTAATGTTTCAATCATGCGGATTGAAACGTATGTAATGTAGATCATTACATCTAGCTGTTTCTTCTGCCACTGATTGCTCCTTCAATTTTTCCTCTCATCTCTTGATATACTCACGCTTCTTTCAAATTATAAATGTAATCAAAACAGGTTGTAGATTGATAAAAAGGAAAGGATATGAGACCACATTGACAGCAGCAGATCAAGGATGGCCAATGTTGTAGGGCATTCGATTGGTGCTGTTTTTTAACCAGAAAACGCCCAAAAACAACTTTGGCCGCCCTATGAGGTACTTTTTTTTTATTGATTGCTCCGTGTAAGTAGGTCCCTAGGGCACTACCAAGAGGTGGGCGCAATTGATATGATATTCAATTATATTTAGGATAAAGCGATAGATGACAGGAACAGATGATAGATGACAATTGTGATTAGAGAATTACAATTGCTTGTGAATTTCAGTTTGGGCATGTAGTTGAAGGAGCTCGTTCTTGATCTGCTGGACCACATCGATCCATATAAATGGAGTCGAGTGAAAGATCATACGAACTTGAGCTCGCCAAATGTTGCCAAGTGTTACCAGTACGACCATGTGAGCAGTGATGTATGATTTGGAGACATACTTGATGTTTTCAAAGTCAAGCGAGGAACAGGCTTGGATAATATCACCAATCGAAACGGTTGGCCACAAAAATTCAAAGATGATAGCTTTCCAGATGGATGCCTTACTGGAACAGAGGAAAAACAAGTGTACAGCATTTTCTTCGTTACCACAGATTGGGCAGAGAGGTGACTCAGCTATCTCAAAGTAGTGTAGCAGGCGTTTGGTCGGGATGGTGTGGGTGAGGAAGCGATAGATGACATTACGGTGGACAAGGTTCAGGGACAGAGACCAGAAGAAATTCCAGTTGGACCTGGCGATGCTGAAGATATGAGCCTCGATGCATGCTGTGCGGAATGTTCTGGTTGTACCAAGTAATAGCCATCACAGCCATTCTTGGTGCTTTGAAGGTATGAGTCATACTTGATGCAATGCTCTCATACTAATCAATACACTGTACAGCCGTCTCTCATGATCAAACTCGAATTTCAAATGAGCGTGCTCAACATGGCTTACAGAAATATCGTCCTCAGCACATTCTTATTACCTTGCGCAGTATCAGCAATTGTTAGTGGCTGGTTATGTGATCGATTTGGTACAAAAATTGTTGGACTTACCTCCATGATTATCTCGATCCCTGCTTTCATCTGGATTGGCGTTCCTAATCAGAACATCCAGAGTGTCGTTTCAGCTCTTGTTGTTGGCGGCATTACGTTATCAGGCATGTCTGTATCCACAGTTTATAGCACGATCAAAACCATGCAAAAGATCTTATCACAGCAGCAATTTGAAAAGACCAAGCAGCAGCAACAGCAATACCAACAACAGCACATGCCAGCCATCTTCGCCACCATCTATCTCATGTCAGGGGTTGGTTTGTTTTTGGGCTACTTTCTATCCAAGCTGAATGATATCATTGGATTCTTTTGGTTATGTTTTGTCTTTTCTATGCTACTAGTTACATGTGTGCCTTTCATGGCTTACTTTCCCAAGGGTAAATTGTTTCGAAATAGTGGCAGCCAGACAGGGTTCAATGCAAGTACAAGCAAGAAATCCATCGTCAATAATACAAGACCAGAGAGTTTTGCAGAATCCATCCTCTCTGATGATGAAACTACATTGGGATCATCCTTGAAATTAGACTGCAATGTTACTTTAGAATCTAAATCCATTATTGTTATCCCTTAAACTCATATCATGCTAACATTATTATTTAATAAATCATTGACATAAAAAGATACTCTTGACAGGCCAATTGTAACCATGGCAACCACTTAGTCAAAATTATTATTTGAATATCTAATCGAATCTGAAGCAAGCAAGACCTTGTATTCTCGGATTATATACGATATATTCTATCTGAATAACGGCTGTAAAATATCACTATTCAGGACAACTTGAATAGACAGAATTTAATACAAAATCTAGGATTTTATTGTAATGGCATGGATATGGATTATACGAAAGGGTAGAATGAGACTAAATAAATATGTTTATAGTAATGCCGTTGCTTATGTGTGCAATTTGGAATATGGTAAGAATGAAAAAAGGGGTAGAATGTCCATGTATTGCAAGACAGCATAAAGCTGCGTCAGTCATCTTTTATGGATGTCAGTAAAGATCAAGCACGGTTTCTTTGATAGAGAATACTGACATGTTATAGATATTGGCACTGGTAATGCAAGGGTGTAGATGGTCGTCATGTATCGAAAGGTTGCTCCAGAGTCTTGTAGGCGATACCGAACACAGATCAAAGTGCCTCTTATCCATCAGTGAAAAAAAATAGTTGGCTGTATACTGTGTGTATTCTGAAAGTTGTTGTTTTGCGGAAAAGAAGAAAAGGGAAAGACAGTAGAAAGAGAATGATGAACCTTGAGATTGGCAGACATTAGATGTAATCAAGGTAATCAACATACTTGTGGTCTGCCGCTCTACAAGGCTCATCGTCGGCCTCAAACAGGTACGTAACCACGTCTTTGTGGAAACGTACCCGCTGAGAACCCCTCTCGTTGCCAGCAGACTCTTCCTCCACAGGAACTGTATCACCGAAAGAGTTGCTTCCATCCCCCACTAAAGGTAATTCGGATAAAGAAGAAGAAGGTAATGGCGGATTGGAAGAGGAGGGAGGTGCAACTGGAGGAGTAAGATGAGAGGAGATAGATGGCTCCCCTTGAAGGACAAGAGTAGTATCCTGTCTCTTCAAAGGTCGCTCATCCAACTCATCATCTGCCGACTTTCTCTTTCTACTGCTGCGGATGCTAGTGGTAGAGGTAGGAGCAGAGAACTAGGCATGAATGTTCATATGTCAGTACGAAATATTGCTTCGCGGTAGTTGTCTTGTGTCATGGTACTTACACTGTATTCGTAGCCAGAGCGTAATAACATTTTAGCAATAATTATTTAAACGAGAGCAAAAGGTAAAGAAATAAAATCTACTGCATGAATTCACTTTTATACCTGCATTTGCCTTCAAAGAATAGTGGTCTAGGTTCTTTTCTCATAGCAATACGCGTCAATAAAGCATGGCAGAATGAGATGCTACTTTTCCTCGTGTATTCTACAGTTAATTTGAGACATCACCAAAAGTGAAGCAACTCTCAATTATCATTTTCCATAGAGATAGAAGCAAATGTAGTGCTTAATATCCTTCCCTTCAATTTTGCAACAACGCTTTTCATAACAAAAAGTTTTACATTTTCCTATACCTGTGTAACAAAAGTCATCATACGATCACGGAGGGATTCAGCCTTACTAAACTTGCCATGGCGCTGGGCGTCATCAACTCGACTTGGCCAAAGATGTGTACAAACAGCTGTTTCATAGACACGCATAAATGTGTACGCACCAGCATTGCAAATTGCATGCATATCAGAAGTACCTTTGCAACTAGGGTGGAATCTACAGACAGTTCTTATGGATACTGTGTAGTGTCTGTTGAATAGCACTGAGCAAGTCCACACATAGCATCTGACGCAATCAATCTCTATAGAACTGGACACCTTGGGCAGGATCATTATATCCCTGAATAGATGAACTTGCCGTAGAAATTTGGCAAGAGGTCAATGTCTGCATCTAGAGATATGTTATCATACTGGACCAGAAGGAGAAGATAGACAAGCAGATAGTAGGCAAGGCGTACATGAAGATTAAACCCCTGAAAGAAAAGCTTACTGACATGAGCGACAGTAGACAAAATAATTATCCTAGCACCTTTGATGAAAGAGCATTCACTGATATTACACACCGCTTTAATAGTGTAATGCAATGACCTTTTTCACTTCAGAAGTCTGACTCATTTAGGATGCAACGTATATATACAACTTCTTGGTAGATGAATCATCTGTCAAAGGGTATAATCGAATCAAAACATATGTAATTTCAGTCATCGCATGTTTGTATATATCCAATATAGTTGTAAACACTCGCACTCAATACCTTTATTATGTCTGAAGAATCTAGTATTGAACAACATTGCATTATGCTGTGTTCTAAGCTCTTAATCTACAGTATATTCAAGAACTAGTAGCCTTAGAAGGCAAGATAAAAAAAAAATATTGTGCAGCAAAAGACTGTAAGCATCATCAAATATTCTTTTATTGTAGCCTTCTTACTTCTTCAATGATGCATAGGAAGCTTTCATAACTGTGAATTTAGCACTTCTCGAGTGCTTACGTCTTCCCCAGCAAAAGCAACCTTTATACAGGTAAGCAGCACACTTGCATGACCTCTTACTACTCAAAAATACGCAAAACACAGCGAGATTCGATTTATTTGAGCATTTGAGCTGCGTTTTCTCGTTTTAGATGGTCAGAATAGCACCAAACAATTGCTCTTATCTGGCAGTTACTTGCTGACACTATTGCTCAACTTTTTGGGGACCAAAAAAACATGGCCAAAAATTGACCAAAAAGCATGAAGTACTTTTTTTTTTTTTTTTTTAAATTGTTTTTATTGATTGCTCCGTGTAAGTAGGTCCCTAGGGCACTACCAAGAGGCGGGCGCAATTGATATGATATTCAATTGTATTTAGGATAAAGCGATAGATGACAGGAACAGATGATAGATGACAATTGTGATTAGAGAATTACAATTGCTTGTGAATTTCAGTTTGGGCATGTAGTTGAAGGAGCTCGTTCTTGATCTGCTGGACCACATCGATCCATATAAATGGAGTCGAGTGAAAGATCATACGAACTTGAGCTCGCCAAATGTTGCCAAGTGTTACCAGTACGGCCATGTGAGCAGTGGTGTATGATTTGGAGACATACTTGATGTTTTCAAAGTCAAGCGAGGAACAGGCTTGGATAATATCACCAATCGAAACGGTTGGCCACAAAAATTCAAAGATGATAGCTTTCCAGATGGATGCCTTACTGGAACAGAGGAAAAACAAGTGTACAGCATTTTCTTCGTTACCACAGATTGGGCAGAGAGGTGACTCGGCTATCTCAAAGTAGTGTAGCAGGCGTTTGGTCGGGATGGTGTGGGTGAGGAAGCGATAGATGACATTACGGTGGACAAGGTTCAGGGACAGAGACCAGAAGAAATTCCAGTCGGACCTGGCGATGCTGGAGATATGAGCCTCGATGCATGCTGTGCGGAATGCTCTGGTTGAAATTTGTCGAGTGAGTCCTTGCTGGCTGTTGAAGTCATAGGAGTCAATGAACGGTTTAAAGGAGATGTCGGTTGTGCGATTGGTGCCACCCTAAGGGGGGTTGTAGCATGAGGTTAAAGTACGGTTGGATATGTACTTTGTTCTCGTTGATTTGCCTCAGGATTTTCTTGCAAGCGCGTCGAATGTCAGCTGGGATGGTTCCTATGAGGTACCTCTCATGGTTTTTATCGAAAATCAAACGACCAAGTTTTTCACCCCAAAAATGAAGGTTTTTACTATGATACATTAAATCAAAACGTTCTTATCGATCCAAAGCAACCTCTGAAGCTTCATTTGTGATACTTTCATATGCAAAATATCGACGATTTTGCTAAAAACCTCATTTCCTATTTTTAAAGATTGCTCAGTAGGTTTAGTCATAATATCTTTTATAATTAGCACCATTGGATGCGCCTTAAAAAGTACGCCAAGAAAGCTTAAGGCTGTACAGGATAATCACCTCAATTTATATAGTCGAATTTGACAAAATAGAATAAATCAATTCGAAATCGACCAAATCTGTCCAATCTTGGCCAGATAAAACGAAAGCTTGAATCTTGCGAGTATAATAATAAGTGACAAATTAGTAAAGCGGTCTCTTGAAAAAGCCAGATTGAGCACATTACCTTGAAGACTCAAGCGTCCGCTAATACAGCACCGCTGCCGTCCCTTTTCTCGTTTCTGCTGCAGAAAGAGGTGGTCTTGGAAATAATGCCAGTGTTGGATTGACTGGGTTTTGGATTGAGTACAGGCAATGGCTGCTTGAATAAGAGAATGGAAAGCCCAGAGACAGCGATGGCCAAAGCAGATGTCTTGTCTCTACCTTGAATGGCTCTGTAATTGAGAGCGGACACACAGGCAGGATTTAAGCACAGGAATGCACCATGAATGGACCTTGCCTTGGTCTTACCATCCTTTGCTTTGATGGTTTGTGTGGGATGAGAGGTGGGCCCAAAGCAGTACATGCACGTCTGGGATGTCTTGTGTTCGTTGGTAGTATGCACAGTGGCGACAGATGAATGTAAGCGAGGCTTCCATTTTCCACCATACTTCAAATGACCCTTCAAACGAGAGCCGACACAAAGACCACGATCTCCAATGAACATTGTAAGTGACGTTTGGGGACGAACACCAGCACAAAAGGATCTTTCACGCGAAGCAAAACGAGAACGGAAACGCCTGTCGATATGCTCAACCTTGTTAGAGTATTTTGCTTCTTTGAGTGGTAGAACGCTCACAATGCTGGGCCATTGCTTCTGTGTGCATCAAGATTTGACACGACATCCTCTACCTCTTTGGCTCTGAACACACTGGATCTCGGCAATTGCTGCTCAATCTCTTGAACCTTCTTTCCTTCTTCTGTTGTTTTTTTGTCTTTCAAAGTGATCTTTTGCCTCATAAATTGGCCAGAACCAAAGTCGACATCTTCAGCACGCATCTTGTATGACTCTGGCAGAGGTTCAAATGTTGTTGTCTGACCACGATCATTAGCAGTAGCACCGGCGTCGTCATCATCACCATTGGGATCTCCATCGCATTTAACACTGCCATCACGAATTTCATCCTTGTCAATAGCATCGTTCGTAATAACTTGATCAACGCCATTGCCATCGTTGCCAGCAGCAGTACCAGTACTATCAGACAAATTGCCTTCATCAGCATTGAGATGGGTGAGAGGAGAGAATCTATTATGCAGTGACAAGTGATATTTGTATTTGTTCAGATTCATGCCAATAGTTTCTGTCATTACAGCCAGCCCGTTATCAGTACCCGAAAACACCATTGAATCGAGATGTTGGTCAGAAGTAGGAGGCTCGTAATTCGATACAAGAGGGATGTCTTTGTTTCTATATTCAATGGCTTTCCTTGTCAAAAAGGCACGAGTTCTCATGTTGGACAGTTGTTGCTTGGTCTGTTTGATGGCGATGAACAACTGGTATCTTTGAGCCTTCAGCTCTTTGATTTCTTGGTGTTTGCTACGATCAGTGTGCCACTGCTTCTTCAAGTCCTTGATCCTTGTAGAATACTGCTCCTTCTTGTAATCCTTGTTTGCAGCCTTCAGCTCATCAAACACAGCCTTGTTATCGATTTCCAGTTGGCCAGTGTCTTTCTTCAGTGTTTGATTAGTTCTGGTTTGAAGCTCTCTCACGGTATCCCAATCAATATCTAGAGGTTTCTTCGTATTGGAAACTGACTTGTTAGAACTTGGTTTGGTACCCAAAATACGGACAGAGGTAAGACCAGGCATAATGGTAAGGTTGTGAGCAAATGTCAGACCAAAGGACTTGCAGGCTTGCGTGATGGCACGAATGTCGAAAAAAGAATTAAACACGGCATCCTTGTATTGTATTGCTATTCCAACGTTTTCTATGACAAACCCTTGAAAGTCAAAGATATCCATTTGATCATCACCTCTGGTACATAAGGCATACAGAGAGGCCGCGTCCACACGCATTGCATGTAATGAGCCACAGGAAGAAATTGGACACAGATCCACGGCAAACTTGTGGTAGCCAACAGAGCAAAAGATATCATTGGCCAACAATAAGAATGGCAACTGGAAGCCAATGTAGCTATAATGATCTCTAGTAGGTATATAAGGCAGCAATAATTTTCCCAGAAGCATGCACACGCGATTCTCTTCTTCCGTGATATCGGGACGTTCCTTCTTGAGCTGTATATGGGTAATAGACTTTCCAGCTTGCCTCACCAAGAGATTTCTCAGGGTAGCTTTGAGAATCATAATTCGTCTTCTAGGCAGATCACGGATGCCTTCCTCTTCTTCTTGGTCATCTTCTTCATCCATCAGTTCAGAAAGGGGGAGCAGTTCGTCAATAGGCATATCAGCACTATCAAGATCAAAACTAGCATTGGAGGCAGTAACAGCGTCAGAAGTGCCAGAGGGAGCAGTAGGAATAGATACAGTTGTAGTAAAAGAGCCTGAACCAGAAGCAGATACAGCAGCTTGATCAAGTGTAGTACCAGAAGTAGAAACAGACTTGACAGGACGCTTGGCATCAGCGTACATGTGAGTTATGCGCTCTTGACTATTTCTGGCCAGCTTCGCCCAGTTGTTGTCTTCTGGTTTGCCCTGTGCCTTTCTTTGATATCTTTGCAGTTTGTACTTCTCTGATCGGATGGCGTTGTGAAACGAGTTTCTGGTCGAATTGACAACTTGCTCGGGTTGCTTCTTTGCTTTGGTTTGTTGACGTTTCCAGTAATGCGACTCTCGTTTTGGGGCGAGATGCACGCGAAGAAGAATCTCCAGTAGCTTGTTCAGTGATTTGTTAAATACCTTATTACTTGCCCACATGTTTTCGAGATTTGTTTTGTACAATCCTCGAGCCACCATCATGAGTTCATTAGCAGGTTGAGGCGTATCCCTTACGATAGCACCAAGTATTGGCGCATTGGCGGACGACAGAGCAGCAAATGTAGGATGCGAGATCTTAGTATCTCTTTGGCCAAACAAAGCAGTATGCAGGTAATCAATGTGTCTGCTCTGGAAAAGATCCTTGACACCGTTGCAAAAAGCCGTAGACTTCAAGGCATTAGAGGGCAATGGAGGAGCAGAGGTAGTGACATCCGTTTTCATATTGTAGCCTGCTGGGAGGATGCCTTGTATTTGGAAACCACGAGCTTTCTTCAGCTGAATATTACCACTACAAGCTAAGAGCTGCGAGGACTTCATTGAGAGCATCAATGTATATATCATCAATTGCAAGTCCATAACATAGTCAGATACATCATGCAATGCAGTATTTAGCTTCTGCAAAAATGACTCGACAAGATTGGAAGGCACATCCTTTCGTAAAAGGCTCTTGAAAGACACGGTACAAGTGCGGTATTCTACATTGTCTGGGGGGAGCTTCAACCATGGATATATCAGAGGGATTATGCGAGATTGAAGACATTGCTGCATGTGAAGGGGCGCCAGACACAGAAGACATGTCGGATGCCATGTCCATGCCAGAGAGGTCGCGGCGAAGAAACGCTACAGAGTCAGAAGGAGCAATAACCGGTGTAGCTGGGATGGATGCACTTTCACCAGTGGATGTAGACGTAGTGGCCTGAGGCTGTAAAGATACCACAGCAGCATTGAAGTGATCCTTGACGTACTCTTGAAAGTATTGAAAGTTTTGATTAGTACCATGGTATTCAAGATAATTTTTCAACTCATCTTTGGCGCATTGACAGATCTTTTCAGCAGTAGTAATGACACCTAGGGGGAGCCTCTTCACTGAGAGTAATACTTTCTTGAGTACATCCAATTTACTGGGCTTGTCAGTGATGGGCCTTGCTTTGTTTTCGATGATTTCCCTCATTGCTTGAAAAAAAACTATCCATCAAACGCTGCGGCGAGGCACCGAATGACTTGGGCCTTTTGACAACAGGCTGGTAACTTGATGTGGACATGGCATTTGTGGATGCTACAGCTTCTTATTCTCTTTTTTTTCCCTTTAGCAACGACTCTTCTTTGGGGAGGACGACTGGTTTGAGTGCCAGTAAACGGATCCCTTTGCTCTACTTTTGTTCGCACACTAGACATTTGACACAGAAACAAATAACTAGACAAGAAAAATGTGAGCATTTGTAATGGTACGGCGATTAACCAGATCAATACATACTGTAACAAGAGTAGTGCTTTATAGATTTGGTTATAAATAAGAGATGTCAAGACACAAAAATATGACGAGAACTAAGAAATGGCTTTAGATAGTGTTGATGCTACGCAAACAAAGAGTGTAAAGGAACGAGAAAGAGTGGAGAGAAGAGAAATACATACTGAGAATGGATGCAGATTTCATGAAGGAATACTTCAAGGGATTTTACAAGTCAGGCATCAATATATCAGATCTAGAACAAGTTTAGGGTGTCTTAAATAATGTTGTCAATAGCTGTTTGATAGATGCAGAGATATACCGTCGCATATTAGACAACAGTTATTTTTACATTATTCAAATGTTACCTATCTTGTCCTGAAGACAAGACACACAAGCTTGATCAATAAAAAGTTGTATAAAAAGCAAATAAAGCATTGTGCAATTCAATAAGTACAAATACATCCGCTAGCATTACAATGAAATACTGGAAGAGGGTACACTTGCTTTACAACTACTCCACAACTGACACCCAGTATCTGCCTGTGAAGCAAGTATTTAATTGTGCAAGAGCTCTGTAAACTAAGCTGTGTGTACGTTTGGTACTCAGTATAATAGACTAGCCGATCAATCTCGCTACGCATACAGTACCTGTACTGTATAAGATCTACAGCAACTTTTTTGAGAAGTTGTCATTGTAAAAACACCGCTATTATAGGGAAAATTTCCACCAAATACAAAAAAAGGCATTCGAGCTGAACGATTGACCTTTCAATTCCATGACCTCAATTTAATCAGCATCACAATCATCATTGTCATCGACAGAAAGGCATTTGGGCCAGCCAGCAGCAGTGCCACCCGCTAAAATCAATTCAAACTCTATTTGTCTTTTCTGTTCAAGATTGGACAGATTTGTCTTTTTTCGACTTCTTTAATTTATTTTGTGGTATTCGACTATATAAATTGTAATGATCACCCTACGCTTCCTAATACATCCTTGAAGTATGTCAGGGTTGAAGGGTATTCTGACAGTGATTTAGATCTGCAGGATATCATTGACAGACTAAACACAAACAAGAATAAGAAGCGCAGGTTTAAACCTAGAGCGCCAGCTACCAGGAACATTAAACAGCGATTAACCTGGATAGCGCACAACATTACACAAACTATATTGGATAAAATCAATGTTCAAATCTAATATTAATAAAGTACCTTTTTATCCATTCAACTAAAAGGCTATATACATTCCTGCATAATCCCTACATCTATATCTATATCTATCTCGATCAGATCTCAGATTGCATATACTATCTCTACGTATTCGCATCTGACAAGTAAAACCCTTCGTGGTTGGGCATAGTGGTAGAAAGTGCGTTTGCCAAACGTAAGGTCACCAGTTCAAATCTCGATGGAAGCAAGAATTTTGGTATGCAGTGTGTGATACTGTAGTCCCATTTTGGTGTTTAGTTGTTTATCAGGTGTTACAAGTATGACAAAAATTAGCAGCCGCATCAAGTGCTCTGCTCTGGACACTGCCCTCTCTGGTCGACGAAATCTTTCCCAATTGCACACTCTTCAGAGGAACTCCAGATAAAATTCTTCAATCATCGAGACCACTCGATTGGCTTCTCAGCCTCTTTCTCAATTCAGATACACTTTGCTTTACATAACGTTACGTAGAAGTTTTGTAAATATTAGGCCAATCGTTAAATAAAAATAAAAGTATATACACTACGGTTAAATTAAAAAAAAATCCTTGAAGTACTTTTCAAGGCGCTTCCAATGGTACCAAGTTATATAGATGTTTTGAATTCACTTATTGAATGATTTGTGAACATATGAAAAGAGGTTTCTGGCCAAAATGTCGAAATTTTACATATCAAAGTGCCACAAAGATGATTTCAGTGGTTGCTTTGGATTGATAGAAACGTTTTGATTCAAGATATACCATAGTAAAAGTCTTCATTTTCAAGGTGAAAAATGCAATCGTTTGATTTTGGCAAAATTTTTTTTTTTTTTTTTTTTTTTTTTTTTTGTATGGATGTTGCTTATTTATTAGTAAATATACATTATAATAAGAACATCAAATGATGGACAAGTGTATGTAACAAAGTGACTTGCCATATATAAAATCTATTAAAGCTACTACTAATATTGATGCTTGAGATCTGACAACCTCATCACTTCAGCACTGATCTTGTTGGTGACATTGTTGGTATCAAATGGCACTCCTTCGAATGTTTGTAGGAGGTGGAATCTCCATATCATACGAATGGTGGCAGCAAACAGGTCGAAGATTGTAATCTTGATATCGAGGTTGTAGATGAAATATTGCTTCAGGTTTAAGTTAACTATAGATTGGTATACTTGTTGTGGATTAGCAACCTTGGGGTATCCCAGGAATTGTTCAAAGATGTTGGACCAAATGTCGTTTTTGTGGGGGCAGCTAACCATGAGATGTTTGGCATCTTCAGTATCATTGCAGAGGGTACATTTGTCATCTTCGACGTTCCTCAGGCGTCGAACGAAAAGAGCTGATTTGCTCGGGCATTGCTTGTGTATCATTCTATACCAGACATTTCTCACAGAGTGATGCATGTTTTGATGATAGAAGTGTTTCCACTGGACTTTGCTGATGGTATGATTGAACTTTCGTCCAACATCAAGGTTGTGTATGTCCAGCATAATTGATCTCAAGTATTTGTTTGACATTTGAAGCATTGGGCGGTCTTGGTAGTTAAGCATAGCAACGAAAGGCTGTAGGTCTAGATGAGCCTCCATGTTTCTTGTATCCGCGAAAGATTCCAATCTGATGTTCCCACAGAGAAGACCTCTTTCTATCTGATTCCTAATGTTTGGTCGCTTGCATTCACTTCTTGGCTTTATCTGCAGAGTACTTGTTTCCTGGTTGACGTGGAAGAAGTCATGAACTTTACTCTCCCTGATCGAGTCTCTGCTTGTGTATCCCATGGCTACTTCCTCATTGACAAAATCAAGAATTTCCAGCACTGGCAATGACAAGAGTGTCATGACATTTGGTTTGACAGACCAAGCGAGTGAGAATGGGGAATGCTTCATATAAGTATCTATTGCCTCGAACATCATGTGATAAGGGTGGAAGCCTCTTAACTGGTTTTTGTATCTAGCCGTTTGGAACAGTATAGGGATTATGTGCGATGGTGAGTCGTGCGACATCTTCAAATAATCCACTAGTAGCCTATACGTGAGACCAGGTATGTTGTTGCTGTTTTCTGTCAGCAAAGCGTTCAGGTATCTGAATTGCAGAACCTTTTGTTGCGCCATTAAATCAATCAGTCCTAAACCGCCTTGGTACCTTGGTAGGAAGAGGGAGTTGCCTTTTAGAGGTGGATACAGGCCAGACATTACAAACTGATAAATGATTGAGGTTATCTTCTTGACTGTGTCTTTGGGCAGGGAAACGATCCGAATGACATGCCATAGTTTGGACAATATCATAGTGTTGGCAATATTCGCTCTGCCGTACAGTGAGACTTGTCGTGCTGCAAACCTTTCAACAGCAGTAGTGATATCACCCAGCAGTTTAGCGATGTATACGTCTCTTTGTTGATTGCAGAACCAAATTGGATAACCTAGGTATTTTATAAATCCTGTAGACGTAGAATCATACCATTTGATTTTGAGATTGTTTGTTGCATGATCTTGAATTAGGCCACCAGTTTGGCTTGTCATTCTTCCACCATGAAGAGGGAAGGCCACGGACTTGTCGTAGTTGATCTTGGAGTTCGAGGCCTTGTTGTAAGTTCTCAATCTTTCTTCCAGATCAAGAAGTTCTGCCCGAGACTTGACGAAAGTCAGGACATCATCCGCATATGCGAGTACTTTCAATGGAGGAGGAGCCACCCAACTGTTTGTTCTCTTGCTTATAGGCTTGACGTGCTGGAGACTATACCCCGAGATAGATTTTGGCAAAAATCCATGAGGTATCCCTCATGCTTTTTGGTCGATTTTTGGCCATGTTTTTTTGGTCCCCAAAAAGTTGAGCAAAGGTGTCAGGAAGTTACTACTACTCAAGTACAATTGTTTGGCGTCATTCCGGTGGCTCATAAACGTCTACATTTCCATATATCAAGGCTTGAAAGCTGTTAAATTTGGTTATGTTTTGTTGTATAGCTTTTATTTACACGGCATAACCACATCTTTGGTAGTTGCAATTTACCGGAAAGACGGTTCTATAGCTTGAGCAATTTTTAGTTCGAATAGGAGGCATGCTGATTTTGGTAAAGCTGATTCATGCAAATATTGATGCGTTATATTATTGGTAGGCTTAATAATAATAGAAATAAAAAGCTGCATTGGCTGCTTGAATGCTATGGTTTTGCACCGTCGCTTCGCTAAGGTAAAACCCACTTATAGGTCAACGTTACCAAATGTTGAATTAGATGCGCTATGTTCTTGGTAGAGGAACCAAGTTCCCCCCCCCCCCCTCCCCAATGCTAGCTTCGCCGGTGGTTTTTTCGAGCCTTGTACGGTACTCAGTGCTTTAATTTTTTTTAACGTCTCTGATCTCTGATTGGTCACTCCGACGTTTTTTATATAGTTTTCTGGTAAATATATTAGAGACTTTAAATAAAACCAGAAAAGATCTCTTACAAAAAAAAATATATATTAGAGATGATGATGGGTGGCAGGTGTCAGACATTAATTTGACGGAGATTCAATTGGGGTTGGCTGGCGAAATGCCTTCCTGATGAAAGTAGCCAACGTTTGTGAGGCTAATTTGGATGGAATCATAAATTGAAATGCATTATAGCTTAGCCGGTTGCTTTTAATTTGTAGCTAGTACGTGTTAGCTCCAACTATTCTGGTTTATTATCGAAATATATGCAGATTTCATTGATATCATGCTTATTCCGATAACCATTGGGAAGTGAAGTACATGACGCATATCAAGCATCCCTTCATTACGCACATTACTTATTCAGTGGCAAATATATATTAAGGATATTATGATATATTTTTGTACTTTATTGGCCATGTACATTGCTTAAAATTACACCAAAAGGGCTAATCTTCTTCAAGTTCCACCTCCTCAACTTGAAAGCTATGTGATAAACCTTTATCATCTACAACACCACTCACCAATTGATATGATTTGTCATTGTTTTCATTAACGAGCTGACCATCAATGTAGCTTTCATCCAATGTCGTCTTTTTCTTTTCTTGATTCATTGCTGACGGTGCTGCTGATGGTGTGGTCTTAATTTCAGGCTGTTGAGGTTGATCTTCGGGGCTCTGCTTTAAGATCTGAGATTCCAAGAATTCACGAATGGCAGTAAAATATCCAGGCTGCATGCAAGTATCGTTGTGCATACCATTGGGGAACACACACCAAGTTTTTTCAGCACGTGATTCGCTTAATTCATTCAATTTTACCATATGAGAGGGTGGCACCAACTCGTCTTTTGCTCCAGCCAGGAATAAAATAGGTGTCTTGACAATACGCTGAATGCTCTTTTCGCTAGGCCATTGCTGATGACAGAGAAATGTAAAGTGCTTGAGGAATGGCATCACGCTGGGGATCAACTTGGGTAGACTTAAAAATGTGTTTTCCACCATGAGTCCAGAGAATGAATCTTCGTTGCGAGATACTAGATCAATGGCCACTGCACCACCAATGGATTGTCCGTATGCCACCAGAGGTGTGTTTTGTAAAATAGGGTGTTCTCTTACATAATCGAGCATGGTCTACATGTTTTTGACAGTTGTTAGCTCATGTGCTGAAATGTCGAAAAAGTAAATCTTACTTGAGCGTCAATCTTGAGACCTTTCTCGTTTGGACTACCATCACTTTTGCCATATCCTCGGTAAGACAACATGACGACGTTGCAGTTAAATCTATCGTATAATACTTTGGCAATAGGCAGACGGTGACCCTAAAATAATGTGCAAGTATGTTGATATGGAGTCTTTTCCCCCTTTCCCTTTCCTTTTTTATAGCTCTCTCCTTACCATGTTTCCTGCGTTTGCCTAGTAAATCAAAAATACCTGTTAGTCAAGATTTTTCTTTGTGTTCTTCAAGGGCAGCAGCAGCAATTTACGTGGAAATAAAGAATAGTGGGCGATCTCTTTGCTTGTTCTGTATTTGACCGTAAGATAATGTAACTCTTTAGGTTGATGCCGTCTTTGGTTTTGAGGTTTTCTTCGGTATATTGCATACCAAAATCAGAGGGCACAGCTACCTAGTTGACATGAAAGAGAAATTCAGTATGTGTTTAGGTACAAACGTCCAATTTGCATCAACTAACTTCTTGACGTGACCCTTCAGGGTATGAAGCAGGGTAAATGAGTTTGCACTGGTACATGTACAAAAGGATGACGCCAGTAAGACCGGTCAAGCCAGTAACTGTCATGGCATACGTTAGCCAACTGGGTAAATGGCCTTTGAGAAAGGAATCGGGCATGTTTATTTTGATGATGAAATGAAGGCAAAGATGCAAAGAGAAAGAAAAAAAAAAAAAAAAGAGAGAAAGAGGTAAAAGAAAAGGGGTAAAATACGAGAGAAGAAGGAGCACTAAAAATGCTACGAAGAGCTCCATTCTGTATTCAACAAATGTGATTTATTCAAATGCAGCTATTTGAGAATGCTCACAGTGAGTTCACTGCCACCGTGTTCATCTGAATTCACATCACTGCTTGTTAAGCCTTCTAATTTCTGATACACCAACTGAAGAATGGCCTGTTCATCTGCTTCGGGTCTCACTTGGATCTCTATGGTGCCAACACATTTACCATATGTTGTTTGCCAAAAATGAACACGATCGACATGTAAAATCTGAGGGTCCTGCTGGATTTCCCGAAGACGGTTCTCAACTCCATTTTGTACAGTATTGGGTGTTGTCTGCAGTAATACTTTAGCCAAAGCTTTGGCTGTTGGGAATCCCAAGTAAAACATGACAACGGATTCAGACAAGGCAAGGAACTTGTCGACAAATGGTGTTGCTATGCCAAACATGTAGGTTAACAGGATGACGGATCCGCACAGCACAATCAAGCTGGAGTAAATGTTGGATAGCAGAGCATGGATGGGATTTCCTCTGGCCCTGTTGATCACATTGTAGGTGAATCCATGCACGGTAGAAGGTCGTCGTCGCAAGTATCGCACAAAATTGTCGTGATTTCGTAGAGTGATGCTGGATAAACAGGTGGCTGTGATGGCTGTACCTACGAGAAAGAACATGCCCAGGCTAAACTGTAAATGATGCCTTTTTTAAATAGCACACTGAGTATGACAATTCATCTTGTATGCTAAAGCACTCTACTTACTCTTCGGTATCATGGATTTCTACACCATGATGATCCTGCAACAGGAAATGCTCCAGCGATTCTTTTGTATTGTGCATAGTGGCAAACATGAGGTATATTGTAGTGCCCAAGGCAAAGACAATTTCATAACGATGTGCACTATCATTTTGGCCTGTCAGTGATCTATCGCATAGCTTCAGAGTGTGCCACCTTACCCATATGGTCTCTTTGTATTAGAGATGCCAAAAGCAGCATTTGTCCTCAATATGCTAGAGATGAATGAATTGAGTACGCCCAACGCATCAAAAATCATCAAATAAGCAAATCCAATCAAGGCTATGACCGTGTATTTATGTCAATCCAATGTACATCCAAGTAAATGAGGACAATGTACTTACATAGGCTTTCTCTATTGGTACCCATACAATACAGCCAGATACCTATACCCAAATGAAGCACAAACCAGGTAAATATCGTCTTTTGTGCTGGTGCCAGATGGGAGAAGATCTGCGTCCATGTAGGCAAAGGTCTAGTATACACAGCGGGAAAGGCATGAGCGTGAGCGTGAGCGTGATCATGTCCATGGTGATCATGGCTATGATCGTGGCTGTGGTTATGATGGCCGTACGTTGTATGATCTAATGGTGCGTGGCTATGAAAATGCTGTTGTTGTGGTTGCGAATGGTGGAAATGACCGTGCTCTTCGTTATGGTGGTCATGAGAATGATTGTGAGCAGTGCTTTGATGCTGCTTAGGTGAGTTGTCCATATCACCAGGAGTAAGAGGCGTTTGCGCATGGATCTGCTTCGTCATCACGGGTCAGTACAGTTGCCCTGATAGAAACGATGGGTTCAATACATTACCTCCTTCTCGTCTACACCATGATCATGGTCTTGTACGTGCTCTTTAGCAGTGGATACAGCGTGATGATGATTTCTCTGAGCATACAAGGGAGCAGATGATTGAATGGCAATGCCAGATTTCTTTGGCTTAGAGTCCATTATTTGAGAAAGCTACTAAAAGCGCATTAACAATAGCGAGCCATCAAATAGAGAGTACAGCTTCATGAAATATTAGCCGACCGAATGGTGATGAATGACGTACAACTGAAGAAAGCACTACTGGTTTGCACACACAAAAGAGCTGATCCTTAATCTAGAATGTAGTAGTTGTATAGTAAAGCGACTTGAGGTCCGGATACATCTTGCACTATTTAAAGCCTTTTTTTTTTTTTTTTTTTTTCTTGTTTCTTTTCTTACTAGGCTTTGCTTGGAAACTTTAGAACGAGATACTCTTCTCTTTTATCAAGACAGGAACTAGAACAACAGCAATTTGAACAACCACAAGGAGAAAAAATTGTTGCCATGTCAAAGTTTTCGTACGACGATCTTCCTTGGGACGTAGCAGACCAGCTAGTATGTCTTGATTTCGAATTACAAGAAGGCGATATTACACAGAAAGGCTATGAAAAGAAGAGGAATCAGCTGTTGGAGCCTTATCAAGACTTGATTGCTGAGAGGACGGCTGCTGCCATGAACCGACGACGAATGAGTTCTACGAACGAAGATGATCAGCCAGACACCAATGTTACATCCGAGTTGGCTCTTCTCGACCTCGGTCCTGAGCCAAGTGCTGCTGATGTTACAGATTTCCTTGATTTCTTGCCTTCTCCATCACATTCGCCAGCAGCAGATACGAAAGGCGCAGCATTGATGGAGGAGCACCACCAGCAGCAACAACAACAGAACTCTGCATTTACCGTGCAACAACCATCAGACCCAATGGCTCAAATGGGTGTTCGTCGTCCTCCTCCACCGTCTCATACCATCCCAACTTCTTCGACTAGCTCTATCCGACCACCACCACCACAGTTACAACAACAACAACAACAACAACCCCGCCCTTTCATGCCGGATAATAGCTACAACACCAACAATAGACCTCCTCCACCTCCACCACAAAGTTACATGAATCGCCCTGTATTTGATCCGCGTATGGGTCCTGCTCGTCCCATGTATGGTAATCAGTATATAGGTAGACCTCCCATGAACAACGGATTTAGTAGGCCTCCTCCTCCTCCACTGCCGAATGCTCAAATGAACCCAATGTACCGGCCTCAACCGCCTCCTCCACAGTCCATGTACAGTTATCGACCACCATCTCATTTAAATGCCACGAATGGACCTCCCACACCTACTCATATTGTGCCTCCATTCTCTCAACAACATAATCGATCGCCCTCGTTGGATTCAAAACATGATATGCTCAATAAGAGCTATCCACAAAGCGTACGTCAAATGGACATGGTGGCTGAACCAGATAGCTTGCCTTCTGCTGTAGATTGGGGTAAGTGTTAGTGCGAGACATACATCATGACACATCGTGTGCTCATCTCATGAATAGAGACTTCATCTGCTTCATGGCGACCTAGTGGTGGTGGTCTTGGAAGAGAGGCGTCCATCATGTCAGCGTCCAGTCGCATGCGTCAATCCCTCTCATCCAACAGTCTTTTGTCCATGGTCGATTTATATGGACCAGCTACCGTACGTTGTTCTCGCTCTAACAGCAGCAGAAGCAACAGCATTAACGGGAGAAGCAGATACAGAGACAGCTACATGGCTACCACCTTCAAAGCCATTGAACCAGCCCCACAACCCAAACTTATGCTGAACGATCTTATCGACCAAATGTTTCTGCAAGACTTGGCAGGCCGTCAAATGACACCATTGAAGGGTCGATCTATTCCATTCACACTCTATGACGCAGACAATAAAACGGTATTGACAGATTTCCCAAATTTAGCACACGTGCTTCGATTCAGATCAGCAAAGAGTGGCGATCGATTGAAAGATGCATTTTCGCTTGTGGATGCGCGTGGCAAGGAGCCTACAACACTGTCTTGGGAGAAACTGAATGCGCGTGCCGAGAAAATTGCTCAAGTTATCAAATCCAAGGGCAACGTCAAGCCAGGCGATCGTATTGCACTCATCTATCGAAAATCAGAAGTACTCGAATTCATCCCAGCATTGTTTGGCTGTTTCTTGGCTGGAGTGACAGCTGTCCCTATCAATGCTGCCGAGGATCTGTCTGAACTCTCCTTTATCTTGACACTGGCCAACATTTACCTCATCTTGACAACCGATCACAACCAGCGAGCATTCACCAAGGACATGCAAGCAAAATCCATCGAATTTCCTCCCAGTATCAGCTGGTGGAAGACAAACGAGATGGGGACATGGTATCCATCCAAAAAGGCAGCTGAATATCCACCTATCAAAGTGCCTGAAATTGCATATATCGAATATGCAAAAGCAAGCAATGGCGAATTGAAGGGTGTCACCGTTTCCCATGCTTCTATTATGGAACAATGTGCAACATTTCAAGCGGCTACAACAGAGACAACAATCATCACTGGGGAAGATGGCGCTGTTCTGGTCAAGCCCAAGAAGAATGCTCGTAGTCCAGAGACCGTGGTTAGTTATTTTGAGCCGAGACAGCAAATTGGCTTGATTCTGTCTGTCCTACACTCTGTCTATGCGGGAAACAACATGGTATTTGCCAGCGGTTCCATTGTGGATTCGCCTGCTGTTTGGATTTACGTCCTGTCAAAGTATAAAGGTAACATTAGACTCTTACATGTGCATACCATCAAATGAACTCAACCATGGTAACCATAGCAACCATGGCATTGGCCGATTACCCTGCATTGAAATCCATCACAAAATACTACCAAGCACATCCCAAAGAGGTCAACTCGCACAGCAAAAAAGTGACACCCGACTTGTCCTCGCTTCGATATCTCATAGTCGATACCAACACAGTGCGCCCTGAATTGAATCAAGACATTGCCGACAAACTGCTGCGTCCACTGGGCAATACCGATAATCCACTCGAAGTAGTCTGCCCTGTACTGTCTCTACCCGAACACGGCGGCAAAATCCTCAGTATGCGAGACAACCTGGGACCTGCTTACACGGAAGAATTTGTCGAAACCGAGGAAATCATCACTGAAGATGGACATCAAATCAGTCGACCCGTCATCAAAACGCAGTCTGTCCTGGCACCAGGCAGCTCTCGTGATGTCTTTGCTTGTTTATTTGATGCGCAAGCCTTGAAATTGAACAAGGTCATGGTGGTAGCTGCAGGCGCAGATGCTCAAAAGGAAAAACTCGCTAATGAAGCAGGCAGAGTATGTGTGGAATCGTTCGGTTTTTGTATGCCAAAAGCATCGGTGGCGATTGTGGATCCTGACGCAGCGACATTTTGTCCTGCTGATACGGTGGGTGAGATTTGGGTGAATTCGCCTACCATGGACGGTGGTTTCTGGGCATTACCAAAGCACACAGAATCCATCTTTCATGCACGTCCTCTGATTGTGCCTTCTGAATCGTCTTATCCAGAGGTGTACGGCGAGTCTTTTCTGAGAACTGGGCTGTGTGGTACCATCATTGGTGGTCGGCTGTTTGTGCTTGGCTCTTATGAAGAACGTATTAGACAGCAACGTTTGGGTGCTGATTTTGGGTTGGAAGATATCTACTATGCTAGTGAATTGTTGAATACAGTAACAAAACGTGCGCGTATTGAGCAGTGGTAAGTTTTGGCTGCTGTATTTATGGTATGTGTCCATGTTCTCATTCTCTGCTCTAGTACTGTATTTGAAGTGCGAGTCAACGATCAACATCTACCAGTAGTTGTATGCGAATCCAGTGCTCAAAGATCTGATATTGCTCGAGTAGCAACCGAAATAGATGAAGCATTGATTGAATTTCATGGACTGAGAGCGTATGCCATTGTGTTTGTCAAGGAGAATGGCTTACCCAGACAACTGATTCACGGACGACGTGCTATCCATCCGCTGTTGACCAAGAGATACTTTTTGCAAGGACAGCTCGCTATCCGCTATATCAAAATTGACGTGGATCGCACCATCTTCAACTTGGCCGAGAATGAAGACCCCTCCAAGGACTTGTGGCTTTCTGGCATGGCGTATGAAAAGGCGGTTCGAACAGGCGCGATTGTACCTCACCCTCAGCATCAACACACGGGCATGGAAAAGGTACGCGTGGTGGTAGATGAACGAACCGAATACGACGTTTCTCGATTTACCAATATCGTGGATATCTTGCAATGGCGTACCACCATGAACCCAGAGGAAGTGTGCTACACGGTGTCCACACAGAATGGGTCTACAATCAGCACCAAGCCTTATACATGGAGAAAGTTGAGCTACAAGTCTGCTACCGTGGCAACGCATTTGACCAAGAAGGGGCTGAAACGAGGTGCCAAGGTTCTGGTGATGATGCCTTTTGGCATTGACTACATTATCTGTATCTATGCATGTCTTGCGATGGGCGTGGTTCCTGTGCCTGTGGAGCCTGTCGATCCTCAGCAGCAACCACAGCGTATATCCGAGTTTTCGATGCAAATAGTGGACGTAGCACGCGAACTTGGCGTTACAGCCATCCTGGTCAACTCGGGTGGTGATGATGTGATGAAGCACAGTGCTGTCAAGGCTGCTATCAAGACGCATATTCACAAGAGCTACAAGCTCCCTGAAGTGATCAACATTTCCAAAGCACCCAAGCACCACAAGATGCTGGGCAAAGAAAGCGGTTTCATGGTGCGTCCGGACTGGATCAACAAGAACAGACATTCACCTACCGTTGTGCTGATCCAAACCACTTCAGATGGCCGTCGCTGCTATACGCATCTCAGTCATGACACCATTCTGAATCAGTGCAGAACACAAAAGACAACGTGTCAAATGCGATTTCAACGAGGCATAGTCACCACTGGCTTGGGTACGTACGAGGGCCTGGGTTTCTTGCACGCTCTGTTCTGTGGTGTTTATGTTGGCTGCAGCACTGTGTTGATCCCCTCTGCTGATTTCTACATGAATCCTGCTTGTTTCTTTGAGTCGTTGCAGCGTTACAAGACCAAAGACGCCTTCTTGACCAATGCGTTGGTGCAATTTGCCATGAACCGCATGAACAACAATGATTGCAAGCACATTACACTGAAGGGTGTCCAGAATCTCATGCTGGCAAACGACGGCAGGCCCAAACCGCTTCTGTATCAGCACATGGCGAGATACTTTGCGAGACAAAAGCTGGACAAGGAGTCCATCAACACGGTGTACAGCCATGCTGCGAATCCCATGATTACGACACGCTCTTACATGCTGATGGAGCCTATTGCCATCTCCATTGACCCTTACTGGCTGCGTCAAGGTATCATTCGCACACTCAGCCCCGAAGAAGAGCACTATGGCATCTTGCTCAATGACTCTGGCATCGTACCCAGCAACACCATGGTGGCTATAGTAAATCCAGAGACATTGACCATCTGTCCAAGTAACGTGGTCGGTGAGATTTGGGTGTCTTCAGACAGCAATGCCACCACCATGTTCCAAATGGACGATGCGACACACGAAAAGCGATTTGAAGCTACCATTGCTGGCAATGACCCTAATATCAAATACATGCGCACCGGTGATTTCGGCTTCTTGTGGAATGTAAGACGTCGCGTGGATAACCGAATGATGCAGCCCATGATGCTGGAAGAAGGTCAATGTCTCTACGTGCTTGGTCCTGCCAGCGAAACCATTGTTAGAAATGGTTTGATTTACTTTCCAATTGATGTGGAACTTTCCATTGAGCGATGTCATCCAGCCATTCCATCTGGTGGAAGGTAAGTGTGTGGATAGTGATGCGGTATAGCCGAATGCTAACTTTGTTGCATAGTATTGTTTTCCAGCATAAAGATGAAGTGGTGGCAGTGGTCTCTGTCAAGACCAATGAACATGCTTTGGCTGTAGTGCCACTCGTTGTCAATGCTGTACTGGATCATCATTCCTTCCTGGTAGATACAGTCATTATAGTGCATCCTAGCAACTTTCCCCGATCTCGTTTTGGCGATAAACAGAGACGAAAGGCCATGAATTCCTTTGCTGACAAGAAACTGTAAGTAGTGTTAGTAGATAACATTGAGATGGGTGTGCTCATCAACCACATTTTAATAGAACCGCCATCTACGTCAAGCGCATCACCAACCTGCATCAAAGCATCATGCTCCCTCAATGGACGCAATCCCAACTGTCTGTCTCTGACATGCACGGCGACACGGCTTCTGTCATCAATAGTCCTCGTGCCCATTCTATTTCTGATTTGAACTCTGATTTTGACAAGCAATCGATTTCTCAACAGCTGGCTCGACAAGATACAGCAAGTAGTCGTTTTACACACTCCAATACAGGCTCTGCTGTGCATACACCTATTTAAACCTATCCATCCCGTTTGCCATCTATCTCTAATTTCGCTGATGATCCCATCATCCTATATATAATTTCTCTGTAATTTACGCAACTCCATCTTTCATTTTTCGGCCCTTTTCATTGTAAAATATCCAATAAACTCCTTAGACTTTTAAATTCTCTAATAATAGGCATCTTCTTGCATTGGTCTGACTGTTCGTAGATGCATGCAACTTGATTGCGTATCTTGCGCCAGACTGCCATCATTGCATTTCATGTACAGTTGCTCAACTTGCTTTGTAAAAGGATTGCATTAATGGCAAATACTGTGGTTATAGCAGCTTCAATGCTGCCCTGACATCTACCACAGGCACTCTGTGTTGGCATTGCAACATTCAAAGTTAGGCATTACCCAAGGTTGCCAGTTGCGTGATTCAAACACTATTTGAAGGCATGATGTGGGTTACATTGGAAGCGTTGTACATCACAGCTCTTGGCTAAAACAGACATGTTGGTATAAATACGCACTCTTTAAAGATAACGCACTTTGTGTCGAATTCTTAACTTTCGCATAGCAGTGGGAATACTAGTGAGATAGTGCTTGAGTGGTAGCAAGTGTGTACCACCTGATGAGCCCCGCTACACTTATCACGATGCTATACTGTGTTCTATGATCCTTTTGTTTACTTGTTTACCAGCTAGTGCTATAAACATATTCCAATCATCTCGAGCTGAATCTTACATGGAATGGCATTGACATAACATTTGGATCACCTTTGCTTTCTTTCTTTGCCCTGCTCTGAAGCAAGATTGAGCGCATTTGAGCGAACAATAAGCACAAATGTGGCTGAATAACACTACCAAAGAGATGAGAGCGTTGTTGCATTGATTGGTGCACTATTTGTGAGGTTAATTCTCTCAGTGTCATTGTTTCCCTCTGGCTTTGAATGGACACAACATGACATTTCCATGTTTGAGAGTGGTTGCTAAAAATGACCAAATTCAGGCACATCTGATTCCATTCATCTAGAATCAGTGTGGTTTAACCAGCATCTATAATAAGATTTCTTGTACAAAAGAAGGTGCTTGTACGCCCATGTCGTCTCTTTCGGAGCGGTTTTGCACCCGAACATGTCTTCCGTCAGCATATCATTCAAATTGTGATTTGAACTAGATGCCTTTATAGAGTGTAGATGATGATGACCCATCCCCCATCATCAAGGGAAAACGGTGGCGAATGAAACTTGAACGAGGATAGTGCTGATGGCACAGTAAAACGGTTTGTTGATAATACGTTTGTTTGTACTCTATATTATAAATTTGAGCAAATACTCATCAAATGTAAACAATTATTACAAATCAACGAATTTTAATTATATAAGAACAACTTGACGTATCATACAACAAGAGCAGGAAGGGGAAAAGAAGGGGCGAGACAAATTATAGCAGTAATGCCAAGGGGGGGGGGATATAAAGGAATGGATATATATATATATATACAACTACATGAAATCGATAGCTTTGATCATTTTCTTGAATTTTTGACAAAAAGGAGTGTTGGTAATTCCTTCTTTTGTTTTGAGCTTGATGTGTTATATAAGCTAATTTAAGATGAAACTTGATCTTTCTCTTGCACATCATTCACAGGTGCCACTTTGCTGTTGTAACTAGGTGGTGTTGTAAGTGATGGCCACTTGTTATTGCTGCCATCGTGAGTAACTGCAGGGCGTGATGGTTGCTCAGTCTGCATTTTCAATTTGTACAAAATAAGTTACGCTTTATACATGTTTACACTCTATCATTTCGTACCTTTTCTTCCAAGTGAGTCTCTCCGTTCTTGGAAGAGATGTGAATGAAATGAGTGCCTTGTCCTTTAGGCACACGCTGAGCGACACCATCAGCATCCAATGTAACTTCATAGACAGTTTCCTAGAATCATTGACATTTAGTGACATGTCAAATTTAATCATTTTAAATTGTACCTTTTCAAAGAAAGGATGAGAAATACAGCAACCCATTTTGATTTATTATAGTATAGTGTGGACGATGTGTAAATAAAAAGCGATGAAAAGCAAAAAATGAAAGAGGAAAAAGAGCAATATCCTTTCACATTCGTATGGTTATTTATAAGTATTTGCATTTGGCTTTTTTTGAAGTAGCATTGTGTGTGTGTGTGTGTGTGTGTGTGTGTTTCATGTATTCACCACTCGGGCCCAAATTCTTTAACCTTCCCTCAAGGGTAACACAATTACACAAAAGGGCATGTAGGCGCTTTCTTCACGCGGACGATAAAGACGTACACAGCACCTCCATATCATGATGTTTGAGCGTGTCATATAGGCCATCTCCGGCGTACAAGCGTGCTCGCTTTACATCATTCTAGTTTTATGATTTCAAGCGATTTCTCCTCAAGCTCAATGCATGCCTCATGAAATGCTCCATTCTATTACAAAGGTAAGGCTCACAGCTCTCTATTTTCTACTACTTGTATCCACCTTGATTCAATTATACTAAAGTTACCCCTTGATCTTTCCATATAGGACCTAAATCCAAAACATATTTATTTAATCTTCCGTTTCACTAACGCTCCAAGCGTCCAGATCCACATCCTCCATGGTATCTAGAGTGTCACCTTGTATCGGTGGTTCCCAAACTAGTATTTCTCCTCCATTGGATCCACTGTAGTATTCTTGATAGGCATCTCGTTTCTCTACGCAGATCACTCGACCATACGCCCCTTTCAGCCGCTGAACAAGCACGCCGTCAAGCAATCGATAGACAAGCACCTGTCTGTCATCACTGGGTATATACAAAAGTGGCGGCCAGACATCAGCACTAGACACAGTTGCCTCCATGTGTAATTTGAACCTGTTTCTCCAACTGGACCCGTAATTTACAAATGTGTTCTTTCCCGATTCTGTATTCCATAACCGGATCTTTTCATCCAAGCCGAGTGATACCAAGTATCGACCATCTGGTGTCATTGTTAATCCATTTACGCCCTTTCCATGTGCTGTGTTGGTCTCTGCCAAGGGATCTCGCATCGCTAATAAAGGGGGGAGGGGGGTGAGTATGATGTGACAGCAATTGATGCATAGACGCTTGGCTTCTTACCAGCATTGTCTTGGTCAAGAGACATCAAGCAGGAAGAAGCTCGTCGTATGTCCCATACCCGGATTGTGCGATCATCGCTGTAATGTTTGACAGTGTGTGAGTCAAATAGAATGATGTAGAGGCATATATAATTTACCCTCCAGAGTACAAAATATATTCTTGATTCAAGGACCAGGTACAGGCCAACACCGATCCAGAGTGACCCGTCAAGGAGTGGGTGAAGGCACCACTATTGAGGTCGCACAATCTAATCCTGGGCTCAGAAGCGGCACCTTGTATTGTTGCAAATGAGCATGAGTCTATGATGACGAAGGATGTCTCCAGAATTCAACTTACTTGCTACAAGTGAATGCGATGCTATCGGTGACATGGATTGACAATTGACTCTTGCTTCCATGTCAAACTCATAGGCTGGCTGGAAAAGAGCTTCCGTTAATTAAAAACGGATACCGTTCACGGATCAACTCCTACTAACCTTCATCTCATTTGTGTCCCATACTTTGATTGTTGTGTCATAACTGGATGTGACAAACATGCCTGTATCAAAAGGAAACCATGATACTGAGGTGACAGCATATTTATGTCGATCCATTCTAAACCGTTAATTAAGATCTCCATGTTTGCAACACCATGCCCTATATACAAACAATGCCTTACCTTGCTGTGCTTGCAATGGGCTCATTCCTCATGTGCTCGGCTGGCATTGCCTGTAAATCAAACACATGCACTTTGCCATCGCCACCTCCAGATAGTAGGCTATAAAGGTAAATGACAATCCACTAGATAGTATCAAAGATCTGAGCACTCACTATCTCTGTTCAATCGTCTCGATCTTAATTGAATTCACTCCACCTATAGTGTGGCCCGATGAGATGAAATGTACTTTCAGTATTGCTGCGCGTGAGTCTTCTACAAACCTCTGTGAGAAAGAGCCAGCTCTTTGTCTTTGCTTAATTGCAAGCTATACACTCGTCTTGTTGTTTCTGCTCTCTCTAATCGCAATGGGTTCAACACTCCATATTCTCGTTTTTTCATAAAACTGTACATGGTGCAAAGACGAAAACGGAAATGAAAAAGAGCAAATATGCATTAATACTAAATTTACGGTCCTTAAATGCATGTTGTCATGCTTATGGAGTGTATCTTTTGGGGCAATCAGATGTGGTAATCATTATGGTTGGAATCACCAAGGTTGTGTCAATGCGACTACCATGAAAATAGAGGCGCACCATGTCGCAAGTTATGCGTTGAGAAAATGCATTTTTATTTATTAAATGACGATATGCTAATACTCTCATCATGGCGATGATCAGAAATTCAGAATGGCAGCGTCCGTTCAAAATGCATGGAAATCCTTCAAGATGCTGTTCAATATAAATGCTATAGTAGGAGTATCCTCCCAACAATTCAGTGCAATTCTGAACCGCTTGCATCGTGCTTCTCTTCGCTCTGTTTTTTAATTTCTTGCTGAACATGCTCCATGCCATGGAAGAAGCCGTACGTTTTCTCGCAATGAGCATAGGTGTATTTTGCAGTAACATAGCCCGCAATACCAGAAGCACCTGATTGTACATGGCGGTGAGTATACCGCCAGTGCCATTGATGTCTATTAAGCCTACCTAATGCAGAGAATAATGCTCTGTTCTTATCTAATCCAAGACGACGACCCACTGGCACTGTATTCAATGGCAATTAGATGTCTCATCATCATCCACTCGCTATGCTATATCTTACACGCAATCAGACCAGCAATAACTATATTAAATGTTAGTATTAATCAACCTCTTCCCAACACAATATGCAGAATATCATACTCGCTGCGTAGACACCGGTTTTATTAGCATTTTGCTGACAAAGCCTTGGTAAAATCCACTCCTAATGGACATTTGTTCAGTTCCTAGGAGTAGTTAGAAAGCAGATTAACTTACTGGATGCTCTTGTGCAATGCCTTGTTGTATTCTCGACATGATGTAAAGTTATGTAAAATGCAATTTCGCATCAAATCATGCAAATTTATATGAAATCCAGATGATCCGGGTCTCCAATGCGCAACCCCGAATGAAAACATGAAATGTGAATCATGATGGCATCCAAATGTGGGCAGGTGAGCATCATTAATTCAAGTTGATTGCATCTTGATTGCCTGCCTCCATTTGACTGAATATCAAGCAAGCCTGGATACTCATAGAGAAAATCTCATAGCAAGTGTTCAGATAAAATCTGCATGATCCATCAGATGGGTTTCTTCCAAGAGAGGAATACCTTTAAATCCCAGTGAGAAGACTTTTCGATGATGGCATGGGTGACGTAAAATGTAGCCTCCCCCTTGTTCATCTAATGGTCCCTAATAGAAAATTCAACTAGAGCACCGAATGTCGACTAGCACAAACTTGTCGCCGGCCTCTTGTTTTATAGGCGACGAGTTTACAGGCTGAAGCAAGGGACCCACCCACTCACCCGCACAACACAATACACCACACATCCACAGACACATTCAACTCACAATAATCCAAACCCCATATTTTTTTTTCTATTCTTTTTCCTCTTTAACAGTAAAAATTGTAAGAGATATACAAATTATCACATTTGATAACCTGTATTAATATAGTCGATGTAGTTCACCCCTTTCCACTGCTATTTTCAACATGGCTTTCCGTTTAATTTCCAAGAGTGCCGCTAATGGTAAAAAAAATCACCATCATTGTAGATTTTATTACGAGCGATAACTGACCATTGCTTTCTCCTTTCTAGCTGCCATCGTTGCTCGCCCTACTTTAATCAACACTTCTCGCCAATCTTTGGGCGCTACTGCGTAAGTACATTGACCTGATCCATCTCATTTCCAAAAGCTAAATGTGTATGTTGCTAGTGTTCGTCATTACACCACCCAAAAAGAAGGTACAACCTTGAAAACGAGATGAAATGTAGAGGAATATGATAGACTGACGATATACATGTGTATTAGTTGAACCCAAGGAAAAGGCCAACAGCATCATCAACGCCCTTCCTGGTAACAGCCTCGTTTCCAAGACTGGTTTCCTTACATTGGGTACCGGTCTCGCCACCTTTATGATTTCCAAGGAAATCTACGTCTTCAACGAAGAAACCTTGGTCTTGGTCGCCTCTGCTGGTCTCCTCGGTGTCCTCCTCAAGTACCTCAGAGAGCCCTTCAACGACATGGCCAACGACCACATCAACCGCATCAAGAACATTTTGGTTCAAGCTCGTGAAGATCATAAGACTGCTGTCAACGAACGCATCAACGAAGTCGGTCAAATGAAGGATCTTGTTGAAGTTACCAAGGCTCTTTTCGAGCTCTCTCGTGAAACTGCTCAATTGGAAGCTGAGGCCTTCAAGTTGAAGCAACAAGTTGACGTTGCTCATGAAGTCAAGGCCACTTTGGACTCTTGGGTTCGTCATGAAGCCAATGTTCGTGATCGTGAGCAAAAGCAATTGGCTGCTTATTTGATTGAGAAGATCAACAAGGACTTGCAAGATCCCAAGATTCAACAACAAATTCTTGAGCAAGCTATTATCGATGTCCAAAGTAAGTTGTGTGCTGTGTTGGAGAGAGTGTGATATGGCGTGCTAATGACATATTTGCTGTAGGAATTGCCAAGACTCATTAGATTCCTCTACCTATTTCTTCCTCGCTTCTTATTTTATTAAAACAATAAACATTTGTATAAACGATAGATGTTGTGTATAATGTGTCTGCTGTGAGTGTGTGCAGTTGTTCTTATGAAAGCTGTGTAGTGTGTGTGTGTGTGTGTGTGTGTATGTGGCTGTTTTTACTGTTCTATAGAGTATTTAAATTGTTGAATGTCAATTTTTCGTGTCTCCTTATTTCTTTTTCCTCTACAACACCACACAATGTCTGCATTAAACGATCAATTAAAGAGTTTCAAGAAATCATTCAAGGCAAATGCTGACATTGCTGTGAAGCGTGCTGGCCAAGCAGCGCCCGTAAAGGAATCGAAATCATACACAGGAACTATTGCAAACAACACAAAGGCTTCTTTTGAGAATGGTCATGACAAGAAGCGAAAGAGATCCACTGGTAAGGATGGAATGAGCTAGATGTGCTCTCATCTGTTATTTACCGCATCGATAGTCTATTCACAACCTGCCAATACGGGCACGGGTCATCATGCCATGAGTCAATTGTACACAGTCATTCAGTTCCTCAAAGACAGTGATAATCCGCAGTCTGTTGTCAGTATTGCATCTCGAACTAAAGTGGATATTGGAAAGAATCAAGCATTGTGGGATAAACTAGTCAACAACAACAAGATTGAATTCGACGCAGCCAACAAGACATTTGCATACAAGCCTACATACCAGATCAGAAGCAAAGAGGACCTTTTATCATTATTGATTCAAAAGAAGAATGAGGGCGGCATGGATTACAAAGACCTCAAGGATTCGTACTCGAAATTGAGCAGCGCAGTAGAAGAATTGGCATCAGAAGGACAAATCTTGGTTGTGCGCAACAAGGATGGAAATCCTCGAGTACTATTTCACAACGATTCACAATACAATACAACCATTGATCCAGGTAGGTATAAGAGTAAAATGTTCAGCAGGAGATGTTGATCAGAGTGCCCATGTAGAGTTCAAAAAGATGTGGGCAGAAATCCCTATTCCTGACGAAACTGATCTGCCAAAGGCCTTGGAGGTAGCAGGTCTCAAGACGATGGAAGTGTTCGAAAAGAAAGTGACATCAGAGGTATATTTAAGAACGAGACAGTGAAACAGATCATGATGCTAATTGCAATGCCAACAGTCCAAGCCAAAGAAATCAAAGACCAGAAACAAGAGGATCAAAATCACTAATACTCACTTGGCTCATATCGATTTATCAAAGGATTATTTGCCTGGGAACAAGAAATAAAATATTTGATGCTCCTCTCTTCCTTTTTTTTTTTTTTTCATCAAATAATTTTTCATCCAGTGTATGCAGACTCATCATCGCAGAAGATCATCAAAATCCATCTTACTACCAAGAATATCAAATAACAATGCTACAATGAATAACACGCTGTATACAGCAGGGCAGCCCAATTATGCCAGAAGAATGACAGTGCATTTGCCAGAGACTATACCCGATACCACTTATCTTTATGGCTATGCATTGCTCATAGGCACTATTTTTGTATTTGTCATGTCTGGCTATTCAATCATAGGAAGCAAATACATGCCAGACACAAACAACAAGGTAGACTGCTTTGCACAAGGCACCAAGATGATCACTAAATGCTACATGTCAATAGATTCTGGATTGGATTAAATACGATAATTACTACTGCTTGCTTATACCCATCACCGCGATTGTCTGGATCTATTGGGTACTGTGGAATTGGATGGGCATGAAGTTTTTTCGACACAACTAGACTTGTTAAATGTTATTATATAAACGAGTGTTTATGCTTCGGATGGCTCTGTACGTTCGCTTCGCTTCGGTGAGAATCAACCTGCGCAGCTACCGATTGCCCTTGTGTATCTTATCAAAATACTGCTACTTTCATGTTGACCCTCTACTTACACATGAAGGCCCTTCATATTATCTGTGCATTTGATTCTTATGTGATGCTTTACACCCATATACACGTAGCTACTTCATATACGGGCAACCAGTATAATAATATTACCCCTTTCTAGTCAAGAGTGTGCCAAATACAGCTGTGTTATCTCGTGTTAAAATCAGTTTTAGGCTACCGAAATAGTGCCAAACAGTTGCTCTGATCTGGCAGTTACTTTCTGACACCTTTGTTCAACTTTTTGAAGACCCAAAAAACATGGCCAAAATTCGACAAAAAAGCATGAGGTACCCCTCCTGGTTTTCGTCGAAAATCAAACGATCGCGTTTTTGACCTTCAAAATGAAGACTTTTACTATGGCATATGTTATTTCAAAATGCTTCCCTCGATCCAAAGCAACCTCTGAAACTTTGTTTATGAGGACTTCATATGCAAAATCTCGACATTTTGGCCAGAAACCTCTTTTCATATTTTTGTAAAGTACTCAGTAAGTTTATTCAAAACACCTACCTTACTTGGTACCATTGGATGCGCTTTGAAAAGCACTCCAAGACAGCTTAAAGAAGCATAAAGATGATTAGCATATTTTACATAGTCGAATCTGCTAAAAAAAAGCTCAATCGAGTCGAAAATCCTCAAGATTTGGCCAATCTGGAACAGACTATGTATCTGGATTTGAATTGATTTTGGCTTGCGGGGCCGGCTGGCAAACTCAATGCCCTGTTCATTATGAAGGCATTACAGTAATAGACGTTTTTGAAGCGTATGGAAAGTAGGTGGCAGATTGCATAGCGTTGTTGTCAGCCAAGCTATTCCCTTTGAATTCTATATTTAATAACACCAGTCTACCAACATACTTGTTAGATCAACTTCTTTCCTTTTTGAGGCTTTGAGAGTGTCTAGGACCATAAATTTATTATGTTACGATATGATGTTATTCATGGTATCTATCAACTATTGCAAAAGAGAGCCATTGGGCATTTAACAAGTATGGAATGGTAGATGCTATGGTGACATGCTATAGCTTGGGATGCGCCATAAGGTTACTTTTTAGTCCCATTAGAATTTCAGGAACACACTTTATTCATCATCATCAGCACATGCTTATTACAAACAGAATTATCGGTGTCTGCTTGATTATGCAAAGATAGTTATGCATCTAAAGGTCATGCCGTTGTATTAGGCTCGATACAAAAGCTTATTTCCAAGAGCTGTTGGGGCAAGATTAGATCTTACATGTTGCACACACACACACACATATCGATGTCTACTGCATTCGAACTAGAAGGAGTAAAATCTACTTTAGCAGCTTTATATGATATATATATAGTTTTGTGTCATACTCTTCATCATCTAATTCATCATTTTAATATACGTCTATTCCATAGATGTTGCACTAAAAAACAATTTCAAATGTCGCTAGCTTTGTGAAATGGGCCCTCCTAGAACTGTCAAAAGTTCAATTTCGCTTTTCTGGGTGCGCATGGCATCTTAGTCACCCTGAAAACGTGCTTGATTTGATATTGACATCACTGATGATACATGTTGTATTTGAAGATTTCCAGTATGATTACAGGCTAGTAGCTATCAAATTAGGCACATGTCTGATTTGAGGGCCTGTTGGAAGGTGTCAAATGCAGTACCTTGCAAGCATATGACATTAGCAAATGTAATATAGCGCCTTGGATGTGGCTCTAATCTGCGCCAGTAGCGCTCGTTCAGTCGACGTAGAATCAAGCCAATGTAAAAGCCAGTGGATCAAATGAAATGCCGTATTTGACAGGATCCCAGTCTGTAGCTCTATAAATGTTCATTGTGTGCTGGACGCAGCATGCTGACTGGTACGTTTAAGAGACTTTTTCGATCGTTTGCGACAGACACCACTGACTTTCGACTAAATGGATAATAAAGGGCTGTGTTGCACATGTTTCGGGACACTATATAGCCCATTGCAACTCAGTTTTTATTCCTTTTTCTATTTCTGCTCCATTACAGCAGCTTTCTACAGTTCTCTTTTCTTCTCGTTTAACTACAGTTTTGATCATCTATACAACATAATGCTTGGATCCTCACCTCCAATAAATGAAGCACATACTAGCTTACCGAATTCAAATAGTATACCCGAGTTTGTCAAGAAGTTGTTTGGGTAGGTGTACTTGAGTCGATTGTCTTTTTTTTTTTTTTTTTTTTTTTTTTTTGCAATAGTAATCACTCATCGTGCGGTTATAGTATGCTAGAGGACAACATTTATCCTCAGGTCTTCTCTTGGGGAGCCGAAGGAGACACGTTTGTTGTCAAAGATCCCAATGAATTCGCTCGCCACATTTTGCCAAAACACTTTAAGCATTCCAACTTTCAAAGCTTTGTACGCCAGCTGAACAAGTATGATTTCCACAAGCTGAGGATGCCAGATGATGGACACCGTCTTTACGGCGACCAGGTACGTATACACTTTAGTAAACTGCAACTTATTTAACAAATTTGCATCAAGGCATGGGAGTTTCAGCATCCCAATTTCAAATACAACAGAAGAGAGCTTTTGGAAGATATCAAGGTACTAATTGCTTCATGGCGCCTATCAACATGATATTTATCGTAACCATCTTGTAGAGAAAACCTACTGGAAAAGCGGCGCAAGCAAGTCAATCATCATCAGCGTCTAATGCGACAGGTTCGTCATTAGCAAACTCAAGATTACCCACCAACGTGCTGGCAGAAGAGATGAAGACACTCGCCAGCAATCTTCAGAAGGAGATCAACAGCCTCAAAGATACACAAAAAAAGATGACGGACAAGATCAAAGGGTTCGACAAAAAGTACAGCGTCGTTTTGGATAGCATTCAAGGATTTCGACAAAACATGAAGGATCAAGATTTACTTATGAAGGACATTATGTCGTTTGTTTCAAAGCAAAATAATGTGGCTGTGGGGCAAGACTTGCAAGCAATGATGGATACATACAACACGGCGTCGACCATGGGAGAAGTAAAATTGGAACGATTATCGGATACATTGAGTGGGAACACAAATCTAGCAGCTGGTTCATCTGGTCAAGTCATGATGCCGACTCTTATTGATAACTCTCAACAACAAATACATCAGCAACAACAACAACAACAACAACAACAACAGCAGCAGCAGCAGCAGCAGCAGCAGCAATTACAACAACAGCAACAACAACAACAACAGCAACAACAACAACAACAACAACAGCAACAAATACAGGCACAACAAATCGCTAGTTCTACGTCCATGATACCCGTCATCAACGCATCGGCACATATACGAAAAAGAAAGCGCATGCAACCCGGGTGGTCAGTGCCACCGAGAGTCTTATTGGTAGATGATGATTCATTATTCCGTAGATTGTCAACAAAGTTACTCCAAATTGCAGGTTGTACAATTGATGTAGCTGTTGATGGTATGGAGGCTGTGAGAAAGTTGGGCACAGGCAAATATGATTTGGTGCTAATGGTAATGTCTGATACGCCAAAACTCAGTCTTGCAGATGACTGACTGTAACTGTTTGTAGGATATCATGATGCCGAAATTGGATGGCATGTCTGCCACACGAAATATTCGACAATACGATACTTGGACACCTATTATCTCCATGACTTCAAACACAACAGATCAGGATATCCAACAGTATTTTATGAGCGGAATGACAGACATCTTACCAAAGCCATTCAACCAAGGTTCATTGGGTAGTTTACTGGAGAGATACTGTGCTCATTTGGTGGGACAAAGACAGCAGCAGCAGCAGCTTCAGTTACTTCAGCAAAACTATTCATTGAATGGCAGTCTATTAGGATTAAACGATATGACGCCACAATTAACGCTGATTGAGGATGGCGAGGACGCTAATAACAATACGGAAGGAAAAGGAAAAGGCATTAAGTATTTACCGCAACTGCCTCAGCAACAACAACAACAACAACAACAGCAGCAGCAGCAGCAGCGGCAGCAACAGCAACAATTACAATTCAACGCTAGTTTCTCGGCTGCTACAACAATACCTACGACTGTAGCTGCCGTCACTGCTGTTGCGAGTAGCTCAAACAGTAATATTATACCCCAGTTAGGCCATATACAATCAATGAATGATCAGCAACAACAGCAACAGCAACAATGGTATTTGTATGCGAATGAAAAGCGACGCAAAATTGATGACAGTACTGGTAGAAATCAGTTGTAGACAACAGTAACAGCATCGAGAAGAAAGTTTTGTTTAAAAATGGCATATGTGTATATATTTCCTCTTTGAAAATAAACTTGCAATCTAATGTATATACATTTCACCCCATACTCGTTGGTTATTTGATTGTTTTTTGTTGAATTTGGCTATATCCTATGTCTAGTTCAGATACTTGCATCGAATTCCTTTTTATGACTACCGTCATTAGTGCAGATTTCAATTTCAAAAAATCTACCTGCAATAGAGTAAGTGATGATTGTTATCCCTCTTTTGGTCTTGTATTCACAAGTGGTTCACAAAGAGTGTGTAACAGGACTATGTGAAATTGGTCTTGTCATGCATGCAGCATTGAAAATTTACTTGAATTTCATATCCATCACTCCCACATCTTGAAGCCTACCAGAACAGTCGTCCTCATCTGTCTCTCCAAAGCTGCACCCAGCATTTGATTTTCAATATGAAATGATTGTCAAAAGTCATCAGTCATTTTGCCTATACTCTCGTCCACGAAAATGCTCTCTAATCACTACACGCTTGACCGGGTTTTGATAGCAGGATATCGTTCAGAGCCAAAATGGTGTTGGTTCGAAAATTGCATACATCTCTCCCACCGTTTTGTAGCTGTTGTGCCGTAAGAGACTCTGGTGTGGAGCCTAATTCAAGTTTCGAGCGTGGTGTTGGTTATAGGATTCAGATGTTGGAAAAGAAACTGATTTTCCTTGAAGGGTACTACAGTAATTCATTTGTCAGGTGGCAATCTATCAAGATAGGCCTTGTTGATTTGTGGGTTCGATATGTTTTCAAATCAATTCTAGCTGCGTCCCTCTTGGAGCAATGACAATACAAAACACTACAAAAAGTGTCTGTAAATATTAAGCATTGGAAAAAGGTATTCGTAGGCAATAAGTTACATAAAATTAAAGCAAATAAATATAAACATACCTCGTTGAGTGTTTATGAACCATCTCAATCAGGTACCTTACCGCTGGGTATGCTGTTTTCACACACAAACTACTGCTTTAGCAAGTAAGGAATACAATTCCATTGTCGGTTATTTCGAGAATCATAAACACACAAAACATCTTTAATAGATACCTTTCTGATAATTTGAATTTTACAGAATCTTGTGTAAGGACGAAACAAAAAAGCTTGATGATGACCGAAAACGTTCTTTACCATCATCTCTTGTACGTCAATGCATTGAATCATGTTGTATAGAACAAGTTAATGGACATTTATCAAACCATACGTTTTGATTTGAGTAAACTGAGCAATCTAAGAGAAGCCAATCGAAATCTGGCAAACAGTGATCTTCGATGCAGCAAACAGCGATATCCTATGTCTTGCCTACTAGATCAAAATTATAGTCTATAATGGACGCATATATACATTCTCTATTCTTCGACGAAGCAAGCAAGAATACGTCTTGACGAAATACGAGCGATAATAATCGACTTGATCCATCTCACCATAATAATGTAAACTTCATCTACTCTTCTACTAATGTGAACGTCTCAACTTGCCAGTATCATATGAGAGCCTTTCAAAACCTTGAAATCTGACTCATCTTCAGTACCTCACATCTGTATCAATTGAGACAGTTGATATAAAGGCACACATTACACTTCTATTACCTCCTAGTACTCAACAATATGTTAAACATAGCTAAATCTTGGTGCATTAGAGTCCTGTTTTCTCGAGTTAGAAGCCATTTTTAACATTGAGAATAACACCAAACAACTGCTTTCATCTAGCGCTTACTTCCTGACACCTTTGCTCAACTTTTTTGAGATTGCCAAAATTTGACCAAAAAAGCATGAGGGATACCTCATGGATTTTGACAAAATCAAACAATCGCGTTTTTGACCGCAAAAATGAAGACTTCTACTATGACATGTATTAAATCAAAACGTTTGTATCGACCCAAAGCAGCCCTTAGCACTTTATTTGTGAAACCTACATATGTAAAATCTCGACATTTTCGCCAAAAACCTCAATTCATACTTTCTACCTTTGCTCAATAAGTTCAGTCAAAGCATCAATTATATTTGGTACCACTGGATGCACCTTGAAAAGTACTCCAAGGAAGCTTAAGGAAGAAAGGGATGATAGTGTCGACTTATATAGTCGAATCTCGCAAAGTAGATTGATTGAAATGATTCTGGTCCCATTTTTATCATTTCGAGCAAAAAAAAGAATAGTCTGAGGTTTAAATAGCTTTGGCTGACAAAATGCCCTCTGTGTAGCTAATTGTAATGGGACCTGGATCGAAACTTACTACAGCTTAAACTGATAATTTTGGTACATGATGTTACATCTGATAACCGTAACTAGCCTGGATCACCACCGTATTATCTATAAGCTGATTTTTTTTTTCATACGGCGTTGAAAGTATCCGACAGTTATAAATGTATTGATGTTGACCTGCATAGGTGGTTTCCCATATTGCTCTTTCCTCTGCATTACGATACAAACGAAATGAGCCTACTCTTTCAAATGAGCAAATGTATGCCCTGTCAACTTGATCTAATGTGCCACCAGAGACAAATTGCATTCTACACATTTGATCCTCCTCTTCGCCAAATGAAATGCACTATTATTGAGATATGTTACATATCCAATTGTGGCTACTGTTACAATGCTGCTGCATATCCACCTTTTTGGCTACGCATCCTTACTATTCATCACTCCAAAAGAGAGACTGATTTCTGTTTATTCAGAATATATTGAATAGAATTCATGAAGGGGACGAGGAGGGATTTGATTGAATGGAGTTGAATGGCGCAACAGATTTCTTCTGGTTTGCATGTTACACTAATTCGACAAGTTAATGATCACATTCATTGTTGTTATTGCTTTTGTGTGTAATTGATATGGAAAAACGAGGGGGAGAGAGAGCATGAACTTTGCAACCATATAAACAAAACACTCATGATGAGCAAATAAATGTGCTCTTCAAGCACATGCGTTGTATAGGCCTTTCTTTGATGAACATTGAAATTAACATTTGGAGTCATGAGAATATCTAGGTTCCCCTTATTTAGGTTTGCCCAGGTCCAGTTCAATGTGCTATTTCACCCCCTTTTTTTCTTCCTGTCTCTTTCCTTTTTATTTAACGAGCTTTTTTCTCTTTTTGATTACACTCTCTCTCTTTTCTTCTCTTCTTCCCAAAACAAGTATAAACACGGACTCTATCTAAAATAAGCTATTACTGTAAATGACCTTTTTTTATTTTCTTACTACATTACCATATTTAATCAATTTTAATTTCTCTGATTTGAATAGATTTATAATGCAATCTACTGGTTACTATCAATCACCAAATCAGCAGCAACAAGCTTATATGGTACAACAGCAACAACAGCATCAACAGCAACAACAGACATCACCGTTACCAACGAGACAAATGCCGAGACAACAAGCACAACCACAGTTAATCATGGACAATGGTCAGGACGGTTTGGATGACGAGGACGAGGATGATGGCGAAAAGAAGCCCCAAAGAAGATCAGGGCGTCGTAAGATTAAGATTGAGTACATCGAGGACAAGACAAGACGCCATATTACATTTTCAAAAAGAAAGGCTGGCATCATGAAGAAGGTATGCGTCTATACAGAATCTTGTTTCCCCCCCCCCCCTCCCTCCCTCCCGCGTTTGATACTGACGTATATCAAATCATAAAGGCATACGAATTGAGCACATTGACTGGTACCCAGGTGTTATTGCTTGTTGTATCTGAAACAGGTTTGGTGTATACATTCACTACGCCCAAATTGCAGCCACTAGTGACCAAACCAGAGGGTAAGAATTTGATTCAATCCTGTTTGAACGCTCCCGATGCTTCAATGGAAAATGGCTCTTTGAATGGATCGCCTTCTATGGTAAGTTTAAGAGTTTCGGAGTAAGTGCGCAAGAAACTCACACACCCTTTTCATGTTTTGGCTGCGTGTGTAGGGAGCTGCAAATTTATATGGGGACAATCGTCAAAAATGATCTGTCAATCTTTTGATAAAAAAAAAAAAAAAAAAAAAAAAAAAAAAAAAAAAAAAACGATACGAGAGCTTTATCATGTCTATACATTATCTCAATAATTTATACGTTTTCTCTGTTTCATTCCTTTCTCTCCCCCCCCTCTCTCTCTCGACCCCTCCTTCCCTTCCTCTCGTTATATTTTTCTTTGTCGTCGTTCCCTCTACTATGAAGTTTACTCTATCTATATAATATCTGCAAAATAAAATCATAATTATAAATGGAGAAGGCATCAATGGGTTTACGTTGTACGAACAATTAATTAAATTGAGGAGTTTTGCGAGGTTGATTCATGATGATGGAGGTAAAGAGATCTTGAATATCCAGCTATGATGTGGGGAGAAACAACTGTATGAAAATACGCCTCAAGAGATCCCTTTTATTTTTCAGATGTGATTGGTGTCAAATGTAAATGGTATAGGATACATGATTGTTGATCAGCCCATTGGAACATTGCTACCTATATAAAGAAATTACAAAGTTGTGTTTTACAAATGTCTTTTAGATAGGAATTGCGTTATTTGTTGCATATCTTGATCTGATCTCAAGGTCAACTCAATTTGTTGATTTGGTAACATGGCAACATGAACAAGCACACTCCTACTGCTGTCGTCTACTGCAATAAACTCTTGTCCAATGATTTCAATGATGTGTATCTGCCATGATTTGCTTAGTTTCCTAGCCAACTTATCACATCGAGTGACCGAGCATTCAAACTTTCGCTTTTCTTCCACTGAATATTGCACCCATAATCGACCAAAGTCTTCTGTAGATAGCTTATTACTGTCCTCATCGTCATCGTCTTGCAATTCAAGATCAATCAGACTTGAAACGAGGTGAGTCTAAATAGCGTTTGTGGTCAGATATCATGCTTTTGAGCCTTTATCCTGTCATTCCTTTACCTCTGTGTGATAGGAAGGCACTGATGGGAGTAGATATGTTAGTCTTACAAGCGTGATACAAGTAGAATAGTCTTTACCTATATGGGAGGAAGCGCTAGTCGAGGCCTTTGTTTTTAGCTATTTTTAGACGTTGCAAGTAATTACATGAACATCGAGTCTTTCATAATCAAATGATTTCTTACATGGATTGAGTCATTGCTTGTATTCGATGATGGGGGATGATGGCTTCTAGTTTTCCGAGGTGCATCTTTTTCGAATTTGATCAGATCAACGTATCTATTTGCCTAAACATGCATACAAAACTTACATTTACCATCTTGTTTGGTGCCTGTGTTGTACTTTCCAATGGTTGTCGGTCGATTAGGATTCGCGGATAGCTGATGATACACATTTAGTGTGGGCTGCTTTTTTTTTTCAGGGCGTGTCATTCTTACCTCTGAAATGGACGGTGGCAATGGTGTTGCAATTTCCTGAAACTCTTTTTCGAAACTAGCATCAGCAATGACATCCAATAACTCTCTTACAATCTAGCGTGTACGTGAGCTATCAGCGTTCATGTGCCCACCTAAAATAGAATACGCACCTCTTGTTTCTCAGGTACAGGTGACCTTTTGTACTCCTTCAAAATAGCCTCTATTCCTGATAACCACTTTTTACTGCGCATAATGCATTGCTTGATCGCTTGCAAGCCACATGTCTGTAGGTACTCGTCTATTTCTTGTCAGGATTCTCGGCTTTAATGTGGTTGAATGCTTCTTTTTGTTACCTCGTACGAGTTGAATCCATCTTTGTAATTGAAGCATTATATCCAGGTCGGTGTATTTCGAGGATAGATAGCCGACATCACCAAGTATCTATCAAATAGTAAGAATCTAGGACGAGTTGGCATCTCATGTGTCACTCACCCATATCACAAGCTGTATTAGTAATGGCGAGTATCTATCCTCAGAACTGGCCTTTCTCAGTAACTCATACGACGTATTAACGGCAGCTTCTCTTGTGCCGCTTCCATCCACATTCTCCGTCAAGGCTACATACAGATACGGTGTCAATACTGTGGACATTATCGCCATCATGCTATACTCTACCATTTCTCAGCAAGCTACATTTGGATTCCGTATAGTCATCATCCAAGTTCTTCCTTGATTCAGCTAAAACGTTCAGCATGGTCTCCACAAACCATGTGTCTTGTTCCGTATGATACTCAATGATGCGGTTGATGAGCCAATAAGCAATAGTTGTGTTGCTTTGCTTGTTGTCGTAGTTTCGAGACATAGCTTCTATCAGATGCGGTGCAATATTTCTGAGGACATGTTGATCAACAATGGTATCCATGTTCTGTATCGACTGCGTGATGATAGTGTGGTCGTCGCAAGATGACTCAACAATGCTTGCCAACAGTGTGCCGTCCAGCCAGCTCTTTTTCCAAAAGCTTTCATCAATGAATGACATCCCTAACAACCCTAAATACTTCAAATTGTGATTTGATGAGTTTAAAAATGGCACCAGCACCTGAAATGGGTTTTGTTCAGGCACGGATAGTGTGCCGAGCAACAGCGAATCCAACGAGGCAAGCAACTTGACACATTCCAATACAATGGCTAGAGTTGGCAAGTTGGATCAATATCTGATCCAGGTACACCTCTATCCCACATACATACCAAATGCTGCATCCACCTTCTTTTCCACACACTGAAGGCAATCCATGATGATATCGTAAAAATCTCTCGGCGATCTACATGATACACATCAATGCCTGCTGTCCTCTCGCCACCATTTTGAATATATACCCTATGTTTGCATCTTGGTATATTCTGTATATCTCCAAACACTCTAGTTGCGCCCAAGGCGCATAGACGCCGTGATACATGAATGATTTGTGAATCCTCTTTTCCATGATTTGCCTATGTATTGCGTGGAATCTGGGGAGCAAGTCTTCAAATTTTGTTGCGTGCTGCAAGAGAATGTTTTTCCACACGGGTAAAGCAGAGAATACAACGCTTGAGTCCTTGTCCTCTAGTGCGTTTCTCAATGCTGATTCAATGCGTTCAATATCCACAGATGACCTCTCATACAAAAAATACAGTGCAACCACCGCCTTCTTACGCACAATTTGTCTACCAGCATGTTCAGACATTGTATATGGCCACAGTGTCCAGATGACTTACTTGGGGAACTCCATTGCTAGTATCACTGAATCCAACACATTATCCAGCATTTCTTGATGTTCTAGATAGCACATGGCATTCAACGCGGCACACTTGTCGAGGTAATTCTGACTCTTCAAATCTCTTTGCAGCGTATTGATCAACATGATTCCCAATTCGTGATCCTGTGTCAAAAACAAAGTACACGCAAGATAGCCTACATAGTATTGTGTGTTGATAGGCCTGTCCTTCAGCTCCATATTCAAATAGTTACCAACTCTTCTGTCCAGTGCCGTCTCTCCACTTTGAGATGCCATGATAGCGTAGATAATGCTGAACTCGACATCGTATCCCAGCATGTAACAATGCATCAGCCGTATCAGATAATCTCTCATTCTCGTCTGTCATCCTAGTGATCAGTACACTATCTTTTTTTGAAGCGGGATCTTGTGTTTCGCTTACTGAGGATATATCAGGGGATGCCATTTTCGAGGACAATCTGGCCAACTCGTCTGTTGCCAGGCTCTTTTCTTCCTATCACTGAAATGTCAATACAAGCTGAATCAGCATTCATTTGATTGTCGTACTTACTGCTTTGCTCTTTGCCTGAGTGATTCTGGTAATGAAATCATTGAATTCAGCACTCAAACCAGATGCCAAGAATTCAGAGCTAAAGTAGTTTTGCATACGCGACATTTTTTTGCATAAATAAATAGAAAAGGATGTGGAATCACACACTGAGAGCCAATATTGAAAAAGGCTACGCTGCCACTCAACTGACCTTTTTTCTTGCACTCATGACGCTGTGATTGGCCTAGAACAATGAAAAGTGTAGTTCATTCATCAGCTTCCACTGCTGTGCCTGAGCTCCACAAGTCGTGCCTGGTTACTACGCTGTTGCATCTGATTATTGTACATATCGCGATACAGGCCATTACTGATGCGTATAAAGAGACTTACTTTATCAGAAACCTAAACTACATTGTGCCATGGCAAAGATCATCATTGGAAATGCGTTCGCTCTGGACAATTTAGCACTGCAATGACGCCAAAAGCATACCAAGATCAGTTGCACAAAGTAGCTGGTTCGTTTTTCTACTCTGTGTTCTCTACCATCATCATCGATCATATAAGGTACGTTTGATGAAGGATACATCAAGCGACAATTGCCAAGACATCAACTCCAAATGGCTGGTGTGCAAAGCAAGACTAACAGAACAATCGCGCTTATCAATACTGCAAACCTTCACTTTGTTCCTCATCTTCTGGCTCCTGCTTAGCCGTTTTTTTTTTTTTTTTTTTTTTTTTTTTTTTTTGCCATTGCAGTCTAATCGGGTAACGTTACACTTGGAGAAACTGCTACAATATAATACTGCACTTGAGACCATTATTTGTATATAAATGCCTCTTCTCTTCATAAATTCTGGATTTCCATGCTTTAGGCCAAGCACAATGAGTGTATTCAATGCGCTGCATACAGCAAGGCTCATCCTCGTCCTTGAGCTGATAGTTCAAGCCATTGTCATTACGACCGAAGCAAGTAAGTACGAGTACTTGTTTTATGCATACATGGGCGATGTATCTGTCATGAATAAAACAATGAGCGAATGCCATCATCAATGACTGATATAGTATCACTAGTTAGCAACGCACGATATAAAAAGTACCCTGCCACTGCAACAATGGTCGGCTATACGGGCCAAGTAAGTTCAAATGCTGCAATGATACACAGAAAATCATCATTCATAACGATTGCAGAGTCTCCTCGTCATCATTGTCGCCATCATTCAAATATCAGTAGCAGCTCTCGTAGCAAGAAATTTGAGATATATTTTGTACAATAGTCCGTGGAAGGTGTCTGGTGCTTGCATCACCTTTTCAGTGGCATCCATCGCCTTTAGAACCCTCACCTCTTGGTTCATCCAGGATCCAAGCAGTGCTTACTGTAAGTTGATCCGAGTCAGTCTAATAAAAGAACCCGAAAAACTCATTGTTCAATAGATACTGTCACATACAATATCACCTCTATTAGCATTTTAGTAGGATTAGCGCTATGGATACCATTTATTTTCTGCAAAAGCGACCAATATTACACGCCACCCAGTAGCACCGCATCCGGAACAAACATGAATGTCAGATCCAGAATTGTCACCACACATGGGTCTGGTCGAGCACCCTTATACAGGCCCAACAATGGAGAGCACGACGATGAATTGCCTTCGTATTATGAAATGATCCCGCCACCCGCTTATAAAACCAAGAGCAATACAGCGAATGCAGCGGGAGACGACAACACATCACAGAATGAGGCAAATGCAACTGAATTCAACGTTGGATCGTCGTCTCAGATCAATGAGCTAGCAACCTCCATAACTCTAAGCGACGAACAAGCAAACACTACACCTCACACTGATGAACCAACAACCGCTACAGTCGCCACCACTAATGCAGCAAATGCTGCTGCCTAGATAGGTGAAATACCATGTAAATAGTAAATTAAAGATATCCTTTCCATACGCTTCATGTGCTGACATGAGCTGGATGGATCATTCAAATTATAAATAGCAGCCGAATTCAAATTTTTAGATCCGTCTGAGATGTGTAAATGCTGAAAGAATTTGTAGGCCTGCGAAAAATATTGAGCGTGGCATCAGATTATGATATTAGCTTACTATGATGCCCTGGCTGTCTCATTTCATCATTCTAGCATCAATTTTTCTGCAAATAGCGCTCAAGGGCATGTATTAGGTTTGAAAATGATGACAGAAGGGCTACAATACTTGAAATTCTGTCTCCTGTCATTCTCAGTTCTGTTTTCTTAAAACGTTTTCAATTACAACAAGGATGTCCGACAAATCCATGGATTCTAGAAGCACATAGTAAGGCAAAAGCCGTAAACTATGTAAGTGTATATTTGCCCTGTCAATGTCACTAAATTTCAATGTACCTGCATTTAGAAAGACTCCATTGTTCAATCATGATTTTATTCGAAAATATATCACAAAATGCTTCAATAGTATTCAACTACTATAAATAGATGGAAATGATGTAAATATAAAAAAGCAGGGTAACAGACCTCTGGATATATTTAGGCTCTTTGCAGCAATGAATGATACAACAAGATATCATTTCCTAGTGATGGTGGTATTGGCTCTTCAGGCACATCTCATACGCACATCTTGATGTTGTCAAATAGGACACATCGAATGCTCATATCAACTCACAACAAGAAACAAAAAGCCCGCTCTTTAGCTAAACTGATGTATCATAGCGTAGATCATTTCATATAAATAATTACGACTAAATTAGAATCTCCTGTCATACACTAAAGCAAATCTTTATGGTGAGAAAGTCTCGACCATTTTCTATAAAGTTTATCTTTTTCTTAATTTTCCTCTCTTCTTTTTCTTCTACTTCAACATTCCATATTTGAAATGATCTGTCAAAACCCTACCACTTCCACAACTCTTCCCCGGCCTAAAAGACAAGACGCATTGGAGCGCAAGTTTTCATTGAATGTAAGACTCATTTATCAAATGATGGCCCTAATTGACTAATCAAATGCACAGCCAAAGAGCAATGATATCACTAAAAGACACACAATTGCATCCTTCTGCGAATATGACTTGGGCGCTTCCAATTGCAGGTAATTAAACATCTCCTTTTCGTTACTGAGATAGAATCCCCTATATTTTTTTTTTCATGTAAATTAACAGCAATTACCATTCTTAGAACCCTTTTCAAAGCTTCAGGACTTGATCAGGACCCAAGCACTGCATGCAATGTGGACACACTCGAGCAACAAACAAATAAATCGAGCAGAAATCACAAATATTACTGGGAAACCATTGAAAGCTACTACGTCAATCGACTCAATGCCCTTCAAAAAGACATTGAGACAGCTACACAGCAAAACTCAAAACTATCCATGGCACGTGAGGATCTAGTGCAAGAGGTTCTCAAGCTACATCAAAAATCAATGACTTTAAATGCAAGAAATGACCAACTGAGTAGATCAATCGCTGAGAAGGAAACCCATATCAGTGCATTTATGTATGGGAGCAATCAACCTACATCATCAGTGCAACATCAAGATAACTACGGCCCCATAGTCGGTGTCACTTTGGTAGATCAACCACTATCAACAGCAATGAGTCCTCCTGCACCGCCATCACCGCCGGCTGATATTACTAATAACGAAAGCATTCCGTCCACAGAGCCAGCAACAGCACCAACCGCAACAGAAGCACCTGTTAAGAAAGAAACCGGTATATTTCGTCAGATTAGCCTTCGTTTATCTAGTAGAAAACGAAGACAGCAACAGCAGCAACCACAACAAGAAGAAACACAACAGCATCCAAGCTCTTCATTACATATCACAGAGCCTTTAACAGATGCTGTATCATCCTCGTCATCTGATTCAATCTTGCATCCTGCTGTGGTCATCTCTTCTCCACATAGTAGTAATCGACTTCATCAGCAGGCTGATGAAGACTCCAGTACCAGCTTCAAGAGGAAAAAGAGTAAGTGATCGCCTCAATGCGCATTGATGCACACAGCGAGTACTCAACCTACAACTAGATTTGATATTTGGTAATGATTTGATTCAACAAGCAAGGTCTGAGAACTCGGTCATTCCTTCAGTCGTACTTAAATGCGTGAGAGAGGTAGAGGCAAGAGGGCTTTCTGTTGAAGGCATCTATAGAAAATCAGGCACACTTGGTCAGGTCAAGGAGTTACAAGATGCATTTGACGAGAACAAGAACCCTAAGCTTTCCAAATACCAAGACATTAATGTAATTACTAGCTTATTAAAACTCTATTTCAGAGAGTTGTCAACACCACTGCTTCCTGGCGACTTTATTTGTAAGTAACAGCAAACAATTAAACTTTTTTGGGGGGTTGATCAATTAACTCTCTTTTAATACAGTACCACATTCACTCAACAATCAAGAACGACTGAACAAAACCTATGCCATCCTTCATAATATGCCAATCGAATCGTATTGCACCATCAAGTTTCTTGTGCAACATTTGAGAAGGTAATTTAGAGGGGTTAATTGCAATAAGATCCAGGCACTGAATTTCTCATCAAATAGGGTGCATGAAAACCATTCCGTTAATCGTATGCCCTTGAAAAATTTAGCTATGGTATTTGGTCCTACATTATTGAGGTTTCATTATGCAGGAAATGAAGAACAACAAATGAGAGAAATGATAGATACAGTGGAATTCATTATACAACAGAGCCATATTCTCTTTGCTGACTACTCTTGAAATAAAAAATAAAAAAAAAGACAACCCTTTTGTGCTTTTTTTAAAGCTTTCTCATTCCAGGATTCAATCAGTATCCAGTCGGTGTGAGATTTGAGCTTATTGCAGTTATAGCAATCAATGTAGCAGTGTGGAGATAGACTTTGATCTATAGCAGCTGGCCTGACGGACATGAAATTGACGAGGAAAGCTCAAAATCAGACGAGGTGTAGTTAGATATGGGGTCGAGTGCGCTTCATAGCACAATAGGTTTGGCGAAAGAGCATGGTTTAAAATCAGGAATCAATTTCATGAACGCAATGTGCTATAGGCTTGGTTTAGGAACCCAAGCCCAGGATATGAGATAGATAACTCATAGCACACCCACTTCATTTCATGTTTTCTAAGATTATTTATCAATTCGGCATGTCATATTTTAATGCTTTGGCTTTAACTTTGGAGCATGCAATATAATGCACCTTTACCTTGGCTTGATTCCTAAAATGAAGCCATCAATAGTGATAATCCTCAGGCTACCATTGGCAAAATCCGTCCAATATTGGAAGAATAGGAACGGGATTGCGTTTCTATGGACCTGACGACTATAAAAGATAAGGATTTGCTAAAAAGAGCATTGCTTCGATTCAAAGAGTTTGATGTATCATTTCTAAACCGGATCTCCAAATGCGTAGAAACAATCAGTTCAAGCACCGATCACATCAGATAATAAACTTTGACATAAAACAGGATTCAGCTACGATCCATATCATGGCATGTTCAGGATAGTAGATTGGATCTATTATCGTATCACCCAAATCAACCCACCTAATACCTTATCCTCACATCAAATCCCTCAATTCGAATAGTATATAAACCCTCTTATTTCCAATGTAATAAACGATATTCTTTACCTGATTAATTTCATACTCTTTTTATAAATAATTTATTTCTGATAAATCAGAGTTATCCGATAACAGGAATTTTAAAATGAATTACTTGAATATCGTTGTTATGTCAAAACACAATGTGAAATTGAATCCACCAAAAAATTACACTTTTATTAAGAATGCATCCAGAAGATACTATACATTTATCTAATTTTCAAAATGCCAAGGGTTTATAGCATGGTGATGAACTATCATACAGGTAGGTTTACTATCTACCCAGCAAGAGATATTAAATCATGATTACCGTGATTTGTTCAATAAGCTTCAGAATAGCCAAAAATACTATTGTACTATGTCCAAAATCTTTGGTATGAGGTAAAAGAGAGCAATCCACGAAACTGAAGCTTGTAGGAAATTGATGATAAACAATGCGTGTTTGTTGGGGCATTTGATACTACTGCTGGGAGAACCCTGTGCCTAGTATATTGCTGTATAGCACACACTATTACACAAGCTTTTTTTTTTTACTATAAAATAAATTTAAGATACATCCCTCATATGAAAGTGTTTAATGGATGCTAGATCAAATGGTTGCACTTTGTATTGCCTTAGAATATATAAAAGAACTTAAATTGTAACAGTTTAGATACCCTTTTATTACAAAAACAATATAGTGTTAAATGACAGATCAATAGAAGATCAACTAACTAAAACCCTTTGGTGCCTCATCCTCCGAGCCAATCAAATTGCTTGAAAACTCCGCTGACCTAAAAAAAAAATTGCGAGGGTTTCCCCCGGTTTTGATGTGAGGCAAAATTTTAAGCGCCGTTATAATAGTAGTATAGCCGCTGCTATCATCAAACTTCCCTCAGGTGCTAGAGCATGCCTTACTTACACCACCTAGCTTAAAATACTGGCATTGAGACCCTCAATCATCACTAAAGTAAGTAGCGATAACCAAGTGGAGGCAGCCTATCCACCTCCTAGCCTCGGATAGAGTCTTGTTGAGCTTCAGCGATAGGCACATCCACGCAACGTAAAAAAAAGGTATGCTTCAAAGAAACATAATAATAAAAGAAGCGAACATAATAATACTATAGAAGTATAGTACGTTATGAATAAAACATTAAAAATGTTCACGCTATTATATTCTTGTTATTGCAACAAAAATATATACATGAGCAATGTGCATGATAACAGTCTGATGATGTAAAAGAACACAATTGCGCACAATTGCAGGAGCAACAGTAGCAGCAGTATAAGTGTTGTAATACAACATGAAGACCAATGTTGTTTTCATGTGAAGCGACAGAGGCAACACAAACAACAATCCACAGCTATATAACATAGTATCACAAGAAGAGTAATACAATTATATAGCAGTGTGTCATGCTTGTTGTTCGTAAATACAAAGCAACAACATTGCAAGTATTTGTTGAGCTGATCATATCACAGCCAGCAAAAAAGAAAGAAAAGGCAATAAAGCAAACAGCATGAATGCATTATCGCGGGAAAGGAAGCAGTAGTACAAACGTTCAAAGAAGTTTATATCATTGCGACCGCAAGAAAAAAAAAAGATACTTACCACTTCTTACCACAGCATCACGACCAGAGACAGACCAGAGAACCAGCATACATCAGAGACAATAGACCACAGGATAAGCAAACATCAGAGAAGAACCACCGAAGCAACGATATACCATCAAAGCAGAAACCGCCAAGTGTGCAGCCAGTGCACAACAAAAGATCAGAAATAAATCCCCAGTAGAGTTATATCCAAGTAAAACCACGGTATAAAACGCGTTAACATTGTATCTTACGTCTATTGCATAACTGTCAGTTATACTTGCTTCAATTCTATTCACAAAGGTAGCGTTGTTTCATGAGTAGAGAGCTTGCGAAGTATAGTATATATATATATATATATAAAAACGAAAAAAGGAAAAAAATGCTAATAAAAGGTTGAGGCTAAAAGACGTCACTGTTATCAATGTACCGCAAGGTAAGTACTAGAATTTGATAGCTTGCTACAAGGCAGCAAAGCAAGATATGAATTAGCAATTTTTACCATGAGGTTCGCCAACACCTTACCTATTAATCCGTTACATGTAATTAAGAGGTTGTATTTGACAAGGGTAGCGAATTTACGTTTGAATTGAGCTACATACTAAAAAGAAAAAAAAAGGCGGTATTTTAAACTATCAATAGCCCAACCTCCATAATACTCAAAATGAGGATTCATGGATTTCTGAAATCGTTCAGCCTTAATATCATGCGATTCTGATAATAACATTGCTTTCCAGCTAAATAAAGCTTGGAGTAGAATTTAAAGGAAAATCTAATGATACCAATTTTAAGTGTTTCGGCCGACGTTATTAGGCTGATTTTTAATAGAATAGTTTTTGCGATTTTTTGGCTGTTTTTGACAGATTACCAGGTTTCTGTCATCAGAGCTTTACTTGCAAAACTTATCATAGTGTAGAACAGACAAGAGCCTATCGAACAAGCCCTGATTCAAAGCTCTAGTATGGTTCTATCACGAGATATCGCCAATTTTGTACCTCGAGAGAAATTGCTATCCAGATTTTTGCCTTGCTATCACAGGCAAAGTTTGCATAAAAATCGATGATTTTGCAAGATTACATTTTTTTGTCATATCTCAGGAAAGACGTGCCGTATTTGAATAAAACAAAAACCATTGAATAGCTCTACGTTGGATCTACCTTTATGTAAAAAGTTCAAGTTACAAATATACGCTCCCTTCATGATTTTACTTAAAAACTCTGTATTTTACGATCTTTAGGCAAAAACGTTGTCGAACAGTTCTAAATAGAGTTATATTAGCCACGGAACTTGGTGCAGAACTGAAATGCGCATCGAATAATACCACACATAGATAACTTTATGTATCTTGTACACAAATAAGCTTATTTTTCGTCTGTTTTGGAGATTCTCTAAGGGGAGGAGTATGTATCGAATCTGCACTACTTTATCATCTATGCTGTTCTTCAATGTGTAGACCAAAAAAGAAGGAACTATCCTTTAAGGCCTAAATCAAGGAAAAAGACTATCGTTTAAAGCCTTACATTTAAAGCGGTACCATCAGTTTTAATAGAAGAGCTACACTACCAAAAAGGTCAACTCCAGCCAAACTGTCGAAAATGGATCGCTCAAAGGTAGCATTTGCTACAGTGGCGCATATAACTTTTCTTTTGCGCACCAGCATTCGTCAGCACTAGTCCATGCATGTGTCCTGTGTTTATTTTATAAACTTGAGTACCGTATAGGTGTTTCCGTGCTGTTGTCAATGAAGAAAAATGTGCTTTTGCCACTATCAACTCCAATCTTGGGGGGAGAGGGGGGGGGGTTGAAAACTTCATTTTGGAAGAAAAATATCATAGATAGTTATATGACGCCTTATCTTGTAGAATAAACAAAGGGGAACAAGATACAATGAATGGATTAAGTTGATTGAGTTGGGAGATTTATAAAACATGGCGTTCGTTTATATAATACATCATCTCTCAACAACAGCCCGCCATTCTATTATCTAACATTCAATTGCACCATTACTATTACTATTATTATTATCGTTATTATTTTCTTTTTATCAACATTTGGTTATAGCAACATGCTACTTTCAATGCGAAATTCAAATTCGAATTTCAGAGAATTCAAAAGAGATGAAAAAGAGAAAAGTGTAAGAACTAGAGAAAAAGGTGCGCGAGCAATGATTCTAAGGTATAGTCTCTGCCACAAATCAATATGTTTACAAGTCATACTGGACTGTCTCATAGGCAGGAAATCAAATGGTCTTCACCAATTTGGGTATTTCATATACAGTACTGTTGTCTTTTTGCTTAGGCTGCTGTATTATATGCATATGATATTCAATATACTCAAGCCTTTCATTATCGGTGTGCTTAAAACGATGGAATGGGATATGGGAATGAGGCATGAGGCATGATCTGAAGACGGATACATTTCAAATGGATGACCTAACAAGAAACGGCTGATCGGCAATCCTTTATTTACGGTAAGATATGTTGTGCTTGAGTTATATGGAGACAATGGCAGCAAGAGTAAAAGTAGTAGGAGCAGCAGTAGCTCAAAAAGTAGGATATGAAATATCAGTGTCATTACTGCCACCTTGCTTGACATCCGTTTGTCATGTTTAATTATATATGTTCCCTACAGCTGTTGTCGCTGAAATAGAGCAATTATGGTGCACAAGCTATGAACAGCGATGCCGAAAGAATAACCCTACATTCATATACTACATTGCCAAAGTCAGCGATATCAAAAAGCAGAATGACAGCCTTATTAAAGAAATCAGGGAACTCGTTCGGCAAATCCGGGAGCAAAGAGATGCAGCCAGCTACAAGACCTCCAACGATAAGCTGATTGATTTCATAAAGAAATTGAGCGCAAAGATTCAAGAAGCAGAAAACGTTAGCAAAGCCGACTTGATCAAGCAATGGAGCCAAGTATTGTCCAACATTGAATGCATTCGTAATTGAGTCCATTGTATTTAGAAAGTAGTAAAGTTTTTATATAAAAATTATGTACAAAATATCTGCAACGAGGAGGGACTTAGCTCAATTCTTCCACAATGCTCACTAATGTAGATTGATCCAAAGGTATAAAGAAGAGCTCTGTGCCATCCAAGTTCTTCTTGGTAGATATCAATTTATGGTCCCTGAATTCAGTCAGTTCCGTTCTCAGTGCCAGGTCACTGGAAACAAAGAACCCTTCACGACACTTTTGATAGTATTGGCTGTAGGTCAATCCAACGGTCTCATTACCGCGTCCTTCCATGTTTTGTATGCCCATCTCCATCAATTGGTGTTCTGCCAGAATTTTGAACACACCACGCGCATTGCTGGTCAATGAATCGAGCACAAACTTGGCACCGCGTGCGCCACCCAATTCACCCGTACGCACCAGCAATGAGTTTTCAAAACTTGTCTCTACCAAATAATCGTCGAATGTAGTCGCATCATGCCAGATCCAGTTAAATCGCGTGGCCTTAACATTGTCCCATAGTAAGCCTGCGTTGAGATGATCCACTGAAGCGACTAGATGAATGTTGTTGGCGTTGGCTAGCATGGAGAGCGCTGTTTGTGTGCGCTCGTTTCGTAAGTTGGGTCCATCCAGGTTGTGCACCACAATGTATAAGCTCTCGTAGTCTCGGTCTTCACTGGCAAAGTAGTCGCAAATGAACTGAACGTGATCTTGGATCGAACCCGTGGATCCTGTGGTGCCAAGTGCGCCCGCTGTGATTTTGAGTAATATATCTTTGATGGAGATGGAGGGGAAGAATCCATTGACCACAATCAAGGGCCCATCTGTCAATGCTGATTGCGCAAATTCATTGAGCAAGTTACGCTTGGAACCATAGCCGTAAAAGACAAGGTTGAATCCAGAATGAAGCTCGAAAAACCACTGTGGAAAGTGTTGTTTATGCATTTCTGACAGAATGGCAACCTCATCTTGGTGTTTCTTGGGAGCAGCTTGCAAGATTTGATGAAACTCTTGTGGCTCTAGCACCTGCAGCTTGGAGAGTGTGTTGTTGGAGGTCTTTGAACTGCCGTGGAGATCTTGAAAGTATCTCTCGTAGCCTTCTTGCTCGACAAACATACTCTTTCTTTGATGCGTTCCTTCCTCCTCTGACTCCTCTGATTCCTCATCATCGTTGAGCTTGCGCAGTGTCTGTTCTGATGGATTGTCTTCCTCTTCGTCTGATGATTCGGGTATCTCGTCTAAATCCTCGTCGTCATTGTGGTTGTCTTTGAGCAGCTCCATTTGCCGCTGAATACGTCGTCGTTTGGCATGATCAGGTGCGTGTTTGGTCTGTGTCTTGCTAGATGCTTTTGTCTTTTTTCTCCTACTAGTTGATGCTGCGGATGTCTCTGGTTCTTCTTTCTCCTCTACCAGTGCCTTTTTCATCATGGTATTTGCTGATTTCCTTACAGTTTGTTGAAACTTGAAGATGGACCTTCCACTCACATCTACGTTCTCCTTGTCAGCATCCGCATCATTAGGTTGAGCCTTGTAATGCGACAAGACTTCGCCTGTCTCGACTTGATCCATGTCAGTATCGTCTTCCACATGTTCTGGGGGGTCTACATTCATTTTTCGTCGTCTGGTTGAAGCTGTCTTGTCTGAACCATCACGGCTGATTGTAAGGCCCACATCAATGACCTTCTGTGCTCCACTGTCTCTACGGCGCTTGACACGATGCAAACGAGCCAACTGCTCTTCTTTTCGCAGTGTATCTGCATCGACAGACGATACGATGTGGTTGGGTATTTCTTCGTCTGTCTGCTCAAGGATCTTCATTAAGTATTGTGTTGTGTGTATATAAAAGAAAAAGCAGGATTGAATTACAGGTGAAAAATTTAAACTAGTGCCCTACAGTGATACACAGAAGAGCAGGAATCCACCATCAGAGGAAATGTGGTCACAGGGCAATCCCGTAGGTTGATCAGCTCTCCTTCACTTTGGTGTCAAGACGAAACCCACTTTCAACATTTGGTTTAAGCATGTCAGGCATCGATAAACAAGAGTAACGCATTTCGAGCATATATATTTGAGTGAAATCGTGAGGCTAATCTCGCTGCTGTAGCATTGTCAAGCTCGTCATCCAGTTTCTGAGAGAAAACAACCTCAACCAAACTCGCTCAGTCTTGGAGCGAGAATCTAACCTCTCACTAAACACTGTTGAGAACAAATCCAAGTTTTTGCAAGATATTATAGACGGCCGATGGGACATTGTGCTAAAGCAAGTGAGCCAGCTGGGCATCTCGAATGAGAAGCTGCTTGATTTGTACCAACAGGTAAGTCCGTTATGCTTGCTTTATGCTACGTTGACGTTTTAACACTATAGTAGATCACACTGGAAATGATTGAAATTAATGAACTAAGCACAGCAGAAATACTGCTTCGAAAATCAAATGTGATGCGTTTATTGCTAGAAGAGCATCCCGAAAGATACCAAACCATCGAAGACTACCTAGAGCAAGCACCTATCACCAAGACACAATACACAACGGAAGAGAGGCGTTCAGCTGTAGCCAAAGGTACATGACTCAAACCAGCGCTCGATGCATCCAATGATTGACATGGTGATGTTAGGTCTAGACAAGGAGATATCGGTGGCACCAGGCAGTCGATTACTCACTCTATTGGGCCAAAGCATCAAATGGCAGCAACATCAAGGCATCATCATGCCAGACTCGACTTACGACATTTTTAAAGGCACTGTCCAAGTTCACAAAGCAGAGGAAGATGTGTTTCCTTCCAAACCATATGTATCCATCAAATTTCCAGGCAAAAAGACACACGCTGAGTGCGCCTCCTTTTCTCGCAACGGACACTACCTGGCAACAGGTTCTGTGGATGGGTTCATAGAGATTTGGAACTACTTGACAGGCAAACTACGAAAGGATTTGGCATACCAAGCCAAAGACAGCTTGATGGCCATGGATAAATCAGTGCTGTGCGTTCAGTTTAGCCACGATAACGAGCTGCTGGCGTCAGGGTCTTTGGATGGTAAGATTGCTATATGGAAAATCAAGTCTGGACAGTGTCAAAAGAGGATTCCTGCAGCACACACAGAGGGTGTGACATCCATCAGCTTCAGCCGCGACAGCACACAAGTCTTGACGGCGAGTTATGATCAGACGATTAGAATACACGGTCTCAAGTCAGGCAAGATGCTTAAGGAATTCAGAGGACATACATCATTCATCAATGCAGTGATCTACAGTACTGATAATACGCGTGTGTTGAGTGCCAGCAGTGATGGCACAGTCAAGGTACGGTGCATCTATTGTTGCCTGAAATGATAAGTGCTTATCACGTTGATTTAGATCTGGGACGCAAAGACAACCTCTTGTCTACACACAGTCAATCCTCAGCCCAAGATTGAAAAGGACCAACTCAACCCTATAGGTGGCCTCGGCAACGCGTCTGTTCAAACCATCATGCCTATTCCTAAGCGCCAGGACCAATTCCTGGTTTGCAACAAAACAAACACTCTATTCATTATGTCCATCCGAGGCCAGATCATCAAAACACTCACGCACAATAAACTGAAAGGCTCAGATTTCATCACGGCATCCACATCGCCTCAAGGGGACTTAATCTATGGTATCGCTGAAGATAAGCACATGTATGCTTTTCAACTGACAACAGGTGATCAAGTGGGCAACGTCAAAGTGTGTGAGAACGAGGTCATTGGTATGGCAAGTCATCCCTTGTCCAATGTGGTGGTCGCCTACGATGATGCTGGTTATGTCTTGTTCTTTAAAGCGCCTTAATAATAAACTGATCTCTAGAAGGATGGTCGTACAGCAAATGGCGAATAGGTATTTATTTGTGTGTATGTTTGGGAGAAATGAAGGAAATTATGGGTAAATAGTGCGATATATAATGGGCGATTAGAGATTGGATTACTGTGGCATCTTGTTTAATGCATTTTCAATCCTTTCAATGAATGTGATCAGATTCTTGACATAGTTGGTGATGGTATCGTTTGCTGGATCATTGGATTGCAGTATATCCTCGACTTGCCATGACACTTCGCAGCCAATATCTAGATTCAAATTTGACTTGAAGGGGGCATCGTAAAAGGTGTTGTGGATTTCAAAGTCATACCAGGCCTCTCCAGAACCAGGGAACGCCTTGATCTTTTTGCTGTCTCCCTCTGGTACCAATGGCACCTTTTCCACGCGAATGATGTCTATAATAAACGGAAGTGTGTATGCATAGCGAGTAGTTTGTTTGAATAGGACATGGTCGACTTGCAAGAAATTAGGCACATTTTCAAACGTCATTTGACGTGTAATGGGGCTGATATGAGTGGTGAGTACGATTCAGAAGAGCTTTGTTTTTCAGAGTCTCTTACCAGACAGAGACCCACTTGTTGAAGGTGGTATAAGGTTTGACATCACATCTCGCCAAATGTTTTGCTGTTAATACCATCTGGAAATCATAACGTCTATCCAGCGAGACCCAGTCCACCTCAGCAACCGTTTTTTCGCTTAAAACGACTTTGCGCACGTCAATGACACCTTGGTTCATATAAAGCACAATGGGCTTATAGGGCAAGCTAGGCGAGTTTCTAGCAGAGCAATGAAATTCATAAATGGCGGTTTTGCTGCGGCATTGAGCCTCCTTGATGATGTTTTTAGAAGCAAGCATATTGATAATTCTTTCCTCACTAGTCGTCCTGTTGTCCGTGTCCATATACGTTTAGCTTTGATTTAAGAATAAGAGTAAGTCGAACTTACATGTTTGTGAAGTTGGGCATGGCGCCGTGCTCTCGCATAACAATATCAATGATTTGATCGTATTGCCAGATTTTGCGATTCACTTCAGGTGATTCTACAGTCCATAATACTTTTCCAATTCTGTGTGTGTGTGTGCACCCTTGGGTGAGTATCTATGGAGCACCATTTGTCTACATACTTACTTTGCAAATAGCTTGAGTTCTCCCTTAAAACCCCTTACACTCTCTAATCCAGTTGCGAGTGTTTTTTTTATATTGCCATAATTGTAGTTTTTGATCGTGCTGATTTGATCATATACAAGGGGGAATGGGGTAGGGCTATGTGATCTGGGCGATGTTTTCTGCGGAACAATGCGCAACACCCGTCTTTTAGGTGAGTTGCCAATGTTCAACGAGGGTTTGTGGTCATTCGGTTTCTTGGATGGTGATGAGAGTGAGGAAGAAGTGGATGAAAAAGACGATCTTCTCGAGTCTGTTTGGAATAGAGGAAAGTCTTTCGGCATGAATGTTTTGGATATAGTAGCGGCGGGTGGTGGCGGAGTGAACGCCTGTGCAAGGCAATCATTAGAAATGTACTCTCTACTACCGGTGTTGCAAGCTGTATTGAAATCTCGATCCAGGCCCCACAGAGGAGGTTGGAAGCGGTCATCCTCGTTTGGACCCACAGCGGATGGGCTGCTGGATGGCGGATTGCTGTTGTTTATGTGCTGTTGCATGGCGTCCTGCACCAATCGCATTGCCCGATCCAGAGCACTAATATTGCTGTTTGTCTGATGCACAGGCTGATTGTATGTACTGTCATCATAATCTCTACTGGGATGCGGTTCAATGTAGTCCATAATCAGGTCCTTTGGTGGGTCAAACTCGTTACTATCGTCATTGAGAAACACTGGTAATATAACGTGATAATTGCCTGGCTTTTCAAACTTTTCGTAATGATGTTGCACATAGTTGTGGTATTTGTAGGCGGGCAAATGGCAGAAATACACTCGAAAGACGTTGTTGCTATGAAAATGCAGACATGATACCAAGGTCTTTTTAGAAAGCCCAATCTACCCACACCCCGATTTAGTAAAACACCTCGAATCAAAATGCGCGCATGATACTCACATAGGTCTTTTGGATGACAGTGAACTTTTGATAGGCCTCCTTGACATCGTCTATAGCCCCTTCAATCTTGATGCTACGTCCATTTAAGGTACATGTCGTATCTGTCATTTTAGGGATCAATCGTAAGTAGACAGCGTTTTGCATGTTGTGCTGCAAAGGTCCAATCAAAAAGTCGTCGATATTGCGGATCTGTGGTGAAATGTTGAATGTCTCGATAACGATGGATGCACCTGTACTATGATCTGTGTTGGATCGAGAGTCATCAGCGGCTCCCTTGATGCTGTTCTCCTCGTTGTATTTATCACCATAGTTATCGTCTGTGTGGTGATGTTCATCAGCGTTTTGAATATCCAATGGCTGGCCGGGTAAAATGATTTGTGGTGGTAATAGAGTGGGTATCGGGGTATGCGGTGGTTCCTGAGTAGATGCATGAATCATTGCCAAATCCTCAAAAGTACCATGCATGTAGTGTTTATCAATCTGCTCATTCTGTTGTCGAAATGGCAGCGTGGTCAGTGTGTTAATTGATGCTGTTGGCATGGTTTACTTACGTAATGAGGCAGTAAGCTTTGGATGATCATCGTTTCACTACAGCAAGCATGTGTCAGCCACAAGTTTTTTTTTTTATGAAACGGGGGTTCTTGGAGCAACACTCACGCCTCCAAACATTGTTTCTGATTATCCGATGTGATATCAAAACACTAAGATGGGTTTACTGTAGATCAACACAACAAGTTCCTGCATTTAAAAAAGGTAGCACTGTCATTACCCTTTCATAAAAGTCGTATTTGATCTCTGTGTGTGTTATCTCTTCAAGTTTCCTATAAGCAAAATCATGTCAATGCCTGCCGCACAATCATCAATTTGAGTAAAGGCGTACTCTAGTCCCTGGGCAAACTCATCATACTGCTTTGGCGTGAGGAAACAAAGAGGGTATATCTTCAAATTTGCTATGTTGCGACGAAAGCATGAGTGACCATCTGTTATGTCAAACCTGAACAAGAGCTCCTCTTTATATAGACATACCTTTAACCATATGGAACTAGGAAAAAAAATTGATGTGGATGGGTATGAGAAAGACTTGGGTGGATTTACAACCAGTTTATGTCTTGACACTGGTAAAACAAACAGCCAAATTGGCCACCTTTCAAATGAGCTTATATTGGCGGTTGATTAATATGCCACAAATGGTCACATCCAAATGCTCTTGCTTTGCTTGAATGATGATGTTGGAATGAGATAAAGAACCCTTTTTTCTTTCCATCATTTTGCATTACCCAAGACATATAAATATACTACATACACAGAGAAAATAGGGCCATGCCTTATCTTGCACCTAAACTACTATACACATTTCTATTTGCTTGTCAGGGTTCTGCTCCAGTCTATCTTGCCTTATTCTACTCTTCTCAACTAGGCCTCAAAGGGGATCAGATTGGTCTACTCGTTGCTATCGGTAAGCATACAGACATGTCCTCTGAAATCGCACCGGGATGATTGACATTGTGCTCTAGCTCCCTTTATCTCTGCTATTGCTTGTCCGTTATGGGCTGCCATTGCTGATAAAACAAAGACTCATAGTTACATCATGTGCATTGTTCATACATTAGCTACTATTGCTATAGTAAGTGTCATGGGTATATCAGTGGTGGTCCAACCTGTAGTAGATGAAGTTGATAGAAACAAACTTACGATAGCACTCGTCACTGTCACTTCGGTATGCTTTGCTTTCTTTGGTGTTCCTGTGCTGCCATTAGTGGATGGAGGCGTGCTCAAGATTCTGGGCAGAAATAAGGACCAATACGGAAGACAGCGCATGTTTGGATCCATTTCGTTTGGCGTAGCATCTTCCTTGGTGGGATTCATCACTGACTGGACAGGCGATATGAACGCCATCTTTTACATCTATGCGCTCTCTGCCATCTGTTTCATCCTGGTGTGCGGTAATACCCAGTTCAAATCTGAGAGAATTGACGATGCACCCCATAGACCCTATCTCATTCGTACCAGATCAAGCAGCAACATGACACCCACCCTCAACAGTACGCCGACTACAAATAACAAAAAGAGCTCTTCTCCTCCTCCTTCTCCACATCGTATGACGTCCATATCCACATCTTCCAATACAACTAGCAATAGCAACAATAGACGCAAGATGAAGCAACTTCAAGTGGATCCCTATGATGAAGTGGGCATTGATTTAGACTCTTCACAAATACGACAAAATGAGATTCAGCGATTGATCCAATTTGCAACGGAATCCAGCATTATAGAAGCTGTGAACTTGTCCAATCCACCATCGCATAGACGCAATGCCAGGCCACCTCATCTAGACGAGCCAGCAACGTTGATACAGCTGCTCAAAAAGCCTGACGTATCCCTGTTCTTTCTTACCATGATGTTGATGGGTGCTGCCTTGAATATGGTGGTTAGTTTCTTGTTTATCTACCTCAAGCAAGATTTGGGTGCAAGTTCCTCTCAAGTGGGATTAACCGGCCTCATAGGATCAACCACAGAGCTTGTATTCTTCTTTTATTCCAAGGACGTAAGTTCTCCTTTGAGCCAGTGTAGTCGCATGGACCAAAGACTAACATCTAAATAACAGCTTATCCGATTGTTTGGTATCAAGAGCTTGATTATATTGGGTCATCTGCTGACCATTATTCGTGTATTCGCTTACACAATTATACCCAAAGGACCCACCGGTGCAAACATCGCTCTTGGATTGCATTTACTGAATGGCGTTGCTTTCTCTGCTCTGTGGGGTGCTGGTGTTGTTCAGGCAGACGAACTTGCACCACCCTCATTGCAAGCAACCTCCCAAGGCGTGTTGGCTGCCATGTACGCTGGTATTGGCGCTGGCTTAGGGAGTCTGGTAGGAGGCGTCATTTATGAGCAGTACGGATGCAATGCCATGTTCTACACGGTTATTGTCTTGACCTTGATTAGTTTAGAAATCTATTTGGAAACGAATACCTGGTGTGGTCTTAGCGATATGATGCGTTGGTTGTATAGAACTACCGTTCATGTATACCAGTGGATTCAACATGCTAGAGGCATTGGTCAGGCTGTGCCAAGGTGGAGTGGTGGTGGGCGTATTCGATTAGAAGAGGATGATGCGTAGTGTAATACATTGTAATTTTCTATATATAAAGTACCTTTTATTTCCTTGCAGAATGACACCATGTTGATGACGAGCCTATGTCCGTAGAGATGGCTCAGTCATATGCTGAAACTGTCATCAACTTCACTATATGTACTGCAAAACATTCAAGAAAAGTAGACAAACAAATCATATCCTTTCAAATTTTTAAAGAATTGTGTGCCGTACAAGGTGAATAAAACCACCGGCAAAGCCGGCAATGGGGAGGGGGTTATACCGTAGCGAAGCAAAAGTGCAAAGCCGTGGTAATCAGGCGTCTAATCCAATAGTTGGTGCCATTCATCTATATAAAGGCTTGATCACAGCGAAGCGAAGGTTCAAAACCATAGCATTCAGCAGTAAATTCGATTATTCATTCCCTGGATTAATAATTGATTGTCTAAAATCTACTTATATTGCAGATTTTTATTATTACTGATTTGAAATGTCTACGGCGACAGCCCGCAGGACGACATTCGCGTCAAGCGTAGCGAGATTGCATCTGATTCAACATTTGGTAACATTGACCTATAAGAGGGTTTTATCATAGCAAGGCGAATGTGCAAAACCATGACAACTAAGCATCTAACCCAACGTTTGATACTAATCATCTCAATGAGGGTTTTACCGTAGTGAAGCGAGGGTGCAGAACCATAGTATTCAAGCAGCAAATTCGGGTTTTCATTTCCATTGCTAATAAGCTTACCAGCAACATATCGCATCAAAATTTGCATGAATCAACTTTACCAAAATCAATATGCCTCCTATTTGAATTAAAAATTGCTCGAGCTACAGAACTGCCTTTCCAGTAAATTGCAGCTACTAAAGATGTGATTTAAGCTGTGTAAATTAAACTCTATAAAGCAATACATAACTAAATTTGACAGTTTTCAAGCCTTCCTATCTTGCCATGTAGACCTTTCTGAGCCACCGGAATAATACCAAATAATTGCACTTGAATAGTAGCAACAGCCTGACACCTTTGCTCAACTTTTTGGGCCAAAAAAAATATGGCCAAAAATCAACCAAAAAGCATGAGGGGTACCTCATGGTTTTCATCGAAAATCAAACGATCGCGTTTTTCACCTTGAAAATGACGATTTTTACTATGGTATATGTTGAATCAAAATATTTCTCTCGATCAAAAGCAACCTCTGAAACCACTTTTATGAGGTTTTCATATGCAAAATATGGTTATTTTCGCTAAGAACCGCGTTTCATATTTTATCAATTTGCTCAATAAATTCAGTCAAAACACCTATTACAATTAGTACCATCTGAAGCGTCTTGAAGAGTACTCCAAGAATGTATTAGGCAGTACCGGCTGATCATCACAACTTATATAGTCGAAACTCACAAAATAGATTAAAGAAGTCGGCAAAAGACAAGCTTTGGCAAATCTTGAGCAGAAAACTGTATTGTTCAGGAATAAAGGGACCACTATAATATGTAGGAAGAAGAAAGACTGACGTTTATTGATGTGGATGCTTGGATCTTTATACCATTGATATGGTGTTACACGACATCCCACCGCTGTGATAAGATATAGAATTTAAATAAGGACTATGATATAAATGTATGAATGAAAATCGCGTTAAAAAACCTAATATAGGAAAAAGCTTGATGATAGGTAGAAGTTGATCAGTGAGATGGTTTCAGAAAAGACACATGGGTGTTTTTGTGTTTTTGACCTGTGGCATCATTGATTACATCGTATCTTGTGGTGGACAGGACCTTCTGTATTGTGCAAGGACCTATCCAATCTACTTGTAGTTTTCTTGGATTGTTGCGAGTGGAAATACGATTGTTGAAAATGTATACTTTGTCATTGATTTCAAATTGTGGTGTTAGTTTTTGATTATCATATATTTTCTCCAAATGTTTGTGTACATGTTCAAATGTAACTTGAAGCTTGATTTGTAACTGTTTCGCGAAGTGTGATTCCGGGGTGTCTTGTTCATTGTATGAATCCGGTAATTTCTCTGGTATTATCGTTGATAATGGTGTGCGTGCTGTGCGCCCGTGGACCAACTCAAATGGGGACGTCTTGATAGAATGGTGATACATATTGTTGTATACAAATCGAATTATCCTCAAGTTGCTGCTCCATCTTGTAGAAATCTGGTTGATATCCGTGTATGATAAAATCATTGTTCGTAGTGTTTTCATGAATCGTTCCACTATCCCGTTGGATGATGGATGATACGGCGGTGTGTATACGATGTTGATGTCTACATATCTTGCTACTTGCTGGGTGAATTGTGATCCAAGGCTGTTTCCGTTATCACACATGATCTCGTTGGGAACGCCATGTCGCAATATAAACTGAGTGTACATGATGGAAGCCAATTCTTGAGATGCTGTAGACCTGGTAGGATATAGTTCTACGTATTTTGTGAATGTGTCTATAACCACCAACACGTATTGATGTCCCGCGCTTGACGTTGGCAGAGGACCAAAGTAGTCGATTGCGACCTTGATGAACGGAGCTGTTCCATGGGTAGTGGTCATATTATGCTTAGTAGCAACATGTCCCTTGATTCTTTGACAAATTTGACACTTCTGAATATAGGCATTGATATCATGAGTCATGTTGGTCCAGTACAAGTGCGCTTTTACCAAGGAAGCCTTGGTCTTGGCGATACCGCCATGTCCTGCAAACTTGGAGTCATGATGTTTGCTGATCAGATTCGCTACCAGATGGCTAGGTACCATTATGTACATGTCTGTGGCTATGGTCTTGTGCTGTTTGTTTTCTACCTTGTATAGTATGCCATCGACGACTTTATGCTTGGAGTACTTGACATTCGTGTTGTTAAAGTATGGTCGTAACATGGGATCCAGTCTTTGTTCCTTGGCCCAATCGATGTCCGGATGATGAGAGACAATTGCATGAATCGCAGCACGAGATAGTGTATCCGCAGCATGGTTCACCTTTCCAGGTATGTATATAACCTTGAAATCATAAGCCTGTAGAAAGAGGCACCATCGCCAAAGTCTGGGTTGTTTGTCCGCATCGGTATTAAGAAGCCACTGGAGGGATGAATGGTCAGTGAATACGGTAAATTGGTTGCATTCAAGATACATTCTAAATTTCTTAACCCCAAAGATGATGGCTAAAGCTTCCAATTCACGGATGGAGTAGTTTTTTTCAAACTTGGTGACACTGCGGGATGCGAAGGAGAGAGGGTAAGGTGTGTCATCGTACCGTTGGCAGAGTATGACAGCAATGCCTGCTGAGGTGGCAGCATCGCAATGAAGCTCGAATGGAAGTTTGAAATTGGGTTGTTTCAAGTAAGGTAATGCAGCGAGAGACCTTTTGAGTTCTTGAAACGCGTGCTCCTGTTCGGATTCCCAAGCGAATGGTACATCTTTGATCTTCAAGCGTCGAATTGGTTCCACCATTACTTGATACTTGGATATAAACTTGGAATACACTCCTGCCATGCCGAGTAACCTTTCAACCTCTTTTATATTTGTGGGAGCCCGTAGATTAGTGATAGGTGTAACTTTATCCATGTCAGCATGGACACCCTGATCAGAGACAATGAAACCTAAGAAATTGATTTGATTTAGCCCAAATTGGCACTTTTCAATGTTGATGGTCAAATTGGCTTCCCTCAGTCTCGTTAGGAGTTTGCGTAACTGGAGCACATGATTGTCAAAGGTATCAGAGAACAGTATGGTGTCGTCTTGATAAGCGATAGCAGTTCTGTATCTCATGTCCCCGAGTACCTGATCCATTAATAATTGAAAGTGTGCTGGGGCATTTTTCATCCCCATGGCCATCGTGTTAAAAACATATGTAGAGTTAGGTGTTACCAGGGCACTCTTGGGCTTGTCAGCAGCAGCAATGGGAATTTGAAAATAGCCTGACAGGAGATCTATTTTTGAAAAATATTTTGCGTTGCCCAGAGACTGCAGTGCATGATGGAGGTTGATAAACGGATACTTGATAGTCTTTGTGATCGCATTTAGTTTGACGTAGTTTCCGCATATGCGAAGAGAGCCGTTTGGCTTAGGGACCGCTGTTACTGGGAAGCCCCAATCCGTGAAGTTGACTTTGCTGACAATTCCATTGCGTTCCAGTTCAGAGAGCTTGGCGTCGATCTTCGATTGTATGTCAGGATGGTAATGTCTTGGTCGAATGTAAATGGGAGGATGGTCTCCCGTGTCGATGGTGAATTCCATTTTGGTAGTAACTGAGGGCTTGTCCGAGTCTTTGCGTAATAATTCTTTGAACTCTTGTAATACATCTTGTATCCGAGCATCTTGGGAATCGGTTAATTGGATGTTACAACGCCTCGTAGCCGTGGTCTCGTAATGTAAGTTTATAAGATGATTGTCAGTTTGTAGTGTGAACATTTTGAGTTTAGTATTCATATTGACCTGAAATCTGCACATGAAATCCCAGCCGATGATAGCCTGACGAGCCAAACCGCGTATACCATGAAATTTCGTTTCGTAACCAAAAAGATTCAATTTAGTAATACCCATCGTTTGTGCTGTACGATTGTTCACGTCTGTGTAACTGATGATCTGATTGTTGTCTATTGTCAACTGCAGTGTAACGCATGTGTCATAATCCATGGCAGTGATAGCAGAACCTGTGTCCCATAATGCATGAATAGTGTGATCTCCAATGACGATTTTAGTTGTGGGAGTGAAACTGTCATGTTGAGTGGTTCGAATAGCATGCATGGAAGTAGCACGAATGTGATTAAGAGGAACCGGGGACCCCAATTCCATTAATCCTGAGTCATCCTCTGGGTGTTCAATAGTGTCTGTCTGATGCACAGAGGATGCCTGTGTGGGACATTCGTAATTTCGATGTTCGCCGAAGCAGTGACCGCAGACAGGATGTCCTTGTTTGTTGTATAATCGAGGTACAGGATCCGGAGGAAATCGTGAACGAGGTTTGGAATTGAATGACTTTTTGCTATTTCTGAATGGTCTTTTAGTACTTTTGTCTTTGTACGAGTTTGAGCTATTAACATAATCAACTTCCATTGGGTCATCCATCGTGGATTGAGTGTGGGATCCCGAAAAGTGTGCTTGTTCATCAGTATTATCATTGAGCCTAGCCTTGTGTTCAAAATCGATGGCCTTCGTGATAACTTCTTGCACCGTTGTGACCTTAGCGAGTTCTACATACGCTGTTAATGTAGCACGTAATCCTCTGTCGTGTAGCGATTGAGTAAATAAAGATATTTGATGAGCATCCGAGATATGATTATCCGGCAGCAGACTTAGCAAATGTTTCCATTTAGCACTATGTAGTTTGATGGACTCCTGCTTGGGTTGTTGACATCGCTTCAAATTGGACTTGAACTCTCGATATTCCTCGTCGGCAGGACGACCAAATTGTAACAGCATTTGTTCAGTTACGTTGGCCCAGTTTTGTCTGACTGAGGAAGGTAAGGTAGGTAACCAGTTTTTGATGACGGGAGGCATGAAGCGACCTAGTTGGACGGTACAGATATCCATGTTTTCAATGCCTACGAAATTTGCCTGTAATTCAAATTCTTTGATGTAGGTACGTAAGCTAGAATGCAATTCATACCGTGGCATGTCAATAGACTTGACCTTTTCAAGGTTCATGTATTGGATGAACTCCTTGGTGTTGGAATCGGCCATGTTAACGGACTGTGGGGTGGTGTGATAAGATGATGTGATAGACGAGGTACTGTTTGTTGTGGTGTAAACCTTTCGAAGGGATGCGATAAATTTTACTTGCTGCGTGAAGTAGTTTTTTGGTTCTGTTGTTCGGGCCTGTTTGCGAGTAGGTGATTGCAGCTGTGTGCTGGAGCGATGTTTTGTGATCTTGCGATATGTGTGATCTTGCGATATGTGTGATTTGGTGTAGTCGAGTGTGAGCCTTTGATATATCTAGTGGTTTCCGGGTTCGAGAATTCAGTTAGGGAGCCTCACCATGTATTGTTCAGGAATAAAGGGACCACTATAATATGTAGGAAGAAGAAAGACTGACGTTTATTGATGTGGATGCTTGGATCTTTATACCATTGATATGGTGTTACACGACAAAACATAAACTGAGCTTGAATCGATTTTGGTGGTGGTGGGCGCCGCGGGCTAACTCAAATGCGTTTCTGATTATGGCAATGATGATTGGTAAAAAGAGATAGGTGTAAATGTATAATATTCTGTCTTATACGAGTCAATATACCTGATATTGCGCTCAAGTGCCATAAGTATGGAGTCAGTAGGTGAATTTTCTAAGGTGGTTTGTAATCAAGCCTGAAAGAAGAACAGCTCAGAGGCCAGACCAAATGTTGAGTGTGTGGCGGATGATGGCTGTGGCGTACCTCCATCAATATAGCACCACATTCAGTAGTTCAGCTGAAGAAAAACGAATGAGCTTACGGGCGTTACATTAGCTCTGTCGCTAGCTTCGCAAAGATGCCCTTCGAACGATAGAAAAATGACATCTGATGAGTCAAGAAAAGACTTTCACAGCACATTTGGGTGGAAATGCTTACGGTATGGGGCTCCAGTGAGACATGAAATGTTTGATTTGTGTCTAAATAAACGTACTTCATTTGCCAATACCCTTATTTTGATTAAAAAAAAAGTTTCAAACATCTCCTGATTCAGTTATATATGTATCTCATACGATCTTTCATCTACAAAGTTATAGCCGGGTCCCTCATTTTTAGTTTGATAGCATTTCTCTAAATTCTAGTCGATACACTGGTGAGGGTGCACTCGTCAATGTATCACTTATTATCGCAAGATGATATCAATCCAAGTGCATCGGTCCATTCTATCTGATACAAAATATTATCTTACTGATCAAATTTCCGCTAGCGTTCATCATTTTTATCTAGTTTTTGTTTTCCCTATTCCATCTTGTTTATACTATCAAAGCAGAGATACAAATCAACAAATAAAATGGGAATAGATGGGAAGAAATTCTTGGATTTATAATAGGGGTTCTCTATAGAAAAAAAAAAGTTTACTATAGAACCCTATTCATCAAAAAGTGGGAGATCATAATATCTCATTTATAGATTGAAACATGCCACGTTTTTCAGTAATATAAAGATGGGCAGGCAGTAGAGCGGGGGCAAGAGGGGGGCGGGGGAGGGGAGGTGAGGACCTAAAACTCGTGTGATCATTGTGAATTTTCAAACCTTTTGCCGCAATTTAAGGAGGTGGGAAGAGAATGGTTTTATTGCGGGGCCAAAAGACCCTGATGCCACCATACTACAGGGTCCAATCATTTCAGCCAATTCCACCTACTCCGATACCACCCCCCCCCTCATGTTGGCATTTATCTGATATTTAGATATCGCCATCTGGCGTAATAAGCACCCTTTGCAAGAAAAAGTGGTCTCATTATTGATGTTTTTATTGATTGTGGTTCAGATTAATCCGTTCTTTTGAAATTACGCATTGAATTGGGGGGTGCTGCTGAAGTAATTCATTTGACATAGCTGTGCTACATGTATTCTGCTTGAATATATATGTCAAACCGCGGTTTGACATCTAAATATGACAATTCTCTCACACTTGTAATAATTCACATAAGCTCAACCATCCCCACATTCAAGCAGTATGTCGTACTATAATGATAGCGTATATACTATTCCCCACACACACACGCACACATGGATTTTATTTTATTTTACAAGATGGCTTCATCGACCAAGGATCTAACTTGATTGGTTCTCTGCTTTGCATTATCGATACATTGCTTTAACCCTTCTGCTGTGATGGTGGTGCCGCCGTTCTTGTATATCTTGCACAGTTGAAGATCCAGATCCATCACTATTGTCACAGTCTCCTTTGCCAGTGATTCCTCAGTGTCATTGGGATCAGATAAAGTAATATCTGGATTGTTGAAAATGCAAAATGTGGATGAAACAGGGAATCGTGAGAGTGAGATGCTTGTGAATTCAGTGGGATCAGCTTCAACCACCAAGGATGGGGATACATGCGCTTTAGGTAATTTCACTATAAGTTATAGAGTTTAGTCCCCACGTCAGATGACATTTGAGCAACACACATAAAGCAAAACTTACAGTCTTTTAATGCAGTGGTTAGTGCTAACAAGCTTGCGTCCAATATATTTCCATCGTAATTCAGACAGACCATATCAGCATATAATACCCACACTGCCTTTCCCTCCTCGATACACAAATCCTCTAATGGAAACACTTGGGATTTCACGAATAACTGATGAAGAAACTCTGAGGTAGATTGTGCTTTTTCAGATGGTGCTCCAGGATTGAATTTGGGTGAACAAAGTGGCGATAATTCAACATTGGGAACTATCCATTTTGTTAATTATTTATGCATATAGTAATTTGATCTATTTTACCCAAGTAGCCTTGATTAGGAACATCAATTTTAGGTTCACACACTTCAGCTTTGATACCACATACAACAGTAGTACCACCCAAACGCACCATTGCACTTGCATTAGCGGTTGAAATAGCACCTGAGGTGATCATGGTCTTTCTAAATTCATTCAATGATCTTCCATCGGGTCTGACTTTTTGATCCAAAAATCGCTTCAAGTATTCGTGTGGTTGGATTCTGCTAAAGATTTCGAATTTATCTGTTGTAGGGGCCGTGGTGGTTGTAGTAGCCATATTGTATGCGCGTTTGTAGGAATGGGCAAGAACGAAAAAAAAAGTGAAGCAGTTGAGCATCATTAAGCATTGATTTTTTCGGCTGCGATGTGCCTGCTAATCCTTTCCACGGGCTGACCCGTGGCTTGTTTTTGGCGCCTGCGTGGAGCAGACTGCTTGAGCGTGAATAGCAGAAAGAGCGAGAGTGAGAGAGAGAGAGAGGCCAGCGGAGGAGAGATTTCAGGTCTGATCTAAGCCGACAAAGCTGAACATTGGGTTTTAACATTTGGGTTCCATACATGGTGGGGTGATTTCTAGGATATTGCGTGATATGTTATGGAAGATGCTTATCATACGAAATACAAAATGATAAGCAAGCGAAATTAATTACCCCACATACAAACGCACGCTCTCACAACGCACAAATATTTAATGATTCTGCAATGGTTACCATGGAAATGCTTTATATATCGCAGCCGATACTGAACGTGAGAATTACACAGCTGTATAAATGTTGATTACTTGATTTAGTAAATCAACCCTATCTTATTTTGGGTTTTTTATATATTTCAAAATGTCTCATATAATGTGTTATGAAATCTAAAGGGTAAAACCTTAAGAAAACCAAGAGCACTCCCCCCATCTTCTCTCTAATCTATGAGATCAAATGGCCAGTTTTTTTTATATCCCTAAATCAGGCAATTCTTGTATTCCCGTAGTCCTTATAAATACACTGGGATTTCCTTGCTTATCCCCCCTTTTTTGATTTATCTTTTCTTCATACAATAAAATGGCATATCAAGCAGCTTCTAGTCTTTTGTGTTTATCAAATGCAATGCCCATGATTCAACAACAACAACAACAACAACAGCAGCCAGTACATCAAAATAAAAAGCGTCTCATTGCAGCTGTTGACAAAGCAAATACACCTCGCCCGTACAAATGTCCCATGTGCCCTAAATCTTTCTATCGTCTTGAACATCAAACTCGCCATATCAGAACGCACACTGGCGAAAAGCCTCACAAATGTACATTTCCTGGCTGTGAAAAGCGTTTCTCTCGTTCTGATGAACTGACTCGTCATGTCCGCATTCACACTTCACCAAACAAGCGTAGAGAACGCCGACAAAATAAGACATCCAAGCGTGCTCGTGCTGCTGCTGCTGCTGCTGCTTCCTCTGCGCCCACTGCCTCAATGCCTCCCTCTCCTGCTTTGTCTACTGCAAGCTCAAACTTCAATGACATTCAACATCACTCGGATTCCGATGCCGAATTCCTCTTTACTCCAGAGACATCTCCTCAAATGTCTCCTCGTATTCTATCAAATGCTCCCCATATGCAAAAGTTGGCTCCTCTTGAATGTAAATTACTTGATCCTGTCTTTGCAAGACCTTCTCCCAAAGCCTCTAATGTTTCTCCTGCTGCCGTCGATTCCGCTGTAACTGCTGCAAATCTATTAGATCTCTTGGACCGACCTCCTCAAGCTCGTGTCTTGCCTCCCATTATGATGAATCCATATGCATATGTCGACAAGTCTCTTCCATCTCTTCATTCAGTTTTATTCTAATCATTTTCTCTACATTGCATTTTTTTTTTTCATCATCCTGTATAGACTTTTTAGCATTTTCATATCATTATAGAGAGCCTCATCTCTTTTTTTTTTTTGTGTATACCACCCCTCTTTTTTTTTACTAAACAATAAATATTGTATATAAATTAATCTAAAAATATGATCTGAAGTGGCTGTTTGCATGTTCCCATGTACATTTTTACTTTATTTGTCATTGCTCCCCCACACATGCAAGCAATGTGCCATCATGATCCAGCTGCACGTCTTTATCTCGTCCACATCTTGATGTTGGAAGCGGCGTTTGTTTGAAACCCTTTAAATAATATGAATCAAATGCCAAAAAATGGAGTGATGTTGCTGTAAGCCAACAAGTTCAATTCCTAGCGTTTCGAACAAAACCCACAAAATCAAATCTGATACCGATGGTTGGTTTTACGGCAAAAACTATTACCTCTTTTGTTGAATCCTTCTTCATGTTAGATTTCATTTAAATGACGGGCATTGATTTCATCTTGTTAGCCATGTGGTAGTGCAAGCAGCCTATTGTAATTTTTTCACCTCTTTTTTTCGTAATTATGGCAACTCATTCAAAGCCAAGTGAAAGAACACCTTCTGTTGTTATCGAGACATTGGGTGCAAAGACATCAGAAACAAAAGATGGCTTGAGAAAAATCAACAATTATCTGCTGAAAAAAGAGATTGGACATGGTGCATTTGGTACAGTGCATTTGGGTGTAAATACACTGACAAACGAAGAATATGTATGTATGTCTCTATTTTGCATGTGATACGACGGGCTGATATGATCTTTTACTAGGCTATCAAAGAGTTTAGTAAATCGCGGCTTCGAAGGAAGGAACAAATGGCCATGATGAGACGAGGTCGAGGACGAGGCCGAGGTGGCATTGCAGCCGCAAACAGAGATCATGGGCTGTCGAATAGTCCCTTGGATCTAGTCCGTTCTGAGGTTGCTATTTTGAAAAAGTTGAATCATCGCAACGTAATCAAATTGTATGAGGTGCTGGATGACCCAGACGGCGATTCACTCTATATGGGTAGGTATACACAGATGGCACACTACATGCAGTGTGCTGACAGCAGGATATATAGTTCTAGAGATGGCCCATAAGGGTGTTATCATGCAGATTGACTTGCATCAGGTAGCGACACCATACACAGAATCTACCTCGAGATATCACTTTAGGCAAATAATTCTAGGCATTGAATACCGTAAGTATTGCATGTTACTAAGAGTATCAGATCACTTATTTAAAACAATAGTTCACTGCAATGACATTGTGCACAGAGGTACCTATATTCATGCTACACAAGCACATGCTGGAGTCTAGAACTGAAATGTGTTGATTTAGATATCAAGCCTGATAATTTATTGCTGTCTGATAACAGTATACTTAAAATAGTCGACTTTGGTGTGTCGGAAATGTTTGTTAAGGGAGATGATGCTTTGAAATCAACCGCAGGCAGCCCGGCATTCATGCCACCAGAGCTGTGTACAGCAGAAAGAGGAGGGCCCGTCTCTGGCAAAGCAGCGGATATCTGGTCAATGGGTGTAACGCTTTACTGTCTAGTGCATGGTCGAGTTCCATTTTCAAATGAAAGCTTATTAGGATTGCATGAAATGATTCTAAATGATCCGTAAGTTGAAATTTTATAGCTATTCATGCAGTTTGGGTAACACAGCATTCAAGCAGGATTCAGTATAGCAAGAATTTAAGCAAAGATCTGGTTGATCTGTTACAGAAACTGATGGAAAAAGATCCTTCCAAAAGAATCCTCATGCAAGATATTCGGGTATGTGGTATTTTCAATTGTATAAAAAGGTTAGCAAGCTCATTTTGATACGAAAATATAGAATCATGCTTGGGTCACGAATAATGGGCAAGAGCCCATGGTATCTGAAGAGGACAATTGTCATTCGATTTTATCAGAAATCACAGAAGAAGATATCCGGGGCGCTATCACCAGTGTGCGACATATATTCACAGTCGTAAGTGGATGCACCGTTACATGCCAAGGCTCGTATTGACTCATTTAAATGTAGATGCAAGCAGTGGCCAAGTTCAAGCGACATTCAAGATCGTTGTCTGCTAACTCAGTCGGCTCGATGATGAATAGCGATGTGCAAAAACCACCCACCAAAACTCAAAAAATTGATAATCTATTGTCTATACCTAATGATCAGCATACACAGGTCATTAATGTTGTTCCTAGCGATACATCTGTGCATCAAATTCACCCCGTGGTCGTTGAGAGAAGATGCTCACGTTCTGAAAGCCCTCCTGCAGGCATGTCCTCTACCATTTCATCTACATTTTCATCTCATTCATCCGTCCATACACCGTATTAAATTTTATTAAAGATGCAGAATCAAGGGTCAAATACCTACTAATTTCTACTGGCATTTCACTTTAAAACTTTGCGCTATCAGATGGTAAACATTCATAGATTACTTGTAACTGCAAATTTGACTCTTTTCGAGCGCCCTGTATCTGCGTCAATGGAAACAACTCGTACTTGAATAAATAGAATACCTCCATTACCTCTTATTACTCATAAACATGGTAAACACGGTTAAATTTGGTGCATTGTAGCCGTGTTTTATCGTGGTAAAAGCCGTTTTAGACAGCCAGAATAGCGCCAAACTATCTCTCTGGCCTACGACTAACTCGCTGATACGTTTGCCCTAATTTTTTAGGACCTGAAAAACATGGCAAAAAAATTGACCAAAATAGCATGAGATACCCCTCATGGTTGTCATCGAAAATCAAGCGATCGCATTGTTTACCCTGAAAATGAAGACTTTTACTATGGTAGTATATATTAATTCAAAATGTTTCTCCTGATCCAAAAACAACCCCTGAAACTTTGTTTGTAAGATCTTTATATGTAGAATCTCCACTTTTCCGCCGAAAACCTCATTTCATATTTTGGCACATTGCTCAACAAGTCCAGTCAAAGTATTCTTTATCATTGGCAGCAGTGGATGCGCTTTGAAAAGTACTTCCAATACATATTAAAAAGTATGGGGTGGTCAACACTTTTTACATAGTCGAATTTCGTGAAAGAGATCAATTGCGTCGTTTTTGAACAAAAATCGACCAATCTTGAGCACAAAAACAAGCGTTACTTAAAATGCGCCGGCGGCAGGAAGAGTCAATGCTCTTCTCATTATGAAGGCGATTAACGTTTATGATGCTATTAAGAAAGGGATTGAGAGTCGACATTTGCGTAGCCTAGACGAGCTCGTTTATTGTTTCTCTCGAATATAGCCTATACATGATGCATTGGCTTTATCTTTGCAAGTTGGATATCTACATGCGAAATGCAAAATTGCCATCTTATAAAAAATTTGTTTGACATTTTCAATGTAGACCTTAAATTAATCATACTGTCATGCTATTGTTATGAAAGAATCACTATTATTTCTTTGTGGTTTTGTTTCATTTACCCTGATCGAGTACGCATGCTAATCGAGATTGATATTTTTTTTTCTTCAATTCTGCTGAAATTGAATAAACAGGATTTGGTAGCTACTACTGCCCCAATTCATTACAGCTTGGCCATAGTGTTTTTATTTGCTTATTTTTCTTTCATTTTCAAATTTCAATTATCAAATGGTAAATACACCTGTTTATGCAGAGGCAGAAGAAGTCATGGATCTCGTTCGTGATCCATCCAAACAACCTGGTAAAGATTACGTTATTGTAGATGTCCGTGGGGAAGATTATAAAGTGAGAAATAGACAAACGCCAAAATCAAAATTGAAATCTCATGAATTTATATAAATAGGGTGGCCATATCCCTGGATCCATCAATATTCCTGCAAGCGAAATGTACGATAAAGCCAACGATCTCATCAGAAAGTATTCCCAAGTGCCTAAAATATACTTTCATTGCGCCCTTTCACAAGTGAGAGGTAAATAATATGCACACACACACACACACACACAAATGCAGATTTTATTTACACCAAGCAACAGGCCCCAAATCAGCCCGAATCTATGCAGAAACATTAAACAACTTGGGAACAGAAACAGAGCAAAAAGTCAAGATCCTAAGATTCGGATTTGAAGGATGGCACGATAAATATAGCAAAGAAAAGGATTTAATTGAGGATTATGACCAAGCAATCTGGGCATCTGAATATAGATCTTGAATAAAACAACGATTGCTCATTCTCTTCTCAAATTATCTAATCGTGCCTGTAACGCAGCATCACCAGAGCTGGTTTCTGCAATCTTTTCATTTGCTGTTGATGCAACAGGCTGGTTGAACCCTATGGGTACTTGATCCAACTATGTTTACACATAGGTCAGCTGTGTTCCTGGCATCCAATCATGTTTGCACTTACCTCTTGGTTGAAACTAATGCCAATATCATCAAGCACCTTATTTACGATTTCCTCACTTTCTTCTTCATCGTCTTCTTCTTCCATAGCGTCGTCAATGGCATCTCCCATCATTTCGTCCTTCATGTCCATCAATTCACTCTCTTTTTCAAATTCCATCATGATCCTCTGGATTTGCGGTAAATTCATCTGTCGATTCATTGATCCCATGGCTTTCGTTGCTCCACGCATGGCTGTGGCCATTTGATGGCTAGAGCTCATTGTCTACGTATCCACAGTTACACTCTACCCGCACTGATAGGATTGCCAACACATCTTACCTGGATACGCAAACTCACTGCTTGTAACTGAGTCTTCATGGAGTAAAACTTTTGAATGTGTCTTCTGGTACGCACCAGATCCTTTGCCATCACCTTACATGCACTCTTTGGGACGGATCAATCTCTTGTTCCTGACACACCAAGGCATATAAACCTACCATTTGATTCTCCTTTGCAGACTTTTTGATATCAAGGATCAGCTTCTTTTCCTGCCTCTCCATGCGTTCTCTTTCTCTATCAAGTTCTCGCTGAGCTTTCTGTAGACTTCTTTGATGTTGACGAAGTACTTCTGCTGGCGTCTTCTTCTTACCGAAAAGGAAATTCTAGCCCAATAAACATGTTGAGTGGTCTTCCTGCTACTCATTTCAGCAAAACCTACCATTTAATGTAAAACAAAAAAAAATGGGTTAAAGAGAATAAGAATAGGGAAAAATCAAAGGAAAAGGTGGTAAATGCAAAGTGACTGCAACACTGTATGCTATTTTATGTACATCATCTTCTTTTTATTGCTTTGATACACATTCAGCATATATAAATGTATACAAACAAGGTTTCCTCTATTTTCTTATCAACAAGTAAATGTTTTCGCCGACAGTTAAGTTTTGCAGATGTCTATAATCACCCTCCAAACACATCAAAAGACCACCGTAAGAGACATACACAGATCTAATGTACATCCAATGTCAAATAATCAGTCTCTGCAAGCAATCCCCCCCCCCCCCTCACTCTCTCGTCATGCAAACTTACACTTGTTGGCCTGCTGCTGCACCCTTGTTGGAATCCTCGTATCTGTAAACTTTACCGAACATGACATATTCGTATTCGTCGCTCAAATCACGCTCTCCAGGAGCACGCTCACGCCAGCTCTCCTTCTTTTCGACACCACCTGCACTTGCGCTTGCCTCGAGTGAAAGAGAGGAAGCCAACACAAGAGAGAACTTTTCTCCAACTCGCATAGGGTAAATTTCTGCATTGAAATCCAAGGTTAAATCCATTTCGTAATTCTCTGAACGACCGATGAGACGAGAGACTATTTCGACATGTAAATCACTTGTTCAGCTGTGACAATTCGTCTCAAATTACCTCTGTCAAATCGCTTTCCTTGGGGATCAAGATCCTTAATGTCGAAAATATCTTGGAATAAAATGTTATCAGTGGCCATGATGAGTGATGTATGATAAAAAGAGTGCAAAAAAACCTTTCTTTCATGAATAGCACCTCTTTGAATGGATGATTAAAACGTCACATCGCCTCTTCCAAGCTTCCAGTTCATGGCCATCATCGCTTGATTGGAGGCTTAGATTGTTTAATTTTTTTCAATCTTCTTCCTGACAAACCACATTATTATGCCAGTACAGATAGATCAAGCCAAGGTAAATTGCCCACATGTACTCGAGGTAAATACCTACTGAACCATTTATATTAGGCCAAAAAAGCATTTAAAGCTTTGTACAAACATGAGGCTGAAAACGCCGACCAAGAGGAGGCCATTTGGTTAATGGTGAACACATTCAACAAAATGACACTGACAAAAGGCAGACCCACAAGAATGTAAGCATTGACTGCATTGTACGATTGCCAGTAACTGACGAATGATTAGTGTCCTCAAACATGGCTGTCAAATACCCGGCGTGCACCGCTGCCTAATCACCAAGAAAGACCAACAAAAGTACAAGGATTTAATCAAGGAGAAGAAGATTCGAGGTGTTCACAAAGTGCTTGATTTAAAGCATTTAAAGAAAAAGTATCCCACACCAGATTCAAAGCAACAATTAATACAAGATTTCGACATGCTCATGGCCGAGAAGTCGATTATCACAGATTTATACAAGATTCTTGGCAAAGATGTGTATAAAAAGAGAAGGTAATTAGACGCTGAATGTTTGCTTGACGTGGGATCTGACGATTATGCTTAGAGAGCCTATCCCGATTGAACTGTTCAAACCAGATTTGCAGAAAGAAATCTTGCGCACAGCGAAATCAACGTACATGAATTTCCATACTGGCAATAGTCATGCTATCCGTATCGCCACCACAGCTCAAGATGCTACCATCGCATTTGAGAATTTCATGTCTGCATACGAAAAGATTATTGCAGCGATACCTGGAGGAGAGGACAATATCAGGTCATTTCAGATCAAAACTAACACTTCCGCCAGTTTACCGGTGTACGATGCAAAGACAGATTATGTGGATGGATATAAGAGTGATGAAGAATTGTAAAATAAATCTTGAAACGCACCTTATGGAAATTGCAATCAATAAATCGTAATTCAGACATTTCGTACTGATTGCTATCGTAAAAGCTTCAATGAGTTTGACATCTGATGGATGGTGTGGTGTCTGCCGATTTTTAGAGCCCCCTCTCTTAAAATTGGAGCCGGGCCAATTGTTTTCATACCCTTTTTGTTTATACTCTTACATTATGTCCTTGCTGTCTAAAGTTTATACTTTACAACCAGCTTTTTCTCGCACTCTTACCCGTTCTCATTCTACCAAATCGACCCACTTTTTAAACGAATTCATGACATCCAAAGAAAAGGGACCCATTCAAATTTCAATTGAGAACAAGGTAAGCAGCTGTGCATTTGCCCTGTGTGTTGTATATTCTAACAGGGATTACAGATTACTGAGGCTTTAAACCCTACAATCCTCGAGGCAGTCAATGAATCGCATTTGCATGCACATCATGCCGCAATGAAGGGAAATACCAACAAGGAGACCCATTTCAAGTAAGCACAAATCAAGCCATCCCATCCCTCAACTCATGAATTGTAAACTTGAATAGGGTCACAGTGGTTTCTGAAGAGTTCAAGGGAAAGGTAGGACTCAACAGCCTGAACGCGATACTTTAGGTATTAACATTTACTGTAGTCTTTGATGCAGCGTCATCGCTTGATCTATGGCTTGCTGAATGACGAACTTCAAAACCAGGGATTGCACGCCTTGACACTCAAAACCAAGACACAAGAAGAACTCGATAAGCAATAAAATAAAAGGTTTATTCAACGTATAATCCAATGCTAGTTTGTTTTTCTCTACATTGTTGAATGGCATGAGCCATTTTCTCTGATTTACTATCAATATATTGTACATAGTCCAATGCACGCTGTTGCACATCGGCAGGTAATTCACTGAAAGGGCCAAAAAGAGGGCCTTTAGCAATATTCACAAAGAAGAAGGGTACAAGCTTTGTTTCAACCTCTAATAATGTCGACATGTCGAATACATCCTTGTCACTTCGCTTGGCTACATCGCACATGATGTTCAAAATGGATCTGCTGGTTTCAATGTAATTAGATCGTAGTTGCCATAATACCTTGGGCAGACTCAGGAACCATTCTTGCAGCATGTTAGCTAGTTCTGAGTGCTTTGTAATAACAAAACGACCATTGTAACTTGGTGTTGATTGAATCTGTTTAAGCGAGAGTTAGTGGCCTGTTGAATAATACTGTTGAATAGTAGTTACCATATAAGCACGGGTAATAAAGTCCAGCATCACTCTTTTGGACGATGAATTTGGCTGACAAGCATGATAATAACTCAATGCAGCCTTGAACATGGTGATGCTCTCTTCATAATTCAAGCAATTTAAAAAGCCCCAGATAGCTGGTAATAAGGACACCAAATTTTCAGTTCTGAAGCTCGAATTTGTGCTTACAGAGTTTCCCTCAGCATCCAAGCCCAAAGCACCCAAAACATGGCCTACCACTGTCTCTGCCCAGTCAGGCAATTGATCGTCCTGCTCCTCTTCCATAGCTAACTTTCTACGCTTCAGCTGACGCTCTGATAACTTGAGTTGAGACACGTTATTTGTCTGCATGGTTCTTGCCAACAAATACAATGAAGTTAATTCACAGAGCATAATGTTCATCTCTTGCAACATGTCATCGACTTTGGATCCACGGTTTCCGAATGAATCAGCACCGTAGGGGAAGTAGACTGTGAAATGCTTCAATAGAGATTGCAAGTGTGTATTCAACCAATCTCTAGGAAGTGTGCTAATGATCTCGGATCCCACCATAGCACGCCATAAGACCAAAGAGAGCTTGAGGATTTCATGCAGCAGTTCGAGTGCAGGTGTCATGGAGATGGTGCTGATAGAAATGAAAACAGAGGGAGCTGCTTCTAACCAAGATGCTACCAAGATGGGCTGGAATGTCTCGATCAATTGCTACATCAACATTTGAGTACACTGTCCAATCGAATTCCAACGGTACCTACCTTGATGTTGCTTAATCTTTCTTCTGCACTAAACTCATTGTTGTTGATTTCTGAAGTGGCAGTTTGACCACCACTGCTTGCAGTTGCAGCGCCACCGCTGTGATTCTTGGGCCCTGATGACTCAAACAAATGCAGTTGAGAGAATGTAGCCAATTTGGCGCCTTCAGACAAATAGGGTGCCACTGATGCAACCATAGCATGAGCTGGTGTGAGCTGGTTTTTGTGCTTGCTGTCCCAAACAGCTACTTTTGATGTGTCTACAGTGTGATATTGTGCCATCTTGATCTTGAAAGCATCTCTAGCATGTTTGTTGTCCAAATAGTTCAACAAGAACCAATAATCATCTCTATCGTGTTCTGAAAGGCCTGCCTCTAAAAATTTCGATAAACTGGTGAACAGGCCCAATTTATTCTTGTGGATGTGTAAGTGAGATTTGGTCACTGCTGCCTTGACACTGGCTGTTGTTGTGGCTCCTGTACTTGTGGTTGCGTTTGTACTATTGCTGATACTGTTTGAGTCCACAGTCAAAAGACTCATGTAGTTGCCGGTAACTCGATTCCAGAATTTTGAAACAATGACATCGGGTGCAATGTGTATCCATAAATCCATCAGCTTGACAGCATCTAATCTGACATCTTCAAAGATGTGGGTCATGGCTGAACAGGTATAGATAATCAAAAGCGGCATAAAGGGCTGTAATTCGACTTGATCAATATCCACAAATGTACTCTTGAGATAATTCAGTGTTGCCTTTCTGACATCTCTATCGTCGTCTACGAATAGCTTGAGAACACCATTCACAACAAGACCCAAAGAAGACACTAAAAGAGCAGGATGGCTGTGGCAAATGTCTGTCAAACCCGACAATGCCTCTTTCAATACATATATTAGTTAATTGATGCCTTTAAGTTATTGTTGCTTATAGACAAACCTTTCTTTACACCAGCATTGTAATGCTTTAATTGAACAACCAGATCAGCCAATGTCAGATTTCTGCTGGTAGTGATTTCATGTGATTTGTCCTCATTGATACTCTGGTTTGGAAGAGAAATGCCTGGTGGTAATGGGAGTTTAGTTCATGCTTTGATACAACGTATGCTATTCTACTGATTTACTTTTTGATTTGAAGGAGGTGTCTGTAAAGTTGTCGGGCACAGACTTTTGCTTGCCTACTTTGAGCTTCTTTTTCTAAGGATGAAGGTCAATGTGAGTAGGGTTTTCTTGATCGATGCTTTCATTTACCCACCTTGAAGTCCTCCATTTTGGCGGCTTTCTTCTTTCTTGCGTTAGGCATGTTGTATATATGTTGTAAAAGTTGATGAGCTTGATTGACAGTGTCGAGCAAATCTTTTGAACATTTTTTTTCAACAAAAGTATGTGACCTTGGTTGTGACCTTTGCGATCCATCACTCTGATCTGTGCATGAACTGGTATGCTGCCAGTGAAGTTTTGCATGCAGCATCTGTAATAACCTCGAACATGGTAGAAATAAAATCTTGGGTATGTACAGAGCGCCTCCAGACATTGGATCGAACATGTAAAAGAAAATATGCCGATCTGAAATGTATGACCTTTTTCTATTTAGTCATTTTTAAGCAGCTCTCTGTTTTTGCTATTTGACGGATCAAATGTGCTTGAAATAAGTGTGCTTTTGGACCAAGTTATGTATGAAGCCCTTGGCAGGTCGATTCAGAAACGCTGTTGCAAGCTTGCCTGCTGTTGACTCAAATTGATAACCGCCATGCTGGATTGCTGCCACTTGATACTGGTTCATACTGAATGTCGCTATGTACGCTTGTAACATCTCGCAGTCAACATAAAATGAGTAGAGAACGTCATCTCTATTGAGGGAATAGCAACAATCGCTTTTGTAGTCGATTGTCGCAAGATCAGATGTGAGATCAAAGCTGAAAGTATGATATAAATGCAAAAGAAAAGGTACAGAAGCTATGATCTACTAAACACGAGGCAACTTTTTCTCCCCCCTTTTTTTTTTTACCACCACTATCACCTAAATATTTTCTGTAAGTAGGGATCCGACTTTTGTAGGATGCACAACATCGGTAGCAAAAGAAACAATTTATATACGACCATATAATATACCTGAACTACCTCTAAGTACTAAAAACTTTTCAAACTACAGTGATATCTGGATGCATTTGAGCTGCGTTTTCTTGCGTTCAAGGCCGTTTTAGATGGTCAGAATAGCACCAAACAGTTGCTCTCATCTGGCAGTTACATCCTGACACCTTTGCTCAACTTTTTGGGGATCAAAAAAACATGGCCAAAAATCGACCGAAAAGCATGAGGGACCCCTCATGGTTTTCATCGAAAATCAAACGATCGCGTTTTTCACCTTGAAAATGAAAATTTTTGCTATGGTATATACTAACTCAAAATGTTTCTCTCGACCCAACGCAGCTTCTGAAACTTTGTTTGTGAGACCTCTACATGTAAAATCTCGACATTTTGGCAGAAAACCTCATTTTATATTTTTACCTATTGCTCATTGAGCTTAGTCATAACATATATTACAACTAGCACCATTGGATGCGTCTTGAAAAATACTTCAAGGAAGCTTAAGGAAGCGTTGGATGATCATCACATTTCACATAGTCGAATTACGTAAAATAGATCGAACAAGTCGTTTTTGAACAGAATTTGTCCAATCTTGAGCAGAAGCCCTGCGGAGATTAAACCATTTTTTGGCTGCTGCTGACAGCAACACTGCTCCTCGTACCCGAAAAAGAATGATAGTATCGTGCACAGGGTCGAGTTTAATCAAACCGAAACATGTGGTTTGGTAGCTGCTAATTTTATTGTGCAGTTTCTAATCCGTTCAAGTGAATAATTATTTATATATGGTAACACTGCCGAATTTGCTGCCTCGACTAGTTCTCATTTTATTTATATTATCACCATCCATCATTTGCTCAATGCGATATCCATTTCAAATTGACATACACCACTTGCCATTATTATATCGCTTTCTTTTAGTTTTCCTATTTCACGTAGCCCTCGCCTATACCAATAATAGGCTATCACATTGCACATACGCTAAAAGTATTCGTACATTGAGAACAAGATTTGCGATGTTGTTATCCTGGTCTCAATGATCTAGATTTGCTGTGGCAATGTCACACATGTTCCAGTTCTCAAATGTTATTATACAATCTCTAGATAGTGTATATGCCACTACTACTTAACATTACCACTACTAGAAGCTTTCTACAGCAGCCCAATTAATGACCAAAGTCAGAGTCGCTACCAGTGTTTACGAGGAAAGCAAATCAATACAGTATATCATTAGATAAAACAAGAAGATAACTCGACCTGAAGTAAGCTTCAGCTTTGATGGATTGTAGCTTTTTTTGTTTGCATTGCCTAACGTTGCTGTCCATCTGACATGCCGAGTTTTTCCTTGTGGATACAATAAAGACTTGATATTGCTGCCTTGCATTCAATGTACAAATTCTTCATCAATGGATGGACCATAACTGTCATTTAGTCTTGTATAACAACCAGGAGTTGATTTTTAGCATACGTGGCTACCAGAGATCTCACGTGATGACTTGCCAGGCCTTTATAAATCAGAAAGCATAGAAATTAAGAAAATTTGTTTTTCTTTTCCAACATTTTACAGTTTTTCTCGGTAAAAAGCACCCTTCTTTTTTCATTGAATAAAAGGAGATAATCAATCTTGATCAGAAAAACAATATAGAAGAAAAGAGTGGTCGTGTTTGCTTACTGACTGCCCTTTATTTCGTATCTTGTTGCCCTTTCTCTCTTTCTGTATTACTGTTTACCACGAAAAGACGTAAAAAAAAAAGACACTCTTATTTTGGAAAACATCAACATCTACTACAACAACTACTTCAACAACTAAATACATTAGCAACCACTAAAACAACAACAACATGTCTTCTGACGAGGAGGATTCCGATTGCCCTTTGTGTATGGAGGAATTGGATATTGCTGACCGTAATTTCAGACCTTGTCCTTGCGGCTATCAGGTTTGTTTTTGGCTCTTGATTTCTTTTGCTTTGCCTAACGCTCTTTTTAGATCTGCCGCTTCTGTTGGCATCACATCAAAACCAACTTGAATGGGCGTTGTCCAGCTTGTCGAAGACTGTACAGCGATCAAATTGTCGAGTTCGTTCCCGTGAGCGCAGAGGAAATCATGCGTTTGAAGAAGGAAAAGAAGGAAAAGGACCGTCAAACACGAGATATGCGAGACCCTAGCAGACGCCAGTTGTCCAATGTCAGAGTTGTGCAGAAGAATCTTGTTTACGTGCTTGGTCTAAGTTCAAAACACGCTAGTGTTGAGGTAATAGCATGAACAGCTCATTTTAGTCTAATTTTCGTATTAACGCCCCCTCCCCCCCTCCTCTCTCACAAATAGAACGAGTTTTTCAAAAAGTATGGTCGCATTGAAAAAGTGGTAATAAGCAAGCGTTCTGCCCCTTCAACTGGTTCTAGCTCATCTGTGGGAATCTATGTCACGTTTGCTCGAAAGGAGGATGCTGGAAAAGCAATTGAAGGTATCAATGGTATGGAGGTGGATGGTAAAACCGTAAGGTACAGTGAAGTGACATGAATGCAATGCGTCAAATCTAGTCGATGACTGACATAGTTTCCCATAGAGCTTCGTACGGCACTACAAAGTACTGCACCTACTATTTGAGACATATGGTGTGTCCCAATCCTAATTGCATGTACCTTCACGAACCCGGGGATGATGTGGATAGTTATAGCAAGGACACGGTCGCAATTGGGTAAGTTTACTATGGGCTTTCTGTACGTCAGGGACAGATAATAACTCACTTGTGATTGACAGTAAACACGCCAATACAGCCTCTACCTCTACTACAACATCTGCATATCCCAACAAGCGACCTGCTACAGCAACCAAACCTACGACAGCCACAGCCACCGTAGCTCCTGCCGCTACTCCGGAAGCAAAGCCTGCTACTGTACCTCGTACATGGGCTCCCATACCCAAGGTTGTTCCTATTCCTCCTGTTGTCATTCCAAAAGAAGAACCTATCGCACCCCCTCCCCCCTCTCCCCCATTTCAAGAGATCAAATCTTCTTCATCCACCAAGCACTCTAAACCAGCTGCCAGCTCATCGTCATCTACATCTGCTGCAGCCAAGGTAAATGCGACTCCCAAGGTTCACAAAAAACCAGCGGCTTCTGAGAAGCATACCAAGAAACTGACGATACCTTTGGTACCTGAGGAGGATGAAAAGCCTGCACTTCCTGCTACTGCTTCTTGGGCCAAGGCCCAGCCCGTCGTAAACCATGAGAGTGTTATCACACCCGCCAATTTCGGTCCTTCTTTGTCTGATGCTTTGAATGCACCTCAAAAACCCAAGCATTCTCCCTCGCTCAAGGTCAAGAAGGAAAAGAAGAGCAAAGGTAAGATGGTGCGTCTGGAGGAATTTGAAGAGGCTGAGAGAGAGGCCAAAATGGCTGCGAGCAGGCCCAAGGTGGTTCCTAAACCGGAGGCCGCTCCCATCGCTTCCCATGCTGCCGCTCAATCTCCTGCCCCAGCCATTGTGCCTGTTGTGCCCAAATCTCCATCGACTGCCAAACAAGAATCTGTTACTCCTGGCGACACCGAAGAAACTCAAGAGCCTACTGCTCAACGTAAGTTGCCTTTGGAAGAGACAAAAGTTCATGGACAAGGTTCTTCCACCGGTGATAAAGAAAAAGAATTGCAGCAAGTCCCATCTGAAAGTATCGTCGAGACACCTGCTTTGGATGAAGCTATGCCTGAAATGCTGGAGATCAAGGGACAAAACACTGCTCCATCAGGTGAAGAACAATCGCAATTACAGGAAGAGGATATTCCCATGGAATTGGAAGCAACCCCGCCTCAAACTGCTGACGAGGATGATGTAGTTACTAGCAAGGAAGAGGAGACTTCTCAAGATCAGGCTCATACTGAGACTCAAGATGAAGCGCCTTTAGAAGAAAATGACGAAAAAATGGAGAACTTGGCCTCATTAAATGACACGATTATTAAAGCATTTGATGATGCTGCTGCTGCTGCCGCCGACGAATCATCTGAGAAGGTTCAATCTGACGAAACTCAACAAGAGCTCAAAGATGCAGATACTGATGTGTCTCGGCCTGAAATGGAGGAACAAAAATTGGTTCAAAATATCTCATCACCTTTGGCAGCTATGGACAGGCTATCTGCTCTAGTTCAGCAAGAGATTATGGTGGATTCGCCCGAGCAACCCTCGCGTAATGTACTGCAACAGCCTCAGCAACAACAAATGCAGCCACCTCAACCTCAACAGCCTCATCCTGGTATGAACAGATTTGACCTGGGCATGCCTATGCAACCGGAGAACCGTCGTATGGCACCACCTGGTCTCAGCGGACCTCCTCCTCCACCCCCTGAATGGATGAACCGTAGTTTCGATCCATTCAACGGTCAAGACCCTTCTCTTATTGCTGCTCGTCGTTTACAGCACTCTCAACGTATGCTAGAAGCAAGTGGTTTGTTTGCAAGTGGTGGGTTTGGTCATCCTCCAGTTCCTCGCTTTGGATTTTCTCCTGATTTTAACCGTGGTCCCAATGGATTTATGCCTCATCAAGCCCCACCTCCACCTCCTATGGGTATGTTCCCTCCACCGCCTCATCCTATGATGCGACATGCTCCTCCACCTCCACCTGAAATGATGAATTTGCAATCGCCCTTTGGTCCACCTCCACAATTGCAACAGCAGCAGCATGTGGAAGAACTTAGAAATGAGTTTAATGGACTGAATATGAATGGTACTGATGAACATCATCAACAATCACGTGACGATCTTCGAGCTCTTTTGCCCAATGTTAAGATCAGCTTCAATAATCTTCAAGAAAAGAGACGAGCCGAAGAGTTCTATCAACAGCAGCTCATCATGCAGCGTCAGCAACAGCTGCAGCAGCAACAACAACAAATGCAACAACAGCAAATGCAACAGCAGCAACAGCAGCACCTGCAACAATTGCAGCAACAGCATATTCAACAATCGCAACTGTATCAACAAGAGCCAAGAATGTCAGAGCAAGAGCAGATACCCACTCGTTTGGACAACAGTGACCCTAATATAACAAACAGCTCTTCAAGACATGCCTCCTTCACCGAGGCTTCTTCGCCCTCTGTGCAATCAGCGCAGGAAAAGGTGCTATTGAGATCACCTATGAATCAGCAATGGCAGCCAGATCAGCTCTCTGAAATGGTAGAAAAGAAGAACAATCCTGATGTCCGTGTTGAAGCGCAAAACTTCTTTGGTGAATTCCTTCGTAAAGCAGCATCGTCTACTCAGCAGCAAGAAATGTCTCCCAAGCGAGATGAACCTTCTCTTCAACCTGCTGGTAAGATCATCACATATAGGCTCCATAAATTGTATAGTGTACTAACTCGAGTCTTTTAGCAGCTACTTCATTGTCCTTCCAAGACCCTGCTATCATGTCTGTTCGTCTCGTCAACAATGAAATGTCTAGTAGCGACATTGTGCGTTCTCAGAATACCATTCTGCAAATTCTAGGTGGACAGGCACCACCACCACCACCGCCACCTGCCTCCATGATGACACTTGAAAAGCAACAACAAATGCATCAACAGCAGCAGTTCCATCAACAGCAACAGCAGCAACAGAGACAGATGGATCCTCGATTTGCTATGGAACAGCAAGGAAGAATGATGCACCAGGACCGTCCATTCAATGATATGGCACCCAAAAGCTTCAATGGCATGTTTATGGGCCACCATCCTCCTCCACATCCTTCTCAACAGCAGCAACAGCAACAGCAGCAACCATTATTTCATCAACAGGGGCATCCTCCTCCCTCTCCATCCAATTTCATGAACAGCTTCAGAGAGGCGCCTCCTCCAATGGGTAGTATGATGAACCGTATGCCACCTCCTCCTGGTATGATGCGATCGCCCATGCCACCTCTTGGAGACATGAGATTTAGAGGCATGAATGGACAGCACCCACCTCCTCCTCCTGGCATGTTTTCTAATGTACCCACAAATGAAGATCATCCATAATTTATACTGTTTCTTTCTCTTTCCCTTTTGTAATTTTCTCTTTCATTTGTTCGTTACTATATTAAACACTTGTAACCCTCTTCTGTTTTTATATATATACACTCACAATAAATAGTTTATTTGTTGACAAAATTCATACTATAGCCTCCGCTTCCATTAGGATCTGGTTGTAACTGGAAATTGTCTGTTGAAAGACCAAATTTACCCAGGATTGAATTGCCCAAATCCTTCAATTTGCCAATCATCTCTTCCTTCTCTTTCTCTGTCTTATCCTTGATTTTGTTGGGCAGCTCTCTCTCGGCTCGTTGACATTCACGTAGGGTATATGCGTCTTTTGCTTCTTGTTTCAGCTTCTTGTAATCTTCCAGAGACTCTGTGAGTGATGTCGATGTATCCATCTTTTCATTGGCTTGTGCTCTTCTCAACAATGCTTTTATGTACTTTGGATCTAATGTCAATGCTTGAGTACACATGTCGCGCGCTTCTTTGTACTCGTTCTAGTAATCATCAGTCATTGTCCCATTGACTTGCTCATATCTATCCAATACCTGTTTCAAATGACACGCAGCTATATTTCCAAAATAAATGGCTCTGTTCTTGTTGAGTGATAGAGGGCAGACCATCAGAGCGTTTTCGTATTCTGCAATGGCTTCAATGTAATTTCCTTGAGCAAAATATGCGTTGCCCTTTGATTTGTATTCTCCAGCTTCTTTGATCAATTTCTAGAAGCACGTACGTTTAGTTGAAATGCTACTTGCGCTTGATGCATACGACTTACCTCTAATTCCTCGGCCTGATACTCTTCGCTATCAAAGAATACATCACCCTCATGGTCTGCTTCCACTAATTTATCAGCCTCGCGAGCGTCTTTTGCTTTCTGTTCCTCAACTACTGCGTCATAAGAGTGAGTTTAAGTTCATCCAAAGAGTAGACCTTGAAATACGATACCGTTTGAAGCCATTGGCTCTTCGGTTATTTCCTCAATTACAGCCATACTATTGAAAACAATAATAATAACAATAAAAAAAGAGTGCAGTTACTTTACAATAACATTTTCAATTTAATATCAGTTGTTCAAAATTTTACACTTAAGCATCAATTACATAGTAGGAACACCAGACCGGAGATTCTTGAATGAGCAAGGCAACCCTCAGAGCTACTCCAATTACCATTAATGGTTGATCCTGAAAATTCATTTGTCTTGGTATCGACTGAATAGTAAGTCTTTTCTGCGAAAAATCACAACACCTGATTATGTTTATGGACATTGCGTTGTTAGGGAAAAGCAGTAAAATGCTATGCACTCTGTAAATCCGTCTAATGCATGTTTGCGAAGCTGTCAAAATAGCATTGCATGTGTATATAAGACGTTCAACTTCAATTATGTTTATTGTACATGTTTTCACATTATACAGACTACTCTTCTTCGTCATTCTCGTCTTCGTCTTTATCTTCTTCGTCATTTGCAGAGGCAGTGGTATTTGAAAGTGTTGATGTGTAGTACCACATGTCATATTGCTTGGCAACCTCAGCAGCTGGAAGAGGATTATTTTCAGGCACGCTGGATACTGTATAGTTGCTAGGGTCAGTTTTATACGGGGAATGATTAACAGACAGATTGATACTATTAATGCAATCATGTTAGATGACACAATCACCACTCGATACGCTGCTACTTACGTTTGAATATCCTGTCTTGGTGTTGTCCCGTTGATTAAAAGCTCCCAATGACGATGTGTTTCAAGCACAATCTCAGTAGCAAATGCCTATTTGCGGTAAATCAGTTCCATGCATCACATATAACAAATGAATGCGTGATTTACCTTGTTCTTTGCTTCTCCATTGAATGCAATATCGTTTTCTTTCTTGCCTTGAGGAAGCTTATACACTCTGAAAAAGGTATCCGTTGATTTCAAATAGCCTGGCATGTGAGTTTCGACATCTTGAATATCTGCATAATGGGGTCAGTCGTTATGCATGCTTCATGTAGGGCTTAATTATTTACCATTCATTTTGTCGAACAACGGGTCGTTGGCATCAATAACCACCACCTTCCAATCTGTTTCGTCCTGATCCAACAGACCAATGATGCCCAAAATCTTGACTTGCTTGATCTGACCCACTGTACCAACACTAGAACCAATTTCAATCACATCAATAGGATCGTTATCGCCCTTCTTGTTGGTGTGAGGTGAGATAAAGTTGGGGTCTTCCCATGTCTACAATTCATTAGCCTACATGCTTCAGTTGAACATGGACAACACATATACCTGAGGAAAAGCGCCATAGTTCCAGATGTAGCCTTTGAATGGAAAGATGTTGGGAACAAATCTGGGGTTTCCATCAATGGTATCTTGTATGATTGGGTTAAGAGGAGTTTCCTTGTTGATCTAACAACGAATGCGGTTAATATTTCATGCCATTTGGAGAGCGGCTGCTGTGGTGCTTTACCTCGTTTTTAGCATTTGTCCATCTTGGTATTTCTACCACCATATTGAACAAGGTTTTCTCGTCATTTGCATACAGTGGAATGTCGTGGAATGGAGAGATGATATGGCCGTCTTTCTCTGTTCAATGTGCACATTTAGTATAGGCTTGTTTGTTCATTCATGCCAATCTTACCATAGTACAGTTTGTAGTCCACCGAATTAGGGGCACCTATCGTTCTGGTTGTAATGCCTTCAGCTGTATTATTGGCAGCCAAAACAGACGGTATGATAGAGCCAAAGAAGAGTGAACAAACAAAGGTGGAAGATACAGTTAGTAATTTCATGTCTAAACAAATACAAGAAAAAAATAAGTAAACAACAGTAAATTCGTTGTAAAAGTGCTATTTATATAAGCAATTTTTTCTCCTGCTTTCCGAGCAGTGTTTCTAATTACTTCATAAGGTAAAGCTGTATTTTAGAACATGATATTTTTAGATGCCCTCCCATGAGGCTTCATCATGATGTGATATAAAGTGAGTTCACACACTGGCTCTAGCCGAGTATTTAGCAAGGCCTTTATAGGTTACTGCGATCAAGCAAACAGCATAGGGCGAATCAAATGAACCTCGTTCTCGCGTTAAACAAACATGTAGAATCAATTAAATGTGTAACATTTCTATCAAATCCATTTATGAAATATAATTCGCCAATGGTTCTCCTTAATGAGAGCATATCCGAGATTCGTTGTTTGTTCCTTCAACTTGTTTGCTTTTTTGTGGGAAAAAGCTCCCTCTTCGGAGAGGCTCATGCAATCAAACATAATGCATCCCCATCTCGTAGTCAGTGAAAGCGTCAAAATCTTTACTTTAGTAATAATATGTATGGAAATTGGAAGCACTTTATTGAGCCAATCTAAATCAAGTGAGAACGCAATAAATGGAGTTGTGCCTGAGTCAACTATAAAATTTGCACTGCCTCAGAGTTGTTTATACTCTAATGATCATTTCGAAAGAAGTGACATCAATTCAGAAAGAGATGTCATTGTAAACCCCATCATCAGGAACATGACCTTTTTTTTTGAGCAATTCACGACAGCCATCATAAAAAGATGCAATCAGTGGCCAGTTTATTACTATATCTATCCTTTGAGACATGAAGTGTTTGCGCCGGAAACCAACGTTATAAGGCCTTTCAAGCAGATGATTGTTTTGTTCAAGATAGTAATGTAAATTTTGACGTAAAAAGAATTGGACTAGTCATGGCAGCTAATGCATTTACAGCGTACATATATGCCCATTAAGCATGGAAAAGGCTTTAAATGCTACGCTAGATCGCAAGATGGTGATCACTCTGTCGTATACCAGGCTCAACGACATAAATTTTATATGGATGACGAGGAAACATTATGCTACGAAAATGAGAGATGGAACTCTGAGCACGTTGCAGATAAAATGAATTTTTAGTATCGATGGTGTGGTTGCTAGAACACCAATCTCGATCGACCAATCAACCGGATGCTTCCTGAAAAGCACTAAGTCATAAAAATGGTGTAGTAACTCTATTCTACTGGCTCTTGATTGCTAAAGGAAGTTTGACTTGTTGAACGGTGATAATTCGTATATAAAGGACCTCAAAATACTTTTCGTTAAAGGTTCTTTAGTTTTAGTGTCTAGTCATTTCTATACGTCCCTTTTTCAAGTGTCTGTAGATATCTTCTTTATTACTATACGAATGTTTGCGCTCCGGATGGCTCTCTATCTTCGATTCGCTTCGGTGAGAACCAATCTTCGCAGCGGCAGCTAACGTTACCCGTCGCCCTTGCGTATCTTATCAAAATACTGCTACTTTCATTTTAACCCTCCACTTACACAAGAAACCCCTTTATATTACCTGTGGATCTGATTCTTATATGATGTTCTACATCCATATATACGTAGCTACTTTATATATGGGCAAGTATCATACTGATATTATCCTTTTTTCAGTCAAGAGTGTGCCTAATACAGCAAAATCTGAGTGCATTTGAACTGCGTTTTCTTGCGTTCAGGGACGTTTTAGATTGTCAGAATAGCACCAAGCAATTGCTCTCATCTAATAGTTACTTGTTGCCACTATTGCTCAGCTTTTTGGGAGCCAAAAATAAACATGACCAAAAATCGACCAAAAAGCATGAGGTACCCTCCTGGTTTTCATCGAAAATCAAACGATCGCGTTTTTGACCTTCAAAATGAAGACTTTTACAATGATACATATTAATCCAAAACGTTTCTCTTGATCCAAAGCAACCTATGAAACCACTTTTATGAAGTTTTCATATGCAATATATGGCTTTTTTCGCTAATAACCGCATATCATGTTTTGCCAAATTGCTCAATAGTTTCATTCAAAACATCAATTATAATTAGTACCATTGGAAGCACCTTGAAAAGTACTCCAAGAATGTATTGTTTAGAATAACGAAATATAGACAGAGTAAATACAATTAGAACTGAATATATTTATTATGTTATTCCAAGATTGAATAGGGATCAAAAATAGTGTAGATATCAAAGGTATTTATAGTTATTTGACAGTGCCGCAGCAATAGGACCTTGATCTTGAATGCGGGATAATTGTATAAGCCTTGAACCAGTAACGAGGATGTGCTGCATCAGAACTCATGAACCACCAGTCAAGGATAAACAACAAAGATGATCCAGGATAGAATGTTCTTCCTAATAGCTTTGACGGAAGAACATTTGTCGGAATTGAAACCCACTTCCAGGGACGAAAGGCCATAGGCTACCACTCTCTAGGAACCAGGATATAGATTAGCCATTTGATGGCACCACTCATGTTCCTTCGTGCTGCTTGAATAAAGACCTCTCACTTCTACTATGCATCTCAGCTCATTCTCAGATCCTCTTATGTAATAAACGACGCCTAATACATTTGCCTCTCAGAGATGATCTATATCCTCAACATGTATTAGGAAGCGTTGGGTAATCATCACAATCTTTATAGTCGAATTTCGCAAAATAGTTTAATCAAGTCGAAAAAGGACGAAACCTGAGCAATTGTGAACAGAAAAAATATACTGAGTTTGAATTGATTTTGACGGGCGTTTCTGCTGCTGGCAATGATGATTGCGATACTGACCGAATGGAAACCATGTATCTGAAAGGACAATTGCTTAGCCCAAATATATGTATATATTTGCTTTTGTAGAGAGTGTTTCCTTGTAAAGGTATCTTTCGCAATGATAATCTCTCGAAAAGTCAACTCTGATATTATAGCCTTTCTTTCACTATTAATTGATTGTCTAAAATCTACCTGATATCTCTGATTTAAAATGTCTTTGACGAGAGCCCACCACAGGGCAACGCCGTCATCGAGCGTAGCAAGATCAATCGGCTAGTTGTCTTATACAAAATAATAAAAACATTGTTAGATTTAGTTAACATGATGCCAGAATCGAAAAAAGGTATGATGGCGAGTGAAGAGGATATTTTATTGGTACGTTAACCAAAGTGTGTCTATAAGAAATGATAATGTTGTTGTGGAATACATCCACTATGATCTGCATTCCGACAGTTCATCCAGTTACCAGATTTAGATATAAACTGTATGTACGCTGGATTAGATGTACGATATCGATTTATACTATAAGAAGATATGGACTTCAGATACGCTAGTACTATAACACTACGGCCCAACTGATGTTCTCATATGATAATCTATTTGATGTTCCCAAATGAGCACATCGATGTTCCCGAAAGGTGAAAAATGCTCTCATATGGGGACATCGGCGTTCCTAAACATCTATTATAAGTCGGCCGATGTTCTTATGAGAACATCCGAAATGTTCCCATATGAGCACATTCATATTCTTATATGAGCACATCGATTTTCAGAAATCTGAAAAAAAGAGTGCTCCTACAGGGGTCGAACCCAGAACCTATCGGTTGTGGATCTGACGTTCCTCCCACTAAACTACCCGAATATCTTATTGAAATATATTCTTTTAATTTAATAAGTAGTTATTAGGTAATTTTAAATTGCCATTTTCTCGTGCAATTTATAATACGTTTAGTAATTTTATGAATCTTACAGATAATAAAAGTCTCTCTGTTGCCTACAATATTATAGTTTAGCTATTAAAACCATTTTATTCAAGTGGAAAACTACACCTTCTCAAATGAGAACATCAATGTGCTCATGAGAACACCGATGTTCCCAAAAGGGCACATCCATGTTCTGTGAGAACATCAGTTGGGCCGTAGTGTAAGATTCATACTATATAAGATATAGGCTATAGATGGCACCACGGACATGGATGGCGCTATAGACTTATACTTGTATTCCGACATTGACTACGGATGTTTACCATATCTGGATAGGCACCAAGATTAATGCAATATGAGTTTGTTGCTTCAGATGTGCACTTCATGATCCACGCTATAAGACACATGCTTATATCCGTGATACTAGCTACAGATACTTTATGTACTACAGACTTGTACTATATATGAGACATGCTATAAACATGCATACGATATGCTATAGATATACCATATACCAGATACATGCTAAATGTTGTGCCAGAAGGGCTACTGTAATGAAATAGCCACCCAAACGCAACTTAATTGAAAACCAAAGTTCATCAAATAGCACTCATTCAAATTCATGCTATTTGGATCTATTAATGAAAGCGCTCAAATGTACATCAAAAACCCATTTAAAAATACTAAAGTAAAGATACACGCTTATATCGCACATCGTGTGAATGAATCACTCCTGATCACAGTGTATTCAATCACACCCATGATGGTCGTAATAAGTGATGGTATCTTTATCCAAATAGAATTAAATCAATAACAAGCATATTCAAATATGACAACTATGCCCTGCTGCCATAGTTGCACAATATCCCAGATAAAGGATTCCATGCTTCAATAACAAACATCACACTTTAAACAATCAAGGTTACATTAAATCATGCTATGACGATAGCTCACCCAAGCCCATCAAGGTTACTCAAATCGACCCTTATGGCCAGTGCTCCTGCATTGATTACCACTTTAAATCAAACATCAACAACATTTGCCAGATAACGCAATAGCAGCACCTATTGCTCTCTATCATCACTAATCCTACAAGCCAGATGCAAATGTATAAATACTCTTCTTTTTTTTACTCAATTCCAGGATCTTCAGTTCATTTTATACACAAAATAAAATACAGTTGATTTCTATTGTATTTTACCTTTGCTTTATTTTTTTTGTGAAATCTATTCAAACCTGATTTCACTGCAGATGATAAACAATGCGTGTTTGTTGGGGCATTTGATACTACTGCTGGGAGAACCCTGTGCCTAGTATATTGCTGTATAGCACACACTATTACACAAGCTTTTTTTTTTTTTTTTTTTTTTACTGTAAAATAAATTTAAGATACATCCCTCATATGAAAGTGTTTAATGGATGCTAGATCAAATGGTTGCACCTTGTCTTGCCTTAGAATATATAAAAAGAACTTAAATTGTAACAGTTTAGATACCCTTTTATTACAAAAACAATATAGTGTTAAATGACAGATCAATAGAAGATCAACTAACTAAAACCCTTTGGTGCCTCATCCTCCGAGCCAATCAAATTGCTTGAAAACTCCGCTGACCTAAAAAAAATTTGCGAGGGTTTCCCCCGGTTTTGATGTGAGGCAAAATTTTAAGCGCCGTTATAATAGTAGTATAGCCGCTGCTATCATCAAACTTCCCTCAGGTGCTAGAGCATGCCTTACTTACACCACCTAGCTTTAAATACTGGCATTGAGACCCTCAATCATCACTAAAGTAAGTAGCGATAACCAAGTGGAGGCAGCCTATCCACCTCCTAGCCTCGGATAGAGTCTTGTTGAGCTTCAGCGATAGGCACATCCACGCAACGTAAAATAAAAGGTATGCTTCAAAGAAACATAATAATAAAAGAAGCGAACATAATAATACTATAGAAGTATAGTACGTTATGAATAAAAAATTAAGAATGTTCACGTTATTATATTCTTGTTATTGCAACAAAAATATATACATGAGCAATGTGCATGATAACAGTCTGATGATGTAAAAGAACACAATTGCGCACAATTGCAGGAGCAACAGTAGCAGCAGTATAAGTGTTGTAATACAACATGAAGACCAATGTTGTTTTCATGTGAAGCGACAGAGGCAACACAAACAACAATCCACAGCTATATAACATAGTATCACAAGAAGGGTAATACAATTATATAGCAGTGTGTCATGCTTGTTGTTCGTAAATACAAAGCAACAACATTGCAAGTATTTGTTGAGCTGATCATATCACAGCCAGCAAAAAAGAAAAAAAAGGCAATAAAGCAAACAGCATGAATGCATTATCGCGGGAAAGGAAGCAGTAGTACAAACGTTCAAAGAAGTTTATATCATTGCGACCGCAAGAAAAAAAAAGATACTTACCACTTCTTACCACAGCATCACGACCAGAGACAGACCAGAGAACCAGCATACATCAGAGACAACAGACCACAGGATAAGCAAACATCAGAGAAGAACCACCGAAGCAACGATATAACATCAAAGCAGCCACCGCCAAGTGTGCAGCCAGTGCACAGCAAAAGATCAGAAATAGATCCCTAGTAGAGTTATTGCAAGTAAAACCACGGTATAAAACGCGTTAACATTGTATCTTACGTCTATTGCATAACTGTCAGTTATACTTGCTTCAATTCTATTCACAAAGGTAGCGTTGTTTCATGAGTAGAGAGCTTGCGAAGTATAGTATATGTATATATATAAACGAAAAAAGGAAAAAAATGCTAATAAAAGGTTGAGGCTAAAAGACGTCACTGTTATCAATGTACCGCAAGGTAAGTACTAGAATTTGATAGCTTGCTACAAGGCAGCAAAGCAAGATATGAATTAGCAATTTTCACCATGAGGTTCGCCAACACCTTACCTATTAATCCGTTACATGTAATTAAGAGGTAATATTTGACAAGGGTAGCGAATTTACGTTTGAATTGAGCTACATACTAAAAAGAAAAAAAAAGGCGGTATTTTAAACTATCAATAGCCCAACCTCCATAATACTCAAAATGAGGATTCATGGATTTCTGAAATCGTTCAGCCTTAATATCATGCGATTCTGATAATAACATTGCTTTCCAGCTAAATAAAGCTTGGAGTAGAATTTAAAGGAAAATCTAATGATACCAATTTTAAGTGTTTCGGCCGACGTTATTAGGCTGATTTTTAATAGAATAGTTTTTGCGATTTTTTGGCTGTTTTTGACAGATTACCAGGTTTCTGTCATCAGAGCTTTACTTGCAATACTTATCATAGTGTAGAACAGACAAGAACCTATCGAACAAGCCCTGATTCACACCTCTAGTATGGTTCTATCACGAGATATCGCCAATTTTTTACCTCGAAAGAAATTGCTATCCAGATTTTTGCCTTGCTATCACAGGCAAAGTTTGCATAAAAATCGATGATTTTGCAAGATTACATTTTTTTGTCATATCTCAGGAAAGACGTGTCGTATTTGAATAAAACAAAAACCATTGAATAGCTCTACGTTGGATCTACTTTTATGTAAACAGTTCAAGTTACAAATATACGCTCCCTTCATGATTTTACTTAAAAACTCTGTATTTTACGATCTTTAGGCAAAAACGTTGTCGAACAGTTCTAAATAGAGTTATATTAGCCACGGAACTTGGTGCAGAACTGAAATGCGCATCGAATAATACCACACATGGATAATGTTATGTATCTTGTACACAAATAAGCTTATTTTTTGTCTGTTTTGGAGATTCTCTAAGGGGAGGAGTATGTATCGAATCTGCACTACTTTATCATCTATGCTGTTCTTCAATGTGTAGACCAACAAAGAAGGAACTATCCTTTAAGGCCTAAATCAAGGAAAAAGACTATCGTTTAAAGCCTTACATTTAAAGCGATACCATCAGTTTTAATAGAAGAGCTACACTACCGAAAAGGTCAGCTCCAGCCAAACTGTCGAAAATGGATCGCTCGAAGGTAGCATTTGCTACAGTGGCGCATATAACTTTTCTTTTGTGCATCAGCATTCGTCAGCACTAGTCCATGCATGTGCCCTGTGTTTATTTTATAAACTTGAGTACTCTATAGGTGTTTCCGTGCTGTTGTCAATGAAGAAAAATGTGCTTTTGCCACTATCAACTCCAATCTTCGGGGGGGAGGAGAGAGGGGGGGATTGAAAACTCCATTATGGAAGAAAAGTGTGGAATACATCCACTATGATCTGCATTCCGACAGTTCATCCAGTTACCAGATTTAGATATAAACTGTATGTACACTGGATTAGATGTACGATATCGATTTATACTGTAAGAAGATATGGACTTCAGATACGCTAGTGTTTAGAATAACGAAATATAGACAGAGTAAATACAATTAGAACTGAATATATTTATTATGTTATTCCAGGATTGAATAGGGATCAAAAATAGTGTAGATATCAAAGGTATTTATAGTTATTTGACAGTGCCGCAGCAATAGGACTTTGTTCTTGAATGCGGGATAATTGTATAAGCCTTAAAGCAGTTAACGAGAATGTGCTGCATAAGAGCTCATGAACAACCAGTCAAGGATAAACAACAAAGATGATCCAGGATAGAATGTTCTTCCTAATAGCTTTGACGGAAGAACATTTGTCGGAATTGAAACCCACTTCCAGGGACGAAAGGCCATAGGCTACCACTCTCCAGGAACCAGGATATAGATTAGCCATTTGATGGCACCACTTGTGTTCCTTCGTGCTGCTGGAATAAAGACCTCTCACTTCTACTATGCATCTCAGCTCATTCTCAGATCCTCTTATGTAATATACAACGCCTAATACATTTGCCTCTCAGAGATAATCTATATCCTAAACAGCTAGTACTATAAGACTCATACTATATAAGATATAGGCTGCTGCTATAGATGGCACCACGGACATGAATGGCTCTATAGACTTATACTTGTATTCCGACATTGACTACGGATGTTTGCCATATCTGGATAGGCACCAAGATTAATGCAATATGAGCTTGTTGCTTCAGATATGCACTTTATGATCCACGCTATAAGACACGTGCTTATATCCGTGATACTAGCTATATATACGTTGCATCCTAAATGAGTCAGACTTCTGAAGTGAAAAAGGTTATTGCATTACACTATTAAAGCGGTGTGTAATGTCAGTGAATGCTCTTTCATCAAAGGTGCTAGGATAATTATTTTGTCTACTGTCGCTCATGTCAGTAAGCTTTTCTTTCAGGGGTTTAATCTTCATGTACGCCTTGCCTACTATCTGCTTGTCTATCTTCTCCTTCTGGTCCAGTATGATAACATATCTCTAGATGCAGACATTGACCTCTTGCCAAATTTCTACGGCAAGTTCATCTATTCAGGGATATAATGATCCTGCCCAAGGTGTCCAGTTCTATAGAGATTGATTGCGTCAGATGCTATGTGTGGACTTGCTCAGTGCTATTCAACAGACACTACACAGTATCCATAAGAACTGTCCGTAGATTCCACCCTAGTTGCAAAGGTACTTCTGATATGCATGCAATTTGCAATGCTGGTACGTACACATTTATGCGTGTCTATGAAACAGTTGTTTGTACACATCTTTGGCCAAGTCGAGTTGATGACGCCAGCGCCATGGCAAGTTTAGTAAGGCTGAATCCCTCCGTGATCGTATGATGACTTTTGTTACACAGGTATAGGAAAATGTAAAACTTTTTGTTATGAAAAGCGTTGTTGCAAAATTGAAGGGAAGGATACTTACTAAGCACTACATTTGCTTCTATCTCTATGGAAAATGATAATTGAGAGTTGCTTCACTTTTGGTGATGTCTCAAATTAACTGTAGAATACACGAGGAAAAGTAGCATCTCATTCTGCCATGCTTTATTGACGCGTATTGCTATGAGAAAAGAACCTAGACCACTATTCTTTGAAGGCAAATGCAGGTATAAAAGTGAATTCATGCAGTAGATTTTATTTCTTTACCTTTTGCTCTCGTTTAAATAATTATTGCTAAAATGTTATTACGCTCTGGCTACGAATACAGTGTAAGTACCATGACACAAGACAACTACCGCGAAGCAATATTTCGTACTGACATATAAGCATTCATGCCTAGTTCTCTGCTCCTACCTCTACCACTAGCATCCGCAGCAGTAGAAAGAGAAAGTCGGCAGATGATGAGTTGGATGAGCGACCTTTGAAGAGACAGGATACTACTCTTGTCCTTCAAGGGGAGCCATCTATCTCCTCTCATCTTACTCCTCCAGTTGCACTTCCCTCCTCTTCCAATCCGCCTCTACCTTCTTCTTCTTTATCCGAATTACCTTCAGTGGGGGATGGAAGCAACTCTTTCAATGATACAGTTCCTGTGGAGGAAGAGTCTGCTGGCAACGAGAGGGGTTCTCGGCGGGTACGTTTCCACAAAGACGTGGTTACGTACCTGTTTGAGGCTGATGATGAGCCTTGTAGAGCGGCAGACCACAAGTATGTTGATTACCTTGATTACATCTAATGTTTGCCAATCTCAAGGTTCATCATTCTCTTTCTACTGTCTTTCCCTTTTCTTCTTTTCCGCAAGTAACAACAACAACAACAACAACAACAACAAACTTGTTGATCAAAAAGCTGCTCAAGATGTATCCATTCTGGTAAGAGAGAAAATTTAATGCACAAAGTCAAACCTATCTTACAGCTGCTTAACAAAGGGAACGACAATTATCACTGTGCCTGGGCCATCGTAACAAATACCAGCAGATTAACTAGAAACGCGATCCAGTCAAGGTACCATCGCTGTAGATAACGGTAATAGCATTATAACAGACACAGATAAGTAAGTCAACGTGAGATGATATATAACAACAGCGGCAATAGCAAAGCAGCTGACTGACCCTCTTCTATCAACTTTTAATACAGCATCGACAACCATGTATATTAAATAGCCATTTGTTGCAAGCCATGATGCACAGTCATCAATTGTCACAGCCAAAGTATGAAAAGGGAATCAATCTTCAATTCATTTGCGAATACAGCATACAGCTCGCTCAGCACGTTATCAAAAGCAAAGCTCACAAAAAAAAAAAAAGATAGCACTGGCAGTAGTTTGAAAGACATTCTCAAGTTCAAGCACGATATCTGGCGCCTTCAAAATATGTTTCAGCCTCTGAAAAAGTATTGATACGACTCTCTCAGCACTTCTGTGACTCTAGCATTATCATTGACAGCTTCGAAATAGGCAACTTGGGCCTGATGAAGACGTTATGGAACTATTTTACAAGCATTAGCAACGACGACACACTTGAATTTTTATAAAACGAAGCATTGAACAAGTCCCCATACGGCAACAATGTGCAAAAGATTCTGAGTCGATTCGACACCTTTGAAGAAATGACAACATTGGAATCCGCCCTCAATGACTCTCCAGAATACACAGCAGTGTATTATTATAAAGCCAACAAAGATACATCTCAGAACAAACACAATATACAGCCGTTCTCTCAGTCTATCATTCTATCTTTTTGATCGTGTTTGGGTTTGTCGCGCTAAACAAGAGGAGAAACGTTGCTAGTATTGCCAATCGACAGTCTGATTCAGCCACCAAATACAAGGAAATGAAAGAGAAGTCGCTGCCTGCTGTCAAGTTTTAATATTCTGCCTCCTGCCATCTTCAAGTGTTCCAATATCAGTACCTTGTCAAGACTGTGTGAAATGTAAACTGACCTCCAAAACCTACGGTGCATTATGTACAAAAACTCTCTCATTGTGGCTAGCTCATGCCTGCTTGTATATATATACTGGCTCTTGAACTAAACTCTTTCTCTGGAACTGGCCATTTGCTTATTCCAGGTACACCATTTGGTTATCCTCGACTCACTGATTGCTAGCAAAACATTCAGAATGCGTAGCAACATTCAGGATAAACATCTCAATGACAATGCAAATCAACAGCCTGTACTGGGTAGTATAGGGGAAAAAAGTGAGGATTATGCGCACACAAATGCTGGTATCTGCCGTCAAGATCATATACATGTTTGAAAGGTGGCCTATACTGCTCCAAATCGAATACATGGGAGAAAAAGGCACTGGAATGGGCTCTATCTTGTACGTTCAATCCAGCAGCATCACAGAAACACAAAAAATCAACCAGGGAACGATACAGAATCGAGAAGAATAGTTCGCAAGTAGTAGCTGATTATTCGAAAATGCATCAAACCAGGATCAAGATGATCAAACGCCTTCTTTAAGAGGTACTATGTATAATAAAATTATTTATTATGCAGCATCAAGGTAAATATCGCTCGTCAGACGCTTTTTACCCATAACTCACCTTTTGTTTCTACTTCTAGTTAAAATCAACAGAAGCAAAAAACATTACTATATACTTTGGAAAAATCTCTCTCTTGGTCTCATACTGCCTGAAAAGAACGACAACTGTGAACTGGATGTAAGTCATTCCTAAATAAACATTGCATGCAATGTCAAGATGAAACTTACATGGTTATGTTTGTATGCTTAGACTAATGGACGGGTAATCATTGTGGATACCAACAAACTGAAGCGCTTTGACCCACTACAGAATACTCATTGCTGGCACTGGCATATTTCAAAGTAAATCAACACTTTTACAGGAGGCTTCAGTGGATGATTCACTATCGATGGTCTAAAACAGCTGGCACCTTTTGAATCGGTATTGTTCTTTGGCAAAGCATCCAAAGATGGGAGCTATATTACGTTACTCCATAAAATTAAGAATGATCACGGTGTAATCTCATCAAAATTTCAATTTTACAGACGTGGAAAGCGCCAAAACCGTCAATTGACGGCAGAATCATCCAAAGCACCCTTGATTTGATAGCTACAAGCCCTCTGTCATGACCCATGCCAACTCGAAAATGATGTACTTTTATTATTCGCATTTGTGTGATACCAAATCAAAAACCACTTTACAAATAAATTGCATACTTTTGCTTGGTTGCACATACGGGAGCTCAATAAGATACAGTGTTTCAGGCATCTAGCAAGCATGGCCAACTCCTTCTTCCGAGGAAGTCGTTGGTTTGTTTACTTGTAGTATTTTTCTCTCGAGGAAAGTATCGGGTCGAATTAATTTCAACATTTGGTAGTTGTTGGGATCTTGTGCTATACGACAGGAATTTTCTTTTGCAGTGTAATCATTAAGAGATGAATTCGGTTCTTTTTTTTCCACATAGATGCGAAGCGCAATAGTCTAAGCCAGGGATCAGGAAGTGATTAAGAAATCATATTACACTTGACTTCCATGTTTTATAGCATTTGTCATACTATTGATGCTATTTTAAGACTGAGAATGTTGAAATTCAAGCCAAAGGCGGGGAGCTAAGCAATGGCTGGGCAAGCGTAGCTTGATCAGTTCATGTGCAAATATTCAGAGCAATACACCGTATCATTTAGCGCATGAAAGTCATCCCACTTTAACAAAAAGATATAAGACAAACGAAACTATTGTACAGTGCGCGAAAAAATCGTTCCAGTGTTTTGCCAATTCGTAGTTTTACACTTACAGCTCTGTCAATTTTTTCCAGTTTTAAAACTAAAGTAAGACTACGAAAGCTTGAGTTTTTAGCCACAAAATGAGCTACTAAAATAATTGATACAGTAGATATTAAGCAAGTGCAACTGACGTAAAGTAAAAAATTTCGATTTTGTAAAATTGGAAATATCGCTTGATGACCTTATTGTTTGTATACATTCCACGAAAATAATCTGAGAGCCGTAATTTTTTATATCAGTTATGTTTAAAATGTTAGTTATCCGAGGAATGCTTAAAAAAGTATAAAGAAGCCTGAGATTTTGGTCTTTTCCCTCATTATATTTTACCATCTTTACTTCATCACTTTTTTTAACATGACACGTCCCATTCCTCAGGAGGTTCAAGGATCTGTCAAGGCTCTTTTCAACCAAGGTTGTTTCCTCCGTGCCATTCAAAAAATCTTCCCAAATTTGTCCGTCAGTGTACTTTCTCGCTATAGGAAGAAGTTTCTTGGTCATTCAAAACATGCCAAACCCGGAAGACGCAGCAAAATCACTACGCAAAATATGAACTACATTGAGAGGAATCTCCGCAATAGTAATTTAGACGGCCCCAAGGGTGTGCAGTGCTACCTTGCTCATATGGGAGTTCAGATGACTTTGAGGAATATACAGTATATACTCAAGCGCAAAGGGTTCAAGGCTAAAAGAAAGGTAAAAACCAATTTCGTGTCTGCGGAGAACCGGAAAAAACGTCTTGTGTGGGCCAAGAGACATCGACATTTGACTGCGGACGATTGGCGTAAATGGGAATTTTCCGATGAAACTAGGGTCAATATATGGGGATCTGACGGCGAATCTTTCTACTGGACTGACAGGCCCACTGAGTTGATGCCTCATCAAACTGAGGCTCAAGTCCCGGCAGATGGTGGTGGCGTTGTTTTCTGGGGCATGATAACAGCGGAGGAACCCAGCTATGGCTCCACCATTACCGAAGGAACTGTTAACTCGGAAGTTTATGTTGTAATTCTGGACTCATCTTTGCTAGACACTATCGAGTACTATGGGCTGGACAAGAAAACGTTTAGATTCCAGCAAGATAACGCAAGACCACATACTTCTGGTCCCATTAAAAAATGGTTCACGCATCACGGATTCTCTGTTCAAAATGTTCTTGATTGGCCTCCCCCCAAAGCCCTGACCTAAACCCCATTGAACATGTCTGGCATCAACTAAAACGTCGTTTGAACAAGTACCCTACTAGGGCCACCAGCATTTCTGAGTTAGAAGACAGAATTGAACAGGAATGTCATAAATTCACAAAAGACGACTGTCTTAAATACATAGGCAGCATGCCACGCCGAATCAAAGCGGTTATCAAGAGTAAAGGTGGTCCAACTAAATATTGAGCTTTTTTATAAGATTTAATAAATTCGACTTTTCACTTTTCATGAGGCTACCATTCTTTTTCTAATTACGTGAATAAAGTGCATAATATATCATCCGATAGCCAACTACTTAGGCTATTTATGAAACTAAGCAAACCCCAGTAGCTTTGATATTTGCAGAGAAAACTGGCTATAAGTGCAATTTGGCAAAACACTGGAACGTTTTTTTCGCGCACTGTAGTATGTAGGCAAAAAAGGAACACCCACACAAAAAAGTGAGTCAAAAGAAAAGCATAATAACAAATATAACATCAAAGATGTTCAGAACAGCTCGCTGTCGTTGCAACAAAAATGCATACATGAGCAACGTGCATGATAATAGTCAGATGTAAAGCAACACAAACACGCACAATTGCAGGAGCAACAGCAGTATTATAAGTGCACAATACAACATAATGATCAATGTTGTTTTATGTGAAACAGCAGAGGCAACACAAACAACAATCCACGACCATATAACAAAGTAGTATTACAGCGACAATACAGATATATAGCAGCATATCATGCTTGTTGTTCGTACATACGAAGCAACAACATCGCAAGCATCCGCTGAGCTGATCATATCGCAGCCAACGATAGGAAAAAAAAGCGCTACAAAGCAAACATTACGAATGCATTATCACGAGAGAGGAAGCAATAATGTAAACGTCCAGAGAAGCTTTATATCATCGCAACCAGAAGAAAAAAAGTTACTTACCATTTACCATAGCCACGAATAGGCCATAAGAATATAGGCAATCACCAGAGACAGACCAGAGAACAAGCATACAACGGAGACAGCAGGCCAAGAAAGGCCAGACTAGTAGCAGCAACGCCTGCAGCAATATCAGCAGCAACAACACCAGCAGAAGCAACAGCAGCATAGAAAAACCGAAGAACGAGGGACACCAGAAACCAGACAAAGGTTAAAGAAGCAACCTCAAGAGAAAGAGACCAAAGAAGCAGGCAGGAGAGATAGTAAAGAAGTAATGGCGGCAGCACCTACGTCAAACAGGCAAAAAAAGTTAGCGAAACATAATAAACAAATTCGATTAGTGCTGACTCTACGTCTTTCAGTGCTCGTTGTCGAATGGTACCTACTATATTGCACTTCAAAGAAGCAGTACCACGTACTTTTAGCATTACAAGTCTATGTTATCAGAAATTAGAGTGTTATTTCAATCAAAAGGGTTCCAAAACGAATATGGTTTGATAATAAACGCGTTTTGCAAAAAGGATAAAAAACGATGGAGTGGAAAAACGAGAGGGCGCCTTACCCGACGTCACGTCCAGTAGGTTTGGTCTCAGTCTTCTGTCGTAGCTGCCGTACCTGCTGCACTTTAATTTGAAATTATGCAGTGGGTATTTTCGTGTTCAAATTTGACTTGATTTTACATTCTTTAAACGTTTTTGCTAAATTTGACTATGAAAATTGTCGTTGTCATACTTTAATTTCTAATGCATTTATAAAGAGTCAATGAAGGCGCATCGAATGATCCTAGTTACTTTCAGCTTTCAGACCGAAAATAATGAGCAATCTGCGAACATTTCAAAACCGATTTTTTGCGAATATGTCATAATTTAGCACAAATAATTCTTATAGAGAAAACTTCCAGTGTTGCATTCCATCTTTACGATCAATTTGGTCTGATATGTATCATAAGAAAAGTCTCCATTTTTGCGGTGAAAAACGCGATCGTTTGATTTTCAAGAATTTTCCCTTGTTAATACTCATGTGAAAATGACGATTTTCATGAATTTGCAATGACCCAAAAAAAATTGAGATAAAACATCAGTAAGTAAGTGGTAGTCAAGGGCAACCGTTCAGCATTATTTTCAGGGTATAAAATGACCTATAAGACGAGATATTTACGTTGAAAAATAACCAGATTTGGGTCCAATTTGACGTGTAACCGATGAGTGAGACGCTGTATTGCCAGATCCGTGGGTAAAATCAAGTTGTATTCAATAGGCCGGTTGCGTTGCATAACACAAAGCTCAATTCTAATGACAGGGTTTTTTTTATCAGGATGTTTTTGGCTTGGAGTTTTTTTTCAAAAAAAAATAGCGCAAAATGAGCCAAGGAAGCGTCCTATTGTTATTTTTCAGTAAGTGCAAATGATTTGTAGTACTGTAAACGTACAATTATGAGCAAAATATCGAACGCCAGTAAAAAATATGTATGAATACTAGAATTTGTGGTCAAGTTGCCACGTTTTAAAATATTGGATATTTCTGTTGGCCTTCATTTTTTTTTTTTTGCTCAAGCTTAGCATGAAAGTCAGCCACTGCATCGAAGCGATAATTCATTCAAGCTTACAAAGCAGAGTTAGATAACTTGCTGGACGATGCATTGATATCCTCGTATAAAGGCCAGGAAGATGTTACATACGACAGTTTCACCACAACGAAAAGCATATAAATCCTTTTTAACAACTCTCTTCATAAGCCCTGCTTCTAATTTTTATAGTTTTTGCATGTCCCGCTATAAAACAAGCATCGCATCGATTGTTTTGAGTCCACACTGTATATGACAGCTACACAGGTGCGATCAAGCGGTCAAGACTTTACCAAATAGCGCATATAGCCTTTCCTTGATTATAATAGCGCAGCCCTTGAGTCTCTCAATTTTAATCAGTGGGTTTCATTGTTGCAGCCTTTACTCAATATCAAAATGCACTGCGTTAATAAGAATAAAAAAAAGTGTAGTATATAATTAGTTGAGCATTGCATGGTTGCGAGTGTTTATAATGCATTTTGCCATTTAGATATAATAAAATATCCATCTTAATAAAGATTCATACACGATTGGGCATAACACTGGATTATCAACAACATATGTTACGTATTTAACAATGGAATTTCTATCTGTAGGTGCCGTCATTGCTTTCATTTACGCTCATATTATGATAGGTTACATGTTTTGCACATGGATTCAACAGGGTGAAAATTATTCTTCATCGATGGTACAATAATAGCTTTTGTGAAAAGTAACAAATACAAGATCAGTGTACATGAAATCATGTGCGATTTATTTCCAAGTAAAAAGAAGATTAAGGTGATTATCTTGCTTTGGTCTGAGCTCTAATTTGAGCAGGATTGAACTCTTGCTCAGGGTTCCAGCTACGAATAGAGCGTTCATATTCACGACTTCCCCAAAGGGTATCTAAATCCACGGTATCAGGCTTTCGGTAGGACTGAGATTCAGCGTCAAATGATTTTTGTACATCATCAAATGTTTTGTATGGGCTTTGATCATATTTGTATGTAGCGTATTGATCTTTCTCAACAACAAAGTCCTCCGGTTTGTAAGGACTTGGCTCTGGCTCTTCGTCATCCCAGTTTTCTTCAATAGGCTCTGGTTGCTCTTCTCCGGTGAATCCAGCACTAGCTTCCGCAGTAGATTGAACAGACTGTGGGACAATTTGTTGCGGGGGCTGTTCCATAGCTGCAGCGGTATTTGCTGCTTGAGGTGCAGTAGCCGGAGGAGATGGTGGTGGCCCTTCATTCTGATCGACATCTGCAGACCCACAACAGACAGCATATCTCAGTTTTTGCACAAAAGAAGTAGGCATTTTACAAATGAGAAATTGATAGAATAGAAAAGAAGAACCAGCGACGAAAGCAGACTTTTATAATGATTGAATTATCATGATCATGCTGCATGAATCTCACACTTGATGATAAAATGCAGTTTGGTGATGGTAGCTGATGATTAAGCATGTTTATTATAAATCATAAACAAGTACTTTTTCAGTCATTTCTTTCTCAAGCATCAGCTAGTGCAATCAATTCATGAAGGATGTCATAACATTCATTCAGCAATGCAACGCAAATAGCTTGGCCTTCTGGTATATTTCCTTCCTCATCACAAAAAGTACCATTGACTCTCATATTATCGATACTAGCAAGCTTCATTTGGTACCTGTTCTCCAATCATTTGGTCAGTAAACCCCAGACGAGTGATCCACATCTGCCCATAAAACCACTTACGGATAAAGATCCCGAACTAGCATGGACAATGACAAAAAAAAAAAAAAAAAAAAAAAAAAAAAGTGAATACTTGAATTCTGGCTTATGCAATGTTTTGTGCCTACCTGAATCTGGCTTTCCCCATTTTGTCACTTCTACAAGACATCGTCGCACCGTGCTCAACTGATTATGAACAGGCATCAACGCCTCTGCCACTGGTACATTCTCACTCAACATCTTTGCCATGATGCGATAACACCCACGCAATAAAAAGTTGATGACAGCTTGACCTTCTGGAATGGTATCCGAATTGGGATCTTTGAAACTACCGTCCATTCGAAGTTTCTCGACCTCCTGTAATTGCAGCTATATCATCAAGGATTCGATGATGAGAAACGTGAACGAGTGAGGCGTATAGGTTGCTTACATGGTAGGTGTATAAATCAGTCTCTCTCAAGGTCCATTTATGTGTCAATGCTAAGCGCTCTAGCTGTAATTTGATTTGCTTCAATCTATCGACAATGGGTGCTAATGACTCGGATACACTATTTGTGGATGCTTTCAAATCTTGCGATTCCTCATGTAACTGTTCTAGCAGACCTTCAATCAACGCTTTTCCTTTTGGATTTGACTCAAATAACTGTAGTTTTGAATTGTCTAATTCACGGAGCTACATGCTGCATGTGTCAGGTACAACAGATACACCACCTTTCATTTGTACCCACCTTTTCCTGTATTTCGTTTACTTCAGCAGCTGTATACCCGGTTGGCTTCTGAGCTAAAAGGGCTAATTTTCGTCTCAAATTGATCAATTCTTCATGCAAGGGTTTTCTGTTTCCGTGTCATGGTGAATAAACTCTTCTCTAAAGCAGTGGTGCACAACTACTTACAATGACTCTGAGACATCTTGTGTGTTGGCCAATAGAACAGACAGCGAGGATTCTGTAAGAGGATCAATGAATATCGCGCACACCGGATGCATACATGAACACAGCTACGTACTGCACTTTTCCAGTTTATGTTTCAGGACCTTGACGAATGTTGAATCACTAGCATCAGAATACAGAATGTTCTCAATGTCGTTTAGTCTCTCTTGATTTTCCAATAAAATTGTATCCGTGTATGTTCCCATGTGTGATAATTGATCCAAGTATCTCTACATGAATGCATGAATAAGCCCAATGTCTCATGGTAGTTGCTACTATGACCCTACCTCCACAGTGACCAGTTGAACATAGACAGCAGGACCTACAGAAGACATACATTCAATATTCCACCGCCAATGTGCCTATTACCAGCACCTACTTTCTCTGTTTCTTCCAATGCTCATAAAGAACAGGGACAACAAGGCCATGATATCGTCCAGAACATCATTTAGTCTGTTGCGAGAGGCAGCATTCCAAATATCGCCAGTTCGAGTTTCGTTTAGAAGCTCTACTTGTGTTTCTATTTCCTTGTAGAGTGGGATGATCAAGTTGGCGTCTGGATGGGCCTCACGGTCCTTTTTCAGAGCAGACAGTTTGTGTCTTATTGTAATGAGGTTTTCTAATATAGGTATTTCTAAAAGAGTGCATGCCATGAGTAACATGTATCGTATGTGTATATCCTTATGCTGCTTACCTTGGGCAGGGACACGCATTGTGTTAATATGCGGATAGTAGTATGTATGAGAAAAAAAAAAAGAAGACGAGAAAAAGAGAAGCAGGGAACTGTTTTTGATTTCACTTTTTTTATTCCATAGATGGAATTCTTTGTAACCTTAAGGATTCCCCACCCAATCATGCTGGAGGTGAGACGCGCTTGAGCTAGAATGTTTTAGTGCGCTTGAGTCAATGAGGAACTAGACACTCCAATTGCATGATATTGCAAACAGTGCTTTATTGTAATTAATGCTATAAATTACAGAGTGTGAATGCTGCCCTGATCTACTTGATCGAATTGTCAATCACGAGCAACACACGACTCAGTCTCTCGGCCAATACAACATGGTATGGCATGCAAGTATGACTCGATGGAATAGGATTGATAAACGACAATGCATAGAGACGCTTGATGATGTCTTGCAGTGTGCTATACGCGGATACATCGGTTCGATTGTACAATAAATGGATCTACCAAAAAAACCTTAATTTTTAGCGTGTGAATAAAACAGGTAGACTAACCTCTGCAACAAACGCTTCGTTATTAAATTGCTCCATGCAAGGGTTCACATTCTTATTGGGCAAAGAGTGGTGGATCAAGTAACCTGTTGCCAGCGGGGTCATCCAGTTCTCCTTCTCGGTGATGGCTTCGGGTCGCAAGATGCCCTTATAAGCTCTTTCTCGCTTCTGAGAGTAGCTGATGCGATGGTTCAACAGTAGAATTTGTGCTTCATTGACGGCTGTGGATGTAGCGCTGTTGGATCGATGATGCTTGCTTTGCTGCTCTTTTGCATAGTTTATTCCACCTGCCACTGCTGCATGTGTTTTGCCAGGTGCGTCCAAGAAGGAGGGCTGCTGCGAAGTGTGTTGTGCAGCAGCAGAGTCTCGGTTGGGATAGCAGGCATTGAAGTGAAGGTTGAGCCCTGATTCCGCATCCATGGCAACAATCGTGACACGGTGCTCGATGACTGCAGATATATAGCGAAGCCAGTAGAGCAATTCATCGTTGAACATGAGCCCTAGTTTTGTAACCACGATTGTCCAGGGAAATGCAGTGCGTTTTGCAATCTCCAACGTTCGCTGCCATGCTTCCTTGAAGGCTGTTTTTCGACTGAATAAATCGTATTCCAGCAGCTCTCCACGATCATCCACCCAAACAACCGACATCCAAGCACGATCGTAACTGAAGCAATAAGCCATATGAAGCACTGCATTTTGCTCCATGATGGTAGGAAATGGCCTTATATCATTCAGTTTAAACTTGATGGTTCTTTGTAGTGGTTTTGTCAATACGAAAGCAGGCGCATATACATCTGTCCAAGACTCTTGATTTGGCCTTGTAATCTGCACTTTATGATTAGCTCTCATGTACTGATTTAAATAACATCCATGCTCACCTTTCGGACCACTCGAGTAAAGCATTTGCAGTACACAGAAAACGCAATGTCCTTCATGCCCAACATGGTATATCCGCCAAACGCAGAGGGCCGTAGTATATGATCAATAGGCATCAATTGAAGAGCGATTCTCGGCTGTTGGTCTGTAAAATTCTTGTACGCTATTCTTGAATAGGTCTCTTTGAGTTTGTAAAAGCAACGACACATGTCTAAATAGGACGACATGTGAGGGCCTGGATTGACAATGTAGATCACAGTGTAATAATGGTGAGTGTAATGCTGCTGCTTTTGCTGCTCTTCGTCCATAGCAAGATAGCGGCCTACAGCCTCGCATGTCTCTTCATAGCTCTTTAGCCTTTGCCTAACACTGCTTTCATTGCTGTCCAAGTCTATGTGTATAATCATTCAGTGCCTTACCATCAAGTATATCTATACCGTCACCTACCACTTACGGACACAGGCACTAATCCATTGACGAATGGTCCCGTATGTCCAGGCTCATGTCTTCCCAGATGGCACGCTTCATAGACATTGCCTAGCCCTTTAAAAAAGTGGCACACCGAGTTTTCAATAGCACTATTGTTGGGATAGACTACAAGATACTTGACTTGCTTCTTTGCAGAGTATGGATCTAAACCTAGCTTCTCCCAAAACGGTATCATGGTGGAGGACCCTTCAATGTTATCCTCATGCCTGGATACGACAATATCAGGCTGCTTGATGATGTCGAGATTGGGCTCATCTGGTCTTCGTTTTTTGACCTGGTACTTTCCATATTTCGAATGTCCTTGATTATGCGACTCTATGCAACATTTCATTAGTAAAAGTATACATAGTAAAGGCTATTTAGACGCACCGTTCAAATCATAGTACTCTTGAATGTTCAAAGGGCCCTTAATGCCAATCTTTCCCATTAAAGGGCTATTTGGAAAAGCCACAGGCTCCAGTGCGTCTACTGTCGTTGTGTCGACTAAATCCATATCACTCTGCTCATCCACTGCTGTGCCGATAAATATGTCTTGTAGTATGCTTTTGAACTCGTTGGTCATATTAAATACATCCGCTTGCAATGACGGTACATGCGTAACAACCCCACGGGTCATTTGCATGAGATTGGTTCGTCTTGCTACTAGCACCTTCGCTGGTTCTCCTTCAATTTCTCCACCATTTTCTGACACTTCTGCTAATCCACCTGCCAAAGGGTAGCCTCCTAATACCGTTTGCTCACACAGATAAGCAAGCGATTCCTCCATGACTTTGCTGTGCCTCCATTTAATGGATTTGATGGACCCATGTGCTAGAATAGGCGCAAAAGGGGTATCGTAGTCGATAAATTGCAGTCGATCTGTGGGTGAAGGTGCTGGTGTCGCTTTGAGTTGACTGTAAATCACGCTCTTTTGGAATTTTTTCAGTGCTTTTAAACGCTTTTCTATCATACCATCGTTGCTCGTGCTGTCATCTATCGTGTCAATGTCGCTCTCACTTTCAATGTCGCTGTCTTGAGTATCATCCGTTGCGAAACTGCCATTACCGCTGCTGCTTTCGTCGCTATCACTGCTGCTATCACTGCTACTACTACTACTACTACTACTACTACTACTACTGCCACTGCTATTCTCGTTTTGATCAGGATTGTTCCATGAGGTTGTGGTTTGTGTCTTTAGAGAGGAATCAGACTTGATTTCATTCAACTCTTGCTGCTTGGGCTTGGTGGGCTTCTTTCTGGGCTTCAAGGGAATATAATCAGGATTGTAGAACAACGATTTCTTTGCTACAGTGAAGCCCTTGCTATCTACTTTGGCCTGCTCTTTTGTTGGATCATACATGAACTTGCCACCAGCACTGTATTTAGCGTCATTGACACTTGCTTTGACAGGCACAGGCAGAAAGTCTCGAGGCACAAATGAAGAAGGCTCTGGAGTGAATTTCGGGTAAGGCGCTCTCTTTTGAAGTATAAAAGTCTCTTGTATCCTTGGTGTCGCCGTGTACGATGTTTCATTTGCTGTGGTAGCAGCAGCAGTGCTCGCATTTTCAGTACTGTCATGGCTGACAACAAATGGTGTGAATAGGCTGTCATTGTTGTTTGGCGTGAGCTTTGTTTCTGACACTTGTACATCCACCATCTCTTGACCTAATGGCTCTGGCTGCGGCAGTACTACTGCTTGATCTGTCTTTGGGGAATCAATGTCCATGGGCATGATCTGAAGTACATTGAGCTCACTTGCTGGCACAGTTGATGGTAATGCGGCTGCTGCCGCAACAGCAGGAGTCTCGAAAAAGTCGAAATCAGCGTCGGTAACATCAAGATCCAAATCATCAAACCCATCGTCTGCGTCCCAATCATCTGCAGTGTGCAGACTAGCACTTCCCAGGTCATACATCAGACTGAAGTCTTCTAATGGCGGCTGCAAAGCTTGCGTTTCATCTTTGATTGGGAGAGTATTTGCCTGTGTTGGTGCCAATGATGGTTGTAGCTGTAACAGTGGTGCTTGTAGAGGTGCTTGGCTCGAAGTGCTGTTGTTGCTGGCTGGTAAGGGCAGATGATCTGTAGAATCAATAATGAGCGCTTTGTTTAACAAGGCAGATAAATGAGACCCACCACCTATATCCAAGCTATCGTTGCTAGTAGCAGCAGCAACACTTGGATCTTGCAGTAAATCCATCATGGAATCATCTGCTGATGCGTCGTCAAAGCGAGACATAACATACTCTGTCAATTGCATGCTGCGTTCTTGTGGAACCGGTGATGTGTCTGGTGGTGTGATGGATTTAAGGTGCAATCCTGACATGAGAAGAGGAGAGTCGTAATTGGTTGGTACGACACCTTTGGCGTTCATGATGGGGCTGCCGACAATGGGTTCCGCGAGCGCTCGATGTAACATCAGTTGATCTTGCTGGTATCTCGCATCCACGGTGGACAGCGCTTCAAAGACAGCATTGCCGACATGGATAATGGGATTGCAATAAGACCAGTAATCAATGGCTGCGTCCTGTGCTTGTGTGTTGTCGAGTTTGAGTCGCTCATAGTACGCCATACGAGATGCCTTGGCGCCCAAATCTTCAGTGAGCCCATGGTTGAGGCCCATAATACCGTTCATGCCTGCCACTGCAGCGGGAGATTGCTTGGTATCCGTTGGCACAAACACCAGGGCAGAGGGATAGACCACAGTGCCTTGCGATACAGTGCGAATGGTGATGAGAGCTGGTATGCAGTCTCTGGCTTGTGTCAAGAGTGATACAGGCATGTCGTAGAACTCGGCCCATTGATGCAACGCTTTGGATTGCATGTCTGTTGGGAGACTATGAAAGGACAGGATGTGTGCGTGTTCGCCAGTGGGACATAGCAAGACTAATCTTTGTGCTTTAATACTTTAGCTTTGGATAACCCCAACATATTAGCATGTTGCTAACTGACCTTTCAAGTGTTTTGTGTAGAAATCGGCTATGGATAAAGGTCGAAGTCTCATTCGCCTGGTATTTGGCTGGAATACAAGGTTGGAAGTGGTAAAGTACACATTGTACATGCAGACCAGTATAGTGTTTTTTACAGACATCATGCCGTGGTTGGCAATTTCGTCTTTCATGACATTGCTCTCGTCTTGATACGTCTCTGGAAACACAAAAAACTCACCCAATGCAAAGGCATGTTTGTTGTGTATCATGGCTCGCTGAATCAGGTGTCGGATAGCCTTGATGAACAGCTTGTACTCTGTTCCTGGCACAAGTGTAATACTCTCTGGTTGAGGCTGATTCAATTGAGGTGACGATGTAGGAGACAGGCCGTTCTCGGATGTAATCTGATTCCAATTAAAGGAGCCGTTTCTGCTCTCTGCTAGAGTATGAGTCCTTGTTTGCATCCTGTGTGAGTGTGTACGTGCCCTACCTTGTAGCTCCTTGAGTTGAGCATCAGTCTCGATGACTTTTGTGTGCTTGTTGTCAAACCAAAAGACCCATAGCTCTAGCGTAACTGTCTCTTTGTCTGTTTTTTGACTTGATAGAATGTGCCAAGTAGCGGGAATATTTAATGCGAGCATATGTTTGTACGCATCAATGATGGCATTGTGTGATTCTGGCGGATCAATGTAAGAAGGATTGTCATGGAAACCCCCACAAGTGAGAAATGACACTAAGGAGGATTTGGCGCATGTTTGGACGTAACATTTGTATCTGATGTTGGCAATTCCATTCTAGCAATGCATAGTGAGTACGAGCATGGCATGAATCAATCGATTGCTTACCAGTATGATGGTGTTGATCAAGCTTGCATCGGTCAGCATTGTCTATAAAGAGAATGAGGAAAGAGAGGCTTGCGTATACGGTAATTTTTGATGCAAAAGAATGCTGGAATACAAGCGTAGCATTCCTGCTACCCTATCTGACACATTGATTGGGGACATTTTGATATGACACTCTGCTCTCAGCGCCTTTTTAAATGCATTTGGATTGTGTAATTCAACACACTTCAAGGGATTTATGGCAGATTTTTCTCTCTTTTATAATATATTTCTTTTTTTTTTCATTTAGTATAACATTCAAACATGAGTTTCCTGTAAGTCCAAGTAGTAGCCTCAGATGTAAGCAGTAGCATTGAATTGTTTGTTTTAATGATTGTAGGTCAGGCTTCAAAAAGAATCTGAATAGAGCTGGTCAAAGCGTAAGATATCAAGCTACATGAATTTCAGTCAACGTAGTACATGGATTGACAGCTCCAATTTGTGCATTAGATTAAACAGAGAACAGGCGGAAATGATAGAACTGTTGATGGTGAATTTGAAGAAGAGTTTGAAAGATTCAAAAAGTAAGCACTCGCTCCGTTTGATAACAAGTACGCATACTGAATGTGTCATCTAAATGTCGTGTATAGTCTGGAAAAAAAGTCAGAGAAACTCGCCAAGGAAGCCAAGGGCTATCTTGATTCTATGAGAGGTAAGTGCACTGGCAATATCAGGCAGAAACCAACGGCTTACACTTTTCTGCTGCCAGCAATGACCACTGCACAAGTTCGCATTGCTACAACAATGGAAAATTTCTACGACGATACAGCACCTATGGGGCTATCTGGTATTGAATATAAGCGAGTCATTGAAAAGCTGGATGAAGAAGCCAGATCCAATCTGGTAGGTTCATGCTCTCTAAGGAGATGAAGGTCCATACTCAAATGTGTGTTTGAAAGGATGCTGCATATCGTGCTACTGTGCTGGAACCATTGGGCAGATTTTGCTCCTACTTTCCTGAGGTCAATGAAGCGATCAAACGTAGACAAAAGAAGCTGTTGGACTACGATTCATCGAGAGCCAAAGTCAGAAAGTTGGTAGACAAACCCAGCGAAGATCCTCAGCGACTGCCTAGAGTAAGTTGAATGCCTTCTCTGCTGCGATGGATACTGATGGGATATGTATGATAGGCTGAACAAGAAGCCAATCTGGCTCGTGAAATGTACGAAAACCTAAACTCCATTATTGTCAATGACTTGCCCAAAGTAATTGAATTGCGAGTACCGTACATTGATCCATCATTTGAAGCACTAGTCAAATCTCAACTGAGATTCAGTCAGGCTAGCTATGAGCAATTAGAGGGCCTGAGGCATCATTTTCCTCCTAGCAGTGAGGAGGCGGATCATCGTGTAGATGATGTATTGCAACAAATGCGTGAATTGACTATCTGTGGTAACTTTTAAATAAATGGCATTGTAATCATATACACACTCGCTTCAGAAATGTCATATGTCTGCCCACAACGCAGTAGCAAACTCGTAAATAATCATGCAATATTTTGTATTAGTAGAGAATATTCAATGCTTTATCGTCCATGTGAAAGCCATTTTTCGGGGACACAATTTGTGTCAATACGCATTTAAAGAGAATCTTTTGTCTCCTTCTTTCCCCATAAACATACAACAAATGTGCATTTTATTCTGGACGGTAGATAACCACCCTAATTATCGATTGTGAGTATAATTGCGCTACCTCATATGATTAGCCTACTCACCAGATCTAGTATATTTGCTGGCAACCGAGACGAATTCCTTAGACGACCTACAGCGAGAGCTCATTTCTGGGAACCTCCTTTTGACAATGTGCTAGCTGGCACTGATCTAGAAACGCATCCAGGCGACTTTGACCTCAAAAACGGCACCTGGCTAGGTATTACAAAAGAAGGTAGATTCTCTGCATTGACAAATTATCGAGAATCCAACTTTCGAGGCAAAGTATCTCGAGGAGTGCTGGTGAGAGACTTTTTATGTGATAAAGAATCCGTGCACGACTCTATGGAGCATTTACAAGCGCATACAAACGAATATGGTGGATTCAGTCTAGTCAACTTTGATTTCAGCAAGGATCCTGCTGATATGGCTTATATCACCAACCGAGAAAATCAAGGCACAGTTGAATTAAAGCCGGGTGAAGTCTATGGTAAATAGTATGACAAATTTCTATGCGTTATGTGTGAATCAGGGTGTAACCTTCCTCTATTAGGATTATCCAATTCCATATTGACAAACCCTTGGCCAAAGGTACAAATGGGAAAAGAAGTGTTCCAAAGAATTATCCAGCAACAAGACTTGAGTCAGAGAGACCTCATCGATGCGTTATTTGGGCTGCTGAGCCTGTCGAAACCCATGAACAATGACAAGGATATTCAACAGATATTTGATGACCTCAAGGAACGCATTTCAATACCTCTGTTCGACTTTCCAGGAAACTTGGGCATTCAAGACCCGGCCTATGCCACTAGAACAAGCACTATCGTGCTGATTGATCGTGATGACAATGCTACCTTTATCGAGAGATTGTGGTATAATGAAACGGATCTATCGCCAGTCAATCCGGGTGAATACAATGATTTGATCTTTCAGTTTCCTCTTGAACACAAATAAAAAGGTTGTAATTTGTCTACAGATGTTCTTTGCGTGATGAGATACTCGGATCATTGAGCATGGAATACGTTGTATGTAAAAGAAAGCTCTCAATGATGGGTATGGTTTGTAAGCTTAGGCACCCAACATGGCATTAGTTTCAAGCGCCTTGGCTACAAACTTACTGGACTGGGACCCCTCAATAACAACATCACTTACCTTCTCCATACAGTGTGTAATCCAAAGAGATCAATCAATCCATCAAATGACTGCGAAAAGCTGATAGACTTGAGCACAAATGGCTTTGGCGCATAATTAAAAGCAAGCACACACGGGCACGCGAAATTTGATTGATATTCTTTGGCACATCTACTCAAATAGCATTTTCCTTCTTTCTCATATTTTTGTCAAGTCAATCATATGGATCAATCAGAGAGAGAAGAATTCGTGTAAGATCAAATACGACAACGCATCAGCCAAAGCTGACATCTTTCATCTAGCTTAAACCTCTTGAACGAGGCCCACATTGACGACGATGTGCCTCACATGTCCAACAGCACCGAGGACGGTCAACAAGTGGATGAAGAGATCCCTACCATCAATGAACTATCAACACCCGTCAGCTTGAAGCAAGCCAACAAGGCTGAAGAAAATGGAGAAAAGAAGAAGAAGAAGAAAAAGAAGGGAAAGACTGCCAACTTGCCTGAAGCCGGTTCTGAACTGCCTGACGACTACGTGGAAAAGAAGCCAGAGGATCCCATTGAAAATCCATTTAGCCCGTGAGTGATGCTATTTGATAAATTAGAACAGGGCCATTGACTGTGATAAAACAGAGACAAACCTCTTTCGCAACGTGTGGAATACGCCATTTGGAAATACCGTTCAAACCACAAATTCACTGAATCAAGAAGAGCCATCTTTGACAACTATCTCAGATTTGGTGGTATTATTACTGGCCCCAACATGTTCTTGGGCCGTGCTACAAGTGCAGATACCCCGAATGATCCAGACGCTGCTGTTGATTTCGAGGCTGCCAAGGTCGCTATTGACTTTGTGCCTGATGAATTGGAAGAAGGTGTCGAGGTGAACTTTGCCGAGGTGGCTCAAGTGTACTTTGGAAACACATTTATCCGTGAGAGTATGTTTATTGGCACTCAAGACTTTGCCGATGCTCCTGCACTCATTGACGCATTCTTGAGATATTTGGAGATTAGACATGTCGCACCTGAATACGCCGAGGACATTGCAAAGGCTCGTTCCATCTGTGCAGAGGCCAAGATCCAGTTACCCAAGTGTAAACGTGCCATCACATTGCTCCCAGGGCAATACAATCAAGCTTGCGCTACTCTATTTCAAGAAAAGATGGATACCTCATGGATGACTGCAGAGACACTGACAGTCCAGAAGCAATTCTTGTCATTTGTAGTGGATACAGTGGGCTCCACTGATGAGGACTCCAAGAAGATTGTGCAAAAACTGATCAAGAACCCTGATGATGTTCAATTGCTGGAGACAGAGACTTTTGTGTTTGTTGAAATTGCAGAGATCTCCCCCTTTGAAAAGAGCGCAGATAACGAGGAACTAGTGCAAGTGATACTGCAAAACAAGGACGAGCATCAGACAACCTATAAGATTCATTTGGAAAAAGAAATTGTCGAGTCGTTGATGGTGGGTATGGTGTTCAGAGCTGATCTTTGTAAATTGAGCAATGGTAGTTGGTATTTGGCAAAAGCACAGAGACTGATGCCTACCTTTTATATGGAAGATACTTGTATGACAGAAGAGGATTATGATTTTTAAATTGAAATAAAGCAATGCTTTACATTTTGTGTCTCCTAATTATATTTAAAAGCTGAGCCTCGTATCGCTAATGCTGCTCTTTTTCTTCTTCCAGTCATTCCTATGGACACCAGCAATCAACGCTACGCATCGTACGTAGTAGATATCAAGCTACCGCCGGCAATCACTGTTCCTGCTGGCACCCTGACAGCTGCCTATACACTTGTATTGACCTTGGATTATGTACTGGTCAAAAATGACGCGAAATTCTCGGCAATCATCACTCCAATGCAGCTGAGGGCATTGATAGCAATCTATCATTTTCTCATCCCTATTATATTTGCTTCCAAGTATAATTTTGGAAACATATCATTCATGCTTTATCCTTGGTCTATGGCAGCACAGATCATCTTTTTATCCACCTCGTCTGTGACACTGAAAGAGTATCTACAAACACTATTCAAAGTGGTATTGTTTCTCGATGATAGCCCTACTGCAAAGACCCATCAGCAAATTAGATTCGATGGAGTTAAGAAGATTGCTCGAGGCTTCGCCAAGATGTTGTTCATGAAATTTGCTTTAGATGGTGTCTTGCCTGACGATTTATCTGATTTGCTAGCAATGCCATTTTATAGTCCAAGAGCAATGTTTATTACCTATGTATTGGCTGTGCGAATCTATTGTATGATGAGTCTAGTGGATATACTCATGGGCGTTTTGCAGGCAACACTACTGATTCGATTTCATGATCTATTTGATAATCCGTTTTTAGCAACAAGGTATCATCTAGTATCACATACAAGCAAGACACTTTGTTTCTCACATTTACATGTCTTCTTCTTTATAGCCCTAAAGACTTTTGGAAGTAAGTTGGGGTGTGATAACGTTTGCAAGCAATGAACTCAAAACATGCTTTGGACAAACGATAGTCGAAGATGGAATAGAATGGTCAAAAATTTCTTTCGAAAGCTAATTTTTTCAAAGGCCAACACTACATTAGATACCAAAGACGACGACAAAAAGAAGAAAAAGCAAGGCTTCATGTCATCACCCACAGCCTTTGGTCTGCTCACTTTTTTCATTAGCGGGTTGTTCCATGATTTCATGATAGCGGCTGCTGCTCGAGAAATCACGTTTGAATTGACCGTTTTCTTTTTGATTCATGGTATCGAGGTAGCACTGGAAGTCAAGTATCGTAAAGGAAAGTACAAGCAAGATCCTACAGGCATTACAGCAATTCTATGCAACCTTTTGACGGTGCTGTTTTTCGTCACCACTGGTCGAATATTTTTAAGCCCTGTTTTGCGACAAGAAGTGTTTCTGAATATCGCTCAGAAGTTTTAATAGATCCAAATGTACATAATAAAGGTCAAATTCAAGATAAACGTAGAGTAGTGTCCTAATCTTCACCCAACGGGTAAGCTTTGATTCAGAAATCACACTTTGAAAATGTTCAGCACTGGTATCTCACTCATTTCCTTGAGCAGACAACAAGGTTTCCGTAGTGCCGGTTTCTAAAGTAAATGTACAATTCGCATGCCCATGTGTGTAATAAAGCCCTCAAATACTCATTTTGCTGCGGTTTGGGTGATTTGCATTAATGCTTTTCATTCTATCATTGATCATTCTTTCTTTGAATCTGTCGGTTTGCCACGACGTTGCTAAGCTGCTTGATACCATGGGGCTTTTATGGAAATGAATACACTGGGTTCGCAAGTAAAACTCATCACTGCTATCAAAATTTGCATGAATCAGCTTTCCCGAAGTCAATATGCCTCTTGTTCGAATTATAAGTTGCATAGGCTGCAGAACTGCCCTCCCAGAATACTTCAGCTACTAAAGATGTGATTTATGCCGTGTAAGTAAAAGCTATAAAGCAATACATAACCAAATTCGACAGATTTCAAGCTTTCATATCTCGACATGTAGGCCATTATGAGCCACCGGGATGACGCCAAACAAATGCACTTGAGTAGTATTAACGTCCTGACATCTTTGCTCAACTTTTGGGCTAAAAAAAAATGACCAAAAATCGACCAAAAAGCATGAAAATCAAACGAAAATCAAACGATCGCGGTTTTCACCTTAAAAATGAAGACTTTTACTATGGTATACATTTATTATGTTATGATATCAAATCAAAATGCTTCTCTCGATCCAAAGCAACCTCTGAAACCACTTTTATGAGGCTTTCATATGCAAAATATGGCTATTTTCGCTAAAAACCTCATTTCATATTTTACCAAATTTCTTAATAATTTCTTTCAAAACACTTATTACAATCAGCACCATTAGAAGCGCCTTGAAAAGCACTTCAAGGATGTATTAGAAAGCGTCTTTTTTTTTGTAGGGGAGTCGAGCTCCAGGTTTTATTTAAAGTCCTTAAAATGTCATACTGAGGGAAAGAAAAGACTGTTGGTGGACTCAATGTCTGCAATGATGGGGAATAAGATATATAATGAAAAGAAATCTACTATTAATAAGGTGCGACTCCTAGAGCCAGTACAGTCTTGCGGAAAATCGTCAAAATATAGATCATGGATAAGAGCACAAAACACCAAACGAGGACATCAGTACTACGTCAAAAAAATCAAACAACTTGCGTTCACCAGGATTTGAACCGGGATCCTCCCGTTGGCATACGGGAGTTTTACCACTTCGCCCTACCACCAGGGACGTATTAGGAAGCGTAGGTTGATCATTACAATTTATATAGTCGAATATCACAAAGAAGATTAAAGAGGTCGAAAAAAGACAAAATCTGTCCAATCTTGAACAGAAAAAAACAAACTGACTTTGAGTCAATTTTGGCGGCGGCATTGCTGCTGGCTGACCTAAATGCCTTTCTGACGATAGCAATGATAATTGCGATGCTGATTAAATGGGGATCATGGAACTGAAGGGACAGTTGCTTAGCGCAAATACTTCTTTTGGGGATCTTTGCCACATGAAAGAGCCTTTTGCAATGGAAATATCTGAAAAAAGTCGCTGTAGATCTTCCACAGGTCCTGTAGTATTTACACATAGCCAGCTATATGTCGACAGCTGAAAAGCAACACCAGCGAATGGTATGACAATTCTACTACCAAAAAATGTGGCACAAACGGAGAATGTAGTATACAAATGCTGCATAAAGCTTGATTTCTCTTTCACATCGTTTCAATAATAGCTTCCGTTGATACCAGTGTATAAGCAGAGGAAGGAGGATACAGGGAGAAATACCTCCCCCTTTCTGACTCTGATATAACCTTTTTTTATTATTGATAGATTGTTTAAAATCTACTTAAATAGCAGGTTTTTATTGCCTCTGATTTGAAATGCCTTCGGCGAGAGCCCGCAGGGCGACGCCGTCATCGAACATAGCGAGGTTGATCGGCTACTACCATTAATATCGCAATGTCTCATAATACAAGGTGATATATTTGGCACGAAGTAAGCAATGTGTAGTCGACTTGAATACGATGCAAATCAATGAGAATATCAAAACAGTGTTTACTCCTTTCCAGACAGTGTGTTGAGTTTATTGAAAAAGAGTGTATGTATCTTTCGAAAGGCCAAGCCATAGTACAAAGCGTATTAAGCAATAATTGTACGTTGCATTTAGCCCAGCCCATTTAAAGGGCAATACTAACTTAATAGATCAAGGTCGGTTTGCGCCTGAACATGTAAGTTCATTGAATGTCTTGTTTACGTCGTGGGAAGTGACATATAAGAGGATACTAAAGCAGTTGATCCCAAAGCAATGCCATATAATCCCTTTTGAGTGTGAGCTGCGGGTGATGATGTCAAGCGCTGATACTCTATTGTCACGATTCTATTATGATCTGTATTTTCTTTCGTATCCAAGAAGTTTTGAAAGAAAATAGCCATTCTGACCACATAGAGAGAAAAGCTCACGCTAAGAATTTATTCAATCGTGCACCATGTTAGAAGTTTAATAGTTATCAGCCCATCCTCACCCTCATCGTCATTCTTATCGTCATTCTCGACCTCGCTTTTATCCTCACATTCACCGCCTTCCTCGTCTTTTTTATCATGCCATTACCATGCTCAGCGTTACAATCCGCATTGCATTTGCCATAATCCTATACACCATATTCTCTGTCATCTTCATGATCGCTACCATCAATTTTATTGCCTTTCTTTCTATGGTTATAATGATCATCACCTCCACACATAGGAATTGCTCCATCATACTCATAGCATTGACCGCACTTGTATGATACTGGATCTACGTGGTGATGTTAATTGGATATTGTAATAAATAGCTCTGAGAGACTCGTTGCGGATTAGTCAAAAATAAAATGGCCTACTTGAATCTGCGGGTAAGCTACGAATTAAGCTTGACGAACTCTTACCAACTTCACCATTACTACCAGACGCGGCAGTAATGACACTGATATTTCATATCCTACTTGTGTAAATAAAGGATTGCTGATCAACCGCTTCTTGGTAGGTCACCCATTTGAAATGTATCCGTCTTCAGATCATGCCTCATGCCTCATTCCCATATCCCATTCCATCGTTTTAAGCACACCGATAATGAAAGGCTTGAGTATATTGAATATCATATGCATATAATACAGTAGTAGAGCAGCCTAAGCAAAAAGACAACAATACTGTATATGAAATACCCAAATTGGTGAAGACCATTTGATTTCCTGCCTATGAGACAGTCCAGTATGACTTGTAAACATACTGATTTGTGGCAGAGACTATACCTTGAAATCATTGCTCGCGCACCTTTTTCTCTAGTTCTTACACTTTTCTCTTTTTCATCTCTTTTGAATTCTCTTTGAAATTCGATTTTGAATTTCGCATTGAAAGTAGCATGTTGCTATAACCAAATGTTGATAAAAAGAAAATAATAATAATAATAATAGTAATAGTAATAGTAATAGTAATAGTAATAGTAATAGTAATGGTGCAATTGAATGTTAGATAATAGGATGGCAGGCTATTGTTGAGAGATTATGTATTATATAAACGAACGCCGTGTTTTATAAATCTCCCAACTCAATCAACTTAATCCATTCATTGTATCTTGTTCCCCTTTGTTTATTCTACAAGATAAGGCGTCATATAACTATCTATGATACTTTTCTTCCAAAATGGAGTTTTCAGCCCCCTCCCCCTCTCCCCCCAAGATTGGGGTTGATAGTGGCAAAAGCACATTTTTCTTCATTGACAACAGCACGGAAACACCTATAGAGTACTCAAGTTTATAAAATAAACACAGGGCACATGCATGGACTAGTGCTGACGAATGCTGGTGCGCAAAAGAAAGGTTGTATGCGCCACTGTAGCAAATGCTACCTTTGAGCGATCCATTTTCGACAGTTTGGCTGGAGTTGACCTTTTTGGTAGTGTAGCTCTTCTATTAAAACTGAGGGTACCGCTTTAAATGTAAGGCTTTAAACGATAGTCTTTTTCCTTGATTTAGGCCTTAAACGATAGTTCCTTCTTTTTGGTCTACACATTGAAGAACAGTATAGATGATAAAGTAGTGCAGATTCGATACATACTCCTCCCCTTAGAGAATCTCCAAGACAGACGAAAAATAAGCTTATTTGTGTACAAGATACATAACATTATCTATGTGTGGTATTATTCGATGCGCATTTCAGTTCTGCACCAAGTTCCGTGGCTAATATAACTCTATTTAGAACTGTTCGACAATGTTTTTGCCTAAAGATCGTAAAATACAGAGTTTTTAAGTAAAATCATGAAGGGAGCGTATATTTGTAACTTGAACTGTTTACATAAAAGTAGATCCAACGTAGAGCTATTCAATGGTTTTTGTTTTATTCAAATACTACACGTCTTTCCTGAGATATGACAAAAAAATGTAATCTTGCAAAATCATCGATCTTTATGCAAACTTTGCCTGTGATAGCAAGGCAAAAATCTGGATAGCAATTTCTTTCGATGTACAAAATTGGCGATATCTCGTGATAGAACCATACTAGAGCTTTGAATCAGGGCTTGTTCGATAGGCTCTTGTCTGTTCTACACTATGATGAGTATTGCAAGTAAAGCTCTGATGACAGAAACCTGGTAATCTGTCAAAAACAGCCAAAAAATCGCAAAAACTATTCTATCAAAAACCAGCCTAATAACGTCGGCCAAAACACTTAAAATTGGTATCATTAGATTTTCCTTTAAATTCTACTCCAAGCTTTATTTAGCTGGAAAGCAATGTTATTATCAGAATCGCATGATATTAAGGTTGAACGATTTCAGAAATCCATGAATCCTCATTTTGAGTATTATGGAGGTTGGGCTATTGATAGTTTAAAATACCGCTTTTTTTTTTTTGGTATGTAGCTCAATTCAAACGTAAATTCGCTACCCTTGTCAAATACAACCTCTTAATTACATGTAACGGATTAATAGGTAAGGTGTTGGCGAACCTCATGGTGAAAATTGCTAATTCATATCTTGCTTTGCTGCCTTGTAGCAAGCTATCAAATTCTAGTACTTACCTTGCGGTACATTGATAACAGTGACGTCTTTTAGCCTCAACCTTTTATTAGCATTTTTTTCCTTTTTTCGTTTATATATATACATATACTATACTTCGCAAGCTCTCTACTCATGAAACAACGCTACCTTTGTGAATAGAATTGAAGCAAGTATAACTGACAGTTATGCAATAGACGTAAGATACAATGTTAACGCGTTTTATACCGTGGTTTTACTTGCAATAACTCTACTAGGGATCTATTTCTGATCTTTTGCTGTGCACTGGCTGCACACTTGGCGGTGGCTGCTTTGATGTTATATCGTTGCTTCGGTGGTTCTTCTCTGATGTTTGCTTATCCTGTGGTCTGTTGTCTCTGATGTATGCTGGTTCTCTGGTCTGTCTCTGGTCGTGATGCTGTGGTAAGAAGTGGTAAGTATCTTTTTTTTTCTTGCGGTCGCAATGATATAAACTTCTTTGAACGTTTGTACTACTGCTTCCTTTCCCGCGATAATGCATTCATGCTGTTTGCTTTATTGCCTTTTTTTTCTTTTTTGCTGGCTGTGATATGATCAGCTCAACAAATACTTGCAATGTTGTTGCTTTGTATTTACGAACAACAAGCATGACACACTGCTATATAATTGTATTACCCTTCTTGTGATACTATGTTATATAGCTGTGGATTGTTGTTTGTGTTGCCTCTGTCGCTTCACATGAAAACAACATTGGTCTTCATGTTGTATTACAACACTTATACTGCTGCTACTGTTGCTCCTGCAATTGTGCGCAATTGTGTTCTTTTACATCATCAGACTGTTATCATGCACATTGCTCATGTATATATTTTTGTTGCAATAACAAGAATATAATAACGTGAACATTCTTAATTTTTTATTCATAACGTACTATACTTCTATAGTATTATTATGTTCGCTTCTTTTATTATTATGTTTCTTTGAAGCATACCTTTTTTTTACGTTGCGTGGATGTGCCTATCGCTGAAGCTCAACAAGACTCTATCCGAGGCTAGGAGGTGGATAGGCTGCCTCCACTTGGTTATCGCTACTTACTTTAGTGATGATTGAGGGTCTCAATGCCAGTATTTAAAGCTAGGTGGTGTAAGTAAGGCATGCTCTAGCACCTGAGGGAAGTTTGATGATAGCAGCGGCTATATTGCTATTATAACGGCGCTTAAAATTTTGCCTCACATCAAAACCGGGGGAAACCCTCGCAATTTTTTTTTTAGGTCAGCGGAGTTTTCAAGCAATTTGATTGGCTCGGAGGATGAGGCACCAAAGGGTTTTAGTTAGTTGATCTTCTATTGATCTGTCATTTAACACTATATTGTTTTTGTAATAAAAGGGTATCTAAACTGTTACAATTTAAGTTCTTTTATATATTCTAAGGCAAGACAAGGTGCAACCATTTGATCTAGCATCCATTAAACACTTTCATATGAGGGATGTATCTTAAATTTATTTTATAGTAAAAAAAAAAAAAAAAAAAAAGCTTGTGTAATAGTGTGTGCTATACAGCAATATACTAGGCACAGGGTTCTCCCAGCAGTATCAAATGCCCCAACAAACACGCATTGTTTATCATCAATTTCCTACAAGCTTCAGTTTCGTGGGTTGCTCTCTTTTACCTCATACCAAAGATTTTGGACATAGCACAATAGTATTTTTGGCTTCAAGATTTGGGCCATATAAATTCAAGTTTTGAAATACTAGTGCTAGAGCATTGAAAGTAGCATGTTGCTATAACCAAATGTTGATAAAAAGAAAATAATAATAATAATAATAGTAATAGTAATAGTAATAGTAATAGTAATAGTAATAGTAATGGTGCAATTGAATGTTAGATAATAGGATGGCAGGCTATTGTTGAGAGATTATGTATTATATAAACGAACGCCGTGTTTTATAAATCTCCCAACTCAATCAACTTAATCCATTCATTGTATCTTGTTCCCCTTTGTTTATTCTACAAGATAAGGCGTCATATAACTATCTATGATACTTTTCTTCCAAAATGGAGTTTTCAGCCCCCTCCCCCTCTCCCCCCAAGATTGGGGTTGATAGTGGCAAAAGCACATTTTTCTTCATTGACAACAGCACGGAAACACCTATAGAGTACTCAAGTTTATAAAATAAACACAGGGCACATGCATGGACTAGTGCTGACGAATGCTGGTGCGCAAAAGAAAGGTTGTATGCGCCACTGTAGCAAATGCTACCTTTGAGCGATCCATTTTCGACAGTTTGGCTGGAGTTGACCTTTTTGGTAGTGTAGCTCTTCTATTAAAACTGAGGGTACCGCTTTAAATGTAAGGCTTTAAACGATAGTCTTTTTCCTTGATTTAGGCCTTAAACGATAGTTCCTTCTTTTTGGTCTACACATTGAAGAACAGTATAGATGATAAAGTAGTGCAGATTCGATACATACTCCTCCCCTTAGAGAATCTCCAAGACAGACGAAAAATAAGCTTATTTGTGTACAAGATACATAACATTATCTATGTGTGGTATTATTCGATGCGCATTTCAGTTCTGCACCAAGTTCCGTGGCTAATATAACTCTATTTAGAACTGTTCGACAATGTTTTTGCCTAAAGATCGTAAAATACAGAGTTTTTAAGTAAAATCATGAAGGGAGCGTATATTTGTAACTTGAACTGTTTACATAAAAGTAGATCCAACGTAGAGCTATTCAATGGTTTTTGTTTTATTCAAATACTACACGTCTTTCCTGAGATATGACAAAAAAATGTAATCTTGCAAAATCATCGATCTTTATGCAAACTTTGCCTGTGATAGCAAGGCAAAAATCTGGATAGCAATTTCTTTCGATGTACAAAATTGGCGATATCTCGTGATAGAACCATACTAGAGCTTTGAATCAGGGCTTGTTCGATAGGCTCTTGTCTGTTCTACACTATGATGAGTATTGCAAGTAAAGCTCTGATGACAGAAACCTGGTAATCTGTCAAAAACAGCCAAAAAATCGCAAAAACTATTCTATCAAAAACCAGCCTAATAACGTCGGCCAAAACACTTAAAATTGGTATCATTAGATTTTCCTTTAAATTCTACTCCAAGCTTTATTTAGCTGGAAAGCAATGTTATTATCAGAATCGCATGATATTAAGGTTGAACGATTTCAGAAATCCATGAATCCTCATTTTGAGTATTATGGAGGTTGGGCTATTGATAGTTTAAAATACCGCTTTTTTTTTTTTTGGTATGTAGCTCAATTCAAACGTAAATTCGCTACCCTTGTCAAATACAACCTCTTAATTACATGTAACGGATTAATAGGTAAGGTGTTGGCGAACCTCATGGTGAAAATTGCTAATTCATATCTTGCTTTGCTGCCTTGTAGCAAGCTATCAAATTCTAGTACTTACCTTGCGGTACATTGATAACAGTGACGTCTTTTAGCCTCAACCTTTTATTAGCATTTTTTTCCTTTTTTCGTTTATATATATACATATACTATACTTCGCAAGCTCTCTACTCATGAAACAACGCTACCTTTGTGAATAGAATTGAAGCAAGTATAACTGACAGTTATGCAATAGACGTAAGATACAATGTTAACGCGTTTTATACCGTGGTTTTACTTGCAATAACTCTACTAGGGATCTATTTCTGATCTTTTGCTGTGCACTGGCTGCACACTTGGCGGTGGCTGCTTTGATGTTATATCGTTGCTTCGGTGGTTCTTCTCTGATGTTTGCTTATCCTGTGGTCTGTTGTCTCTGATGTATGCTGGTTCTCTGGTCTGTCTCTGGTCGTGATGCTGTGGTAAGAAGTGGTAAGTATCTTTTTTTTTCTTGCGGTCGCAATGATATAAACTTCTTTGAACGTTTGTACTACTGCTTCCTTTCCCGCGATAATGCATTCATGCTGTTTGCTTTATTGCCTTTTTTTTCTTTTTTGCTGGCTGTGATATGATCAGCTCAACAAATACTTGCAATGTTGTTGCTTTGTATTTACGAACAACAAGCATGACACACTGCTATATAATTGTATTACCCTTCTTGTGATACTATGTTATATAGCTGTGGATTGTTGTTTGTGTTGCCTCTGTCGCTTCACATGAAAACAACATTGGTCTTCATGTTGTATTACAACACTTATACTGCTGCTACTGTTGCTCCTGCAATTGTGCGCAATTGTGTTCTTTTACATCATCAGACTGTTATCATGCACATTGCTCATGTATATATTTTTGTTGCAATAACAAGAATATAATAACGTGAACATTCTTAATTTTTTATTCATAACGTACTATACTTCTATAGTATTATTATGTTCGCTTCTTTTATTATTATGTTTCTTTGAAGCATACCTTTTTTTTACGTTGCGTGGATGTGCCTATCGCTGAAGCTCAACAAGACTCTATCCGAGGCTAGGAGGTGGATAGGCTGCCTCCACTTGGTTATCGCTACTTACTTTAGTGATGATTGAGGGTCTCAATGCCAGTATTTAAAGCTAGGTGGTGTAAGTAAGGCATGCTCTAGCACCTGAGGGAAGTTTGATGATAGCAGCGGCTATATTGCTATTATAACGGCGCTTAAAATTTTGCCTCACATCAAAACCGGGGGAAACCCTCGCAATTTTTTTTTTAGGTCAGCGGAGTTTTCAAGCAATTTGATTGGCTCGGAGGATGAGGCACCAAAGGGTTTTAGTTAGTTGATCTTCTATTGATCTGTCATTTAACACTATATTGTTTTTGTAATAAAAGGGTATCTAAACTGTTACAATTTAAGTTCTTTTATATATTCTAAGGCAAGACAAGGTGCAACCATTTGATCTAGCATCCATTAAACACTTTCATATGAGGGATGTATCTTAAATTTATTTTATAGTAAAAAAAAAAAAAAAAAAAAAGCTTGTGTAATAGTGTGTGCTATACAGCAATATACTAGGCACAGGGTTCTCCCAGCAGTATCAAATGCCCCAACAAACACGCATTGTTTATCATCAATTTCCTACAAGCTTCAGTTTCGTGGGTTGCTCTCTTTTACCTCATACCAAAGATTTTGGACATAGCACAATAGTATTTTTGGCTTCAAGATTTGGGCCATATAAATTCAAGTTTTGAAATACTAGTGCTAGAGCATTGAAAGTAGCATGTTGCTATAACCAAATGTTGATAAAAAGAAAATAATAATAATAATAATAGTAATAGTAATAGTAATAGTAATAGTAATAGTAATAGTAATGGTGCAATTGAATGTTAGATAATAGGATGGCAGGCTATTGTTGAGAGATTATGTATTATATAAACGAACGCCGTGTTTTATAAATCTCCCAACTCAATCAACTTAATCCATTCATTGTATCTTGTTCCCCTTTGTTTATTCTACAAGATAAGGCGTCATATAACTATCTATGATACTTTTCTTCCAAAATGGAGTTTTCAGCCCCCTCCCCCTCTCCCCCAAGATTGGGGTTGATAGTGGCAAAAGCACATTTTTCTTCATTGACAACAGCACGGAAACACCTATAGAGTACTCAAGTTTATAAAATAAACACAGGGCACATGCATGGACTAGTGCTGACGAATGCTGGTGCGCAAAAGAAAGGTTGTATGCGCCACTGTAGCAAATGCTACCTTTGAGCGATCCATTTTCGACAGTTTGGCTGGAGTTGACCTTTTTGGTAGTGTAGCTCTTCTATTAAAACTGAGGGTACCGCTTTAAATGTAAGGCTTTAAACGATAGTCTTTTTCCTTGATTTAGGCCTTAAACGATAGTTCCTTCTTTTTGGTCTACACATTGAAGAACAGTATAGATGATAAAGTAGTGCAGATTCGATACATACTCCTCCCCTTAGAGAATCTCCAAGACAGACGAAAAATAAGCTTATTTGTGTACAAGATACATAACATTATCTATGTGTGGTATTATTCGATGCGCATTTCAGTTCTGCACCAAGTTCCGTGGCTAATATAACTCTATTTAGAACTGTTCGACAATGTTTTTGCCTAAAGATCGTAAAATACAGAGTTTTTAAGTAAAATCATGAAGGGAGCGTATATTTGTAACTTGAACTGTTTACATAAAAGTAGATCCAACGTAGAGCTATTCAATGGTTTTTGTTTTATTCAAATACTACACGTCTTTCCTGAGATATGACAAAAAAATGTAATCTTGCAAAATCATCGATCTTTATGCAAACTTTGCCTGTGATAGCAAGGCAAAAATCTGGATAGCAATTTCTTTCGATGTACAAAATTGGCGATATCTCGTGATAGAACCATACTAGAGCTTTGAATCAGGGCTTGTTCGATAGGCTCTTGTCTGTTCTACACTATGATGAGTATTGCAAGTAAAGCTCTGATGACAGAAACCTGGTAATCTGTCAAAAACAGCCAAAAAATCGCAAAAACTATTCTATCAAAAACCAGCCTAATAACGTCGGCCAAAACACTTAAAATTGGTATCATTAGATTTTCCTTTAAATTCTACTCCAAGCTTTATTTAGCTGGAAAGCAATGTTATTATCAGAATCGCATGATATTAAGGTTGAACGATTTCAGAAATCCATGAATCCTCATTTTGAGTATTATGGAGGTTGGGCTATTGATAGTTTAAAATACCGCTTTTTTTTTTTTGGTATGTAGCTCAATTCAAACGTAAATTCGCTACCCTTGTCAAATACAACCTCTTAATTACATGTAACGGATTAATAGGTAAGGTGTTGGCGAACCTCATGGTGAAAATTGCTAATTCATATCTTGCTTTGCTGCCTTGTAGCAAGCTATCAAATTCTAGTACTTACCTTGCGGTACATTGATAACAGTGACGTCTTTTAGCCTCAACCTTTTATTAGCATTTTTTTCCTTTTTTCGTTTATATATATACATATACTATACTTCGCAAGCTCTCTACTCATGAAACAACGCTACCTTTGTGAATAGAATTGAAGCAAGTATAACTGACAGTTATGCAATAGACGTAAGATACAATGTTAACGCGTTTTATACCGTGGTTTTACTTGCAATAACTCTACTAGGGATCTATTTCTGATCTTTTGCTGTGCACTGGCTGCACACTTGGCGGTGGCTGCTTTGATGTTATATCGTTGCTTCGGTGGTTCTTCTCTGATGTTTGCTTATCCTGTGGTCTGTTGTCTCTGATGTATGCTGGTTCTCTGGTCTGTCTCTGGTCGTGATGCTGTGGTAAGAAGTGGTAAGTATCTTTTTTTTTCTTGCGGTCGCAATGATATAAACTTCTTTGAACGTTTGTACTACTGCTTCCTTTCCCGCGATAATGCATTCATGCTGTTTGCTTTATTGCCTTTTTTTTCTTTTTTGCTGGCTGTGATATGATCAGCTCAACAAATACTTGCAATGTTGTTGCTTTGTATTTACGAACAACAAGCATGACACACTGCTATATAATTGTATTACCCTTCTTGTGATACTATGTTATATAGCTGTGGATTGTTGTTTGTGTTGCCTCTGTCGCTTCACATGAAAACAACATTGGTCTTCATGTTGTATTACAACACTTATACTGCTGCTACTGTTGCTCCTGCAATTGTGCGCAATTGTGTTCTTTTACATCATCAGACTGTTATCATGCACATTGCTCATGTATATATTTTTGTTGCAATAACAAGAATATAATAACGTGAACATTCTTAATTTTTTATTCATAACGTACTATACTTCTATAGTATTATTATGTTCGCTTCTTTTATTATTATGTTTCTTTGAAGCATACCTTTTTTTTACGTTGCGTGGATGTGCCTATCGCTGAAGCTCAACAAGACTCTATCCGAGGCTAGGAGGTGGATAGGCTGCCTCCACTTGGTTATCGCTACTTACTTTAGTGATGATTGAGGGTCTCAATGCCAGTATTTAAAGCTAGGTGGTGTAAGTAAGGCATGCTCTAGCACCTGAGGGAAGTTTGATGATAGCAGCGGCTATATTGCTATTATAACGGCGCTTAAAATTTTGCCTCACATCAAAACCGGGGGAAACCCTCGCAATTTTTTTTTTAGGTCAGCGGAGTTTTCAAGCAATTTGATTGGCTCGGAGGATGAGGCACCAAAGGGTTTTAGTTAGTTGATCTTCTATTGATCTGTCATTTAACACTATATTGTTTTTGTAATAAAAGGGTATCTAAACTGTTACAATTTAAGTTCTTTTATATATTCTAAGGCAAGACAAGGTGCAACCATTTGATCTAGCATCCATTAAACACTTTCATATGAGGGATGTATCTTAAATTTATTTTATAGTAAAAAAAAAAAAAAAAAAAAAGCTTGTGTAATAGTGTGTGCTATACAGCAATATACTAGGCACAGGGTTCTCCCAGCAGTATCAAATGCCCCAACAAACACGCATTGTTTATCATCAATTTCCTACAAGCTTCAGTTTCGTGGGTTGCTCTCTTTTACCTCATACCAAAGATTTTGGACATAGCACAATAGTATTTTTGGCTTCAAGATTTGGGCCATATAAATTCAAGTTTTGAAATACTAGTGCTAGAGCATTGAAAGTAGCATGTTGCTATAACCAAATGTTGATAAAAAGAAAATAATAATAATAATAATAGTAATAGTAATAGTAATAGTAATAGTAATAGTAATAGTAATGGTGCAATTGAATGTTAGATAATAGGATGGCAGGCTATTGTTGAGAGATTATGTATTATATAAACGAACGCCGTGTTTTATAAATCTCCCAACTCAATCAACTTAATCCATTCATTGTATCTTGTTCCCCTTTGTTTATTCTACAAGATAAGGCGTCATATAACTATCTATGATACTTTTCTTCCAAAATGGAGTTTTCAGCCCCCTCCCCCTCTCCCCCCAAGATTGGGGTTGATAGTGGCAAAAGCACATTTTTCTTCATTGACAACAGCACGGAAACACCTATAGAGTACTCAAGTTTATAAAATAAACACAGGGCACATGCATGGACTAGTGCTGACGAATGCTGGTGCGCAAAAGAAAGGTTGTATGCGCCACTGTAGCAAATGCTACCTTTGAGCGATCCATTTTCGACAGTTTGGCTGGAGTTGACCTTTTTGGTAGTGTAGCTCTTCTATTAAAACTGAGGGTACCGCTTTAAATGTAAGGCTTTAAACGATAGTCTTTTTCCTTGATTTAGGCCTTAAACGATAGTTCCTTCTTTTTGGTCTACACATTGAAGAACAGTATAGATGATAAAGTAGTGCAGATTCGATACATACTCCTCCCCTTAGAGAATCTCCAAGACAGACGAAAAATAAGCTTATTTGTGTACAAGATACATAACATTATCTATGTGTGGTATTATTCGATGCGCATTTCAGTTCTGCACCAAGTTCCGTGGCTAATATAACTCTATTTAGAACTGTTCGACAATGTTTTTGCCTAAAGATCGTAAAATACAGAGTTTTTAAGTAAAATCATGAAGGGAGCGTATATTTGTAACTTGAACTGTTTACATAAAAGTAGATCCAACGTAGAGCTATTCAATGGTTTTTGTTTTATTCAAATACTACACGTCTTTCCTGAGATATGACAAAAAAATGTAATCTTGCAAAATCATCGATCTTTATGCAAACTTTGCCTGTGATAGCAAGGCAAAAATCTGGATAGCAATTTCTTTCGATGTACAAAATTGGCGATATCTCGTGATAGAACCATACTAGAGCTTTGAATCAGGGCTTGTTCGATAGGCTCTTGTCTGTTCTACACTATGATGAGTATTGCAAGTAAAGCTCTGATGACAGAAACCTGGTAATCTGTCAAAAACAGCCAAAAAATCGCAAAAACTATTCTATCAAAAACCAGCCTAATAACGTCGGCCAAAACACTTAAAATTGGTATCATTAGATTTTCCTTTAAATTCTACTCCAAGCTTTATTTAGCTGGAAAGCAATGTTATTATCAGAATCGCATGATATTAAGGTTGAACGATTTCAGAAATCCATGAATCCTCATTTTGAGTATTATGGAGGTTGGGCTATTGATAGTTTAAAATACCGCTTTTTTTTTTTTTGGTATGTAGCTCAATTCAAACGTAAATTCGCTACCCTTGTCAAATACAACCTCTTAATTACATGTAACGGATTAATAGGTAAGGTGTTGGCGAACCTCATGGTGAAAATTGCTAATTCATATCTTGCTTTGCTGCCTTGTAGCAAGCTATCAAATTCTAGTACTTACCTTGCGGTACATTGATAACAGTGACGTCTTTTAGCCTCAACCTTTTATTAGCATTTTTTTCCTTTTTTCGTTTATATATATACATATACTATACTTCGCAAGCTCTCTACTCATGAAACAACGCTACCTTTGTGAATAGAATTGAAGCAAGTATAACTGACAGTTATGCAATAGACGTAAGATACAATGTTAACGCGTTTTATACCGTGGTTTTACTTGCAATAACTCTACTAGGGATCTATTTCTGATCTTTTGCTGTGCACTGGCTGCACACTTGGCGGTGGCTGCTTTGATGTTATATCGTTGCTTCGGTGGTTCTTCTCTGATGTTTGCTTATCCTGTGGTCTGTTGTCTCTGATGTATGCTGGTTCTCTGGTCTGTCTCTGGTCGTGATGCTGTGGTAAGAAGTGGTAAGTATCTTTTTTTTTCTTGCGGTCGCAATGATATAAACTTCTTTGAACGTTTGTACTACTGCTTCCTTTCCCGCGATAATGCATTCATGCTGTTTGCTTTATTGCCTTTTTTTTCTTTTTTGCTGGCTGTGATATGATCAGCTCAACAAATACTTGCAATGTTGTTGCTTTGTATTTACGAACAACAAGCATGACACACTGCTATATAATTGTATTACCCTTCTTGTGATACTATGTTATATAGCTGTGGATTGTTGTTTGTGTTGCCTCTGTCGCTTCACATGAAAACAACATTGGTCTTCATGTTGTATTACAACACTTATACTGCTGCTACTGTTGCTCCTGCAATTGTGCGCAATTGTGTTCTTTTACATCATCAGACTGTTATCATGCACATTGCTCATGTATATATTTTTGTTGCAATAACAAGAATATAATAACGTGAACATTCTTAATTTTTTATTCATAACGTACTATACTTCTATAGTATTATTATGTTCGCTTCTTTTATTATTATGTTTCTTTGAAGCATACCTTTTTTTTACGTTGCGTGGATGTGCCTATCGCTGAAGCTCAACAAGACTCTATCCGAGGCTAGGAGGTGGATAGGCTGCCTCCACTTGGTTATCGCTACTTACTTTAGTGATGATTGAGGGTCTCAATGCCAGTATTTAAAGCTAGGTGGTGTAAGTAAGGCATGCTCTAGCACCTGAGGGAAGTTTGATGATAGCAGCGGCTATATTGCTATTATAACGGCGCTTAAAATTTTGCCTCACATCAAAACCGGGGGAAACCCTCGCAATTTTTTTTTTAGGTCAGCGGAGTTTTCAAGCAATTTGATTGGCTCGGAGGATGAGGCACCAAAGGGTTTTAGTTAGTTGATCTTCTATTGATCTGTCATTTAACACTATATTGTTTTTGTAATAAAAGGGTATCTAAACTGTTACAATTTAAGTTCTTTTATATATTCTAAGGCAAGACAAGGTGCAACCATTTGATCTAGCATCCATTAAACACTTTCATATGAGGGATGTATCTTAAATTTATTTTATAGTAAAAAAAAAAAAAAAAAAAAAAGCTTGTGTAATAGTGTGTGCTATACAGCAATATACTAGGCACAGGGTTCTCCCAGCAGTATCAAATGCCCCAACAAACACGCATTGTTTATCATCAATTTCCTACAAGCTTCAGTTTCGTGGGTTGCTCTCTTTTACCTCATACCAAAGATTTTGGACATAGCACAATAGTATTTTTGGCTTCAAGATTTGGGCCATATAAATTCAAGTTTTGAAATACTAGTGCTAGAGCATTGAAAGTAGCATGTTGCTATAACCAAATGTTGATAAAAAGAAAATAATAATAATAATAATAGTAATAGTAATAGTAATAGTAATAGTAATAGTAATAGTAATGGTGCAATTGAATGTTAGATAATAGGATGGCAGGCTATTGTTGAGAGATTATGTATTATATAAACGAACGCCGTGTTTTATAAATCTCCCAACTCAATCAACTTAATCCATTCATTGTATCTTGTTCCCCTTTGTTTATTCTACAAGATAAGGCGTCATATAACTATCTATGATACTTTTCTTCCAAAATGGAGTTTTCAGCCCCCTCCCCTCTCCCCCCAAGATTGGGGTTGATAGTGGCAAAAGCACATTTTTCTTCATTGACAACAGCACGGAAACACCTATAGAGTACTCAAGTTTATAAAATAAACACAGGGCACATGCATGGACTAGTGCTGACGAATGCTGGTGCGCAAAAGAAAGGTTGTATGCGCCACTGTAGCAAATGCTACCTTTGAGCGATCCATTTTCGACAGTTTGGCTGGAGTTGACCTTTTTGGTAGTGTAGCTCTTCTATTAAAACTGAGGGTACCGCTTTAAATGTAAGGCTTTAAACGATAGTCTTTTTCCTTGATTTAGGCCTAAACGATAGTTCCTTCTTTTTGGTCTACACATTGAAGAACAGTATAGATGATAAAGTAGTGCAGATTCGATACATACTCCTCCCCTTAGAGAATCTCCAAGACAGACGAAAAATAAGCTTATTTGTGTACAAGATACATAACATTATCTATGTGTGGTATTATTCGATGCGCATTTCAGTTCTGCACCAAGTTCCGTGGCTAATATAACTCTATTTAGAACTGTTCGACAATGTTTTTGCCTAAAGATCGTAAAATACAGAGTTTTTAAGTAAAATCATGAAGGGAGCGTATATTTGTAACTTGAACTGTTTACATAAAAGTAGATCCAACGTAGAGCTATTCAATGGTTTTTGTTTTATTCAAATACTACACGTCTTTCCTGAGATATGACAAAAAAATGTAATCTTGCAAAATCATCGATCTTTATGCAAACTTTGCCTGTGATAGCAAGGCAAAAATCTGGATAGCAATTTCTTTCGATGTACAAAATTGGCGATATCTCGTGATAGAACCATACTAGAGCTTTGAATCAGGGCTTGTTCGATAGGCTCTTGTCTGTTCTACACTATGATGAGTATTGCAAGTAAAGCTCTGATGACAGAAACCTGGTAATCTGTCAAAAACAGCCAAAAAATCGCAAAAAACTATTCTATCAAAAACCAGCCTAATAACGTCGGCCAAAACACTTAAAATTGGTATCATTAGATTTTCCTTTAAATTCTACTCCAAGCTTTATTTAGCTGGAAAGCAATGTTATTATCAGAATCGCATGATATTAAGGTTGAACGATTTCAGAAATCCATGAATCCTCATTTTGAGTATTATGGAGGTTGGCTATTGATAGTTTAAAATACCGCTTTTTTTTTTTTTGGTATGTAGCTCAATTCAAACGTAAATTCGCTACCCTTGTCAAATACAACCTCTTAATTACATGTAACGGATTAATAGGTAAGGTGTTGGCGAACCTCATGGTGAAAATTGCTAATTCATATCTTGGCTTTGCTGCCTTGTAGCAAGCTATCAAATTCTAGTACTTACCTTGCGGTACATTGATAACAGTGACGTCTTTTAGCCTCAACCTTTTATTAGCATTTTTTCCTTTTTTCGTTTATATATATACATATACTATACTTCGCAAGCTCTCTACTCATGAAACAACGCTACCTTTGTGAATAGAATTGAAGCAAGTATAACTGACAGTTATGCAATAGACGTAAGATACAATGTTAACGCGTTTTATACCGTGGTTTTACTTGCAATAACTCTACTAGGGATCTATTTCTGATCTTTTGCTGTGCACTGGCTGCACACTTGGCGGTGGCTGCTTTGATGTTATATCGTTGCTTCGGTGGTTCTTCTCTGATGTTTGCTTATCCTGTGGTCTGTTGTCTCTGATGTATGCTGGTTCTCTGGTCTGTCTCTGGTCGTGATGCTGTGGTAAGAAGTGGTAAGTATCTTTTTTTTCTTGCGGTCGCAATGATATAAACTTCTTTGAACGTTTGTACTACTGCTTCCTTCCCGCGATAATGCATTCATGCTGTTTGCTTTATTGCCTTTTTTTTCTTTTTTGCTGGCTGTGATATGATCAGCTCAACAAATACTTGCAATGTTGTTGCTTTGTATTTACGAACAACAAGCATGACACACTGCTATATAATTGTATTACCCTTCTTGTGATACTAATGTTATATAGCTGTGGATTGTTGTTTTGTGTTGCCTCTGTCGCTTCACATGAAAACAACATTGGTCTTCATGTTGTATTACAACACTTATACTGCTGCTA